>NC_057350.1:7217000-8534000 GCF_016509475.1 Prionailurus bengalensis
ATGGACTCTCGGCATGTCACGAGAGCCAGCGATTCAGAGCAGAAGCATGCCATAGGGGATATTTACATCGGACTCTTTACGTCTTTCCTGATTGCTCTAGGTAATTGATTTTCATGTCATTCGTGAAAGAATAAATATCACCAAGTGCTTACTAGTGACAAGCACAGTGTTACATTCTGGGCCAGACTTCAGAAAGCTTCCTGTCTGCAGAAGGCTGGCCTGTTCATTCCACGATGTCCACGGAGCGCCTCCTGGGCGTCAGCCGCGGAGGGGACGACGGAAACCAGCTCACAGGCACACATCCGGGCTTTGCCTGAAGTTCTAGATGTCGCGGTAGAGCCGCCTAGAGCCAGAGATAGACTCACACATAAGTGTCGGACCTCAAGGGCTGGCAACATAGAGCAGACACGCCCCTGAGACTCTAACCTGAAGGAGTAGAGGCATCGTCTTTGATGGCAGAGGCTGTAGGACCAGCCGCGGTTGCAAACGTACCTTCCGTGAGAGCGGGAAGGACGCTCTCCAGAGGAAGGGCCACCCGCCACAGGAGGATTAGATGTGTGCCAGGTGGGGAAGGAGGGGGAGGGCATTTCAGATCAGGAGCAGCGCGGCTCAGACCTCGGTCCCCTCCCCAGGACTTGCACCCATAACACGCCAGCCCGCCAGCTGAGGAAATGGCGGTTCAGGGTAGGGGGCTGGTTTTTCCATCGTCATTCATGCCTCTGGAGTCATGCGTTCCTAGACCCAAGCTGTCGCCCTTTGGCCTCTGTCCCACACCCAGACTACATAAGACTCCATTTGGATTGGCCCAGGGCATTAAGTTTGGCACGGTCGTTTCTTTCCAGTCCGGAGCTCAATAGCATGGGTGAAGAAGCTTCTCAGAGCTGTTGCCACCCTAACGCTGTCCTGTTACTGCCACAGAGCCTTGAGGTTGGCCATTCCCTCCTCTCTGACCTCAGAGGAAGGATTTGCGCCCCTCTCCCTGGGGAACACGGTGGAAAGGTTTAGCTAAAGTGCTTCGTTCCCTCTGTCATGGTGGAGACTTCACAGGCCATTTACTTGTGGATCAGATTCAGGGTCTAGAATGACCTGGACTGGGCCTGAAGAAAAACCCGCTGTTCACCTCTGATAAATGCATCCTTGGGAGAACATGGGGAAGTATAGGAAGACCACAACGGTTTTGTGAGCATTTAAAATCCATTTCCATCCATCCTTAAAAGAAGAAGAGCTTTCCGGGAAGCGGCGGGCCACGGTTTGTTTGCTTGCTTTTGCTGGTTTGTTTGTTTGAAGCTGCCTCATGGACGCGTCTCCCTGAGTCGCAAAATCCAGGGATTGTGAGCTGGGCTTGGGGTTTTGTCGAAAGGTCACGACGTTGACCAAATCCGTTGGTTACAGCCCAGTGGTCAGACCAGCTGGCTAGTCGCTTGCTAGTACTTAGAACAGGGGATCCTGGAACTCCTTTTTCTGTATTCGCATCTGGAGATACAGTAGATTTGGAAGATTCAGCTTTCCAGGTGTGTGTGGGGGGCGGGGGGCACGGGGAGTAGCTGGGAAGTGAAGGCTGGGACACGCCTCCGCGCTCTGGCCACGCTCTTCCTTGGGGCCGTGATTTGTGCGTGACCCGCAGGAGATCACACTTCCCTAGCTCCACCCCAGCAGAGTATGTTTCTGAGACTCAAGTCTGTAGCAAAAATACCTGTTTTGACGACCCCTCCTGTGACTGTCCAGGGAGATACAGATGCTCGTATATGCGCTATAAGGAAGTCGAATCAGGCTGAACACGCCAGAGCTCTTTGCTGAACTATCCAGGGGTTTGACCTTGGAGAGGAGAGTTGCTTCTCCGCTTAGGTGGACGCAGGGATGGACCTTGAAGGATGCACTTGTGAGTCGGAAAGCCCGTCGGGGTGCAGGTGGAAATCTGGCACTGGCCCTGGGGAAACAGGTGCTGCACGGCGGTTCCCAGACCGGCTGGGATCCAGCTGTGTTCCTGGGCTCGGAAGTGTCTGATGCCGGCAGAAGAGGTGGTGGCTGACTCCCCCCTGGGAAGAGGCCCTGGGGCCCTTGGGAATAGAGACCCGAGTTCCCGTTCCCCTGCACTCCTGGTTTGCTCCGCCATGACCTTCACGGCCGCTCCATTTCTGTAACCCCCCAGCCATGGGAACAGGGGGCTTCCTCCACCCACGCGTGCCCAGTCCCCTCCCCCATGCTTCCTGTCCCTCCCTGCCTCTTCTCTTTTCTGCCCTGTGTAACCCACCCCCGGGGCTGCTGACCCCAATCTCCCTTTTCCTTTCTTCCTCCTGGCCTTCCTTCCCAAATGGGTCACTTCTTCCGGGTCCCCCAACTGCTTACCCCATCAAGTCGCTGTGTCATTGCAATCTAACCCCACATTTGGCCGAGGCTGGTGACCTCCCAGACAACCACACGTGGGCATGTTACTGCTTTGTCCATGTCTCTCCCTTCTCTTCCCAGGCTGGCTTCTATTCGCTTTTCCCAAATGTTCCTGATTCAAAATGCACCCTCCCTCGTGATCTCTTTGTTGACTTAGCATTTAGATCCGTCTCTCTCCTACTCGTAAAAAGTGTTTGCACGTAGGCGTGTCATTTTACATTCTGTTTTTGATGATCACGATTTTAGGGTGCTTCATGTGTTTCTTGGGTTGCAAGTACCTTCCTTCCTTGCTGAACACGTGCCTTCGGGAGCCATGGCCCTTTGAGGTCTCAAGTGACATAAAAGACATAGGTCTGACCCACTGAGACTTGCAAGCTGGTTTTTGACCCCCTGCGGCATGTCAGGAGCAGTTTATATGAAAGCCGTGGTGGGCGCCAAGGGGGACATTGTGCAGCCCCGTCTCTCCTCCTCCACCATCACGCAGTCCCCAGAGCATCATGCACATCTAGGATGTTATCCAAAGACACTGGAGGCTTGAGCCGGCACGTGCAGCCTTAACTTTCACTTTTAAGCCAGTGCCCTTCAGGGGTTTCTCAGAATCTTGAACAACTCCTCCTTTGGCATTCACAACTGAGTGACATTTCGACGTCACCCGTCAAGGCAAGGCAGCAAATGCACGTTCTCCTCAGTCAGGCCCTGTGGAAAGTCTGCATCCCGGCTCACGGCTGGGAACGCACCCTCTGCTTTCCCTCTGGTTAGACCGTAACCACAGAGGTCTGCAAAGCCAGGAGAGAAAGCCGTGCACAACGCTCCCAGGTCTCCATGTCTTTGATGGGGGATCTTAGAAGACCGTAGGAAGGTCTGGAGGAATACAGGAGAGGGTGACTCAGCCACATCAGGGAGGACTCCCAAACTTCCTTCCGTTAAGTAGGTGTTTATCAGGTGGTTCTGGGCGGTAGCTCTTGGCCTTTCTCTTTGCATTAGCCTCTAGGTTCATGGACAGCAGGCAAATCTCATCTGTTCCTACCCAACCCAGCCAGGGCCCTTGCACACTGCGTTGCGGATGCCGCATAGATCCTGCGGAATGAAGATGAGCTCTCGCATGGTCCAAGTTCTGGTTCATTAAAAAATAAAGTGGGCGTGGGCATACTGTGAAGGCTAGAGGGCTGTTCCTCTGTAAGCGTGATGAACGCAGAATATAAAACTTGGTGAACTTCACCCCGCAGGATGCAGCATAGAATCTATATGTTGTCTTGATTCACTGATGCCCAGGGAAGGGAGAGGGTGGGGGGAGGAGGAGTCTCTTTCCAAATCAAGAACCGATCCCAGCTCCCAGGAAATAAATCAAGGTGCTGGTGTGGAGGGACCCAATGCCAGTCCAACTCCCGATTTTTAGTGTCGTGCTTTTTGGCCTGGATCATGGCATAGAACACGTTTCTTTGTTAACTCTGAGCTGCCCACGAATGGCTTTTATGACCTTCAGTTTTTAAATTTTTTTTTTTCCCAACGTTTATTTATTTTTGGGACAGAGAGAGACAGAGCATGAACGGGGGAGGGGCAGAGAGAGAGGGAGACACAGAATCAGAAACAGGCTCCAGGCTCTGAGCCATCAGCCCAGAGCCCGACACGGGGCTCGAACTCACGGACCGCGAGATCGTGACCTGGCTGAAGTCGGACGCTTAACCGACTGCACCACCCAGGCGCCCCGACCTTCAGTTTTTAAACGCACAGCCTGGTGCAGAAAAAAAGAGAACCAGAGCCAGAAAGCAGCCTTCCCCAACACAGGACCTTGTGCCAAGTGTGTGAGTTAATTACCTTGAAGATCCCAGTACAGGAGAGAATGAGGGTGCATTGAAGTGACCAGCAGAAATTCCACGTAAAATCTGTTCTTAGTGGAAGTTCTGTGCCCTGCTATCGCCAAGGGACACATAGCAAATGCGCTTGGAGTCGGAATTTCTACAGCAGCCCAAGGGCAGAAATGCCCAGGGCTGGCCGTGCTGTGAGCTGGGGTGGCTGGAGAGGCCCCGGCGTGTCCTCCTGAATCAGTACGGCTTCATTCAGCCTTTTCCCAGAGTCACCTCCCTGGGGAGGGAAACTCAGTGCCCCCAGCGCGTGAGCGGCCGCTGATAAGGAAGCACTGGACCAGAATTTCATGAACAAAAACAAAAGCCGACTTATCTTCCGTGGCAATATGTTTATGAACATGTTAATCATCGTTCATATAAACAGCTCAGATTCTTGGCTTAGAGTCAGACTTCGTGTTGTTAAGGTCCTGACTTATTTTCAGGGGAGGGCGGAACACAGTTAGAGACCCGGAGAAGGGTTTTATGAATAAAGGGTTTCAAAATATTTGTCTCGTGCTAGTGGGGTGGTTAATTTTTTCCAGTCACATTACATGAGCAATACTTTCATGTTTAACGTAGTAGCGGGCCAGCCACCGACGGCCGTTCGTTCCGCTCACATTCTCTCTGGGGAAGGTAACCAGCGTAGAACTCTTCGCACGCGTTTTCTCATTTGTCCTGACACGCTCAGCGGTTCTGAGATTGCTATCTGCGGGAACACAGATTCCTGCCTAGAAACATGTAATGGAGATGATCTAGAACGGGCTCGCTCCGGCATTGTTCAGTGCGCTCCCAGGTCACCCGGGACCTCGTTAAAAGGCAGATTCTGGCTCAGTAGCCCTGGAGTGAGATTCTGCCTTCCTAACCAGCTCCCAGATGTTACCAGTCTTGCTGGTCCGTGGGCCACCCTTTGAGACCTGGGATCTAGAACACCTTTTGGTATTGCCTTGCTTTTTTTTTTCATTTGGTCAACAGAAGCCCCTTTGTCCGTGTGCCTGTCTGCTCCTGAATTCGGCTAGACGCTGGTACAGTAGTCCAGTGTTCTTTCTGAGACAGTTCTCAGATTGAAACTCTGGCTGACCATTTTTTTTTTTTTAGACAAAATTCAACTGGGTGGGTATCTGTGTGCGAAGGGCGCCCAGAGACTTAAGTTGAAATTTAGCCGTAAATTGATAGCGGCTGCAGATTTAATTCCCATGTGCAACCCCAACACCAGAAAAGTGAGAATCTGAGGAGCCGAGTGGGAACGGCTTATGATCCAAAATGCAAAAATACCAGCTGAGAAGAAGCGGTGAGCAGTACTGGAGTTAAAAAAAAAAAAAAATTATCTTTTACTCAACCAAAGCTATAAAGGGTAGCATTTCACAGACCACACGAGCCGAGGTGCTTGTAGCCAAACAGACCAAATAAATTAAGGCAACTCTGTGTTGAATTTCACATTGCATTTCAGTGGTATGCTCTTTGGGATATGAAAGTAAGAAGAGGCACATCTTTTTTATTTATTATTTTATTTGTTTATTTTGAGAGAGACAGAGCGCGAGTCGGGGAAGGGCAGAGGCAGAGGGAGAGAGTGAACCCCAAGCAGGCTCCGTGCTGCCAGCACAGAGCCCGACGTGAGGTGTGAATTCACAGAACCACGAGATCATGACCCGAGCCGAAGCCAAGAGTCAGACGCTTGACTGAGCCACCGAGGTGCCCCAAGAGATGCATCTTTTGCAACATAGGCAGACCCTTTGAGGATTGACCCGCCAAACTGCCAGTCTAAAACAGGGTTAAAGAGTCTGTTTAAAGAGAGGCTTAAAACAAATTAGATTGCCTGCCCTGCAAGCGAGATTTGATAGCCATTTCCAGATGTCCAGCAGCAGAATACAAGTATCTGGCTGTGGCTTTCAGTTGGCCCAGAATGACACATGGCATGGAACTGAGCACCCATCAATCCAAGAAGGCATAGTTTTGAAGTGGTTCTATAATAAGGTTTCATGTAGAAATCACTTCGTGTGTGCACACTTAGGATACGCATGGTGATGTTCTGGAGTATATTTTAAGTTTATGTGTTTATTTTGAGAGACAGAGCGCATGAGCAAGGGAGGGGCAGAGAGAGAGGGAGACACAGAATCTGAAGCAGGCTCTGCACTGTTGGCACAGAGCCCGATGCAGGGCTCGAACTCATGAACCTGTGAGTTCACAACCTGAGCCGAAGTCAAACGCTTGACCGACTGAGCCACCCAGGTGCACGTGTTCTGGAATACGTTTTTGAAAGGACCTTGAAATGACTTAGAGTCTTCATAATCGTTAACATAACTTGCACTGAGGATGGGAAGGATAGTTACTAACTTTGTATGTGCAAAGTGCACTGAAGATTTACGAGACAGATGACAATACATTATGAACGCAAAGAAACCGTTGCATTCACTTAAGCTCTTACCGTCATTGTTAACATGTTGTGGGAACAATATTATTCCGGTCTTGCGATTGATCGCATGCAGTTCTTTTAGAGAACTTCTAAATTCATTTAGAGAAAGAGCTATAGTAGATATTTACATGGAGAAATAACTGGACAGTTACGACTGATTTAATATGACTGGGTGAAGGGGGCCTGGGTGGCTCAGCTGCTTGGGCGTCTGAATTCAGCTCCGGTCATGATCTCTCAGTTTGTGAGTTCGAGCTCCCGCATCGGGCCCTGTGCTGACAGCTCGGAGCCTGGAGCCTGCTTCCGAGTCTGTGTCTCCCTCTCTCTCTGCCCCTCCCCCACTCATGCGCTGTCTTTCTCTCTCTCTCAGAAAATAAACATTAACATTTAAAGACATATATATAACTGGGTGAGATTATAAAAAGAAATGAGGGGTGATTGAGAGAGGCAGATGGCAAGTAAGAGGGTGAGAAGGCCATGCTCATTTCCAAGGAAGAAGTGTCATTTGGGGGATTTAGGGGCCGACCTCGAGCATGAATTGGTAGACTTATCAGATTTGTCAGCTCTCTTCTGAGGGGGTCATGAAGGTAACAAAGGGATGAACTTAGGTCAGTTCCAGGTGGAAGCAGGCCAAAGTAGATTGTAAGAAACTCTTTATGTGGTCTTGACCTGTGGTCGTAGGAAGTTGCCTTAGAAGGCTCAGGAAGCCCTGTGAGAATCTCTCAAGGAGAGTTTCCAGATCAATGGGTGAAAACGTTAGATCGATAAAATGAACAAAACGATAATTGCTGAGTAAAACGCAAATCTAATGGGATACAGGTTGGGTATTTCTTTGGATTGCTGGATTTTCATCCACGGTATTTATTCTAACGGACGCAAAACAAAAAAGCATACAAAATATGTGTTATAAAATTACATTATTGGTCTTTCAGTCATTTTATTTGTCTTTGCAGATTTACCTTATGACCCACCCAGGAGATCAGCCTGGACCAGTCACGGCCACCCCACCCCCCAGTCGAAAGGTACAGTGTTGGCTCCCGTTGCTTGAATCTGCTTCTCACCAGGAGATGACCCTTGGTGACATTTGGTGACCATTGGTAGCGTGCTGATTTCTGCAGGGTATCTACGCTTTATCGGCATAAAATGTTTGTTCCTTTGGCAGCAAAGAGCAACTTGATCTTTAGATGCAATGATTCTTTTTTTTTCTAAGTTTATTTATTCATTTTTGAGAGAGAGAGAGAGAGTGCGCGCACACGCAGGGGAGGAACAGAGAGAGAGAGGGAGACACAGATTCCGAAGCAGGCTCCAGGCTCTGAGCCGTCAGCACAGAGCCTGACGCGGGGCTCGAACTCACAACCACAACATCGTGACCTGAGCAAGGATTCTTTCTTGATTGGGGTTATAGAAAGGAAATTTTCTTGCCATTAAATGCTGCTGAGTCTAAGAGTAAGACTGTTATGTTAATAGCTAAGCTAATCGATGGAATGATAATACAGCATCAAAGATGAGTGGCCAGATAGAAGTTATAAGTAACTCTCTCTTTTATTTTGGGATTTTCAGCTGCTCAGCCATCTCCTTCCGCAGTGCCCAAAACTGAAGACCAGCGTCCTCAGTTAGGTATGTTTCAAGGAATGTCTTGACGGCCATCGAAAAAGAAGTAGGCTTAGCAGCATGTTTCTAAAATGTGTCACTTCTAAATGAAGTTAATGCGACTTTGTCTTCTTTAAATTTTTTTTTTAACGTTTATTTATTTTTGAGACAGAGAGAGACAGAGCATGAACGGGGGGAGGGGCAGAGAGAGAGGGAGACACAGGATCCGAAACAGGCTCCAGGCTCCGAGCGGTCAGCCCAGAGCCCGACGCGGGGCTCGCACTCACGGACCGTGAGATCGTGACCTGAGCTGAAGTCGGACGCTCAACCGACTGAGCCACCCAGGCGCCCCAAGATTTTGTCTTGTTTATCATGGCTCCATGCATAAAATATGGACCAAAATTATCAGTCTACTCAGTAGGGATAACTCGAGATTTTGCTAAGACATTTCCGAACCTATGCAGTAAATATGGAAAGAACATTCTGCTTGCACACACATCCCTTCTCTGTGACAGACGAGTCCTTTTAATTTTACCCCCAGGCCACATGCCGCAAGCCCGCACTCATGCCCGGCCCCATGCGGAACACCGCGGATTGGTGATATCCAACGGAACACCGTTGATATTGCCAGTGTGCTGAACAACGTGGCCGGCGTGGCCCCGGACCCAGTGGGGACATAGCACATGTTTGCCCAGTTTATGTCCTGGGATGGAGAGAGCCAGGTGTCGGGAACCCCAAGCCCGAGCTGAGCTTAAGAGGTCTTTGGCAAGAAACTTCTCTCGGATTCCACGTGACATCTTATTCAGTACAGGAAGTGGTGCTGGGCGACTTTGGTGTGGGGGATTCAATGACTCTGAAACCTGGAAACACAAGTCGGGGGTATCATACCTGCAGTGACATCACACCAAGCCGCGACAAGGTCTCTGGGATTTGACTTCTTTTCTTTTTGTTGTAGATCCTTATCAGATTCTCGGACCAACAAGTAGCCGCCTTGCAAATCCAGGTGAGAGACTGCTGGTGGTTTTGCCCCTAACAAAGTTACCTTTTTGGCAGTGGCTACTTTGAAAGATTAACTTGTATTGGCGAGAAATCCTTCCAGCTGCACAAGGTGGAGTTTAGATCTCGTTGGATTATTTGCAAGAGTGGAAAAAAACTAAACGGGTCATGGAATCCATTAAGATCTTAGCTGCCGCAAAGGGCAGGATCACCGAATCTAAGCTGTATCAGTTGCCTAGGGCTGCCGTAACAAACACCACAAACCGGGGGCTTAGCTAACAGATATTTACCGTCTCACAATCTGGAGGCCAGAAGTCCAAAATCGACGTGTCACGTGACAGGCAGCGTTTGTTCCTTCCGAGGGCCATGAAGGACGGATCTGTTCCGGACCTCTCTCCTTGGCTTGTAGACGGCTGTCTTATCCCTGGGTCTCTTTACCTGTCTTCTCTCTGTGCATATCTCTGTGTCCAGATTTCCCTTTATAAGGACACCAGTCATACTGGATTAGACCTACCCTAACGTCACTTTCACTCAAACAGCTCTGTAAAGTTTTTCCAAAAAAAAAAAAAAAAGTCACATTCTGAGATACTGGGGGTTAAGATTCCAACGTGTGAATTTTGGGGAGAGGGGACACAGTTCATCCCATGACACAGGGAGGTCAAACCCTATCCTAAAAAGGAGAACCTTAACTCCAACCCGAAGGCTTCAAATGTAGGATCATCTTCGATGAACGGTCTGTTTTTGAAGTTAGAGGCTAGGAGAGGGTGCAGGTTCTTAATTGGCCCACTTGTGACCCGTACCTCGCCAAAGATCGTCACCTGTCATCACATTTCAGTGCCAACCAAACTGTTGTATTTGTTTGTATTCAGATCAGAACCAGCTGTGCTGGCATCCACTTCCGAAATTCACAGCATATGCTGAGGGTTTTCAACAGCACATTCAAATGCCAAGATGACACAGGCATATTGCAAGTACAAGCTGGAATGTATATTTCCTAAACACGGAGGCCAAAATAGGGTTGGAAACGGAAAAGTTCAGATTCAAGCAGCATTCGTCCCCACAAGGGAATCTGTATTTTGAGAACACGAAATATCATTATCAAGTATCTGCAGCTTTGACATTAAATTTTAGGTAATGTTCACTAGTTCAGAAAAATCCCTCTGAGGCATTTGAGCCGTTAGAAGGGACTGTTTTAGGGGCGCCCAGGTGGCTCAGTCGGTTGAGCTCCGACTTCGGCTCGGGTCCTGATCTCTCGGTTTGTGAGTTCAAGCCCCACGTTGAATCTGCTGCCTCAGATCCTTTGTCCCCACCCCCGTCCCCGCCCCTGCCTCTGCCCCACTCACGCTCTCTCAAAAATGAATACATATTTTTAAAAATAGTTTTAAAAAAAGGGACTGTTTGTTACTCAACCCTGGGGACTAGACCAGGCGCTCAGTAATTATTTGTTGAAGAAACAAATGCGAGGAGTAAGGAGATACCGTCCTTGACCTTCGAGGTCCTCACATTCTGGTGGAGAAATGAATACGGGAGATTACAACACTGCCACACAGGTGCTTTGCTCTCAAGGGAGCATCCAACTGGTGGCCAAGGCTCCCGGGTGTCTGGTCCCCCCCCCAGTCCCGGGCTCAGCTCTCCATTTCAAACTGCTTCGTAACGGTTCATATAAAAAGGAATACTATGTTGGGAGATTACTGTTATCAGCCATGCCTCAGGAAGACTGATCTGGCATCAGTGTTCAGGATAGATTAGAAAGAGGAAAGGAACAGAAGCGGGAGCACTCTGGGGAGTTTAATACAATCATGTGAAATAACAATCAAATAGCTCCCACCCTGTGGAAATGCCCGGGCAAGTGCTTAAGTCTGCCATGCCACTGCATGACACAGCCCTGGGAGGTCATTATCTTCATCCTACAGAGGAGGAGTCAGAGGTCCAGAGAAATTAGGTGACTTTCCCTGGGTCACACAGCCAATAAAACGGGAAGTCGCATTTGAACCCTGATTCTCCGTCTCCAGAGTCTGGTTTTATTGTCTTGCCCTGCACCGCTCCTGAGTGAGCCCGAGGGAGGAGGGAGGCCTCTTGGAGAATGGGGGCCGAGAGAATAGAAAGGAAGGATTTCCCTTGAGTTCTACAACCGTGTAGATGCTGGGAAAATGGCTCTGTCCACAGTAGGTCAGCAGGCCCAGCACTGGGAGCAAAGGACAGCCTTTTGTCCACTAAGACGATCCTCACTTGGCCTGGGGAAGATGGTGACCTCCAACCAAGGGCGTGAAGATAAAGACTTGTTTTACTTAGTTGATAATGATGAGGCTTCTTTCCATCTCTCCTCGGGCTGCACGCGCATCAGTCGTATTCACGCGGCTTCCCCCACCCCCAAAACCAGAATGTCTCTGGTCTTTCTGGGGATGAGACTCCCTCTTCCTGTTTGACTCTATTTTCCCATTCTCTGATAAGTAAGCCCTTCATCACTTCACATTGCTGCCTTCGCTCTTTGTACAACGCAAACTTTTTAAATCATTTTAAGTGGGAAGGTGACATCGTGGTGTGTAAACGCACGAGAGAATAACGCATCTCAAGGTCTCGGTTCCAGATATTCATGTGACGTGCACTTGGGGCCATATGTCTCCTGCTGAGAGGTGCGTCCCATCCCTGAACGATTACGTCATGGATCACACGTAAACCACACAACCCCTTGATGTCCCATTAGAATGGCTGAACATGTATGTGGCTTCTCTAATGAACTGAGGCTGCCTTTCCATGAAGGCACCTTCTTGGGTTGTGTTAAGTGGCCCCCCCAGTGCTAACTGGACACTCTTTAATGGGGGGCATGAATTGTATCCAGCTTCGTGCAAAGCCAGAGACCAGTTTTAGGGATGTTTTGCCATTGGTTAGGAGGTAGGAGTGTCCAGTCTTCCACTTTGAACCTCCCAAGCCCCAGGCCAAGGGAAAGGATGACCTGGGGAGGACTCGAGGGAGTGGAGGTCAGGCCTGAAAGCAATGGTTCGTGCTGGGATTCGGGCATCCGAGCTTAGAGACTGGGTTCCAACCTTTGCCGACATTAGGCAAGATGAATCACTCTATCTCTCTGGGGTCTAATGTCCTCATCTCAACAGTGGGCTCCCTCACGATTCTTGGGGGGATTAAATAAATACAAGTGTTCAGGATGGTATCGGCAAAGAGTAGGCTTTCGGTGGCCGTCAGCCAGCCCGAGAACACCATTCACAGTTTTTCACGGCCAACATGGGGTGCACGGGGAGGGGCACTTGGCTTTGTTCTGTCCTCTTGTAGCTCTAGGCAAGGTATGTGCCTCTCTTTAAACTCTGGTTTTCGGAGCACCTGGGTGGCTCCGTTGGTTAAGCGTCCAACTTCAGCTCAGGTCATGATCTCGCGGTTCGTGGGTTTGAGCCCCGCATCGGGCTCTGTGCTGACAGCTCGGAGCCTGGAGCCTGCTTCGGATTCTGTGTCTCCCTCTCTCTCTGCCCCACCCCGCTCACACTCTGTCTCTCTCTTTCTTAAAAATAAATGAACATAAAAAAACCCGGGGTGCCTGGGTGGGTCAGTCGGTTAAGCATCCGACTTCGGCTCAAGTCATGATCTCACAGTCTGTGCGTTCGAGCCCTGCGTCGGGCTCTGTGCTGACAGCTCGGAGCCTGGAGCCTGCTTCGGATTCTGTGTCTCCCTCTTTCTCTGCCCCTTCCCTGTTCATGCTCTCTCTCTCTCTGTCTCAAAAATATATAAATGTTAAAAGAAAAAAAATTTTAAAAAAACCCTCTGGTTTTCAGCGCAAACAAACCATGGTAAGACCCTTCATGTGTTGAGTTTATCCTCACAGTGTCCTGGCAGGATGCCGTTACCACCACTCCCATTTTATAGATGAGGGCACTGAGGCACAGAACGCTAGGTGAGCTGCCCAAGGCCCCGTGCGTGCCAGCGCCAAGATCCAGCGGAGGTAGGGATGATTCCAGACTGGTGCTTCCAGACACCGTATTGCCCTGCACTCTACCAACTCCTGTCTGAGCCACGCTGAGCCCTGAGCAAAGCCTCTGCCCTGGGACGTGCCAGCTGCCTGGGGCTCGGCTTGGTGGAGGGGCCAGGCTGTGCCCACGGGCTTCTCTGCCACGTGCCCAGCGACGGCAGAAAGTGGCCTCCACTGGCTGCCACCATGGTGCTTTGGGGGACCCTCTCTGCTTCATTTCCTGCTCTGTCCCTCCGTCAGGTGGTGGCCGCTGAGCCCTGCTCTTGAGGGGGGACACCCCTCCTTCTGGACCCACAGCTGCTGAGTCACTCCCAGCTCTGCTTTTCTCTGTGCTTTATAAACCTTTTGGGTGCTTTGCCCTTTTCTGCTTAGTTGTACTTCTTTGCTACTGTTATTTCTCTTCTCTTTCCGCTGCATGAAGAGACCACCTTCCTTCTAAAAATAAAAGCATTGCCTTTCATTCTCTTCCAGGCGCACCCCTCCCCCCCTTTGTCCCATTGGGTTCTCCTGTGGGCGGGGCACAACCGCCATCATTGTTTCTCCCACCAATCCTGGCTTTGTTAATTACCCCACCCAATCCTGGGTAAAAGTAGCTACTTCTTACTGATGTTGGAAAGCCGCTACCAAGATAGGGTGAGAAAACAGACTGGAAAGGTTTTCCCAAAGGAGGGCGATGGAGGAAGGGGGGAGGTGGCCAGGCTGCCGGATGCCGGATCCTGAGTGTAAGGACCTCTCCTTTCCCTTGTCGGCTTGGCCGGTGAACGGCCCAAGCCCCTCTTAGGCTTCCCACCACTTAGATATCCTTGTCTGACCTCCCCCGTTCTGTGTTCTCAAATGCACCTTTATCATACCGTACGTGTTTTCGTCTTCATAAATTGCTTTTGAAATTTGTGGCCACAAGGAGTTCAGTTCATCTACCATTGGCTGAGTCCTCAGCAGCCACCGTGCATCCTTGACAATTCTTGCACAAGAAAACCTGCTCCATACTGCGGATCCAAGGGATTTTGTTACGAGTATTAAATGTAGCAGTTAATGCTCTGGGCACGCCGTTGCATTTTATAACATTTACTTAAACAGCGATTGATTTTGCATTTTCCCTTTTGTTCTCAGGTTTGGAAGGTGATGAATTTTGTGTAAAGATCTCTTATGCCCATAGATCCTTGAAATGCTCAAGAGGCTGTGTCTTTTTTTTTTTTTTAATTTTGTTTTTCAACATTTATTTATTTTGGGGACAGAGAGAGACAGAGCATGAACAGGGGAGGGGCAGAGAGAGAGGGAGACACAGAATCGGAAACAGGCTCCAGGCTCTGAGCCATCAGCCCAGAGCCCGACGCGGGGCTCGAACTCACAGACCGCGAGATCGTGACCTGGCTGGAGTCGGACGCTTAACCGACTGCGCCACCCAGGCGCCCCAAAGAGGCTGTGTCTTAAAGGTTAACGGGCAAAAGAGTCTAGTAAGAAATCGTGCATCTTTGAATTTCCAGCTGCGCATTTAGATCTCTGCCTTTCTAGTGCTTCAGAAGCAGGAGGGGTATGAAACCACTTTTGTCCACTGGCTGTCTCTGTGCAGGTTTCTAAAGGAAGTGGGCAAGGGACAGATGCCTAGGAGCAATGCCAAGGTTTGAATAAATACCGGCTATTATTCTGGCTATCTGGGAAGGTCTGTGCGTTTATGCGCAATCTATGGGATTGCTTTCTCTGTGGGAGGACGTTCACAGTGAATATTTATTTTCAGACAACTCTACGTGTTTACGTGGAAACATATGTTGGGCTGTTAAATAAAAAAATTTTGTTTTTCCCTATTCCCAGGTCATGTGTGGAATTTTTGTCAAGTACTAATCCTTTGGTTACAATATGTATACTAAACCCATATGGTTTTCTCATACCATTCTTCGTATTTTTTCAAATGCATATTAATGAGATGTTCGGGGCAACCAAAACTTGATTGAGAACAGTTTGAATATGTGGGTCCGAAAAAGCACAGGCTTCCATTGAGTTGAATGACAAGCTGTTAATGTATTTCAAATGTGTCGTAGAGTGAAAATGAGAATTTTCCAGAACACATTCAGAAAAGGCTGACCTTTCTCACGATGCTGTTGCATGGATGAATTCACAAATATACCCATCTCCGTGTAGCCAGTGTGGAAACAAGGATTTAAGAGTTGGGCAATTTATGTAGGGAGTTAGCTAGGGAGAAGGGTTTGGGGGGGAAAAATTCTAATTGATTTTTACACGACATCAATTCCCTGAACAGTTGCCAATCATTTTATCACATCTCTTGGTAATTTGCTGATCGTGCGATAAAAAGTATTCTTTTGGGGGGGGGGGCGCCTGGGGGCTCCGTCGGTTAGGCGTCTGACTTCTGCTCAGGTCATGATCTCGCAGTTCATGAGTTTGAGCCCCGCGTCGGGCCTTGTGCTGACAGCTCAGAGCCTGCTTGGGAGCCTGCGTCTCCCTCTCTCTCTGCCCCTCCCCCACTCATGCTCTCTCTGTGTCTCTCTCTCAAAAACAAATAAACGTTTAAAAAAGTCATCTTTTTGGTACAAGCCTGAGGCAGTGTTCGAGCTGGAGTTTGGGAGGAAAGCCAGGCCTCTTAGTTACTTTCAAAGCTTCTAAAATCTGTTCAGCACATCTTAGTTCCTCCTGGTGCTCAATACTGCTGTCGATATTTACATGCTGCTTCCCTGGAGGAAGCCATAAGTCATCTTAAAATAGTGTAACGTGGTGGCTGGAACGATATGCCTGGATTTTTCTCGAAACTTAATAAGAGCTGAAAGGCACACCCACGTGTCTCTCCAGTGGGATCAAACACAATTCTGTGTGCCCCCAGCTAACTGAGATCTCGCCGATGAAGGGGGAGTCTCATTTAGTTCCCCAGAAGGGCTTGCAGTCACTCACTGCTGCAGATTTTCTTCTGGAAACTTCCGAACACAACTGGCATCTCAATGCAAGGGCAACCCGTGGATTTCCGTTACGATGCAGTTGCCTAAATACTGGAAATAGGTGATCTGGTTTGAAAGAGAGCCAACTTTTTCTAAACTTCCTCATTTTGAGTGGGTTAATTCTGTTCTAGGAAAAGTTTTGACAGAATTGCTTTCTGGGTGCCAGCAACATGTTATGTTAGAAATAACGGTGTTTACTTCCATTCTCTATTTTTTCCATAAACTTTTAGAAGTTCATTTCCTAAATATGACTTCTATTATTTTACTTGACCTAGCCAATATAAATGGTGTTAAGTCATTATTGCCATCAACATAGCGGCACTTTTTGCCTCGCAAAATAGGAAAAATAAACCCTTTCACCCCTGAAACACAGAGTTGGCTTGGCTCTGCTTCTAAGGAAGTCAGACATGGATGGGACCAACCTAAACTTTGCCCCATAGAAATTCTTTGCGTTGCATTACTTGGATCTGTGGATGAGCCTGAGATCACCAAAGATCCTCACCGAAGACCCTGTTCCCAAGACACAGAACTTGGGATGCCGATACTTGTGCAGGTGCTCAGTTCATTGTGTGTCTCTGGGAGAGAGGCAGTGATGAAGCAGACAGGGCAGGGGTAAGGCTGCGGGGGCTGGTGGCCTTAGCCGGAACCTTGCTCTGGTCTGGTCCTGCAAGGAGCTCACGAGTATGAACAGCATCACAGAGCTGGCCCCTCCTTGAGGCAGTGAGACGGGCCTGTGGTGCACGGTGTCAGCCCCTCTGGCTGTGGGTTGCCCTGGGGGGTCGGGGGGGAGGTGAAGCAACTCCTGTTCAGCCAAGGGCAATATTCTGGAGAAGAGGGAGGAAGGCAGCCACCATCCCCAGCAGCCGAGGGACGGGCGCACAGGCAGGTTAAGGCGTCTGCATGGAACACCACTAAGCACCCGCTTCCGTCTCTGAAGAAACACTGCCTTTAGCTCAGGACCTGTTCTCACTGGTGTTCTGTTTCCTTCCCCCCCCCCCCTCTCAGGGAGTGGGCAGATTCAGCTGTGGCAGTTCCTCCTGGAGCTCCTGTCGGACAGCTCGAACTCCAACTGCATCACCTGGGAAGGCACCAACGGGGAGTTCAAGATGACGGACCCCGATGAGGTGGCCCGGCGCTGGGGAGAACGGAAAAGCAAACCCAATATGAACTACGACAAACTCAGCCGCGCCCTCCGCTACTACTATGACAAAAATATCATGACCAAAGTCCACGGGAAGCGCTACGCCTACAAGTTTGACTTCCACGGGATCGCCCAGGCCCTCCAGCCCCACCCTCCAGAATCATCTCTGTACAAGTACCCCTCAGACCTCCCTTACATGGGCTCCTATCACGCCCACCCACAGAAGATGAACTTTGTGGCCCCCCACCCTCCCGCCCTACCCGTGACCTCGTCCAGTTTCTTCGCCGCCCCAAACCCCTACTGGAATTCGCCAACCGGAGGTATATACCCCAACACTAGGCTTCCGGGCAGCCACATGCCTTCTCATCTGGGCACTTACTACTAACGACCTGAGGGAGGCCTTTCCCAACAGCATACAATCACCAAGAAATTGCCACCAACTCTATCAGAGACCGTGAATCAAAAGTGCCTCAAGAGGAATGTAAAAGCTTGACTGGCGCTGGGGAAGGAAGCCAGGGACGAGATCCAAAGACTCTTAACGGGAGGGATTTACTAAAGTATTACTCCAGGAATAAAGAGGATGCGAAAAATGTAACGTTATCTGGACACCTCGGGGGTGGACCCACCTTGTAAAAGACATTGTAAGTAGAAGCATGAAGAAGTCACGAGGACCAAGTGCCAAAGAAAGTGTTCTTAAGAAACCTATAAACTTCAGAGGGGAGTTTGGGGTCCCGCTAGTGCAAACGGGGATTCAAGTACAGTGAGAGGGGTAACACAGCCTTCCCCTGACATACCATTTCCATGTCATTTTAAGGAAAACTACCTGTATTTAAAAAAAGAAACATATCAAAAAAGAAAAGAGAGAGACCGTGGCCCGTCGACAGATACCGAGATGGAACTCAGTAGAACGTGCTGTTCGGGTGAAATCAGATGCGTTCCGTTAGGGGGAGAGCCACAGCTCCTGGACGGTATCAGGGGAACTGAGCCCGGCGGTGGGGCCGGGGCCGTCTGCGGACAGCGAGCGTGTGGTTGTAGACAGAGGGCTGGAGGAGGTGCGAGAGAAGGGAGCGGAGGAGGAGGAGGCCAGAGGGCTGGGAGAGACGCTTGTCAAGCAGTGGAGACCGGACTTGGGACAGTGCAGAGGCCGGAGACTGAGTCGGGAGACTTGCGGGTTCATTGGTCGGTGCCCTACCAAACCCAGTGTTAAGAGGAAGAATATGGCGTCCAGGACGAGGGGAAAGTAGAGAATTCAGGAACAAGAATACGCATCTCTCTTTTTTGTTTGTTTGTCTGTCTGTCAAAAGAAAAATTTAACTGGAATTGTCTGATATTTAAAAGAAACATTCGGGACCTCATCGTTATGGGGGGGGGGCTCTGTTCCCCACAGGGTCAGGTAAGAGGTGGGTAGCCTTCTTCGATGCTGCCATCGGAAACCATCTAGGCGTTTGGGTTAGGTGGAGGCTCCGGGTTTCCTTTCGAGTCGCAAACGCTGTGCGTTTGTCAGAATGAAGTATACAAGCCAATGTTTTTTCCCCCCTTTTTATATAATAATTATATAACTTATGCATTTATACACTACGAGTTGATCTCGGCCAGCCAAAGATACACGACAAAAGAGACAATCAATGATAGAATGTGGCCTTGAATTTTAACTCTGTATGCTTAATGTTTACAATATGAAGTTATTAGTTCTTAGAATGCAGAATGTATGTAATAAAACAAGCTTGGCCTAGCATGGCAAATCAGACTGACCCGGGAGTCCGCATTTGCACTTTGTTAGCGACTCAAGTTGCCTAACAGAGATGTGTGCTGAACTTCGGGTCTTGTGTTCTGGTTTTATTTTGTCCGGGAATTCGTGCAAGCGAGAGCCAAGCAAATAGGATGTTTGGCGCCCAAACGGTGTTGGCCTCTCCAGGCCCTTCCTGCTCACTCTCTCTTCCTCCTCGTCTTTCTGGAGCAGATGACCAAAGGTTTCACGTTGGAACCTCCATGTGTGTATGCCCAGAATGGAAAGAGGCCTCTCGAGCCGGGGGTTGTGACAGAAATTCCAGAGAAACACCTGGTCACAGATCACCCTCAGTCCCTGCCAGGATCATAAAACATTGAATGGCGAACCGATCTACTGCTCTTAGCGCAAACTGTAACCTTGTTGGTCAATAAAGCGTCGTGGACAGCCAGTTTCTCACTTTACAGGAACAAGGGATGGCTTCTAAGTTTACCACTTGGCTTCCCTTTGAGAGGCCCTGGCCGGGTCCACAGTTGCCTTAATCTTCCCACGCTGGGATGATCTGGGCACTGTGGTTTGGGGTTCGCCAGCCTTGAGCCTCACATGTCCGCAGACACTATTCCTACGATCTGAAGTCGTTGGTTGCCCTTGACATCTTCTCTCTTCTGTGTGTGTCACCTGCCCCCAACTTTGGCCAAGGTGAAGGCAGTTCGAGAGGTGGGATACAGAGCAAGGGAGACGCACCAAAATCGAACAACTTCTTAGCCTGAGTCAGTTTCTGAACTGGCCCATTTCATAGCCGTCTTGGGGCTCGTTTCGCACTTTGTAAGTCTTTCGCTATGATTAAATCAAGTTGCCAAACCTCTGTGCTATGGATATTTTGGCAGTGGTCTTTAAAGTCAGTAGGATCCGATTACCAAAGCTTCAGACGCTCTGCATTTACTTGGATTAAAAGAAGTCCAACCATCAATCATTTTGCGGCAGCTTGGGAAAGGCCCATAAAGTGCCTGTATCTCCTGGGGGGGGGGGGGGGGGGGGTGGTGGTGGGGGAATAAAAACATGAAAGCTGGCAGCTAGGGTGACCCAAACGTTTCTAATGGAAAAAATCCATCATCTCCATTTTGAAATGCAGAGTCAAAGACACCTACATTTTGCATATAAATATGAGTTTGCTCAGATCACTCCATTCCACTCCTTCAGAATTATATCGTGAGCAAAATCGTAAAAATAAGACCTGATTAGCATATTCCATTTTAGCAGATGTTTTCAGTTAGGCTCTCCAACACCCACCCGGCCCAGATGATTAGCAAGCTTTACGACAAGCGTGAGCAGCCGAGATGACTTTGGATGACATGATACTCCTGTGTTCTCCCAAATAAATAATTCTTAAATTACATCTCAAAATAACATTCGCTATCTGCTCCTGTCTTAGTCTAACTCCAAAACACTCTTCAGTTCATATTCGTAATTACACGAAGGACCTTTTCCTTCTCAGCTTCTCCCGTTTCTTCGTTTGCCCTGATGTACGCTCCTGACCCCTGCATGGCATCACTTCTCCCAGCGAGACATTCGTCCAGTTTTGTCTTAAATGGCCTTCTGGGCTTTGTGGAAGCCCCGCCGTAGCCTTTTGGGTACTTGGTGGCATCCCTGCTCTTCCCAAATCTCAGGCAAGACTTCATTTATGCTCCCAGTCTGCTGCCTTTGCCAAGTCTCGAAGACTCCATGGTGAAGCCATCTGTCGGGACTGATGCATTCGGAGGAGGTGTTGTCCCTCCCAAGCGCCTGTCTGTGCTGCTGCAGCACCTGCCACCTGGGGATGAGGGCCCAGAGGGGCTTGCCTTGGATGGCGGGCACAGCATAGACTCCTAAAGCCTTGGAACTGGGAGATGATGGCAAGTAGGGAAAACACGGGTGTCCTGCAGGCTCCCAAGTGGACCTCTAACTGGATACAGTGTGATTTTATTATTTTTTTAATGTTTTGTTTTTTTGAGAGAGAGAGAGAGAGAGAATGACAGAGCACAGAGTAGAGGCAGAGAGAGAGGGAGACACAGAATCCAAAGCAGGCTCCAAGCTCTGGGCTGTCAGCACAGAGCCCGATGCGGGGCTTGAACTCACAAACCACGAGATCATGATCTGAGCCCAAGTTGGACGCTCAACCCACTGAACCACCCAGGTGCCCCCAGTGTGATTTCTTAAAGCCTGGTTTAATTGCTCTCTAGTCACTCCACCCGAACAGAAGCTCTGGGTGGCTTCATCAGAAGGGATGATGATCTCCCTTGAGGCTGGGGTCCTTTTCCTAGCTCACTGGTTGTTGGCAGAATTTGGTTCCTTGCAGTTGTAGGACTGAGGTCTCATTTCCTTACCAGCTGTCACCTAGGGATCACTCTCAACTCATAGAGGCCACTTAGAGTCCTTGCCACATGGCCCTCTCTGCATCAAGGCAGTTGCTTCTTCGAGGCCAGCAGGAGAATCTCTTTCATGTTGAATCTCTTAGACTTCTTTTAAAGGTTCGCTTGATTAGACGAGGCCCACCTACGTTAACCACCTTTTTAAAGTTAACCCCAACTTAGTTCATTAGAGGCCTTAATTGCATCTGAAACTGTCCTGTCATAGAATATAACCGAATCATGAGAGTGAATCATATTCACAGGTGCTGCTCACACACCAGAAGTGAGCACTATGTAGGTAGGGCATCTACACTAGAGGATGGGAATCTTGGCGGCCATATTAGAATGATGGCTACATACCATGGATATGTGGCCTGCCTTCTACCTTGTTCTAAGCACCGCTGGTCAATGAAACCTCCCTAAAATGCACATTGCCAAAAAGACCAGCCACAATTCAGTAGCTTTGTACATCTGAAGCCACGTGCTCCGTGGCTCCCTCTCTCCCCTGGCAACATGGACCTCTTTTGGCACGTCTGATGCTCTTAATCTGACGAATCTGAAAAGCTTTATGTTGAACCTGGACGGGCTAATGCTAACTGTTCAACGATATCTACATATTCTTTTGATTCTAGCTAAAAAGGAACCCAAGTTATTTCTATATGCAAATAACTATGCACACTTTTCTAACTTACTTTAAACCAATTTTATAAAGCAAAATAGCTTCATTCATTTTCTCATAAACGTTTTTTATAAAATATTATTCTGTTGAGGCAAGCCATAATAATATTTGATTGTGATTTGTGCCAGACATTTTGAATTACAGATTTATGGAGGAAGCATGTTAAATGTAAGAGCTTTATGGAGACAAGAAACAGAGGCACTTTTCATGTTCCATAGACACACAGCATTCTTCCTAAAGAAAATACTACAGAATGGTAGCCAGAATTTCATTCCGAGAGAACTTCATAAAAAAATGGTTTTGAGATTTTACAAGGTCATGACTGGCTGAGTGAGCCTAGCCAAAGAGTACTCATTAAAAGATCAACACTTAGGGGCCCCTGGGTGGCTCGGTTGGTTGAGCGTCCGACTTTGGCTCAGGTCATGATCTCACGGTTTGTGAGTTCGAGCCCCGCGTCGGGCTCTGTGCTGACAGCTCAGGGCCTGGGGCCTGCTTCGGATTCTGTGTCTCTCTCTGCTCTTCCCCTGCTCATACTCTGTCTCTCAAAAATAAATAAAGATTAAAAAAATATAATAAAAAAGATCAACACTTATCTGGAAGGAAGATCCCAGGGACAAACTCCATGCCTCAGTAGGATGAGGACATAGAAGGTACGCTGAGGACAAACTCCAGTAGGTTATTTGATAAACGGGTTAGATGAGGACAATGGGTTATATGCTGAACACAGGATCCTAAAGAGCAGGCTGAAGGAACAGGGCTAGTTTAACACGCTTACCGGAACTCAGTGATGTTAGGACCCACGCTGTGTCAAAAACACCTGAGAACAGAAGCACGCGTGAAAAGAACCTTAGGGATTTAGCGATATGCAGAATAACCAACATTTACTGAGCTAAGGGCAGACGCCATACTGAGCACTTCAAATGCATTATTTTATTACTTCTCCCAATTGCCCTCCTGATAACGTATCAAAGATTAAAATGCTGACACCAAGATTCAACAATTTACCGTGCCTTCCCGAGATCATACTTGCTCCTGTGCTGACTCTCAAACCTCTACTCTTAATCTATTTTTCCTCGTCTTGATAGGACATGGCAGAGGGTAGGGGTGGGGGAGGGGCATGGCATGACTACTTAAATTTACGTTGCATTTTCTAAAATGGATTGTAAAATAGGAGTCATTTATTCCATTTTGAACCGATTCCAGTATCATTTCTGGACATAACACTTGCCGAGGGACACAGGCCAGCTAGAGCAAGCCCAGTGGAGAGAGAGAGACGGGGGCAATGAATGAGCTCAAGGCTATGCCATGAAGGAGTTACTGAAGGCACCGTTCAGTGTCTCTCATGGAAGCAAGGTTACTTTTAAGGTCCATCAACACAGGCCCCAGCGTGGTGCATGGCAATATTAAGCTGTCAATAAACGTCTTCGGCTGCGTGCATGCGTGAACATCCAGAAAGGTAATGTGTGGACCAAAGGTGCACTCAGCAGGGATACCCACTGGGCAAACTCAAGGAGGAACCTTTTTTTTTTTTTAATGTTTATTTATGTTTGAGAGACAGAGTGTGAGCGGGGGAGGGGCAGAGAGAGAGGGAGACACGGTGTCCGAAGCAGGCTCCGGGCTCCGAGCTCTCAGCACAGAGCCCGACGTGGGGCTCGAACCCACGAACTGTGAGATCCTGACCTGAGCGAAGTCAGAGGCTCAACCAACGGACCCACCCAGGCGCCCCTCAAGGAAGAACTTTTCAACAGAGAAGCTGCCTCTGGCCCAGGAGTTCCTGGATGTGGGCATGCTCACTGGGGACCACGTGACTCTTCAGGTATTTAGCAGCAAATGGCAAGCAGACTACTTGGTTGTTTTGGACTTTTTCACTTCTATGCAGTCCGGGTTCTACAAAATGATTCCACGTCATACATACACGTACCTAGATCAGGGAAGAGGGTCTGAGATGCATGACGGCCTAGGAGTCTCCTACCACTTAGTCTTAAGGGCATGAGCACACGTGGGGGTTAGGTGTCCCACAGGTACTAGAATCCTCCTGAATTCACTGGTGGTGTGGCCGTGTCTTCAGGCTGAATTGGAGGTTAAAACACATGGTATCTGTCGACAACACAGGGCCAGGTGCATGGCCAGAGCCGCCAACTGGTGGGACCACTGAACCATCCCTCCATGTTTCCTCTCTGGGAAGAAAGACCAGCACTTTTTCATAAAGGCATACATGGGGGGAGGGGGGTGCAGGGGGGTGTTGCTGGTCACAACCTGCTCAGCATCAGACATGGCACAGCTAAAAGTGTGTCAGGCTGCCCTCCCGGGACCCTCAACCCAGCTCCAGACAAACCGTTCCTGCCTTCCAGCTGGCATGGCAGGTGGGCAGCCCAGGCTGCTGGCCTCTTAAGACCCTAAGGAAGGGGTGGAGGCGGACGTTAAAATGGGTAAGAAAGAATTTGGGGTAGAAGTTATGAAGCTCTTTGGCAAAGTCTCTTGATTAGAAGGTGAGGAAGAACTTGGGGGAAGGTTGGCAGGGGAAGAAACCACCTGGCTTCTTTAGAAGAGGCGACCCCCAAGGAGAAAGATCCTTTTCAGAGGATAGGTCCCGCCTCTTCCTGTGGGAGAGAGCGGAAGGGGCGGGGACGGAGCGAGAGGAACTGGGGGAATGTCCTCCTCCCCTCCACACCCTTCCTGCACCCTGCCGGAAACATGCGTAGTGGAGAAGAATGGTTCCATCTTAATGGTGGAACCAACCTCTGCTCGGTCAACGCGGCAGCTCTCCTTAGAAGAAATGCCTGCTCTCTTTCTGTCTTCTGACCTGACACTGTGTCCCTGTCCGTGCTTCTCCTCATCTGCGTTCATGTGGCACAAAGCGTTTTGAAAGTGGGATTATGCGACGATCGCTGAGTTTTAAACCAATGCTGTCCGGTCCACGCTTACAGTTAAATTGCTCTCTTCCAATTAAGAAAACACCAACGCGTTCTGTGCCATTGGCTCAATTAAAGCTGAGAACTTGTTAAGATCGTTTTATTCAATTTCACCTGGCTGTGAAGCAGGAGAAAACGGACTTGAATGAGGGTGTGTCTGACTGCCGAGCGTAGGCACTGTGCTGGTCTACCTCTCCAAGGAAGCTGACTTAAGGATACCATCCTAGGATGGGCAGCCGTCACAGGACGGCCAAACGCTTACTCACGCGATGGTGGGAAGGCAGGTGGAGGAGGAAAAAACCAGTAGGAGGGGAAGACAGGTGGAGGGAGGCCGAACAGTGAATGCGTGATGTCCAGCTGTGTGTGTGTGTGTTGTTGGGTGTAGCTCTGGCGGGCAAGAGACTGAGCTACAATTATTACCGGAGGCCTCATGACAAACCCGCAGTGGAGGCGCCCGTGAACGGACCCCGGCCTTCCTATGGAGTGTCACGCAAGTCACGTAAATAAGTTCTACAAAATGAAGCCAAATCGGTCCAGGCTACAGAATATTTAGCTTCGGTTGACGGCTGTCTTTTGAGAGGCCAAGGATTCTTGGAAACTACATCTTCCCTTTGTTTTCTTGGGAAGTCGCTCTAAGGGTGCTTTCTCTGTTTACTGCTGGTGAACCTCCCAGAATGTCCCCTCTTCTTTGTCAAGTTCTTCACCCCAGTTCCCGCTTTCTTCCAACTGTGGACCAGTCTCTATAGGCGTGGTTTTTGGAAAGGAATATTTTACCATGATTATCGGGATTCAGTACAAACCCATGAGGAGCAAGAATGTTGGCTTCCATTTTTCGAACATTTCTTTTTTGTCTTCAGTTCACAGCCCTGTGAGAAGGGCAGAAAGGTGTGACAGAGTTATGGCCCTTGGAGAGATTATAATCTAGAGGGAAATGAAAAGGTACATGAAAGTCTCCGGTGTAAGACAGTATATGATCTACATGTGAATATTACAAAGAAGGAGAGGTCATGCTAAATGCGCTGCTTAAGGAAGGCTTCCTGAAGGGGACGGTATTTCAGGAGGGGGAGATTTTGAGGGATACACAAGTATCCATTAGTATATTTACACAAGTGCTCACCTTTGTGTGTAATGATGCATGCCTGTTTTTTTTTTTTTTACAAGTTAAGATACCTGATCTTAACTCTCAGCATCTTATTCTTTCAACCCTAAGTCCAAGATAGATTAGCTTTAATTGTGCTTCCGAAGGTTCTTGAGGGAGGAATTATTGAGAATAATGTGTAAAAGAGATAAGAATAGTGCTAAGACAGGAGCGAGGTTGGGAGGAGTCACCCCAAGAATGGGAGAAGATTATGGTCTACGGGATTCACCGGCAGTGGGGATCTCCACCATCATGAATGTGTAGGCACTGAAGTGATACGAATTCGGAGATATGGCTGTATGATGCCCCTAGGGAGCTGGAGCCCAATCCTGGAGATTCCAGCCCTATTATGGACCCTGCTCGATACTGAAGCAAGAATCTCTAGGGTTTGGGGCAAGCTTTCACTTCCAGGACCTGGAAATGGTGATGACCCATCGTGATGAAGACATTCAAAGATTCAAAGTCCTCACCCATTCTGGGTGGAGTCAATTTCACTTTTTATTTTATTTTGTTTAAGTTTATTTATTAGAGAGAGAGAGCACAAACGGGGGAGGAACAGAGAAAGAGTGCACATGAGTGGGGGAAGGGGCAGAGAGAGGGAGAACCCCAATCCGATGTGGGGCTCAAACTCACGAACCGTGAGCTCATGACCTGAACTGAAATCCAGAGTTGGATGCTTAACCAACCGAGCCACCCAGGTGCCCCTCGTTTTGATTTTAAAAGAAAATAATGCAGTGTCTTACACCAGGTTCATATTCACGTGTCAATATACTTATCTCCGTTATTGGTAACACAAGTGGAAAAAAATCAGGAAGATGTAATATTATTAACAAACCTGCCCTAATGAAGTTAGGGAATTATCCTCAACAACTAAGGAATAGACATTGTTTTCAAACACATACGGATCATTTATAAAAATCTCCATATGTAGGCTTATGAGGCAAGTCTCCACACATTTAAAGGATAAAGGCATAAAATACCTTCTCTGACCCAAATTATGTTAAAGACCAATTTTTAAAAAGTCAAGTAGAGAAATTATATTCAGGCAATATGCTAGCATTTTTCAAAAAAATTATAATGGAAGCTAGAAAGGATGACATCATAAAATGAAAATACACATCAAAAATTTGTGGAATGTAGCGAAAGCAGCATATAGAAAGAAGTTTACAGTCTTCAATGGTTATATTGGAATAGAAAAATGGATAAAAATTAGTAGGCTGAACATCCATTTTTAAAACTTAGTGTAAGAACAGCAGTACAAACAAAAATTTAAAAAAAGAGAGAGAGAAAAGTGGGTATGTAAACATGAGGGCACAGCGGGAAACTTAGACTCAAAATATAATTAACAACAGAAGTTGTTTTGTAAAAGATTAATCAAATTGAAAAATCTCTGGTAAAATTTCTTAAAAAAGAGAGAAGATACAAATTAAAGAATAAGAATGACTAAAGGAATTAAACTATGGTTGTTACAGACTTTTAAAAGATGAAAGTGTCCTGCAAACCGATTTATGCCTTTTCATTTGAAAATTAGGTTGAATTGACACATTCTTATAAAAAATAAAACAGACCACATACGATTCAAGAAGTAGAAAGCCTGAATAGTCTTACAGCCATTAAAGAAATGGAATTAGTCCTCAAAAATCTTCCCACAAAGAAACCTACAAGCCAGATGGCTTCCTCGTGAGTTCAACCAAGTATTCAAGCTGAAAATGGTTCCAAAATTGCCCAAAATATTATAAGGAATATAAAAAGAAGAAACAATCCTCAATATAATCTATAACGGTAACATAACCTTGATAGCAAAGTCAACAGACGGCGCAAAAAAGCCAATCACACTTGTGAATGTAAGATACAAAAATATTAAGCAGTAGTAGCCAAGAGAACTCAGCCATGTATGACAAAGAAACGACATTATAACCAAGTTGGGCTTATCAAAATAATGCAAAGTTGAGTAAACATTGGAAAATCAATTAATGTAGCCCCCACATGAGCACACCACAGGAGCAAATCATCATCACACATAGAAACAGAAAAGTGTCTAATATAATAAAACCTCGATATGTTATTAACTATTAGCAAACGGAGAAGAGAACATGACTTCTTTAACCTGGTAAAGGGTAGCTATAGAAAACATACGAGCAAATGTGGGACTTAAAGGTTTAAAATTGAAAGTATATTTGATGTCAAGAACAAGAAAAAGGTGCCCAATATTACCATTTCTGTTCAATGTAATTTTGGAGGTCGTCGCTAGAATACGAAGGCAAGACAAAGAAAAATTTAAGAAATAGTTCATTATACACAGAAAATATGGCTGTGCATATAGAAAATCCAAATGAATCCTTAGGTTAATTTTTTGAATTTCTAAGAGTTTTAGCACAATTACTGAAATAAAAACTCAATTACATTTCTACGTGCTACCACATACATCTAGAAAATTAAGCTTAAAATGTATTATTTACAACAGCATAAAAATATGCAGTATCTAAGAATAAATCTAACAAACATGCACAAGATCTCTATGGAAAAATAATAAAACTTCATTGAGAGACATCAAAGAAGACTGAAATAAAGAGATGAATCACATTCATGGATTTGATGATTCGATGTTGTAAAGATGTCTATTATTTGCAAAATCACCTAGACATTCACTGCAACTCCTTTCAAAAACTCCCAACAGTTTTTTTTAACTTTACAAGCTGATCTCTAAAATTTTTACAGAGAACCAGATTAACCAAGACGTCCTTGAAGAAAACACAGCCTGCCTACATTTTATGGGTTTTTTTTTTTGTCCTCCGCCATACTAAATCTTAGAATGTTATAGTAATTAAGACTCAGTGTGAGATGGCTCAAAGAGACAAAAAGACCAATGGAATAGAAGTCCGTAAACAAATTCAACATATATGGATACCTGATATAATCACAAATGATAGTGAAGATCCGTGCTCAAAAGATGGGCTTTTAAATAAATGGAGCTAGAACAATTGGAAATCATATGTCAGAAAAAAAACTACATCGCAGCACTATTGAATACCACACATAAAAGTCAATGACACGTGGCTAAGAACTAAAATTTACAATTCAAAAGTGTAAAGGTTTTCAAAGATGTTACAGAAAAACATGGTCATGACCTTCAAGTGCAAAAGAATGTAATGACAGAAAAACTACAAAGTATAAAAGAAATATTGATAACATTTTCTATACGAAACTGATGAACTTTTTTCATTAAAAGGTACCATTAGGGTACCTGGGTGGCTCAGTCAGTTGAGCGTCTGACTTCGGCTCAGGGCGTGATCTCGCGGTCCATGAGTTCGAGCCCCGCGTCGGGCTCTGTGCTGACAGCTCAGAGCCTGGAGCCTGTTTCAGACTCTGTGTCTCCCTTTCTCTCTGCCCCTCCCCCACTCATTCTCGCTCTCTCTCTCTCTCTCTGTCAAAAATAAACATTAAAAAAATTTTAAAAAGGTGTCATTAAAGACAGCGAGAAGACAACTGCACAATGGGAGAAGATATTTGTCACCCATGTAGCCTACAAAGTACTAGCGTCCAGAATGTACAGCCATTACTAAGTCAATCAGAAAAAAAATGTAGATATGTAAAAGAATTGAATAGCTCACTTCTCAAGAGTGGAGACATGACAGACAATAAATGTATGGACAGTGCTCAAGCTCAGGGTAATCCACGATACGTACAGTAAAACCAAAATGGTACCCATTTACCCCCACCATATTGGCAAACATTAAAAAGGCCAATCATGGGGCACCTGGGTGGCTCAGTTAGTTAAGCATCCGACTCTGGGTTTTGGCTCAGGTCATGATCTCGTGGTCGTGAATTTGAGCCCCGCGTCGGACTCTGCGCTGACAGTGCAGAGCCTGCTTGGGATTCCCTCTCTCTCCGCCCCTCCTGTGATCTCTCTTTCTCTCTCCCTTTCTCAAGATAAATAAACTTTAAAAGAATAAGAAAAATAAAAAGTCTAACCCAAAGCAGTAAGGGTGAAGATTTAAAACGAAGAGGGGCACTACTGGAAGGCATGGGGATTGATAGAGTCTCCTTGGAAAATAGTTCGGCACTCTTTGGCATTCACTGTAGAACAGATGACGTGTATACCCCAAATCCTGTTAGGGAAATTCCGAAGGAAATCAAGAACCTCCCACTAGTCCACTAAGATACATGAACCGCAATATCACTACAAGCATGCTTGTAATGATCAAAACTGGAGGCAACCCAAGACTCCATCAACATTAGATTAGATAAGACAATTTTGGTATATCTACATAATGCAAATAATGACTTCAACTCACAAACTTAATACTGAGCCAAAGAAGCAAATAGCAGGAAAGCATATACAATATGGTTTCATTTATTTAGATTTCACAAGCAGGCAAAGACAAACAGCATATTGTTTAGAGATGGCGCAACGATGTTCAAAAGATAAGAACAGAAGCAAGAGGCTGATTATTTCAAAGTCAAGATAGTGATTACCTCTCAGCGGAAAGAAAAGAGATGGGGTCAAAGAGGGATGCTAGGGTATTTTAAAGACCTGGCAATGTTTTATTTCCCGTTGTGGTGGTGATTTCTTTATTTGCTATGCGTAGTCATTTTAAACGCTCATCTGTATATATGATGTATCTTGTCTTCCAAACGCTACGCCAAGAGGAGGATAAACAGACTAAGTCACGGTTTCACACGCATCAAGAGTGGGCTCCTCTCGGAACAATGTTTAGCAGCCGTGGGAAATGTGGTGCACTCTGACGGTTCTTGCACAGGATGTTCCATTTCCTCTGCGAGACGGCTCAGAGTTCACTTTGGGCACAGTGGGTTTTGGTATTCCCCAGAAGATTCACTTCCTCTGCCCAGTGCTCTCTGTTGGTTAGTTATTGTGGAATGTCTATGCGGCACTGCGTCTGTCTCTATGAGGCCCCTGTGATTGTCCTCCCTTCAAGAGGTGGAGCTTAATTCCCCACCCTTCAAGTGTAGGATGGACTAAATAACCTGCTCCGACTAAACAGAATGTGGTAGATGGGACAGCGTGTGTCTCCTGAGATTAGGTGATAAAAGGCATTGTGACTTTCTCCCTGCCTTGTCTCTTGGCTAACTCATTCTGGGGAAAGCTGGCCGCCATGTCATGAGGACCCTCAAGCAGCACTAGGAGGTCCAAGGTGTGAGGAACTGAGAAGTCCTGCCAATAGCCAGCCCTATAGCCCCAATCAAGCCTGCAGATCAGCGTGTCCTTGGTCAAGATTTTGTCCAAAATCTCATAAGAATCCATGAACCAGAACCACCCAATTAAGCTGCTTCTGAATTCCTGACGCACAGAAACTATAAGGGAATAAATGCTCATTGTTTCGACACACTAAGTTTTAGGGAAATTTATTATGCAACAATAGATAACTAATACACCTTGCGTTCTCAGGATTGATTTGGACCCAACCTATATATTGATTTGGACTTTAAGAATGGCTGAGGTGATATAGCCTGGTTTGACTTCAGATCTGGAAGGTGCTTCCTCTGCTTCTGAAATATCTTCGGCTGATTCTTATCTCATTCCACTCTCCAGAGTTGACTCTCCGGTTTTCTGAGACTGAATAATATTGCTTCTTCCCCCAGATGATAAAGGGGTCATTATAAAAGCCTAAGCCTTCGAAATTCTGGGTTTTGTAGATTGTAGTTGAAATGGTGTGGGCTTTCAAACCCCACAGGCAAGCACTGGGTCCTACCCTTTGCTGGTTGTTTGACCTTGGGTACGGCATTAGCCTCCAGGAGTTCTCGCTCCTTATCTGTTGGTCAAATGCCAGTCACACAATTAAATACATGTCACTTAGGATTAAGTTTGGCCATGAAAGAGAAAAACAATGGCTTTATTTATTGTTTTAAATTTTTTAACGTTTATTTATTTTTGGGACAGAGAGAGACAGAGCATGAGAGAGAGGGAGACACAGAATCGGAAACAGGCTCCAGGCTCTGAGCCATCAGCCCAGAGCCTGACGCGGGGCTCGAACTCATGGACCGCGAGATCGTGACCTGGCTGAAGTCGGACGCTTAACCGACTGCACCACCCAGGCGCCCCGAAAAACAATGGCTTTAATCAAGGTAGGATTTTGTGTCTCTTCCGTGTCAAAATCCAAAGGTAGATGGTCTAAGGATTGTATGATATCCTTGATATCAGGAAACCCAGGATCTTTTTGTGTTGTTGTTCCACCATGTGTAGTTATTCTGGTCAAAGATAGATGCTCCAACTCCAAAATATTCACTGAAAAAGCAGAAGTTGGACTTGAACTCTGTATCAGGGTTCTACCTAAGAAACCAAACCAGTAGGATAGTGTGTGTGTGTGTGTGTGTGTGTGTGTGTGTGTGTGTTTGCGTGTTCCAAGGAATTAGCTTCTGCCGTCATGGAAACCAGCTGGGGAAGTCTCAAATCTGGTGGGCTGGCCAGCTGGCTGGAAACTCTTGGGCAGAAATTCTTCTTCAGTTTTGCTCCTAAGATCTTTCAACTGATTGGATGAGGCCCACCCAGATTATTAAGGATGATCTCCTTTCCTTAAAGCGAACTGCTTATAGCTACTAATCACACCTACCAAATACCTTCAGAGGGACACCTGGATTAGTGTTTGGAGACCTGTCAGGAGTGACAGTTGCAGGCTACAAGTCTGGTTAAGATTGAGTCACCACTTCTTGGTTTCCTGCAAAGCTCTATGAAAACTGCTACAGCAGAGTGCTCGGGGGCGCAAATCAGGTCTCCTCTGCCATGTCACAGGAACCATGTCTACAAGGCTTGCACTTGGAGCCCTGGTTTGCCAGACGAGGGGCCAGAGCTCCCCAAGCATGAATCTGAGCGTCTGGGACAGGACCGGAGATGGAAGTCCTGTCACCCCCCAGCTCCAGTCTTGCTGGGAGAGGCAAACTTAAAACCCCTCTAGGGGTAGGGATCCCACTATTCAGCCTGATGCCAGGGCCCGCTAGCCCTCTGGGCACTGCCACACAAATGCAGCAGGCGACGCACGCACCCGCTTCCGCTGCTGACTCCATACGTTTTCTCCAGTTCACGCTTTCCAGCAGGCCCAGCGTGTGAGATCAGGCTGTGTGTCCTTGAGTGCTTGGTCAACATAGAGCTAATGAAGAAGGGACAGAGAGGAAGAGGGACGCAGCGCAGGACGAACGTGCTTACTTCCCACGGATGCACCTAGCAGCAGGGAGTCTGAAGAGGGCGGTCATGATTCCGTTATTACGGAGAAAGAGCAAGGGAAGGGATTGACCTTTGCAGCAGGGCCCCCGCTAGCCCGCTAGCACACAGGGCTCCTTTGTGCAGATTAGAAAAAGCCCTCGTTCTGGGCAGACAGCCTCCCAGGGCCAACGACTCACGGCAGCGTGGCCCTCCCCCGACGCCGAGCCAGCCTCTGCTCGCCCCGTAGGGGTGTGTCGTTCTGCAGTGCCTGGACATCTCAACCCTGTGCCATGGCACTGTCTGTCCCAGGACCGGCTGCTCTTTCTTCCGGCCTAAGTGACTTGTGGCTGAACGTGTCCTTTCAGAATCCGGGCCGGATTCACGGGGGTAAGTGCGGGCCACCCTCTGTTACGGGCGTCTGGCCTGTGCTCCGGCCCAGGGATACAACGCCACGTGAACGCAGAACCCCGCATCTTGTCCGTGTGGACGCCAGAAACACTCCTGTCCGGCAACCTGAATGGCAGTCCTTGAGGGGTTCTGGGCTTGGGCCTCACAAAGACCTGGAAAGGATTTACTGACATGACCGTAGCTACACTTTTTAAGGAAAACTGAACACGGTGTACTGAATACCTGTTATTTTCACATATAATGGACTGTAAGGGATACAGACGGAGGACACCTTCCCGTTCTTTTGCACAAGGGAGCCGCACAGGACTTTTAGTTCTAGAAGCTTCTTATCAGGCCAAGAGTACAACTCAAGACTTCCCATCAGGCCCGCAAGGCTCTGGGTGATTTGGCCCTGCCTGCCGCCTTTCTTATTGTGCCACATGCACCCGTGACCTCGTCCGCAAAGCAGGCTTCCTGTTCTGCAGCTCTCAGGGAGGCCTCCCTGCCCAGTCCCGCGGCCCCTGGGCTGCTTCCTCTCCCTAGTGTCCTCTTCTACATTGCGGATTTCCATCATCATCCCGGCTACGGCCTCCCTGAAGGAGAGTCCTGGCCCAGGGCAGGGGAACGCAGTAAGGACCTTTTTACTTGTAGGTGATGCTGATTTGGAAAGTTCGGGGGTGGACTTCAGGCAGGGGTGCACCCTCTCCGTCGGCCTCAATGTCGGGTGGGCTCATTTTACGTCCAAACCAAACTCCGGGCTCTCAGATCTCTAAGCTCCACTACCATTGATATTTTGGGACAAACAATTCTTTGGCGTGGGGGCCGTCGCGTGCACTGCAGGTGGTCGGCAGGATCCTTGGCCTCTCCCCACCCGATGCCAGTCATGCCGCCCCTTAGCCCCAACAAGATCTGGAGACATATTTCCAGTGAGCCCACGAGAGACAAAGTCGTCCCTGGTTAAGACTCACTGGCCTGCGTCACGGCCTTCCAGCCACTCCAAAGGAAAAGCACTTCTCGGGGCCCCTGGGTGGCTCAGTCGGTTAAGTGTCCGACTTTGGCTCAGGTCATGATCTCATAGTTCATGATTTCAGGTCCCGCGTCGGGCCCTGTGCTGATTCGGATTCTGTGTCTCCCTCTCTCTCTGCCCCTCCCTCACTTGCTCTCTTTCTGTCTCTCTCTCTCTCTCTCTCTCTCTCTCTCAAAAATAAATCAATAAACATTAATTTTTTTTGAAAGCACTTCTTTTTTCCAATATTTACAAGAGGACTAACTGGAATTACTCCCTGACTTCGGTCACACGTCCACCCCCAAACCCATCACTGCAGCCAGAGAGAGGCCAGTCTGAGCCATGTGCCCTAAAAGTAGGGTTGGTTCACACTCCGATCTTTGATGGGGGCGGGGAGGAGCTGTTACCCAAAGGGTAGTGAGGGAACCGCCAGGGCAGAGCTATCGCGAGATCCGCAGGAAGTCTCCCCCCAGGGCACACGCTGCTGTTCCCACAGGTGCAGGTCTGCACCGGGCCCACTTCATGCCAGGTCAGGAAAGCTCTCGGAAAGTGCAGATGATTTCCGGACTTTTCCATAGAGCGGAGATCCATAGCTGGGGCTGGGTAACCTCTAAATTGCATTAGCAAAATCCCTTGCATTTATAAATTTTTCTGGTGAGATGGTCTGTTTCTTTCATCAAATCCCCGAAGTTTGCCATCTCCCTGAAATATTAAAGGCAACTGTTATAGAGGCCGACCTCCTAATTTCCAACCTTTCACTTAAAAACATTATTACTTTATTTTATTAAAAAAATTTTTTTTAATGTTTATTTATTTTTGAGAGAATGAGAGACAGAGTGTGAGCAGGGGAGGGGCAGAGAAAGAGAGGGAGACACATAATGCGATGCAGGCTCCAGGCTCCGAGCTGTCAGCACAGAGCCCAATGTGGGACTTGAACTCAGGAGCAGTGAAATCATGACCTGAGCCGAAGTTGGACGCTTAGCCCACTGGGCCACCCAGGCACGACCTTGTGTATCTTCTTAAAATCAAAAAAACCATGAATATAAACTTCTATCTTCCTTTACCTTTTATATGAAATATAGCAGAATACATTCCCTTTACACTGCTGTGTGTTCTGCCTTTTCCACTTAAAAATGCATCCCAGAGGGGCACTTGGGTGGCTCAGTACGTTAAGCATCCGACTTTGGCTCAGGTCATGATCTCGTGGTTTGTGAGTTTGAGCCCCGCATCCGGCTCACTGCTGTCAGCACAGAGCCCACTTTGGATCCTCTGTCCCCCCTCTCTCTGCCCCTCTCAATCTCCCTCTCCCTCTCTTAAAAATAAATAAACATTTAAAAAATGTATCCCAGAGGCATTCAGTTTCCATGAAAGCTTCCTGGTTTGTTTTCATAGCAGCATGATATTCCAAGGCTTGGACGTACGATATATTACGTGACTTCTCTATTAAGGGATTTTTGACTTTTGCCAACCTCTTGGTTACCCAAGTAACACTGCCATGAGGAACCTTGGACACCCGGAGGAGAATCAGCAGAAGCCAGAAGTGGTAAATGGATGCGTGTTTCAAAGGAGCAGTTTTGAAAATATCTGTAGTAAGGATTTCAACCCTACATACGTTTGACATCACCTCGGGGCATCTAAAAACTCCTGATACCCAGACCCAGCTTCCGGAAATTCCAATTGCCCCCATCTGAGGTGGGATCCGGGGGCTGGTCCCTTTACAAGTTTTTCGGGTGCACTGAATGGACAGGGAAGGCTAAGAACCGGGAGGGGAGGAGGGCTGAGAGCTCGTGGAAAGGAAAGTATTTGTGAAGCAATGCTGGAGAGAGAGGAGAGGTTGGGGCTGCCTGCTCTGTGGACTTTAGCAAGATAAGCGGGTTAAAGGCTTTGAAAATGTTTAGGTGTATTTAGCTGGGTTGTGTGTTATGTGGCTCTGCCTCCTGTCTCCCTTCGAGTGACAAGGCAGGGCCCACATTCCTTTCCAGGGGAAGTCTGTTCCGCTCCACGTCTGTTCCACGTGTGGTCGGCAGGGTGGGTTGGCAAAGGAAAGCCTGCTGTCACTCGGGTAAACACATCCTGCTGGCCCATCCATGAGGAGTCAGGCACTCTTACAATCTTCATTTTGTGGAGGAGGAAGCTGGGACTCAGAGAGGTGAGGCGGCCTGCCAAGGTCACACAGGTCAGAAATACGAGATTCACACCCAGGCCTGAGCGCCGAGGTTTCCTGCCACATGAGACCAGCGTCCTTCCCTACAGCTGTCAGGACGATCAGACCTGTGGCACTTGCTGCTTGCTGTTTGTCTGTTTCCCTTTATCTTTTCTAGATCCTGTCCTTCCCTGGCCTCTTGAAACTTTGTCCACATCAGCTCCCACAGGGTGAACCAGGCTAGGTGAGGGGTGGACTGTCATCGCTCCCCTACAAGGGGACTTACCAGCCCAGCAGCTCACCGGCCTTTGTCAGGAAGCACTATAGGAATGTGGGGGGTGACCTGTCCCCGGGAGCTTCTGTCGTGGCCACTGATAAGGGCTGGGCGGGCAGAGATGGGAATGTGAACCGCTCACAGTGGGAGCGTGAGTCCCCCTCGTGGGACTGTCCCCCCGCCCCCCATCCTGATCTGAGGTTGGCAGAAAAGGGACTCTTTATTTTAGACCAGGCCAGGACCTTGATGAGGCACGTTGGCCATCAGGGCTCATCAGTGTAATGTTTCTCCCGCGCTCTAGAACGCAGCAAGATCTGGGGGTGGACAGTGTGCTGGGCTCACCGCCCCCCACCCCGTGCCCCCCAGCTGAGAGCCTGGGCGGGGCCTGGGGAGAGACGGGATTGAGCCTGTGGGCACACACACTTCTCTTTCTGAATGTGTGTGTGTGTGTGTGTGTGTGTCTGTATGTATCCCCGTATGTATCCCTGTGTGCATGTCTGTGTGTTTTCACGTGTCTTTGTGTGTGTGTCCCGATGCGTTTATCTGTGTCTATGTTGCTGTGTTTGTGTGTGTGTCTCCACGTGTCCACGTGTATCTTGTCTGGACCCTTGTGTGTCTGTGTGTGTCTGCATGTGTCCACCTGTGTGTCTGTGTGTCCCTCTCTCCCTACTGCGCCCCGGCACCGGGCCAACCCCGTCGTGCCACCAGGGGGCGCTGGAGCCACGTGCGTCGCCGCTTCCGCAGGGGACCAAGGCCTAGTCCTGCCTCCTTTGCCTTCCTAACTTGGAACGCTTTCTCTTTAAGGCTTCACTTGTCCCTCCGGAACGTAGAGGCCAGTTGTTGGGTCATCTCCCGACGCTCCCGAAGCACCAAAGCTCCTTTTTGTGGACGTTTAAGCTGAGGCGCAGCTGTCCCGGGTCTGGGGACAGAGGGAGCCTCAGTTATAAATGTAATGAATTACAGAGTCAGACTCTAAGTGTTCATCGAATGTATAGCCTGGCTGAAAATATACCCTACAGGTTCTTAGGAAAACCGTGTAATATTGGCCCTGCTTTCCAGAGGTTGGGCCTAACGTACCATCGGAGGAGGAGGCCCTGAGGTCGTGGGCCGTGCACCTGCCGCGGTGGGGATTAGACCAGGCGGCAGAGCTTGAAGCGGGCGCCAGTCACAGGATCCGACTTAGGGGACACGGGGGAGACACCGGGCAAGGGGCTCTCGTGGCCATCCCCCGGCCGCAGGGCTCCCTCTTGCGGGAACCGGAGCGCGGCCTGCGTAGGCCTCCTTCCCAGCAGGCGCGCTCCCTCCCGCCCGCGTCCCCGCTGGGGCCCAGGTCAGCGGCAGCTCCAGGCCCCGGCCCTGCAGCCCGAGCCCGCGCCACCCGGCTCAGGACCCCGCGGGCACCCCTCTGGACGCCTACATCACCGCACCGGCCCCAGGGACACTTCCTCCACCGAAGCCTTCCGCCTTCAACCCCAAACACCCCGGTTGGTCCCCTGGCCTCGGGGAAACAGGTCTGCTGACTTGCAACGGCCAGCGCGCGAGCATCAGGACGTCTGTCCCTCCTGCCCACAGCTGCCCTGTGAAGAGGGAGACACCTGGAAGCCCTGGAATTCTGTCTCCTCCCCAGGGGTCCTTGTGACAAACCTGGGGCTTCACCAGGATGTAAGCAGTTTACCAAAGGAATTCATGTCCAAGCCCTTCCTTCCGACAGACTGCCTCTCTCCCCTCCCCATGTTCATCTGTCCTCACGTGACAGCTCGGGTCTGTTGGGTCTGTTTTAGACCAGGGGCAGAAGTTTGATGGGCAGCGCGGCCATCGGGGCTCATCAGGGAGCCCAGGGTTTGTCCCCAACTCTGGAAAACGCAAGATCTGGAGAGGCCGGGGTGCCGCGTGCAGGTGCCCCCGCCAGCCTGGGCAGGGCCCGGGGGGACACTTGGGATGGAGCCTGTGGACACACACTGCCCTTTTTGAATGTCCGTGCGTGTGTGAGTTGTGTGTGCGTGCTGTGTCTGTTGTGTCTGTGTGTGCCCATGTGTGTATTGTCTCTGTGTGTGTCTGAGTCCCTCTGTGCCTGTGTGTGTGTGTTGAGTTTCCCTGTGTGCGTGTGTGTATGTATGTTGTGTGTTGTGAGTTTCTGTGCGTGTCCACGTGTGCGTGTCCACCTGTCTGTGTGTGTCGTGGGCTGATGCCCTGGAACCGTCCTTTCCAGAATTGGGAGCGGGTCCCCCGAGAAGAGCCAGCGCTGGGAGCTCTGGGCCAGCAGACCCCCTGGTGGCCCCCGGGGTCTGGGCACAAGAGTCATGGAAACTGGGAGCCTCCTGCAGACTCTGCCCCGGCTGTGACTTCCCCGACACGGGCGTGATCCCTGTGTGTGCATTCGAATCCGTCCCGCATGGGGGCTGTGTGTGATCCCGCATCACAAGAGGGAGGCGTCAGGTGCCGGGGGCCACCGTCAGGGTCGTGTTTCCCGAGAAGCAGCAGAGAAGTGTCTTCCTGGTGGATCCAGGGTCAGAGCACACGGGCGTGATCCCCGGTTGTGACCGCCTGAGTCGGTCGCACGCGCGGTGTAGTACGTGTCCCGGCCCCAGCACAGTCTGTGAAGGGGAGTTTTGCTCTCTCCGCCCCTCGGTCGGATGTGCTGCCGTTTCGAGAACAAGTCCACGCGTGGTGGTTGACGCCACAGGGAGACATTCCTTTGTCCTAAAACATCGTGAGGTTCAGAGCCAGACTCCCCATCACCCTTGCCAGCCACTCACCCCACCGAGTTGGGTTGGGAAAGACCCGTTTATTATTTCATCTCCTTCTCCGATACAGTGCACGAAAACGGCTCGGCCCTCATAGGGAAAACGTACGCATGTGCGTTCTTACTGGAGCAAAAGGAAGAAAGCGTTCTGAGTGCCAGTTGCCCTGAAATGTCCTGTTATACTAAACATTTCTTAAAGGAGCTGGAGAAGGAAGCACACATGAGCCGAGCGCTTGTGTCTGGAGGGCCAGGTAGGTGCTCCCTCTACACGGGGGGGGGGGGGGGGGGGCAGTCACGGCCCCGGGGGGCTCCCAGTGGGTGCGGCGCTTCTAAAACTGAGGCTGCAAATCACCGTGTCTGTGTGTTAACAATATGCCTTCCCGAGCGTGGCCCTAACTGCTTTCATAGCGCACTCTGCACAAACACTGGCCTCGTGGGTGACCCGACAGGTCAAGCGAAACCATATTCCCGCCTGGTAAGCGTTGTAGGAGGGAACGCGGCCCCTGAAACCCCTTGGTGGCAAACACTCAGTTCTCGGTCCGCCACGGGCCTCTTCTAAGTGCTTCACAGGCACTGACGCACCTAATGTCACCACAAGCATTGGCGTTGGCTTCTGCCGGCGGCTTTGTTTTCCGGATGAGGAAACGGAGGCACAGAGAGGTTAAGTAACTTGCCCAAGGTCACACGGCTGGAGAGGGATCGGGACACAGGCAGCCTGGCAGCAGAGGGCAGGACCTTGACTTCTCTGCTCCCCCCGCCCACCGCTGCTAAGGTGTAGGAAGGAGAAATCCTTCGTGTTATGGGGCTGAACATAATCCTCCTAGAGAATCAGCCTTTGAAGCTTTGAACTGAGCTATAAAATTAGAAACGAGGACGAAAACTCCCTCGAAGGTACCGGTCAAAGACCCAGAGAAACTAGGCAGGAGCGGTTGGGGTGGAAGAGAGGGGAATAAACGTGTCCACCAGGCCCTTACAAGGAAATAGCGAAGACCGGTTCTCCGGGAAGAGGGTTCAGGTGAGGGAATCACAGCCAACAGCCCAGCTGAGTCAGTGCGGCTCTCGTCCAAGAGGTGGCGCTGTGTTTCCTAAAAGGGAAGAGGCTAAGGGCTGCGGCTCTCCAGGCCCCCCTGAAATGCTGAGGTTCGCGGTTGGTTCCTGGGGTGGCTTGAGAGCAGGAAAACCTTTGCTGGGATCCCCGGGCGGGGGGGGGGGGGGAGCACCCCCGGCGCCTGCCGGTGTCAGACCCGGAGAGGGGCGTCATCAAAGCCCTCCTAGCAGAGCCAAGGTCTCAGGCCTTGGGGCCAGCCCGGGCTGCCCTTGGCCTCGTGCAAAGACAACTGCGTGCACGAGTTCAGAAAGGCGCCGGGTCCTGTCCAGCGGCTGCCAGGTGAGCAGTCCCCCAAAGTCCTAATCTTCGCAACGACGACTCTACTGAAGAGGCTCTAGGTTTTTAATCCCCAGTGCGTGGGCCAAGAAATCAAGCCCAGAGGTAGGCAGCAGCCAGGATGACGCGGCCCAGCGCCTGGAGACCCTGCCGTCCCCGCCAAGTCCCTTCCCGCCGCCACCGACCGCCACCCGCCTCGGAGCACCGAGCATAGGGCAAAGGTGCCTGTGCCCAGCCCCCAGCCCCGGCGGCGCTCTGAGTGTTGCAGAAAGAGGGAAGGATAAATCCCAGGTGCGAATTTGTGTTCCCAGTACTTGTTTTCCCCTGAAAGGTGGAAGCCGAGCCGAGCACGGGAGGGTTTCTGTTAGTTGCGTGGTGTTCCGGCTCCAGACCGCGGTGTGACCGCCAACCACGCGTGATCCGCTGAGCTCCCAGCTCTTACAGGAACGGACGAGGCCGCCTTTTTTTGGACGTGGGAGGCGAACGGAAGAGGCCTTCGGTGTCAAGCTTCTTACATTCCCCAGGCTCTGGTCCTAGTTTACGTCATCAAAGCTGACCTGGGAGGAAAGGGGAAAGGAGAAACTGTGTGTCACGTGACTGAGGTAAGCCAGGTGTCAAAATTCTCCCCCTCTCTCCCTCTCCCCCTTCCCCCTCTCTCTCCCCCTCCCTCTCTCCCCCCTGCTTCCAGTCATCCCTCCCAACCGACCAACCAACTTCCTCCCTCCGTTTCTTCTCCTTTCCTCCTCTTGCCTCTGCCCTCCCTCCTCCCCCCTCCCCTCCCTTCCCTTCCTACTTTACTCTGAGCATGGGGTGGGAGAGGACCACTCAGAGCCAGCCCAGGAGGCAGAGACCAGAGCTTCTCAAAAAAAGAAATTTTTAAAAATATTTATTTATTTTGGTGGTGGGCAGGGGGGCAGAGAGAGGGGGAGACGGAGAATCCCAAGCGGGCTCCACGCTGTCAGCACAGAGGCAGACCCGGGGCTCGATCTCAGGCCCCGTGAGATCGTGACCTGAGCCAAGATCACGAGTCTGACGCTTAACCGACTGAGCCCCCCAGGTGCCCCCCCCCCCCCCCCCCCCCCGCCACAGCTTCTCCAATGTTAATGGGCTCACAGGTAAATCACTTCCGGTCCTCGCTAGCGTCTGGGGTGAGCCCGTGATTCTGCATTTCCGGCAAGCTTCCAGATGCTGCTGCCGTGTGATGCTTTGGACAGAAAGGCATGAGGGGGCGTCAAGGATCGAGTGATGTGCCTGACCTAGTGGTCTTGGGGTCTTGCTGTGGTGACGGCCCAGCAGGGGCTGCTGACGACTGCCATGAGGCCCGGCCAGCTGACCAGGACAGCCGGGCCCTGGGCCCCTCAGACCAGCTACTCTGGGAGCTGCAGCTTTGCATCTTGGGTCTGGGGATCTTTTGAACCCAACACCCTCTTACAGGCTCTGGGAGACGGGCTGAGGCGAGTGGAAAGGGAGAGAAGAAAACGGACAGCCGTCTTGTTGGGAGTCCCCTCATTAGATGCGGGGGCAGAGGTGAGAGGTGTCCCTTTTCGGCTGGGCACCAACTCAGCCCTGACGGGCTTCTGACTCCCCGATCTGAGAGGGTTGGACAAAACTGGGAAATTAGCATCCCATGGAGTGTTGTGCAGGGACAAAGGTAGCCCTGAGTGTGCCTGAATCTCCAGGGGCAGGTGACCCTGGAGCTGACCCATCTGTTGACACGCAGCCCGGGTGATTCTGACCTACACTCTCATTTAAGAGCCACCATCACCAAGGTCACGTCCAGCTGTACAAGTTTCTCTTTCCAAGCTCGTCAAGCTGTCACTCTTGCAGTGTCTCAGCAAACCCGCAGGAGGGGCTGCTGTGCAGGGTAGTCGGGGCGGCCAGCCTCTGCCCCTCCCCCCCTCCCCCTTCCCCACTCTAGAGGAACCAAGGCCAGATAAATTAAATCTTGGTGCACAGCCCCCAAGTGCAGGCCGGGACTAAGTTCAGATGTTTGGATCCTGGGTCTAAAACACGTTCATCGTAGCCACCCCTCCCTCCTTTGCCCTGAACATGCCCACTAGTTTCTCTGCCCCCACTCACACATGTTTTTCGTGGTGCCCAGCTACTGCAAAAAAGCCCAACTTCCTGTCTTAGGGAGACCTGCTGTATTTTGCCAGCCACTCACCTGCCGCTCCATTCTGCCCCTTCCAGGCAAGTCTGCTTTCAGCCGCTCCGTTTTCCTGACTTGCTCATCCTTGGAAAATCATCTACCGAGAGCTTTCCTGCCCTGAACACCTTCCCTGCCAAGGTCTTCCTCATCCTTCCGGGACCAACATCAGTATTCCCCCTCTCTGGGGATTTCCGCAAGAGGCCCCCTCCTCTGACTTCCCGTGGACGCTGCTCTGTGGCTGGAAAGCTCTTTGTATTCAGGGGATCTGATTCACCTTGCCAGGCCCAAACCCTCGCCCAGCACGCGGCATCCTGCAGCTAGGAAGTGCCTGTCGATAGGTTGGCAGAATGAATGCATTATTTAGTTTTTTTAGAGGGCCAAGCTTGTGCTGAAAGAGTCTGACGGTCTTTTTCTTTTTTAACTTTTTAAGGTTTTTTTTTAATCTTTGAGAGAAAGAGAGACAGACAGAGCATGAGTGGGGGAGGGGCAGAGAGGGAGAGAGACACCAAATCCCAAGCAGGCTCCAGGCTCCGAGCTGTCAGCACAGAGCCCGACGCGGGGCTCGAACTCACGGACCGGGAGATTGTGACCTGAGCCAGAGTTGGTCGCTCAACCGACTGAGCCACCCTGGCGCCCCTGGATGCATTATTGACCAAGGCTTATGTATTGAATGACCCGTTTTGACTCTTTGAGCTTCATGATCTCCAGGGTCTTAGGATCTTCCACTGATTAGTGAAGATAGGTAAAATTTTTGAGTTTTTAACCCAGAATATAAAAGCGCATGTAAGATGCCCTTAGTTTATCCTCCAAATAGAGCGTAACAGACCCAGATCACCACACAGGAACCACAAAGACACATCGGAAAGAAAACACTAAGGGTGATGGTCAAACAACTAAAATTGCCTGCATTTTCAAGGCGTTGTTATTCCTTAACGGGTTGATTCAGAACTAAGGAAACCGTCCGTGCCTTAATACTATGCGCGATAACTGCCTAGAAGCATCTTCACGTCAGACAGCTTGGTTGACATGTAATAGACTGACCTTATTAAAAGAGCATGACAATAAGTCCTTGGGGGTTCATGGTGGGTAGACGTCAGAGACCCGAGCTACGTTCTTCTCTAGGGAGTGTGGGCAACAAATCAGACGAAACAGATTCTCTTATTTCATCTCGAAGTCTGGCCAGTCTCCAGAAACCAGAACCTTCCCACCTCCCACTTAAGAGTAACTAACCACAGCATGCTTCGGCTGTGGAATTATCCTGATAACTGACACAGAATGATGTTTCCTCGGCTCTGGCCTGCTCACTGGCTTGTTCTCCCTGCCCGCGCCCCCCAGGTAATTTGAAAACACTGTTCCACTTTGCTTCCTGTAACTGTAGCCAGACATGCGGGGCAGTGAAGAGAGTCATTATTTCCATAACTGTCCACGAGCAATTTTCTTACTTAAACCACATCTCCGACCCTCCCCTCAGAAAACAACTCAAACGGAGAATATGTTTTCTTAGCAAACCTCAGGCAAATATCTTGGCCGGTTTGCCATTTTCTTTCAGTGGATTCCAGGAAATGGGGATGCAGGGGTGCCTTACGAAGCCCCAGCGTGTGAGGTTCCGGACGTGAACCTCCCATCCTGAGAAAGGGTGGCGAGGGGTCAGGTGTATGTGTTTTTTTTTTTCTTCCTTTTTCTTCTAGTAGACACAAATTATAAGTTTAGCCTTTTCCCCCGCTTTTCTCTTAAGAATACTACTGTTTTTTTAGAAACTGTGCTCACATGAGTTTTTCCTCCCTCGTGGGTGCAGATGGTGACAATTACCGGGAAACTTAGCTGCTTATTTCTAACGCAAACAGTGATAGAATCTTTAGGAATCTTAGCGGACACGGCGTGCTTCCCTGTGGGTTGCTGGTGCCATGGACTGCAGGGAAGGGGTGGGCCCTGCTCCTAGCCCCTCCCCTATGAAATCCTGTCCCCAAATCAGCCATGGTTGTGCTCCCCAGAGATTCCTAAGCAGGGACATCTTCTCTCCCAGGATCTGGGGTATCTAGGAATCCGTCTTTCATTCAAACCATTAGACTATGAAACCAGGGTCTAAGGGACTCAGCCGTCTCACATTTCCTGTCCTACCATTGGAGTGACAGATCTCCAGTGTCCTGGGCAGCAGGAAAATGTGTGACTCGGAGGCCTGTTTCCTGATCACCCCCCACGAGAGGCCACAGCACAGGGGACCCACCGCCTTCTGAGGCGAGTTGCATCCTGGAAGCCTCCGCAAAGAAAACTCCTAATGGCAGCAAGCTAGCCCTGCTGCGTCTCTCTCAAGAAAAGACTCCTCCTCCGCGGGTCACAGAAGGTGTGGCCCTGTTCCCCTGGGAACCAGCTCTGAGGAAAGAAGTAGTCCCTCCAAAGGGGGTCGCCCCGCCTATTTGTCACATGAGGAAATTACCGTTCGGTTTCTGCGACGCTGTTCAAGTAAACGCTTCCCCTTCCCCCTAAACACTTACTGTCACGGAGCAACCTTCACGGGTGGGGCTTCATCTTCACGTGAGGACCTGAACGCCAAACACTGTCGTGGCTGCACAGGGACAAACCATCTTTGGGAGGAGGAGCACTCCTGTCTGGGAAGCCATCTCGGAACTGTGGTCACAGCTCATGGCCACTGTTTTTGTAAATCAGGCGACGGGGATAACAGAATAAGGGCAGGAGGCAGTTGGTGGGGATTGCTGTGGGTCCAGCGACCCGAGCTCTGAAATGCACAACAGTCCGAGAGTGATAACCTACCAATATGTCCCCTGGAGAAAATAGTGGCTACCGACGCTGGATCACTGCGTAGCAGGCATTGTGTGTGTATTATCACACCCTATCGGTGACTATATTTACAGAGGGAAACACTCAGATTTAGAGAGATTCGTAAATTGCGTAAGGATGTAGTTTCGCAATTGATAAATGATAGGGCTTAGAATCTGTTATGGACTGAACTGTGTCCACCCCCCAGATTTGTATGTTGAAGCCCTAATTCCAGCGTGATTACATGCAGAGAGCGCCTTAAGGAGGTAATTAAGGTTAAAGGAAGTCATAGGGTGAGGACCTAATCCAATTAGACTGGTATCCTTTTAACAAGAGGAAGAGACACCGGAGATCTTTCTCTCTTCACAACACACACGGGGAGGGGTCCGTGTGAGGACATGTCGAGAAGGTGGCCATCCACAAGCCAGAAAAGGAGTCCTCACCAGAAATGAACTGTGGAGGCACCTCGATCTTGGGCCTCCAGCCTTCAGAACGAGGAGAAAATAAACGTCTGAGGTTTCAGCCACCCTGCCTGTGGTATTTGTTATGGCAGCCTGAGGTAACACAGAATCTGACCCAAAATCTATGCTCTTCACCATCTGCCACGCTCCGTGGTCCCCTTGCTGCATAGTAGGGACTTTCACGCTTGATGGGCTGATGTAGTGCTGATATCCAGGGCTGATGGGGAGCCCTCTTGCCCCCAGAAAGAAACTTGAGCGGTGATAGTGGCCTCTTCCCCTGTGTGCACACTAACTACGTTATATTAACAAATGGGCATGCTGGATGAGGTGGATCGTAACCAAGCAGGAAGGGCTGGAATCTTGTGAGAGGATAGAACCATGTGTCCTTTGAGGATTCAATACCAGAGATGTCCCTAAGGCACCTCAGCGCCCCGCAGGTCCAAAGGACTCATGCTGTTCCCTGCCTCCCGCCCCAACCCCCAAACACCACCACCCTGGTTTTCTGCCCATGATCCACATCTCGGAGAGCGGCACCCCCCACTTCCACCCCAGCTTTATCCCTGAGACGCTCTCCCCGACATCTCTGTGACCCATCTGTAACTGAATTCTCGTCTTTCCTTTAAAAACAAAATGATTGAATTATAAATAACACACGGTGTTATGTGCATTGCAGGTGGATATAATGATTGGGCAGCTCTGTGCACCGTTCAGTGCTTCTCACAAGTGTACTCTTAATCCCCTGTGTCTGTGTGTTCTTTTAATGCCCTACATATCTTCGAAATACATCTGCTCCTCCCCAGCTCCACCGATACCACCCCACTTAGATTACTGAAATAGCCGTCCATCTGGTCTACCCGTAAGATCGTGCTGGGTAGTCGTTAAGTATGTGACTTCGCAGCCAGATAGCCCGGTTGGAACACTAGCTATGTGTTCTGTCCGTGGTTTAGTTTCTTCGTAGTTAAAATAAGGATCAAAACAGTACCTGCTTCGTCGGGTGCCTGCACTCCAATTAAACACTGGTGAGTACGCCAGACACGTACTAAATCACTCCGTGCCGGCTGTCGTTACTATTACCCGCTCTGGCCTCCTCTCATCTGTCCTTCCCTGTGCGGCCAGAACACTCGTTTGAATGCTCCACGTAAATCGATCGTATGGCTCGTCATCGCGCTTTAGGATAAAGATGATGGTCTTTAACTCACCCGCCAGGAATTGCACCCGCCAGGGTTCTCGCTCACCTCTACAGCCCTGCCCCACAACTCCCTCCCCTGCTTCCACGGCCTCACCCCCAGGCTTCCAGACCTCGTGCTCACTGGCCCCCTTGCCACGGGGACTCCTTTGCGCTCGCATTTAATCAGACGAGGAACCACCTTCCCTCCCTTCCTTGTCAACGTTAACTCCTACCCATCATTTGTTTCTCAGTTCAAATGCCACTTCTTAGTGGAGGCCTTCTGTGACTCCTCTTACTTGGCTCCTTTCCATGTGGGAGGCTTTTATTTGTGTGAGGGATTTTCGGTAATGTTACGCCCCCCATGTGAACAGCACGAGAGACTGGCCTAATGCACGACAGGTAGCGGGGACTCAAGATTACCCTACTGTGAGAGTTTAATGAGAAAATCATGCCCCTCCCATCACTTCTAGACCCCCACTCTTCTCTACGATCAGCTTGCAGGGTGGGAATTGAAGGGCAGAGTAGAAACTCATCCTTTCAGGCTATTGTATTGAAGCTCCTACTGGCTTCTCAATCTTTTGTTGGGGGAGAGAGAAATGGCCACTAGCAGGTGGAGTGTTACGGTTCCCTGTGCTCATTCACATCATTACTCTACCAGACCCTCACACCATGACTCAACTGGGAGGTGGGGAGTCTCCCTGCTTGCCAATGGGTAAACAGAGGCCCCGGAAGGTTGATCTATCCAAGATCGTACAGCTAGTGAGTGACGGAGCTAGGGTGAGACAGCTGCCCGAGGAACCTAGCTGTGCTCCAGCACCTGGCTGCCGCAGAGACCCAGACAGGGACAGGTGATGATGGCACAAAGGAAGGAGGTCTGCCCCTTGCCCTTGTCATTCTTTGTCTTGGAGAAGTCCATCCATTCTATTTCCTAGTTGTCACAATTTGAGTTGTCTGGGAGAACACTCTGACCTGGAGTTTAGGGTAGGTGTTGATGAAAGGGTGCCCTTGGGATGGACAGGGACGGGCGGGAGGGACGGGTGGGACAGCATGGGTGGGCTGAGGGAGAAGCCGAGCTGCGGTGCGGGACAGGCAGCCTCGGCTGACTCTGCGGAGAACTTGGGAGCTAAAATGGCCAAATGCTGGGCCTTTATACTCCCTCTTCCACCCATCATTGGTTGTGGGCCATCCCCCCGTGACTGAGGCCATCCCAGGAGGGCTGATAGCCATCCTGGCAGCTGGGAGCGATACGTCCTCCCCTGAAGGGGAATCTGGGCAGGGCATCATCACGTCTACTCAGCTAGTCCCCATCTCCTGCTTTTTCTGCCTCATCTATGGTTTTTGCCCTTTCGTCTACTCTTTGCATGTTTTCTAGTCACTCATCAGTCTGGGAGGACTTTTCCTGAATGAGTCTCTAATGATACGTGCCTATGATCCTGGGGCGGCCGTGCGTCTGAGCGCGTCGGATTTTTGATCTGCGATAACTGACACTAGAGTGATTACACGGCCTAAGGGATTAAAAGCAAAGAAAGAACCAAAGCAAAAGTAACCTACCTGCCCTTTTCCATCAGAGGCTTTATATTCCAGCCCACAGTTCCTATTCTTTTGAAGATAATTCCCACGAAGCCGAATAATTACATAACGCATATCCTCGCGCAAGGCCCGGCTGTGGTAGGACCAATGCCCCTGGGACCTTGCTTCTGTTTGGCCCTTTGTCCTTCTCAAGGGTTTCCACGTGTGCTTGATTTCTCATATCAAGGCAGGCACAGCAGATATCAATTCCCTCTCGAGCCCGAGAGGACATACGGAGGTCGGTACCATGCTCAAGGCCACGGCACCGACTCCCGGCAGAACCAGGAGGAAAGCACAGGTCTCTCAACACGTAGAGCTTTTCGTTCTTCCGGTTTTTAGGGAGAAGGCGTCGGTCACAGGGAGAATCCCCTTTTGTGTGATGGTTTACTTTTTGTGAAAATATCCAGATTCCTTTTATCGGCCAGTTGTTAGATTACTCAGGCTTTAAACTTGGGATAATTTGCTTTCTTTTGGAGTCAGAAGAGCCCAGGTTTGGGGGCGTCCGACTTTGGCTCAGGTCATGATCTCGTGGTTCGTGAGTTCGAGCCCCACGTTGGGCTGTCTGTGGTCAGCTCAGAGCCTGCTTCTGATCCTGTCTCCCTCTCTCTCTCTCTGCTCCCCTCTCTCTCTCTCTCTCTCTCTCTCAAAAATAAACATTAAAAAAAAAAAGAGAGTCCAGTTTTTGTCACATTTGCTCCAGTGAGCCCCAAGGGAGCCAAAAGTGTAGACACCAGCAGATGTGAGCAAACAGCTCAGTGGATGTTTATTAATATATGAATATTATAATAATCACGATAATTTTAGTAATACTAGGAATCACGATCTTTTTTTTTTTTTTTTTTTTTTTTTTTTTTTTTTTTTTTGCCTCTCTGGAAAAACAGGCTCCAGTCTCAGCAGAGTGCACTCCCAATCTGCAAAAGATGTCTTGGGACTGCTCTTTTTCACTCTCTCTGTTCTTTTCTGCCAGCGGGCTTCTAATCTCTCTTGGCATTAGAGCTCAGTTTCTTGCTGTGGGACCTGCACTCAGCCAAAGTGACCCCGGGACAGACTCAGCATAAACACAGTCCCTTGTGAGTCGACCTTCTGGGGTAAGTGAACAGGCGCTGGGCTAAAAACCCGGAACTGGGCACCGTTTAAGGATTGTCACCTGCTCCTTGGCTCTCTTTGTCCCCCGGGGGTGGCTGGCTCGCAGAGTGCATGCCCGGCCCAGAACCACACAAAAGCCAACATTTTATCGACACTCGACAGCCAAGCAAACACTCGATTCGCTTACTTTTTCCTGGCTTTGCTCTACTTGATAACAGAGGAAGTGTCCCGGGGAGAGAGAGTGATGGCGGGTGTCAGCAGGAGTAATTGTTCTGGGCTCGCTGGGGCAGGCGCGGTGCTCACCAGAGCTTACGCTGGCTGCGGGGCCCTTATTCGTGGGTGGGAAAGGGCAGTTCTCATCCAAGTCATCTGTGGCCTCTTTCACTGGGTAAATGTGCTGCATTTGAATTCACCGAGGCCGTGGAAGGGACTATTTGATTATTCAGAAGAGGGAAAGACTGAGCAGAAGGATTGTTTCCCAGTCTAAGTGACCAAGACTGTCAGATTAAAGGGGCTGATTCTTTCCTCCTCATACAATCCCCATCATTCTTGAAAGACCTTCTGAACGCTAGTCCACTATCATGCTATGGGGACATTTATGAGGTCAGCATCTCTCAAGGAAATGCAAGGCCAATACTCTGGGGTTATAAATGCGATTCTAAATATCTTGATGAGAATGTAATGTCTCAGCAGGTGGCCCGGTGCTTCACAGAGACCCTTTTAAACCTAAAGTCTGTTTCTATTTTCTGATCATCCGGGGGAAGGGACGGAGTTTGAGGCGGCAAAATGAAAAAGAGTTTGAGAAGGTGGTTACAGAGGAACTGTTCCCTCCCTACCAGCTCAGGGACTCCCGGGCTGAACCTGTCCATATACTCCTGATGGCATCTGGAGGTCAACTGGGGAAGTAAGGTAATGAAAGAGATCCAACCCGTGTCGTACAGGTGGGTAAGAAGGAGTGAGGTGGTCAGTGAGTAGCAGATTGGGAGACACAACCCTGGTAATAAGGAGCTGAAGATTTCTGCCAGGGCAGCTGTGACCTAGGCATTGGGGATAAGATCATGAAGGAGAGGGACGTCCCTGCCCTCACCGAGCTAACGCATCGTTCCGCAGATAGCAGTTAATTGAAGACATGGATGCCACAAACGATGGGGTGCACTTTTCTGAAAGCTACCAAGCTTTAAACCTTTTGGTGGAGAACATGGGAGATCCGAGCGTAAGACCTCTCACGCTTAATACTTGTACAATATCAAGGGTCAAGATGCAAGGGTCAAGACTGAACACCAGATGTGGCCATCTAAGCCTATTGACCTCTCCAAGGCTGGGACTCTTGACCTTGCTGTATCAAGGGAATCGGGACTCTTGGCCACTCCATGGACACCTCAGGCTCTACCGTAGGGTGTGTTTGGAGCAGCAGTGACTGTTGATGACTTCATGTCTCGGTTCTCAGCTTGGGCTTGTTGCCTTTGGCCCTTGGTCCAGGCTCTGCCCTCATGCGTCCTCTGGCTGGGTTCTGATGATCACATGAGGGAGGCACTTTTCCTCAGAAGCAAAAACAGAGTTGTTGGTTAGTTAGCAGGGTGGGCCGGTGGCCCCCTGGCAAAGATGCTGGCTGTGACTTAAAGCACCGGGAGTGGGCAAGGGAAACCCTCCTTTCCAAAAACTGATGAGGGTCCTTGGGGAGAAAGAACAGAGGTTTGTGGTGGGAAATTTGAAACTCTGGGCAAAGATAGGCCTGGAAGCGAAACACAGGCATGACTTCCAGGAACCAGGTCTGCTGGGAACTGCTGGGGAAACGCCAGCCAGGAACACCTGGCCAGGAAGCCAAGGACGTAACAGCCTCTGTGCTTCAAGGCTCTGTAGGCTGGAAGAGAAGGTGCGTGGCTACTATAAGGACTATGTGTTCCATACCCTTTTCCCAAAGAGGACAAGTTATCTCACTGCACTACACGGGCTTCTAAGGATAATAGATCAAAAGAGTAGAATTTGGGATTACTCCGAAAATCTAGAATGTATGACTGTCATGTTGTGGGGGAGGTGACATTTCTTCCCCATCCCATGTGGAGGGATATATATTATGTGGTTTAGCCTCCTTTCTTTCTTTTCTTTTCTTTTCTTTTCTTTTCTTTTCTTTCTTTCTTCTTTCTTTCTTTCTTTCTTTCTTTCTCCTTTCTTTCTTTCTTTCTTTCTTTCTTTCTTTCTTTCTTTCTTTCTTTCTTCTTTACCAATCGCTTGAAAACATGGCAGGTATGAATGGCATTATTTTTTCCTATTTGTAGCTACACTTCACAATGTTCACATACACCTTAAAGGAAGGATGAAAAATCTGTCCACCCTGGTGTGTATTTGTAAGTTAGCACCTAAATGTTTTCATCCCAAGTTTGCGCAAGTCTAGTTCTTGGCAATAAATAAGACAAATACACAATATTCTGTAAGGTGAAGTAATATGATGATTGATTATGATTAGAATACATGTTATGTGACCTAATAAGTTTTAACTATTTTATTGAAGAAAGCCCACCAACTGTAACAGGAATCTCATAAAAATTTTCTCTGCACATTTTATGTAATGTAGCTTGAAGAATTTTCTCATTCCACAAAGTGTTCTGCTTACATCTAAGAACAAGTGACGATGACCTGAACTGCTTTGGCTGTTCTGTATTCAGAATATCACAATATAAGTCAAAATATGCCATTTCTAATGCCACGCTTCACCATTAACAGAAATATCAGACAGGGAAAGACAGGAAGCCCTATGGCTCAATGGTGTTCGTTTAATCATTGAAATGTTCCTTTTCTATGATGCCATAGCTGTATTTCAGCTGAGGGCAATGAGCCACAGTAATATTTGAAGTGGGTGAGGGACACTAATTTTTACAGGGGGAAAGACTCTTCAAACGAAGATTCGCTCTCAGATAAATCTTAGGAAAGCGTACAATGTTAGCATACGTACTTTGGAACCACTCAGAGAGCTGGATGGAGAAGCTGACTGGAGAGTGTTCTGGAGGAAATCTACATCTAAGGAAGTGGGGAAGACACCAGTGAGCAGAGGGAGAGGCTGATAATGGCTATCATTGAACTGACGCGTGTTGTCCCCCCTTATCCACTGCCCAGTCTAGATTCCCTCCTCCTCGGCTACAGCTCTGCTGGTGTAGACAGATCGCCTGATAGAATGACCCAGATTCTCATCTCTGACGAATCTGAGTCCCTGTGTACCATACCCATTTAGGTCATGGTTTCTGTTCTTTTATCATTGGAACTGAGAGGACGAGCACTGAGAGATGCCCTACTTTGTTACCCAAGTGCCAAACCTTTTTTTTCTATGCCCGCTGTGTAGCAGCAGCCTATCATTTCTTAAAGATCAGGACTTACCCTTGGCAGTATGACACCCCCTTTCTTTGCCTGCTCGTCCCTCGGCATAAGGAGCCTGATGTTACTTGATGGCAGCCGTAGCTTAAGTTTCAGCGAGGTTCTTCATATCCCCTGTGAAGCATTTCCCAACTCTGGGAACTAGGACCTCTAGACCCAGAAATCTTCAAACCATACGGACTTCAAAGTGCAAATTCCTTAAATGGCTCATCGGCAGTGATGGTGGGAGCAGGGCCATTTGACTCCCAACCTCTGGTTCCCAGACTCAGATGTTGGACCTGTTTCAGACAGAGCACCATAGGACGGTCATTAGTTGGTGTACCACATCCTGCATGATGGCACCCTATCCCTGCCACGTGTCATCTGTACGTCAGCGGCTCAACTTCAGGAGACCATTCCACTGTCTTCCAGGCCAGTAGCTTCTGGGTGGGCGCTGTGTAGGATAGATAGCACTGCTTTTGTTTGCGATTCCTGATTTGTGGATCAAACATTCTAGAAGTACCCAGATAGTGGGTTTGGCTGGGATCCTGTGGACAAGAAAGGTGAGCCCACACTTGCAACATATATGTATGTCTAAAAAATAAATGATTGCTCGTGTGCAAATATCTCCTGGAAATTTTCCCCTCTGGTTGGTTTCACCATATGGGCATGTTGCTTAAGTTCAGGCCCCTGGCTGCCTGTGGTTTTCCCAAGAGTGAGCCAGAGAAGGTTCTGGAATAGTCAATGAGGTTAATGTCTTAGATTAGCCTGCTTTCAAACGGGAGCATTTTTACTCCCAGGGCACAGAGCCCTCAACTGAGGCAATGCGAAACCACAGGGCACATTTTTTTGAAGTTCTGGGCAATCTCTAATTCTATATTTAATATAAAATAGACATTAGTATATTATGGAGTGGGACATAAAACTCCCATCAATTATTAAGATAAATACAAGACTTCAAAGACATTCCATAATCATTATGGGGCTACTCCAAGCTATCCCTCCAGTCCCGGGGTGTCCTTTATAGCTGGAGGTACTCAGTAGAAAATTCTGAGAAATGCTGCCCTGTATACACCAAGGGCATTGCAAAACTTGACCTACTGCCTGTGGTCCCTGGCTTACCCAAGTCACAGGTAGCTGGACTTATGGTGAGGTAGACATTTGGGGCACCATGGAGAGTCAGCTCAAAGTGGGGTGCAGAGTCACAGATTCTAGAACTCCTGGAGCCACCTGGGGCCCCCCCGGGGGGACTTGGTCTCCAGAACCATCTGTGTTATGTAGGAGACCACTCCAGGAAAACCCCTGGTATGGACTTGCCCCTGAGGCTGAGCTGGGTGGTGGGCCTAACCTCCTGTCTGCCCGGCACCTGCCTGTGGCCCCCCACACAGTGTGAGCACATGACCTGGGACTTCACTTTTGGCCCTCGTTACTCTAGCTGGGTCCTGAGCTCAAGCACATTTTATGCTACACACATCATCTGAATATAGTTGCAATTAGACACCTAAACCACAGCCTTAGGACAAGAGCCTGCATGAGATTTACATACGTAAAGATCTCCAAGTATGGGAAAGTGTTCCCTGACTGAGTGTTCCCTGCCAGGGCTATTTGAAAGCCAGGGCTCATGGAAGGCTGACATTGACTCATGGATCCTGCAGTGCAAACCCAAAGTTTGGCAGAGAGAAGGGAGGAGGAGACTGAGCTCAGAGATTTCAGTCGTCCACTCTCTTTGAGCAAGGAACCCCCACTTTCACACCAACCTGTCTGCCAGTGAAAACGAGAAGGCAGCAAAGAATCGGGATTGGGCTGGTATTTCCTTGAGCTCTCTTTCTGGACTTCTGGCGTCACCGCTTCCTGACTGTGTGATCTTGTGCAATCTTCCCATGTTCCCATCACCCACCCTGAGACTCCATTGCTGCATTTGTAAAGCGGGGAACCGTGAACACAAACAGCATACACCCTATATACAAGGTATATAAGAGCTGTCATCAGAATTAATAAAACGGGTGTATTAAATCCTTATCAGGGAGTGCAGCACCTTGGAAGTGATTAATAAATCTGAGATTTCACATTTTACTTAGTCACATCACAGCTTCCGGCTGCTGGGATCAGAAGGTTGGCGAAAGCAAAGAAACGAGTAAGAACAAGTCCCCGACACAGGTGAGTGCCTGTGCCCACTGGCCTCTGGGGCTGCGTGGGTGCCTGGGGAAGCTGTTGGACAGGGTAGGGCCCTAAAAAAGCTTGGGTGGAAGAAAGATGAATGGTAGTTCCTGCCCTCAGGATCTCAGGTCGTGGGAGGAAAGAAACACGTTTTAAACAAGGAGCGACTGTGGCTTTGGGCATAGTCTAAGCCAGAGGCCTGTGGAAGGCACTAAGAGAGGCTGGGAGAGGAATTCGCCGCACAACCTAGGAGGCAGAAGATGACTTTGAGCGCCCGGTGAGTGAAAGCTCGGGACAGGAGAGCGGGAGGGAGGAGGGGCAGGGATGTGAGGAAAGGAAGCGAGTCACAAGAGGCACCCGAAGGGTGAGGCTGGTATGTGAAGGGGGGCGGAGCTCTCAGCGGGCAGCCGGCTCCTTCGTGGGAGGGAGGGGCGGGAAGGGGGTGGCTGGCACAGGCAGGTGACAGAGGTGCAGACAGCCTGGTGAGCTGACTGCTTAGGCTTTGAGCACGTGGCAGGGTTAGGACACAGCTAGAACAAAGGGCCCGATTGATTCCAGGCCCAGGGACTCAATAACATAACATAGATTATCCTAGGACCAAGGTCCTGCTGGGAGGCCCCCAGTGGCTTCATGAACCCCTGTATCCTACTTTGAACTGATCTCCATAGACCCTACGTTGCCTCCATCCAAATACTCTGTCTCATAAATCAAGCTCTCTGGGACTTGACTAAAGCATGAAAGCTTGAGGGTGACGTTTTGATTGATAATGGTAATCCCCGGACCCAGGGAAGCAGAGTGCAAGTCACGAGCTTGGTGTAGGAGTTGAGGTGTGATGGCGATCCTGCTTGAGATGTCAAGACAGTCCAACTCCAGGAATGACACCTCACGAGCATATTGAAGTCTGGGCATGACGTTAGAGCAGATCTGCGAGCTGGAAGGCTGAACAAACAGGGCACCGACCAAGAGGGCCTTACAGCCTCACTGCCCAAAGGTAGCCTGTGCCCCAGCAGCACATCCGTGGCTGGGGACTTTCAGAAACGCAGAGCTTCGGGCCAGGTTGCTGTGTCGCAGCTCTGAGAGTCTCCTCATGGTTGAAAGACACTTCCTCTGGCTTCGAGCATCGTGTCCTCAAGGGCTCTTATAGGAGCCAGGGGGCAGGGGTTGGGGTATAGCATCCTTCGGCTGCCATGGCAAAGTTCCGCAGACTGGGGCCAGGGCGGGGGGCGCTTAAGCAACAGAAACTTACGGTCTCACAACTCAGGGGCTGGAGGTCTGAGATCAAGAGGTCAGCAGGCAGGTTGGTTTCTGCTGAGTCTTCTCTCCTTGGCTCATGATGTTCCCTTCTCTACGTCTCATATCATCTTCTCTTTGTGTGTGTCTGCGTCCTAATCTCCTCTTAGAAGGGCAGCAGTCATAGTAGTCTAGGGCCACCCTAATGTCCTCCTTTTAACTCGATTACCACTTTAAAGACTATACCTCCAAATGCTGTCACCTTCCATGGTAGGAGGGGGGTGGGGTGGGTGGGTAGGACTACAGCATAAGAATTTGGGGGGTGGGCACAATTCAGCCCCAGACAGGTGAGCGGGGAAGGGAAAGAGTTCTCTTTGCTTCCCTCTTTTCTTCAATCAGGGAGGAAAATTCTCTCCCGGATTCCCTCGGCAGATTCCCTCGTGATACGTCTGCGTCGAATGGTCACCCTAACCGCAAGGGACTTCGAAAAAGAGCACAACTGCCTTCTTTGACCTCTATAGCGGGAGGGCTCACAGGAGGAGGGGGTCGGTAAAGGGTCTAAGAAAGGGATTCAAGCAGGTCCTGCCCTGACTCAGTTTGTGGCCTTGAGGATACCACTCAAGCTTTGTTTCTTTAACTGGGCAACGAAGGGGCGGGATTAGATGAGATTTAAGATCCCTTTCAATGCTAAGGAATTTATTCTAGAAATCCAAGCCCCGTTGGCAGGCCCAACATGCATGTGCAGAAGGGTGACTAATTCGGGGCAATCTTTGGCTTGGGACTTTGCGACACCTGGGAGCTGGTTGATCTGCTTGGACGATTTCTCTTCCCCAGGGCAGTATAATCAGAAGTGCGTCCGGAGCAGTTGGGCTTGTAGGCATGCATTTCAGGGGCCAGTGATTAAAGTACCAGGTTGCACATCTGAAGTAGAGTCTGGCTGCTAACGGTCAGTGGGGCTGTATTATTAACCCAGCTGCCTTGGGGAAGGTTGTGTGGGACTGGAAAAGTCAAGTCGTGGGTGAGCAGAGGAAGAGACTGTGTTTAAATGGAGCTTTATGGCTTTTGGGGGAGGGTAGCATGTGGTGTATTTGCTTATGTTCTTTCTTTCTTCTTTCTTTCTTTCTTTCTTTCTTTCTTTCTTTCTTTCTTTTTCTTTCTTCTTTCTTTCTCGTCCCCTCTCCCCGTCCATTCCTAAGGTGGACGATTACATCTGCCCTGGAAGCAATTGTTTATGGGGTCAGGCTCCAGGATTAACAAACAGATTTGAATGCCAGCTCAGCTGCTTACCAGCTGGCTAACACTGGACACTTTGCTAAGTTTCGGATTCACCGTCTGTAAAATGGTGATATTTTGTAGGAGTGTTTTGATGATGCAGTTACTTGAAGTGTGTGTGGCATAAGGCCTAAAATTAAGGCTTAATGTCATGTGCTGCCTTAAATCTGTTCAGGGGCGCCTGGGTGGCTCAATTGGTTAAAGTGTCCAACTTTGGCTCAGGTCGTGATCTCACGGCTTGTGGATTCAAGCCTCGCATCGGGCTTGATCTCATGGCTTGTGGGTTCGAGCCCCGCGTCGGGCTCTGTGCTGACAGCTCGGAGCCTGGATCCTGCTTCGGATTCTGTGTCTCCTTCTCTCTCTGCCCCTCCCCTGCTCACGGTCTGTCTCTGTCTTTCTCTCAAAAATAAAATAAACATTTAAAAAATCAGTTCAAATCAGGAGAGCCCCAAATGGCCCAATGCCTCATCATTCCTCCATTCTGTTCCCGCCGATAGGGTCCTCCTAAGCAGGTAGTATTTCTTATCAAGTGGACCAGATGCAATTCTTGCTTATCCGCGAGTAGTAGGTTTCATTCAGTCGTCCGCCAGCCCACAGAATTATTCAAGGAAGCCAATCACATCCTGGAGCCTTATCCACTGGTGAAGGTGGGGTATGAAAGTCCCCGCTATTGTCAATTTCTTCCTTTAGGTCTGTTACTAGTTGCTTCCACGTAAGCCTCATGGCAACCACAAAGCCAAAATCTATAGTAAATATACAGAATGTAGAGAGAAAGGAATATAAGAATACCATTAAAGAAAGTCATCAAACCACAAATGAAGAAAGCAAGAAAAAAAAGGAACAGGGAGAAACTATTAAACACACACCCACACCCACCCCCCCCACACACATACACACAAACACTCTTCTCTCTTGTCTTTTTAGTCTCTATTTCATTTTCTTCTGCTCTTATCGTCGTTATTTACTTCCTTCTACTAACTTTGGGCTTCATTTATTCTTCTTTTTCTAGTTCCTTGAGGTGTAAAATTAGGTTGCTTATTTGAGACTTTTCTTGTTTCTATGAGCTTCCCTCTCAGAACTGCTTTTGCTGCATCTAACAAATTCTAGTATGTTATGTTTCCATTTTCACTTGCGTCGAGGTATTTTTCGATTTCCTTTTTGAATTCTTCTTTGACCCTTTGTTGTTGGGTAGCATGTGGTTTCATCTCTACCTATTTGTGATTTTTCAAGTTTTCTTTGTGTAATTGATTTCTGGTTTCATATCGTTGTTGGCAGAAAAGATGTTTGATGTGATTTCAATCCTCTTAAATTTATTAAGACTTATCTTGTGGCCCAACATCTGATCTATCCTGGAGTATGTCCTGTGTGCACTTGAGAAGGATATGTATTCTGTTGCTTTTGGGTGGAACGTTCTATATATATCGGTTAAGTCCATCTGGTCTAGTGTGCACTTAAGGCCATGTTTCCTTATTGCTTTTCTGTTTGATGATGTCTACATTGATGTAAGTGGGGTATTAAAGTCCCCGATTATTATTGTATTGCTGTCAGTTTCCTTCTTTAGGTATGTTATAATATTCGTTTTATATATTTAAGTGATCCTATGTTGAGTGCATAAATATTTATAAATGTTACACACTGGTGTTCGATTGACCCCCTTATCACTGTGTAACACCTAACCTTCGTCTCTTATTACAAGCTTTATTTTAAAAATCTATGTAGTCTATTCAGCCTTCTTTTGGTTTCCATTTGCATGGAAAATCTTTTCCCATTCTTTCACTTTCAGACTGTGTGTCCTTTGGAGGAACATTAAGGACATTACGTTAACTGAAATAAGTTAGAGAGGGAAACACAAAGACTGTACGATGTCTCTCAGATGTAGAACTTTCCAAAACAAACCAAATCAAAACAAAGAACAAACTCATAGATATAGAGAACAGATTGGTGGTTTCCAGAGGAAGAAACAGAGTATAGAGTGTGAGAAACAGGTGAAGAAATTCAAAAAGTATAAAACAAAACAAAACTCAGTTGATTGAAACAGACATAGACATTTTAAATCATATTCAAAATACTGGCTTTACACACATACACATTTACATAAGGAAAAAAGGAAAAGAAATTATAAGCAAGCAAACAAACAAATAAAACAAAATCTTCCCTCAACAACCTGTCCAATTCTCACCTGTTCAGCTTTCTCCGGTCTTCTTTATAGCACTAACTTCTTTCAACGTTTTTTATTTATTTTTGGGACAGAGAGAGACAGAGCATGAATGGGCGAGGGGCAGAGAGAGAGGGAGACACAGAATCGGAAACAGGCTCCAGGCTCCGAGCCTTCAGCCCAGAGCCTGACGCGGGGCTCGAACTCACAGACCGCGAGATCGTGACCTGGCTGAAGTCGGACGCTTAACCGACTGCGCCACCCAGGCGCCCCATATAGCACTAACTTCTTGAAAGTATCTACACTCGTTGGTTTCATTTCCTAATCTTAACTTTCTATTCGACCCACCCCACCCATTATTTACTTTATCAAAACTGTTCTCCGGGGATCATCAGTGAGTTCCAAGAGAGTGAAGTCAATGGAAACTGTTTGATCCTCATTTTCTTGGCTTTTCAGTGGCATTTGAGACTGTTGACAGTGACCTTGGCTCCTGTGACATCACACTCTGTTTTTTTCTCCTCTTGATATTCAAACAAACAAACAAACAGTGTCTTTTTCAAGCTAAAATAAAACTGTAACTCTAATCGGGATGTCTTACTTCGTCAGTGTGGTGTCTCACACTCTAACCACGAGGGCTACCCGTGCCCAGATGAGAAGGAAGTTCATTTTTCCCTGGCTCTTTGTCTGTTTTTAGAAGGAAGGCACCAAACTCCACTCTTGTCCCTTGAGGCTGGAGGACTTCACAACCTCACTAATGGCAGCTCAGAAGGAGTGCTGAAATGGTCCCAGAGCCTGACGTTAGTGTCTAATCTGGCAGGGGGCAGGGGGGATCTAAAGAGATAGCCCCTTCTTGTGGCTGCCAGTAGCTCCCAGGGCCTGGCAGACTAATGGAGCATAGCCAGCTTGACCACACTCACCAGCTGTCTCCAGTGGCTGCTTTCTATGGCTGCCGAAGCAGAGTATGGTATCTGGCTGCTGAAACGCCATCAGCCTGAGAAGGTGTGGCTTGACTGTGCCTTCATCTCTGGCCTTTGCCCCAACTTTGGGTGCAGATCCCACAGTGGGCTCAGCCAAGGACGGGCCACAACAGAAGTGGATTAAATCCCAATGTGGTCCCTATGTAGGCACTCACCACCCTTTCCCCAGCGTGCAAGCCTGCAACCAGTTTTCCCAGGATGATGAAGTGTCTAACAGATGTAGAACATTCTCTTCCAGGATGAGTGCTGTTCCATTCAATGAACAAAAGTATATTCAACAAAGTGCTCATTACGTAAGGCATACTTCCATAGACCCTGTGGATATAGGAGGAAAGGTAGAAGACGGAGCTAGTATTTCCAGTGTTGGTGCTATTTCCTGCCATTTGGCTTAAGCCAAGGCCAGCTTCACCTGCCCGCCATGTTTTGTGCAGAAGGATGCCTTTCCTCCTATTCTATCTATCCTATTCTCTTCCTCCCACGTGGACTCCTGGAGTTTGGACCAGCAAGCGGCAGGCTGTACCACACCAGGCAAACCGGGAAGGTTGGCGGCGGTAGTTATGTCAGAGGGATGCTGCCCCTCTACCTGCCTACACGGCCGGAGCCCCTGCTTCATGAGAATCATGCCAAAGGCAGCTTGTAATTCACAAGAGCCAATGACCAGCAAGGCCTCTATGCCCACCTTGGCGTCTCAGTAGGCAGCTTCAGGTGAGGGCCCGGTCTACTTAGTTTGACTAGAATGGCTTCAGCTCCCTTGCTTTGCTCACGAGACCAGGAAATACAGCAAGGAAGAAGTCGTCACACCATTACGTGCCATGAGCCTGATCTATGATGGTTCATTGAAGCCCTTCCCCTGCAACCTTATGTAAAACCCATGGCTCCATTCCCATTGGCTTTGTTTGCAAGTGATAGGGTGTATGTGGTCTAAAATACGTTCGCCGATTCTTTGACACTCTCCTGAAAACGCCACGCTTATTCCCCTCCTCTTGAGTGTGGCCTGGACTTAGTGACTCACTGCTTGTGAGTGGGGAAACGAAGCACAAGTGACAGAGGTCCACGTCACAGGCAGAGCAAGTGAAGGCATCGTGGCTTCTTGCTTGCTTTCCCTCTAGGATCACTCTCCCTGGGAGACGCCAGCCTCCGCGCCATGCGGGTCACTCTGCAGAGGCCCGCGTGGTGAGCGAGTGAGAACTGCAGCCAATAACCGGTGAAAACTGGAGTGCTCCCATCAATGGCATCTTCTCCAGGCCCAAATGAGCTTCGCGTGATTGCCGTTTCTGTCACTACCTTGCCTCCAACCGCATGAGACACTTGGAGTCAGAAGCACGGAACTAAGCCACTCCCGCATTCCTGACTGTCAAACATGTTGAGGTCATAAACTCTTGTTGCTACAAACCTCCCCCTCTCAAGGTGATTTGTTATGCGACACGAGATAACTAATAGAAGGCACCGGTGCACTTTCGAAAACTTCTGAGACTCTGGCGTGACATCACCAGTTTTATTAACATCAGGGCTTCGTAATGACGCATCTTAAGTCAGAAACTCAAAAGTTACAGCTTGTGTCAGGGTAGCTAACACCAGCCACCATAACAAACAAGCTTCTCCCACCCACAAATCCCAGTGACTTCTCAGAATCAAGGCTTCGTCCTCCTTTGCAAGAAGTCCAGTGTGCCTAAGCCATCTGCGGTCCCAGATCCCTGAGCAAAGAGAAGGAAGGGACAGACGAATTAACGACCTTGGTCAGAAAAGGATATACATCATTCATAATGGTACTCTGTTGGCCAGAACCAGTCACGTGTCCTCAACTCCGCTATAAAGGAGACTGAGACACGTTGGGGAGTCCAAGGACGTTGATGACTGCTATTGTCACTGCCACGTGGCCCTGTTGGGGTCTTCTAATTTCAAAGCCGGAACAAATACAGTTTTAAAGAGGTATGTAATCTGTTTTTGGTCTTCAGACCCCAGCTTGGATATTGAAATGGGGACGTGGTAACCGGAAGAAACCTTGTTCTCTGATTCTCTGGATTTTGTCAGTTACTTTTACTGTTTCCTGTATAAAGTCCCCACCACAAATTGGCATCCCCCAGGCACCTGAGACCAACTTTATCAGGTACCCAAGGAATCTGCTATTTCCTTCCTTTCTTTGGCTGGGCGGCGTCCAGGACTTCATGATCGGCCCCGTGCCACCATAAACAGAGGTGGGTCCATTAGGGTTTGGTGAGTTACTGTGCTTCCAACAGAAGGCAGACAGACCGTCCCATAAGAAGGGAGACCATTGCCTCTCTCCCCTTTGTGTCTTACTCGGTCTCCTGGAACCTCAAGCTGAGCTTCAGGCGAAAAGAGCTCTCTAGGGCTCGCCTGTGAGTCTTTGGTTGGCGCCACGTCTCTGAAAAAAAGGGGGCGCTGCATTCCTCCTTCTCTACGCCTACCTCCTGAGACACAGTTCTCTCACCACCTCTGGGCATCCATCCGCCCCAAAGCAGCCCGTAAGCAGCCCCTTTATCCCATGTCTTATAAAACGAAGAGCTTCCTGGAGAATGGTGGAGATCCATGCGGATGGGTGACGTTAGGATGCCGTAGCTCTGCTCCGTTCTATTACGGCTGCGAGGGATATGCAGCCTGACAGCTGAAATCCAACACCACACTTTCTGGCCTCCCCAGAGCTTATCCTTATGGAACTTACCCACCTTCCCCTGCACTTTCCAAGGCAGTTTGGATACACTCCTTTAGCACGTTATGACCGTGTACCGAATAGGCGTGTGATTCTGGGTCCTAGAACGGCCCGAAAGTGTGAACTTTAACCCGACCCCACATTTCCTGGCATAGCGTTTTCCCAAACTTCTCCACTGTTTCCTTTTCCTACGGAAGGTGTTTGAAAATAAAAGCTACAACGTATTTCTCAGGCTTCCGAGAAATCTTATTGAACATCTTGATGAGTGCAGTGTGAAGAAGTCGAAACGTACAGATCAGATCCTCTTTAAAATACGAGAAGGCTCACTCAGATGAGGAGAAACAGGCTGTGCAGAACCACGGGTTTGGTTTTTCTGAACCCAAAGCACTTGAGCAAAATAGTTTGAGACATTCAGTAATTCCAAACTGTGGCTGGGCTCACCCATCCCTAATTTCAAGGGAAATTAAATCCGTGTGTTTCTCATTCATTTACACTCAGCTCACCAAAATAACTGTTCTGTAAGAGCGACGAGACTACCAGGAAGCTGCCCAGGCTGTTTTTAAGCTGTGTCCTCAGCTGGGAGGTGGGCCTGGCCAACGTCCCCTTGGATCAGCTTCTCTGGCGGCTGATGTTCCGCTCTGTGGAACCCACAAAATCCTGACACACTCAAAACTCTCTGAGGTAGACTTCTGGATCCCTGAGGGCTTGGAGAGGTCAGTAGTCCGGGTCCCTTCCTCAGGGAAGATCTACAGTTTGGAGTAACTTGCTAATCCGTTCTTATCATCAACAGCCTCGCCCTTCAGGAAACTCCTCCTTCCGGCTGCCCTGAAAGGCTCCCGTGCTGTCCTAGACACGGTCAATGCATCACACAGATGTCCTTGGACGCTGTGCTCAGCTCCCAACTTCCGCAAGCTTTGCTGCTAGATGAGCTAGAGGCTCACCCCGGGACCTGGAACCCTCTTACCCTCAGTCCAGGAGAGATAACCGCGTATCGTATGGAATAGTTACGTTACTTAAGACAGGTTTCTTTGGTGATGGATCTGGGTGGACACAGAATAACACAACAGAGAGGCATATGAAAGTAAACGGGATTGATTATACTTGCAGGTCCTGGAGAAGGGAGGCCTGGCATGGCTCAGCACGCAGCAGCCACCTGGGCGGAACACCCAGGGGGTGGGCTCCACCAGGCGGGCAGGGAGCCAAGAGGGGGTGACACCACAGGCAAGTGCCTTTAGTGAAGTCGGGCGGAGTAGACCAGCAAAAAGCATGCGGGGATTTTACTGGTGCATTTGAATGTCACTAGGTCATGGTCCAAGAGGCAAGGAGGGGAACTTGTGGCTGGGGCCAGCCTTATCACCCCGCTGCACCTTGTTGTTGGGGTGGGGTGCTTGCAGCCTACTTGTGGGGATATTGAGACAACAGGAAAATAGGAGGTTTTCAACATTTACAATCATGAGACTTCTCGGAGGATGGGTAATGAGCCCAGGGTGTCAGCTCCCGCCCTAGAAACTGACTGGACGTAACTGTTTGAGGGGTCACCAGGAAGAAATTCCAGAGGTTTCCCTGCCTTCTATCTCACTTAGGAGCTCCATTACAGCAGGGAGATCTGATCAACACTCCATTCCCTTGATAGCAGGGATCAAAAGGGTAGCCCAAGCCCCCAGAGGCTCATATCATGGCCCTCCCACAGGCTGGGCTCCGTTACGAGGAGACACTAGGGAAAAGGGTGGCACAAATTCTGCTCTGACACAACACCAAAACCAGGAGAACGGAAGGAGGGTAAGGAATGCGGTTGGCATCCTCAGCAAACTGCTCAACAAGCAGACTGCCAATGGATGCCATAACTCTGGGAGAATGTGGCAAGATTGCCACCATCTTGTGGATAAAGCCCGACACACGGCAAGTGCTCAATAAATATTTGATGTTGAAACAATAACGCTCTCCGTAAAGAATGACAAAGTGGGAAGGTTCTTCACACAGGTCAGCAGCTCTGACTTTCTTTCAGGCCAGAACCTGTCACACTTGGGAGATGATCATTCTTCTGAGACGACGCAGAGCACAATGTCACGGGGGCGATGACTAGGGCTGAGTCTGCCTCTTCTGGGCATCGGCTAATGATCTTGGGCAAGTCCTTTAGACTCTCTGTGCTTTGGTTTTGACGTTTCCTGTTATAGGATAATAATAGTACCTGCCTTGGCATTGAGGATTAAATGGGTAAATTCCTGTACAGCTCTGAGAACAGTATCCAACACTTAGGATGTGCTTCGTAAATGCCAGATGGGATTGTTATTGCCATTAGAGTCTCACAGGTTGATAAGACTGCATAGGAGAAGTTGTGGGACACACCACAGCTCTCTAAGAATGGGAGGGGTGATGTTAATCACACACTCCAGGAGGCTATAAAATTCTCCTCTGCTACATCTTCTCTAGATTAAGTCCCGTGGTCCCAGGCTCCCTAAGTGTGGAACTTGGACTAGCAGCTTGGGCATCTGCCGGGAGCTTGTGACAAACGCAGAATCTTGGGACCCATCCCAAGTCTAGAGAACCAGAACTTTCATTTTAACTAGCTCCCTAGTGGTTAGCACAAACACCAATTCTTTAATCTGATTTATTGTGGTAAAATTAAGATACGATAAATGCATTCATTTAAATTGTCCTGGGTGTGTGTGTGTGTGTGTGTGCATGCGCATTTAGCTTGTTGAGGTATAATTGACGTACAAAAACAGAACCTATTATATGCGTACATCTTTGTGAGTTTGGACATGTGCACATACCCATGATTCCATCACCACAACCAAAGTTCTAAACATATGCATTATTTCAAAAAGTTTCCCGATGTTCTATTTCATGAAGTTTTCTTTTTTTGTAGGATCACTTAACATGAGATCTAAACTCTTAACATATTGTAGATGTTAAATGTTATGATGGTGTACTGTTCATTACATATACTAGGTCATACGGCAGATCTCTAGGACTTAGTTTTGAGGTAGATAGACTATGCACCATCACCAAAACAAAAATTCTGAACATGTCCATCACCCCCAAGAGTTTCTTCATGCCCGTTTACTTTTTGTTTCTCCATCCTTGACCAGGCTGGTTAGCATCGGATTAGTTTTCTGTTAATATAGATTATTTGGAATGTTTTAGAATTTGATAGGGAATAAATCAGTATGTATTCTCTTTATGTGGTTTCGTTTGCTCATTAAAACATGACTTTGAGATCCAACGATATTGTCTTCATCAGTAGATCATTGATTTCTCTTGTATGCCATTGTATAGGTAGATCACATTTTGTTACCCACTTACCCATTGATGAACATTTAGGCTGTTCACGGATTTTCTGGCTATTACAAATAAAGCTGCTATTAGCAATGATGTGTGTCTTTGAGTGGATATACATTTTCATTTTAAAAATGCAATGACTGGGTCTCTGCTTGCTGGTACATTAGGCATTTCACATTATCCCACAGTTCCCTGGCCTATGTTAACTTTTTTCTCTCTGTTCTTTAGTTTAGATAATTCTACTGATTTATATTCAAGTTGACCCATCCTTTCCCTTTTCACTTCCTTTCAGCTATTGAACCCATTAGCAAATTTGTTATTTCAGATATTTTATTTTTTCTGTTCCAAAATTTCAGATTGGCTTATATACAATTATGTATTCTATATCACTAGTGAGATTTCTTTATTTTTTCATTCATCACCATTGTATTTTCTCTACCTCATCGAGCAGTTTTAACGACTGTCATCTCAGGGTCAACCTCTGTTAATTGTCTTTTCTCTTGAGTCTAGGTCACGTTTTTCTGATTCTTCGTATGTTGTTTAATTTTGGACTGTATCCTGAATATTGTCAAGGGGATATAGTAGAGACTCCGAGTTCTATGTTCTTCTTATGAAGTGTGATTATGTTTTTTCTTTTAACGGGCAATAACTTGGTTAGGGTTAAACTTCCAACTTGATCTCACCTGTGTGTATGCAGTGCCTGTATTCTCAGTTTGGACTTTGCAGTCTGTCCTGTGTGTGAACGGTTCAGTGGTCACCCACAGATTTTTCTAGAGTTTATGCACAGAATTAGGGATTCCCACTCCATGTTCCCTCCTTTCTTAGATGTTTGCCACCCTCCAGTAACCCTGGTTGCCCCGGGCACCTTCCCTTTTCTCCGGAGCCAGAATAATGGTGACTTTTCATTGGAGTTTTAGTTGACTTATGACACCACGACTGCAATTGCCTTAGGGCAAAGCTACAGAGAAGGGAGCATCCCCTGTGAGTTTCAATGCTTCTTAAGAGCTTACTTGCTTCTGTTCACTCTGTAGAATCCTTGGGAAGTTGATTTTATGCATTTTTTCCGAGAAGCTATATAGCTTCTACCTGTAGGAGCTTAAAACTGTAACCTCAAACAGAACTATTGTTTGTGTATTTTTTTATTTCATTGATTTCTATCTTGTTTTTGATATTTCCTTCCTTCCATTTACTCTTTTTCTCACTTCTTGAGGCTGGAGCTTAAATCACTGATTTTAGGCTTTTCTTCTCTAAAATAAAGACCTGAAGTTATAGATTTTCCTTTGAGCATTCCTATTGATCCTATATCTTTATTTAAATTTTTGATAGTTTGTCCATCATGGATTTCTTGCATTGATTTCAATTTTAAAAAACACTGCTTCAAAATATTTGTCTCGATTACTTGGCTTTTTAGCACCCCTTACACTTAGTACTCAAGGCAAATGTCTCACTATCTTACCTCACACCCCACCTAGTTTTATCAGAAGAACCAGTGTTGAGTCAGTTACAGAAGTGAACCAAGGATGGGAACTGCTCATTTGCAAGGCCTGGCTCTGGAGATACAGCTGGGAAGGTGTGGACTGTTATCTAGAGGCGCTGTAAGCTCAGTCATGCATCAGGGAAGCCTCTGAGAGGTGAGAACTATGCCTTATGGGAAGTCAATAGCGTGGTCAGGAGCCCTCATCTGAGATATCATAGATATTTTCAAGAAAGCCATTTGTACAAAGCTGTCAGCAGACCTCGCAGGACTTGGCCAGGGAAATCCCAGACGGAGGGGGAAGCATAACCCAAAGCCTAGAGGCTAGAGAAGCATTCAGGGATTTGCAAATGTTTCGGGATGTTTGAAGATAGAAACCAAAGCACAGGGATGACGAGGGAGAAGGTTATCAGGAGCCAGATCTCAGAAAGCCATCAATGCCACGTTAGGACACTTGGCCTTTTTGAAGAGTCAGGTTTGGTGTGAGGGCATAATCCCACCAGATCTTAATGTCATCAGTTCTAGACAACCACTCTGGGCACATCATAAGGGGTGGATTGGAAGGGAAGAAGACTAGAGACAGTACAGTCAGTGTGAAACTTTTCACAAAAACCAGATAAGGGACAATGGCGGCCCAAGTGAAGGGCAGAGCAACAGAATGGGAGCCCTGTCAGGGGTCCTGTGGGCAGGGACTGGCAATGGATTAGATGCTGGTGGAGGGAAGGTGGGAGAAGCAAGGTTGGGTCTCAGGTTTCCAGTGCTGGGGGAGAGATGGCTTGGGGATGAAAACAATATACAAGAGCCTCATTCTCATAAACATGTGATGCCACCAGATTCAGCAAAATGATGCAAGTGTGGGAACCCAGCAGGCGTCCCTCAGCATCTGAAGGGCAGTCCTTGCAGAACCTCCTCCATGAAGCATGCCTTGATTAAAAGAAGAGTTTTTCCTAACCTTTGTAGTAGGAGACACAAAACGCCAAAAATGATAGACACAGAATTATGAAATGCACCTACATGTCAAGTACTTCCAAGTCTTGGGAAATCAGCAAGCTCTTTGTGATAGCAATTGGGATGATGGGGAGCCCAGTATATGATTAACTTGTAGAGACTACAGCTAGCCTCTGACCATTTGAAAACCAGTGTCAAAAAAGCCTTCCTTTGTATGAAGCAATGGAGAGAATTCCCAGGAAGAAGACTCTTGGTTCTCTGCACTGACAACCAGAAACCCTCTCAGAAGGAGCGTCTAGGAGTGTCCACTGTCATAGATTCCCAAATCACAAGGGAACATCTGCTAAAGTTCTGCTTTGTCTGTCCATTCTGCAGGACTGGGAAATTCAGGACAGTCACTATTACTGAAGGGAGCCTTTACCTCTTCCAAGAAGAAGGATAGGAGGAGGGTTGAGTGTGCACAAGCTGGCAATGAAGAAGGTAGGCAAGAATAGTTGTAGGGTGAATTGTCCTGTCAAAAAGCTACGTGGAGGTCCTAACTCTTGGAAGCTCAGAATGTGACCTTATTTGAAAATAAGGTCTTTACCAAAGTAATCAAATCAAGATGAGCTCATTAAGTGGTCCCTAATTCAACACGACGTGTGTGCTTAAAAGGGAGAGACACACACTAACGTGGCAATCACAGAACTCCAGAGGATGTGGCTTGGTAATCACGTGTTTATTAAAGGGTCTGGCTTGGCTGAGTAAATATTAAGCGAAGCGAGGAACCACGTTTTCTTTCAATAAACGACACACCATGTCTAGAAGGGTGTGCTTGCCTCCTGGCCTCCTAAGCTTTGCTTACGGAGCCCTGAGGCAGGAGCTCTGATTTCCAGCTCTGACTCCTACTCAGGGAAAGGAAAGAGGCAACGGGCCATTGGGTCCTCACCAAGTCCACCTCGACTTAGGTCCTGCTCACTGCGAACCCTTCTTCCCAGGGAGGAAGCCACGATATTTTGCCCGGTTCCATTCCTACCTTAGCCAACCTCTTTGTGGTGGAGTTCCAACCTCAGGGTTGTTTTTTTTTTTTCCTCTAGAAATAAGATTTGCCTTGCTTTTCTTCTTCACTGACTCCCTGCTAGGGACAGGGCTCTGCTTCTGATTTGGACTCCCTAGGACTGGAGGCCTACTCCCGAAACTTCACCTCTTTGATCTCATCCTCTGTTGTGGATTCATACTGCCCCTGCCTCCCATTTGCCCATGAAATGGTGTTGGGACCCATCCATCAGAACCACCTTCCACAGTCAGCTTCCAGAGATTCCCTTGTGACCTTTGTCCGTGTTTCTAGCTTTTCTTGGTGGCTGGGTCTTGATCACTTCCACTCCGTCCCTGGTCACTATCACAGCAGTGTGCAGGGGCCACTCGCTTGTCCTCAATAGGCCCCATAAACTTAGTATCCGGTTCCAGAGAGTTCTGCTGATTCTGTGGTGTTTGCTTCTCTCTACAAAACTCTCTTTGCCTTTTGCTTGACTGGCCAAGACCTTGAAGTGATCGCCTACCTGAGAGTTTCACTGAAGTTCCCAGTATCAATCCTTACGACTCATGTCTTTAGAGCCCAGGCAAACAATCAGTAGGAAATGTACCGCCCCATCCCCAGTGGGCAACACTCAGGCAAAATCCATATTTGTGCTGCTCTGGCTCAGCATTAATTTTGTACTCATGGGCCAGGTCTGTGGTGACACAGCAACTCAACCGTGCTTGTGTTTTCACTTGGCAAAAACACTTGAGGGCCAAGCAAATGCAGCTTTGTTTGCTCTGAGAACATCAACCACTAAATCCCTTACGCTCCTTTGGACGCCCACCCGGGATGCAGGCTAGAGCCCGGGGAAGAAGACAGACTTTCACTTGGGTCCGTCCTGGGTTTTACTCCTGGCTCTGTCACTTACTGGCTGTGTAACTTTGGACAAGTTCCTTAATTTCTCTGAGCCTCGGTTTTGTCTTCTGTAAAATGGGGAATCCTAACAACGTTTACCTGTGTTAAGGACATACGATGCAGTCATAATGAATGTAAGGAACTTTGAACCAAACAAGGTAGATTTGCTGGGTCACCACGACCTTCCTCCAGGATTTCTTGATCCTGGCCACCCCCCACATCTCTTCTTCGGTTGACTGCTGGTCCCTACTCAGATGAGCAGCAGTGGTGTGGATTCTGCTTCTGTCTTGGCAAGGGGCATTCGTACCGCTCTGCCCTTTCCTTCCAGGATGATTGCTGAATGTCATTTCTGCCTTCTAGATCCTTATCCCGGGTGCTCAGCTCCTGAATCATAGGCCCCTTGCAACATGTTAGGGCCGTCATGGAATCCACCCAGACTCCCAGCCTCATGCTCGCCCTGGATGATCCCATGTTGACCTAGGTCACATAGAAATCAGCTCCATAATGACATTCCATGCTGTAAATTTAGGAGCAAAAAGGAAAAGTGTAGGTTACTGTGCTGGCCTGCGAGGTCACACAGGGTGAGACACTGAACCTCAGGGAACCGTCGAGTCTTCTGGAAAGTACAGGTAACCAGACACGTGCTACCTCCTTCCCCAGGTCTGCAGCACGCTATTAAATGTTCAAAGTTGTTGACGTATTCAGAGCCCTACGGGTGTAGGATGGTTTCTTCTCTGCAAATTCAAGGTGTGGCCAGAAGTCCCGAGGCATGTATGTGTGTGGTTGTACGAGCAGAAGAAGCGTGCGGGCAACATAGTAGGTCAGCCATATTCATTGGGGCGGGGGTGGGTAAAGAAAAACATGCATTATTCTGTGTTGCTGTAAAACTGTGAGGCCGTAGTTGCGGCAGACGTGTGGAAGATCCTTTAAAATTTTTTTTAATGTTTATTTATTTTTGAAAGAAAGAGAGACAGAGCATGAATGGGAGAGGGTCAGAGACAGAGGGAGACACAGAATCCGAAGCAGGCTCCAGGCTCTGAGCTGTCAGCACAGAGCCCGACGCGGGGCTCGAACGCGTGAACCGCGAGATCACCACCTGGGCTGAAGCTGGACGCTTAACAGAATGAGCCACCCAGGCGCCCCTGTGGTAGATCTTTAAATGACACGTAAACAGAGTTTATAGGAAGGTGTACCTGCCAAGGGCAAGAGTTTGTGACAGACTCAGTAGAGGCAAACCAAGAAATACAGACGGTGGCCCCTGAGACTGGTGAAAAGACCTTTGGGACACTCAAATATACTACACGCTGAGTCCTGCAATGGGTATGTTAAATCCAAGCAAAGATATAGAAAATTTGGAGGAAAAATTTCAAATGAATACAAATCTCCTGAGAAGAATGTGGACTTTTGCACGGAAAATTAAACCATTAAACTTGTTGGCCTGACAGTTTTGAAGGCAGGTTACCAAAAGCAAGGATTTTTGAGAAGAGAGATCACAGCTGCCAGGAGGCCTTGTTTTCAGCCCAGGAGCAAGGTTTCCCGTGCTGCTGTGACAAATGTCTATCTTCACTGCCCCAGGGACATGGTGTGGTGAAGGCAAAACTATCTTATGGCTTGGACACGGATAGCTCGGTTCTTGGCCAAGGTGACCCCACAAAGACAAGGAGATTCTTGAGACAAAGGGTTAGGAAAAAAAATACGTATCAGCGCAAATTAAAATTAATAAAATATTTCCTTCTCCCGAGCCTCATTACTGTGTTCCAAGATACTGTGCGCTTTCTGGAAAACATTTTGTTTTCTTTCCCAAACAGCCTTCTCAAAGTTGACTTCTTACTATATGCGCTAGTCTTTTTTTAATTTCTAAGTCACATTCTCACGCAACGAACAGTCTTGCCACCACCAGGAAGGTGGCAGTGAAGGAGCCAAAACTCCACAAGGGAAGGCTCCAAAAGAGACACCTGTCACAGGCTTAGGACCGCACCTGTTCCTTCGTCGTACGTGTGCGTGGTTTCCCCAGCAAGGCACTTCCAGGAAGATAGCTTCCGTGCACGTCTCTGCCATGTGGATTTTAAATCGTTGTGCCTTTAAGGGTTATGTAACTACGTGTTTTCTTTCTTTTAATCCATCAAAGCAGAAGAGCAATGAAACATAAGGGACTTTGGTAAGGGTTGAGGTGCAGAAAGGGTGTTGTTAAATAGTTACTTGATCTTTAATCATTGATGAAAACGAAATGATCACTAGAGCATCAAGGCAAAAGAAAGAGATGAGACAGACCCTTCATCTTCTTTTCTTTGAGTAAAAAGGAAGAAAAATACATTCTTTCAGGCCCTGGCAGATAACAACATCTTAACAAGGTCTTAGGACCCACTCCCAAATTATTGTAGTTACTATCATTGGTAGCAGCCGCTGAGCTCTCCAAGGGAATACTAGGTCCCTCTCCGTCAGAGCACCCCTGTAACGCTGTTTCCATTCCAACGAAATAAAAATAATTTTTTAAAAAGCTCAAGACTATAAAATTAGCCTTATTGGGTTTGCTATTGTCTCACAGACGGGAGGGATTCCACACGTAAACAGGAAGAGGAGGAGATACTTACGAAAGCAAGAAATGGCTCGACACACAGGTGTGTGGCTTTTTAGAACATAAAGGGACGCATGCCAAGAACAATTACTGATAGGTCAGAGGTTGATTGGGCTTGGTGGTCACATAGTATACCTATATTAACACCCACCAGTAGCGACCCGATCTTGGGATCGATTGGGATCTTGGGAGTCACGATGCTGCTTAGGCAAATCCAAGCACGAGAGCGGCTCCAAAGTCACTGACAAGCAAGGACAGGCGTCCTGTGACACGGTGCAGCAGTCAGACGTAACGCTGCATGTAGCAGGACACTGAGGCCTGATCGAAATTTCGCTTCAGACACACGGCCAGGGTTTATGAGTCGTGGGACTGTTTGCTTGTAAAATCCGCAGGTCATTGGGGATTTTTGCTCTCCATAACATTCTCGTGAATTTGATTAAGCGGTGTCTTGGAATGGGTCCTTTTGGAATGGAGCTGTCTGTTTACCAGAGTGAAACACACTTTTTGTAACTTATAATTCCATGACACCCTACAGAAATAATTCTTCCAAAATAGATCCAAGTTGGCTGTTATCCTGTCTTCCTGTCCCAACTGCTATTTAATACTCTGTGTCCGCACACAAACACAGCTTCCTCTTGCGATCTGGAAGTTTGTTTTTGTAAAAAGTCCCTGATACAGTCATACTTCCTGTAATGATTTGATTTCATACAACATCCTTAATATTAAGATTTGATTAAAGATGAAAGAATAAAGTTGAATTACAGTGAATTTTAAAAAAATCCCTCCTTTGAACTTCCCAATCACCTTCTTGGAAGCTTTTTACTTTTTCCATTATATTAAGGACATTTGCAATATCACAATAATAGTAGTTACAAGCTAAGGGGTCACATTTCTTAGTTCAGAGTCAACAACTTCTGATTTTTTTTTTTAGGCGGTAAGTACCCTTTAATCAATTGTGGTAGCTTCCTTCGAGTCTAATATTTTAAAAATTTTTTAACGTTTTATTTATTTTTTGAAAGACATAAAGCAAATAGGGGAGCGGCAGAGAGAGAGGGAGACACAGAATCTGAAACCGGCTCCAGGCTCCGAGCTGTCAGCACAGAGCCCGACGCGGGGCTCGAGCTCATGAACCATGAGATCATGATCTGAGCCGAGGTCGGATGCTTAACCAACTGAGCCACCCAGGTGCCCCCTTTGAGTCTAACTCCGGGCGGGTTCTACCTTTACTTGAATATTTTTGAGGGATGAAATTGGGTGTCCTCAGGGTGTGGGTGTGCCTGGATGCTAGACACGGTTTGGCCTTGAATGAAGAGGAGACCATGGTGAGTGAAGACCATCATCAGGTGGGCCTGCTGAGAAAAAGCTTGGAGATGGACTTTGATGCCGACTTCCATGTCTTTGGCTTTGCCTCCCCTCCTCCGCACCCCCTCCCCCAGTGCTTGTTGAGAATCCACCCTAACCATAGGCCTGATTCTCTGGTACGGGCTTGGGAACTAGGATTCCTGTCCACCATGTGGCAGAGGACTTTGAAGCCATCATCCTAGGCCCTTCCTTGATAGCCTCAAAGAACATGCTGTTCTGCGCCACACGGAATGTATCCCTGACCCTTTGTGTTTTGCCGAAATGTACTCTTACTAAGGGGGCAAGCCAGGAAAATACCCTTCTGGAACACTCCCTCTCTTTACTGCCTGCCGTATGAAAACCGTAGCTTCTAAGTGAAGGGCCCTTCTAGAGATGGGCGTAGTTTGGGATTATGTGACTACTCTCTGCAGGACTGTCAAATTTAGCAAATAAATATGCAAGACATCCAGTTGAATTTGAAATGTTTTTCTAATTGGTTGTGTGATTTTGTAAGTTTTTTGGAAAAAAGTGAATACAGGACACTTAGAGCATCTTTTTAAAAAGTTATTATTTATTTATTTATTTATTTTGAGAGGAAGAGAGAGAGAGCATGAGTGAGGGAGGGCAGACAGAGAGGGATGGAGAGAATCCCAAGCGGGCTCTGGGCTATCAGCACAGAGCCGCATTTGGGGCTTGAACGCATGTACTTTGAGACCACGACCTGAATGGAAATCAAGAGTCAGATGCTTAAGTGACTGAGCTACCCAGGTACCCCTGAACACTTAGAGCTTCTTAATAAAGTCCATGCAGGATGTAGGACAAAAAAAGAAATCATTAAATACAAGACATGTTCTGTAGACACAGCATGCCTAGCATTCCTCACTCTGGTATGATTATTACTACTCAGATTTCTATGGCATTTACCTATCCATAAGATATCTTTGGCTTTTGTACTCCTATATCAATTATGTCCATTGACTTCCACAATCAATTATTGTAATTTAATTAGGAATTAACTATCAACTGAAATTATCAGCTGTTCCTTGGTCTTCTATTTTTTTTTAAAGTTTTATTTATTTATTTTGAGACAGAAAGAGACAGCATGAGTGGGGGAGAGGTAAAGAGCGAGGGAGAGAGAGAGTCCCAAGCAGTCGCCACACTGCCAGCACAGAGCGCGACGTGGGGCTTGAACTCATAAAACCGTGAGATCATGACCTAAGCTGAAACTGAGGGTCAGACGCTTAACTGAGTCCCCCAGGCATCCCAGTCTTCTATTTTTTATACACCAGCAAATGCCAACAGAAAAATAAAAATTCGTGTTCCCAAATTTTGGCCATCTAAATGTTCACAAATTACTAATTTGAATCAATTATTAACAAAAATTTTTTTAATGTTTATTTTTGAGAGAGAGAAACAGAGACATAGTGTGAGCAGGGGAGGGGGCAGAGAGAGAGGAGACAGAGAACCTGAAACAGGCTCCAGGCTCCAAGATGTCAGCACGGAGCCGTATGCAGGGTTTGAACTCACGAACTGAGATCATGACCTGAGCCGAAGTCAGATGCTCAACTGACTGAGCCACCCCGGTGCCTCCCGAATCAATTCTTTTTAACCCACAGAATAAGTTGACTTGATAGAGTAGATAGCAAAGATGAAAAACAGCCAGTGAAGCACACATTAAGTGGAAAGCACACTGAGCTCAGCAGAACTGACAGAGGAGGAAGATGAAGTCAAGTGGCTAACACCTCATTTCCGCCTTCTGTTTCTTCTTCAGTAAGTATTTAGTGGAAAGCTTCAGGAAAGAGTTGGACTTCATTCATCAGTGTCTCTTAAAGGCTAGGAAAGTCACTGCCCGCAGGCCCAAGTTGGGGTGGGCAACGCATTCTGATTCAAGATAAACTGAAGTTCACAGAGGGTTAAATGCAAATAATCAAGGAGGAGTGTGAGATGTCAGACTTTAGTCTTTCAAGTGTGTCTTCCAGGAGGAAGAAAATGAAGTGCATCTTGACTGTATCCAAAGTCAAATGCTGCAATTCAAGTTCACACCACAGAACATGGAAATCGAGACTCGAAATGCTAACATTTCATTTTAAAAAACACCATCCCAGAAAACTTTGATAAAATAACCTTCATTCAAAATACATGTTTCAAATAGTTAACAGGCAAAGAAAAAAGTCTGACAAGAGTGAAAACCAAGACTGTCAACCACACGGTCAAATGTCAACACTTTGACCACAGTGACAAACCCAAGCCTGAGGATGATGACCTTTGACTGAGCTACCAAAGCAAAGACCTAGGGTCTTCTATGTTTTTTGTCTCTCTTTCCTTCTTTCTCCAGATGACATAAGTTCAAAGGATCCAGGCAAGGACAAAAGAATAATACAGGAGTAGAAGTGTCACTTTTTTAATATTTCTTAATTTGCATTTAATGGCATCAAAATCGCCATCAATTAAAATTGAAAATTTAAAGAAAAAGCAAATGAATCATCGTTTAATTTCATCTCAATACCTGATCCCCTTATTCATGGCATTTTTCACTTTTAGCCAGTTATTTTAGATTTCTGGAGTCTCATCTGGTGCTGTGATTTCCCCCTGAATGGGAAAGCAAACCAATGTGTGTCTCTACCCCGTCTCCAAAAGTGGCTTCTGAGGAGGGTCAGTGAGTGAATCTCGGCTCTGCTGTCTGGGACCATTGGCTACCAGGTACCAAGCAAGTACAATATATTTTCTTACTGAAATAAATCAGATTACACTGATTTGCCGCTATTGGCTTTGTGATTTTTCAAAGGGAACGTGACAGTTTGGAATGGTCTCACCGAGAAGGCCTGATGCATTGGACATGTTCCAAAATGCAGAAGGCTTTTTGGGTCAAAAACGTTGCATTAGCTCGATTTCTTCTCAGTTGGGTGTTGAGCATGAATCTGTTTCAGTCAAAAGACCATCCAGATATAATCAAATAAGTTTGCCACCTACATCTTTGGTTAGTTTGTTAACACCAGAGTGCTGTGCACCAAGTAATAATAAGTAAGTGTGCTTGGGAAATGCTAAGTTTCAACCAGATATAAGTATAGAACTATTTACAAAATATCGTATTACTATATGATTTATCAACTTGAACAAGTATTGGCTTTGGGGATGCTGCTTCGGGTAGTGCAAAAGATCAGATGACCAAGTCTTCCAGATTTGGCTGAAATAGATAAGCTCAATGGACACACAAAAGATTTCTCCATCTCATGCTCCATCAATATACCAAATACTACGCAAGTATGCAGGATTCCTCACCTTAATCACATTTAAATTAGCACTGATGTAAATACCATGAAGAGAATTTAATAGTGCAGTAGAAAACCTGTAAACATGCCCGTGGCATTATTTTCCTGTCGATTACACCACAATATACAATAAAAAAAACCATAAAATAACTAAAACGGCTAATGTCTGTATATTCAATTTCGTTAAGAGAATAAAGATCTAAAACAATCTGCCATTAAATTATCAACAGAAAGAGAAAAAACAATTCCTGAATAATAAAAGAAAAGCCTCTTGTACATTGAGATTGTTCTTTAAACCCCCTCTATCTCTAACTTTACCCCCATTATTCTTACATCTGCATTAAGTGTTCAGCCCCCAGTCAGATGTGTGAGCCACATCTTCTCTTACGTGGAAGGACATTTGAAAATGTGGTAGCCTGAAGATAGGGCCGGATTTGCTGTAATCCGTGTCGTCATTTCCCCGATAACCCGAATCCAGATTGCTTTCCCTTTTTCTTCTGAGCCCCAATGTCCCCATCTTTATAGAAGAAAACATCTATGAGCATATTTGTTGAGGACTGGCTCTCTTCTTTGCAAACATCTTTCATTGATCGTTTCCACAATTATGCTTGAAGAGCCAGGATGTGCGTGCGTGCGTGCATGTGTGTGTCCGTGTGTGTACATATATGTGGGCTCGTGTGTATGTCCACACAGTGCCTCCCCGCTTACAGTCACATTCTTCTTGAGTGAATACACAAATTGACCCCAGTTTGAATGAAATGTGAATTCACCTGTGGCACATTTAGCTAGTCCCGGCCCCACATATATTCTTTGCCCCAAAGAAATGTGGTTCCTGGCCCCTAGATTCTGCCAAGAGCAAAATGTTACCCCTGTAAGACTCAGTTGCATGAGATTTATTTAAATGCTGGAGGCATTCTTTACACGTTATAAGATTACCAAAGTTCATGCCCCAAGGAGTCATCTGTATACGAATTCATTATCCTCACCCCTTGTGTTCTTCATGGCCCCATCCAACCCTGTGGACTTCAACATCTGAGCAAGTTTCTGATTGTAATGTGGCTTCATTTTCTTTTGTGCTAACTAGAGTCAACAAGCATGTGCTTTAGCATGACAGCCGTTCCTCTCAAGTAATTTTTTCAATCTTGGAATATCAGTGGCACTTCCTTTGCAGATGAGGAAGGTAGACGGTTGACAAAAATATTGGCCCATGATAACAAGCTGAAGAAAGAAGGATGGGTCCGGGGGCCAAATGCGTTTGGGACCCATGGGGTCCCGTGGCTTCAGAAAGTTCCCTTGAAAACTTTCAGAGTGGACGTTTTTCAGACTTTCGTTTGTATACAAATCACTTGGAGGTCTTGTTAAGGGACAGCCTCTGATTCTCTAAGTCCGGATGGGGCCTGAGAGCCTATATTGCTAATAAGCTCCCAGATGGTGCTGATGTTGCTGGTGTTGAATAGAAAATAGCAGTACATTCCGACCAAAAACTTAATAGCATCAAGTCCATTTGTGTATGTTTTCTCAACTGTTTACCCCTGGTTTGATCAATTTCACTCCTACAATTCAATCCAACGAAGAAAGGCAAAAATGGAACTATGATTTTTGTGAGCACAGAGTCCCTTGCCCCTTTTTATGTATTACCAGTAGCTTCCATTGTATATATAGCATTTTCTCTCCTTGAAGAGGGTGCTTTAAAGCAACGGTATAAAGGAATACCGAACCACATTTCAACTCTCGGCCATAACGTCTTTGATAATTGTTTTGAATAAATACCTTATATGATGGCTGATATCCTGTGTAGAAATGCACTTCCTTTCAATACCAGCATTGCTAACTGTCTGTCCACCCGGCAGGACATTATTTCAATTGCCCTACACCAAGTTTGTGGAAATGTAGCCCCATTTTAGGAAATACGAATTTTGAGAGATCGCTGCAGACAAAGCATTGGAAAAGGAACTCCTCAAACGTGGCGATGATTGCTTAGGCACTAGATCCAAGGGGCGGGGGGTGATTTTGTATGTGTGTGCAGCTTTTTAGGGTGAATCCACACCTTCACGTTTTCACGGTGACCTCTGCATTCTAAGGGAGCTTGGACGCGGAAAGGGCTCCCAGGGCTCAACCCGGGGCGTTCACTGACATCAGACGTTGCTCTGTTGTAACAAAAGAGTTCTCAGCTCCCTTTCCCTCTGCTCCTCCTGCCTGTACTTCTCCTCAAGTTTCTGCTTCTCAGAATCCGCACAGTAAAAGGTGCAATCTGGGCTCTTTCGGATCTGTTCGAACTGACTGAAATCAGCCACGTACTTTCCGTTCTTGGAGAGAGAAACTACAGGCACAAATTCAAAGCCCCAGTAGATCTCCTCTGGGATATAAGACGTGCGGCTCTGGCAGACCGCGCTGGTGGATTCCACGGTGGCATTGAGGAGGACGACGAGCTCAAACTCCTTTTCCTTCAGGTTTTGGGGCGTGAGGTCTCTCAGGGGGCTCGTCTCATCCAGCACGTGGTAGAATGTCATGGGCAAAATGAGGAAGGGGCTCTCCGAAGAGGAGTCCACGTGGAATTTGACGGTGGCTTGGTTGAGCAGGATCCGCTCCCCCTCCTTGGTGACATGGGTCTGCAGGAGCTTGCCAGAGAGCTGGCATTGGATCAGGAGGCTCTTCCTCATGTTGGCCACCTGGATCACCAAACACAGCTTCCCGTTCTGCTTGGTGATGACCGCGCAGTGGCTGAACTTGATGGTCTCCGCCCGCTTTTTGGGTCTGGCAATCTTGGCCAGGAAGGTGCCTGTGATGAAGATCTCAATCAAGGTTGTGATGACCAGCTGAGCGACCAACAGGAAAATGGCATGAGGGCATTCCTCCGTGATGGAACGGACTCCGTAGCCAATGGTCGTCTGGGATTCCAGGGAAAAGAGAAACGCCCCAGTGAGAGAGTCCACCTTCATGATGCAGGGGGTGTGATTCGAAACGTCCTCGCTCGGCTCTAAGTCCCCATGAATGAACGCGATGGCGTAGTAGATCACTCCAAAAAGGAACCACGTCATCACGAATGTGGCGGCAAACAGGGTGAGCTTGTATCTCCACTTCATGTCGATGACGGTGGTCCACAAGTCTTGAAGGTAGAGTAAGTATATGCCATCCACTTTGTCAATTCGCACATTGCTGTGCCCACTCTTGGACATGACTCGGGGCCTGTTGGTCTTGAGTCCACCTCCTGAAGGCTGCCTCACGAGGGAAGCGCTGGACATGCTGAGGTGAACGGCGTCCATTGTCAGGCTCTTGGGACCACCTGAGGAGATGACGAAGAAAGATGTTCCATTACTGTCACGGGTGGTAGGACACCCAGAAAACAGACACAGGATAATCAGGTGAAATATGTAGGAATACATACGGACGTATATAAGAAAGGAGAATTTGGAAGGCAAGACTAGTCTGCTAGGTCTGGAGGAAGGCAGTAGGGTGGAGTGAGGGGCTTGGAATCTGGAGATAAGCAAACCTGGGCTAAATGCTGACTCTCCAATTTATTTGCTGTGTGACCTGGGACACGCTATGCAGCCTCTCTGGATCTCAGCTCCCTAATCTGTAAAATGGGAACACAACCTACTCCTCAGAGTTTGTGTGATGGTTAAATGAGATAATGACCAGAAAGTTTGCCAAAACGAAGCCTCACCCTCAAAAACGACGCTGAGCTTCTCGTTGTGAAATGACACACACATGTGTCTACAGAGTATGACGAATGTTTGTGTATACTCAGCTACCACAGATTTCCAATTCTGGAAAATTTAAAAATAAGTTGACTGAGCATAGGGTCAGTACTGATATAACTAAAACATACCATCTATAAGATAGTGTTGATGCAGCAATGGAGAATATTACTCCATATTTTTAAAACTTGGGTAATATCAATAAACTTTTTAAAAACTTACCCTTTTGTGTGGCATTCTCTGCAACAGAAATTCACTCCCCCCACTGCACCCAGTGAATAATCTATAATCTATCACCTCTCCTACTTCTTTTTTTTTAAATTTTTTTTAACGTTTATTTACTTTTTTTTTTTTAATTTTTTTTTCAACGTTTATTTATTTTTGGGACAGAGAGAGACGGAGCATGAACGGGGGAGGGGCAGAGAGAGAGGGAGACACAGAATCGGAAACAGGCTCCAGGCTCTGAGCCATCAGCCCAGAGCCCGACGCGGGGCTCGAACTCATGGACCGCGAGATCGTGACCTGGCTGAAGTCGGACGCTTAACCGACTGCGCCACCCAGGCGCCCCACGTTTATTTACTTTTGAGACAGAGAGAGAGACAGAGCATGAACGGGGGAGGGGCAGAGAGAGAGGGAGACACAGAATCAGAAACAGGCTCCAGGCTCTGAGCCATCAGCCCAGAGCCCGACGCGGGGCTCGAACTCACGGACCGCGAGATCGTGACCTGGCTGAAGTCGGACGCTCAACCGACTGAGCCACCCAGGTGCCCCTCACCTCTCCTACTGCTTGATTACATGGGAAAGCATTAAGTTATCAAACAACCAACACCCACCGCATAATGAATAATTACACTTTCTTAATAGCTCGGTCGATACGCTGGTTATTCTTGGGAAAATGCTATAAAATCCCACGTTAGATACGACATTTAGGTATGGCCCAAAATTTCTGCATTACTCCTTTAGAACCAACTAGAACCATCATAGGAACCTCTTTTCAAAAATTAAAGAACAAGTAAGCAAGGACAGGCATCCGACGCTGTGGCAGAACAGTCCCACCTAGAACACACGTCAGGCTCCCGCGCTAAGTCCCAGGGAACGTTCCCCTCTGCATCAACAGACAGGAACAGACTGGGTGTGAGGCCACATGGCATCTTATACTACCTGCCTGGTGACGGGAATAAATCACCCTTACCTTCCTTGAAAAAGATGTGAGGGAGTACGGGAGAACACCACCTGGTCGGCATGGGTTTTTCCCACCTCACTGGTATTTGGAGGATAAAGGAACCCTCCCCCTGTCTAAAAAGGAACTGAATACAGTGGTCTGTGATTCATGCAGGAATCTTTGCTGTTAGAGCAGCACTGTCTCCATAGCAGTTTTGGAAGCAATCTTCTGGGCAAACCCCTTCAAGGAAAGTGAAACCATCCATTAGTAGCTAACACTTGTTGGGGATTCAGTAAGTGGTTGCACTTTTTAATTTTCCTGTTTCATGAAGAGTGTGTCACTTCCAGAGCGGCCCTCGAAATGCTTTTTTTTTTCTCCCCCCTTGGGAAGGAAAGCTACTTTTTCATTTTCACTGCAGAGAAGGGCCCTAAGCTATTCAGAATGTCTTGTTCTTGCTGCAGCCTCTTCCTCGTATTTGGAGATCGATTTAGAAGGAAAACACAGGATGAGCTTCGGCTTTATCAGCCCCTCAGCGGCATTTCTCAGTCAACTAAGAGGAAAGTGGCCCCAACGGAAGTTTGGAAACAAAACGCCATGCTGCCATGCTGGAAGGCATAGCCACGCTCAAAACATGAGCACCAGTAAGACAAATGCAGCTTTGGGGCGCCTGGGTGGCGCAGTCGGTTAAGCGTCCGACTTCAGCCAGGTCACGATCTCGCGGTCCGCGAGTTCGAGCCCCGCGTCGGGCTCTGGGCTGATGGCTCAGAGCCTGGAGCCTGTTTCTGATTCTGTGTCTCCCTCTCTCTCTGCCCCTCCCCCATTCATGCTCTGTCTCTCTCTGTCCCCCCCCAAAAAATAAATAAATAAACGTTGAAAAAAAAATTTTTTAAAAAGACAAATGCAGCTTATGTGCACGTAGACACATGCACCCCGTGCGCTTTCAAAAGGGAGAGAGAGAGAGAGAGAGAGAGAGAGAGACTGCCAGGGGAAAGTGCATGCCATTCCATCCACTGGAATAAAAACAGAGGCTTAAGTTTTCAAGAGTGAGTGACACCCGAGTGTCCTGCGGGCATGAGCGGCACTCCAAGCTCAAGTTCAGCTGTCTGCCAGATTCTGGAGAAGTTGGCCCTGGGTACATGAAGGCAGTGCCATGAAGCTTCTGTTTTAACCTCTCTTTAAAAGGGGCAACGGGCCAGGCTTGGGATGAGCTGGATCTTTTCCCTCTTTCTGCGGAAAGCTCTCTTCTGTTGCATTGCCGCCCATCTAGTGTTGGAGGTGACGACACCAAGAGCTATCCGAGATCGGTGGTCTTAAAAGGGGGAACGCGACCGACGGCCTCTGGGGGAGGGGGGTGGGTCTTGGGTTCAGCACCTCTCTGTGGGAAAGAGCAGCTGGGGGGGGCCGCACTCACGGGGTAAACGCGTTTTCCCTCCCTCTCAACACCCCGTGCCCCCAGACTGTTTACTACCTGGTCACTCCCTCAGCAGGTCAGAAGGCGTCTTCTTCAAGGCAGGTGGAAGGTGCCCGCTCCCCTTCGCCCACCTGGCTACCAGGGGATGCTGCTTCTGCCTGAAAGAGAGAGGGACGCGTGGCGTTCACAGGTGTTTACAAAGAGACTGACCCGGTGAGACTGACCCTTAACCATACCCCCCCCCCCCGCCCCAGGGCTAGGGCCCTAGCGTTCACCTTCCAATCCCTGGTACTCTGGCAAGGTGCCCAGAGTAGACCAAAGGCCGAAGGAGTGGTTTAAGAATTAAACCGAAGGCCCAACCACAGCCCTTCCTACAGAATTCCCACCCTGTGGAGGGAGCTCAATAGTAAAACACCCTGGAAAGAGTGGGTTAACTCACCCCCATTGAGGCCCACTCTCAACTGACCAGCAAACAGGGAGGCAGGAAGGGGAAGTGCAGAGGAAGTAAACACCGAGCACTGGAAGGGAAGAGTCTAGAATATTTTTACCGCCTGTGGAAATGCATTATTACTGTTGAGTCACAGAACATCAGAGCTGAAAAGATTGTCAAACCCAAGGCGTCTGACACACATTTTTCAAACGAGGAGACCGACCCGGGAGGTCAGAGCGACCGGTCTTCGTCACACAGCTGGCTCAACGGCGGAGAAAGAACAAAGTCCAAAGCCTTTAAAAACTAGACCGGAGCCCTTGTCCATACACCACACGTGCCCCTTCAACCTCCAAAGTGTAACGTAACCTGTTCGCACTTCGAAAGGCTCTTTTGCATCCTTCTCTTCTGGATTGCTTCTTCCGAAGGTAGCTGTCTGCAGACCTCCCCACCTTTCTGTCCGTCTTACACGCAGGGGCACCCGTATGCCTCCCACTTCCTCTCTGGACCGCCGGGTCCCGTGAACAGTTACCAGACGTACCCTGTCCTCACGTCAGCGGCCCCGGTTACCGACCCGTACGGCCCTTGGCACACTCGATTCTCGCTGTGTGTTCGTGGGGCTCGGCAAACGCTCTCTTCATCACTGCCCCTATTGTCACCCGTAACCGTCATCTGTGAAGATCCTGCGTCTCCTCCTTTGCACCCATCCATCTGACCCGTATGCTTCACCATTCGCATTTCATCATACGTGCCCAAGTGACAGCATTGTATTCTGCAGCAGACGTCGTCCTCGAAACTGACTTCGGGGTCCGTACACACACTCATCCCACATAATTTTATGTCACGGACTTAGGTATTTTTCCCCTAGTGGTTCTGCAATCTACCTGGCTTCGCTTCTGACGCGTTAAGAAACAACAGCGGTTTCCAAAAGCTAAGGATGGAAAGAGTGATACAAGATATGCTCCCCTAACGTCCCCTCTTCTCATCCCACAAACAGGCAATATTCCATACAAACCATTAGAGTCTTCTTTAGTCTCTGGAAATTGTATGTATTTCTCCGGTTTTCATTATCTTGTTCCGACATGTGGGCTGGGAATGTAATCTTAGCAAGGTGGTATCTTTATAAAGTGTAGTCCTTGAAACTACTGAACGGAGAGGTCAACATCCCTCTCTACTTCAAGCCAATAACGCACACATGGAATGAAGTCATTTATTGCTTATGGTGTGTGGCGTTTGTTTTCTGGAGATAAAGGAAAGAAAAACATATTTTTGAGACAGAACTAGCCAGCGGGCACATTGAGAAAGGTATTTAGTGATATGACGAACTACACTTCCAGTCTTGAGGACGAAACAGTGAGAATGGAGAAAACTAAAGGGAGTTCCCATCACCTCCTCAGAGAGGAGAAAGTGCCAGCGGAGAAAGAGGGTCTTATAAGAATGGGTGATCAGGGGCGCCTGGGTGGCTCGGTCGGTTAAGCGTCCGACTTCGGCTCAGGTCATGATCTCGCGGTCCGTGGGTTCGAGCCCTGCGTCGGGCTCTGGGCTGACGGCTCAGAGCCTGGAGCCTGTTTCGGATTCTGTGTCTCCCTCTCTCTCTGCCCCTCCCCTGTTCATGCTCTGTCTCTCTCTGTCTCAAAAATAAATAAACGTTAAAAAAAAAAAAAAAGAATGGGTGATCAAAGAAATCAGCCACAGTGGGCTGGAACACTCTGTCCTATCAGAGAGAAGTCAGTCTATAAATGACCAGAAAGCCACCGACCAAGTAGAAGAAATAGGTATGCATGTAATAAGCACGAAGAGAGTCCGAATAGAGTTAGAAGTGGTCCAACGTGGGAAAGATCCAGATGAATAATAACAAGGGCAATAATAAGACAAAGTTGCAGATAAATTATAGACATCATCATCAACATAGATAACAGTACGGAGCCATGTGCCAGCCATCGTTCTCAGTGTTTTCCACGCGCGTACTCAACCGTCACACCAAGCCCATGAGGCAGGCGCCTTCATTAGTCCCACGAGGAGGAAACTGAGGCACAAAGAGGTTGAGCGACTCACCCACGTTCCCAACAGCTGACATGAGGCAGTAGTGCCCCCGTGAAGCTCCCGTGCCTGCCCTCTCTGCCACCTTGACGGAAGTGCTCCAGCTTTAGCTGCGTCAGAATCACCTGGAGGGGTCAGAGTTTCCGGTTTCAGTAGCTTTGGGATGGAGCCCGAGAATCCGTGCATCCAACTATCTCCCAGGTGACGCTGCTGTTCCAGGAGCGCACAGTTGAAAACGACCACACTGCGATATGCGGGTGGAGTGAGAGAGACGGCTTTTCCCTCCTTGATGAAGACCCTTATCCCCTCACTCTCCCTGACCGTGCTAAAATAACACTTGCACACAGGCGCGGAGAACATCAGGTTGTTAGTTTCCAGAGATGTCCAGTCTCCCCCGTGCTCGTAGATGAGTGCCATCCACCTCGTGGGCCGGTGATAAGTACTGATTTTTTAAAGCATGAAGGAATGATTTTCCCCCTCCTACGTAGCCCACCACTGATTCCTTCTAAAAACTTAGCACTCCGTTGAGTCCAACTTTGAGAGTTTTCAATTTGTCCGTCCTGATACTTCATTCTGTATTCCCTGGTGGGCAGAAAAAGAGCTGATTTTCAGCCACAGAAAAGCAGCTGATAACAAAACAGGGAGGCAGCAGGGATCCCTCAACCACAACTCAAGTGATGTCGCATACCTTCAAGGGGAATGGGCCCCAAATCAAACCATAACTTTGGATTTCCAGACAAAAACTGCGATTTGAGGGGACCTGACCTTAAGTTCTATCAAAACAGGTTCCTGTTTATAGGAAAAGTTGCTTTGAAAGCTTTCTTGGATATCAAATATTTCCAACAAAACATTTCTTGGATGATCTGTCTCCTCACTATGAATCCAAAATACCTGGATTAAATTTCACTTTAAGGAACCACGGTTTTAACTAGTAAGTAGAAAAAGACATGCTCGGCAAGAATGTGCTTGGGGTTCACTGAACTCAAAAGGTTTAAAAATAATTGAAAATAAAATCAGTGAGGCTTGGCTATCCTCTCTTTGGATCCTGTGACTGTGGCCACTCAAATTCATGTGCTGGGACCTTTGGCTTTGGCCTCATGCCATATTCTTCCCCGCTCTCCAAAGCAGCCTAGGACTTGCAGTTCTCAACTCCATCCCTGTCAGCTGAGGACACACATGGCTTTTCCCAGGTGGTCTCAGCAATGGACATGTCTACCGAGATAGAAGAAGGTGGACAAAGTTGACTCCCAGCAGATCCCAACGGGTGGCTCTTTGGTTCTTATCTGCCCCCCCGGCAGATAAGATGACTCTTCATTCTGAAAGCCCATTTTTCCCCTCAGGCCCTTGAGAACTGAGCACGATTAGGAAGAATGATTGGTCTTTCTCCTCCATAAGAATCTGAAGGATCTGAAGGGCAGTGGCGGTTGAGACTATGGGAAATTTGCACCGAGTTTCCTCTGTCTCGATCGATATTTTGAGGATAAGAACTTGGATCCTAATCGACAAAGCTGTGGTTGACTACTGGTTGTGGTAGCTGATTGTGGCTTCCAGTTATGTGCTGTCCCTTTCGACTGGGTCCGTCGAGAATGAATCTTTCCCTGGGTCTGTCCCTGGGAGTAGGAAATGGAGACTCCGTTTCCATCCTTTTGTGTCAGATGCGGTCATGTGACTGCATTAGCCAATGGAGTGTGAACCTCAGTGACTCCTGCCCGAACAGAGGCAGCCGGCGGACTCCTGGTAGGGTCTCTGGTGGGTCTCGGATGGGGCAGCTCCTTCTTCTGGAGAATCGGAGAAGGGAGACACCAGTGGCTGCGCTACAGCTACAGCTGAGCCAAGGCTAACTTGCAACAGGGGTGAGAAAAAAATCTCTTGTAGCCTAAGCCACGGGATTCTTGGAACTGATTGTTACTGAAGCAAAGTCTAGTGAAAGCCTGACCACAGGGACACAGCTAGTGTAAGTTTTTGTGTCTTAGTATGACAGGAGGAGACAGGATTCGGTAGGCCGAGAGGGAAAGACTAGGACCTGAGGTCCCCGGGGAAAAACACCTGTTTTGGAACAATGCTGGGAGTGTCTGACCACAGCAAGCCCCCTCAGGAGTAAGGTTCCTCTTAAGAATGGAACAGACCCCACCTACTCCCCCTCAGGTTTCCCTCAGGAATTTGACCAAAGACCTAAGTATGGCCATGGACCACCCCGCGTACAATGAGAGCCAATCAGGAAGGGACACCCCAGCACCTAGAGCTATCAGGCCAATGAGGGAAGAATCTGAGAAGGAACCAGGGGGAAGAACGGGGGGAGGGCTGACCAGAACCTTACAAAACAAGGACCCTGGCCTCTAGTCCTCACACACTTTCGAACGTCGCCTGTCTGTAAAGAGAGCTTTCCTACCATTCTCCTTTCTGATCTTACATTCTAATAAACTTTTGCCCGCTGCTCATTTTGTGGCCGCCTCTTTGTTCTTCAAAGCCTCATGAGGCTTTGAATAATCTGTGATGAGAGACACACGTTATCATTACAGACAGCTTTCATTTGGGAAAGGGACTACTTAAAAGGAACCAGGAACCTTCCAAAGCAATGACAGACAGGACTGTATGCAATCCTTCCCTTTCCCTCGTGAAGAAAGTATTTTCTTGATTTTCTAAAGGAGGAAACGAAGCTTAGTTGAAGTAATTGACATGTGTTCACAGAGTTCATTCACGGCGGACCTTGTTGGCAAACTAGACCTGTCTCCAGAGCTTTGTTCCCACGTGGCCACTGTGGCCCTTGGTCATCAAATTCAACTCACAAAGAGCATCTCTACTCATGATGAACATTCATGGAGCATAATGGAAGTTCCTGGTCACTACATGTGAGCATCCATTACAGAATACATAGCTATGGTTGATTTATTGCTGATACCCTGTCAGACCGTATAGAGGTGTCACATATTAATTTGAATTCTGTCATTGATTCCGAAAGAGGGACTGCTATTATTGCTATTATTTGAGGGTTCCAGGTTAGGAAACTGGGATACAGCACGTGGTTTGCTTGAGCCTGTGCTCCAAGCCTCTCGTCTCTACGCCATGACGTCTCTAGCTCCCATGGGCCTCAGATCACCCAGAGGTCTGGAAACATGGCTGCGTCCCACCCCAAGCTCCTGATTCAGCGGGTCTAGAGTGGAACCTGAGAATCTGCATTTCTAATAAGTTGCCAGGTGATGCTGGCCCCGCTCCTCTTGAGACTACGCTTTGAGAGCGTGACCTACACTATGCACAGCCTAATGAATTGCATAAAATATGTAGGAAATTCCCAAGCACATAAATTGGGTTGTCTCAAACGTCCGTTGCTTTCAAACACAGGGATGGGCCCTTTGGTGTAAGGACGAAGAGAAAGTTAGTGGGGTTAAATATACAATTATGGTAGCTGCCCAGTGGAGTTTTCAATCACCAGGAGAAGAGCCCCAGGGGACGGAAGTTCAGGTACATTGTCTTGGGGGAGGGGTGGGAATGAGAATCTGGGGGAAAAGGAAAGCAACTGATTGAAAGTTTCCCCAAAGTCTCCTCCCCGGATGGTGGGTGTCATTCTGTTCGTGGGCCAAGAATGTCCTGGGCCTAAGGAGGGAACCTAGACTCTATGGTTGAAGAGTTGGAGCTGAAAGTTCTTAGCAGTCTTTTGTTAAGCCTCCCCAAGCGTGTGGTGCAGGCATGCCACAAATAGATGGATTTGTGCTCAGATAACGAGGGGGAAGTTTTGCCTACCAAACAGCCAAACAGCTCACAATCTCTACCCACTGGAGACGGACCCCTCACGTTTGTGTGTTACAGGGTCTGAGAAGCCCTGCTGAGCTATGCCCGGCATTTCTAGCACAGTCCGAGGAGTGCGGACTCAGTTTAAACCCTGCACTTTGTATCTGGGGGAAAACAGGATGGAAGCAAGCAAGGCTTTGGGCCTGTCCATCCGTCTTACAGGCAGGTGTCTGCGTTGCCATGAGATCTCTTGCGATGCGCTGTTCACCTCAATGGACACTGAAGACCGGTACCGTAGAAGAGAGTGAATCTGCACTGCGCCCCCCCCCCCCAAAGCTGCAGCATCAGTATCGCTTGGAAGTTCATTTGAAATATCAATTAAGCGACGAATGGATAAAGAAATTGTGGTTCATATACACAATGGAATACTACTTGGCAACGAGAAAGAATGAAATCCGGCCATTTGTAGCAATGCAGATAGAACCGGAGGGTGTTAAGGCTAAGTGAAATCAGTCAGGCCGGGAAAAACAGATACCATATGTTTTCACTCTTATGTGGATCCTGAGAAACTTAACAGAGAACCATGGGGGAAGGGAAGAGGGGGGGAAAAGTTATAAACAGAGAGGGAGGGAAGCAAACCTTAAGAGACTTAAATACTGAGAACAAACTAAGGGTTGTTGGGGGTGGGGGAGAGGGGAAAGTGGGTGATGGGCATTGAGGAGGGCACCTATTGGGATGAGCACTGGGTGTTGTATGGAAACCAATCTGACAATAAATTATATTTAATAAAAAAAAAATAAATGAAATGTCAATTAAGTTTCACACTTCAGCTGCTGAGTCACAATCTCTCAGGCGCTGCCCCCAAAACCTGGGTCTTAAGAAGAATCCAACTTCCCAAAGGATTATATGGCCAGGGCTTGTCAGCAATGGCTTGGTGGGTTGACGAGGTCTTTCTTGTGCCCTATTATCCATTGGAGAAGCAACAAGTACTCCTTCAAAGACAAATCCTGCATTTTGCATTGCATGTGAGTGTCTAATGATCCAATTTGCCGCTGTGGTCAAATACTTAGCCTTTTCCCTATGTTTCCATTCCATTATTATTGTTTCAAATTCCATAAGTACTAAAAAAAAAAAAAAACCCCTTTTCCATCTCTGAATGTGGTTTGCATAGTTATACACTTTACCCCTCAACGCAGATTCTTTTTTTTAATTTTTTTCATTCCATAGAACATCAACCTTTCCCTGCTCGGCAAAAACAAGTTTAAACAGACACAGGGTTCAACAGGAGACTCATTTTCCATTTTCCATGGCAAAGAATCTGAGCACTGGAATAAGGCAGAGGTATCATTTGCAGAATATTTTTGCAAAGACAGTTTAATTTCCAGCCCTTTATTTGTGAAAGAGCTGGCTAACCTAAATAAAACATTATACATCTGTCTGTTGTTACAAGTGACCAACTTAGCTGAACGTTATTACTTAATAACAGCTAACTTTCCTATAGAGTAAGAGAGTGCGGCAGCTAAAAAGCAAATGGAAATTTCCTTTGGTTTACCACCGTTCGTCTCTCCGTGCTCCGACATGCGAAGAGCTTGGGTAATAGGCATACGCTCCCCTCTAATCACAGCATGGCTTGGATGTGCATTGTTGTGGAATGACTGGTAAAACAGGAAAATTTATGTCTGGGGGGGAAAAAAAAACAACCAACCAAGACGAATTGTATTGCGTTAGCCTCCCTAACGCACTGCCCCCGGTTTTCTCTTCGGGGAAGAGATTTCTTTAACTCGGGGATTCTCACTATTCTTGTCTGGATGAGCTCAAACGTAACACAGAGAAGGCGGCTCAACAGGGTCCCATTCAGATTTTAGCCAAAGAGAATAGAATGCAGAGCGTTTTGGGTTTGTCTGACCGTAACCTGGAACACATTAGAATGAACGCGTCTGCTTTTGCAGACAGTACTCGTAGAGAAACAAATCTTTTATTTGGTGTATTCTGTTTAATAAAACTCAAGCTGAGCATGGCTGGAGCATTAAAAGTGGAAGGGAAAAAAAAATGGGAAGCCAGCCAGGACGGTTCGTTTTCCGTAACCTTCATCTCAGCACTGTTCGCAGAGTACCTCGTTGTTGTTACGATGCATCATTACATAGTTTGCAAAATTTCACGTTGATTTGCCCCTTAACGAGTCTCTCACTCCCTCAGACTCTGGATCCACCACCTTTAACCCCTCCCATTTTCCTTGCCTCACACACATAATATTTTTACTATCGTAAAGGCATAGAGAGATAAAAAAGCGTATCACGTTATAAATCTACATACCGATTTCAGGCTGCCTTGTTTTTCTGGCTGCACGCTGACTACTTTTTCTTCTGTTTAGAATAAATTTGGAATTGTTGGTCTCTATCAATTGATGATTAATGGCCTCGGGGGTGATTCACCTGGACACAAGAGCGGAATTCTTCTTGTTGTTTTCCACGCACACCATTATCATAATTGGAATCTCGTCCCAGACAAAGGAAATTGGGGCTTTCGCTTGATTTGGAACCTAGTTACTTAACAATGGGATCAGTGTCAAAAGATTTTGAAATTCAGTCTCACTGTCGGCTTAAACTTTGACCACGTTTCTCTGATAGAGAAACTGGATATCACAGGATCTCAGGGGAACACAGTTTATACCCAAATTCTTGGATTGTGGTCAAATGACTTGAAGGAATGGTCATATTTCTGAGCTGTCTGCCTGTTGCAAAGTTGAAAACATAGGAGCTTATGGTGACTGAGTGATAATAAGAAAATCTCAAACTTCAAAATCCCTTTCCATCCAATCAAAGTCTGAGACCCTTGGCAGTTAACTAATCTCCATCAGTAAACAGTATAAGAAGACACTTTCTAACCATCTATAGTTAATTAGCTGGAGGACTATCAGCCCAATTTGGGTGATTTTAGGGGTTGCCAGGTAGGATAGGAGATTCCCGGTCAAAAATGAATTTCAGGCAGACCACCAATGATTTTCTACTATAACTATGTCCCATGCAATATTTGATATACACTTACACTAAAATTATTTGTTGTTTATCTGAAATCCATAAATATGTACTATATAGATATAGTACAAAGGAGACCTATATATTTTTTAAGTTAATGTTTATTTTTGAGAGAGAGAGAGACAGAGCACGAGCCGGGGAGGGGCAGAGAGAGAAAGACACAGAATCCGAAGCAGGCTCCAGGCTCCGAGCTGCCAGCACAGAGCCTGACACGGTGCTCGAACTCACAGACCGTGAGATCAAGATCAGAGCTGAAGTCAGATACTCAACCGACTGAGCCACCCAGGCGCCCCAAGAGACCTAGATTTTTATTTTCTGAATGTGGCAGCTCTAGGGAAGAACAAATGTATGCTCGAGGGTAGCTCAGAAGGTCAAAAAAATGTAAAGACAAGTTTACTGCACAGACGACATTCTTAGAAGAGCAGCCAGTACTGGGAACCCTGCTGACTAACGTGACCATTGTAGGATGACAGAGTGGGGTCATTTCATGCCTGGTTCACCAGAAAGTGTCAGAAAGTCTAGCTAGCCGGTCTCAGTTTTCATCTTTTAGCTCGGGGGTCCTTAACCACTTCTGCATTAGGATCCTGGTGGTCAAACTGCCTTCTCAGAATGGGTTTACGCAGATGAAAATGCAAGAAATATGATTACAGGGGCGCCTGGGTGGCTCGGTCAGTTAAACGCCTGACTCTCGCTTTCGGCTCAGGTCACGATCTCACATTTCATCAACTTGAGCCTCATGTCGGGCTTGACTCTGACAGCACAGAGCCTGCTTGGGATTCTCTCTCTCTTTCTGCCCCTCCCAAGCCTGTTCCCTCTCTCACTCTCAAAAAAGAAATAAGTAAACATTAAGAGGGGCGCCTGGGTGGCGCAGTCGGTTAAGCGTCCGACTTCAGCCAGGTCACGATCTCGCGGTCCGGGAGTTCGAGCCCCGCGTCGGGCTCTGGGCTGACGGCTCGGAGCCTGGAGCCTGTTTCCGATTCTGTGTCTCCCTCTCTCTCTGCCCCTCCCCCCTTCATGCTCTGTCTCTCTCTGTCCCAAAAATAAATAAATGTTAAAAAATAAATAAATAAATAAACATTAAGAAAAAAAAGAAATGTGATTACAAATGACACCGGTGACAGTAAAAGGCACTCATTAAAGCATTTACAAAAACACAATTGGGCTTCTTTTTCAAGCATTAATTAATAAGCGCTAATGTTTTGAAAGGGCAGTGAGCAGAAATGGCGTTTCGGATCTTGGAAACAACTGTACGTAAAGCGGAAAGTCCCCCTGTGACCGAATCCCAGTTGGGGGTAGAAGGGTTGCAAAAAAACGTATACATTTTGCTTACAGGTGATTGAGGGTGAACCGTCCCTCCCCCGCCCCAGCCTAGGCCATGGACACTCTACCCCTAGCCTCCCCAGACTCCATGGACCTGGGTTTAAACCCTGCTGTGCACGAGGCCCCACGTGCTGGTCCTGTCGCAGAAATTGAGCCAATGTATTAAACCCTCCCCGACTGATTTCCCCAGGGACCCCCCTGTCCCCTGTAACGGGATTTGCCTCTTCTAGAAGAGTAGCTGGGATACCGAACAACCAGAAGCACAGTCCATTCCTTATCCGGCGGGACATCACCGCACGGCCCGGGGTTGGCAGCGACCGGAACGATTCGTGTGACGGTCCCCGTGGGGAGACGCCCCCTCACCCCTTACTAGGAAGCCACCCTGCGGTGTCTTCTGACGAGGAAGCAAAGGGGGAAGTGACAGCTCAGAAACACACAGGAGCCCCTGTCTTCAGAGCCCGACACATTGCATTTCCCAGAATTGTGAAGCTGGATTTTTACAGTAAATCTACTATTCGGGCACACGCAACTTTATGTTACCATGATTTCATCATAACCCTTGCCAGGAAGAAGGAAAGCTTACTCATCCACAGAGTAGCTGTTCTGACAACACTCCTCTTTATAAATCCTCCCTTCGGCTGCCAGGATAAGTCGTGCTCACCTTTGCAAAGCTAAAGACTCCAGCTCTGCTCTTGCTTCACCTTTCTTCCCTTCGGGATGTGGCCTGGGTGCATCGTGGCCTCTTCCCCCGAGTTCAGTGCCCTCGGGGCTCCTGTCTCCCGCCTGCCACTCCTTCCTGAAGGTTCTCATTCTCCCCTTCTCGGGTTAATTTCCACCTGTTCTTTAAAAGTCAGGTTGAACATTACCTCCTCTGGGCTTAAAAAAAAAAAAAAAGCCTTTCTTCATAAACAGCATAAAGGTTAAGAGTACAGCGTCCTGCTTCTGTGAATAGTAGCTGTGTGACTTTCGACAGCTTACTTAACCCCTCTGGGCTCAGTTTCTCATGTGCGGAATGGTGACACTGAAAATTCTTACACATGATGGGGCCGTGTGAGGTTATAGTACATAGCGTGCTGCCTGCTCACACTAATTATTATGTAAGAGCTATTATCATTAGGTGCTTGCAATAAACAAAATGTACGGAATATGACGTACCAAAAGGAAATTCTGGTTCACACAGACGACAGCGGAGGGTTCTTACTTTGATTATAGCAAGTTCTTGTCAATGAATAAAAAACCATTGCTCCCCGCCCCCCCAAAACAGCAACCTTTATAGACATACACTTCAAAAACATTTTAAAGGTGGAAAGTCGGAAGGTATTTCATCACTCGTTCCTTCATCTGAACGCCAAGAGATCACCGAGCACCTGTTATGTGCTAGGCTCGGCACCGGGTGCCGGAGATCCAGCAGGGAATCCGAGACCAGCGTGGTTCTTGCTTCCAGGCCGTTGATGATAGAGCAGAGAAGGGAGGGATTAGATAAACCGGGAGAGGAAGGTTTAAAGGTATTTGTGGGAAGCCTTAGGGAGAAATTCAGGAACGGATGGGAGAATCGTACTCGGGCTGTGTCATACATCCTAGTCTGGGGTCCCGGGAAGGCTTCCCTGGCGTTAAGGTGGAGACATAAAGACTGAGGAGCACTCGGCAGGTAGGTAGGCGGGCTTGGAGTGAGAGGAGCGTTCTGGCCAGAGGGACACACGGTGTCTGTAAAGGCCCCGGGTGGCACGGAGCTTGCACCTTCCAGGGAGTAGGGGAGTGGAGCGGAGTCAGGCAGGAGCTCGGGGCAGAGCCACACCTCGCAGGACTTGGGGGCTCCCTGAGGACATCGCCTTCATCCCAGGGGAATGAGAAGCATCTCAGGGTTTCAGTCAAGGAAGAGAGGACCACTCCAGCTTTTAAAGTCACCGTGTTTGCCGCAACATGCAGAATCAGTCGGAAGAGGCTAGCATGGATGCTGGAAGGCTGGAGAGCTGGTGCTTTCAGTAATCCAAGCTATAAATACCGGTGCGTGGACAAGGACAGCGTCAGCCGACCGAGAGGAGCGGGGGGCTCTGAGTTACCTCTTCCAGACAGGGTCAATAGGCACTTGTAACAGGTAGGGGGCAGGGAGCAGGTGAGGTCTCCAAAATGACTGCTGATCTCCGGGCATGAAGATAAGGGAGATGGGATGGGGAGGGGGTGCTGTTAAAATGAACATACTCATTCAGAGGAGGCTGGATCTTCCACCGGAATTTAAAAATCATTCATAGATTCTCAGACACCCGTGCTGTTCAAACACTTGGATGGTATATGTGTGCGGAGCTCACCCCTGGTGACCCAGCCCCTGCAGGGGTGAGGTCTGGGGGAGCGCTCCGGGGTAGGGGCAGGACAGACCTAAGCAGAGGTAAGACCTGGGGTCTGGGCTGATGTTCACAAGAGAGGGCTGGGCAGGAGGGATGCCTTTAATGTTTCATCCTGCAAATGGAATTTGAAACGTGTAAGTGGATGAGATTCTCCCGGACACGGAGTGTGGGGGAAGCAGTCCCCGTCTGAGCCTTGGGCAGCCCTGGGGACTGGCAGAGTTGGAGGCATTGGCCAATGAGACCTAGAAGCCACTGGTCCAAGAAAAGTCATCACAGATTTTTAGAGGCATGTCAACCGCCCATCTTGTCGCCCATGCAGAGATGAACGGCTTCATAGACAGCTTCAGACAGGTCACTCGCCGTGGCTTTTTCTGGTGGAAACTGACAAAGTTACACCCAAAGTTTAAAATCTTTATTGAGGGGCGCCTGGGGGGCGCAGTCGGTTAAGCCTCCGACTTTGGCTCAGGTGATGACCTCACGGCTTGTGCGTTCGAGCCCCTCGTCGGGCTCTGTGCTGACGGCTCAGAGCCGGGAGCCCGCTTCGGATTCTGTGTCTCCCTCTCTCTCTGCCCCTCCCCTGCTCGTGCTCTGTCTCTCACTCCTTCCAAAATAAATAAACATTAAATTTGTTTTTTAAACTCTTTATTTCTACTCTTTGACCCAGTGACTTTATGTCTAAGAAGTACGAATTGGGGTTAGGTCCAAGAATGTCTTCTGCATTAGTCACAATATTGAAACATTCAGATCGAGCCGCATCACCCAAAAGAAAGAAACGATTTTACATGTATAAAATATGTATAGGCTAAAACAGTGTGCAGTCTTTGAAAACCATGGCAAAACACTAAACGTGTCCCGTTGAAAACAGGAAGCTGATAAAGCTGGACAGTGTGTTTGCTCCGTGTCTCCCTCGCTAGGTAAGATTAAAATGGAAATGCAGCTAACGTGTTAATAGCAGTTATCTTTTCAAAGGAGAACAAAATTAGGAGCGTTTGTCAACCAGACTTTCCATTTTATGGAGTTAATCTGAAAATTCAATTTCCCTAGTACAGACCATTCCCAAACATTCCAGGTTTTACTGTAAATGAGAAGTGCTCACTGCGCCCTACCGAGAAACTTTCCACACCCTGTGGTGGCCAAACCATACGAAATAATTTACTTTCAGAGACGTTTAGATTGTACCACCCCGAGGACCCAGTGTTCAGCAAGTGTCCAGGCTTATTATTTCACATCAGCTTCGGGCCTCATTTAATCGACTGGGTGGGAAGAGTTTGCATTCCACCCAACAGGTTTCCTGCCCCACGCCTTTGTTCGGGCGGGTCCCTTTACCCCGAATTCCTTTCCCGTGCCCTATGTCTGGCAAACTCCTATTCATCCCTCAAAGCCCAGCTCGAACGCCACCTCCTTCAGCTTCCAGGGAGAGTTCCCCTTGTTCCTTTCTGCTGCCTTTTGTAAGTCGTTCACACCTCACAGTAACACTTAAGTGTGGCTGTACTGTTATGTCTGGGACCCCTCTTTCTCCTTAAACCAGGCTCGGTGAGGGGGTGTTGCATTTAACTTTTTTTTTATTTGATGTTTATTTATATTTTGAGAGCGAGACAGAGAGACAGAGAGACAGAGCATGAGCGGGGAAGGGGCAGAGAGAGAGAGGGAGACACAGAATCAGAATCAGGCTCCGGGCTGTGAGCCATCAGCACAGAGCCCGATGCGGGGCTCGAACTCATGAACCGTGAGATCGTGATCTGAGCCGAGGTCGGACGCTCAACCGACTGAGCCCCCTAGGCACCCCATGGGTGTTTCATTTAACTTTTAACCCCAAGGCCAACACAAGGACTGCCACATGGCAGGGACGTAATGTTGGAGGAAGAGTGGGGTGGCCGAAGATATCACGGAAGTGAACTCCCGGCTGTCCAGACTTAGTATCTGCTGAAGCTCATTTAAAGATATGCCGTCTGATGTTCTGGGTCAGAGGGGAGGCCAGTCCAAGGCCTGGCATGTCAGAGAGAAGAGGGTACAAATATGCCAGTGACCTTGAATCACTGAACTACCAGTGAAGATTTAGACTTGAGTCATAGCTCAAAGAATAGCCTACAAGATCTTGCCTTAAAGAGAAAATGGGTCTTAGGTTTCTCACGCTGATAAAATTGACAAGCGTGAGGGCATAAATATATTCAGTTGAGCCTAACCAATTTCTTTCTATGTGTTTCCTGTTCTGCACACTGGCCATCAGAGGTTGAAGGTTTAAGACACCTTTGAGTGCTAGCTCTCTGTTTGAGTTCTCAGAGCAGGAGTCTCTAACGTTTTGTGCCTCAGGAATCCAAGAGCAAGGACAGAATTCAAGTATTCAAACTGAGTTTGTACTTTATTGTTTTCAACGTTTGTTTATGTGTTGTGTATTTTAAAAAATGTGCATAATATATTAGTACATACTTGTATATGTGTATTAGTACATATATGTACAAAAGTGTATGTGTTGTGCCTGTAAGTCCAAAGTGTTCGTGTATGTGTGTGTGTGTGTGTGTGTGTGTGTGTGTATGCAGTGGGGGTGGGGGACTGTACATTTTTGAATCGAGTGCTTTATTATTATTTTTTCCTGTTTATTTATTCTTGAGAGAGAGACACAGAGAGACAGAGAGAGAGGGAGACAGAGGACCCAAAGTGGGTTCTGTGCTGCCAGCAAAGAGCCCGATGCGGGGCTTGAACTCAGAAAGCAGGAGATCATGAGCTAAACCGAAGTTGGACGCTCAGAACCTCAAGACTGAGCCCCTCAGGCACCCAGAATCCGATGCTGTGGACGAGTGCTTATTAAACCTTCATGTGCAGACAGATGTCCTGGGGATCCTGTTAAAATGCAGATTCTGATTCAGAAGCTGTGTGCTGAGGTCTGAGAACGTGCATTTCCACCAGGCTCCTGGTGACGAGGCCGGCCACTAGCTTTGGTTTGCAATCAGCATTTTGCAACCCGAGTTCCTCATCGGAACTACACAACACAGAACACAGAGCAATCTGAAACGGTTTCAGTGACCCTTTTCTCTCCCATGGTGGCCGTCACCAGCTGATTTCGCTTGCAGAACTCTATGGAGAAGGAAGCTTTACCTCTGGGAGAAAGTTCAAGGTCACTAGCTGACTTCCTTTTTTTTTTTAACCCTGCTTATAAATCACCGCGCAGCATCACACGTCAGTCCCGTGTTTAATAATTCTTTTCCAATGTTGGTTCTCCTTTACGAGAAGCAGAGCTAGAAACCAACGTTTTGACCACTCCTGATCATCCAGGCTCCCATGTTAAGCAGAAGAAAGCTCAGTTGGAAGTTTCTGACTAGGAAGGGCTACCTCCGTGCACCCTCACCCTGATGGGAGGCTGGTGTTGAGTGGGTTGCAAACGTTCTTAGTCCAAAGGAAGAGGAGAAAAAGAACCCACCACATCTGTAGCGCTCAGTGAAGATTTGTGAGTGAAAACACACGTGCACAGACGCACACGATATTGACACAACGATTCTCTTAATTCACAGAGTCTACCCGGCCATTCACGTTCGCGTGAATTTTCAAATATCTGTGTCTTCTCGGCTGCGGGGCTGGTATCCAAGTATTTCCATTCCCTGCGGAAAAGTGACGTGTGATTGAATTGGAACAGTGCTTCCTCCGAATCTAGGCCCACGTCCCACACAAACACAATGCAACCCACAGGATTCAGACTCAGTGCCTGAGATCACGTGTTCAGGATTAGCGAGGACAGTGGCGTGGACAAAGGAGAAGTCCTAAAGGGCCATTCCATTGGCCGTTTGACATGAGTTGGCCCCCAAATGACATCTGGTTGGCCAATTCTTAATGTTCTATCTTGGATCTGTCTTCAGCCCTGATTTCAGTCAAGAGATCCCGGTTTCAGAGGGTGGAATTGGGAGCCAGACCCTGGTTGCAGACGTTGGGCAATGCCCTTTTGTCTTTCCTGCATGCCATCTCTTGTTTCTGTTTGATCGTAGGTAAATAAACCTCATGGAACAAGAAAGGCCAAATGACTGTCTTCGGGTGGTGAGGACAAAAGGTTCAGCTGAGAAGAATGTCTTGCATCACACAGCCTCGAGGACCCCTGGTTTACATCAATATCCCTTGAAGCTGCCCCTCCCCTTCTCAGCCCCACTGCCTTGGCTTAGAGGCACATACTTTCTTTCTTCGGTGACCCCAGGAGGCTCATAACCAGGTGCCTGTCCCCAGTGGCCATCCGTGTGAGGCATTCCCCACGGTGCAGCCTTGCCGATCTCCTGAAATCTCTCCTCCACTGCCCAGCTCAGCGGCCCCGGTTATCTACAAACCAAGGCCTGATCCCTTGACCTTATGACCATGGCGTGTGAGTCCTTTAGGAGCCACCCCTCCTACCCCTGCCTTGGTGGCAGCTTTTCCGCGGCCTGCGCAAGCCATGCCGAATGACTCACGGTTGCCCAAATGGGTTGGTCCTCTGTTGACTGATTCGATACCTTCAAACATACCAGGCCATCTACTGGAAAGCTCTCTCCCCTTCTTCACTCACTTCCTCCTGTCTACCTTTGAGACCTTGCTCATTCTGGGGATGTGCTTCCCAGGTGTTTCCCTACCTGCCCCCTTGTCCCTGTGCTTCTGTCTCTCGGAATATTTATCTCAGTGTGGTGGAACTGTTGGTGGACTTCTGAATATCTAATTGCAGTAACAATGATCAGATTAACAACGGCCATTAGCCGAGAGCATACACATGGCCAGAACTGTGTTGACAGCTCGTATTCCTGAACTCCAAACTTCAGAGTCACTCTGGCAAAACTCTGGTAAAAATAAGGGGCTCGGATGAGTCAGACAGTTCGCCTGAGGCCACGCAACTGGCCAGTAGTGGTGACAATATTTAGATCCTGGTCTGACTCAAATTCCGGCTCGTGCATCACCCTCCATTGCCTCCTGTTGGAACATAAGCTCTCATACCTTATGTTGCGTGTGCAAATATCGAGGTTCCAACAGGCCCTTAATGTTTATGAATGAATGAATGAATGAATGGGTGAATGAACGGAAGCAGAGGCATTTTGGAGTCTTCCGGTGCTGAGAAAAGCAGCCATGGGTCTCAAAATGAATGCTCCCATATATTGGTGTATTGATGAGCGAAGCGGAGGAAGAGTACTTTGGCTCGGTCCACTCACTGCTGAAAGACTCAGGGGGGACCATGCCTATGAAGCCAGTGTTCCCTGCAGGGTCATGGTGCTTCCCTGCACCTGCCTGAAGCTGCTGCGATGCCTCTCTTCTTTCTTTCTATGAGTGACTCCGCGGCCACCCAAGCCTGATGCCCGTCCGCCTCTCTCTCCCCACTTCCTTTACAATTACAACACATCGTCTTCGGTTCTGCCTGCAGCTAAGTCTTGTTTCCATCCCCTGCTTCTCTGCCCTTTCAAGACTCTACCCTGCTCACTGTTCCTGACCTCCTTTCGGCCCCTCTTTACTCTGACTCCCCTTTAGAGCCACTCTCCCTTTCAAAAATGATGACGTGTCTATGTCCGTCCCCTGAGACAGCCCTCAACCTGGTTTTCATGTCTTATGTGACATAAAATCTAAATTTTTTACCCAATGTCCGAGTTTTCTAGGTGAGACCCCCCTGGCTGCCATTTTGGGCACATCTCTGGACGTTCACTCCATCATCCATGCTTCAGTGATGGCGAAATGCACTTCTCCGCACACCGCGTGCTGCCCCACATCTTTCTACCTGCCTTTGCTCCCAGTGTGTCCACTGCCTGAAAGGCCCATGTGAGCACAGATCCCCCAGCCGAAACCCCGTGATTCCCTTGCTAACTCCTCCCACTGCAGGTTCATCTAAGACCCGCCTCTCCTTTACTGCTCTAAGGTATAGTTCACTCACTTCGGTATCATGACTTTCTCTGAATGTATCTGTCTCCCCTTCTGGAAGGTGAGTTCTCTGAGAGCAGGGATTGGGCCATGTTCATCTCTGTAGCCACAGAAACACAGTCCCTGGCATATAGTAGGTGCTCCAAAACAAAACAAAACAAAACAAAACAAAACAAAACAAAAACTTTTGATGACTCATCCTCAGGACTCTAAACGAGTCAATAGATTGATAACCAATCCATAAATTAAAGGATGAATGAAGGTCAAAGACATGGCCTAAAACATATGAATGGTTTCAACATACTTATCATTAGACGTGAAGCTTTCTAAATTCTTTCTTTGAAGGGACTTACCGTCACGTATTGTCCTATCTCTGCGAGAAGTGAGTTTCCACCGTGCTACAGTTCACCGGGTTAAGGAATGCTTCCTTTCATCTGTCCTGACTCAGACGCTCCCGGAAGCGGGGAGCTTCCTCTGTTGATGACCCTCACTTGGTGATTCACTGATGTCCTCAAAGAGTACATACACAGATGTTCAGATACGGCTCTTCTCCCCAAGGATGGCTTGCTTTTTTTTGGGAATGATTAATCATACCTGTAGTTGCTTGAAGCATTGGAGCTTTCCACTAAAGAAGTCTAATTACGTTCGCATGTGCTTTGTTTCCTTCCTTGTTTACCCCGCTCCCCGTACACACACATACACAAAAATCAGCCTGGAAACTGTGGCAGAATCCTATTTGTTTTTATTCACTTGGTGGCCTTTTTCGCAGCTTTCTCGACAACATCTTTCAAAATCCCAAGGATTTCACTGGAAGATCATGGCTAAGGTCAGAAGGAAAGGAGGGAAGGCTCATGAATCCACACGGCGGGTAGGCGTTTCTTCCAATCTCTCCCCTCGCCCTCCAGTCCTTCCCTCCATCCACCAAACCATCGCATTTGATTCCCAGGATTTACTTACTAAAATCAAAGGGGCTAAGCCTTATTTTGAGCAGCCCATCACCGCCTCCTCAGTCGTGAGAAATGGGACCTAGTTTCCAATGCTATTTCTATTACCATTTCGTAAAATATGCAACGAATGATTGAGGAAAACTAAAACGACACATAGTCTAGGATTAAAAATGGTGCCATGGCCTTCAAACTCCAGTGGGACAACCCCTCGCTCTGGGTCATTATTTCCTAGAAGCTGTGAGTATTCCTCAGTGTCTCCTAATCACCAATATATCATTCACTCTCACTCACTCACTCACTCACTTATTCAGCAAGTATTTAACACTATTATAAGAAAAATACGGTCTTATGCCTGGTCCTGGTCCTCAAGTTTTACCATCTAATAGAGGAGATGACATATACATGAATTGTTATAACACCAGGCAGAGTAGGATCCTTTCCGGCTAACTCTTAGGGACATGTAAAAACTCCTATAATACAACTTATGATGTTTATTGGTTCATGTGTTTCTCCCATCCCACAAGTCTGCAAGCTGCATAAATACAAGGACTGTGTCTTATTCTAATGCTCTGTATTGTCCTGATCTAACAGTGTCTTCCCAGCTGACGTGAACGAATGTACTATATAGAAACATAGGGAAAACGTCCCAGAAAGGATCGATTCTTTCCAACTGGAAGAATCGCAGAAGTCTTTGTGCATTTTCTGTAGGAAGAGGAAATAGGAGAAAGGGAATTTTCTGTGAGGGGAACTTCCCAGGCAAAAAAAAAAAGGATGATGTGGTGGCAAAATACTTTCTTGAGTAGGTTCATTTGATTGGACCATAGGTTATATCAATAATTCCAACTGTGGCTGCATATAAGAAGCCTATGGAGAAGTTTTTAAATGTCTTAATCCCTTGGCTTCTCCACACATCAGCTGAATCAGAATCTCTCATCGGGGGGAGGAAAGGAGAGACATATTATTAGGAGCCTGAGTTTCGGTACTTTTTCAAAATTTCCCGTTTGCTTCTAATGTGTCCTGATGGTCGAGAATCACTGTGGTGCCTTAAGAGATTAAATAGGAGGATGGATTAAAAGCTCAAGTGGAAATAGATTCGATCTGTCGACAGGTAAAAAGAAGCCAGGCTCATGTAGCAAGACAGATTGAGATGAAGAGAGTAGATAGAGAGAGATAAGATAAGATGCCGTTAATGCAATAAAAATAAAGCAATACACGGACTCCAGGGCATCGCCACCTTGGCTTACCAACAGGTAACACTCACACACCTGTTAGATGTGAGGTGGTGGCAGGGGAACAGGAGCTGCTTTGTCCCTGGATGAAGAAGAAGGCTTGAAAGACAGAGTATTGAAGGCAACGCCGTGAGATTGGCTCTCCTCGTTCGCTTTGAAGCGTTCTTCTCTAGGAAGTAAATTTGGGGCTGGCGATGAAGCTTTGGGAATCGCCGCCCGGGAGCAGACGTGAACCGCACGAGTCAATGAGATCTGTACCAAGGAGAAATACCAACGGCGGAAGGAAGCTGCGGGCTGAAGCTAGGAGACAGGCCACACTGGGGAGGGACTGGAGGGCTTTTCGGAAATGCAGCGGGGCAAGAGCAGCCAGAGGGTTGGGCAACCGTGTAGTTCATCAGAGTGGACAACCAGGGAAATGAGATTTCAGGAAATAGGACATGATCTAGGAGTTGAAGATTTGAGGGTGGACAGGAGGCACTGCTGCTCCCAGGGGTGAGTCCTGGAAAGGAGGGGGGACCCCTGTTTCCCTAAGAAAGAAGGGAAAGAGGAAAGGTTACACCCACTGCTCATGTACTTATTGAGCACCTACTATATTTCCGGACTCTTTCAAACACTGGGGACACCACGGTACAAGCAGATGCTTGTTCTCATGAAGCTTCTGTTCCAGATGAGGGGGAGGGGAAGGAAGGTAGGAAACGTTATGGGAAAACACTGAGCAGTGGAAGATGAACGTTGCTGAACTGTACCCTTGGTCCAGGGAACGGACTAAGTATGGTCCTCTGGGGAAATGTGAGCAGGGCGGAAAGATGTGGAAGAAACTGGGGCTAGCTCTCAAGAAGCCAGGAGACGAGACGAGAGAGGAAGGGGTCTAAACAGCCGCAGGACCCGGTCTCTTGGCTACACCTGCTATGACTTCGCAGATGTCGATGCTGAGTACCTGGGAGCCCCGGCCGAGTACAGAAGAGGAGAGGTGCCCGGAGCCGGGGACCGGCGAGGCCTCATTGGTAAAAGGTGACCGGGACTTTGGATTACAAATACCACGGTAGAAACATAAACCTCAAAAACCCGCAGAATGTAAATTCTCAAGGTCACGGCGCGCTCATCGGCTCGTGGAATCCATACGGTAATTGAGCACATTAAGAAGCCTACTAACTCTGCTATTGAGTTTTAGAAGGGCTATAATTTAGTATCGCCAGCTATCAATTAGGCCTGTTTTCCTCATCTGGAAAATGAAAGGGTTGGGCGAAATGGCCTCCAAGCTCTCTCCGGCATGGGCAGCCGGTGAGCAGCAGAGAAAACGCGAACATCTGAAACTCGGTTTACTTCTTTAACGTGTACATTGAATGTGTGACTCTCGTGTCAGCTGCACAGCTAACACGGCTCTGGGCTGACTAGGCCCTTGGTCTCCAGGACCATCGTGGTTTTAAAGATTAATCGCCCTGTGAACACACACAGCCTAAGTTCTGCTGGGAGAAATCTCAGGTGTCACGGGTAATTGACAAGTTGTTGATAGGACATTGGAACAGACTGACAAGAAAATTCTTAGAGACCAAGGGGTTCTAGTTATTTGCAAGCTGGGGAAATTGATTTGTCAATATCGGGGAAAAGGGGGAGACACTGGTTAAAAGACGCCAAGGAAGGAAAGAAGGAAGGAAGGAAGGAAGGAAGGAAGGAAAGAAAAGGAAGGAATGGAAAGGAAGGGAAGGGAAGAAGCTTTGCAAATATTGGAATGAATAGGTAGGTATATGAAATAGAGTTATACACATATGAGTCATCTCTCAGAGCTAAGATGAATTTACAGCAGTCTATGTAGGATCTTTCTCACTCCCAAAAATTGTGACTTAGAGTTAACCAGGCCTGAAGCAGATCCTAAAAGCCTAAGGTAAAATGCTATCAATTGGACAGTCGGTAAGGATAACTAGACTACTAGCTAGCTATCATCACTTACTATTTTAAATACCTTCCCCCTCTTCACAAGCCATGCGGTTTGTGGATAATACAATACACGATATTGGAAGAAGTAAGCCTCCGTATGTGCTTGTTCAAACAGCTGCATTTGTTAGACACCTTGCCATTGAAATCAAGGTCTTTAAGGCTCAACCATCAGTGCTAATGCTGCAAGTTATTTGTTTGTGAATTTAATCTGAATTAAGAGCTAATTGCTATTTTTAGAAGCATGCCTGTTCTTTACTAATAGTTGTATACCCAAAGCCTTCGTTCAGGAAAATAAACTGGGGCTTCAGTCTCTACAGCATAGGGTACAAGTATTCATCACTCTTTTTCCTCACGAGGTTAAATACTGTCTTTTATTTGCAGTCCCATAGCGTAGTGCCTACTCACATTTAAGCACTAGAAGTTTCAAACCCGGGAGTTTTCTTCAAATCAGTAAGATACATATTAGTTGAAATGGAAAAGAGTGGAGAGTCGGGGGAAAAAAAAATCATGCCTGAGGTCACGATGAATCATTTTGGTTGGACCTTCCAGAAATTCCCTAGTCTTTTGAGGTTTGGATGTGTTATTTTTCCCTTCCCTCCGTGGCACCCTGGGTGGCCAGCAGGAAGCACTCTGGGGGCCTTACCTTGAGTCCAGGTGCTGGGACCCAGCTCAATCGAAGGTCCTGGAGATCTGGGGCAGTGACCAGGGGGCCCGGCTCTGCAGGAAGGACCTGGGACCAGGTGTGCAGTCCAACCTTGGGCCGCATGCTCACGGGATGGCCAAAGCTGGGTAATGGAGCCTTCCTCACCCACTTCCATGGTGGATGAACAGCAGAGCCTTTGGCCCACAAGGAATTCCAGCCCAGGACTTTGGATTTTATGGGTGAACGACAGCCCCCTTGCAAAAAAAGAAAAAAAGGTACTTGTATCTGACCTGGCTCCAGATTCTTTTATATGCTGTTTGCTATAGAAACTGCCAAGCAGAACCACTGCCTGGAAGGAGGCACAGCATTTTCTCATGCTTCATGGGTGCTGGGGACACTAGCAATTCTCCCTCTCGCCTGGATTCTCTCCCACGGGGCTCTGGAGCCTTGGGAGGTTATCTGATCAAGAATCACATTTCAATCACTCTCAAAGCTGTCGTGGGCCTCACACTCTCGGTCACGGGCCCGATCGCGGTGCTAGGTCACAGGTTGCGTGGTTGGTTTTCAAGACACCAAGCTACTGGGGCACCTCAGTCAGTTAAGCGTCTGACTTCGGCTCAGGTCCTGATCTTGTGGTTTGTGAGTTCGAGCCCCGCGTTGGGCTCTGTGCTGACATCTCAGAGCCTGGAGCCTGCTTCAGAGTCTGTGTCTCCCTCACTCCCTGCCCCTCCCCCAATCTCTCTCTCTCTCTCTCTCAAAAATAAATAAACATTAAAACACCAAGCTACCAAGCAGCCCCTTGGGGTGGAGAATTATTGTAAACAAATGAGAACACACTAGAAATTTCCCATGACTTTGGATGGCTCTCATGTGCCATCATTTTCGATGACCTCCATATGCATTTCTCCAGATGTTTCTTCTCTGCCAGTCTGTTCCCATAATGACCTCTGGACAGGATGTGGAGTACCTGCCCGGAATAATAACGACCAGGCCTGCAGCCAGGTTGTGGACAGTTGTATCGGGGAAGCATTCTAGTGCACAGGCTCACTGCTTCCTGACTAGAAAATACTGACATGGTGTTCAGCTCAGTCCTCAGAACATTCTTTATAGGACCATCCCTGGGAATGACAGTGTTCAGGGAAGGAACTATTAACAAATGTCAACAGTTTAAGGGCAGCACGGATTGTTTTCCTGTGATCAACCTGTCTTCTCTCTCTCTGTCTCTCTCTCTGTCTCTCTCCCCACCCCACACACACACCCTGGTTCAATTTACAGTTTTTGACAAAATCGGATGAATCATCACATATTCAGTCAATATTATTCCATGCTCAGCTTTGTCTCGAGCACTTTGGTGATAGAGACGCAACATGAAATAGTGAAAAAATATAGGGTTGGAGCCAGACAGACTTGGGTTCAAATGTCAGGTCTTCTGATATGACAGTGTGGGGAGAGGGGAGGCCCTTAAAGTCTGGAAGCTTGTGCCAAGCTCAGGAGGGACTCATCCCGAGGACAAAGGGAGATGCCCTGTGGAAAGTACTTGGGAAAGTGACCTTGGACAAGTATTCAGTCTCCCTGATTGTCAGATTCCTCCTTTCAAAAAAGGGGCGCCTGGGTAGCTCAGTCAGTAGAGTGTCAGACTCTTGATTTCGGCTCAGGTCACGGTCCCAGGGTCTTGGGATCGAGCCCTGTATTTGACTCTGTGCTTAATGTAGAGCCTGCTGAAAAGTCTCTCTCTTTTCCTTTGCCCCTCTCCCCTGCTCACACTCTCTAAATAAATAAATAAATAAATAAATAAGGGAGATAATAAGGCTCACCTCGCATTAGGATCATAAACAGCCAGCCGAATGCACCCAACACAGGGTGCAAAGCAGGACCCTGAGAAGCATGGCTGGCTGTCACTCGGTCAAGGGCGAGAGGCCCCCAGACATCAGGGGCGTGTCATCTGATTGGGGTGGGAGGCAGCACCTGTGCCCAACAAACAGCCACTCGGGGACCCAACATATGAAAAGGGCTTCATTGCCCAGAGACATTCTGGGTTGGGTTCAGCCCAGAGAGAAGGAAATTCAGGGAGTCCAGAAGTGATGAGGCCCCTGTGGAAGGGACAACCGAGCCTCGTGGGCCTTGAAGGGAGGGTGTTGAAGGCGGATAACAAGACTGGAAGCATAAGGAAAGAACGGCGGCCTTGGGGAAAGAGGCCACACCGGCAAAGCCAACAAGGTGAGGTTGAATGCAGAGCAACTGAACAGAGGGCCTGGGTGAGGAGGGGAGCTTGGGAAACGGAGGTCAAGTGACAGCGTTGGCGATAAGCAGGTCGGCTAACGGACGCCCTGGTCTGTGCTCGTGACCGTCCGATTCCGGAAATCTGGGTAAGACGGCTGCCAACCGCACACGTCCCCAAGTCCTAGGGACACCTGGTGTTTCGGTGCCAACCTTCCTCTCTGTCTCCTTTTCCCTGATTTTAGAGAGCACTGTGGTTTCTTTCCCGACCAGGCTGTGCAGTATGTACTCAATTTATAGTTTACAGGGATTTCTCACACACCCATGTATGTTTTCCACTGAAGTCTGTACTTTTTCCTAGACCCGCCCGAATTCCAGAGCATGGCTCATTTGTACGCCAAGTTCATAGTATTTCTCTTTGTCACTCTCCTCTTCTTCTAAAACCTAGGAGAAAGTTACCTTTTTAATGTTTCTGCGTGTTTTTAACAGCAAAAAAAAAAAAAATGAAGGATGTCAAAAAAATAATTACAAGGGTAATTTCTGATTCAATCTGCCTTGAGAACAACCCCGTCAACGGGCTTCTGCCAAGTCTAAAATCTTGTTCATCAGAGTTTGAGTAGCTACAGGGGCATGATCCCTTTTATAAGTAAAAGAATAATAATAAAAAAAATCTGGTTGAAGATTTTGTAAGAGTGGTGACCTAGCCTCTGGAATTCTGGGCTCCTTTACAAAGTCAGGAAAACAGAACCATATAAGAAGGGAATTAGGTCCTCGGGGAGGAAAGTCAGCTCACGTGGGTCATTTTGAGAGTGGTTCTATCTACTGATGCCTAGAAGACAGAAGAGCCTTCCCTGACACGTTCGTCCAAAGCGTCTTCTCTGACTCCCTGGTGTCTCTATGGCAGGCATTCCTCCAAGTTCACGGATGAGAAACAGGGAAGTTGGGGACGAGGCAGAGGCTCACACAGCCCGGAGGTGGGGGCTCCAGCCCAGGGTTTTCACCTCCTTTCACTACCCTTCTTCTTGCCAGCCATCCTAAGGAAGTGTGCTCACCTCGGGCTGGGGGGAAGGGGGTGCTGAAGAATCTGTTGGGGAAGTGGGGCCCTGGGGTGGAGACAGAAGGAACCAGTCTCTGTTGTTTGATGGCTTCCCGTGTGCCCCAAATATGCGAAGACACCGGGGCTCATAACACCAGTGCACGTTACCCTAGGGCTCCATGGCTGGGAGTTCACACACTTGGATTTCACATACGGAATATCTGCTTCCAGAATCCAAAGTCTCTCGTCGTGAGAGCATCCTGCCTCTTTCTTTTTGAAAAATTTGTTTTTAATGTGTATTTATTTTTGACAGAGAGAGAGAGAGAGAGAGAGAGAGACAGAGTGTGAGCGGGGGAGGGGCAGAGAGAGAGGGAGACACAGAATCCGAAGGAGGCTCCAGGCTCTGAGCTATCAGCACAGAGCCCGATGCGGGGATCGAATTCACAAACCGGAAGATCACGACGTGAGCCGAAGTCGGACGCTCAACCGACTGAGCCACCCAGGCGCCCCTTGCCTCTTTCCTAACAGAGTGAACTTCTTTTTGTCAAGCTTCCACCATTACCTGCCAGGGGCTTTTTCTCTCTCATCTTTTGTTTCTTTAAGGCTTCAAGAATTCTTATCACATATGTATATTCTCCTTTCCAGAAGTTTCTGAAATATTACTCGTTTGACTTTTGCTGAGAAAAATTAAGGCTTCCACTCTTTGAATCCACGTATGCATTTTTCAAAAGGGCTATAATACTGCACTTTGTGTTTTGCTGAAGTTTTGTTTAATCACAGCACGGCACGAAACACCCAGAAGGTATTCCCCGCAAAATAAACTTCAAGCTGTAGGTTCAGTGCCAACAGCAGCTAATTGTTCTGAGGGAACTGGCATTGCTTGCTCATTCTCTCTCCCTCGTTATGACTGTCTTTGTCAGATCCTGCTTGTGTTCACAAGGTCGCTGATCTTAAGAAAGAATAAACTTGAAAAGTCTTGCTTTAATCATGGCAGTAATTAGCAAATTTGGACACTGCATTATCTTTCCCTTTTTACTGGAAACACATTCAAGCATGGGCTTGTCTCTTTTCCAGGGCGTCTCAGGAAGACTGAAGCTCATAACTTGCAAAAACCAGGTATCCATCCAGGTACGAAAGAGTCTGAGTTGCTGGAAACTTCCTTCAGGAGCACACGTCAGTGCCCCTCCCCACGAAACCTATACGTTTACAATCATGATAGAGGTCGATTTATTGGATCACTTGGTTGACTTTCAGGAGGAGAAGGACCAGGCTCGCCACCCTTAGAACGCAGACTGGAAGAGAAGAGACTTTCGCCATCGACGGGCTCAGAAGGGGCCATCCATCCTGCGCTCCTGAGGACTCCGATTTGCCAGCCGCAATAATCTCTCGGTCCTCTGAGTGTTTACCTGGAGTGTGAGTTGGGAAGAGGCTACCGAGCCCTCCCCACAACCTTGTCTTGTTGGCATTGTCAGACCACCTGCTGCTTCTTCCCCTCAACTTCCAGACCTGCTTCCTGCCCGCTCTGATAAATGAGTCAAGGCGGCATCAGTAAGAGCATCTCCAGAACGTTCCTACCGTCTTTTGCTACTTTGGTCTGCCGTCTGCTTCTCTGCTGAGTCCTTCTCTTTGATTCTCTTCCCGTGCGGTGGACTTTTCCTCTTGTCTGCGTCCGCCCTCGCCCCCCACTGGTTATGGTCCCCAGGGTCCTGCGGTCACCCTCCTGCACTGCTCTTTATAGCACGTCTCGTGTCCTCTACCTGACGCTCTTGACCACGCCTGGTCCCGTTACGTTAACTGTTGTTGACCGACAGCACAACTCTGAGAACAACTCTGTCTTTCCCTGGGACGCCCCTCCTCGAGAAGTGCCCAGAACTGACTTGTCCCGAACAGAAATCATATTATTTATCTTCCCCAAATGCAGTTACTCCTCCCGGTGTTTGGTCCCAACAACGGCATCCTCGTTCTGCCACCTGTGAAATCCTTCCCTCCTGACTAATGTAGTGCGAGCCCTTCTAACGGACCCTGCCGGTGCCTCCCTTTCCCCTTCTGTTACCATGCCGGGCCCCAGGTCTTCGGGCTCTCTACTGGCCTCTCAACACCCCATTCAGGCAAGTCACGTGGCCTGCATGCCCAGCCTGATATCCCTAGAGTGCAGCTCAGAACCCCCCAAAACCAAAGCTTTCGGTGACCCCTCACTGCTTACCAAACCGGACCCCAGACAGTCCTTGGCAACCCGCCCGCCCCTGAGGCTCATCTCCGGAGGCTCGGCCCTTAAGGCTCTGGCCACTGGAGGCCAATGACCTTGCGTCAGAGTTGGCTTCACCCCTTCTGAAGCAAGCCACATACCCTCTGCACCCTGTTTTCCCCCTCTCGAAAACAAGGCTGATAGCAAAGCCCCCCAGGTAGGATAGACAGTTGTTGTGAGGATTAAGGTGGACCTAGAACCAAGTTGTCTTTAGTGAGCTCTCAGCATCGCCTTGACCGTTGCCATCACTCCCCACCCCCACCCCCCTCCTCCCTGGTGCACCTGCCATTCTGCTCGCTCTGATGGCTCCTCCCATCCTGACTTTCAAAGTCCTGTCCACTCGCCTACACTCTCTCAGATTCCCCAAGGCCTTTCCCGACCGTCCCAAACAGATCTGGTCTTCTCTCTTGACTATCCCCGACCGCTAACCGCTAGCCTGGCTCCTTGTGCGATTCTGTTCTGCCTGGTGCCACAGACATTCTGCGGCACGAGTGGTTTCTACTATTTCTTCTGTTCTGTTCCCACCCGTACGTCATCACAGAAGCCGACTGGGGGGATCCCTGTGATCAAGGACCGCGTCTTCTCCCGCGATCACCCAGCCTCCTGCCCAGCTCGCCAGCAGCACACACGCACTGGGCGAAGGGGCTTGGGGCTGGAGCCCAACTCTCCAAACTCCTAATAGGAGTTGATTAAAAACTCATTCAATATACATTCCCACCAACTTTGGGCCAGTGCCTCATAGACCATTTCTTCAGCTATCAAAAATTAAACAAAGGGTGCTGCAAAAAAGCGAAGTTTAGAGAACATTCCCAGGAGGCTGGGCTGGACAGGCCAATATCCATCATTATAAAATTTATTTTTAATTTTTTTCATGTTTAGTTTTGAGAGACAGAGAGAGAGAGAGAGAGAGTCTGGGAGGGAGGGAGAGGGGTAGAGAGAGAGGGAGACACAGAATCCGAAGCAGGCTCCAGGCTCTGAGCTGTCAGCACAGAGCCTGACGCGGGGCTCGAACTCACGGACCGCGAGATCCGTTCATGACCGTTCCGCTCATGACCTGAGCTGAAGCCAGATGCTTAGCCAACTGAGCTACCCAGGTGCCCCTACAAAATTTATTTTTTTCAATATACATACCCTCACACAGCCTCACACTCCAAAATGCCATGTACTGGCATAGGCTGCTTCCAGTCGGAGTGAGATGCATTTGATTACAATCACAGCAAAGAGTCTCTTCTAAGGTTTAGTCCCATTAAATTTCATCCTCAAAATGGAGAAATCTTAGAAAATTCTCTTCGACTTAAAATTTAAAACACACTGAGAGCCAAATACCCTGACTGCCACAGGTACACTAACACAGGCCTTAACTAAACATAGCACTTGACAGAGACTAGAAACGACGTGATGCCTGGGCCTTGCCCCCCGGATTGGCCACACCCTGGGTCAAATCCCCCTCTGCCTCCTGGGATTGCAGCCACTTCCTCCTCTTTCTTTCTTTCCCTTGTTTTCATCCCCAGGATCCAACTTTCAGTGCACGCTCCCATGCCAAAGCCATGGAGTTTTATTTCAGTGTCCTTCTTTCCAAAATACTCTGCGTGCTGCTCGCTTTCCCCACATGGGGTTTATTCAGCTACTTTGTGGTAGGTGCCTGCTGCCCCATTTAAGCACTTCTAGCAGCCGGTCTATCACGTCGAAACATTCACCGAGGGAAAAAAATGCACCAGGTAGTAGTTTTCAGATACATGCTATTTTAAAACACTTTGGATAAAAAGTTCTCTGTTGGCGTAAATGCAGGCCACGGTTCGGGTGAGGATGTAATTATAGCAAAAATCCCACCTTCGTGTCAATGCCTGTTGACTCAATGAGGATCGCCCAAGGAATGATCCGGACCAAGCCCTGGGAGCGCCAAGAAAGCATCAGGTAAGTCTCCATTGCCACAGAGCTTACAACTAGTCGGTAGGTGAGACAGACACATAGGTTGCCTTGTAACGTAGGGTTGAGTGGGGTGAGCCAGCTCGTCCGGAAGGGGGAGGGACGTCTACAGAGGGTTCCTAGCCCAGGCGTGGCCAGTCATAGATGGCCTCCTGGCAATGGTGCCAGACCCGAGTCTAAACCGGTGGAGAACATTTATCACCTCACTTATGGACGAGCAAATTATACACATAGTGACAATTAAATTATAGACAGTGATTTTAAAAAAGAAAGATCTGAAGAGCCAGAATAGACACGATCTTTCAAAAGAATCATAAAAAACGATGCCTGTAAAACTCAACACTGCAAGGGCCTGATTGATTCCCAGTTTCAAACACGAAGTGCATTTAAAACTCACATTTAATTCTGAGGCCCCAAACGAGATTCTGCCACTGAGGGCCTGCCTACGTTCAGTTTGCAGTTCTCAAAAAGCAGACAAAACTCGGGGCCAAATCAGGTCGATCAGGTGAGCATCTGACTCTTGGTTTCGGCTCCGGGCATGATCTCACGGTTTGTGAGTTTGGGATCCTCTGACTTCCTCTCTCTCTGCCCCTCAAAACTCATATAAAGTGAGCAAGTGATTTACTCTAACTACCTCTCTGAAGCGTACTCCTATTTTCCCTTCTCATGTACTTTTTATGTAATGTTACATTTTTTTTTTTTATTTTTTATTTTTGGGACAGAGAGAGACAGAGCATGAACGGGGGAGGGGCAGAGAGAGAGGGAGACACAGAATCGGAAACAGGCTCCAGGCTCCGAGCCATCAGCCCAGAGCCCGACGCGGGGCTCGAACTCCCGGACCGCGAGATCGTGACCTGGCTGAAGTCGGACGCTTAACCGACTGCGCCACCCAGGCGCCCCTGTAATGTTACATTTTACGTGAGGGGCTGTGAGTGTCTTTGGAAACTCACTTAAATCCTTAGGGAATAAGATGGAGATATATATATATATATAAAGAAACAAAGAGGCAAAAAGTAAACACTTCTTAGGAGCTGACTATCTGTAGCCAGTTCACGGTCCCAAAGGCCGGCCAGTCACCTGTAGGGATGGCGCAGGTCCCGAAGGTATAACTCAGAACCAGGAAGAACACGAACACTGTAACATGTTCTTGGAGCGAATGACACCTCACCATCCCACGCCAACAGTAGTCTGCAGAGGTGGCCCCCAGTGCGGCCGGATGACATATTCATTGGAGGAGCGAACGATAACTATAAGGAAGCAGGAGGTGGGAGGCAGTTCTGTTGCCCAACATGGTCGTACAACACGTGACTCCCAGTTAAAGCCTGGCTCTGCCGCAGGACTTCTCAGAGCTTTAGGATGCTGACGATGACTGTGGGGTTCCAAGGGGGGGCCTACAGACCGCGGTAGCTTCCTATCTAAGCGTAAACCTTATTTTTTGCAGGGCGAGAGTTATGTGGAACCCTCTTCAGGACTCTGCTTGCCACAGAACTTCCCAGAACAGATGATGCTTTACTGTCTAGCTTGACTGAGGTTCAGGGTATGCCCTCCTGCCTTTGGGCTGGGAGAACCGCTCTTGCCCCAGAAGCCAGAGCCGGGAAGTATAGGGCCAACGACTAGGTGGTCTCCCCCAGTGTCCAGGAGATCGAGTCCTGGAGGCGCTGGAGTGGCACCCTCACTGCACCCTTCTTACCTCCTGCTGCAGCTCTGGCCTGCCTGGGAGAAGCCAGTTCTGCCCATAGGGGCCAGGTGGGTTGTGGTATCAGGAACTAGAACCCTGAGCATTTCTTGATCAGATCATCCCCGCATTCGTATTGACAAGAATCGAATCATGCGACCTAACACCCAACTCCTTTGTTAAAGACTGTTGTTAAGACCAGCATCCCTATGATGGCACTTTTTTTTTTTTGACACTGTTTAGAGGGCAATTTGAGGGGATGTTTCATCTTTAATACGGACCTCGGGTGGAAATGATGGATTTGAAACTTATGAAACAAGACAAGGTGTCGAAAATAAAGCCCCACTCTATGTTGTTAGCATTGGAATACTTTCTCTACACCTGCAGTTTCATTATTAATGTGTGGGCTAAATACACACCCATGTGGCGTTTGTGACCTGCACTTATATGTCTGTGCATCATGTCGCTCACAGTTTGTTACGTAAAGATCCCTTCCATGGACTTTTGAAGATATAAAGAAGACAGGGCGGATTCTCATTCTTTAGCATTTAAAGAATTCTAGACAAAGGAACCAGGCGCTCCAAGGCTTGTCCATTTCCTTCAGTTCCCGGCGGGTATGTGGGGAGGGCGTTTTTAGGAAGAGTACAGATGATGTCAAAGGTCGAGGTGCTTCAAAACAAAGGATAAAGTTTTCCAACGTGTTCTCCAAAGGTAGGAATACAGGGCACCTCAGGAAGTGAGAAAGCCAGAACTGGGGAGCTGATCTTGTATTCTTTGGCACGGCGGAGTAGGATCGAACAAGATACGGATGCGCCAACATTTGCAGGCACAAACATCGCTGAGTGGGAGCGTTATCTGCCTGCTAGGCATGGGTTTTGCAAGCATTCATACGGAGAAATGGCACTGTTAACTTCTGGCAGAACCGGGAACAGCATTAACAGAAACCGAGGGAAGAGGCTTTCCCTTGCCGGACATGGGGACATTTCATGGCCATTTCGGGAGGGACACCCGGCACAAGGATCTACATTTCACGGCAACCCGCCAGTGACAGGAGGAACATTCTACACATCGCCCGGATCAATTTTCCATATATCACCGATCATTAGATATGCGTAAGCACGATGGTATTTTCGCTTATCTTTTTCCAGTTACTTAGAGGGCAGCCAGCAGTTAAAATTTACATAAGCGAATGCAACCGATCCCTCAGAGATACTAAGTATCAGGCCTTTATTATGTACGACAGGGTGGATTTATCCTGAAGGTAATGACATTAGCTTCAAGATGCCTCACTTGTGCTGAACCTTTGTACCTAGTTTTCTCGTCACGTTTTTCCTTAAAGAGCGCCCCGACATTGAATATTCTTCAAGCTCCATATGACCTTGATGAGCCTCTGGTGCCGATACTCGAGAAAACACACAAGAATTTCATAGTCATCAGCCCGACACTAGGAAGCAACTTCAGCTGAAATACAATGTGGATTGAAACCCAAATCTGACTACCTGGGTCCTCCAAAGAGCCTGAGAACTGGATCCCAACTCAGAGGCGTCCCCTGTGTCCCCCATCGGCCCCATGCTGATCTGTGATCCCAGGGGCATGGTCAGGTTGAGAACCCAGACCCTGGGGGTTGATGGGGGTTGGTCAGGGGCCAGGGCAGGCACACTGGCTCTTGGCCAGCGCCACAGCCCCCCCCCCCCCCCCCAAGGAACTGCTTACTTCTCCTTTTACTGTGGATCAACACTATCCAGATTGCTCTGAATTTGAGCCACCCAGTGGTGGGAAAGAATGAAATGAAACTGTTGCTAAATCTTTGCAACATTTCCTCCTGGCCTCAGCCCCCAGGCAGCACAGACGTGCTTTTCCACTGCAATTGCCAATTGCTTCCTGTGGACATGTGTGTTTTTGTATCAAATATCAACACCTTGTCCTTCTCGAGTCCCGCCCGTCTGATGCTGTGAGCATGATCAGGCATCCCTGGTTCATGACCGTATCATTTTGTGCTCTAGAATTTTAGGTCTAGAACCACAGACTGTATTCTGGAATCAGGCTGTATGTGACCTTCTAGAGTCAAATTGGATGGTGCTGACTATGGGTTTATCGATCTTTCCACCTGTTAAGGCATCCTGCCCACTGAAGGGAACACAGGTACACGGACCCCTTACGAGCTCTGATGACCTTTCTGTAAAAGAAGTGTTTGGGCTAAAATGCCCTGGGACTATGGTCAGCATTTCCACGTGGACTCCAGCTGCACCCTGCTGAGCGGAGGAGCCCTCACCACTGTCTGCATTAAACCCACAGAACATTTTGTGACATTCGTCAGATTCCAGTTTCTTGCCTTGTTTTACGCAGGAATGTGGATTTTGCTCATTTCCCCCCCTTTCATCTCAACAAAGTAACACTTACAAGATAAAACTTTTTTTCCCCCCAGAACATATTTTTTAGATTATAAATTATTTCCTTCCTTCTCTGCCCTCCACCCTCCCTGTCAAGGTGGGGAAGCAGGATGTCCTCTTGTCCTTTAGTTGAGGGAAGGCTTGGCATTTCTAGAACTGCTCACTTCTGGCCACACGGTTCCCTTCACCTGCCTGTAAAAAGGAGCGACGGGGGAAAGCTACCTGAACGGCAGCAGAGGGCCAGGCGTGCTGGGTCAGAGCTGTCTGCTTCCCGGGCACTGCATCCTTGAGGGGCACAGAGCAAGGCTATCCCACCACCCAGGGCTGCCGCACCCCACTCTCCAGCTGCCCCCACTGCCCCGCGGCCAAGGTGGATCCATGACACGGAGGCGAAGGGCAGAGGAAACGAAGGATGGATAATAACCTCGGTCTGATATGCCCCTTGCATCTGTCCATGAATACGCAACACCTTCTCTGCAAGCATCCAAACTAACATTAACTCTCGCCACAGCTTCCTAATTATTTTTGAAGTGGAGCTACTTTGACTTGAAGGACAAATGCACATTTGGAGATACCCGATTTTGTCCAGTGTGAGGTGCTTAATAAAATTTCCGCGGGCAGGGGGAGTGGGGAGGGGCGCGTGGGTGGCTCAGTCGGCTGAGCGTCCGACTTCGGCCCAGGTCATGATCTCACGGTCCGTGAGTTCGAGCCCCGCGTCGGGCTCTGTGCTGACAGCTCCGGGCCTGGAGCCCGCTTTGGATTCTGTGTCTCCCTCTCTCTCTCTGCCCCTCTCCTGCTTGCACGCTGTCTCTCTCTCTTTCTAAAGTAACATTAAAAAAATTAAAAAAAAAAAACTTGTGAAAAGACAGTAGCTGAATTACCTATATAGTAAAGACTGCAGGAAATGATTAGGGAGGTTTATATGCCTTGAACAGGGGACAGTCGTCTGTGCCCTAGCATGCTTACGGCTGTCTGTGGACTGCTTGTGTCGCTTCTAAGGTTCTGATGCGGCCAGCAGGCAAATACAGTCCACGAGCAGCTCAGGACTCTGACGCGAGGCATGCGAGGAAGTCAGCGGATGACTCCGTGTCTCTCTCCGGGGAGGGGGTGCGGCAGGAAAGGCCGCACCCCTTTCGAGTGTTAGACGTTCACTGATTAGGTCTGAAAAGGTTTGCCTCTGTGCAGCCGCTGCCCCACATGGGTGGGTTTTCTTGTGCTGAGCATGTTGCTGTCTTTCAGGTATATAATTACACACACATGCGCGCACACACACACGCACACACACCGAAACAAGAAAGCGCAGCCCTTTGGAGATCTCCTGCATGCCAGGGCAGAGCCGGGGTGTGCTGAGCCCTGTGTGAAGAGACCCGCAGACCCGATTTTACTGGCTGTCACGGCCGCTGGCGTGGGAAGCCTGGGGTCTCGCTCTCCTTCCCTGCAAACACGGGCCGTCTGCACTGGCTTGAAGTGTGATGAGAGGAAATCGGGGGAACAGCACTTTCCGTAAAATGGCCACGACTGCTGGTGGCGGAAGGAGTGGTAAGAGGGTGGGAGGGCTTTTTAAAAATGTGTTTTCCTGGGGCGCCTGGGTGGCGCAGTCGGTTGGGCGTCCGACTTCAGCCACGTCACGATCTCACGATCTCCCGGTCCGGGAGTTCGAGCCCCGCGTCAGGCTCTGGGCTGATGGCTCAGAGCCTGGAGACTGTTTCCGATTCTGTGTCTCCCTCTCTCTCTGCCCCTCCCCCGTTCATGCTCTGTCTCTCTCTGTCCCCAAAATAAATAAACGTTGAAAAAAAAATTAAAAATGTGTTTTCCTTAAGCTTCCAGAATCACAACATCCAACCTAGTCTATTCCCGCAAACCCCCAACGATTTATGCCTTGATTTAACTCGGTGAAGACCCGCCAGCTCCGTTATTTGATGAGCATTTCTGGGATACGGATGACCCCGGTCTGCTTAAAGTCTTCCAATTTGCAAGCTTTAGGGGAGACTGGCCATGTTACCTCTGGGTGGCTCCCCGCATGCTCATCAATTACATTTGCAGCTAGAAAAGAAGGGAAACTGCTCAAAACAAAAAGAAAAACAAAAACCAACCAAAAAAGCCCTGGGAAGGAAGAGCGGAGGAGGGAGCCCTGCATGAGCTAAGCGCTGACTTGCAGGGCCAGCGTCCTGACACTTTCCACCAGCGGCTGGTGTTTGAATTGAACACGAGTGGTGGCCGCATTTGACTCTCTCCTTTGGATCCTTAGGACAAGTTTAAGTCGAGAGAATCCGTCACCTCAGGCTATGGCTGCTCGTTACACAGGTGTGTAAACATTTACAAAGACAGGACCCATAGGGTAAGATCTGGGGTGGCAGTCGACTGTGCGTGAGTGTGAGCGGGGTTCTGAGGTTTCAAAGAAAGGACTTGACAAATCCTTTGTCATTTTCTTTTTTTTCAAAACGCTTCCTTTAGGTAAACACACACACACACACACACACACGAAACAAAACAAAGATTAAACTATTTTCCGCTCGGAAGAAATAAACCCACGCACGTGTGAATCGAGCGGGGCACACGATTCGGGTCTTGGATTCTGTCCAGTTGAACATCGCGCTGTGGGGTCAGTTTCCCGACCCGCGGCACAGAGAAGCTGGGAGGTCAAGAAACACCTCCTCGGACGGCAGGTTCTCATAGCCTCCAGGCGACGCCACGCGGAAGTGCAGGCAGGAGATACAACACCGGTTTCACGGGAGCAGCGTGGAAATTCCACGCCGAGTGACATTGCTCAGCTGAGAGCAGCGGGAACTCACAGGAAATCACACACGGGTTCTAAGGCAGACGCCTTCCCCCGCCGGGTTGTGAACAGGGTTCCTAATGTTTCCGAAGCCAGAATTGTTTACCTACCGTGGAAAACTTACGTAACTTTCTCCCTCTCTCTCCCTCTCTCTCCCTCTCTCTCTCTCTCATGAGGATAGGTAACAGATTTTAAACTATTCCGGTGAGGTTTCGCCTTACGGCAGCCCACCCTGACTTCTCCCCGGACAAAGGAAGCTCACGGCCAGAGAACGACCCAAAAACTATCTCATCCCTGCAAATCAGTACCAAACCCGCTCCGACAGACACCGTGAGAGAAAACACTAGCAAGGAGAAGCCGGAGTCATTCCGTCCCTCCACCTAGATCACTTACACCCACAGCAAACAAGACCACATCTGGATATGGTTTCCCAGGCAGGAATAAAGCGCTTTTTTTTTTCTTTTTGCCCCATCATTAAGTAAAAACCCGCTTTCCACATGCAAACGGCACTTGTAAATCTCCCCCAGATAAGCTAGGAAGTTTTGAACGATTTAAGTGAGTTTTAAGAGACTCACCAACCCCCTTCATTGCCTTGGAGTAAAGTTTTCCAGAAAACCCTGCAGCCGGCTGAGGGCTCCGGTATTGACCGAGGCGCGTACCTCTTACCTGCAGGGATGCACCGGGCTCCTGGCTAGAAGGCAGGCGGTGACCTGGCAAAGAAATGGTCCTGGTGATACAGGTCGCCTTGGGAAAGATCAGTGTTTGGGTTGGTTCTCTCGGAGTGAAGAAAAGTCTCTCGCTGCTCGCTGTCAGTCAAAAACTAGTTGGTACAAGTTTCAGGAGGATTTACCTGAAGGAACTGAAGAGAGGAGGAAAGAGATTGGGAGAGATTGAGCGGAGGGAGGAGGGACCTGGAGGGAGGAGGGCGGGGGGGGGTGGGGGGGAGGGAGAGAGAGGCAGAGAGAGAGAGGGAGAGGGAGAGAGGGCTCCATGATGTCAGCAGTGTGCCTTAAGGAAACCTACAGACCAGCAAAACATTCTAGTGGACACCAGCCCTGAGGTCCCTGAACACCTGTAGGGGAGAAAGCTGATGTCCTTTCCAAGAAAAGGGCCATTCGGCCGTTGAGGAAACTCGGGCCACTCAAAGGCTGTTTTTAGGCCCTCTTGCCCGAATAAACCATAAATAAATAACCCGACGCTCTCTTCTAGCCAGCTCCCCTATACCTCCTGTTCCCTCCTCCTCACCCTGTCCCCACTGCGGCTGAATGTTAACAGAAACTCCTGCCTCTCGGGAAAAGCAGAGGGAACCTGTACCGATGACTCATATGGTGACTATATACATAAAAGCAAAATATCACCGAGAAAAACTGTGTGCTTTCCGCTCGATCCCCTTACGGCCATGTTGATTTTTCCTCCAGCCTCTGTGTTCTCTGATCAGGAAGCATAAAGAAGTGGGACGGATATGGGTAAAATCAGGTTCTTCTGGGTCGCGGAAGCTGGGGTTGAGGTTCCCCGTTGGAATCTGGCTTCCAGCGTTTGTGTGCAGAGTCTGGCGCCTTTAAGACTTCCGTCCTCGAAGCAGAAGGCTAAGGGGGAAGGCTCAGTCTCTGGAAATGGAGGCAGAGTTTTTTTCTGGGACACAGTGGTAAGTCCTCGCTCTATCAAGCCATTTCTCGCGGCCATGACCCACCCAAGGAAGGCCCGTCCAAGGCCTGTGCGGGTCTCCAGGCTCCCCGTGGCCAGAGTGCACAGGGGCCCCAGCAAACTCCGAGGCGATGACCTTCCCACAGGCGCCTGCCCCAGTGAGACCTCCTGCATGGGCCCAAAGGCAAGGCCAAGGGAAGCGAAGGCCGTCTGTCACAAAGGTGACGACGGCACCCTTACACCCACCCTGTGCAGGCACCTCGGAGGGCTCAGGGCTCTGCGGCTGCTTTATGCTGAATGATTTGTTGGAAGCAAATGATACGTCCCCTCCCCTGATTTTTGGGGTCCGCGCTGCTGTGCATTATCCCCTCGGCTCCACGCTGGGCGCCGCTGTGGCTTTTCAGGCGGCTGGAATTCAATGGGGGCAGGAAGGGGTGAGGGGCTATTCTCCTTTTCAAGGGGGGATGTCTGAAAGTCCCTATTTTGTCCCACCCCCTCCCTTGACTCCAAGGACTGGCGTAAATCATTCCCTTTTTTCCGGTTCCCCAGTGGGAACAGTGCACCCTTCCCTTTTGCCTTTCTCTTTCCCGGGAAGCAAGGGCTTCCTCTTCTGCCCGCGAGAGTATGGTGGCCCCTCCGAGAAGATGCTGGGCTCCCCGGGGGCTCAGGGCTTGAGAGGATGAAGATGACACAGAAGGTGCAGACACCTTCCAGCTGGTGATCTTACTCCATCATAGGAGGCTCGTAAGGAAGCCCCATATAAAACAGGTAGGGGCACCTGGGTGGCTCAGTCAGTTGAACGTCCGACTTCAGCCCAGGTCATGATCTCATGGTTCGTGGGTTCGAGCCCTGCACTGGGCTCTGTGCTGACAGCTCAGAGCCTGGAGCCTGCTTCCGATTCTGTGTGTCTCTCTCTCTCTCTCTGCCCCTCCCCCGCTCATGCTCTCTCTCTCTCTCTCTCTCTCTCTCAAATAAACATTAAAAAATTAAAAAAAAATACAACAGGTAAACACAGAGGTGGAGAATAACAAGAAAGGGGAAACCCAACTTCAAGTTCTGTCTATATCCTACCTCAGGTGATGGGCACAGGCTGCCCTACCAGCCCAGAAGGTTCTCCATCAGATCTGCATTTACCCAATTGACCCCATTCAGGACTCAGCCCAATGGCACCTGCTCAGGGGGGCTGGGCCCCTCATCTCATGGGACCCCAACCCAACTCGCTTCCTAGGTCTCCCTTTTACTCTGCATGTCCCTGAGCACTGCCTGAATTGTGCTGGTTCTTTATCGTTTCTCGCTGGTTTCATTTAGACTCATCCGCACCAGTCTTGTTCGCTGCGTGCCCCTGGCACGTCGGAGTCCCTAAAATAATCAATTGTCACGTAGATTTGTAAACGGACACTACAGTTTGTTACAATTGAAATTTAATTCTTATTTTCTTACTTTTTGATGAATATTTCCGGTCTCCGCTTTAATTAATAAACTAACATTTGAATACTCGTTCTCAACTTATTCTCAGGATCTTTCAGGGATGTTATCAATTTGATACTCAGGCTAAAAAGGCACGATTAGTTGCATTGAAGGGCGAGGGAGCCAGGGAGGTTAAGTGATTTGCTCAGAATCATAGAGCTGGAAGGGGGTCAGGGGTGAGGCTCAAAACAGTTCTCTCTCTCAGCCCATGCATTTTTCATTAGGCTACATTTTTCTCAAATTAGTCTATGGTGGGCATACATATGCATGTGTCAATTCCTTTGAATATACTACATGAATATGTAGTCATACACTACATGAATGATAATCACGGTCTAGTATTCTGGCTTTCGTTCTTGCAGGGCCATACAAAGTAGAGCTCATGTTCATTCATCACACACTCTTAAACGTGACGAACGAAGAAAATGATCTCAAAATAGTGTGAATACATGAAATCATTTAGAGGTTAAGACAATTAGGTGCTGAGGTTGTAGGTAAACAAAAGGTGGCGAGGCATTAAAAATGCAAGGCAAAGTGTGGAGAGGTGAGTAGGAAAGTTCTAGAAAAGTATCTATATGAGATTTCGGTCCCACGGGGACAGACTTTCCTTAGCATGTTTTGATAACCGACTGAGCTAATTATTTCGGATGCTAAGTGAGAAAACCAGGGTAAATTATTAATCTTGACCGAAAACATTTTGTGTCACCCAATCTCTCTCCTAGCCGGTGAATGAAATCTGCTTTACAAGCCGCTTCTAGAGAGGAGGGTCTGGGATCTACGATCAGATTTCTTCAAAACACATAGCATATCATCTTGTAATTGAAGAGGGTTAATGTTATTAGTCTATTAGCTTAAAATAAAAAATAAGCATGAATGAGTATTCAGTAAATCTTTCTTTCTCCCTTCCTTCCTTCCTTCCTTCCCTCCTTCCCTCCCTCCCTCCTTCCTTCCTTCCTGATTAATTGAAAGCAAGACTCTTACATGTGTCAAATTTGAATACAGTACACATCTAAAGTCTGCATTTTTATCCAAAGTTCTAAAATGATGTCTTAAAACTGGACAGAAAAGATCACAAGACCTAGGCCTTTCAGGAGAGCCATTTCCCAAGAATAATTTCCAAAAAAAAAGAAAATGCTCTTGTGCTTCCAATTCTCATCTTGGCTTAAACGGAGACATAAAAAAACCTTCATTCTCTCAAACACCTTAAGTGTTTTAAGAGGGGAAAAGTACATTTTTACCTTTGAGCAGATCTATTTAAGTTGCTTCAGATATGGGACTGTTGATGGAGTGTTATGTCAGTGTTATGTTAAAACTTCCTGGAAGCTGCCTATGACCCCACAGCTGCAAGTCCCTGCCCAGGCTCAGCAGGATGTGGCCGGGTGCCTCATTTGCTCCCGCAGCTCCTGTCCCGGAGGCCTGCAGAACACTCCTCTTCCCCCCGAATGTAGGTGAGCCGTGGGGAATGAAGAATGTCCGTTTCAATCCTCACAAGACTCTGCAGACCAGAGCTGGGGCGCCGCTTGCCTCTGACCTTGTCCATGGGAGGCTTGCCCCAGGAAGCCACAGAGCTGAACTCGTCTGGGAGTGGCTTTCTAGAAGCAGGTGTTGCAACAAGGATGCACTTGAGATTGATTCAAGCGCTCCTGGAATCGCTCTGACGGAGAGAAAGGGAGGCAGGCAGGGGAGGGATGAAGTTAAGGAAGGGGACAATTTTAGGCTCAGGCCTGAATCTGGAGAGGGTTCTGGAGTGCAAGTAGCATCTTAGAGAAGGGATCTGGACTTTCCTGCTCTTGCCCCGGCCACTATTACTAAGAGAAGGGCTGATGGGACATCCAACCTCCCCGGTGCTCTGGCTTTCTGCCTCTGCCAGGAAGTGGCCAAGGGTGGCCTTAAGGAGGTGGTGGACGGGGAGGAAATATTCACACCGAGAACAGGGAAGGAGGTCCGAGGGGATCGGGGCAGGCCACCAGGGGCATGGGCTCATCCTGTGAATGCTGGAAGTGATCCCTTCCACTGGTACAGGCCCCCCCCTTACGGTGAACCCTCACCCCCTCAGCATCTGCCACCCCCCTCCTCTGCTACATCAATTTCCCAATCAAAATAAAATTGGGGATGTCAGCACTAAAATTTGGAATTTCCCTTCAGACGCACATGGTCAGTTCCTCAAAGTGCCAGGCAGATCCCAGCAGGGCCTAGCACCGATGGAACACTTCGCTATTGAGGCCGTGTCCATTTAATTTGATTAATAACTGAACTGGGTGTCTTCTCTTTGCTGGGTGACAACGACCCCACGGTCCCAGGCCTGGAGGAGAGTGCAAGATCGGGAAGTAGCTGACTATAAACTGGGTGATAGATGCTACATGACCAAAATATTCTAGAAGCCCATAGGAAGGGCAATGGACTGTGCCCTGGGAGTTTGAAGGTAGGCTTCCAGAGGAGGGGACGATCGAGTTCAACTGGTAAGTTTTTCATAGGCAGGGATACTGAAGGGCTGTAGGCATTATAGAAAAAATAAATAGAACAAATGATGGTGAACACGGGAAGAGCCAAGCGATCTCACCTGTGGGACAACTCGCCAAGGTGGCTCTAACCTGAGCCTTACGGGATCTTGTTTCGATGGCAAGAATCACAAAAACAAAAATGGATCCAGCTATAGAACCATTAAGGGTATTTCATTAAGTACGAAAGTATATAGGTCACACTGGCCTTAGCGTGAACCTCAAGAGCCTGGAAGGTGCCCTTCTCTCAGTAACACCAGAAGAAGATAGAGGCTGGGGCGCCTGGGTGGCTCCATTGGTTAAGCATCTGACTTCAGCTCAGGTCATGATCTCTCAATTCATGAGTTTGAGCCCCACGTCGGGCTCTGTGCTGACCACGCAGAGCCTGCTTGGGATTCTCTCTCGCTCCCTCTCTGTCCTTCCCCCACTTCCTCCCTCTCAAAATAAATAAACTTAAAAAAAATAAAGGCCACATGTTTATTTATTAATGTTTACATTTTATGAATATTAACTTTGTAACGAAGGGGTCAAAGCTCATATTTGTTCTCTATCATTTCTGCCTTCCATTTAGCCATGCCAGTCACCAAGCAGAAGTGAGCTTGCCCCAAACCCCCAAGAACGCCATTTTGCCAGGGCAGCTCGCCAGCTCGCCAAGCCATCCCGTTCGTGTAAACACCTCATCTCCCACTTGTGCCGTCCTGCCTCTCCCACCGGACATCTCTCCCTGGAATGGCTCTGAGGGAGAGGGAATCACTTACTGATGTTTATGTCCCAGAAAGGAAGCAAGGAGAAGAATCAGCAAGGCTTAGTCACAGCTCGAGGGAGCCTACAGGTCATTCTGCCCAGTTTCTTGATATTTTGAGTTAGACTCCAAAGACCGGACAGTTTCCTTCACAGTGTCCACAGAGCCTGGAACCCAGGATCTACACCAGCATCCCACTGTGGCTTCTCATACCCTGCGCTGTACTATGTTAGTCCCTACTTTTACGCATGCTTGTACCCATATAATTTATTCGAATGGCAGAAACCCATGTCAAAGCTCGAATCGGTGTAAAAAGAGCTGTGGGTCTCAGTGTGAGGCTGTCAGGACGCGAGGACAAGCTATTGGACTCATTCTCTCCCCAGATTTGCCTGAAGGGCTTGGAGCTTGAAGCTGATAAAGTGTTAATAGAACAATAAGAATAATTTCCCCAAAGGCTCAAGCCTTCGGAGGAGGCTCTCCCGGTGGATACTACACCAGATCAGGCTAGAAACAAAATGGCGTCCCCAGCCATCGAACTCAATGTGGAAGCAGGCACCAGCCCGCATCCCCAGAGCTCGCCCTTCGCTTTTGGAGTTTCAGTGACTGATCGTTGACAATACGTTCAACATCTCTGTAGACCACAGGGGTCTCTCAGAACAGTATCGTGTTGCCTTTCAAGGATTGTGACCGGTTCTAGCGTTCTCTCTCTCTTTGTTCCTCCTTCCCATAACATGGCGTATGGTCCAAACAAGATCCCTGTTGCATTAACTTCTTGCCGCCAGCTTGCCTCCACCCAGAACTCACAAGCCACTCCATTTTTTTTTTCTTGATTGAGGTTGAGACCGATGGGGAAACAGATAAATACATGTTTGGGCCTTTTCTGTTGAAAACAATCATGATCAAACATGCCAAGTTTGAGGGCATCATTTAGGGGGAGGAGTGTGGCTGTTTTGTGTTCCATGAAGGACCTGAGAGAATTTTCAAAATTATCAACAGCAGCAAATTCTGAAAAGGAGCTAAACAAGCCAACTACTCAAGGCCTAGGGGCTACCAACTGAAAGAGTAGGTAAGGTGAAGTAACGGTATTTCTATAAACCTAATGGAAAAACTGGCCTCATAGGTAAGCTCACCCAACTTTTGTCACAAGGCCAGTTACACCTGAACACTGTGAAGGATGATCCCTTGCACAGAACGGGTGAACGGCCCTCACTGAATTACTTACAAGGTCATCTGTTCTTGAACTTGATTTCATCTATTGGTTTTTAAACCATCCCGTAGGACACAGCCCCTGGACTAGTAAATCATGTGCCCTGTTCAGAAAAAGGGGCACCTGGGTCGTTCATTTGGTTAAGTGTATGACTCTTAGTTTCGACCCACGTCAAGATCTCACAGTTTGTGAGTTCGAGCCTCACGTCGAGCTCTGCACTGCCAATGAGGAGCCTGTTTGGGATTCTCTCTCCTTCTCTCTCTCTCTCACACACACACATACACACACACACTCAGAATAAATTTACAAAATTATAATGGGATGCCACAGAGATTACCCCAAAATTCAAAAGTTCCTTAACAGCAATGAACCTCCGAGTTACTCCTCTGGAGGGTAAGGAACCATCTTCTGGTTTTCCCATGATTCTCCCTGTTTTGACCCTGGCAGTATCATGTCCCAGAAAATCCCTTAGATCTTTTGTAGTCAACGGCTAAATTTTCAAAACTTATTTGGAAATGAAAGTGTTAGCGTAGGCACGCTATCCTAATTTTTTAGCACCAAACAGACCTTTGCTAGGGCATTTGTATGATACAATTTTGTCAAGTGGGAAAATATATGCTTAAAAAGTTAGACACAGAAATGATCACCGCTCTTCATGGGGCGTGGACACCTTCCTTTAAACCTCTGCTGGAGCTAGTTGTTGATTCCAGGTCCCCACCTGCAGCATGGCTCGGGTGTCGGTGACGAACGAAGCACCACTGACGTGAACCCAGTGGTGATCCAGTTTCCCCTTGCCTTTTTCAAGTCGGACTTTGTTGCTTTAGCTAGTGTTGGTGCCACCTTATATCTCATGTTCAATACGCACAATTTGTTTCCAGTTCACCTGACATCCACTCTTACTAGGTGGATGGTGGTGAGTCCCATCAATGAAAGGTAGACGGTATTGTCTGTTATTCAGTGTTGACAGCGTGGGCTGGGAAGCAGGAAAGCAACATCCACAGGGTAGAGTTCCCATTTCCAGGTCATTGCAACCAGTGGGATGCCACCTTCCTTTCAGAGCCCGGCCATATCACTGATCCGGCAACGTGTTACAGGCATCGACTCACATCTTCTGTTGCCATCTTACTGTTTAATCTTGAACCAGCTGTATAGGTAATAGGCTAGGCCAGACAGTGAACTATCGGTGGCCACGGACCCTATCTCTACTAGATGGGCAAATGCAGTATTTTGCACCCAGTAGACTGAGTCTGTGTTGGAGAATCCAAGATTTACGTTTAGAATATTTAAAATAGAGTCGTACAGAAAATGGTTATTATCACCCTGAATAATTTCAGTGATCACTTGGGGAAGACAAAAGCAGTGAATATTTTAGTGCTGGCTCCTTGGTTAGTGATAAAAAGTCACCAAGTCGGAGTGCTCCAGTCAGTGGAGCGTCCGACTCTTGATTTTGGCTCAGGTCATGATCCCAGGGTTGCGGGACTGAGTCCCACATTGGGCTCTATGCTGAGCATTATGCCTGCTTGGGATTCTCTCTCCCTGTTTCTCCTTCCTTCTCTCTCTCTCTCTCTCTCTCTCTCTCTCTTCTCTCTCTCTCTCTGCCTCTGACTCTCTCCCCTCCTTGCATACTTACGCTCTAAAATAAAATAAAATAAATCAGCAACTCAATGGGGCATCTTTCTTTTTAGGCTGGAAATATCAAGGGCAAGCAAGGTGTGTGACTCCATCTGGTGATGTGGACACTACCCTTCATCAGCACATCGCATCCAACGGTCCCCTCCCTCCCTACAGGCCTCGCTTGTTCTGACACTTGTTGCCCTGAGGTTTTGGTTCCCGAACATACACAGAGCCTCTTGTCCACTTCTCCCAAGTTCAGCCCCTGACCTCTGGCACAGCCCCCTGGGGGCGCATTGCATGTTTTCCGGCTCTTTTTATTTCGATTTACCAGTTATTGAAATGATTAGGCTGTACCTCTTTCTTTTGTAGCATCCTGAATCGCTTCCCTATGAGCCCATATAGCTCCCATCTCCGACAGCCACACGGAAGAATGTCATAAAACCTCCTGATTCTCCATCAGTACCCCTATTTCTACAGGACGTAAATGCACCTAGGACTCATTTCAGACATTTATTATTAGCAAAATTGGGTAAACAACTGGGGTTTTTGCTTTTGGATCTTTCCCATTGCGGGATTGTGCCTGTGGCCAAATATTCTAGCTATTGTGGAAAAACTGAGTGATGCAATTTGGCTAAATTGTGCAAAGTGAAAGATCCCAGCCAAGTTGTCATAAACTCTAAAGGACTTCACACCGAAGACGGAGCAGGAGTGCAGAAAGAGGGTACCAGGCACTCTTAAAATATCAGCCGTGAACCCCTTCTGTTCCTTGTCAACCTAAGCAGAGGGTCCACACTGCTTAGGGAAACACTGCCTCGCGCCGATCTACCCAAAGGTACACACATGTGTTAAACGAAAAATGGGCTCAAGGGGAAGACTGTCCACGGCCACTCTTGTCCTCGCACGGCATTTCCCCTTATCGAGGGCACTTGTAGACGCTGCCGAGTCATCAGCAGGGCAAAGAGATGGTAAAGAATGCCAGTAAAAGGAGGCCTTTTTCTTTCTTTGTTCTCCTTGACGGTCCAGCCCGAATAAGAGGATCTGGAGAATTCTGAGGCAAACTTGGGCTCCTGAAAGCCAGGCTGTGCCTCCTTCAACTCCCTCGGTGGCTGACAGCACGTATCCAGGCTGGAAACGGCATACTGGATTGGCTTTACTCCCCCACTAAGAAATATCCCTCGGCTTACTCCCGCTTTGCGCATTTATTTTTGGCCACCTGCTGGAGGACATTTTCTTTTTTTTTTTCTTTTTTTCCTTATTATTATTTTTAATTTCTCTCATATTTATTTATTTTCTTTTTAGAGAGAGAGACAGACAGAGTGCAAGCAGGGGAGGGGCAGAGAGAGGGGGAGACACAGAATCCGAAGCAGGCTCCAGGTTCCGAGCTGTCAGCACAGAGCCCGACGCGGGGCTCGAACCCACGAGCTGTGAGATCATGACCTGAGCCAAAGTTGGACGCTTAACCTACTGAGCCACCCAGGTGCCCCAACATTTTCTATCTCCATCATCTGTTGTGTCCCAACTGCTTTGGTTCACCACTATGGTCACCCCCGTCCGGAGCGAGCGTTGACTAACAACTTGTAAGTTGTCACCCTACTCCCATTGTCGAATTTCTGCTAATCACTGAACACTTGCCTTCGCTCACTTCCCTTCTGAAATCTGTGTGTACTTACTAGGCGGCGGTGATTCCAAAGGCACGGCATTATGGTTTATCAGTCAATAAATAGCCCTTATCCCCCAGTGGAGCATGTGCACCAACAGGAACCCTCGGGTTATCGGCTTAGACTCGCAGCGATCTCTTGGGCAAACAGCGTCATGTTTTGCTTTTCAAATTGTTTAATGGTATATCTTATCTCACCCGTCAGCTCTCGCTCCGTAGTGTGGAGACCAACAGAGAAAAAAAAAAATGAACCCAAAATGTAATCCTTGCCTCGGAATGCTGAACTGTGATATGATTTCTTTCTGGCAAAAGAGTACGCTGGAACGGGGGGGAACGTATAGGTTTAGTGTCAGATAGGCATGGAGTTGATTCTAGAATGTACTGACTGCATGACCGGGGGGGGGGGGGGGGGAAGTTCACTGAATCCTCTGAGCCGGTTTGTGCACTAGTGAACTAAGGGAAGGAAATTTATCTCCCGGATTCTCACGCAGTTTAGACGAGGGCGAGGGATGTGTCTGGTTCCATGAGCGCTCTGTCAGGGGACCCCAGCGAGCAGGGTTCCGTGGGGAAGGGGGCCGGTGCCAAGACACTCTTCCTGCCCATGGCGCTTGGCCACTGTGACAGGACACTCGCTTGTTTTGCCTGAACCCACACCCCCCACTAATGATCCCGTGCAAAGCCCCGTTCTAATACCTAGATGCTCTTTTCTTCTGTGTTTGCAATGAATTGTGGGACAGCTCAATTGTGGGAGACTTGGATTCCTCCAAGATCTGCTGTTTCTACCGGTCCTCACGCAGAGACCGTGAGCCGGCCTAAAATATCTCCAATGATTTCATTCCCCAGAAGTCCTGCTTCTTCTTCCAAGGACGGCAACATAGGTCTAAGGGCTTCCGAGGGTTTTCTGAGTATCGCTCTATTTTTTTCTTTATCGAAAACCACTTGGGTAGTCAAAGAGTTCAGATTGCTTGAATAAATAGGACCTAATTAGCTCGATCCTAGGAAACGAGTTTGATCGTGCCAGTTTTCCTGAAGTGCCTTGCATTGCAGTGATAAGCTAGAAGGTTTATACCACTGAGTTAAGCATTATTTCTTGACTTTTATGGGACATTAGCATTCCCAGAAATCAAGCTTGACAATCTATCTCCAATCTTGGTGATAGAACCTAAAACAATATTTGACGTTGCACAAACACCCCTCCGGTTTCTTGTTTGCTACTGACGTGTTGACTCTGCCTGATACTGAATCAAATACAGATACAACTAACTTGGTGATGTGTGCGAACAGAGATACGGGGTGGGAGTGCGCTGATGGTTCACGGTCCCTGGTGAGGCAACGCGTTCCTACCAGCGGTAAGTATACAGTGAAAACCTGGGGGTGTGGAAACCACTTGGGCGGGGTCAGCAGGGGCCAAATGTGGAAGCAGCGACGCTGGTCAGTTCACTGCGTCCCAGAGATGGAATTTCAGTTAAGAGGGAAGCCTGCGTCAGCAAGGTCCCGTCTGGTTTTGTTAGGGGAGCGGCGAGGAGTGGAAAGCCTTTCTACAGTGGTACACGAAAAACTCTGTGTGTGTGTGTGTGTGTGTGTGTGTGTGTGTGTTCCTGGTGCACACGGGGAAGCCTGGGGGGAAACCAGCACGGGATGAAACACACAGGGGAGACGCAGGGGCCGACTTTGCTATGTGCAAACAGGGTGGTTGGACCTTGAGTTTTGAAAATTGTTTTCTGCTTTTTAGGTTTGTTTTCTGAGGACCTGTAATGAACAAATGTCAGGATGCCCAATGCCAGATAGTGATGTTATGTTTATTTTTTAAAAAGGGGCACCTCGGGGCACCTGGGTGGCTCAGTCGGTTAAGCGTCCGACTTCAGCTCAGGTCATCTCAAGGTACGTGGGTTCGAGCCCCGCGTCGGCCTCTGTGCTGACAGCTCAGAGCCTGGAGCCCGCCTCGGATTCTGTGTCTCCCTCTCTCTCTGCCCCGCCCCCATTCATGGTCTGTCTCTCGCTGTGTCTCAAAAATAAATAAAACATTTTAAAAAGGGGGGGCACTTGGGTGGCTCAGTCGGTTGAGGGCCTGACTCTTGATTTCAGCTCAGGTCATGATCTCATGGTCTTGGAATCAAACCCTGTGTCAGGCTCTGTACTGACAGCACAGAGCCTGCTTGGGTTTCTCTCTCACACCCTCTCTCTCTCTCTGTCTCTCTCTGCCCCTCCCCCAGTCTCTCTAAATAAATAAACATTAAAAAAACTCATTTATTAAAAAAAAAAACACTCTGTCACCAACCTGACAACAGTGATGTTGTCATCATCACAACATCTTTCTACCTGGAGGCTAAGTGTGGAGTGGCCTTGGGAGCTTTGGGGGACAGAATAACAGGCATTTCTTTCCATTCCAGGGCTTTATTAAATCTATCATCTATCTATCTATCTACCCATCCATCTACCCACCTGTCCTTCTTTTTCTGACTTTCTGGTGGAACTTTCCATTTTTCTTTGAATCGAAGGTCAGGATAGCCTCCCATTTAAAATGTCTCCTGTCAGAAAGACGAGGTTCAAGTTTGGTTCTCAAACATGCATTTATACTATCGTGAAGAGCAAGTTCTAGAAATTTTGTGGAGTAGGACTGGTTCTACCAGTCTGATAGACAACTAGGTAAATACTTGGCCCTTACACACACACACACATACACACACACACACACACACACACACACACACACCATATTGGCCAGGTAGCCAATATTGTGGTCACAAGGTAGGGCGACATGAAACATAATTTACCTCCTAAACATTATGTTAGAACTCTACTTGCTTTGTGGTATATTTCTACTTGTTTTTTTTTTTTTAATTGAAATCAAGCACTGGAGATGTTCATACTTTGCCTAAATGATTAACACTCATTTCCACCAAGATTATAGAAACACTCCCTTCAGGTTACTATACGTGATCTCTTAACCTCCAGCAGATAGTAGGGAATATGGAAATATCCTCATCCCTCACATGAGTTTCTGTGCATTCAAAGAAAATCAAAGGCCTCCCTGGAATTTTTATTTTTGGCCTGTATTCTGCAGAAAGTTTCCTCCAAACATTTGTCCTCATTGTATGCCGACAGTAACCAATACCCTTGGATCTGATTGTACTTGGCAACATAAGAAAACTTTAGTGAGCTCACTGCTCAAGAAAAATCAAGAGTTTCTTCATGGGCTTGAGTCTTATTCTTGAACCATTATCCCTTGAGAAAAGAAATTGAGACTCTGGCCCAGACACACCATTCATTTTGATTTTAATGATAAAAACCATCATTGGTTGAAGTCTTACCATGGAGCAGGAATTTGATTTAGGTGTTTATATCCACTGCCTTGTTTAATTATTATTATCTATCAAGTTATTTATTCTAATAGTGCACTTACTATCATATTAACAAATCAGGGGTGCCTGGGTGGCTCAGTCGGTTAAGCATCTGTCTCTTGGTTTTGGCTCAGGTCATGATCTCACAGTTCGTGAGTTCAAGCTCTGTGTCAGGTTCCGTGCTGATGGTGCAGAGCCTGCTTAGGATTCTCTCTCTCCCTCTCTCTCTGCCTCCCCGCTCTGCAAACAAATCTTTGAGATAAGGATTATTCTTTCCACTTTATAGGTGAGAAAACTAAGCTTTAGGTTAAGTCATGTGCCCACCAAAGAGCTAGTAATTTGAGGCACAGAGATTCAAACCCAGGTCTCACTTCAAAGCTCACACTCTGAATCACTGTATTTTACAGCCACCCATGTGGGTCACCTTGGGGTTAACTGAGTGCAGTAACAGGTCACACCATGAAGAACAGAAATGGCCAAAACTGAACACATGACATCAGACTGGAGTCCTGTATGATTTCTAGTTGTAGACATCCTTCATCTTTTAAGTTTTATTTTATTTATTTTTTATGGTTTATTTTTGAGACAGAAACAGACAGCCAGACAGACAGAACACCAGCGGGGACGGGGCAGAGAGAGAGGGAGACACAGAATCCGAAGCAGGCTCCAGGCTCCGAGCCATCAGCACAGAGCCCGACGCGGGGCTCGAACCCACCGACCCCGAAATCATGACCTCAGCTGAAGTCAGATGCTTAACCTACTGAGCCACCCAGGTGCCCCTATTTACTTATTTTTTAAGTTTATTTATTTACTTTGTGAGAGAGAGAGAGAGAGAGAGAGAGGGAGAGAGAGAGAGAATCCCAAACAGGCTTTATGCTATCAGTGCAGAAACCGACATGGAGTTCAAACTCACGAACGGTGAGATCATGACCTGAGCTGAAATCAAGAGTCAGGCTCTTAACCAACTTGAGCTACCCAGATGCCCCCTCCTTCATCTTTGGAAAAGAATATATAAGTGGAATCATTTACAAGGTGACCTCACAGCCTAGTTTCAGATGAGGAGGATCTCAAGGGAGGGACCGGTGGGGAGACTGGTAACCTTTAGTAACTTCCTTCCGATAATGTTTTCAGCACTGTGACAGCAATGAAGTGGAATGGTGCTCCCCAACCCCAACTACACATTAGAATCACCCAGAGAAACTTTGTAAACAGCCAAGGGATTGTGATTTAGTTAGTCTTGGGTGAGGCCTGGACGTCAATATTGTGTTTCCCATCCTGAGATGATGGGTTTGAAACCAAGGCTGAGAACCCCTTCCGTGGCCACAGAGAGGGCTGGCTGTACCTTTCCCCATCCTGAAAAGAGCATCTTGGACCCACCGTGTCCATGCGGTCATCTGCCTTCGGTTGTGTCCACGGCCCCTGGTTGGCCCTTTGCTCTGTTCCCAGTCCAGCCCTCTGGTGACTTCGATGACTTCTTCTTAAGAAGAAAAGAGGCTGTTCTCAGTCTGGAGTACCTACTGGTTCCCATTAGTTCCACAGACTAAATACCTTAAAGGTTACAAGACAAATCCCCACTGTCTCAGCCACCGGTGCCATTGTCCCCAGGGCCTGGGATAAGACACAGCTTTTCCAGGAGTCAAAAGAAAAAGTTCCCTCTCTCCCAGTTCCCTAGGTCATTGTGAACTCTGGGTTGTGTGAGAATGAGGTGGAACCAGAGATAAAGATTTTTTTTGGCTGGGCTTAGATCTCTTTAGAGGGGGCACTTGGAGACCCGGGCCCAGGGAGTCAAAAGTTCTACAGACAATCTCCAATCTGTTCCAGATCAGACAGAGGCAAAGTGGAAGGCACAGCTATGCAGAGGGGTTTTGGTAACCACCAGACGACGAAAGGCAGTGGTCCACGGTCAATTCCTAGGGCTCGGTTCCGTTTGGGTTTCTGTACCAAGCCTGGAACGTCAACGCATCTCTGCTTTCCTGGCATTTTTAGGGTCTCAACTAAGGGACCAAAGCCCATCCCTTTGTCCTCCCTTGTGTACAATTTGTATATGGGAATTAGCTGTTGTTAGACCCAGGGAGAATGAAGGAGGTACAGTCTGGTGTATATTACATATTGATCCCTCCTCAAAACACATCTAATCTGGTACAGTCCTCTCTTTCTCTCTCCCGGAGTCTGGTGGGTGAGAAACCAGTTTGACCACAAAGAGCTTAGTGAGCCAGCGCTAGGAGCTTTGTCTCAGGTTCAGTTTGTGTCAACAGGATAGTCACAAAAATGAGGTATTATTTAAAAGAAAAAGGAAGAAAAAAAAAGAAGGCAGTGCCTCGGTACGTTTCTTAAGTGGGTCAAGTTTCATACCTTCTGAAAAGGGAATAAAGAAGGACTCAAGCTTGGGAGTCACTGAGCAAGTCTTTATTCAAGTAACAAATGAATAACACTAGAAATGCAAATGAAAATGATCTCACATAGTTTACGTCCAATTCAACACGAGAGAACCAAACAGTTCACTTTAGGAATGGTTATTTTATGGTAAGAATAGTCTAGCACAGGAGAAAGCAAACAACAGCCCAAAGGTCAAATGCGGCCCACAACCTGTTTTTATAAATAAAGATTTATTGCAACGCAGCCATGCCCATTTGTGTTTATGGCTACTTTCATGCTAAAACGGTGGTGTGACAGAATTGTGACAAGGAAGTATGGCTCGCAAAATGCGTAATGTTTCCTGTCTGGTCTTTTTGAGAAAAAAAGAAATTGCCGATCCTCCATTCGACAGATCAAACTACGAAGTGTATCGTTCGAAACAGACTTCCTGGTCACAAAAAGTACAGGAAGTCTCCAGAAATAAAGGGGTTCTTTCCAATAAGGAATTATCGAGCTCCAAGCGCAAGGTTTGTCCTGGGAATATAAGAGAATGAAGAGATGCTCACTTTATAACCCTGCCCTTCGGAAGATTACAGCCCAGTAGAAAAAGTCAGAAAGAAGATAAATACTCCCCGAACGTTGTGGCTTGAAAACCCACTCAAAATCTTAACTTCCGAAAAATCTAGCCCAAGTCTCACTGATGGCGCAGACAAGGGCGAGAGGCGTTCGGTGCTTCGGAATTAGACGTAAGCTATGTCCCATCTTTTAGCCACATTTCCATTGTTGGCCATTTGTCACTTAAATAAAGACTTGCTCGGTGACTCTCAGGCTTGGGTCCTTCTCTCTTTCTAGACTGTGCTGAGGTCACAGCGCCGGGTGGAGAGGCAGGGAGTCGAACCTCCACCATTTGTTTCCTCCTTGTACACCGCACCATTTGGCTTGACAACTTTGTTTATTTGACATTCACCAAGTTGAACCAAGTGCGATGGGTCAGGCGCCTTCCTACCAGCTAGGAAGACAGCGGTAAACAGAGCAGACCCTCCACGCAGTCCCACTTTCTTTCCTCTTCACCATCAGCTTCTAAGTAAACATACAAAAGCCTCATTCGTCGGGAGGTAAAGAAGACAAGGAGGGCAGTCATGGGGGTCATGGGGGTCATGGGAGTCATGACGGGGGTCATGGGGGTCATGGGGGTCAGTGAGGTGGCCGGGAGGCCGGGCATGTGCCACTGAAGAGGCTCGTCTGGCGCTGAGATGGGGGGAATCGGCCGAGCAGGTCGAGTCCTAGAGGGGAGGCCGGAGAAGGGAGGGTTTGGGGGTGTGCGGGGGAACAAGGGTGCCAGTGCGGTAGGCGAGGCGTGGGGCAGGCTGGGGAGGAAACCTTGCAGAGCTTGTGGGCATGGTAAGAATTTGAAACAAAGCTCCTTGGGCATCGATAACAAATATTGCACGGGCCTCCGTTTTAAACTCCTTGCCCTGGGTGTTTGTTCGGTTTGGCTCAAAGGGCGCATGTTCGCGTGCGTATGTGTGCATGCGTGTGCTTGCAGGGCCGGGATCTTTTCTGCGTGGAGACCCGTGTGAAACCCTGGTGCTCGGGCATCCCCAGAGTGCTGTCGGTGGGGCAGAAATAAGCAGCAGAGAAGCAGCAGAAGGAACGGCATGTATCTAGAAGCAACTTTGGGTCGATCCGGGAAGCTCATAACCACAGTAGGCCTGGCTCCCTATGTTTTCTGTTTGGGTAAAGAACCAAGAAAGAGCATGAAAAATGCACCATTTGGGTCTTGCCTGAACAAAACAAGATGACCTGGGAGCACAGCGTCGGGTAGAGGTGCCCAGAGCCCAGGGAGGGAGGCAGCCACGACGGCCGGTACTCTTGCATCTGTTGAGGATAATCCCTCCCTGGACAGAAGAAAGAGGTTTTGGGGTGCCTGGGGGGCTCAGTTAAGTGTCCGACTTCGGCTCAGGTCATGATCTCACGGTCCGTGAGTCCGAGCCCCGCGTCGGGCTCTGCGCTGACAGCTCGGAGCCTGGAGCCTGCTTGGGATTCTGGGTCTCCCTCTCTCTCTGCCCCTCCCCCACTTGTTTTCTCTCTCTCTCTCTCTCTCTCTCTCTCTCTCATAAAGAATAACATTTTTTTTTTTAATTAAAAAAGAAAGAAAGAAAAGAGCAAGTCATTCTTGAAAAGTTTAGGCTAAAAAAAACCCTAGGATAATCCACGGAGAGTGAAAATCTCATATCGCTTTGCCCAGATTGACTTAGGTAGTTGCCTCAACGGCCCACATTGTCATGAATTTGCTGTTTGTAGCATAGAGTCTGGAACTGGAGAGCGAGTGCCTTTGTACACGTTGGAAGTGCCGGTGGGTCACCCCCATCCTTGCCGTTTGCCAGGGACAGGGAGGTGACCGGCCGGCCTCGCCACAGAGGCTGTAGGTTCCTGGGGTCCACCGGTGACCTGAGCTCCCGTACCCCAGCCTTCGATGAGACACCCGGCACGAAGGCAGTGCCCCAGCGCACAGGAAGGTGACCTAGCTGCCTTGCACTTAGGGAAACTGCAGACCTGAAAATTCTCAGCAAGAAAAACACGTCTCACCAAAACGCAAACCAGTCACTTGGCATCCAGTCTCTGACGCAGGGCTCCCCGACCGGCAGGAAAACCACAGTAAAGAACTGATTAGGCTGTTAGAACACATTCCACGGGCTGTCCAAGGCTATTTTTATTTTACAATAAGGTACAATATGTTCCATGATGCTGTCTCTCCCGGCTTTTTTTTTTATTATTATTATTATATTTGCCTCCTCATCAAATCCAGTAAATCACAGAGAATCTTTCAGTGATTTGAACAAATTATCAATTTGGGGGTGTGTTTATTCGATTCAACAGCAATAATAATGCCCACGTGCCACTTTTATTGTGAGTAATACACTAATGGCTGGTACCACCTGTTGACCACAGAAGCCTTTCATGGGAGGTGGGCCTTTCTAGAAACTAAGCCCCAGGAGGGGCGCCTGGGTGGCTCAGTCAGTTGGGCGTCTGACTTCGGCTCAGGTCATGATTTCTCGGTTTGTGAGTTCGAGCCCCGAGTCGGGCTCTGGGCTGACAGCTTGGAGCCTAAAGACTGCTTTGGATTCTATGTCTCTCTCTCTCTCTCTCTCTCTCTCTCTCTCTCCTCTCTTTCTCTAAAAATAAATAAACATTAAAAAAATAAATCTTTTTTTTTTCTTTTAAGAGAAGTCAATTGTGAAAGCAATGTCTGGTTAAGTGTTATTTGGTCAAGAAATGTACTCACTCCTTGTCATATTCCAAGAACTTTACCCCTAAGAAAGCAAATGTTCCTGTCTTCACTTAGACTCCATAAAAATTAGCATTGTTTTGGAAGAAGGAATAGGCCCCTGTAACATAATGGATATTCAACAACCCAGATGCATTGGGGGAACGACTTCCCACCCACTTCTGAAAGGAAAACAGACAACCGGTGTAAGATTACTGGCAAAGCCCAGACCACGCATCAAGACTCACACTCAAGAAAAACTTCCTTGCTAATGCTTAACTTGTTATCATAACCGCGGTTGATTTTTCAGAACTTCCTAGCGACTTTTTAACCGTTTTCAGTCGGGAAAACTGGACAGAGTGCCTCCGATCCAGCCATCAGGCTCTCTGAAGGACGGTCTCGTCTCGATGACCTTTGAGAACTCCCCATTGTTTTAACTTGTTGCCGACTTTGGAAAGTCTAGAGGCCACAGGAGGTTGACCATCCGCAGTGCCGTGGTGGGAGTCTACATTTCTTGATGGTCGTCAAAAAAGAGGGCGGGGAAACAGCCATCACTGCGATAAAGTGTATTTTACTACAGTGGTCCCTGGAGCTACAAGGGTGAGGGGAGGTAGAAATGACTAGTAAACCCGAGGGCTGTATCTAGTTTTTCATAACGAGCAGAAAGACTAGGGAATGGACCCCAGAACTTGAAGCCCCGCAAGGGGGTGGCGGTTAAATCGGTGCCTGTATGTGCAAATTTGCACCTCATAGGAAAGCATACGTAAACCGAGACTCTTGTTCTAACGCTTCAGTGTCAATTTTGCTGACAAGATCAGGAGACGGGAGCCAAACTCCTGCATGAAACGATACAGTCGTGGCAAAAATGTCCTTTTTCTGCTGTCGGACCATCACAGCAAAGCAGATGCGCAGGATGTTTGCTGTTCCCATTTCAAGGTGAGGTGAGAAGCCGGGGATGCTCCTGTGCCCTGGGCGGAGGTGCTGGCCTTTCCCTCCTGACTCTAATTTGTATTTTGAGATAAGGTTGGAGGAGCTGATGGGTTTTTTTTTTCCCCCATCTTTGGTTTGCTCATGAGCCTGCCAAGATCTTGCACGTCTATGCAGTACCTCGTCCATTGTTGAACTGCTATTTTTTATTTAGCTTTTATAGGGTACCAAAAATGTGGCTGGAGTTAAGTAGCTTTTCTACTTTTCCAGCTACAGTGGAAATTATTTTTGTTTGAAGCTCTTCAAAAGAAGAAACGCAGGGCCGGTCGGGGGCGGGGAGGGGGGGCACCTTAAAATGAATCAGGACCCAGAAGAGGTTTTTCAGAACTCCTGTGTTCAGATTCCCTGCCAAGGGAGTCCTGTGAGTTGCCCATGGGTTCTCTGAGGAAGCCAGATAAGTGCCCTAGGTGGCTATTAAATTTGGTGTATTTTCTGGCTTGGCTCTGTGACCTTGGGCCGTTCAGATAGCAATCTCGTGGGAACTGAGGATTGGTTACAAATATCAAAGTTGTAACGTAAATGTGACATCAAAGAGATTTCTGGTTGAATTCTTAGCGGCAAGTGTGAACATGCCTCCAGGAACATCTGGCTCCTTGAAGTATTGAAAATGCGCAAAAAAAAAAAAGTAAATAAAAACGAGTTCTGAATCCTTCTCCATCCATCCATGCCATGTGGATAGACCTTCTCTTCCTCCTGTATCAGCAAGCCGGGCACCATGGCTTCTATGGTTCAGTGGGAAATGGCTTATTTCTGCAAGCTCACCTCCATCCAGAAACACCCTAGATGTCCATTGTCACGGCTGCCAACCTACTGGTCGGATTTGAACTTACGGACCTTCCCAAGGGACCTGCCTTCCAATTGCAGGGCTGTCTTTAACCAGGGAGTGAGCTCTGAGTCCAAACATGCTTTGTAAGGGAAGGACAGGTAAAGAGATTTAGAGAGCCCAAGGGAGAAACGTTCTTCCCGTACACTCTTGTTTTTCCAGGCCAAACCCTGGACAATACAGTATTGAAAAATACTTTTATCTAATTATTCTATTTTTGTCCTCTTGTCCTGCCACTGGGAAAAATTTCTTCCTTTTATGAATAATCTTTCAGAGGACTTCTCCCTCAGGTTTAAAGAATTACAGCCTTCGACCTGGAAGTCAGAATTAGGCTGATTTTTAAATAACGTGCGTTCGTTTTGTCTTTGCAATTAACAACAAGAGGTGTCGCCGTGATCGAGCTTTAAGACGCCTGCATTCGCACGCTTGTGTTTATATCGAGCACACACTGTGGGTCCTGCTCTGGCCCAAAGGGTGGCTGCTAGCCCCTTCTCGGAGTCGCCTCGTTGATCCTCTGAGCCCTGGGAAAGCTCACATTGCTACAGTTCGCTGGACCCGGTCACCTGCCCAAAATGAGCAGAGTGCCTGAACGCCACTGATCTTGATGGACAGCCAAGATCACTTTTCACGTCCAAATGAGGAACACCAGGAGGGACTATTGCAATAGTTGCTGAGTGAGGACAGTACGAAGGAAGAGGCTGGGACTTGCCTAACTCACCAGCACGAACTCTTTCTGCGCGAACAGTCAGGCCTCCCCGGTGGCGGTTAAACCCTACACTTCTCAGCCGCTTACGAGCGATAAGCAGGAGACTACAAGACGGTGTGATTGAGTCTGACTCCATTTCTGATCTCTGACTGCTTGTAAGCCCCACCTCCCTCCCTCTTTTGCCCCACATCTAGGAAGCTGAGAACCAAGCCTGGGTGCTCCTTCCTTTGCCGGTGGTGGAAAGTTTCGACCCCACAAGCTCCGACCCACATGTAGCAACTCTCCCCCTGGCCTCCTCTCCTACTCTCAATAAAGTACAAGGCAGGCTCCTTTCTCTGCTGTCTGAAGATATTTGGGGATCATCTTGGGATGATCCGCCCTGCTCACCCCATAAAGCCTCACTATATCGGTAGCAAACCTCTCCATGCCCTCTGGATGGATGCAATTATGGTATTATCAGCATCAACACCTAAACTCAATTTTGGGCAAGGGGTCCCCCGCCTCTGGAAGACATCTTCACCAGAGTTTACTTAACTGGCCGTGTCAATGTCACCCTTCACCTTTTCCCTATTCCTGCTGGTGGCATAACAGCCGGCCCCCTTGCGGTGTGGAGACTCAAACCTGTACTGAGTAGAAAGAAAGAGGGAACCTGGGTCCCTGTGATGTTGTGAGTTACCCCCACCCCCAATCCCTAAACCACCTGCTTCTGGGTCTCTCGGGGCTTGAAAAACAAGCCGAATTTATTCCGCTGCTTCTAGCTCAAGACAGTTCCAAGCATAGAACTGTGACTGAGTTGTGTCTTGACCTCATAAGTAGAATTTAGTGCCGGGATGTGGACAGGTGAACATCAAAATACTTGAGACACCTAGGACTAAGTCACTCTCAGTGCAGTGTCCCTGCAACCAAGAGAAGTCCCTGGATATTTTCTGGGCCAGACTCCTTTGGGGAGAAGCGAGCCTACATAAGTTCCCAGACAGAGCCTGCTTTCACAGCTGGAAAATGGTCCAGAGATTGGTCTCCAGTAGAATTTGGAGAGAGGTTCAGAACCAAGCGTTTTGGGTGGGGAGCCACGCATATATCTAAGTCATACTGCGAAGGTGCCTGAGAGAACCCATGTGTCAGGAAGAAAGGGGACTGTTAACTGAGCACGATTCTTCCATTGCTAACGTGCTAGATGTGCAGAGAGAAGAGAATATAGGCTTCCTTCCCTTAACACCTGGTGGAGGAGTGAGGACAAGGATGCTAAGAAGTCATGAAGGGAATGACAACGGGCTTCTTCAAATATAATTAGAATTTTATTTGCATAAATTGACACCAGAAGCCAGTGCAAGCGATGATGAAGGAAATCGTGTTAGCCAGGTACAGGCAACTGACCAAAGCTAAAACCGCCATCACTGCCCTCAGTAAGCTGAACAGGAGGTCCCATCCTGACCTGGAAGATAATGCAGAAAGTGGGGAGAGCTGGAAGCAGGCCCCCTGATGGTGTGGCCTTTCCATACAAGCACTTTGATGCAACGACATGGTATTTGTTTTATTTTTTATTTAAAAAATGGTTTAATGTTTATTTTTGAGACAGAGAGAGAGAGAGGAGAGAGAGACAGAGCATGAGCAGGGGAGAGGCAGAGAGAGAGGGAGACCCAGAATCCAAAACAGGCTCCAGGCCCTGAGCTGTCAAGCACAGAGCCCAACACGGGGCTCGAACCCATGAACCGTGAGATCATGACCTGAGCGACGAAGGACGCTTAAACGACTGAGCCACCCAGGTGCCCCCACAGTTATTTATTTTTTGAAGAAATGAATGAGTACAAAGGAAAGCAAAAGGAAGTAACAACACAATTGCAGAATAGAAATGTTAGCATAGTCTAAAGGGCCTATGTTTAGAAAAACTACATCCTTATTCTAGAGAAGTCATCTCTGACTGGAGCTCATCAGAGATCCAAGCACTTTACCTCCACGTTTCTCTTTGTTGTCCGGAGAAGTTAACAGACAACTTCCAGAGGGCTTCACAGACCAACAGACGCTGACTTGAAGCGGTTTTTTAGAGTAGTTGTAAGTACTCAGTATCTTAGTATTTTTAATAGTCCATACGTCAAAGACAAAATGCTCAACATTCACGCTGTTGAGTGAGCACACAGTCAGAGGGAAGAAGGAGGACAAATCCCCCTCACGGGGCTCCCATCACAGCCCTGCGTGGGGTTGTAGTGGGAGCGTCTACACCTTCTTTTCGAGGAGTAACAAATATGCCCAGATTCCAGCTCATCTCTTTGGGCAAAAGAAGAGAGAGTTTAGTCACAACCTGAAGCAGTTTGGTGACAGATTTTCTAACCAGCAAAGGCAAAAGGAAAAAGGAGGAAACTTCTTAAACTACTTCAAGAAAAGCTCCAGGGGCACCTGGGTGGCTCAGTTGGTTAAGCGTCCAGTTTCAGCGCAGGTCATGATCTCACGGCTCATGAGTTCGAGCCCCACGTCAGGCTCTGTGCTGACAACTCAGAATCCGGAGTCTGCTTCGGATTCTGTGGCTCCCTCTCTCTCTGCCCTTCCCCTGCTCGCACACACACTCTCTCTCTCTCCTTCAAAAATAAATAAACATTCAAAGAAAGAAAGAAAGAGAAAGAAAGAAAGAAAGAGAGAGTGAAAGAAAAAGAAAGAAAGAAAGAAAGAAAGAAAGAAAGAAAGACAAGACCCAAACTAGAGTCTCCGTGTCCAAAAACCTGTTAAATCTACTGAAACCGTTCATTGACCATATTGATTTTTTGGGAAAGCGAAGTTCTCAGCTGAACTCCCAGCATTTCTTGATTTTAGCAGGAAACTACTTTATGTGGGTGTCTGGACATCACCCTCCGCTGAAGCATGGAGAAAGTGATCTAGGAACACACCCAACCTGCCCGACAGGTATTGCCTCTACCTGGATGGCTTATTCATGAGTCAGAAAACACCTCTGTTGCCAGCCTGGCCTTTCATTTCATTCTTGAACTTGTCAGACTTGGGATGCTGAACAAATTTTAAAATTCAGAAATATGGAACATCGCAAAAACAAGTCCCTCACTACTCAGCTTTCCAAAAGAGCAGATGTCTTTGTGCATAAACTCATATGTATTGAAATGTTTATATAGGCAAGAAGGAACTCTATAATAATATGACACCACTCAAGCTGGGTCTGTATAACCACAGGAAAATCAGACACTGAAGCAGCTGTGAGGGTTTCAGAGCATCATTGACCAGTTCAAAACAAGTTCCCAGTTGTGAAGTACTCTTTCATGAATTAGAGATCGTTAGACCCAGCCTTAGTCAGTCTGTCAAAGGATCACAAAGTCAGGATGTCCCTTAAGCTTGCCATTGTTATATCTTGCTGAAAATAAGTCGTTTCATTTGTGTATTTCTCTTTGGTCTACATGAAACCCAGGACTACAATAACTAATCACTTCACACCATATTGTGTAGAACTTTTAGTCAAAATATGGTTCAGGGCTTATAACGTATGTGAATGTAATATATATGACCATGATAGCATAAAGGAGGTGGAAAGGAACAAAGCTATGGTTACCCAGATGGTAACTGGAATCTACAGGAACAAATGTAGCGAACAAGAAATGAAACATACAAAAAAAATCGATCACAACAAAGCCTTGAGATATATAGTCTCTGTCCTTTCTGATCTTAGCTTCCTTAAAACAGATGAAATTATATAAAGTCAAAATTGCAGCAATTTACTGTTGGGCTTATAACATACAGAAAATAATATGTATAACGATAATATTACAAAACAAGGGAAGAGGTTGGAGCTTTGTAAGAGAAAAGTTACTATATCTCACTGGTATTAAGTTAGCATGTCTAAAGTCGATTTCAATAAGTTAAGGCATGTACCATAAGCCCTAGACAATAACTTACTCGAAGCCTAAGAAAATTACTCAAAAACAAAGGAAAAAAGTCACTGGAGAAATTAAAGTCTTACGCTAAAAATATGCATTTAATGCAAAGGAAAGTAGTGAAGAGAAACAGAGGAACGAAATGTGACACGAGATATGTAGAAAGCAAAAAGTCCAATGGAAGCTACACATCCAACCATACCAATAACAATAATAAATGTGGAAGGATTAAACAGTCTAATCAAAAGGCAGAAACTGTTAGATCGGAGAAGAAAACATGGTTCAGCTCTACGCTGTCGACAGGATGCGAACTTTAGATTCAATGATACAAATAGGTTGATGGGGCGGCTGGGTGGTTCAGTCAGTTAAGCGTCCGACTCTTGATTTTGGCTCAGGTCATGTTCTTATGCTTGTGAGATCGAGCCCCCTGTCAGGCACTGGGTGTGGAGCCTGCTTAAGATTCTCCCTCTCCCTCTGCTCCTCCCCAGCTCACGCACGTACATGCATGCATGCTTTCTCTCCCTCTCTCTCTTTCTCTAAAAACAAAACAAAACAAGGCAAAACAAATAGGTTGAAAATCAGAAGGCTGGAAAAAGATATGCCATCCTAACAGCAACCAGAAAAGAAACTACTAATATCAGGCAAGGTAGATTTTAAGACCCCCCCCCCAAAAAAAATGTTACTAGAGATAAACAGGACATTTTATAATGATGAAAAGCATCGACTGATCAGAAAAATATAGTTGAAAACATATATGCAACTAACAACAGTGGCCCAAAACGGATGAAGCAAAAAACTGACAGAATCGAAGAAGAAATAGACAATTCAACAATAACAGCGGAAGACTTCCATATCCCACTTTCCATAATGTATAGAACAATTAGGAAGCAGGTTAAAAGGATATAAGACTTGAAAAACACTACAAACAAACAAGAACAAACAAACATTTATAAGCCACTCTACTCAACAATAAAACAGATATTTTTCTCAAGTGTACATGGAACGTTTCTCCAGATAGACCATATGCTAGGCTTAGTAAACTTCAAAGGTTTGAAATCATGTAAAGTATATTCTCTGAACTACAATGGAGTGAGATTAGACATCTATAATAAAAAGTAGCTTGGGAAATTAGCAAATATGTGGAAATACACAGTACATTCTTAAATAACCAATCAAAGAATACATCACAAAGGAAATTAGGCAATACTCTGAGATGAATAACAACTAAACACAACATATCAAAACATATAGGATACAAGGAAAACAATGGTTCTAAGGAAATGCACATCCATAAACACCTACATTAAAAAGGAAAAATGATCTCAAATCAATAACCCAAACTTCCACCTTAAGACACTGGAAAAATAAGAGAAAACTAAAGCTAAAGTAATCGTAGGGAGTAAATATTAAAAACTTCAGCAGAAATTAATGAAACAGAGATCAGAAAGATCATGGAAGAAATTAATTAAATCAAAAGTTTATTCCTTGAAAAGATCAACGAAATTGACAAAGCTTTGGCTAGACCAAGAAAAAAATCGGAAACTCAAGTTATTAAAATCATTAATAAAAGACCAGAGTTGGGGCGCCTGGGTGGCGCAGTTGGTTGGGCGTCCGACTTCAGCCAGGTCACGATCTCGCAGTCCGTGAGTTCGAGCCCCGCGTCGGGCTCTGGGCTGATGGCTCAGAGCCTGGAGCCTGTTTCCGATTCTGTGTCTCCCTGTCTCTCTGCCCCTCCCCCGTTCATGCTCTGTCTCTCTCTGTCCCAAAAATAAATAAACACTGAAAAAAAAAAATTAAAAAAAAAAAAAAAAAGACCAGAGCAGTCATCACTGCTAATCTATAGAAATAAAAAAAGAATAATAAGGGAATAGTATGAACAGCCCTGTGCCACGGACACACATTACATGGACAAGTTCTTAGAAAGACACAAACTATCGCGAGGGTGCCTTGGTGGCTCAGTCAGTTGAGCATCCGACTTGATTTCAGCTCAGGTCATGATCCCAGGGTGATTGGATCAATCCCCACACAGGGCTCTGTACCGGGCATGGAGTCTGCTTAAGATTGTCTCTCTCTCTCTCTCTTTCCCTTTGCCCCTCTCCATGCTCTCTCTCACTCTTTCTCTCAAATTAAAATTTTTTAAAAAATTAAAAGGACAGGAACTACTACAACAGACTCAAGAAGAAACAAAATTGGAAAGGACATGTAATAAGTAAAAAGATTAAATTACTAACTTAAAAACTTCTTGTAAAGAAAAACCCAGGTCCAGATGCCTCAATGATTACATTTGACCAAACACTTAAACATAAATTAATAGCAACTATTCACAAAGCATTTGAATAGAAAAGGAAGGAACAATTTTCAGGTCATTCTATGAGGCCAACATCACACAGACACGAAAAGCAAACAAATATATCATAAGAAAACTCTCCAAACTACAGACCAATATCTTTTCTGAATATAGACCCAAAAATCTCTCAGCTAAATACTAGCAAACTGAATCCAGGAATATATAAAAAGGATTATCCACTATGACCAAGTTGAATATATCCCCCAAATGTAAGGCTGGTTTAACATCCAACAATCAATTAATGTAATACACCGTATCAATAGAATAAGGACAAAACCACACATCATTTTAAAAGAACAGAAAAGGCATTTGACAAAATCTAACACCCATTCATGATAAAAAATATATTCAACAAACTAGGAAGAAAATAAACTCTCTTCAACCTGGTAAAGGACATCTACAAAAATATCCAGACAACATTATACTTAACGACGAAAGATTGAATGCTTCTTCCCTAAGATGGGGAACAATACAAACATGTCCACTCTTTTTTAAAAATGTTTTTAAATGTTTATTTATTTTTGAGAGAGAGAGAGAATCAGAGCATGAGTGGGGGATGGACAGAGAGAGAGGGAGACGCAGAATCTGAGGCAGGCTCCGGGCTCTGAGCTGTCAGCACAGAGCCCAAGGCGGGGCTTGAACTCACGGACAGTGAGATCATGACCTGAGTTGAAATCGGATGCTTAACCGACTGAGCCACCCGAGCGCCCCAAACGTGTCCATTCTTGATACAGGTATTTAACACTATGTTGGAAGGTCTAGCCTGGGAAATTAGGGAAATAAAAGGAAGAAAATCCATCTAGATTATAAAGAAAGAAGGAAAATTATCTCTATTTGCGTATGGCCTTGTCTTATTTATAGGAAACCCTAACGAATCCACTAAAAAATTACAAGTTCAGCAAGGTTGCAGGATATGAGACCAATTTATAAAAATCAATTATCTTGCTATATGTTAGCAATGAACAATCTGAAAATGACATTAAGAAAACAATTCCATTTATAACGATATCCCAAAAATGTTTGGGAGTAAACTTGACAAAAGTAATGTAAGACCTGTACACTGAAAACTGCAAAAAGTTGTCGAAAGGAATGAAAGGAAAGCAAAATAAACGAGAAAGCATTTCATGTTTGTGGACTGAAAGACTTAATATTGTTAAAATGGCAATATTCTTCAAACTGATCTACAGATTCAATGCAATGTCTATTAAAATCTCAGTTGGGGGTGGGTGCCTGGGGGGCCCAGTCAGTTAAGTGTCTGACTTGGGCTCAGGTCACGATCTCGCGGTCCGCGGGTTCGAGCCCCGCATCCGGGTCTGCGCTGACAGCTCAGAGCCTGGAGCCTGCTTCCGATTCTGTGTCTCCCTCTCTCTCTGCCCCTCCCCTGCTCATGCGCGCTCTCTCTCTCTCAAAAATAAACATGAAAAAGAAAAGCTCAGCTAGCTGTTTTTCAGAAATTGTCAGTTTCTATGAAAGTCCAAAGGATCCAAATAGCTAAGACAAGATTGAAAATGAATAAAGCTGAGCAGCTCAGGCTTCCTGATTTCCAAACTTATCACAAAACTACAATAAACAACAGCATGTAGAACTGGCATAAGGACAGACAGATCAATAAAATAGAATTGAGGCCCCAAATAAACTTTCACATTTGTGATCAATTAATTTCAACAAGGGTGCCAAGGCAATTCAATGGGGACAGAAAAGTCTTCTCAATAAGTGAGGCCGGCACAACTGGATGCCCGCTTGCGGAAGAACGAAGTTGGATGCCTTCGTTACATTATACAAAAAAATTAACTCACAATAGACTATAGAGCTAAATGTAGGAGCTAAAATTATACAGCTCCTGAGAGGAAACATGAAAGCAATCCTTTGCGACCTAAGGTTAGGCAAAGCCACGAATATGACTTTAAAAACACAAGTAATAAAAGGAAAAAAAATAGATGACTTGGAGCCCAATCAAAATTGAAAACTTTTAAGTTGTAAACCACACTGGCAACAGAGTGAAAAGCCAACCCACAAAATGGGAGAAAACATTTGCAAATCATACACCTGATAAGGGACTTGCGTCTATATAAAGTCTTTTGAACAACTTAATAATAAAAATTTTTAAAAAAAATTCCTGATTGATCTGAATGGACATTTCTTCAAAGATAAGCAGCTGGTCAACCAGCACATTGAAAAGATGCTCGCTGTCATTAGTCATTAGGGAAATGCAAATCAAAACCACAATAAGATGCTACCTGCCACCCACGAGGATAATTATAATGAAAAAGACACGGAAGGGAGAAATTGGAACCTCATACATTACTAGGAGTGATGCAAAGTGGTTGCACTATTTCGGAAAACAGTTTGGCTGTTCCCCGAAACGGGAAACTTGGAGGTAGATGATCGAGTAATTCTACTCCTGGGTCTGTGCCCAAGAGAACGAAAACATACATTCCCACGAAAACTTGTACGTGAATGTTCAAGCAACACTATTCAAAATAGCTGAATGCCATCTACTGATGAATGCATAAGGAGATATAGTTTATTTACACACCACACCATTCGTCAATAAAAAGGGAGGAAGTATTGATACATGCTACAACATGTATGAACCTTGATAACATGATGCTGAAAGAAACCAGGCACAAAAGGTGGCCTCTCGTATAATTGTGTGGATATGAAAGCCGGACAGTAAGGACAATTCTATACAGATAGCAGGCATATCTGTGGCTGTCGAGGGCTTGGGGGGCAGAGACGGTAGGGGCGAAATGACTAAAGTGGATTAAAATGTGACATTTGGAGGGTGAGAAAAGTGTAAACTTGATTGTGGTGATTGCACAAGCCCGAACAAACTAGAAGTCATTGAATTACACTCTCCAAAGAGGTGCATTTTTTTGGTATGTGAATTACACTTCAATAAAGGTGCTAAAAAGTCGAATCCATGTAAATCAGTCATGCAGTATGAGTTTTGGTTTCCTTGGAGGAATCATTCATTATGGTAGCGTTTTTCAGTGTTTCCACTTGGGATATTTTGAGCTAAATCATTATTTGTTGTTGGGGAGTGTCCCTTTGTCCTGGGCATCCCAGGATGTTTAGCGGTATCTTTTGCCTCTACGCACTAGAAGACAGCAGCGTCCCTTCCCCCCGGTTACGACAACCGAAACTATCTCCAGGCATTGGCCAATGTCCCTTGGGGGTGCAAAATAGCTCTCGGTTGAACCACTGTATACAGTGCTTAGTAGCAGTAATTGGACAAAATCAACACTTCAGCTTTTATTAATCCGTTAGGCTGATAGAAGCTTACATGCTTGCCCCTTGTTTCTTACAATAAAACCAAGGAATAGAATGTTTTTGCTACTTTCAACTTTTGTCCTGGGGCCCCAGGGGCATCCAGTTAGGAAAATGGTCCAGGTGCAAAATTATAACTTGCCACAGATTAGTGCCCGCACCGTGCCTCTATTTAACTACCATACTTGGTATTGTAATTTAGCAGGGTCTAATGAAGTGTTGAATGTGCTTGCTACCTATTTAATGGACAGTCTTCTTAAAGAAGAAAGGATCTGGAGAAGTGAAATGCCTTTGTTTTTATGCTATTATTGGTAATAGAATAAATATCATTGCTATCTATGCAGAGTAAGAAAAAAACCGAGCAGGACTCCGTGGAGATTTTACTTAATGTTTCGCTTGAATTTACTTGCTTTTGGTAACTTAGCCAAGGGAACCTCTCAATCGGTGTTCAAGGAGTGCCACCAAAAGCCCAGTGATCGGAAAACATGAAAGTTGATTTCCAAGGGACGCCACAAGGCATGTGATCGATTCTACCGCTGCTTCACACAAAGCTAAAAAGGAACGGATGAGAAAAATAACTATCTTGAAACCCCAGGAGAGGCCAGAAGCAGAACTGTGAGTCCAGGAGAAAACAACAACAACAACAACAACAACAACAAAACGAGAAAAGTGTGATGAATGTGACAAGAGGGTGTTGAATCAGTCACCAAGAAAAGGGAACGTGTCACTTTCTCACAGAGTTGCAGCAATAGAAGCAAACAAGGAAAGCCGTGAGCCAATGCGATGGGGAAACGTCCCGGGTTTTATGCTCACATCCTCATAAACACATTATTCGCCACTGAGCAGCAATGCCATTGTCACGTACTCACTTTATGCCATGAAAATCGGAGGTCTCACATTGGCTGACTTTCCCTCCACAGCAGAATCATGTAGTGTTTCCATAACTGAGCCCTATGCTAATGAAAGACCTCCCCCCCCCGCCCTGCCCCCACCACGGAGTCCTCTACAAAGGACGTTAAGACGGGGGGGGGGGGGGGGGGGGTCTGAGAATTGCGTTCCGCCTTTCCACGTTGCCCCAGATCAGCCGGGAGCACAGCCAGGATTTTCCAGCTCGTTTGTTTCATAGGGATTTCTCGCCTTATCCTGTGCTTACTTCTTTCAGTCTAACCAATTCAAAGAAATGGACAGCACCAAAGTCATGCTCCTGTCCTTCCCTTGACACTCACAGTCTCATCTGAATATTTGGCAACACCTTTTAACCTCTCCTGTGACTAAATCCTACCCTGGGCTTTTCACCTTCAAGTTCTGCCCGGTCTCTCCTGCTGTGAGCCTCCAGTTCCAAAACTCCAGACGATCTTGGCCACGTGTTAGGAGAACAGGAGGCATCCAGCCACCAAGCTGCCTGTTGTGAAAAGCCATTCTGCACCCTTTTCTGCTTGGACACTTACCACTCCAACTGGTCCTGTTCTGTTCCTCTGGGAAGTCCCGGACTCCAGTGCTGAGGGAAGGACAGGATGAGGAAGGCTTCCACGAGAGTGTGTGTGCACGCTGGATGTGTGTGCGCTTTCACCTGGCCGTGTGGCTCTCTGTCACTACGTGTGGAGTGTGACGTAGAATGAGAACTTAGATTCGTCTAAGTGAAGGCACCAGGGTCCTGGGTTTTAAACATCTCCGCAGACTCGCTTGTCTCACACGAAATTTCTTCCACATCCTTGGAGTTGACAGGAATTGGACAAGCCTTGGTCTTACCACAACCCAGCGCATTGGGCAATCCAAGGGCGGGACTCTCTCTCCCTCAACATTGGGTTGCCAATTCAGTAGGGCCTGAAGTTCCTTTTCTGAAAAGGAAAGTCCATGCTGTGGCAAAACCCAGTGAACATGGTTTTTCGTTTCTCATGTTTTGTATTTTGGGGGGAAAAGAGGGAGGGTCACTTTTAATCAACCCAAGTGAGCAAAGAAAAAAAAAATAGGGTTTTACCATCAAAGAAAGAACCACCTGGTGAAAAGGTCCCATAAAACGCAGGCTTTGCCCCACTTTGGATATCTCCCTGTCTTTGTCCTCTTTTCTTTTGTTCGGACAATCACTTTTCCTTTTTCTTTTCTCTTTTTTCTTGTTTTTCTTTTGAGAAAGGTGAACAAAATTTAAATAGAGTCGTGTTGGCAGACATTTTCCGATGTCGTTTGGGAGAGATTAAGGTATCAGCTTCCCTGACCGTCTCAAACTTGAGACAGCCCCACCTCTCCGTCAAAACTCTCCTTTTAATGATAAATGGTTCTCTTCCTTCTGATTCTGTGCCACACTCAGGCCATTCCCTGGAACCTGGTTGTATTTACGCCATCTACTGGGTGTTGGTGGAACTGCATTTGCTGGGCACAGTATCCTGGTTCTGTACCCACAGCTTCCAAGAAAATAAAGGTCTCGGCCATGACGAACGCTTTAGGAGACACAAATACGTAATTCGTCGTTTAAAACATCAAGAGGGACACCTGAGATGTTCATTGTTTTAAGTTTATTTATTCTGAGAGAAACAGAGACAGTGTGAGTGGGGGAGGGGCAGAGAGCAAGGGAGCCGGAGAGAATCCGAAGCAGGTTCCATGCTGTCCGCACAGAGCCTGATGTGGGGCTGGGGCTCATGCAACTGTGAGATCATGACCTGAGCCGAAACCAAGAGTCCGACGCTTAACCGGCTGAACCACCTGGGCGCCCCGAGATGTTAATTTGATTTTTAGAAGTATTTTTTCAGAAGAGGATGTGTTCCGTATTTTAACACGTTAGTTCTTCTGAGTGTCGAATCAAAGGAAACATCCCTGAGATCAGCTTGGATAATAACGTAGGTCAGCTTTTAAATGTGGGTCTTAAAATATCAGGGTGTGTGGCCAGCACTGTGACAGTCTGGATAACCGGAAAAGCCTTGGGCTGCAAATATTTAAACACACTCCATAGCATTAAAACGAAAGAAGAAGACGCGAGTAGAGGTACGAGAAGCATGTGACCTGATGCTAAAGCAGTTGGGCGTAGAATGGATTTTAGTTTTGGAAATGTAGGAAGCTAAGGTTTCAACACCCAGACAGGGACAGACGTTGAGGTCCTGGAGCCAGACAAAGCAAGAGTGAGAACTGAGACTACCCCCCATTTGGGCCGGATCCCGAAAGCTGACCAGGAAATCACCTACCCATTAGTACAGGGTTACAACAAGGGTTACAACTATCTCCTTCCACCCGGATTTGGGTGTAAAGGTAGAAATACCCTTAAGAATCCAGTAGCATCGCCCTTTCCTATCACCAAGTTAGGGTTCCAATTTGCATCCCCCCACTTTGTCCAGGAATTCCCTGGCAAGAAATAAGCATAAAACGTGTCCCAAACCAGTGTGCCCCTCTGGAATCTTAGGAGATAAACAAAGATCAAAACCTCTTTTGAGAAGCACTCTGACAACCCAGACCACATAGAAAGAAAGGAAATTCCAGGGACACCTGGATGGCTGAGTTGGTTGACTATCCAACGCCGGCTCAGGGCATGATCTCACAGTTCATGGATTCAAGCCCCGTGTCAGGCTCTGTGCTGACAGCTCAGAGTCTGGAGCCTGCTCTGGATTCTGTATCTCCCTCTCTCTCTGCCCCTCCCCTGATCCTGCTCTGTCTCTCTCTCCCTCTCTCTCAAAAATAAATAAACATTAAAAAAAATTTTTTTTAAAGAAAAAAGAAAGCAAACTCCAATGAAGATTAGTTCCTATAAAAAAAAATTAAAATATACAAGGACATCATACACTCCACAAGAGGGCCAGCAGACACATAGTAAATAGGAAATTAGAATTCCATTACCTGGGATATAAGAAAACAATTGAAAGAGAATATAAAATGAGTGTGTTTAAAATGATGAAAGATATAGGTTTAAAAATGTTAGTAAAAAGGAATAAAAATATGTAATGTTTATTTATTTTTGAGAGGGAGGAAGGGAGGGAGACAGAGAGAGAGAGAGAGAGAGAGAGAGAGAGACAGCATGAGTACCAGTGAGCAAAAATGCAGGAGGGTCAGAGAGAGAGGGAGACAGAGGATCTGAAGTAGGCTCCACGCTGTCTGCACAAAGTTCCACATGGGGCTTGAATCCATGAGCCATGAGATCATGACCTGAGCCACAGTCGGACAGTTAACCAACTGAGCCCCCCAGACACCCCAGAAAAAAACCGTTTAAAAAACAAGTTATATCTTTGAGAAATAAAATATAATTACTGAATTTAAAATCTTAATTGGCAGGCAGCACAACAGAAGAGATATGGCTGAAGAAAATATTCGTGAACTGGAAGACAGATATGAGAAAATTACGAACAATGCAGCAGAGACATAAAGAAATGGAAAATGTGAGAAGATAAATAACTGTAACATAAGTTCTACAGGTGTTCCAGAAAGAAAATAGAAAAAATAGGGAAGATGCAAAATTTGAGGAAATGATTACCGAGAATTTTCTAAAGCAGAAGAGAAAGACAAATACCATAGGGTTTCACTTATTGTGGAATCCAACCAAACAACCACACAAACACAAACAGAATCAAACACAAAGAACAAACTGGTGGTTGCCAGTTCAGAAAAGCCCCAAAGTGGAACCAACCCAAATGTCCAACCAACCCTGATGTATTGATGAACGGATCAATAAAATGTGGTCTACTCATGCAACGGAATATTATTTAGTCTTAAAAACGGACGCAGCACCACTACATGACATGACGTGGGTGAACTTGGAGGACATTACGCTAAGTGGAAGAAGCCAATCACAAAAAGCTACACAACGTACGGTTCCATTTGTATGAAATGTCCAGAGTAGGCAAATCCAGAAGAACAGAAAGCAGATTCGTGTTGTTCTAGGGGGTGAGGGGAGGGGAAAATGGGGAGTGACTGCTAATGGCGTCAGAGTTTTGGGGAGAGAGATGAAAATGTCCTAAAATTAAATAGTGCAACAGATGGCTGTACAACTCTGTGAATGTAATAAAAACCACAAAAGCATATGCTTTAAAAGGGTGAATTTTATGGTATGTGAATAAAGTTCAATAAAGCGGTCATTTTATTTTTTTTTAATTTTTTAATTTTTTGAAATTTTATTTATTTTTGAGAGACAGAGAGAGTGCAATCAGGGGAGGGGCAGAGAGAGAGGGAGACACAGAATCTGAAGCTGGTTCCAGGCTCCGAGCTGTCACCACAGAGCCCGGCACGGAGCTCGAACCCACGAACCGTGAGATCATGACCTGAGCCGAAATCAGACTCTCAACCGACTGAGCCACCCAGACGCCCCAAAGCTGTCATTTTAAACAATCTGGAAAGGTAGACAAACTTTCCCTACATTTTCAGGTTTCCAAGTTGCTCATCTGGGATTCACCTGTAACTTTCTGACATTTCTCCTCCTCTAGTTGATTTGAGGTTGTTTACTTACCATCTGGTGGAGCGAATATTACCGCCCCTCCCTCTTCTGGCCTCTGCTCTTTTGCTCTCCTCCTTCCTCTATAAAACGGTCTTGATAATTCCTGATCTCTCCCAGAGGAACATAGAGACCAGCTTGCCATTTTCCACAAAAAAAAGAAGCCCTGGTTGGATTTTGTCTGAAATTAGATTAAATTCATAGATCAACACGAGAATGCTCACCTTTGAGAAATGAAGTCTTGCCATTTGTGAACATGACATGTGTCCCCACCCAGAGCTCCTGTGTACAGCTTCGGTAGTTTCTTGTTTGTTTTTTACTTTTTCCACAAGGGCCTCCATGCCCTTATGTATGCAATAAAATATGTATTTTATTGCATACATATATTCTATCTATACGTATACATATATTATACATACTGTGTTTGTATGTATAGGTATATGTAGGCACATGTATATGCATATATACAGAATTGATCCTCATTATTCACAGATGCCATATTTGTAAAAATTCCTACTTTCTAAAATGCATTTGTCACCCCCAATCTAGACTGGTGATGCTTTGTCTGTCATTTGCAGACGCGCACGCACAAATCGGTGAAAATTTTGGGACGTCCAGTTTTGATCTTCTCAGGGGAGGTTAAGGGGGGTAACACCCTGCCTTTTTGCCTCAGCTTTTGCACTACAAACAAGTGTCCCTCTTTCAGTCCATTTAGTGTGACATTTTCCACACTTTTGTACTTTTCGTGGGCGACGTCACTGTTTAAAATACCTCCCACCCCCAGCACGGTGCTGAAGTGCCCGCGGTGTTCCTACGCCCAAGAAGGCCATAACGTGCCTTACAGGGAGGGTATGTGAGTTAGATAAACTTGGTTCAGATAAGAGTTATGGCGCTGTTGGCCATGAGTCAATGTTTAATGAAATGATATATGCTAAACAAATATGAAATCATGTATCTTTAAACAGAAACGCACATGAAACAAGTTTATGCATTCACCTACTGATGACATCATTGTGACCAGAGGCTTGCGGGGCTCACCTTGTATTTCTCTAGAAGCAATGGCTCAGGATGCGCTAATTTGGTGTTCATGGTGATTTCGCAGGACATGAGGACTGTGAACAACTAGAATCAACTGTGTGTGGGAGTATACTTAAATACGTACATATGTATAATTTGAAATATATATAATAAAAAACAGGGGAATCTTACCGTCTTGTAAAAGGAATATTTTGATTCATTTAAATGAAATCTTTTAGGGGCACCTGGGTGGCTCAGTGGGTTAAGCGTCCAACTTCAGCTCAGGTCATGATCTCATGGTTCGTGGGTTCGAACCCAGCATCAGGCTCTGTGTTGACAGCTCAGAGCCTGGAGCCTGCTTCCGATTCTGTGTCTCCCTCTCTCTCTATTCCTTCCCCACTCACACTCGGTCTCTCTCTCAAAAATACATAAACATTAAAAAAATAATAATAATAAATGAAATCTTTTAATTATTTCTTGTAATTTTTGTTTTCTATGTAAAGGGATGTAATTTACTTTTTTGTAGGAGCCTTCTCCCTCGCAAGATTGCTGAGATACATTTTCTCTAAAATCTTCCATGGAATATTGAACAGAAGAGTCAGAACCCTTCCTGGTTTTATAGGAAATGCCTACGAAATTTCACTACGAAGTATCATATTTGCTTATGATCAGTATCAGATATCTGTTAGATACACCCTGTCATTTCAACTTCATTAGTAGATTTTCTTATGAAGGAGCACTAGATTTTTTGTTGAATTAATTTTCTACATCTATTAAATGATCATGTTTTTCTTCCTAAATCTGATAATGTGGTGAATAGATAATAGATTTTCTTTTTTTTTCTTAATTTTTTAATGTTTATTTATATTTGAGAGAGAGAGAGAGGCAGTGCAGTGCTGGGGGGGGGGGGTTGTGAGGGGCAGAGAGAGAGAGGGAGACACAGAATCCAAAGCAGGCTCCAGGCTCTGAGCTATCAGCACAGAGCCCTAAGCAGGACTCGAACCCATGAACCGTGAGATCATGACCTGAGCCAAAGTGGAACGCTTAACCCACTGAGCCACCCAGGCACCCGGAGATAATAGAGTTTCTAAAGCTAAACCGCTGACACAGTCCTGTGATAAATCCTACTTCACTATGATATATTTATATGTAAGTTCTATTTGGTTTGCTAACTTTGTTTGGATTTTCATATGTAATATCGCTTGTTTCTATTATCCGAGCCTTGTATCTAGTTATCCGAGCCTTCTCGTTTCCTTCCATGTACTTCTCTGGCTTTGTTATCCAGGTGTTTTTTTTTTTGTTTCTGTTTTTGTTCTTGCCTCATAGAGTAAGTGATCAGACTTACCCTATCCATTACTCTTCTGGAAAAGTGGTATGGACTACAAGTATCCCTTTCTGAACCATGTGATAATGTGCCTTTCTCACATAGAGACAATCTATTGCATTTCTTTCATTGTTCTGGGTCTATTTACATTTTCTCTTCAGTCAATTTTGGTCACTTATGTACAAAAATACTACACTGTGACCTCCTTATGGTGAGTCGTGAAAGACAACTCTGTGGTTTTCTTCTTACTTACTCTCGGGTCCCTCGCTCTGGGCGAAGGCACCTGTCGGATCATGAGGGCACTCAAGCAAACGGATGTATGAAGAGGCCCACATGGGAGCGACCTGAGGCCTCCTGCCAACAGCTGAGTGAGTGAAGCATGTGGGAACAGACCGGCCAGCCCCTCGCACCTTCAGCCGCCTCTGTGCCGGCCAGCACCTTGACCGCAGCTCCACCGAGATCCGAACTAGAACCGAACAGCCGAGCTTCTCCGGAATTTGTTTTGGTTTTAATGTTTATTTATGTATTTTTGAGAGACAGAGAGACAGAGAGAGACAGAGGAGCCCAAGCAGGCTGTCCGCACTGTCAGCACAGAGCCTGATGCGGGGCTCGATCTCACGAACCGTGAGATCATGACCTGAGCCAAAATCAAGAGTTGATCGCTCAACCGGCTGAGACACCCAGGTGCCCCTGGAATTTCTGGCGCGCAGAACTTGTGAAATAATAAGTGTTTGTTGCTTCGTGTCCCTATTTGGGGGGTAATTTGTTATGAAGCAACAGATAACTAATAGAATCATATCATTGTGAAATGAACCCAAGAAAGCATTTATACCAAAATACACATATGCTCAGCATTCCGAAAAACTCAAAGAAGTGTAAGTAAGAAAAGCTACATTACAATTTTTACCCACCAAATTAGCAAAGATTTAAACAACCTATTTCATGTTAAGGAAAAAGGTGGTGAAACTTGAACTCTCCCTCGGTGATCACAGGGCCACAAATCAGCACAATATTTCTAAAGAGAAAGTGAGCAGGTAGCCCAAAAACTTAAAACCGATCTTGAAACTGATCTCCTCAGGAAGTTCCCCTTAGGAAATTGTGAAATCACTCAATCAATTCCTTTATTTATCAATAATTTAAAAATTAAAGATAACGCTGAGAGGAAATACATCTCAACACAAACGGTGATTTTTACAAGGTGGTTCGGGGGCTGTGTCTTTAGAAATTTCTGCCTTTGCCCAGTTCTGCTATAATGTTATTTCATGAACAGAAAAAGAAGCAAGTATTCATTTTCAGTGAAAACAGAAAACGGTCTGTATACAAGCATGAAATGTGAAATTGTCAGGCTGTTATGAAGTCAAGAAACATTCAAGTCAGGCACAAATGCACAGGGCCCCCACCCCCTTCCTGGCTTTTTAAAGGTACGCCCTTCTAGTCATCTCAAGGCTCAACAGATAAAAGCTCAACTCAAGGGAAAATGAATTATGTGCTTCATCTGTGCAAGGAACTTGGACAGGAGGGAGCCACTCCCCTCCCGTGGGGGAGATTTTATTTTCCCGGGTTTCAGATTAGGAAAAGGGAACTCGGCAAAGGCCTGTAGTTATCTCAAGATTAGGAAGAACTGGGAGTGACCTTGGAAACTCTAAATACGGGGGTGGAGCCCTTTCCGAGACCCACAGACCCGCCCGGGCCCTAAATCCTGCAGGAACGCCCGCCTCCTTTCCTAACTGCTGGTGGCCGAGGGCTGCCTCAGGACAAGGGGAAACTTGAACCAAGTGGGCCTGAGGCCCCTTCCTGGCAACTTCCAGGTGTCTGTCACCCTACCATCACTCGACTTTATGCTCCAACATCATGGGCTTCTAATGCTGCTTCGTGCAGATTCCCATTCCCGACCCCCAACTTGCGCCTGGATTTATAGGACGTATTTTGCCTTCCTGCTTTGACTCTGAGCATGTCATTAGACACAGGCAGCACACACAGTGACTCTTCACCCCCTGGTCCCTTTGGGCTGCCTGCCCAGCTCGGGCCCCTCTCCCCAAGCTTCCCCCAAGCCCGCCCAGGGGGCTTGTTTCTAAGATTTAGAGAGTCTGAAGGAACAATAAGTGAACATTGTTTGCAGGCACAATCAGGTGGTGCCCAGGGCTGCCCCTTCCCCAGGGCATGTGCACACAGGTGCACATGCACACACACACACACACACACACACACACACACACACGGGGAGTCCGGACAAGAAGCCCTGTGTTACTCCGCAGGCAGAATAAATGGGCATGACTTCTTGGGAATGAGTCTTTCCAGTAAACCTCCGTGTTTCAAGTGAAGAGAGGGCACCCAGAGTGGAGAGGATCGTATTGAAATGTGTGCCCTTGAGAAAATCTCTAACGCCCCTGATTTGGGGCAGTGTTTCCTAGTATTTGGCTAACAGTAACCACGTAGTCACATGTTAGAATCCCAAGCCTAATATCTGTTGCTTTAATGGCTTGCTACCAAATCTGTTCCAGAAATGCCCTGGAGCAGTGAGAACACCCCACCCTTCCCCAGGCTACCGGGAGTTGAGCTGTGGTTTTGCAGGACCAGGCGAGGTCCATCATGGTGCCAGTACTGACCTGAGGCCGAAGGAGCCAATGGCTTCATCAACTGGTCACACTGGGAAAAACTTTGAATGAAGGGTGCTCAGTATCTCTGGACATGAGGAGGGACAGTCACAGGAAGTAGATCAAGCATAGTCACAGGAAATAGATCAGGTACCTTATGATAGGTGGGAAATTTCACCTCCTAGTGAGGGCTAAGAATGATATTTCTTTTGGTTTCCTCTGAGGTGACAAGGAGATTTCTTTTTGGGGGGATGGGTATCGGCAAAGTTTTGAAAAATTAAATCATGGCCTCTGAAGTATGATTGCTGTTGTCACTAGTATCATATTCTTTTATTTTTTTTATTTTTTTTATTTTTGGGACAGAGAGAGACAGAGCATGAACGGGGGAGGGGCAGAGAGAGAGGGAGACACAGAATCGGAAACAGGCTCCAGGCTCCGAGCCATCAGCCCAGAGCCTGACGAGGGGCTCGAACTCACGGACCGCGAGATCGTGACCTGGCTGAAGTCGGACGCTTAACTGACTGCGCCACCCAGGCGCCCCACTAGTATCATATTCTTAGGTTAAGATGGTTCTATGGGAAAAGTGAACTCTTTGATCATTTGGTAATTGAATTTTAACCTTTTATCGGACAAGACCCAGAGGCAAGATCTAAATATCCCTCCAGAGATAGGGGTATAATTTGTTTCCAAGCTCAGACACAAGAATAATATAATTTTTTTTTTTAATTTTTTTATGTTTATTTATTTTTGAGAGAGAGAGACAGAGCATGAGTGGGGGAGGGGCAGAGAGAGAGGGAGACACAGAATCTGAAGCAGGCTCCCGGCTCTGAGCTGTCAGCACAGAGCCCGACGCGGGGCTTGAACTCACAGACCGTGAGATCATGACCTGAGCCAAAGTCGGACGCTCAACCGACTGAGCCACCCAGGCGCCCCAAGAATAATATAATTATTATTAAGTAATGATTTAATAAGAGTCACACTAAGGAGAAAGCTGGTGAAATCAGACCCTGAAAGACCATCCGGGGCTCGCCTGTCTATTTCCTACTTTGTTGCAAACATCCGGGTTGAGCTTCCGTTTCTTTGTGACCCTGTTGGGATAAGCTGCCTTTACTGGAACCCCATAAGTCGCTAAGGAGTTGTGGGGATCCTTCACGGGGCTGTGGGGACACTGATGAGAGCTGCTTGTTCAGCCATTCAAGACAAAGAGGAGACACAGGTGCAAGACCAGGTGCCATCCCCAGCCACCAAAGGCACAGGGAGGCACGGCTGAGACAGACCCAGGGAGAAAGACGGAGGTGTTATGGGCTGAATTGTGTCCCCAAAAGATGTTGAGGTCCTCAGTACCCATGAATGTGAACTTACTTGGGCACCGAGTCATTTGGGTGCACCAGATGAAGTTAAGATGAGGCCATTATGGTGTCCCTAATCCAATATGACTGATGTCCTCATAAAAAGGGGACATTTGGGCACAGAGACCAGGACCCGAGGAGGGAAGACAGCGTAAGACAACGTGAAGATGCAAGGACAAGATGGACAAGGACAAGGAATGCCTGAGGCCATCAGAAGCCAGGGAAGAGGCCTGGAGCAGATCTTCGAGGCCCTCAGAAGGAACCCCTCTGATATGCTTCCTCTCTAACTTCCGGAACTGTCAGACGGCAAACTTACTGTTCAAGTGACCCAGTTTGTGGGCACTTTGTTACGGAGGCCAGTAGCTCCCCCACCAGAGGCCTCTGGCCGGGTAGGTGAGGTCCGCTGATGCGCCCTGGGAGTCCGCTTACAAACAGCTGGTGTCCCGGCCACTGTGCTGGGGCTCATGCCTGAATGAAGGACGGAACCTCGGGAGGAGCGGGGGCGCTTTATTTGTGCCACGTACGCTCCTTCCTAGATGAACAGAGCGGGGCACAAAGGCACACATATTTGTTTTTGTCATTTTATCGTGTATTTATCCAAGGTACACCATTATGATACCCGGTCTGAGAAAGCACTTAATAGATGACCTTCCAGGAAAAATCGGGCTTGTTCGGTGCCCTGTGCAGGCTCCCCTTTGTCCCTTAGTGATGGTCACTGAATCACCCCCAGAGATCATTTAGTATCTTCTCTGCTCTCAAGAAAGGATTCATAATGCATTCATTTCAGGATATAAAGAGCTCCAGAATCACATCTCTGGGGGTGAGCCTATAAATCTATAACCGTGCTCCCTTCTCTCCCTCCCTTCGCCTAGGTTACTGTTATAGACAATTCGATCCCTCCTCCTGGAGAAACTGTTGCAAATGACTGCTGAAAGTGTATGGCTTTACCTCCGTGGCATCAGCACTTTTGTAAGCCATGCAACCTCAATAGGCTGAAGCCAATGATATGAATGTCTAACTGTGGAACGCTGGGCTTTGGTGAGTTGGATGATGGGGACATCTCAAATAGTTCCTCTGCTGGGCTGGGCTCATTTGTCAGTTGCTGGGTAGGAGTTGTTCTTGCATCTTTCAGTCTGTGTGCTTTTCTGATGCCCAAATATACGAGGTGGTCCCCACAATGGTGACTGTCCGTCCAGATCAGGGGGCACAGTGGGGAGAGACGACACTCTGTGCAACGAGTCATGAAATACTGACATATTTAATTCCATGTAGAAAAGCCATGCCTGTGTCTGCAGAGAATGTAACCTTATCATGTGCAATATAATGTAACAATCTGGGGGATATGAAGACAGCAAACAACCATGCTAAGCATGAGTGATGTCTTCGTGGCTGATCTTTTGCCATATGGTGACTCATTTCTTCACAGGCAAGTAGTGAAAGCCCAAACCGCATGACATTCAGCGGAGAAAAATGTTAATTAAAATGTTGCGACCCATTGATTTCTTTTTTCTGTAAATCGATCAGTCTATGTGTAGCGAAGGGGCACCTCAGACCAACTCTAGAATTGGGTTGGAGATTCATTTTTCTTGAGGAAATCCCCTTCCTCCAAGCCTTGAAATTATGGCCAAGGAGTCCATCAATGAATATTCGTTTTTCCACGTGTGTGTGTGTGTGTGTGTGTGTATGTGTGTGTGTGTGTTGTGGGGTGGGTGGTGTTATGTATAAAAATTACCAGTGAGTTTTTTCCAGTAACCTAGAGTATTTTAAAGATGCTACCCAGGGTGCCTGGGGGGCTTAGTCAGTCAAGCATCTAACTTTGGCTGAAGTTATGATCTCGTGAGTTCGAGCCTCACATCGGGCTCTGTGCTGACGGCTCAGAGCCTGCTTGGGATTCTCTCTCTCCCTCTGTCTCTGCCCCTCCCCCACTTGCACTGTCTCTCTCAAAATAAATAATTAAACTTAAAAAAGAATTTTAAAGATGCTACCTAAAATTAAGCAAAAAAAAATTTCTTGGAGGTGCGGGCCATAGCAGTGTTCAAATGACACAAACTAAAATGTCAAAGAGTATGAAGGAATAGCACTTCCACTTATGTAGAGCGAAGCATATTTCATTTTTATATCTTTTACATATTATATGTTTTATAATTTTATGTTTTACCAAACAGATTGCACTTTATATTTTATTATATTTACCTATAATAAAACTTACATTTTATATTTGTGTCCTGCATATTTTCTATGAAAACAAATATAAGTATGTTTCAGAGTAGGCCGCCAAGTTCATATAAATATTTTAGAAAAAAACTCTAAGTTTCAAAGAAGTATGTTTGCGATGGGAGTCCTAGGCATTCAGCCCCTCGGACAGTACAACATAAGAATACAATCGAATTAAGTGGAAAAGCATAAGACAAATATATAGAGAGCAAAACACAATTTTGTAGAAAAAGAAAAAATATATATACATATATATATATACATATATATACATATATATATCAGAAAATGGTCATTTTTCATCGAGAATTGAGTCCTTTGGGTGATTTTATTTTCTTCTATATGCCATGTTTTCATTTCTCTTCTTTTCCACTAAGAACATATTACTTACATAATCAGAAAAACAATTCCCTGACCAATTTTCCATGCAGTTTCCTATTTCACTGCTTCTGTAAATCTGTTTTCTACATGATGTTATGAGCTCCTGGTACAACCAAGAGCAGAGGTTTTCAGGATGCAACAGCACGGATTGCCAGGGACCATCATTTCCCGCCTCCAGAGCTGCTGTCCTGCTCCCCGACGATCTGGCTCCCCAGCTCTGTTTGCATTATTCCCAGCAAACACTCCTCTAGCTAGCAGAACATTCGCGTGCGCATGGCTTTTCTCGTCGTAGAGTGAGCCATGTTAACTCCATGGGACCTGATGAGACCGTCTTGGAAACACTTGCTCTGGTGTTTCAAAATAACAGTGTTTGATCTCTTTCAAGGTTTCCCACCGGAGGACGGGACTGCAGAGTTCAGGGCACGTCTCCCTTTGGCAAGGTGTAAAATGTGAGCTCGCCTGGTGAGTTAGTGGGAACCCTCCAGATTCTGGTGCCTGTTAGTCATGCCAGGTGCCACGTCCTGACTCTCTGCACCCAGGGAACTTGCTAGAAGAAGCGGCAGTGGCCCTCTTTGAGGCGTTTGTTATAAGGAAGGTACACCGGGGACAGCCTCCTACTTTAGAAAAGACGGTGAAAATCGGTTGGAAAAACAACTTCTTTTCTTGCCTCCTCTTGAGATTTCCATGAAGAGTGTTTATTCTTGGAGGATGGGGATGAAGGGAAAAGATGTTTCAGATGTTGGTGTGGGGCCGGATGCTGAGATTTGCTGGCGTTCAGCTTGCGGTGAAATCGTACAATGCACACTTTTGGAAGAGCTGTTTAATCCCTCCTAGGTAGGGATCTTGGTACCAGAAACAGGCTTCCTCACTGGTATTTGTGACTAATGCTTTGGTAGTCACCACTTAACTTTTTTCGTCTCCAAACCTTTTTAGAACGACCGTTTCCAATGATTCTTTAGAGCGGGACACTGACAGAGATGATTCCCTTCCATTTGGAGGGGATGAGCCCAAGCACAAAAAGGAAGGGGGGTTTCTGGGCGGACTTGACCGCTTAGATCACAGCCCACCCCTTCTCTTCCCAGGTGATTCATAGGGTTGCGCCCCCACCTCCCCCCAGGATGGCTGAGCACAGCATCTGCTCACTGGCCTGAAGTTCGCAGCGATGTCGGCCCTGTCATTGCAGCCTGGGGCCAACCCTGTTTCAAGAGCAGAGTCTCCCAAGAGTGGAGAGGAAGCCTGCCACCTCCAGGTACATCTTTCTCCACGAGAGGCTGCAAGCCTGCTGCACGACACACATTATTTCTTCGGTCTTCTCAACCTGACTTTGAAGTTGACATTACAGGTGAGTAAACTGAGGCTCGAGAGACTAAAGGAAGAACCTGAAGTCACGTTTGTAGGTGACAGAGGGGATTCAACCTAGGGCTGTTCTGGAGCCTGGCTATTCTCCACATATCCTGCTACCTTGTTGTTGTTGTTAATTTGCTTTATAAATAGAAATAAAAGGAAACAGTCAAGGACCAAGGCAAGAGAGGAGCTAACTGGGCAAGAGAGTTGGTTTTCTTTTACGTAAAGATTAAATTCTGAAGATTCTTCTTTGTCCTTTGAAAGTTAAGAGCTTTCTTTTTTTTTTTTAACTTTGCAATGTTTTTATTTATTTTTGAAAGAGAGAGCATGAGCAGGGGAGGGGCAGAGAGAGAGGGAGACACAGAATCAAAGCAGGCTCCAGGCTCCGAGGTGTCAGCACAGGGCCTGACGCGGGGCTCGAACCCATGAACTCTGAGATCATGACCTGAGCTGAAGCCTGAGCCACCCAGGCGACCCTGGCAGTTAAGAGCTTTAAACAAAGGTATGAACAAATTATTCGTACCTGTGCCCAAACCAAGTGCATACAGGACCAGAGCAAGAAGAAAAACAACCAGGGTGTTTCCTCACCTGTACGGGAAGCTGCCCATCCATGTCTCGCAGAGCAAAGCTCTCCCGAGACCAAGCCTGGAAGAGATTCGCTGCTTACCAAGCACCCGAGTTACTATTTTCATCGCTGCTGTTCTCACAAACTCTGGCCCTTGCATAGGTGCAGCGAGAAAGGCAGCCAGAATTTCTTCTACGTGACTTGAAAGTGAAAACCATTCACTTGGTTCCTCTGGGCAAGTTGTCCTAATGGATCAGGACTCAAAATATACAGTCTGGAGGTTTTGTTTTTTTCAGTTGATCAAATACGCAAGTAATTAACTTTTCCTTATCTTAGAGCTAAAATAACTAGAATGAGGTTGAACAGAAAAATTCAGTGATTCCGAATAACTCGGCAGGCGACAGTCCTCCGTGAGCAACAGGGAGCCCGGGAGCCGGCTGCCCAACGTACCCAGCATGGCCATCCTGTAGCCCCCATAAACAGGGCAGCGCAAACCTTTCTTTTCTCAGGATCCTGCATAGAAGCTGTACATACGACGGGCGCTATGTTCGGTACACTAAGGCCATGGGAGCCAGGGGCGGGACGGGCGTATCTGTGGAATAGAGAACAAAGAAGCCCAAACAGCAATGCGGGGGTGGGGTCTCCCTGGGTGGAGGCAGCCTCTGAGAGGTAGGTGGGGAGAAAGAGCCCTATGTGAAGGTAAAATCTAGAATCAAGAAGAGACGAGACTAACTCTTTCTTTTGACAAAGTTGAAGCCATGTAACCCCTGTTCCCCGAGACCTCCTAGTACACGCCCGCGATGGTGCGATGACCGATACTGGCATCTAACGTTGGACACAGTGCTTGTCTAATCCACTGTTCGCATTCACATTGTCTTCGTCTTCTCAAATGCTATTGCCTCTAACTGTTTCTTTCCTGTGGCCCAGCATCGAATCCAGGACCATGTCCTGCACTGAGTGGTCCTGTCCGGTGAGTTTTCCTTGACTATGACACAATTTCTCAGGCTTTCTTGGTTTTAACGACCTTTAGAGGTTTGAAGCATACGGGCCAGTTCCTTCCGTCGAATGCCCCCTATCTCAGGTCTGTCTGGAATTTCTTCGTAATCCGATTCCAGTTACGCACTTCCGGCCGGGGAACCACAGGGGAAATGCTGTGTTCTCTTCAGTGCATCACATCAGGAGGCTAGTGGCGTTGGCCTGTGCCGATATTATTTCTATTAACTTGTATCATTTGATTAGGAAGGTGTGGACTGGTACCTTCTAAGTTATTATGTTTCTGTCTGCTTAGAGATCAAGAAGAAACCTCCCAGTGTGTGCAGAAATACCAGCTCCATATGTGAGATCTGCAACCTGTACAAGAAGATGGCCCAGGACGTGGGCCCAGAGCTGGAGAGAAACTCCCCCTACTGTCACCAGGAGGTCCTCGCCCACTGGGACAGAGCCCAGAAGAGCTGGGCGGCAGCTGTGTCCACCAAGAGGAAGTTCGAGGCGCTAAGGGCAGAAAACGACCACATCGGGCAGCTGCTGGCCCGCTGGGAGTCCAGCTGCCAGCCTTTCCCGAGGGGCCCTTTCGCTCCCGCTGCTCCCCCCGCAGCCCAGAGAGGCCGGGAAGGGTCAGGGGGGTCCCCTGGGTCACCAGGGTCCCCACTGTGAGGGCTCAGGGGTCCGGGGTCGCCTGTGGGATCGACTCAGCTCAGGGCAGCGGGGCCCTGAACACCCACACCCCCACGCACACCTGCACGCATTTCTGCGACCAATTTCTGATCGTCCTCGCTTTCCTTATGCTGTTCTCACTACGCTCGTGCTTTACCTGTCTTCCTAGGGGAGCAGCATAGCTTTACCGCGGCATCATATTAATATAGCTGCGTGAATGTTCTCACGAATACAAGGTTTCCCCCTCAGACGCTTTAGAAACATGGAAGTATTGCGTTTTGATCTAAACTGACACCACTCGTCTTTCAAACATTCTCTAAGGTTGACACAGAATAAGGTCGGACATAAAAATGTCCAAAACAAGACCGCTTCTGCGCCCTAGGACTAGGGTCACAAATCTGCAGAAGCCACCTAATATTTACATGAATAACATTCGGTTGGTTTTAAAAACAATGAGAAAAAAACGTAAACCACATCCCACTCAAACTTGCACAGAATTGTTATTAGCGTAGTCCCACGTTTATATTTTAGCCCTACATTTATATTTTCGTCCTAAATTCATGGGATTAGTTTAGTCCTAAATTTAGAGATGGGAAAACTTAAGAATTTGCAACCGTTTCTTTCTTGTTCTGTCATTTTTTTCTTAATCTTTGTGGTTTTAAGATGCTGTTGTTGAACACTTATAAATTTTATGCAGTCAAAAAAAGTTTTCTCTCGATGGCAAACACACACTCCCATGCACCCGTGCACACACACACACACACACACACACACATGCACACAGGCACACACACGTGCACATGTGTAGAATCTAGGCTCTTCTAGTTCTTTCTTGAGTACCTGAAAATGTAAAAATAGAATTGAAAATTTTAAAAATTGTTTTTAGATAAATAAATAACTGAAAAGCAAAAACGTGTGTGTGCGATGTGTAAACAGAGGAAAGACCCCTTGATCTCATCCCCAGAAAGCAGGTGCCCTGTGTCTCAGCCAGGGTCCCAGCCAGGAGCACTTCTCCCCCAGGGTGCAGAGGACGACGAGGCGAGGAGATAGTCCCCAGCTCCAGCACGGATGAGGGCAGGACCTAGGAGGCGGGCTCCCAGCCCCCAGCACCAGGGGAACCTGGTCCCACCTCGGTCCGGAGGGAGGAGAGGGATGTGGCCTCAGCTGAGCCCAGTGGGGGCTGTCGAGGGAACAGGGAAATGCCCCCTCGGTCCTCCGGTCCCCCTTGGACTGCTGGAGAGGGACGGCCCCCCCGGGGGCTGGGAATGCAGGCAGAGGGGTCAGCCTCGGGCACAGAGCAGGCAGACAGGGTCCAGACGCAATTCGGAGAAGGACCAGCACCCTTGACTCTATTTGATGCAAAGTGTGTGTGTGTGTTACTTCCTTCATTCACATCTGTTTATTTAGTAAATGTCTGTGCAGCTTCTATGATGTGTGTTCCAGTGCATGGGAGGCAGTGATGGAAAGGACACCCCAGTGAGCCCGTGGACCCCGTGGACCCCAGAGCTTACGTTGTAGGAGGGGCAAGGCCAGGTGACAAAGACCAAAGGGACAAAGGATGGTAATCTCTGCTCTGTAGACGGTTCCAATAGGGTGATGGCTAACGAGGGTCAGAGATCACACCCGGAGGTGACATTCAGGCTGAGAGTAAAGCTAACAGGAGGTAGCCTGGGAGGGGAGGGGGCAGAACGTTCCAGGCAGAGAGAACAAGAGTATAAAGGCCTGAGGGCTGTGCTTCTGGGGCAGGGGAACTGGGGCAAAGGTGACAGGGAAGGGGATGGGGGGGGGCAGGGCAACTGCACAGACGTCTCTGTGGTGCAGGGGGGGATGCCAGGGGCAGGGGTAGGCCTGGAGGGAGAGGGTGGCCGCTGGGGACGTGTGTGATGTGTGTCCTACACAGATTTCCCAGGCTGTGAGGACAGGGGAGGTGGCGTGGGGGAGGGGGAGGGGGCTCACGGGGTCGCATGGAGCACTGGGTGCTCATCATGGTGATGGGGGAGGACAGACTGGGGCTGTGTCCGGGCAGCTGGGGGGGTGCTCAGAGGAGAGCCAGGAAGAAGGCCTCACATCTTTCCTGAGAACCCCGAGGGCTGTCCGCACGTCCCCCGGGAGCCCTTAGAAGAATCTCTACGGGGAGCCCTGAACACTCAGGAGGGCGCGGACCGTTCCAGCAGGAAGCCTGCTTTCCGAGGAGGGGAGTCCGCAGCAGGCACGTCGGTCTGGGCTCCCACCATGCTCCCACCGCACCCGAAGCCCTCGCGAGCAGGTGGTCTCCCCTCCCAGGGGCTCCCACAACGGGGACCCCAAGCACGGCTACAGGAGGGGCCTGAGTGCAGGGGGAGGATTCCCAAGCAGGCGCTCAGACTCCCGAGCGCCGACCCCGGCAGAACCACGACAGACGATACGCGTCCTTCCGCAGGGTCACGGGCACAGAAGAGAGACGCTCGGGGACGCGAAGTGCTGGAGAAGGTGGCCTGCGCGCCCGGTGCTGGAGAAGGTGGCCACCCCGGCTCTCCAACTGCCCCTGCTGCAGGCTGGGGGCGGGGAGCAGGCCGGGAGGGCTCTCTGGAGGAGGTGGCCTCTGAGCCGAACACTGACGGATGAGCAGGAGTCACTGATGGTGCTTCCGTGCTTCAAGGGGCGTCTGAATCACTCGAAGACCTTGTCACAGAAGGTTCTGACTCATCAGATGGTGGGGGGAGCTGAGACCCCGCGCTTCCCCCATGTGCTCTCCATGCCGGGACCGGACATGGAGGGCCAAGGACCTTTAGGTGAGTGTGGGGTAGGAGTGGGAAGAAGTGAAGGGGGAGGGGCATTTCCGGCAGAAGACAGGGCGCAGGCGAAAACACAGGGCACCAAACAGCCTCGACTGGGTGAGCCAGGCAAGTCGTGTAGTTAGCTTTCCGGAGCCCGGAAGCTCAAAGCTGGGAGGGCAGGAGGAGGAGGCAGAACAGATGCATACTCTGTGCACACACACACTGTTCCCCTTACCTTGTCTAGGGCTCTTATCCTACAACGGCCATCTTGTCCCCCTAAGGGACTCCTTTCCTGAAATCACAAGCACCTTGAATCCTGTAATCCAGGGGTGTGAATGGCCATCATGTCCCTTTTGGAGATCCTCTGTTTGAGAACCAAGCTATCACAGAGAAAGCGGTGAAGCCAAAAGACAGAGAGGGCCAGAGTCCTGACACCTGGACCCTTGATCCAGCTGTTCCTGAAGCCTCCGTCTTAGTCTCATAAAGGACCTAAGCTGAGTCCCCTGTGAGGCTGAAGCAGTTTGAGATGAGTTTCTGCCACTTGCATGTGAAAGAATCCTATCGTTTGTAATAATTCCGATGGCAAATGCCGTCTTAAGTAGAACTGCGCTCTGTCCAGAGTCAGAGTCCCGCAGAACAGACAAGGTGAGGCGGCTCGCAGTTCAGGTGGCCACACCCGGGCTCACACCTGACAAGTTCGAGGACGGTCACAAGCTTCCCCGTTGCTGAGATTGCAGGACGTCTTCCCTCTGGGCCCCCCACTGTCCATTACAGTTGCCCCCTCCCTGGGGGGTCCTGGGGGGCGTTGTTTTCCTCTGCGTCCGAACATCTTCAGGGGCCACGGCAGGGACGGCAAGTTGAGGGCTCGGCCTTGGCCGCTGACCCATCCCGCCCACGGCGGGCTCCTCCGGGGAGCAGCGCCTGGGCCTGGGGGCTCCCGGCTCCTGTGTGTGCAGGGGGCACCCCCCCTCCTGGGTCAGCCTCTGGGGAAGGGGGAGGCCTCAGGGGCAGGACCCGGGCCATCCTGTCCCCAGCAATGCCTCTCCCCGCCTTTCGGACGGACGGCTCCTCCCGGGCCGCCTCGGAAACCCGGGTCCGAGGCCACGCCCGCCCCGAGCGGCCGAAGGGGAGGATACGACCGCGCATGCCCAGTAGTCCTCCGCGGGGCGCCTCCAAGGAGCCTGGAGGGAAAAGGGAAGAAGGTCCGGATTGGCGCCCGGGTCCTCCGACCCCCGGAAATGCCACCCAGGCCGGAAGGAGAGGAGCCGAGGACAGCGGAGCCGTGGAGCCGTGGCGCCCGTGTGGGTCCAGAAGGGTGAGACGGGAGGGCCGCTCGTCTCCCGTCTGTTAAGATTTATAAAGACGAGGCCGGAGACAGATCTCCCCGCAGAGCTGATGCCGCGCTCTATGGGCTGACTTTCCGAGGGAGACAAAGCTCCCGGGGACGCGTAGTTGTGCATCTGAGCCGGGCAAGAGGGTCCCGGCTCCCAGACGCGGCCCAGACTGCTCCCGCCTCACCCCTGCCGGGGACGCCCAGGAGATCCCGGGTGTGGTTCTCAAAGCCAAAGCCCGCGGAACCCTCCTGACGTGATGGGGGTGGGGGGTGGGGGGGTACTGACCCCGAAGGCTCTGCCGCCGGCTGACATAAACCCCCCCCAGAACTCTTGTCTTTGCACCAAAGGCCACCCCCTGGGCAGCTGTGTGAATCACTGCCCTGGGTTGGGCTTTGAAGGGTCCTCCGTCCGTTGCTAGGGTGACAAGTCCTGGGCTGCCTCGCCCGGGACTCACGGGCAGCACACCCCCCTCCCCCAGAAGGACGGGCCGCTCCTACCTCCTCCCGGAGCCATGAGGCCGCTCCGAGGCTCCGTCATGGACCCCAGACTCGCGGGTGAGGAGGAAAGGCCGCCGGCCACCCACAGGCCCCATGTGGAGGGTGCACCGACAGCCCCAGGGGGGTGGGACAGGACCCGGCGCGAGCTAGGGGGCCGTGATGGACCCCAGACACAATCACCATGGCAACCTGCTCTCCAGCCTTGGCCTCCCCACCTTCCAGACGTGTGTCCCGTTCTCCAGCATGTGGTCACGGGCGGGTCTTGCTGCCACATGCAGAGCAAGGTGACAGACACACCCTGTTGGTGCTTGGTGCCCGTGCTGGCTTGATTAGTGTCCCCCCAAATTCGTGTCCACCTGGAACCTCAGAACGTGAGCTTATTTGGAAATAGGGTCTTTGCAGATGTAGTTAGTTGAGATGAGGTCACAGGGGCCAGAGCAGACCCCCGATCCGACGTGACCGGTGTCCTTGCAGGCACAGGAAGGAGACCCAGACCCGCAGCGGGGAAGGCAGGCCAGCCCCCGGCAGGGACTGCAGGAACGCCCAGCTTAGCAGCAGCCCAGAAGCGGGACAGAGGCACCAAACGGATCTCCCTTGGGCCTCCAGAAGGGACCAGCCCGGGTGGACCCTGACCCCACCCCTGCGGCCTGGAGAACAGCGAGAGGATCCAGTTCTGTGTTCTGTTACCGCAGCCACATTCCCCTTTGAGTGAAGAAGAAGGCTCTTGATTGTTACTGGCCCATGGGGCAGCGTCAGCCCAGGCCCCTGGTGCCCTCAGAAGGTGCCTTAAAACGTGTCCCCATCAGAGATCAGGCTGAAGGGTCAGGTGACCCCCCCCCCCCGTTAGTCCTCTCAACTTTGGAGAAAGGGGACAGGGAGGGAATGGGGAGGGGAGGGTATGGAGAGAGTATGGGGAGGGCATGGGGAGGGAAGAGAACCGGTTGCTATGGAGGACTTTAGCACCGATGCACAGCTACATTCTGAAATTTTACTTTTTCTGATGGCAAAACCTAAAAGGTATGATAGTTTGAATTCTAGTTAAAACTTCACTCTGCAAAAGATAAATTAAGAGTCCCATTTACAGTTGCACCAAAAAAGAATAAAATGCCTCAGAATACACTTAAGCAAGGATGTGAAAGACCTTTGCTCTGAAAACAATAAAATATTGCGGAAAGAAATTGAAGATGATACCAGCAAATGGAAAGATACTCCACGCTCATGGGTTGGGAGAAAAAATATGAAAATGTCCATATTATCCAAAGCAATCTACAGATTTAGGGCAATCCCTATCAAAATACCAACAGCATTTTTCACAGAACTAGAAGAAGGAATCCTAAAAATGTGTATGGAACCACCAAAAAAAAATCCAACTAGCCAAAGCGATCCTGAAGAAGAAAAACAAAACTGGAGGTATCACAATCCCAGATTTCAAGATAAACTAGAAAGTGTAGTAATCAAAATAACATGGTACTGGTACAAAAATAGACACAAAGATAGATGGAACAGAACAGGGAGCCCAGAAAGAAACAGCATTTATACGGTCGATTAATTTGCGACAAAGCAGGAAAGAATATCCAATGGGGAAAAGACGGTATCTTCAACACATAGTATTGAAAAAAACTGGACAGCAATATGCAAAAGAATGAAACTCGACCACTTTCTTACAGCATACACAAACTAAACTCATGTTTCCACCATGAGGCCCCTAAGGGATGAAATGATTGTTGTCGCAGGGAGCCTCCCTGTTGACACAGGTACCCAGGAGACCTGTCCACTGCTGTATCACCCGAGTGGCACACAGTGTCCCACACAAACCCGGAGCCCTGTGTCCCTCTGTGCCTCTTGCGTCGACTCATCGTGCCAGGACAGGCTGCCTTAAAAACGGGCCTGACTTGTTAAAATGCACACATCTCCCAAAAGGAACAGTAACCTTGTGTGGATAATGAATGTACATGCCGCCGGGACTTTTCTCCATTTGGAGGAAAGTTTCCAGTCCTTCAGACCAAAGATGGTCAGAGTGGGGAAGCTGGGAGGGACCCCTTTCCATCGTTAACCAAAAGTGTTACAGGCTGGGCATCTGCTGACAGAGGGATGGAGGGGAAAACGGCCCTCATTCAAAGATCGGGCTGGAAGGGCTGCTCCTGGAAATCTGGACGAGACCCTGAGGTCTGGGAGTGGTCAGGGGACTCCTCACTCAGGCCCCAACCAGCCAGCTGCAAAGCTGGCATGAGAGCCCGGATTTTCCAAAGTCTTCCTCATATCTTGTCTTTATTTAAATAACTTTGACTTTATCATATGCACCATAATGTGAGCTGCATAAAAGCTGCAGTGTATTTTGTCTTTCTCTCCACTGCACCTGCAGCAGTGAGAGCATAGAACCACTGAGGTGCCCCATTTGTTGAACACACAGGTCATCATAGCTGGATTCATCCTGCAGAGATATTCTGGGTCTCATCCCACCCATCGCTCCCTCTCAAGCGTCCCCTCAAGACGAAGAGGGTGGCTGGATGTGCAGCGGCAGGCAGGACCTGAGGCCAAGAGGAGACTCGTGGTATCAGGCCTCTTCTTGTAGGTTCCTAACGTTGGGAGCTCACCACAGTCTGGGTCCTTCAGGGATGCTCTCATCACAAAGAGATATTCCAAAATATGGGAACTTCTGGTCTCATCCAACCTGGCCTTAGATGGCCAACGACTCTTACTTTCAATGTTACCCGATTCCAAACAGACAGCCCCTTAGGAACATAAGAAAGCTGTTCCCAGCCCCTGAATGTGGGGTTTACCAACCGAGTATTGTTTCTTCTTGCACGAGTAGCGACATCATTTCTGGAAAAGGACTTTCAGGACTGGGTAGATCTGTGCCGTTTTCCTAGCACTGGTTCTGCTTCTTCAGGCATGCCCTCCTTTCAACTACCAAACTTGGGTTATGGGAAGTTTGGGTAAACAAAGCTCTTATGAGTAATTAGTATCCAATTAGGCCATGGTTTCATGTCTGTGGGAGTCAAGGCCTCTTTTTCCGACCTCTGGGAAGAATTAAGCAGGTCAGACTTTTGTTTACAGAGCAAGGCCCATGCTGACTGCCCGTCCATTTACAGGTTGTTGTTAGTGGCTACACATCTACAGAAAGCTACTCACTATTTTTGTTGGCCCTCGCTACTGATGGAAGGGCAAGCCTGGCCTCCAGTGACCTAGGTCCTTCCTGTCTGTGTCCATCTTGTAGGAGGCTCTAGCACCACGGAGAAGCCTTATCCTGACCCAGAGGGAAGGTTGTGACACTGCTCTCTGGGTGAAAGGTCATGACACGGTCCTTCCTGTCATCAGCCTGTCTCAAATGACAAACCTGGAGTGAGAGCCTCTCCGCTGACAAGATTTTGTGCCTTGTTTCTGTTTCCCAACTTCGTATTATGAAAATGTTCAAATATACAGAAAAAAGTAAAGGAAGAACACAATGAATATTTATATTCCCTGCCCTTAGATTCACCAATTGTCCAAATTTGGCTGAGCCATTTGAAAATGAGTCGCACCTTAAATATTTCTGCATGTATCTCCTAAGAACAAGTACATTTTGCATGTCTTCTGCCCATTTTTTAACTGGGTTATTTGTTTTTTGGGTGTTGAGTTTGATACGTTCTTCATAGATTTTGGATAATAACCCTTTATGAGACATGTTGTTTACAAATATCTTTTCCCATTCCTAGGCTGCCTTTTAGTTTTGCCGATTGTCTCCTTTGCGGCGTAGAAGCTTTTTATCTTGATGAGGTCCCAACAGTTCATTTTTGCTTTTGTTTCTCTTGCCTCTGGAGACATGTCTAATAAGAAGTTGCTACAGCCTAGGTTCAAAGAGATTGCTCCCTGTGCTGTCCTCTAGGGTTTTGATGGTTTTCTGTCTCACATTTTGGGGTCTCATCCATTTTGAATTTATTTTTGTGTATGCTGTAAATTAGTGGTCCAGTTTTATTCTTCTGCACATTGCCATCCAGTGTTCCCAGCACCATTTGTTGAAGAGACTGTCTTTTTTCCATTGGCTATTCTTTCCTGCTTTGTCAAAGATTGGTTGACCACATTGTTGTGGGTCCATTTCTGGGTTTCCTATTCTGTTCCATTGATCTATGTGTCTATCTTTGTGCTAGTACCATACTGTCTCGATGACTGCAGCTTTGTAATATAGCTTGAAATCCAGAAACATGGTGCCTCCAGTATGTTTTTAATTTTCAGGATTGCTTTGGCTATTCAGGGTCTTTGGTAGTGCCGTACAAATTTTAGGATTGTTTGTTCTAGTTCTGAGAAAATTTCTGGTCGTATTTTGATAGGGATTGCGTTAAATGTGTAGACTGCTTTGGGTAGTATAGACATTTCAACAATGTTTGTTCTTCCTATCCATGAGCATGGAATGCTTTCTCATTTCTTTGTGTCTTTTCCAATTTCTTTCATAAATATTCTATAGTTTCCAGAGTAGAGATCTTTCACTTCTTTAGTTAGCTTTATTCCTAGGTATCGTATTGTTTGTGTGCAGTTGTAAATGGGATATATTCCTTGATTTCTTTTTCTGCTCCTTTGTTATTGGTGTATAGAAATGCAACAGATTTCTGCACATTGATTTTATATCCCGTGACTTTGCTGAATTTGTGTGTCAGTTCTAGCAATTTTTTGGTGGAGTCTTTCAGGTTTTCTACATCGAGTATCGTGTCATCTGCAAATAGTGAAAGTTTGACTTCTTACTTCCTTGCTGATTTGGATGCCTTTTATTTCTTTTTGTTGTCTGATTGCTGAGGCTGACTTCCAGTGCTATGTTAAATAGTAATGGTAACAGTGGACATCTTTGTCTTGTTACTGATCATAGGGGGAAAGCTCTCAGTTTTTCCTCATTGGGGATAATATTACCTATGAGTCTTTCCTATATGGACTTTATGGTGTTGAGGTATGTCCCACATACCCCTACTTTGTTGAGGGTTTTTGTCAAGAATGATGCTGTATTTTTGTAAACACTTTTCCAAAGAAGACATCCAGATGGCTAATAAGTACATGAAAAGATGCTCGACACCACTTATCATCAGGGAAATACAAATCAAAACCATGAGGAGATACCACCTCACACCTGTCAGAATGGCTACAATTAACAACACAAGAAAAAACAGGTGTCAGCGAGGATGTGGAGAAAGGGGATCTCTTTTGCACTGTTGATGGGAATGTAAACTGGTGCAACCACTCTGGAGAACAGTATGGAAGTTCCTAAAAAAACTAAAAATAGAACTACCTTATGATCCAGCAACTGCACTATTAGGTATTTACCCAAAAGATACAAAAATACAGATTGGAAGAGGTACATGCACCCCAGTGTTTGCAGCAACATCAACATTATCAACAGTACCTATGGAGAGAGCCCAAATGTCCATAAACTAGTGAATGGATAAAGAAGATGTCATATGTATATACAATGGAATACTACTCAGCCATCAAAAAAATGAATGAAATCTTGCCATTTTCAATGACTTGGATGGAGCTAGAATGTATTATCCTAAATGAAATAAGTCAATCAGAGAAAGAAATACTATATGATTTCACTCATACATGGGATTTAAGAAACAAAACAAATGAATATATGAGAAGGTGGGGGAAGAGAAGAGAGGGAAACAAACCACAAGAGACTCTTAATGATAGCAAACAAACTATGGGCTGATGGAGGGAGGTGGGGGGGTGGTGGGTAGAGATGATCTAGATGAGTGATGGGTATTAAGGAGGACACTTGTTTTGATGAGCACTGGGTGTTGTGTGTAAGTGATATATCAGTCACTTCTACTCTTGAAATCAATATAACACTGCATGTTGGGTAACTACAATAAAAAAAACAATAAATACATTCTTTAATACAACCAAAGTGACATTATGTCAAATAATTTATTTTATTTAAGTTATTGAAGCAACTGGAGTAAAATTGCTCATAATGTTTCCTTCTTATCCTTTTTTTTACTACTTATTCGTTTTTGAGAGATGGAGAGAGACATGAGTCAGGGAGGGGCAGAGAGAGAGAGAGGGAGACACAGAATCTAAAGCAGGCTGTCAGCACAGAGCCTTATGTAGGGCTAGAACTCACAAGCCATGAGATCATGACCTGAACTGAAGTTGACACTTAACCGACTGAGGCCCCCAGGCCCCCCTGTTTCTTATCCTTTTAATGGCTGTGGGATCTGCTTCTATTTCATTATTGGTGTGGTATATGTTTTCTCTTTTTTCTGGATGGGTTTAATTAGAGGTTTATCAATTTCATGGATTTTTTTTTCTCTGAAACAACCAGGTGTGGGATTCTTTTTCTTTTTTCCAAGTTTTTTATTTCATTGATTGATTCTTTTATGTTAACTATTCCATGGGGGTTGGGGGTGGAGGTTAGTTTCTTTTTTTTTTTTTTTTCATTTCTAACATCTTAAGGTAGTAGTTCAGATTTTTAAAAACTGTATCCTGAAATTTTTAATACGTGTTTTACTTTTTTACTTAGTTCTAAATATTCTTAGTTCCTTTGTCATTTCTTCTCTGACCCATGGTTCTCTAGAAGTATGTTGTTTAACTTTAAAATATTTGTTTTTTTTTTAACTATTTCACCATATCCTTGTCAACACTTGTCGTTGTCTTCTATTTCATGTGAAGTACTACTTTATGGTGGGCTTGATTTGCATCTCCTGAAAGACTAATGAGGCTTAGTGTGTTTTCAGGTGTTTATTCCAATTTGTGTATTTTTTTTTATTTTGCAGAAATGCCTATTCAAATCTTTTGTCCACTTTTAATTATGTGTCGCTCTACTGTTGACTTGGAAGTGTTCTTTGTATATTCTGGATGCAAGTCTCTTATCAGATATATGATTTGCAAGTATTTCCTTCCATTCTGTGGGTTATCTGTCACTTTCTTGCTTTTGCCCTTTGAAGCACAATTTTGATGAAGTCCAATTTATCTGTTTTGCTCTTTTTTCTCTTGTGTGTGTGTGTGTGTGTGTGTGTGTGTGTGTTTTCGTATTGCATCTCAAAAACTATTACCTGACTCAAAGTTACAAAACTGGCTTATTTCTTTCTAAGAGTTTTACAATTTTAACTTACGTTTAGGTCTTGAATGCATTTTGAGCTAATTTTGGTGTTTAGTACCAGGAAAAGTTCCACCTTTACTCTCTTGCATGTAGACATCCAGCTGTTCCATTAATCATGCATCATTATGCAAGAAAAAAATTTCTCCTAATATGTAAATGAAAAGCTAATTTTGTGAAGTCATAAGACATTATCTACAGAATTCTGCTTACAGGTACTGAGTCAAAATGCCCTCAAACAGGCCAACTGATTTATCCAAGACCATCCATGCACCATATTTGGTCTCAGCTTGTGCACCCGGGATCTGCACCAACCCTGATCCTCAATGTGGTGGCATTTGGAGATGGGACCTTTGGGAGACAATTAGGTCAGGAGAGTGGAGCCCTTGTGAATGGAATTAGTGTTCTTATAAAAAGACACAACACAAATCTCGCTTCTTCTCTCTCTCTACCACGTGATGGCACAGCAAGGAGGCCCCACGTATAAATCAGGAAGAGAGTTCTCCCCCAAAATCCGACTATGTTAGCATCCTAGTCTCAGACTTTCAGCCTCCAGAATGATGACAAATAAATATTTGTTGTTTACACCACTCCCTCTATGGTCATTTGTTATAGCAGCCTAAACTAAGAGCTGGCTACATAAAATGGCTTTGCTTCCCTTGTAGACTTTATCCTTATCAGTAAAATGGGGTAGCCACATTTTCCCAGAGTTTGGAGAGGATTAAATGAGATGAAATAATCAAGCCCTGAGTACACTGATGTGGTTGGTCAGTGGAGCATAACCCTGGCATGACCCACGGGTGGGGACCTTGCTCATGAGCCAGATGACAGACCTTCACTGAGTACTTAGCTTGGGGGTGGGGTGGGGAGGGGGCTCCTCCTTGAAGCATTCCCAGCCCCCCAGGGGCTCTGTAAAATCGGCAGGATCCCAGTCTTGGATGATAAAGCTTGAACCTTCTTAAGTCACACTCCCTGCCTCCGGAGGACATAGGCAAATAACCCTGACACGTGTCGTTTTAACCCTTCTTCTGCTCTTCCTGCCAGAGGGGCAGCCTGGTCAGTCTCACCAGGGGCCATCATCCGTTCTGTAAGCTTTCTTTTGCTCCTCCATTCGGGCCTCCATCCAGCTCTGCCTTGTGCAGGCACAGCCCTCCGATCTGTCCCGACTCCCTTACTCCTGTGGCTGAGACCAGGCCTAAATCATTAGCCATGTAATCTATTGCAGTCGCCTCCTGGCTGGTGGCCACGCTCCCAGGTCCTCCCCAGTTTCTAACCCCTTGTGAGGCTTCCTCTTGAGCAACCTTCCAAAAGTTTGTGTGAAGCGTGATCCCAGTGGCTTCTGCTCTCAGAAGTTTCCGCTCTCCGTTTCTACCACCGGAGATCATTATGGAGCCATCATTCTGAGAGAGAGAAACGTGACAAGTCTGCCAGGAGCTCCCTTTTCCTTCCCATCCAAACTCTGAGCTCCATGGTAGGTCCTCCAGGCCACTGGTGACCTGACCCTGTTGATGCTGCAGCTCAACGCCTGTCACACCTCATGGAGTTTCAGGCTTTCCCCCACACGTTTCCTTTTTTTTGGAAAGACCTTCTTGGGACCCTAGAAGACTCCAACGCCCCCCTCATGTCCCTATGGCACATGAAGGACAAGAGAGCCCTCGATAGGTCCTCTAGCCCTCAACAGGTCCTTTCTAGCCGGCCAACTTCCTTATCAGACAGCAAACTTCTTGTGCATTACTGCTCACTGCAGCCTTAAACTTAGCACCCCTGTCAGTTAAGCGCAATTCTTCATAAATGTTTGTCAGTCGGCAGGGGAACCTCAGTTTGGGAGCTGGCTGGGTAGTGGGCAGGTGTGCCCGCCGTGTCCAAAGAACCGGTGAGGGGGAAGGAAGGCGGCCAGCGGGACAGATCAAAGGGTCACCCAGGAGAAAGCTCCAACTGTGGGAGAGTCTCCAGCTGCAAGTTGTTTTACGCTATTGTTTGTTGAATTGGTCACCTTCTAGTTTCCAGAAATCTCAGATAAGAGGCTGGAGGTTGGGTGGGGGACAGCACTGGGAGGAAAGCCGGGGGGATGGAAAAGCACAGCATAGCTCCCAAGGTCTCTAAGGATAAAGGCTTTCCTGCTGGGTCACGTGGCCCACACCACACAAACTACACCCCCACACACACACACACACATGCAGGCAGGCACCCTCGATTCCAGCATGCTCCTAGCCAGGTTACCCAACTTCTCCAAGCCTCATTTTCTTGACGAACGTGGAGTGACCAGCAGAGAGCACAGCAAGCCCTCATCGAACAGCATTGTTGTTCTCTTTATTACATCACCTTCCTTCGAGGAGTCAAAGGCACCGATGCCCACATGATGAGGCTGATTGTTTATTATGCCACAGTGGAAGCAGGTGGTTAATGTACATGCACAGATATGCCCAGCTACTTGGTGTAACTGTGGAGAAAGGAACACCGAGACCACACCAAGGAAAGATCATTTGCGGGCACCTGCAGCAGTAAACGCGGCGTCTCCTCCCTCTCCAGGGGGCTGCTGTTGTGATATGGTGTCCTTTTATCCGGGTCAGTGCAAAATCCAATCCCCATCGATCTCTTCGTGACAGCCCTCGGGGGAAGGCAGGGGTCACTGCTGCCCCACTGTCAAAGGCCACAACTCTCCGTCTCACCATTAGGGATTATACATGGAGCTGTCAGTCGGAGAGTGAACACTTAAGAGGCTCTAAGAATAAGAAATAGTCCCATCGCAATGCCAAAAATGGTGTTCTATTTCCTCGTCAACATTCCCGTCATTGGATTAGCCAATTCAAAGGCAATTCCTGGCTGAAAGTGTGATTCTTGTCCTCACTTTGCAAATTGTAATCTATTTCACAGAAAATCCTCCTTAAGGTAACTTGAGGAATTTCAGCAAAAGGATTTTTTTTAATTAAGTTATGCTGCAGAGGGAGAAAGAACACTATACCCCCTCGAGACAATGGAAATAAAGTTATTGCCCACATTTTCATTTTCCGAAGGCACTTTGCTCTATTATTTCATAGTTGTTTGAGATCAGAAAAATCGCCCTTACTTAAAATTTCAGGCAACTTCTTTGCCTCTACAAAAATCCAGGGATGGATTCAAAACAACTTAAAGATAGTTTTCTAATGGTTTGTTTGATTCAGCCGTCTGTCAAAGAGATTATAATTTTTAATTAAGGGGCCACACGGTCTTTGCGTTAAAGTTTAAGGCTGGTCATTTTATTTCGTCATATTACCTTAATAAATATAAGTATTGATTTATATTTCCTGGTTTATTGATTAATGAAATCACAAATGGTTACTTTCTAAAACACAAAACATAACATTATTTGAATGAATTCCTGCCAATAATCTACAAACTCTAATTGAATGACAACACAGAAGTCCTTGCCAGATTATGTCACGAGAAGGGAATAAAAGTATTAGTAGTTACTATTTGAAATCAAAAAATTTAACATTCTTGGCTCCTATATGCTAATTAAGGAAGGCCAGCCTTTATAAAACGGTGACATTTGAAAGACAGGAAGGAACCTTGCAGGACGAGCAGGAGGGAAAAAGAATTTCAGACAGGGAAAGCCACGTGTAATCCCTTTAGAAACCTTATGAGATACAAATTATTATTCCCTCTGCAAAGAAAAATGGATGCTCAGATACATTAAAATCTCCAAAGTTAAAATTTGAAAGCATTATCCTGGAGCGTTGACATCCATCATGGGCATGTGTAATTCTAAAGTGTTGTTTTGCCATAATACAAAACTACTGCCCATTTCATTGATTTGAGGATATCACACTCATACACACACACACACACACACACACACACACACACACTCGCTTCACAAATGAAGTGTACCCAGAAAGGGGTTAGACACCCGGATATAGTTGTGTCTGCATGGGTACATGCGTTTACTTGTATCTGTAGAAGCTAACAGATGCTTGGTTCTGTGATATGAATACTTGTGAAACTTTTAACCCCTCTTTACCTTACATATATTCAAGTGCTTGACTGCCTCTTGGGGAAAATATCATGCGTAGATAGAGCGGAAGATGCCAACACGGCTGGAGCTATTAATAAAAGGAATAGAACTTGTAAAGGAACAGCAAGTTAGCAATAAAAGAATTTACCTACAAATACCGACCTTCACCTTCTGGGTAAGTCTTTTATATTACAAACAAAAAAATAGTGCAGCGCTCGGTCACTTGCTTACATATTTGTTTCTCGAGAGGAAATGCCTAAATCATTAGCTAGAGGAGGAATAGTTCGCTTCTCTTTGAGAAAAACGAAGCAACAGACCGTTGGTATGCTCCTGGAGTGAGGACTTGAGGAAGATTGGTCTGAAAGCATAAGGTATGAAACTAGGTAATCAAATGCACTCGGCATGGCCATTCGGGGACACAGTCATCACAAGGGCTTTGACAAACACTGTATGAAGCATCACTGATTTTTGTTAGGTCTGTGGATTTTTTTCACAAGCGGATTTTGGCTGCCTGCAACAACCAGGCATTTTACATGGAATTCTGCCTGTTGTTCTGTTTTGTCTGGAAAAATCTTTCCTGTCCTTCTATTTTCCTTTCGGCTTATACCGAACATCTGTAGGAAGGGAAAAAAGCCAAGGTGTGCTGGTTCTCCTCTGTGAAGAATGTTTTAATTCCCTAAATTTTTTTTTTTCAAAATCCAATCTGGGTCAAGATTTATCATCTGCATTTAGCATTTATACTTCTAAAGTTGGGGGGGTTCAGAGCAATGCATATATAAAAGAAAATACAACCAAAAATGACCTCACCGGTTTATTGTTGTTGTTACTATTTTTCCAGTAATTTAAGGTGCCCAGATAGATGGACAGGAAGGTGCCGAGACTTCCCGTGGACCTCCTGCCACCACACGTGCATAATCTTTCCCGTGATCAACCTCCCCCACCAGAATGATACACTTGCTACGGTTGATGACTCTACAAGACGTCATTATCACCCAAAGTCCACAGCTTGTCTTAGAATACACTCGCAGTGTTGTACTGAGAGTTGTACCCATTACATGGGTTTTGGAAAAATGTATGATGCCATGTATCATCCATCATTATAGTATCGTGCACAAGAGTTTCACTGCCTTAAAAATCCTCTGTTTGCCTCCTATGCATCCTCAGCCTCCAGCAAACACCAATCTTTCCCTGGTTTCCGTAGTTGTGTCTTTTCCATAATGTCATATAGTTGGAATCATACGTTATGTAGCCATTCTAGATTGGTTTTCTTCACTCAGCGATGTGCGTGCAAGGTTCCTCCATGTCTTCTCTCATTTATTTAAGTGTTGAGCAATATCCCATTCACCTCACCTATGGAAGGACATCTCAGTTGCTTCTGAGTTGGGGCAATTAGGAATAAGACTGTTAGGAACATTTCTGTGCAGGTTTTTGTGTAGACATGAAATTTTTCCCAGTTTGTTTTCAGAGGCGGGTTGTATCGTTATTCTGGGGCCAACACATCAGGAGGGGACTTTTGCAAAGATAGGTGTTATTTTCAGTCCCTAAGAAGTGAGGGCATGCCGTGCCGTGTGGGGCCACGTGAGGAAGCATCAGAATCTGTCAGGAGGCAGAGAGAATGAGGGGAAAACATGGACAGAAGACTTTATTGTGGCTTTTATGGGGAAAAAAATAGGTGAGGCAAGGTAGGCTGGTTTGGATAACTTCACTGGGCTCTGGGGTAGAGGGACTATCTCTAGTTGTCTGGTATCTGGCCCTGGGATGATTAAGGAAGAATATTGCCTCCTCAAATGTAGGAGACAGACAGCAGGTGTTCTGAGCATGGGCTGTGCTCTGAATTGGTGAGTTTGCATATGAAAGGCACACTCCCAGGCAAATGCTTTGTTATCTATAAGAATTACCTAGCCCTGGGAGGGGCAGTCTCTTCCCAATCAACAAGGTCCCATATGCCAGAACACAAGAATACAGAAAATAAGGACCTATGACACATAAGTTAGCAGCAAATTAAATGAAAGGGTATTTGCTTTCTATGGCTCTAGCACAAATTACCATAGACTCAGGGACTTACAAGAGTCATCATTCCACATGGTCGTGGTTAGGTGCTCAGGTGCAGAGCAGGTGGGTCCTCTGTTCAGAGTCTCAAGTGCTGTGTTCTCATATGAGGCTTGGGGTCCTCTTCCAAATCCACTGGTTGTTCACGGAACTTAGTTCTGTGGGGACTGAGGTCCCCATCTTCTTGCTGGTTGTTGGTGTAGGGTTGTTCTGAGCCCCCACAGGCCACCCTCGGGTGCTAGCTACATGGACCCCCCTCAACTCCTCCTGTTTGAGGACAGACAACTCAAACATGCATGATTGCTTTTTGCAGGCCAGCAAGAGCATGTCTTTCTTTGACTTCTGTCTCAGACCTTATAACACTAAGAACTCACCTGCGTAGACAAAGCCCACTGAAAGGTATAGCCTTTTCATTAACTCAGCTGTTTAGGGACCATAATTACATCTGCAAAGATCCTTTTGGCCATGTATTGTCACACAATCCCCGATTTGATATCCCCTCCTATCCACAGGTTTTACCCACACTCAAATGCAAGGGTGTGGGTCATTGTGGGCCATCTTAGAATTCTGCCTGCTACCTAAGAGAATTACTCCTTTGGAGGCAGAACTAAAAATGAGCCGTCAGAGATGTCCTCTTTTCCATTTGGGATCTATTCTGTATTTGAAATGGATTTGTCTACTGAAAATGAGGACCAAGTAATATATAGTCTCCCAGTAGAGAAATTGGACATTCCCTTTGAAGGGCCACCCAATTCCCATGACTCATCTTTGGGTCTAGCCTTAAGACCACCAAAGATCCAAACACCCCAGGGGGTTGGTGATGGCCCTCTAGAAAGTTTACCAATGGCTTTGGTACATCTGTATCTAAACAGCAGATTAAATATTCTCCCTTGAGAGCGTTGGGTGCTGCTATGAGCTGAATGTTTGTGTCCCCCTCAAATTCATATGTTGAAACCTAGGACTCCAGTGTGATAGCATTGGGAGGTGGAAACTTTTGGGCAGTGATTAGGTCGTGAGGTCCTTCTCTGCCATTTGAGGTTATAGACCAGGAAGCAGGCCCTCACCAGACACTGGATCTGCTGATGCCTTCCTCTTGGACTTCTAGCCTCCAGAACAGTAAGAAATAATATTTGCTGTTTAAGCCACACAGGCTATGGTATTCTGCTACAGTAGCCTGAGCTAAGATAGGTGTGAAGGGTGGACTTAAAGGGACAGACATTGGATGGTGCGTGGAAGATGTGATCTGAGCAAGGTGGTTGTTTTCCCTCTCTGGGGTTCCCAAACACGCATTCTCAAACTCCCTAAATTATCCAAGCTCTGGGATAATTTGATGGTCCATCACCAGGGTGACTGCTGTTAAGAATACCTTGGAGGTGGTAAAAAAGGAAATAAGGAAGGAATTGGCGGGGGCTGGGGGGTGCAGTCTTTGTGTGTCCACATTTGTTGTATAGGAGATTTAGAATTGTACTCTTTCTCAGCTTTGCTTCCAGCCTTGATGTGACTGTTGTATTCAAAACTTGGCACGCTATTGTAGACCATTTCTGAAACCTATAAAGAACACTGGATGAGCTAGAGAAAAGCTGTGTTTACTTCCTAGGCATGTCTGAAAGGCATTGTTCCCCTCCCCCCATCCTTGAGCCAATATGAGAGGCCAGTTCATGACAAATCTTAGATAACTAGGGAATTAGGTCAATGCTGGGTCTAATCCAGAGGGCTAGGAGGCTTGAATTCGATTTCAAAAGTTTTTAGTGGTTCTGGAGTTATCAGACTAAACCAGTGGTTCTCAATAAGGGATAATTTTGCCCCCAAGGGGACATTTGGCATTGTCTGGAGAGAGTTGCCACAACTAAGGAGGCGCTCCTGGCATTAGGGGCAAAAGAGTGCTTCTAACATCGTACAGTGCATGGGATGGCCCTAGAGAGCAAGAATTATCTAGTCCAAAATGTCAATAGTGCCAAGTTTGGGAAGCCTTGGGTTAAACCAAACCACTGGGCCTTCCCAACACTGTGTGACTCTCACTAAGGCAAAGTATGTCCCGTGATACAAGAACATGGGGAGGCTGAGTTTCCAGAGTTGTGGACATGTCTGTCCTTCCTCACACCCTTTCCCCAAGGAGGAAAAAATGTTCCGTGCTCCCCAGTGTTGGCTGCCTAGAGGTCTTCCTGGTAGAAAGCTCAAGACCCTATACCTAGAACCCAGGCTGCCCTAGGAGCTCCAGGCAGGACACAGACAAGGCTGAGCAGGGGATGCCATTGCTACTGTCACCCTGGGTCTCTTGACCTCTCAGGGCAGGTGGGAAAGAAGCAGCAGCCCAGAAGTTGAACTGATTATTATCTTTTTCAGGACTGCATTTCCTGTCTCTTGGCAAGTCCCCAATAAAGGAGGTACGTGTTCCTGATTTGTCCTTTTGGGGGAAAAAAGACAGATCAGTCAAATGAATGGATAGAAGGGATTCTATGAAAGGAAAGAAAATGTACTTCTAGGTTATGACAGAAGCAAGTCAACGCAGGAAGCCTAAACTTGAACCCAACATGGCTTACAAACGTTATTCTGTGCAGTTGTGTTAGGCAAGTTCCAGGGAAAAAAAAGAAAAGAAAAGAAATAGATAATATTTAACATTTTTCAGGGGAGGGGTAGGGAGGTTGTAGACAGTGAAATCACAGATCCTGAGTATTTGTATTCATGTACATCCCTGGGTAGGGGAAAGGCTCCTAGCTGTGTGACCTTGGGTGTGGTGTAGCGGCTTGTGTGATTCCTTATCAGCTGTGTGCCTCGACATGTTGCATAACCTTTCTGTGTGTCGATTTCCTTGTCTGTCAATTGGAGATAATGATAGTATCTATGCGTGGGGTCATTGAGAGAATGAAGTAAAGAAATATTTATAAGGTGCTTAGAACAGAGCCTGGCCTCTAGTTGGTGCTACGTCAAAGTCTGGGTTGTTTTTGTTTTTGTTTTTGTTTTCAGCTGTAACACCGTGTGAGTCAATGATCCCTATCTGTTGCTCTACAATACTATGTCATAAAAATTCTGGCCCCAAGTGTTGACCTAGAGGCAGTGCCTCATTCAGAACCAGAAGATGCTGTGCTGATACATTCCCTTTGCTGTGCTTTCTAAGCAGCCCACACCTGTAAAGGTTTTCATCAACAAGGATGAAACACAGAGGCCTTTGATTAGGCTGAACTCTGCCAGAAATTCAATTCATTGGACTCTGGTCCAGCAGCTGCATTTTGGATGAGATATTTCTTCAACGCTCTCACAGTTCCCAATAGATGGCGCGTCACTTTCTTGAGTTTCTGCTTCTTCCTATTGTTTCTCTTGGGTGTAGATTCATGCTCTTGCTTTATTTGGGGGAGGGCTGGTGCTAGAGAAGGTTCTAGAAGGAGTGTGGAGACAGTGATAACCAAAGCCCCATTTAGCCCTGGGGAGATGGAAGCCTGGGGCGGTGAGGCATTTGTCCAAGGACTGGCCGGCCTGGGGTGGTGAGTGCAAGGCCCTCCACTCACAGGCCAGCTAAACTCTGGACCACACAGAAATGACAGGCTGATGGTGACCAGCCATTGTGCCTGCCCCCTTCTTGGTGAGAAGAAAGTAGCCCCATGGCAATTGCTGAAGATGCTTTGGGCGGTGGGAAGAAAGCACAAACACAATTGTTTTCCCACCCATCTCATTCTGCAGGAAAGATGCTTGCTGGGACTGAGGACTGCCAGCTTCCACCTTCCCCACCACATGGATCTGGGTTCTGATCTGTCTCCCTTAAAAATACTTGGTGCCTTCCCCCTTTCTTCTATGTCTCATGGTCTCATAGCCTCCTCTGCTGGTGGGAGGTGACGGGAGTTCTTCCAACAAAGATGATGTATGTCCAGTTTCCACCTGTTGTCCTGGCACAGTTATTAACAACACCCCTTTACTCTCAAAAGTGCCCCAGTTTGGAGGATGTTAAGTGATTCATCATTCGCTTAGCATCTCCTGAAGTTCTGCAGCTGGGAAGCATACTCATGTATCTTGGAGAATGGACTTTGGGGATGTCAGGTGTGGCCATGGGTGGGGCACGCTGACCTGGATGTCCCTACCTGAGTAAAGTCGCAGACAGAGCCTGTCTCTGCTCAGAATGCCCCATGGGAGCCTAACTGTGGAACAGCACCCGACACCCCCGACCTTCTCTCCCCACCCGGCACCAATCCACCGGTGTAGCCAGAGGTGGGCACACACAAGGCATGGCCAGTGGGTTTCCCCAGGACAGGATGGAAGGCAAGGCTGGGCACCGGGTATCATTCAGAATATGATGACGAAAATTCCATGAGAAAAGGAAAAGGATGTGAGCTCTGCCTCCAGGCAGACGTGGTGGGGGTTGGGGGGGGGGGACCTGATAGGTCCCTGTGGTGTTTGGGGGAAGACTAAGGATGAGGTTTATGTATCATGATTTGCAGATTCAACAGCTCAGCACCTTAGTGGATTTACTGCGAGGCAGCCTGTATTAACATCATTGCACCACTAATAGCCTTGCATGGCTCCAACTGGGCTCTAAATCTTTGAGATGTTGGTGGGGCTTCAGGGGGTCCCTACATAGAAGCAGCACAAACCAGCTCCTGGAGCAGCCAGCTTCCTATCCAGTATCCCCTATCTGTAAGAGAGGGGCTTACATGGGCATTAGAATGGGCTCTACCCAAATCGGTCATCAGATTGCATGCGTGTGGAACAAACACTTCCTCCCAAATGCCCACTTCTATTAAGTCCTTTCCTGGGGCTGACGAGACGCCGTGGGATGAAAAGCTTTAAGCCCACGTTACCCTTCGGATTCGCATCAACCTGTCTGAATGGTGGGAAATGTCCACAAAAACATTCGGTAGGACGGACAGACATGAGGAAAGGCAGGGTTTGAGACAGAAATGGGCAGGGAGGAGTGAGGAGTCAGGCAAGCTTCTCCAAAGCCAGGGCCAAGCGCTAAGAACTGGAAACAAATGCACTTGTGGGGATGGGCACTGGGTGTTGTACAGAAACCAATCGGACAACAAATTATATTATAAAAATAAATACATGAATAAATTTTTTTTAAAAAGAACTGGAAACAAACGATTTTTCCCCAGCTAGATATAATGCAGCCTTGTCCTCAGTTGTTAGTAATTAAGGGGTATTTTGGTTACAGTCCTACCTCTACCTTCCTCCCCAGCCAGACGCAAGCTCCATGGGGAGCAGGGACCCTGTCTTCTTTATCACACAATGTCCCTCACCTAGTCAAGGGCCTGGTACCTGGTAGGCAGTGATGAGCACCTTGGGATGGCTGGGTGGGCCCTACATGGGGGCAGGAACTGACAACTTTCACTGCCTCCCTGGCCAGGTATGTGGGCCCCAGTGGAGTGGCTGTGGAGGGCAAAGTCAGAGGGCCAGTGTCCCACTGGGCGCAGAGTACAAAGGGAACGCCTGGGGCCACGACAGCACGCTGGGCTGAGGAGAGGGTGAGTTCCACACCACCAGTCCCAGATCGCCGAGGGATCGGTGCGGGCTGGGGTAGGAACTGACCTTTGGGGAACCGTCAGCCATTTGTGCGACCAGATCGTCTAGCTGCAGGTGACAACCAGCACTGGAGAGGAGCAAGAGTTTTAGAATGGTTGGCTCCGGAAAGCATGAGGCTCCCTTTAGTAGCAGTGTGACGCGAGATGTGATAATCATATAATATATAGTGTTGTTAATGTAATGTGTAACGTGTGCTACTGTGACATATTATCCGTGAATGTCATGTAATCATGTGATGTGTTATTAACATAATATTAATGTGTATAAATGCAACATAATGTGCTAACCACGCAAGGTGGAGGGTGTTAGTACGATACGCGACATGCATCGCTGAGATACACAACGGGTATTAGTAAAATGGGTAATGGGCTATTAATGGAATGCAAAACGTACCAATAATGTTATACGTAGTGTGTTAATGTACGATGTAATGTGTATTAACAGAATGTGTACCGTGGGCTGATGTAATATTGTGTGTTGATGTAACATGCAGTGCATATCAACGTGATGTGTAACCTATAAATAACGGAATGTGTAACATGTTAATGCAATATGGAAAGGGTAATAGTCTACTCTGTAACGTGTATTGGCGTGATATGCAGTGTGGTTGTTAACAGGATGGTAATTGACAGGATGGGTAATGGAAGTCGGATGTAGTTAGAATGAGCGGGAGGACATGGCATATCCCAGTGGGGACAAAGTGACACCTACCAGGTCTCAGGGAAAGGCCTGGACTTTCCATAGCCAAGGGAAAGTCCACAGGAACAGAAATGGGAGCCAACCACACACACATGCACACACATACGCACGTGCACACACACACGCACACACACTGTATTTTCAAGGAACAACAATTTGTCACATACTTTTTTCTCTCTTTGATAAAAACTATTTTTCAAGGTTTTCGAAATAATTAATACTTTAAAAACCCTTTCAAACGACTAGAATTTCCAGTTGTCTTCTAAAAGAGAGGGAGGACATAGACGGATGATGGATAGATAGATAATAGATAGATAGATAGATAGATAGATAGATGATAGATTGATAGACAGATGATGGATAGGTAGATGATGGATAGATTTATTGATAGATGATAGAGATGGATAGATCAATAGATTGATAGATGGACAGATAGATAGATGATAGACAGATAGATACCCTATTTATGTGTCTGTGACATGTATGTGTCCTGTGATTCCTCTTTGGCAGGTTCTCAATGTCAGCACTCCCGACATTTTGGGGCAGGTGGCTCTCTGCTGTGGGGGCGTTCTGTGCACTGTAAAGTGTTTAGCAGCATCGCTGGCCTCCGCCTCCTAGATGCCACTCGTGCCCCAACAGCTGAGACCAACAAAAGTGTCTCTAAACAGTGCCACGTGTCCCTTGTCAACTGCAAAGTCAGGACCAGCTGAGAACCCCTGCTCTGCATTCTCAAGGAGAGCAGAGTGACACGTTTAGGGGCACAGATTCCAGAACTGGATGATGACGTCCTCGTTCAGGAAGTTCAGGTGACTTCTTGTCCCTGTGGAGCAGCTCGGGACCTTGGGCAAATGAACCCTTCTGTGCTTCGACGTCCTCGTCTGTGAAACGGGGATGATGATATAGCAGCTCCAACACCATGCCCTTGCTCTGAGCACTACGTGGGTTAAAAATGTGTAAAACATGTGCTACAGACCCTGGCACAGAGTCAGAGCTCAGCTCTTGTGATTCTAAATCCCCAAGGAAACAGAACGGAGAGCTCTCGAGAGGCGAGTGTGTGCTGTGCCCATAAACAACCAAGAATAAGGAACAAGAGAACGCGAAGATCCGGGCATGTGCTTTGATTCTTGGCCAGAAAGCCCTCGCATCTGCAGTCTGCTGGAGTTCATGTGAAATGACATCTTCCTTGAATTAGAACAGGATTTATGGAAAACACCAGTATTTCAGTAACGAGAGAGTGCCTAGCAGACAACAGAGGTACAGCGCTTGGCAAATAGCTGGTTCTGTTTATGTCACATCTTTTGATCATTTTTTATAATTACTGGCGTGGCATTTATTGCAAGGTCTGTCTTTACCCAGACACCCCCCCCCACCCCCTCTGGCCAAGGGTCTCCATCGCCCCCTCCCCTGATAACTGCTGGCAGAGTCGGACATTGAGAAGGGCCATACTCAGCCACGAGATGGCTTCTCCACTTCATTTTCAGTGGAAAATTGGAGAAGTCTGATAAGATAAGAATGTGGGTTCCGTTTCAAGGTCACGGCTCTCTTTTAAGTGCTGCAATCTCCTGACTTTGCGAGGGGAAAGCCAGCATTTGGTGGATCCTGAGCGATAAGGAAAGTATCCCCAAGCCTTTGAGGTGGCCGGATAGTCACAGAATCCAGGTTTCCGTGAGATGTTCTCAGAGGTCCCGTTGGTGCGGGAGTGACTTCTCTGGCTCCACCGGCATCCGAACGTGAAGGGAAGAGAAGGGCGCTGTGCCTACCTTGCCTCTGGGGACGGTGAGTGGCAGAAACCTAAAGGATCGCCTTCCCACGTGGAGCTTTTACTTTTCATCGGGTACAAAATTACAACACTCATCATTATCATTAGAGAAGAGTAAGCAGGCTGTTGCAGGCTCTGTGTGTATGTGTGTGTGTGTGTGTGTGTGTGCACGTATGATTTAAAAAAAAATCCAAGTTCCCCAATTAGGGTTAAGCAGCTTGACTTTTCCTCGAATATACAATTCCTAGGAAGAATGAGAAACTCATTGAAGGTCAATATCACCATCTGGGCTCTGAAGGACTTGGCGAATAAAAGATAAAGAGCACTGGTCTTTAATATAGTCGATCGCTTTGGTGCGTAGGTGAAAATTAATGAACAGGGTCCAAAATGTCTAGTTGCTGGTAAATCTGTTGATGATCAACTTTGAGACTTCTGTGGCTCCTTTCTTTCTACTTATCACCATTTGTCATATTCCGCTTCCCATGTTTTTGGAAAGGTGACCAGATGGAGAGCAGGCCGCAGCCACCAGGCAGGTGAGAAACAGATGGTCCAGGAGGGAGAGAAACCAGAAAGCCCGCGGGCGAGGAGCCTGCCTGGCCCAGGCGCCAGCACCCAGGTGGCTCCAGAGGACTGTCCCTCTGCTGGCGGGAGCTCCACTTTGTCCCTGTCACATTATCAAGGACGGGGCAAGTGTCACCTATAGCTAGGGAGAAGTGTGCCAGGGCCTTCAGAAAAGGGGGCGCTGAGAGGTAGGGTGGGACTTCTGGGAGAGCTTCCAGCTGAATAAAGGGGAACACGGCCATCCTGGTCAGACCCTTGAACCCTTTGCAAGCCCTTTCCATCTTGTCTACCTATGGTCTTGTGTCTGAAGTGTTTATTTTTTTTAAGAGAAAGAGAGAAAAAGCACAAGTGGGGGAGGGGCAGAGGGACAGGGAGACACAGAATCCGAGGCAGGTTTCAGGCTCCGAGCTGCCAGCACAGAGCCCGATGCGGGGCTTGAACCCAGAAACCGGGAGATCACGACCTGAGCCGAAGTTGGACGCTTAGCTGACTGAGCCACCCAGGCGCCCCTGTCTTTTGTCCATTCTAGAAAGAGAGACAGCGTTCTCTGTATCCCCACCTCTTTCCCAAGTGCCCTGATGGTCAATTCAGAGGCACCTGCCCAGTCCTAGCAAGGCAGACGTCAACGGTGTTCGTCACCTCTCTCAGTACCGGAAGCCCACCGAGGTCACTCCTCCCAAGGAGAGCTCGTGGGCGTAGCAGGCTGCATCTTGCCTCGCTCTCGGTGGGTCCCCGGCAAAGCTTTCTGGATTTGACATCATTACTTACCGACATCCCATCGGGAAGAATTGACTGGTGAAACTGGGACATTGTCTCCCAGGAAGAATATCCTGAAACGCAAAACTGAAACTCCATGTCTCCTGCGCTGCCCTGTTTCCCTTTCTCTTTATCGAGGGGCCGGATGCTCAGTGAGCTTGCATGTGGGGGCTCAGACACAGTCCCCTCTCCCGCGGTAAGTGGCATGTTTTTCTTGGGGTCATTTCCTTCCTGCGGGTGGGGCAAGAGGTGCTTTCACATCTCCAGTGACCGCGGGGTGGCGGGACTGGGGGCTTGGAGAGCACTGCTGGGGATGAGGCAAGGGACCAGGGACGAGGGAGGGCGGTCAGAGCAGCAGCCCGAGGACAGGAGGAGAGAGAGGACGAGGTGGACGGTGGGGGCAGGAGAGGTGGCCGTGGGGTCACAGCGGCTTGTTCCCCACGCTTCCTATCTGCAGGGACAGCTTTGGACTCTGAAAGCCTCTGTGCAAACGGCAGCTCTGTCCTTTTGAATTGTGGGCTCTTTGGCGAGGGAGTCTCCTAAACCTCAGGTTTGGGCGCAGGTCACTCCCAGGACCAGAGAAGATCACAGCGGCCGTGGCCACAGTGTCGTTACTGCTATGTGTGAACCGGGCGACCCTGGGCGGCAAGAAACGGAAGCCGGCTAATCCCAGCTGGCTAATACCGATGATCCCGTTGTACTTAGAAACAAATCGACTTTGAAGAATTCGAGGGGCAACATTCTCCGCTTTAGGTTTCTGTCTCATTGGCAATTTGTACCTCGTGGCCAGAGCGGGACCATGAACCTGTTCTAGGAGGATAGATCTTGGAACCATGAAGTAAAAAGGGGGTGGGGAGGAGGAGGGGGAGAGAGGAGATTAAGACAAAAAAGAAGGAAAAAACAAGACGAAGCAAAGTCGCTGCGGCCGTCCACCTGGGGTCAATGGCTTTGCTTCCAGATTCACTCAGCCTGCAGACGACTGTGCCGAGATGCCCCAAGGAGGCCGGTCATTCCATGGAGAGCCAGAGAAGAGTCAGATGGCCGCCTCCCTCAGATCCGCTCCCTGCTGCTCATCTGGGGAGAGCGGGCAGAGAGGCCAGGGCAGATGTGTGAGCACTGAGCGCTGAGCCCGATGAGCCAGCACAGGCCCGGGGCCACGTGAGGGCCCGTCTCTTCCAGTGCGTGCCCTGCAAGACGCTGGTCCCTCGGGGAGCGCCGCGGGGAAAGATTCTGCACAGCTGTGTTTGGGAAACGAGTCCCACTGGTGCCTCTTGGCACCTTAAAGGCTCTGGGAAGTCCTGAGGTTAAAAGAGATCAGCTCAGGTCATGATCTCGTGGTTGGCGAGTTCGAGCCCCGTGTCGGGCTCTGTGCCGACCGCTCAGAGCCTGGAACCTGCTTCAGAGTCTGTGTCTCCCTCTCTCTCTGCCCCCTTACAGCCCACTCTTTCTCTCTCTGTGTCTCTCAAAAATAAATGAACACTAAAAAGAGAGAGAGAGAGAGAGATACAGAGGAGGACGGTCTCAGTGCCCCTGCGGGACGGGGATTCCCTAGTCACAGTTGGGGAAACCACCGGCTGGACAATGCAGAAAGATAGCTGGCATATTCTACTTGAGAATGTACAAGTTTCCACCTGTTAGAAGCTTCCTGAGTCTTCCTTCCCGTCCTAGGGAGGAGGCTTTATGACCTTCGGAGGTCCTGTTTTACAAATAAAGAGACTGAAGTTCAGAGGTAAGTGAAGTTTGAGTTTAAGCAGCTTGTCAAGCTCTCCAGTGAGTCAGAAAGCCCAGGGAAGGGCTCCGTCTTCTACCCCTTTGGGCTGTTAGAAGAAGACGCACAGGTGAATGCAACGTGCCGGTAATGCGTCTGTCCCCAAGGGGTCCGTCTGTTCCCTTGGGCCTTTGTCCAAGGCTCACCGCTCTTGGATGTTAGCAGACAGGGCCCGGCTCTGAGCCTGCAGACACTGTCAAAGGGGATCCAGCTTCACAATGAGAACTGCCTCGCGGGTCTCGGCTGAGTCCCACTCAATCGGCCTCCTCAGAGTTATCACTGAGCGAAGATAACGTTTGTAAACGCGGACTTTGGAGTGGTGCGTGTAACGGTCACTCAAGAAACGCATTTTTTCTCTCGTTCAATTACATACGCCATGTGTTTCAAGCACCGGGTCCGATCTCCCCACGCTGATCTTGGTGCAAGTGACCCGCACGGATTGAGCTGACACCAGGACGAAGCCCAGGTGAGTATATGCTGGATGGACTGTCTCAGCCTCTACCACAATCCCATCAGGAAGGTCTGGCATTTCTCTGCGTCGTAGATGGGAGAACTCAGGCTGCGGGGACATTAGCGTTTGCCCAAGACGACACAGTTATGAATCAGAATTTGATCCCGGCCCGCCTGATTTCTGCCTCCGCTTTTCGCACCCCACCATGCAGTCAGTCAGCCCACAAGGACTGACAAAGCCATTCGGGGAGGCGGAAGCCCAGAGCAAAATGAAAATGCAGGACGCCTCGTCCAAAAGGATTTAAGAATTTCAAGGTGGTGACGGCAGAGGGTTAAACCAAGCGCAAGGCCCTTCCGAATGTGGAGTCCTCGTAAAATTGTGCAGGTTGCGCACTGACGAAGCCTGCCCTGCATCCTATCAACTCCTACACCTCAGATAAGTTATTTTCCTTACGAAGGCAGTGAATTCATTGTTAAGGAGAGACTCACCCTGATGGCGCATCGCAGAAGGCAGGTTCTTCAGCGTTCATTCACAATTTTGTCAAATCTGTGACTGATTTCTTCTCAATAAGAAATAAAGTTGAGCACCTGGCAGACACAGGAAGAGAAACTTTCTCAAGGGGCTCCTGGGTGGCTCAGTCCGGTAAGCACCCGACTCTCGATTCTGGCTCAGGTCATGATCTCACAGTCGTGAGATCGAGCCCCGGGTCAGGCTCCACGCTGAGTGGAGGAGGCTGCTCGGGATTCTCTCTCTGCCCCTCCCTCTCACTCCCTCCCAAAATAAATAAAGAAACTTTAAAGAGTGACTTCTCTTTCTCCCACACACAGAGAATACTGTCTCTTTCCATTGGAGCATAAATACCGAAAAAAAGGGGACAAAGTCAAAGAGGCTGATTTTTTTAGGTGTGCAGCATTTACAAGAGCAATCTAGGAAAACTTTCTTCAAATGACGTCTAAAGTGTAACCACCTTCCCCGGAAGAAATATTCCACGCTTGTCTGTATCGGCCATTTCCAAACTCTGCTCCAAAAAATTACGTTAGTTAAATGGTACTTATCACAAGGCCACGGACTGAGCCTGTGAAATTCAACCCTTTCTTTTCCGTGTCATTGGTGCCCCCTAGTGGCCGAGAGGATTTTCCCTCACCCACGAGGTGGACGGTCCCAGAAACAGATCCCATCTACTAACTCTGTCCCTTAAATTCCGGTTTTCCAGTAGTGCCCCTGAGTACTCGTGAGGCGCCGGGGACTGAGGACTGAGTTCAGGGGTGGAGGACACTTTGCCGGCCTGTGGACACACTATGCGCGAAGCGTTTCCCGCCAACTGGTCTCATTAAATCCTTCGAATCAGCAAGTGGTCTGAAGTCACTGTTGGCAAAGCCAGGGTTCGAAGGAGGGTTGGCCTGACTCCCAGGCTTCTACAGTGTAGAAGAGCCAGAAGGGAGGGGATGGGACGGGCCTGCTGCCATTAGTAAGAGAACCTGTACCGGGGCGCCTGGGTGGCGCAGTCGGTTAAGCGTCCGACTTCAGCTCAGGTCACGATCTCGCAGTCCGTGAGTTCGAGCCCCGCGTCCGGCTCTGGGCTGATGGCTCAGAGCCTGGAGGCTGCTTCCGATTCTGTGTCTCCCTCTCTCTCTGCCCCTCCCCCATTCATGCTCTGTCTCTCTCTGTCCCCCCCCCCCCCCCCCAAAAAAGAGAAGCTGTACCACCTGGGCCTCTGCAGGTAACTTTCGGCCAAATCCATCTGCAATGCAGGGTGTTCCCCCTTTGCCGAAGGAAGACTCCTAATGCTTTTTCCGACCCCTTCCTGAAATGTGTTGCAGCCTGCACCAGAGAAGCTGTGAATGGTGAACCCTCAGGACTCAGTTTCCCCTGAAGCGAATATTCTCGGCAGGATTTTGTTTTCGGCACCTGCTAACTTGACATGGTTATTTTCCCCTCCTAGAAAAGACAAAACCACCCAGGGGGAGATTTTCTCCCCCTCTTTTCCTTCCCACACCGCTGGTAACATACAATGAGTTATTTCTCCAATCCTACAGGAACCCCTTTGGTGGCTTATGTCTGTATGGAAACGGATTTTCACAATGAAACATATGCTCAGTCTTTCCCGTGGATCCTGGAGGCCACATGTTATCGGACTTGAACTGTTGCATTGTAATTGGAACACATTGGGAATCTGATAAAACACTTCACTCAATCCATCAGGATAGAAGGGGTTAGGACCAAGATGTTTCACTCAATAATGTGCAAACTGGAGAATAAGTACCATGAGAGCCTTACGCAATCGGAAGAAAGTCCAAAGCTAAATGGCCCGTGTAAAACCCTGGGGCTTGTTCGAAAGTCTTCGTAAATCTACCTCCATGAGTAAATTTAGTTTCAGAGGGAAAATGCCAGAAAGTGAGCCAGTGTCCCCGTATTTTGATGAGACAGGGATATTGAGGCAGAGGACATCTGGGTACTTGCTGGGCTGGATTCCACCTCGAAAGATGCCAAGGAGAGCTGGCTAAACGTCTCTGCTCCAAGATGGGTGGACGTCGCGGATGCCGAGGACACGCAGCTGCTACCTTCCCGAGTCCCCGAGCAGCCACAGGATACAGAGTCCTGCCTCGGGAAGCTACAGTGAAATCACAGACATCCATGGAACTCTTACTCCTTTCAACAACAGAAGACGTAGCTTTGCTGTGGGTGGAATTGTCTCCAGGAAGATGCTCGTTTCTCAACAGAGACCAAACCCCAAACCAAATTCCATACCTGGTCCTAAGCCACAGATAGAACCAGCATGAAGGACAAGTAAAGAGAAATCATTACATCGACAGGAATGACAAATCAAAAGGACCCACCACAACCACCCGTGGATACGTTAGCTGGAACCCAAACTCAGAACTCTGTCGTTTCTAAATCGCCGGACAGGGAAGAAAAATGCAGCATTAAAACGTTCCTAGAACAGAGCAGGCAGCGGTGGGAGCTCATTTGGAACAAGTGCTCAGCATACAGAAGCTCAGCATATGATGCCCTAAAGATCCCCAAGTTTGGTAAGACATCATTAGGGCATAGTGGCTGAATACCCACAAGAATCGGAACTGCCATTCATTACAGGGACTAACCCTTCCCTTGAAGCCAACAGAATTAGCCTTGCAGAGCTCCGTGTGCTGGGATTTACAGACTCCAGCTTGCTTTGGTGCTTTCAAACAAGATGTGCGTATATGTGCTCATCGTCCGTATGGGATTCTCCAACCTCCCCCTGAAGCAGTTTTTATTTCTGTCCGCTGAGTTTGCATTGTAGGTCCTCTGGATGGCCACCCACCATCGCGCCAAAATAAGTTTCCAGGAAACCTCATCCTCCAAGAAGCCTGAAGAATGATGACTGTTTCACAACACAAAATGCCGCAGGATGAGGGAGTCACTGTCCACTACAGGCACACCTCGAAAATCTTGTGGCTCTGTTCCAGACCGTCCCAGTAAAGTGAATATTGCAATAAAATGAGTCCAAGGAATATTTTGGTTTCCCAGTGCATAAAAAGTTACATTCACATCATGCTGTAGTCTATTTGGTGTGCAATGGCATTATGTCTAAAAAAATGCACACAAGTTAATTAAAAATATATTTTACTGCTAAGAAATGCTAACCATCATCTGAGCTCTCGGTGATTCATAATCTTTTTGCTGGTGGAGGGTCCTTGCCCTGATGTTGATGGCTGCTGACCAATCAGGGCAGTGGTTACTGAAGGTGGGGGTGGGCATGGCCACTTCTTAAAATAAGACAATGACAGTTGCCACGGGGATTGACTCTTCGTTTCATGAATGATTGCTTTGTAGCACGTGATGCTGTTTGATAGCATTTTACCTGCAGAAGAACTTCTTTGAATATTGGAGTCAATCCTCTCAAACCCTGCTGCTGCTTTATCAACTAAGTTTATCTAATATTCTATTCTTAAAATTTTTTTTAATGTTTATTTATTTTTGAGAGAGAGAGAGAGAGAAAGCATGAGCAGGGGAAGGGCAGAGAGAGAGGGAGACACAGAATCCAAAGCAGGCTCCAGGCTCTGAGCTGTCAGCACAGAGCCTTACGTGGGGCTCAAACTCGTGAACCATGAGATCATGACCTGAGTCAAAGTTGGGCGTTCAATTTGACTGAGCCACCCAGGTGCCCCAGTTTCTGTAATATTCTAAATCCTTTGTTGTCTTTTCAACAAGCTTCACAACATCTTCACCAGGAGCAGATGCCATCTCAAGAAACCACTTCCTTGCTCGTCCATAAGAAGCGACTCCTCATCTGGTCAAGTTTTATCATGAGACGACAGCAACTGAATTCCATCTTCAGGTTCCATTTCTAATTCCGGTTCTCTTGCTATTTTCACCACATCTGCAGTTACTGCCTCCACTGACGTCTTGAACCCCACAAGGTCATCCACGAGGGATGGAATCAACTTCTTCCAATTCCTGTGAATGGTGATATTTTGAGGTCTTCCCAAGAATCACAACTGTTCGTAATGGTGCCTAGAATGGTGAATCCTTTCCAGAAGGTTTTCAACTTACTTTGCCCAGATCCATCGGAGGAATCACTATGATAGCTATTGCTTTATGAAACGTATTATATGAAATGTATTACTTTCTTTTTTAAAAATGTTTGTTTATTTATTTATTTTGAGAGAGAGAGAGAGCAAGCAGGGAGGGGCAGAGAGAGAAGGAGACAGACTCCCAAGCAAGCTCCACACCATCAGCATGGAGCCCCACCTGGGGCTCACACTCAGGAATCATGAGATCATGATCTAGGCTGAATGGATATTGTATCCGCTGACATGAAAACATTCGTCTTGCTATATAGCTCCATCAGAACTCTTGGGTGACCAGGTGTATTGACAATGAGCAGTAAAGGTCTCAACAGTGGGTTTAAGATATTCAGTAAACCACGTTGCAAACAGAGGAGCTGTCGTCTAGGCTTTGCTGTCCCTTTATAGAGCACAGGCAGAGTAGATTTAGCATAACTTCTAAGGGTCCAAGGATTTGGGGGGTGGTCTGTGTGCATTGGCTTCCACTTAAAGTCACCAGTTGCCTTAGGCCCTCGCGAGATAGTCAGCCCATCTTTTGAGGCTTTGAGGCCAGACACTGACTTCTCCTCTTCAGCTATGGAAGTCTTAGGCGGTTCTTCAAGTAGAATTTTTTGGTCTACACTAAAAATCTGTTGTTTAATGTAACCACCTTTACGAGCAATCTCAACTAGATCTCCAGGATACCTTGCTGGAGCTTCTACAAGAGCACTCGCTACTGCTTCACCTTGCACTTGTGTGCCATGAAGATGGTTTCTTCCTTTAAACTTCATGAGCCATCCTCTGCAAGCTTCAAACTTTTCTTCTACAGCCTCCTCACCTCTCTCAGCCATCACGGAAGTGAAGAGAGTTAGGGCCTTGCTCTGGCTTACTTTGTGGCTTAGAGGAATGTTATGGCTGGCTTGATCTTCTGTCCAGATCACCAAAGCTTTCTCCATGTCAGCAGTAAGGCTGTTTTGCTCTCTTATCATTTGTGTGTTCAGTGCAATTGCACTCTTATTTCCCTCAAAAACCTTTCCTGTGCATTCACAAGTTGGATAACTGGTGCGAGAGTCCAAGCTTTCATTCTGTCTCAGCTGCCGAGATGCTTTCCTCACTAAGCAGAATCATTTCCAGCTCTTGATTCAAAAGTGAGAGGCGTGTGACCCTTCCTTTCGCTTGATCACTCTGAGGCCATTGTAGGGTTCCTAACTGGTGCATTTTCACAATTTGTGTGTTTCAGAAAATAGGGGGCCCAAGGTGAGGGTGGGAGACAAGGGAACGGCGATCAGAGAGCAGTCAGAACACACACAACCTTTATCAATGAAGTTCGCCATCTTCTATGGACACAGTTTGTGGCACCCCAAAACAATTCCAGTAGTAACATCAAAGATCACCGCTCACCGTAACAAATGCAATAAAAATGAAAAAGTTAGAAATATTTCAAGAATTGCCAAAATATGACACAGAGACACAAAGTGAGCAAATGCTTTGAAAAAACGGCACAAATAGACTTGTGCAACCCAGGGTTGCCACAAACCTTCAATTTGTTAAAAAAAAAATAGGTACCATAAAGCAAAGTACAATAAAATGAGATGAACTTTTACCTTACAAAAAACAAGAAAGGACAAGCATCAGTGACTTTCTCATTGAGTCCTTCAACGTGCTACACACTTTCCTCTCTCTAAAGTCGCTGCTTGTTCACTAACTCACACAGAGCGATGCCTCTGCGTGAAATGGGCTGATGAATCTGGAGCACGAGTCTGTTGGAGGTTCCCAGGACGGTAGGAAATGGAGTCAAAGGATTCTATACCACACTAGTGAAGATTCACCAGAGAATGTTGCTGGTACAGCGACACTATCTACAAAGCTCAGACAGGAACACGTGAGCCATTCCTTTACGGTGGCCTCAAGTCTCAGCTTCAACCTTCTCAAACCTAGAGGCATTTCCCATCCCCATCACCCCAACAAAATGTCCCAGTTCTCTTCAGAGAACATAGAGCAGAAGAGTTTCTGGAAACTCAGAAGGGAGATTCTCACTACGTAGCTGCAAAAATTATTAAGTTCTTGAAGTCTGTGTTGGTGGGCAGTTTGGCCAATGCTCTCTTTGTTTAAATAAGATCATGCAAATCAGATGCAGAAATTTTAAGCCTTTGGAAATGTCCAGCATGCATGAGAGATGTCTGTGCAATGAGGCACTATAAGAATTTTTATGGACAGCAGCTTTGCAATTAAGTGTGTGCTCACTAAATATGGAAGCAGATGAGAACTAACAATAAAAATTATCTCACAGGAATTGCCACGACACAAATTGAGTGGATCATACTGAGCTGGTGCTTTAGATTTTGGTATGGGCATCTTTATCATTCCAGAAGAACTTCCTTGATCTCCAAGGTAGGTCTGAAGAAACAAAAATATTGCTTTGGATCAGATGATTTATGGATCCCCTGATACGGGCAAAATATGTCGTTAGAACACCCCATTCGATGAGTGTCTACTCTATGAGTATCTACTACTCATTAAGTGGATTTTTATGGTCCACTAGGTGAAAGCCAAGATTCTCACTCAGGTCCCCCAACTGAAGCCCCTCTGCTGTAGCCATCCCAATTCTTTTGATATTTCCAACATGCTTTGCTGACTACTTGCTCTGCACCATTTTGATTAAGCCATACTTCCCCTTCCCTAAAGAATACTCACTGCCAACTCTCCACAAATTCATTTCTTAACTTTCTTTAAGATCAGATAGAAAGGAGGCTTCATAAAGTATTCCTCTGTCTTCCCCGTCATAATTTTACAATTCATTATTTATTTACTGCCTCCAGAACTTATAGCAATAATTTATAAAATAAAATATTGACCTTGTTTACATTTTATTAGAAATTGCTCTTCAATTTTGACATATGTGTGTATTTTAACTATCTAGTACCTTCTTTGGGGACAAAGTCTGTGTCTTCCTTTAAAAATATCTGTGTCTGGTATAATCTGGAATCAGAATAGAGATTCCTATCAGGTTGGACGTGACCTGCCAATTAATTTGAGTCTTGAATGCTCCACTCTTACACCGACTTCCACAATCATGCCTCCTTCTCAACAACACACAAACATGCTTTAAAATCGCCTCTCTTTAAAAAAACCCTTCCTAGACTCTACATCATCTCCAGTTGCTGGGCTATACCTCTGCTATCATTATACTACATCGCAACTACTCGGAGGAGTTGCGTGAGTTCACTCTTTGATTCCTCACTACAAGTGCTCCCTCCAAATTACTCCATTTGGGATTTTGGAAACTACACCTCCAACTTCCATCTCAGCAAGTCTAATGTTGAATTCTCCTACCGCAGATCATTAAAACTCTTCTTGGGATGGGATGCAATAATCACGGCCTCCTCTTTCACCTGACTTTCAGAGGACCACACTCTCTGGTTTCCTCGCCATTTTAGTTTCACTGTCTAGTACTTTCTCTTCTTCCTGACATCTGAGGGCTCATAGTCTTGACTACATTATTCAGGCTGTCCCTTTGAACCTACATAAGGTTCTAATTTCAATCCTCTTAATCCTAGAAGTGACTCTCAATGGCCCCAATATCCCAGTTTTCCTAAGAACACGTAGGTCTTTGTTCCTGGAACTCACCTCCATCTACACTTATTCGCTAGGTAACATTTTCTAGTTGCGTACCTTTAATTACCAGCTATATGTTGGTGGCTCCCCAATTTAAATTTCCATCTTCAACCTTTGCCCCCAATGCTAGACTTGTATACGCCACCACCTACTTGAAACTTCCAACTTGGATGTGTCTGCGTGCACAGGCAAACTCATGACAAAACGATCTGAAGATGTTTCATTATGTCCCCTTTAGCTTACAAGGTTCTATTTGTCCCCCTCTTTCCTGTGCTTCTTCTTGGCAAGCAAAAAAGCTGAAAGGCTGGGAACTTTATCTGCCAGGCTCATCTGCCTTTCAGTTTCTGGTTGCAGCTGTGTTCTGCTAATAAAGAGCCCTGGTGGGAAATTTTGAAGGTGGAAGAGAACTAGAATATATTTTTCTTCCCCATGCCCCAACAGTAGACACGAAAGCTTTAGCAGACATAAGTTTTTGCAGTAGCTTCTGGGTGGCCCCTGGCGATAACTCCTCTCAGTGATGTGGGGCAGCTGGAGCCATCACCACCAATTTCCTGTACTTTCCTAATCTCTGGATGGAAGCAAAAACTTCTACATTCACTGTATCGGCGGTGGTGGCAGAACTGAATATCACTGGGCCCCTCCCCTAACTTGTGTTTCCTCAGCTCCTCCAATGCTTTTGTAAGCACTCAATTGCCTCTATTAAACCTCTTTCTGCTTAAAATACCTAGAACGATTTCATTTTCCCTATTGTGAATGCTCACTGATATGGGTCCCCATCTTCTCAGTTAGTAACACCAACATTTACCCACTTGCAAAGAACACAAATTTAGGAGTCATCCTTGACTCTGTGTTTTTCTCTTTACATCCTGCATTCAATCCAGCAAAAAGTCAGCCTGGATATTCCTCCAAAATATAGGCTGAATCCCACTCCCTCACACCCAGAGGATTCTCATCTCAAGTATAAGATCCAAATGTCTTACTTTGTCCTACAGAGTCCTGAAACCCTAACCCTTGCCCACCTCAACCATCTCCTTGCTCCAGCTATCTCTCTTACTGCTTTTTAGTGAACATGCCAAGTTAACCCACACCCAGTGTGTATTTAGTATTTCCTGTGCCTAGATTCCTTTAACCGTATAACTTCCTGTGGCTTGTTCTTCCATTTCACTTAAGTCTGTTCAAAAACTCCCTCCTCGGATAAGACTTTCCAAATTACCCATCTAAAATAGCCCCTCAACCACCCCCTCTCTGCTCCTTTACCCTGTTTATTCTTCTTCCAAATATCGGTCACTATCTGAAATTATATTATTTATTTTTAAGATTTCTTTGGGACTATCTATGTCCTCACTAGAATGTTTTCTTCAAGACAGCTTGGTCAGCTAGTTCACCACTGTACCCATTGCTTAGATTTGTACGTAGCAAATGGTAGGCACTCTGTAAAAAAGTGGTTGAAGGCATAATTGGATGGTCTTGCTCCTCTATTCAGAGAACTTGAGCTTCTCAAGAGGCACACAGCTGATTTTCTCAGGATATTCTCTCCCTTCACTAGCCACCATCATAAGACCCTGGTGACGTCAAAGGGAAACTTCCACAATTGCAGAGTTATAGAGGACACAGATCACTTTCCTGATATATACCCAAATTCTTAATAGGGATTCAGTTGAAAATAAAGAAAATCCGTTTTAAATGTTCCCGAGAAACATTTTCTCTGTGCATGCATTTTAAAAGTTATTTACAATAGCACAGAGCATCAATATTTCGCATCTTTAGATCGAAAGACATGGCCCACATTTACCTGGCAGGAGTCAACCCCACCTAATGGATCAACCCTTGACAAGCAAATACATACCATGTATCAAAACCAGTGCTTTCATGCTATATGTGTGAAGTGATGGGCAGTGGGAAGCCAATGAAGAACAGAGAGCAATGGAAAAATACAAGTTAAGAAATAAAATGATCTAAAGGCCAATGAAACTTATTTGGCTGCGAATTTCCTGCCTTGGCAGAATTATTTCTGAGAAGCCAAAATTAGCAGGGGAGATTTGAAAGGCATTAAGCAAGAAGTTCAGAATGAAAATGCAAGAGGCATGACTTCCCAGAGCTAGTAAATAATGGTATATTTGCATTTTTAACTCTTCACCACCGCCACCAAGGGTGTAATTGCTTCCATAGAAAAGCTCTTTGATATGAGCCAAAGATGCTAAGCGGTGTCTATTTACATGGATACTGATGATCTCATAGCTCAGGGCTGTAACCATTGGAGGAGCTGTATCATGTTATCTCTGCTAAACAAGGCAGAGAAGATGTTTCCCGCAGAAAGCATTGTTGAAAAAACTCCTTTGCCTTGAACAAAGAAGCAAAGTGAAGTTGCCCACATAATATATAACATCAATTAAATATTATATACATAAGCATATATAAATAAAGAATATTAATAACTGTGGAAGTTATTCATTCTGAGCTCCAAGCATTTTATTTCTCCCTCTCTAGGCACATCGTTAATTTTTTTTTTCCTGCTTCCTTAAGGCTCTACTTAACTACTTACGAAGTTCCAACAACTCCTGAGCATAAATGATGTATTCATCACTGCAGTATAGCCATCTAATGTGCCACATACCCTGCTATGCATTTTACACATATTAACTCATTAATTCTCACAATAACCATAAGAGGTAGGTGTTTTATCCTCTCCCCTTTACAGATGAGGAAACTGAGGCCCAGAGTAGCTAAGTAGTTTTCCCATGGTCAAAATCCACCAAGTGGCAGAGGTTGGATTTGAACCTGTGGAGTCTGGCCTCAGCACCTATGCTCTCGGCCACACAAATGATGAGAAGGCATTTTGCTTGTGTCAGGAAGCAAGGTGAAGTCATCTGTTTGGGGAGAAGCATCTTGACACGCAACAGTTAGTGACTCAACCCAGGGTCCGTAAGTCCGTGGCAGCTTTTTATCTTAGAGTTAACAGGCATTGTATTAAAGTCTTATTTTATGAATGGAACTGTATTTGTCAGTCTCTCTGACTCTCTCAGAGAAAGAAAGAAAGGCAGAAAGCTAGAAAGAGAGAAATGGAGGGAGAGAGGGAGGAAGAGAGGAAGTGAGGGAGGGAGGAAGGAAGGAAGAAGGGAGGGAGGGAGAGAGGATTTATTATAAGGAATTGCCTCATACAGTTATGGAGGCTGACAAGTCCAAAGATGTAGTGTGGAGACACTGGAGAGCCAATCATGCAGTTCAAATCCAAAAGCAGGGCTCTGTAGAATTTTCTCTTGCTCAGAAATGCTGGTCTTCTTGTTCTATTCAGGCCCTCAGCTGATCGGATGAGGCCCACCCACATTCAGGAGGTCAGTCTGCTTTACCCAAGTTCATCAATGGAAATGTTAATCCCGTCCAAAAAAGACTTCCAAGCTGACATATAAAATGGACCACCACAGAAACATAGGACCTAGAGGGGTTGAGTCAAGAGTTCGAGGTTACATGACAAAGCCAATATCAGAGCTCAGGTCCCCTGGATTCCCAGGCGGCATGACCGTAACACCACACTGCCTCCCAGTGAAGCCATGAGAAGCATGTGCCACCCTCGAGGGAAGGGGTAAGGAGCGAGCGAAGGTGCCCTGCTCTTCAGCATTGCTCGTCCAATGGCCAGGGCACAGGGGAGCTTCATTTCCTTCCTGCCAATTCTTTCATAGTTGATGCTTCAAATAAAAGCTTTTATAAATAGTAACGGTCTGCTATTTACTGTTTTAAAAAATGGAAACACAGGAAGCACAAAACATGGCTTAAAATTAGGTAAGGCATATGATTTTTTCCAAGCTGTAGCACTTTTGTTTAAGAGTGCTGAAGCTTGACCTCCTCAATTTAGAAAGACTAGATCTAGCCCACAATAAGGAGTAGGAGACAGACTGCATCTGGGCTCATCTGAAAATTGCATTTTAATTGCTTCTTTTATCTTAGAAGCTCCCTGGCTTCTTCCCAAATGATTCTTCTTGTCTCCCTGCCACATGCCACATTTTGTGACATGACTGAAGCAGGCGTCGACCATTGTGCTGGTGCCATACTGGCCACCAACTCAGATGCTCAGAAACATAGCCATCTTGCTCAAGGTTAAAGGTACTGTTTCATCACCTATACATGCAAGAAATGCATATGGACATGAGCTGGCCAGGAAAAGCCTCAGGGTACTGACAACACGTAGAGATGATGTAACCAGGAATTCCGAGAATTGGAAGGTTCGAGAGGTTTATCCAAAGTCAACCATTTTTTTTTCCCTTAAGATCCCCATGGCCACGTTCTTTGCATGCCAATAACTACTGAATGCAGCACTTTCTAGGTGCAAATCACTGCTGAGCACTTTCTAAGTATGATTACCTTTTCTCCAATATCCCTGAGGCCAGTGTGACTATACCCAGTTTACAGATGTGGCAACTGAGGTGCAAAGAGAGTAAGTTACTAGCTTAGTGTCACCCCAGTAGCACATGGGGTATGGATCCTCTCACTGTTCAGACTAGGGGTTAGTGAATGTTTCCTGTAAAGGGCCAGCTAGTAAATATTTCAGACTCTGCGGGCCACACATTCTCTGTTACAACTTCTCAGCTCTGCTCTTGTAGCAAGAAAGCCGTAGAAAACACGTGAATGAATGAGCATGGATGTGTTCCAATAAGTCACTTACGGACACTCGTGAGGCACGCAAAACCAGCAGCTGCCTGGATCTGGCTGTAGTTTGCCAACCCCTCACGGAGACCATCATAGGTTCTGGCTTGACAAGAAGTGCAGAATCAACCTAGGCATTGAGGGCGAAATATGTTATTTCTACCAGCCAATCACAAAGCTGTAATTATCAAGAAACAGATTAGGAAGAATGACCTTACCTCCACTTAAAAGTGGGTTCAAGTGCCAGAGAATGGGCAGCTGAGATGTGGGGGTGTGTATGTGGAGCAAAGCGAGTTTGATTTGGGGTCTAAAGTGCTACCCACAGATGTCTGTGCTGGGAAGAGAAGGCAGAGGGGCGGGGTGGGAAATGGCAGCACCGTTCAACAGGCAAGCGTGAGATGATGCCTTGGGGGAGAGTAAATATTCTTTCTGGGTTTTCTCTTTCTTTCTCATTCCAGAAAGACCAAGACCAGAATGTCTACCAATGTCACCTTGCCAGAGACACTGAAAGAACTCAAGAGGGGATGTAGGTGCCTATGGGTAGGCGGCAGCCAGCTCTACTTTCCAGCCAAAGGAGTCTACTCAGCCTTTGGGTCTCGAAGGCCTAGGCTCCCAAGGAACAGTTGAGGTGCCACCATAGGAAAGAGGGGCCGGGGGAGACCTATTATCCCAGGGGGCTGAGCACAAAAGGCTGAGACCCGCAAGGTCAAATCATGGTGTCCCATTAGCAGATCTTAGCTCTGAGGGACACCACCCTCCCTGGAAGATGCACAATGGTCTGGTCAGCACCTGCCCCGCAGAGCCTTTCAGGTGGATGGGACCATGCGTGAGCCCAAGCTAGGCAACTGCTGGCCCCAGTTCAAGCCCATCTCGTGTGTGGAGTTTGATTAAGCTTGGTTCATATGGATCGCATCAACCCCCCTCCCCCCAGGTTCCTGGGCAATTTGAGGAGGACACAACCTCAAGGGGGAGATATTGGACTTTCAGACAAGATGGCCCCCAAAGGGTGACTCCATTTTCAGTCGGGAAAGAAAATGAAAGAGATGGGAAGCATTTGCACCCGAGCTTTGGGAAGGCTTCGCTGGGCTATCTGAGGACTAAGTGAGATCCCGAAATGAAGTGACATCCTTCCTCATGAAGCCTGACATGTCCTGGGAACTAAAACCTGTTCACCTCCATGCCCAAGTCACCTGGACATTAAGGAAGACGGAGCCTCAAAAGGGCTGTGCGGATTCACTCCATGAGTCTCAGGGTTTCCAAGGCTGGTCCCGGTTTATAGGGCGTCCTGCTGGGCCAGACCTTGGCAGCTGGATGGCAAATCTGTCCAGACTGCTTGCACCTCCCCTCTTTGTCCTCTGCTTCTCAGCACTAGCCTTTAGCACCCCTTCTTGGATCACTGGACTCCTCTCCTCCTCCTAAGTCCTTAGGCCGGGACGCTCAGATTCCCAGCTGGGATAAGAGGGCACTTGGAAGTCCAGCTCGGGGACTAGTTACCCAAGAGTCGGTGGACGGGGTGGGGCACCAGTGGAGTGAGACCCCGGATCTGGGGCCCGAGGAACCGTGTCTGTGCCGTGTGCTGCAGGGGAGAGGTGACACCCCATTCTGCAAACACTGCCCTCCCTTTCCTTGTTGACGCATCTGGAGGGCTGGGGAGAAGGGGCTGGTGCAGGGAGGTCTGTATCATTGACGCTAATTCTGGGTATTGACAATAGGAAACCAACAACGTGAGAGAAGAAAATCAAAAATAATATCCATTTGAAACCGTTTTGAAACTTCTGATCATCTCTGCCTCCTTACCAAGAAGCATAATCATGATTACTTACAGTCACTAAGTGTCACAGTTGCGTCTGTTTGCCATGTCACGTGTTCTCAGGACGACACCTCAAGACATACAGTTGCAGCTCTGATGAATGACGGGTCCAAAATTGGACCGAAGAACGTATCTGGCCTCCAAGCTCCAAGTCTCTACGAGCTGCACGCACACTTTTGCATTATCTCTAGATGATCAGGCTTGAAGGATTGAAGGTCGTCTCTTAACAGAGGAGAGGACACTGCTCCCAAGAGGTGGCTCTGCAAGACCAGGAAGCAGCTCCGGGATCTCTTGTCAGCCTGGATCTCCCAGGTCACTGTATTAGTGTTTCTTTGTATTCTGACGCTTCTCCTCCTGGGGCCTTGCCAACCTGGAGGCACCGTCCCTCACAGGGCTGGCCGATTGCCGGCGATAGTAAATGATTCACCCGCAAGCATACTTTCCCTGCATAAGCCAATCAATGCGGAGCCCATCCCCAACCACCCACTTTACTGGGCTCTCACACTCCAGGCCACTGTCCGCCTGCTCTTATCCCCCCGGGATCAAGAATCAAACGACCAGAGACAGCCCCTACCCCCCCAGAGCCCACCAAAGTTATTCAACCTAGCCCATCCTCTGCCTGTTTCCTCTGGAAACCACAATAAAGGACTCTTGCCCGGGTCCTTTCCCTGTCTCTCTGCCTCCTGGGCATCCCCACTGCTTCCCATATAGCCCTGCATGGGGTGGCCTGGCCTCTGCTCTTGGGAACTGTGAGTGACACACGGTGATTTCGATGGCGGTCCTCTGATCTGTCGGCTTCACCGTACTTGAAACATAGTAAAACCTGCGTTTTAAAATAGTCGTGTCCCCGACAAGTTCTGCAGATACTCATGCTCCTGAAAAAGATGAAAATGACTTCATGCATCAAGTATTTTCTAGCCCAAACGTGTAAAGAAATGGCCTGGAGGGGGAGACACACGGGCTTCATCGTCAGAACCTGGGGGCTTGAGTTTGTCTTCTGCTCTTTCCTCTGTGGAGCTGGGTGGTTACGGCATCTTCCACTTTCCTAGTCTGCAACACGGAGGCTCAACTGGGTTTCAGCTAAGAAACCTCAAAACGATACGTCAGCAGTTGTGTTATGCAATCGACACTCAAAACCCTTATCATGGCTGGCAACATTATTCTTCCTCAATAATTGGTTACCCGCACTTTTTTTTAACCAGCAGCCCAAATCTTATCTGAATGAAGACTGTCATTTTTCCCTTTTCTCAACTATTCTCTTAAACATTTGATTTGCATTTGGTCATTAGAAAGCGTATAGATACCTGTTTAATCATTAAGGGTTCAAAACCTATTACCGCTTGAGTAGAAACTAGAGTGAGCTCTGTTTCCCCGACTTGAAAGATAGGGCATCCAAGAACCGGTCTGCGGACAGACCCCAGTTTGAGAAACACAACATTAAAAATTAAACTCTGGGGGCACCTGGGTGGCTTAGTGGGTTAAGCATCCGACTTTAGCTCAGGTCATGATCTCAGTTTGTGAGTTCAAGTCCCCCATCAGGATGTCTGCTGTCATCACCGAGCCTGCTTTAGATCTTCCGTCCCCTCCTCTCTCTCTGTCCTCCCCTGAACTCTCTGTCTCTCAAAAATAACTAAACATTAAAAAACTTAAACTCTGTCCATAGCATTGATTGCTTTTTGCTGACAGGACCATAAACCCAACAAATGGGGGCCAAACACAAGCGGAGCCCTGAAATATCACAGTAATGCAGGAAGTTATTGCCCAAATAATCTCTGTTATAACATAAATATATAGAGGTAGATGGAGTTTAAAGGAAACCACAAGAAAAAACAAACCTTCTCAAAGAGGGATCCCCAGGGATAGCTATAAAATAGCTTTAAAGTAATTCGGATCATCTTGTAGATTCCAAAAACCCCAAGGTGAAGCCTCTGCAAATAGACCGTTTTCTTCTGGACGCACGACTTTTATTAAAGTCAGCTCTCTGGACTAAAGGACATATCCGGTCTCCAAATTGTAAACCTCGAGTCTCTGGCATGACAAGTGACTACATCCGTATGGAGAAAGGATTTGCTCGTCCCCCACGGACGCCACCAACCTCAGCTTCTTGGACGCGTGACCTGTGAGCTCGCACAGGGCCTGTGCTCAAAGGCCTCCGTGCTTGATTTCATTCTCTGCTGTCCCGAAAGTCGTACACTTTTTGAACAATGTGCCTGCGTTTTCATTTTGCGTTGGGCCCCTCAAATTATGTAACCAATCCTGGACACCCTCATTTTCTGTCCAGGGGAGGAAGGGTACCACCCAGGCCGATAGCCGCCCTGGCAGGCTGCCTTGGGGATTGCGCAGTACCTTCACCCGGACGGGAGGCCGGCTTTGCGGAGAACCTCCTTCCGCTGGAATCATAATGAGCAAATTTAAATCATTAAAAATTTAGCGGCTACCGGCTTAGAAAAGATGAAGCATCCTAATTCAATTGAAAATACCAGAACAAAAGGAAAACGAAAAGCTTGCAATTTTTTTTCAAACCCTACCCAGCTGGCTGTTCTCTCTTGTTTATCTTGGCATCTGATTCTTTATTTGGTAGCAAATTAATCTGGGTAGTGATCCCTATCGTAAGTCTTCTCAATGGTTGAAAGGGCTGATTTTATTACAAGAGGCTAATTCTTTGATGCCTGCAGCCTGTTGGAGGATATGGGGCTGGCAGAGCGAGGACTTCCTGTTCTTTACAAGGTCAGGGGTCCAGAGAACTAATGTCTTGTGTTAAACGAACAACACAGGTGATTCCAGCCCCCCAAACCTTTCTCTCTGTCTTTGGCATGGGAAATAGCCAGCTGGATCACTCTGGTTACCATTAATGAGGCAGGGAACAGAGGCAGAGAGCAACTTTGTCCTCTGTGCCTCACCATCTCTTTTTAGGGTCCCCGTTCCCTTGTTGCGAGATGCCCCTAATCCCCAGGTCCTCATTTCCTCGGATAACGCCGTTGGGTCTCTGGTGCTTTCTTCCTGGGTGGGGCGCCTGGCTGCGTTTCCCAACCTCCCTCTTGCCAAGCCCCGCATCCTGTAACCTAAGGACTCTAACCTCAAACACTACTGCCTGGAAAACATTAGGCAACTGATGATGTTGCATGATGGTCAAGGAATGATTGCATTTCACAAAACGGGGGTTGGGGGGGCACCTCCCAGATACGTAATCCACAGGGACTGCTCCCCATGTGGGCATTTGAGGACATGATGAGGACAGGATCTGGGAGTGAGAGGGGCCGAGAGAAAGGCTGTCGAGATTTACTTTAAAAAATAACATATTTTGTTTAAATGTTTGAAAACGTAGGTCAATGGCGGGGGGGGGTGCGGGGGAAGATGGTTTCTTTCGCTGAGGCTGTGTCACATCTCCTTGCACGAATTTTGCTAGCCATTGGGAGAAACTGGAGGGTTTCCAGGGGCGTGGCCTGGCCTCCCAAAGACGCATCTCACTGACATTGGCATATTTGAGCCACCGGTTTCTTATTTGAAATAAAACTAAGAAAATTAAAACGCTTTAGTAAGCTAGGCCATCAGAAACCCCAAAGAATAAAGGTTATTCCCAAGCACGTATTTAAATTTTTTTTTTCAACGTTTATTTATTTTTGGGACAGAGAGAGACAGAGCATGAACGGGGGAGGGGCAGAGAGAGAGGGAGACACAGAATCGGAAACAGGCTCCAGGCTCTGAGCCATCAGCCCAGAGCCCGACGCGGGGCTCGAACTCCCGGACCGCGAGATCATGACCTGGCTGAAGTCGGACTGCGCCACCCAGGCGCCCCATCAAGCACGTATTTAAAGGAGATCAGCATCAAACTAGAGTTTGGACAGTCCAGACCAACTGTGAGAGACTTTGAAATAGTTGGAAGGTTGGCTGAGCGTCCTGGCCGGTGCGCCCCTCTGGGCTGTCCCCTCCTTTCACTGTCCTTGGGCTCCCTTAAGGCTCCTTAAGTGACAGACGGTGTCTGTAATGCAGTTGATTTCGCCCAGAAAACTCAAATGAATCGTGTCCAGTGGAAATGCAGTTAGTCTTTGCTCTGGAAATGTTAACCCATTTTGCATTTATTTGTAAATTCCTGTCAGGGTCTCTGATTTCCCCCGCATGCGCGCACGTGCGTGCGTGTGTGTGTGTGTGTGTGTGTGTTGAATTCTTGTTTGAAACTGATGGTGGCATTTTAGTGGTTCCCTCCTTAGTTAATAAGTTAAATCTTTAACACATGTTCATTTTAAAATTCTATGAGAATCATTATTTTATCCTTAAAAAAACAGCAACTCTCTTGTAACCAGATTCCTACTCAGTAATCTGAGACGGTCTTAACAAAGGCACCATTTCTCTTAAAGCTGGTGTTGGATTGTTCAAACTTATCCGGAACATCCGTCCTTGAAGTTCAAAGTCCTTCCAAAGGAGACGTTCCTGGCCAGATCTGTCAGTGGCCAAAGACCCTTTGTTTCTTCATCTGCAGGCGAGGGGTGAGAGTGTCACAGCACCTTTTTTTTATGTGTTTGCTTATTTTAAGTTTGTCTATATTTTTGTTTTTGGGAGATACCCTGTATTGGATGAGAAACACCATCTGTTTTTAGTTTACTTCTAGTTTTTATGAGGAATAATATTGAATTTTATTGCCTTTGCAGCATTTGTCAAAGTGGTAATATGGTGTTTCTACACAACTTTTTAATTTTTTTTTTCCAACGTTTATTTATTTTTGGGACAGAGAGAGACAGAGCATGAACGGGGGAGGGGCAGAGAGAGAGGGAGACACAGAATCGGAAACAGGCTCCAGGCTCCGAGCCATCAGCCCAGAGCCTGACGCGGGGCTCGAACTCCCCGACCGCGAGATCGTGACCTGGCTGAAGTCGGACACTTAACCGACTGCGCCACCCAGGCTCCCCTACACGACTTTTTTAATATAGTGAGTTGCACTAACAGATTTTTTGGGTGTCAAGGCAAACCTCATTCCCGGTCACAACAGATTTTTTAATATTCAGTGCGCTAATGGTTTATTTAGGATTTTTCACATATGTTTATAAGGAGATACTGATCTGTTGTGGTTTTTTTTTTTTGCATCTGTGAATCTATAATATCTATGTTATACTATGTTATACTATGTTATAGTACTATGTTATACCCCACAGAATGAGTTGAAGACTTTCAATTTTTTCTAGGCTTAGAATACGTTTATATATAAAATTTTACCAATTAGTGGTTTATTCAGATCTTCTTCTTCTTAAGTCAATTTTGGCAAATTATAACTGCTAGAAAATTATCTAAGAGTCACAGTTATTGGCATCGTGTTCCCTAGTGATGTTAAAATTGACTATACAGGGGTACCTGGGTGGCTCTGTCCATTGAATGTCTGACTTTGGCTCAGGTCATGATCTCACGGTTTGTGGGTTCAAGCCCTGAGGTGGGCTCTGTGCTGACAGCTCAGAGCCTGGAGCCTGCCTGGGATTCTGTGTCTCCAACCCTCTCTGCCCCTCCCCCTCTCACACTCTGTCTTTCTCTCTCAAAAATAAACATTAAAATTTTTTTAATATTGACTATATTCCATGCTTGTATATTCTTTTTCATTGTTAATAGTGTTTCTTTATGTCCTTTTTTATTTTCTTTTCTAGGATAATCTCACTCGGAGTTTGTCTCTCTTTTTTTATATAAATTTTAAAATTTTTATTCATTTTTGAGAGACAAAGAGACAGAGCGTGATCAGGGGAGGGACAGAGAGAGAGGGAGACACAGAATCTGAAGCAGGTTCCAGGCTCTGACCTGTCAGCACAGAGCCCGACGTGGGGCTTGAACCCACAAGCCATGAGGTCATGCCCCGAGCCTAAGTCAGATGCTCAACCAACCCCCCAGGGGCCACAGAGCTTGTCTCTTTTTTAAGCTTTTCAGAAAAACAGCTTTCAGTTCTTTTGTCTTCTTTATTTGTATTTGTCTCCTTTCATTAATCTGATGTTGTCTCTTGTCTCTTGTTCATGACATAGAATATAAGAGGACAGCTCTGTGCTCCGTAAAATGTTTTCTACTCAAAGAACTTCATCTTGCAAACATGAAACAAGCTCAAGGTCAACAAGTATTTCCAACAAGGATTCGTTCTATTTTGGTTGATATTCAAGTACAGTTTGATGGAGATTATACATTCAGCCAGTGATGGTTTCACCAGAGCATGGATTACATTGGAAATGTCACTGGTAACAAGATAAACAGTAAATGCGAGTAGGTACTAGATGAAACCATGAACATATATTCATTCTGACAATGTAAACACGCATTTTCCAAATTCATTTATTCAACATTCATACCAGAAGTCTTTATGGAGTACTATCAGGACAATGGTGGCTCACTGGTAAATAATACCAAGGTAGGGCGCCCGGGTGGCTCAGTTGGTTAAGTGTCTGACTTTGGCTCAGGCCATGATCTCACAGTTGGTGAGTTTGAGCCCCGTGTCGGGCTCTGTGCTGACAGCTCAGAGCCTAGGGCCTGCTTTGGATTCTGTGTCTCCCTCTCTCTTTCCCTCCCCGACTTGTGCTCTGTCTCTCAAATACGAAACTTAAAATAATAATAATAATAATAATAATAATAATACCAAGGAGTCCCTGCCCTCCTCAAGACTACATTGTGGTAAAAGAAAGAGGTAATAAAAGACAAGAAGAAGAAAGAAAGAAACTAAAAAATGTGTCATGCAATTTCAGAATCAAAGGACAGGGGATAAGTTGGTTTACATTCTCTCCTGATGTTGACAGATATCTAGTAATGAATTTACTTTTATAAGTTGTGTGGATTTTGTAAGCCACATCTAGGCAGAATCAATGAATATAGTGATGGGGAAGACAGTTGAAATTATTATAAAGTTTTATGAATTTTTGTAGACTAGGTTAACTGTATAAAACCAATAGACTTCACTTGATCGTAGGACAAGAAAACAAAATGTTAGGGAAAAATCTGTTCTATGATGGTCAACAGGACTGATAAGGGAATTTCAGTCCCTGCCTGAAGGCTTCCCTTCCAGATTCTTGTTCCCACCCTGCTCGCTTCAGGTGTCAAATTAGTACTGTTGGGAAAATAAGTAAAGTTCTGCACCATAAGGTGGCCGACAGGACTAAAACAAGCTCTAGTTGGTTCCCAGCTTAGAGACTCCTCTTCTGGGTTCTCCCTGCCCTGTTTGCCACGTGCGCGAAAGCCGCCACGAATGCGGAAGATGATGCTATACCTTACCCTTCCCACCTGCATTCGGGCTCAGATCTCTGGAGAATGATCTCCTCTGAGCCCACCGGTGTAAAATAAACCTCCTTCCTTCCAAGATCTCCGAGTGCCGCTTGGTTCTTCTGCCGGGTGATCCAGACCAGTTTCCGTAACAAAAAGAGCAGACCACTTTATCTACTTTGTGAAAGAAGTTGAGAGTTTCAGCTAAACGCTGAAGGTCTTAAAAGATTGAATTCACCAAGAGCACTATAAGTCGAGTACTGCCTAATCCCTCTGCTTGTATCTTTGTTCAGAGGCCTCCGCAGAAAAGCATTATTTTTAGGCTGCAGTGGCTTCTGCTATAGTTAGGCCCCAGCCCATGTTTACTAGGTACGGCCTGGGTTTATCCACCTAATCCCTCTCCTCTCCTCCTTACCCCCTTTCTTCTGTGCTCTCTACTGATTCCGTCCCAAAGACATTTTCCGAAGGCAGCGGTGGGGTTGATGTATGTACAAATTAATCAATACACAAAGCCCTTCCACTTAAACTTTCTCCTTTCGAAGGCGAACACACTGATGTGTTTGTGGTTTCAAAATACAATGTGCCTAAATTCTCCACTTTTCCTTGAGGGATAGTAAGCCAGATCTCAACTGACAAAACAAAGTTGGAAACGTAAGGCATTACTGGTTAATTTAGTTAAACAAATGGAACCAGACCTTCTAAAATTATGTGGTAATTTAAGGAAAGTTTCCTCCCATTGTGACTGGATTGCGTGGGCGATTGTCCCAATTATCTCACAAACTGTGGCTGCAAATGTCCAGTCCTTTTGGGCTACGGTCACGTCTTCGTGATCTCAGCTCGAATTTAGTAGCAGGAAAACCAAAATGACATCGATGTTGGAAGTGAAGAAAGAGAAACACGGTTTCAGGAACCGTGTATTTTTATTTGAGTTGAACATTTTAACAACTGTATTGAACGCAAAGAATTACAGGAATTCCTCCTCTAAAGCACTTAAGGAGATAAAATGCAAAGAAGGAAAGGACTAAGCATGAAGAGAGAGGTCTGACCTTACCAATAAAACATTGTCTCCTCCTCCATAAGTAATTTGACCTCTGGATATCCCAGTTTAGGTCATCTGCCTCTCAAAAGAATAAGTGGGTGGATAATGGATGGATGGAAGCAAGGATGGATAGATGGACGGATGATGGACGAATGGATGGGTAGATGGACGGATGATGGACGAATGGATGGGTAGATGGACGGATGATGGATGAATGGATGGGTAGATGGACGGATGATGGATGAATGGATGGGTAGATGGACGGATGATGGATGAATGGATGGGTAGATGGACGGATGATGGATGAATGGATGGGTAGATGGACGGATGATGGATGAATGGATGGGTAGATGGACGGATGATGGATGAATGGATGGGTAGATGGACGGATGATGGATGAATGGATGGGTAGATGGATAGATGATGGATGAATGGATAGATAGATGTGTATACATGGATGATGAATGATGGACAGATGGATGATGGACTAAAAATAGATAAATGGATGAGTTACTCACTTAGAATGACTGATTTTGGATCGTTGGAGAGTGAATGAATGATTTTTGTCAGTTTCTCCATTCTGTACACCCCTAAAGTTGTGAATGTATTTGCTGAGTATCAGCCTGAACCATGATTGTGAACTCTACATACCAAAAAAAAAAAAAAAAGATAAATATTCTCTACCTTATGGGAACCTATATCCAAGTAGACAGGGAAGTTACACCACATACACAAAACCATAAAAATGCAAGTCAAGTGAAAAATTATGGGACATAGACTTAGGGCCCTGAAGGCATTCAGAGATTGGTGAAGTCTATTCCCTCATTCAACATTCTTGCCACTTTACTCCTGATCCAGAAGGAGAAGTAGAAGAAAGAGCAGATCAAAAATGGAATATGTGGGCCAGACCCTCATAACAGAAGGAAAGTCAAGATGGGAATGGGACTGATAGGGAAGCTCAGGCCTTTGAGTCTTCTGGGTGTCATCCAGCTAAATGGTGTCACTCCATTGTCAACTGTCCAAACAAACATTCGAGCTTGATGCCTGTCATGGTTAGTCTTATGAGTAAACTTGACAAAGCTATAGTACATAGTTATTTAATCAACTACTATTCTAAGTGTGGCTATGAAGGTATTTTTTAGATGTTCCTACATCCACAATTGCTTGACTGTAATTAAAGTAAAGGAAATTATCCTCCATAATACGGATGGACCTCACCCAGTTGAGGGCCTTAGGAGCAAACACTGAGGCTTCTTGAAGGAGGAGAATTTCTACCGTAAGACTGCAATGTTAACTCCTGCTTGAGTTTCCAGTCTGCCAAGCTGGCCTGCAGACTTTGGACTTGGCTAGCCCCCACATTGCATGAACCAATTCCTTAAAATAAATGTTTAAAACAAATTTTTTTTAATTTTTAAAATGTTTTCATTTATTTTTGAGACAGACAGAGCACGAGCGAGGGAGGTGCAGAGAGAGAGAGGGAGATACAGAATCCAAAGCAGGCTCCAGGCTCTGAGCTGTCAGCACAGAGCCCGATGTGGGGCTCAACACTCACGAACCACAAGATCGTGACCTGAGCCGAAATCAGACACTTAACCGACTGAGCCACCCAGGCACCTCTTAAAAAATTTTTTTTTAAGTAAAATTTCAAAAATCTATATCTATTTATCCAGCCATCTGGCTAGCGATCTCTCACTGGTTCTGTTTCCCCCGAGCACCCTGACAGATACAGTGCCTTATTTCAACATAAACAAGGTCCGCACATTTGTGGGATCCAGGTGCCAACCAAGGTGGCTTGATGTGTGTGACAATGTTCATGGACATATGAAGACAATATGGGAAGTTTGGGGATGATGTGACAGGGTTCTGAAATGAAGCAAAGCAGTCAAAATGATTGGAAGTGAGCCTACGCGCGTGGCCCTTCAGGAACGCTTTCCACCCAAGCTGCCGTGAGTTCTCATGAGTTCTCGGTGTTGATGAAGTTTACAGGAGATGAAGAAACACATTCCTCTCCAGTTCTTTCCATGATGTAATTAAAGCTTTCTAAGATCAGGGACTCAAACACTTGAAAGATTTTTTTTTTTCTTTTTAGGGAAGGCAAAAAATGTAAAGCATCTCAATTTTTAATCACAGAGAAGGACCTCATTACGTAAGTGAATACGCCCTGGTGTGGGTAATTATCAATTCAAAAGAGCAAAAATGGTAATTTCTAGTTGGGAAATAAGTACTGGTTCACCCCCTTCTTTAATCCATCAAATTTTAATTTTCTTCTTATTTCTATAATTGAGGCACGGCTGCCAGCTTTGGGGATACAGAGCTGCATCCTTCTGTTTTGAAAGGAGGGGGCTTTCTGCTCAACTGTCACAGAAGCAATTAAAGCCTCCGAACTGGGCTCTCTCAGATGGAGTTTTCTCCTTTCTGCTTACTCATCCTGCCAAAAATGAGGGGGTTCATTAACCTCACACTGTTAGGAGACGGAGCTTATCACCGAGGAGTCTGGGCCGTGTTCCTTCTGTGTGCCGTGAATGAAGGGCTGCTTTTCCTAAGCAGGGTGCTGGTCCAGGAGCCCCCACAACAGGTGCCATCCGATTTTGCCCTTCTTTAGTCTTCCCCGTGGCTCGGTTTCCCCACCCAGAAAGTGAGAGGCTTAATGAAGCGACAGACAGCCTCTAAATAATAATGTCCAATAGCGTAGCAATGAAACATTGCCAAATAATGCGCATGCTGTTGGATTTATCTTACTTACTACCGTGGGTGTTGGAGACTCTGGGGCTCCTTCCTAGCAGAGCGTGGGGCCAGAGGGGAAACAGCTGGCTTATTATGCTCAAGTACAGTACAATTATCCTGAAAAACCATTTTTCAGTCGCCAGCCACTAGGGTTCCCAGCTGCCATAACATTGGATAGCTGTGTTTCTCGTGTTGGCATTATCTTTTCAGCCATTGAGATAATTAATGATACTCTTATTTGAGCCCCGTCAAGCTTTGGAAATGTGTCAAACGACAACAGCTTTTTAATTTTTTTTTCCCCTTTCTTCCTCATTTTTCCTTTTCCGAAGCTTCCAGGTGGTAGTATCCTTTAGAGTAAAATCGGGCCAGCCTCTGAGCGTCCTCAGTCAAGGATTAATCCGAGTCGCTACAAAATACCAGGGAAGCCGACCGAGAGGGAGCTAACAAGAGGAAGGACATGGAAGCATGAAATGTCAGCTGATCTCCCAGGGAGTGTGGCAGGGACAAACCACACTTCCCTGGACGCCATGCCCCTGTCGGGCACGAGCAGGAAGGTGAAATTCTTCTGAGATGAACCCTCTGGTCATGACACTTTGGCCATCTCGGACTCCGTGAGGCTCAATGGTGAGCTGTGGGTTATCGTAAAGGAGGAATCGAACTGCTTTTTCTTCAGAGCCAGCGGGGTTTCTCAGTCTCAGCACCTGTGACGTTTGGGGCCAGATGACTTTTGGGAGTGGGGGACCGGCCTGCCTGCGTGTGGCAAGGGGTTGAGCAGCGCTCCTGGCCTTCACCCCTAGGGGTCAGTAGGACCCTCCCTAGCTGTGACAATCCAAAATGTCCCCACACACTGCCTAATGTCCCCTGGAAGGTTGGGGTGGGACAAAATCAGCATGGGGCTAAAACCACTGGGCTCAGGTTGAACACAGTTGAGAGACATTACCGTGAATTCTAGATACAAGACGTAATTAAAGCTAGAGACACATTTTCACATCTCCAAATACTCCTTTGTCGCTCCCTTTGATGGTACCTGCAAATAATCACAACCATCCGGGTCACAGCAGTTCTGAAATAGTGATACTGACAGCATTTGCCTCGGACACAAAGACACAGAGTTTGAAGTCTTGTGCTCAAAGTGCACGTGATGAGTGTTTCTATTTACTTCTTAGGAGAAGAAGAAGGAATTCGTCTCAGGAAAATGAGCATAAAATAAAACTGGTCCACCATCAAAATACGTGAAGTATCTCACGCTGCTTGTTTTTTTATGTAATTACACCTGGAGTTATGCATGATGGTCGCTTCATTGATCCCTCTTTATTTTAGTTTATTTTTTAAAAAAATTTTATGTTTTTATTTTATTTTTGAGAGAGAGACAGAACGTGAGTGGGGGAAGGGCAGAGAGAGAGGGAGACACAGAATCCGAAGCGGGCTCCAGGCTCCGAGCAGTCAGCACAGAGCCCGACGTGGGGCTCGAACCCACGAACTGTGAGATCGTGACCTGAGCCGAAGTCTGATGCTTAACCGACTGAGCCATCCGGGAGCCCCTGATCCCTCTTTAAGAACAAAATCATCTCCCTGGCTGTAATATATGTAATATATGTGGACGCTACTGGGGGTTGCTCCCCACAGCCGAAATGGAGAACCGTCTTCTGTCCCTGTCTGCACGCTTCTCTCTGGAGGGCACAGTTGGTCGTGGGATGTCAGTGCGGTTCAGTAAAGGGTAACGCTACCCCAGTGAGGGAATGTTCTCATTGCCTAAACCATCACATTCCCTCAGCCTCTGGATATACATAATCGTGCTTTTAAAAATTAAACTGGGGACCCCTGGGTGGCGCAGTCGGTTAAGCGTCCGACTTCAGCTCAGGTCACGATCTTGAGGTCCGTGAGTTCGAGCCCTGCGTTAGGCTCTGGGCTGATGGCTCGGAGCCTGGAGCCTGTTTCCGATTCTGTGTCTCCCTCTCTCTCTGCCCCTCCCCCGTTCATGCTCTGTCTCTCTCTGTCCCAAAAATAAATAAACGTTGAAAAAAAAATTTTTTTTTAAAAAATTAAAGTGAGGGGCGCCTGGGTGGCGCAGTCGGTTAAGCGTCCGACTTCAGCCAGGTCACGGTCTCGCGGCCCGTGAGTTCGAGCCCCGCGTCAGGCTCTGGGCTGATGGCTCGGAGCCTGGAGCCTGTTTCCGATTCTGTGTCTCCCTCTCTCTCTGCCCCTCCCCCGTTCATGCTCGGTCTCTCTCTGTCCCAAAAATAAATAAAGAAAAACGAAGAAAAAAAATTAAAAAAAAAAAAATTAAAGTGAAAATTTTTTCTGCTGGTTTAAAAAATTCAGTTGCCCGTACCTCTTACCTGCAGAGCTTGGGGTTTTTGTGAACCTGCATGGGGGGAAAGGCTTTAACAAGAGCATACTGGATGGGAGGGATGTCTAATAAGACTGGAGAAAACCCGAAGTTGCCAGGTCAAACTCCTCCCGTCCAAGGGAAGGGAACTAGGCGGGGATGTGTAAGGAACGTCCTGGAGTTAACAAATCCAGGGCAGATGATTGTATTGAGCACCAAGACACCTGAGTTTACGGAGCGTTTCTGGGCAAGGCACTGTTCTGGGACCTGCTAGACATACAAAGGAGGATAAATTATGAACCGTGCCCAGGGAGCTAACAACAATCCTAGAAACAACAACGACAACAACAACAACAACCAAGAAACGATGCAAGGGAAACCGAGGCAACAATTGAAGAGACAATTCAGGAAGCCCTCAGTGATGCCAAATAGAATTCTATGAATGGCATTAGTTTCGTTCAAGACAGGTACTTCAGGGGCGCCTGGGTGGCTCAGTCGGTTAAGCCTCCGACTTCGGCTCGGGTCACGATCTCGCGGTTCGTGAGTTCGAGCCCCGTGTCGGGCTCTGTGCTGACAGCTCCGAGCCTGGAGCCTGCTTCCCATTCTGTGTCTCCCTCTCTCTCTGCCCCTTCCCTGCTCATGCTGTGTCTCTCTCTGCCTCAAAAATAAATAAACATTAGAAAAAAATTAAAAAAAAAAAGACAGTTACTTCAGATCGGTGTCGGCTGAGGTGCTTGGGGAAAAACGATAACAGCTAAAACTGAATTTAAACTGGACCTCATAGGATGAGCGGTGAACAGGTGCAGAGGGGAAAAGAGAGAAATCCCGAGAAGCCAACAGCAAGGTAGGGCTGGAACCAATAAACGAGCCGCCGTGCTGCCGTGGAGGTGCAGGCGTGTGCTAGACAGCAGAAGGTTTGGGGTTCAGATCCCGCGGCTGGACTCGCCCGGCTCAGCAACTTCCCCCCTCCCCCGCCCCCAGAGCCTCAGCTTCCTCCCAGGGAGTGCAGGGAGTGGCCCCAGCAGAGAGGACTCAGTGAGACCGTGAGTATGCCAGCCAGAGGGCAGCAGCAGCCTCTCTGCGCTTTGAGTCCCTGACTCCATGTCCGGCGGAGGTTCTGGGAGCGCCCCAAGATTTCTCAGGTATCCAGTGGCTTAAATGACCAGCCTCGCTTTCCCACCTCAGAATCCCTCTCCTGATTCTTGAGCCCCTCCCATGACCGAGTTCGCTGCCCAGCACTGACCCGTCGCTGAAAGCCAGGCACGACAGTTAATGCACATGACTCCAACCTGTACCTTCATCGTCACATGGCCTTCTCCTTGTGCGTCCCCGTGTCCAAATTTCCCTATTCTTATAAACATACCAGTCATTGGATTAGGACCCACCTTAAGCCAGTGTGACCTCATTTTAACCTCATTGCATCTACAAAGACCCTGTTTCCTGGTAAGGTTCCATTCACAAGTATGCCAGGCTTAGGACCTGCACGTATCTTTCTGGTGGACACAATGAACCTACCACCCTGGCTGTGACCAGATCGAAGTCTGGAGCAAAGGCTCCAGGGAGAAAGGAAAGACGTGAGCAGATAAAAAGATGTCTTAAGGACAGAATCAGTTGGTCCTCTTGGTGCGGATTTGAACAACGGGAAAGAGAAAAATGACGCAGATTTTGAGCCCTGTGCGTTTATAAGTGAGCAAGCGCTGGCCTCTTACTTGGCAATTCCTCAATGACAGTGACAGCTTGTGGCAGTAAGTTCCGCGAGGAGAGGTTCCCTATCGTCCTGTATCTATCCTCCGTATGAGGCTTTCAATAACAGGGGGGCAGAACAGAGTGAGGAGGAGGGAGGAAAGGGAGGACCAAGCGAGGTTCCAGAGGAGGGAGAGAGAAAGGATTGAAAACGTTCGGAACTTAGAACCGTTTCTGGAGAAGGTTACATCTTCAGTGTCAGTCATGCTTCACACAGATTCGTGATTCCGAGCTTAACAGAGCATTCGTGATTCTCGTGGATATAGTCTGCGAGCTCGCGCAGGTGCCTCCCATTCATTTGGCTTTTCGGCTAGAAATCAATCAAATAAACAGTGGCTTTTCTCCGAAGTGGAAACAGAAAAGTAACAAGGAGTTTGGGAGTCTTTGGTCTCCAACACAAGCCCTCTCCTCCCGTGGAGGAGGAAAGGTAAGGTCTTCCCTCGCAAAGGATGTCTGGGGCGTTCTTCCCTGGGACTTGCCCCCACCCAGGTTTATCCAGCGTGACAGACTGGGTGACGTGAACTTGAGCTACGGGCGCTCTGGAGCCCCTGCAGCGCCCGCAGGTCGAATGGATGGTGTGAAGTTGTCTCTTCCTTATTCTGAACCCCCCACCCCAAACCTGAGAAACATACGTAATAAAGTCACTGTGCGTTCTTTATTTGTTACTGCCTCGGATGCACTTGAACTGCGAATATACTTAGAGAATTCAGATTGCCACTGTGACTAATTACACTCAGACTCGTAAACCAGCCAAGCCACACCCAAAGCCAAAGGGGAGGAAGGTGGAGTTGGGTTCCACAAAAGTGGATTTACTCTCCACCCTGCTGTCCACCAGCCCCATCTTACTACTGTGGTGGTTTTGGGGGGCCTTAGCCAAGCCTGCAGTGGGAGAGCGAGTGGACTGCCCTGCTAGTTTCCAAAGCATTCCGGAACAGAATTCAGCTTTTCAACGTACTCCTTTTGTTTAGTTTCGTTTTGGTTGTTTGGTTTTTTGGTTTCTGGTTTTTGGTTTTGGTTTTGTTTTTTATTTTGTTTGGTTTTTGGTTTTTATTTTGTTTTTTTGTTTTGTTTTGTTTTGTGTTTTGTTTTTGTCGTGTTGTTTTGTTTTGGTTTTTGTCTGCAAAAATGCAAACGAACCCAGGGAGACAGCGGCTGTCTGCAGCTCTCTCAGCTTAGAGGGTGCCTGCGTGCAGCCCGGCCAGCCCGCCCGCTGGGGAGAGCCAGAAGCTGGCCGGAAGCGGATTGGGAATCTTCAACCCCTCTTCGTGGAGGTCTAGAATCACCGCGGGTCCTAGCATGGGAACTGCAGCTTTTCAGGAATGACCAGAAAATTGTGGAGGCTCAGGCCAGCTGATGAATGGTCAGCAAGTGAGAATTTGCAATGCTTTTGGGCAAAATGCAGTGGATAATTGTGGGGAGTCAAATACCAATGAACACTTCCTTCAAGAAGCTCAAGGTCTGGTAGGAAAAGAAAATACATACACACACCTCAAGTGGTAAGGACTGTGGAAGTCTGTCTCCTGCCTTTTCAGAGCCATGAACTCATTGGTTGCGACCTAACGGTGAGGTCAGGAGGGAGCCTTCTTTCTCATTCATGTAAACAGATGTTATCTCTAAAGAAAACACTACAACAATGAGGTTCCAAGTGGTTTGTTATCCTGTAAAGGGTTTGTTCACTGCTGGGCCCATTCACCTAGACCAGACCTGGAACCTGGTGGCCCTCAATATAGACGGGTTGAGATGAGTTAAATTGTTCTTTGAAATGTTCAGTGAAAAAGGACTCTGTCATCTGGAAGCATTAGAAGCAGGTGTAAAGTCCAGTTGCAACCCCCTCAGAGTTGAAGACATTTAGCGGTGTTTATTGAATGTGATATTTTTTTTAAAGTTTATTTATTTGAGATAGAGCACAAGCAGGGTCGGGGCAGAGAGAGGGAGAGAGAGAGAATCCGAAGCAGGCTCCGCACTGTCAGCTCGGAGACCGACGCAGGGCTCGAACTCACAAACTGTGAGATCGTGACCTGAGCCCAAATCAGGAGTCGGACACCAAACCTACTGAGCTACCATGGTGCCCCTTTGAATGTGATATTTTATAAATGTCTCTGTCCCTAGAGGGATAAGCGATGGGAACACTTTTTCTGATTTGGTGAAGACTGCCATGATGGGTTTGTAATCACGTATAAGAATGTTCTATATTTAGGGGCGCTTGGGTGGCGTAGTTGGTTAAGCGTCCGACTTTGGCTCAGGTCATGATCTCGCGGTCTGGGAGTTCGAGCCCCGCGTCGGGCTCTGTGCTGACAGCTCGGAGCCCGGAGCCTGCTTGGAATTCTGTGTCTCCCTCTCTCTCTGCCCCTCCCGTCTCACACTCTGTCTCTCTCTGTCTCAAAAGTAAATAAACATTTAAAAAATTTAAAAAGAGGAATGTTCTATATCCAAAAAAATAAAACAAATCAAAAACCAGAAAATAGCAAGTGTCGGCAAGAATATGGAGAAATCGGGACCTTGGTGCCCTCCTGGAGGGAATGCAAAACAGCACAGCAGCTGTGGAAACCAGCATGGCCACTCCTCCGACATTAAACATACAATTCCCATGTGACCCAGGATTCTACTTCTGGATCTATACTCGGAAGGATTGAAAGCAGAGTCTCAAAAGTGAATTGGAAGGTAAAAGCAAACTGAATGTCAATCTTTGCAATTATAAAAAAAATCTCGATTTTGAAATAAAAGAAGAACAGATAAAAGTAGCCAGTCTTGGGAGGCTGAGACAGAAACTTCAAATCTTCCGTTAAATGAGGAAAACCTCGGGGCGCCTGGGTGGCGCCGTCGGTTAAGGGTCCGACTTCAGCGCAGGTCACGATCTCGCGGTCCGTGAGTTCGAGCCCCGCGTCGGGCTCTGGGCTGATGGCCCAGGGAGGGAGGCAAACCACAAGAGACTCTTAAATACTGAGCGCAAACTGAGGGTTGATGGGGGGGTGGGGGAGAGGGGAAAGTGGGGGATGGGCATTGAGGAGGGCACCTGTCGGGATGAGCACTGGGTGTTGTATGGAAACCAATCTGACAGTAAATTATATTTAATATAAAAAAATAACTACGATTTATCAGAGAGGAAAAAGGAAGCCAGGGTTAATGGGAGACGTTAACAGTTCAAGGGTAGTTAAATAACTGCTGAATCACAACCCGTTGCTCTAACCAGTTCTTCCAGTTTTCAGGAAACAACTTGGGGTCTTAGAGGCTTTCACAAGTGTGTGTGTGTGTGTGTGTGTGTGTGTGTGCGCGCGCGCGCGCGCGTGTGTGCTCTTGGGACAGGACAGGGGGAACATAGGTGAGTGCTTGTCTTTAATATTTCCCAACCCTCATGGACTGCCCTCTTTAAAAAGCTGAAACTCGTTCTGATTTTTCCCCCTTTGAGCTGCAGGGTCAATCCGCCCTGTTAAGGGCGATTTACTGTCGTGGAAGAGATTCACAATCTTGATCAACGAGGAATAGAAGGGGTCCTCAGGTCAGTGCGTGTGGCCCAGACCAAAGCTGAAAAATGCTCCATTAGTGTGCGGGCCGGAGACAGACGACCCTCTCTAACCAGGAAACTGAGCTGAGCTAATGAGGACGCTACTCACCAAGATGTGAGAAGCCAGCTATGGATGTGGAAACGACATCCAGGAGCAGCCACCGTGGGACAGCCACGACTCCCCTAGAATGAGGAGACAGCAGGTAGAGAGGACACCAGAACCCACAGAGTCTTGTGACCAGGATAGCAGAGGACCGGGGGACAGTGGCCATTAGCACAGGAATACAGCCATTGCCAACCCATGGCCTGAAGGAACATAAAAACCCCCAACCACTTTGTCCCCGGCTTCCTTAGGTGCCTTCATGGGCCAAATCCCGCGAGAAGCCATGGACAAAGGGACCCGGTGAGGGGGCGTGGGTTGTTGTTCATAGAGATCACTCTCCTGGGGCTCCAAACATGGCGAGGAGGGTAGAAATAGACGGGGTGGGGGAGGGTCAGCGGCACAGAACATCCAACACATTGTTACTTTGTGTTTTCATCTGATACTCTTAAACCTAGTTCGTAACATACTACGTTTTAAAGTACCTTTTACCAAAAGTTTACATTATGATTATTTAACTTCCATTTGTATCAGTAAAGCCCAGGGAAGCCCCAGGTATCTGATTAAACACTATTCTGGGTATGTCTTGAGGTTGTTTCCGGAAGAGTCATGACATAGTTGCCCATCATGCATCATAAAGGGCAAAGAAGATAAATTCCTGAAGAAGAAGACCTCTGCAAAGACCATGCCTTGGCGTCTGTGCTTACACAAAATATTTCGCGGCCATTTTGCTAGTGCTCCTATATATATATATTTTAATTTAACGATCATCTTGCCGTTCATTCATCATCCGCAGTCTTGAGTTGTTCAGAATTCCCCGATGGTGGCCAAACTCCCGTCTGGCAGGTGTCTGAGCCAGTCTGTGTCTTCCATGATTAGCTTCCAAAGAAACGTTACAGGGGAAGAAAGAGTTACTCCTGACCAATGACTGTACAGGAAGCGGCCTTCTAAGGGGGTCATGCACTGTCTGGGACAGGTGGGAGAGCCCGTATTGTCGCCAGCCTGAATGGATGAAGCCCCTTCTCCCCGTGAAAGGGACCGATCCAAGCTTCTTTGTTTTTGTGTGGTGGGTGGAGAGCTAAGGAAACAGAAGCCCCCGTCCACCAAATATCTTCACGAGTGTTCCATTCTTATTCTCCAGATCCGTGGCCATGCTGACCACGGTCCCTCCCGAGTACCAAGAGGCAAGATCCTCCCACAGGCGGTCTGTGGCCCCAGGGGACATCCCTGGCAGAAAGAAGGGCATTTCTTCTCCACATACGACACCGAGCAGACCGACTGAGATGCATCAGTGACACACGGGAGTCTCTGGGACCCCAGCCAGCGTTCTTCTAGGAGACGTGAGCTCTTTTGGCCTTTGGAGAAGGGCCACTGCTTGCATCACGTGGTAAGTGGGACAGGTCAGTTTCCTTTATGGCCCCATCGTGTGGTACTTACGCCCTTCTATTTGTTTAAAGTCGAGGATATTCCAACATGCGGACGACACAAAAGCTGAACGTGTTAGGAATCCGAACACGACTGTCGACACCCCCCCCCCGTGACGTGTGGCCCAGGTGCCGGCCATCAGGACTGACGGACTCATCACTCCAGCTCCCTGAGCTCTGCTGCCCATGGCCCTGGCTGTCAGCACCCCACGGAGCGGCCTCACCCTGGGGACGTTGTCCTTCCAGGGGCCCTGCCTCCTACGCTCCACTGATGTGGGATGGGTAAAAGCCAGCTGTGCTCGGCACAGCTCTGACAGGCCAGCCCGTGTTCTGATCTCCCACGACCATTGGCCCCGGTTACCCTTCTCCTTCCCAAACCCTGGTGCCCCGCACCCCCCTTTCCCAGCTGTGGATCCCATGAGTAATCTCTGAAGAGTCCAGAGTGCTAATCTCTATCTTGGGGTCCACTTCCCAGGGGACTCAACCTGCAACAATTACCAATGGGCTTTCTTTTTTTCACTGTCCTTTTTTAAAAATTGAAATACACGTTTGAAAATGTGTAACGCCTGTATGACGATTGGTTTTCTGTGTGTACTTGGGTAGACTAGTTGTTCAATTAAACACGAATCCAGGTATTACTGTAAGGGTATTTTGTAGACGTGATTAATATCTGCAATCGGGGGCGCCTGGGTGACTCCTTTGGTCAAGCCTCAGACTCTTGATTTCAGCTCAGGTCACGATCTCTGGGCTGGTGAGTTCGAGCCCAGCGTCAGTTTCTGCGCTGACAGCGTGGACCCTGCTTGGGATTCTCTCTTTTCCTCTTTCTCTCTCTCTCTCTGCCCCTACCCTGCTTTCATGCACTCTCTCTAAGAATAAATAAATAAACTTAAAAATATTTTTAAAAATACCCACAATCCGTTGACTTTAAGTAAAGATTACCCCCAAGAATGTGGGTGGGCCTCACCCAATCAGTTGAAGGCCTTAGCGCAGAAACTGAGGTTCCCCCAGAGGAGAAAAAATTGTGCCTCAAAACTGCAACATCAGCTTCTTCCTGAGGTTCAGCCCGCCAACCTCCCCTGCAGACTTTGGACTTGCCAGCCCCACAGTCATGTGAGCCAAAACCTTAAAATAAATCTCTTAATATATATATCCTTTTAGTTCGGTTTCTCTGGAGAACCCAGACTTACATAGTCTCCCATCACGACTGGATTTTTTTTTTTTCTCTTTGTAGACTTGTCCTTTTCTCCTTTTTTTTTTTTTTTTTTTTACATATTTGAAGGTTATCTTATTAGGAACAAACAAATTTAGAGTGTTTCATCTTAAAGTTGAAACTTCTATCCGTGTCCCTTGGGTGTGTGTGGGGGGAGGGGACAGGCGGGAACCCCCTGGGCACCTGTGGGGTAAAAAAAAAAAAAAAAAAGAAAAAGAAACTTCTATTGCTCTGAAATGAACTACTGTTGGCCCTGACTTGGTAACTTTTGTTTTGCATAATGTATTTCTCATCCTTTACTCATTGATATATTTACATATAAGGTGTGTCGCTTATAAACAGCATGTTAAACTTTGTTTTATTTTATCTTCTGGTCGGAAGAACTTTATGTTTCAATTGAAATACTCAGTCCATTTAAATATACTGCGATTTAAGCTTAAACCTACCATCTCGCTATTTGTTTTCTATTTGCCCTGCCTAGTCTATATTTTCTGTCCTTTCTAAAGATTTTTTGGATTTATTTAATATTTTATAATTATATTTTTTTCCTCTATAAGCTTTTTAATTATACTTAAAAGGTTGTTTGTTTGTTTGTTTGGTATTTTCCCTGGAGATAACAACAGGTATTCCTGATTATTCAAGTGCTATTGTTGGGGCTCCTGGGTGGCTCAGTGGATTGAGCGACCGCCTTCGGCTCAGGTCATGATCTCACAGTTCGTGAGTTCGAGCCCCGCTTCCGGCTCTGTGCTGACAGCTCAGAGCCTGGGCCTGTTTCAGATTCTGTGTCTCCCTCTCTCTGTGCCCTTCCCCACTCTAATGAATTAGGGCATGTGAAATGCTTAAGGCAATGTTTGGCACCTCGTACGTGCCCTACAAAGGTTCATGTTGGCCATCACCCTCCCGCCTCCGCTCTGCAGCTCAGGGACACGCCGCCCTCGCCAGCACCTTGAGGGAGGTGGCATTCAGCAATCCTTGAGAAAGCTGTGCTCAGACATGTGACCACAGGCACCAAGGGTGACTACTTTGTATTACTGTTATACTCATAAAGCCCTTTTCCATTCCGAGATACACAAATATTCTGGCACATATCCTTCCAGGATTTTTATCAAGGCTGATTTTCAACATTTAAATCTTTAATCCATCTGGTATTTATTTGGGAGTAATGCATCAGAATACATGTTTAAATGTATCGTATTAATGTACTTATTCTGCTTCTGGAGTTTGGATATCATTCCTTGTTCTAGTATTCTCTTCTATGCCATCACCACCTGGTTTAATTTATTAAACTATGTTTTTGCATCTAGTAAGACAAATATCACCAGTTAGTCTTTTTCTATTTTGTTCCTATTTTATTTTTTTCTCAGCTTTACTCATGAATTTGTTCTTCGAGCTGAATCCTAATTTTACTTGAACATGTTTCAGAGTAAATCCCACTGGGAATTTAAATGCAGTTGCGTTAACCCTATAAATGAACTTGAAGAAACTGACATCTTTACAATGTTAACAAATAGGGTGATTTTCATTTAATGTATTCTTTTTTCATGTATCTATCAGGTTTTTTAGAAAAACTCCTTACGTGTCCTGTTAGGCACTCCAAGTTTTGTGATACTATTATAGAAGGGAAATTATTTCTGTTAAATATTATACTTAGATTTTTCTGAGTTTTAGAAAAGCCATTGATGCTTATGAATTCATTGTGTGCCCAGCCCCTTAGTTTTAAAATTTGGATGTTGGGATCTTTCTAGAGAATCATCATTGTCTAAAAGCAATAAAAAGGTAAATTTGTTCTTTCCAATGCTACGTATCTTGCTGCGCTGGCTAAAATTTCTAGAACATTAGATGATGATGGTGGCAGAAAACATCCCTCTCCCATTCTCAGTTTTGGTGGGACATGTTAATATCTCGTTGCCAGGTATGGCTTTGGCTGTTAATTTCATATATGTCCTCTGTTGAGAGATAATGCTTCCATTTCTGGTTTGGCTGCCTATTATTCCTCTCCCTATAATAAAAATACTACACTAGTAATAAGGTAAACTATAGGAGGTAGTTCCTAGCATATATTTAATACTAAGCAATACTTTTCACAGTAGACATTAATAAACTCATCTCAATATTTAGAATGCAGGTAAATATGAAGCAATGGAGATGTTAACTCACTGTGGTCAGAGGCTAAGTGCTAGGGCTCAGCTTTGAACCTTGATCTATAATAGTCAAAGTATCACTTACATATTTTTTGTCATGCAAAGAGCTTGTTCCTCATGAGCCCTCTCCCACGTGGACTTCCCACCCATCTCTGCTCAGCTCTGTGCCTCAGGAAGATAACTTTTTCACACCGCACTCCCTGGCCTCATTTGCTGGTTGCTTTCTATTGGGTTTGGCCAACTAGGGTCACTGGCATGACCCTGAAAGAAGAAAAAGTGAGGTTATTTCTTCCTCAGCTCTCTCCCTGCCTAACTGTGAAGTCTTTAGTAGTAGTTGAGTCTACGGTAATAGCCCTTTAACTGTAGCTTAGCCAGGACTACCCCTTCTCTTTCCCCATCAGCCCCTGGGGCAGTCATAGCTTACCATGGGTGCTATCTCTAGGTGCCTCATCACCCCTTGTATGTCTCCTTAGCTTTGCCAAGCTTGAGTCAAGTTGTCCCTTCACTAGTGTCTCTATTTGAAAAATCGGGTGGGAACCCTAACTTATTCAGAGCTTCTATTTTTTCTAATTAAAAAATGTGTCTTATAAAAGTCCAAGAAGATAATATAGGAGGACAACCTAGATGACCTTGGGTTTAGCAATGACTTCTTAGATCTGGTTTTAAGTAATCTCTCCACCGAATGTGGGGCTAGAGCTCACAAGTGAGATCAAGGGCTTATGCTCTACCAACTGAGCCAGGCAAGTGCAATGACATCTTAGATTTAAAAGCATGATCAGTAGGGGCGCCTGGGTGGCGCAGTCGGTTAAGCGTCCGACTTCAGCCAGGTCACGATCTCGCGGTCCAGGAGTTCGAGCCCCACGTCAGGCTCTGGGCTGATGGCTCGGAGCCTGGAGCCTGTTTCCGATTCTGTGTCTCCCTCTCTCTCTACCTCTCCCCCGTTCATGCTCTGTCTCTCTCTGTCCCAAAAATAAATAAACGTTGAAAAAAAAAAAAAGCATGATCAGTAAAAGAAAAAAACTAATAATTGAATTGCATTAAAATTAAAAACTTCTGTTCGGCAAATGACACTCTTAGGAGATTGAATAAGCAAGCCTCTTTTAGGGGAAAGTTTTTTTCCAAACACACAGCAGATAGAGGGCTGGATTCAAAGTATACAAACAACTCTTAAAAGTCAAGAGTAAGAAAGCAAACAATGAAAAAATAGGCAGAAGAGCTGAACAGATACCTTATCAAATAAGATATACAAATGGCAAACAAGCATATGGAAAGACGCTTTACACGATTAGGGAATTGCAAATTAAAACAAGGAAATACCATTTTACGCCTACCAGAATGACCAAAATGGAAGCACTGACAACACCAGATGTGGGCTATGGAGTAACAGAAACTCCTATTCATTGCTGGTGTGGAAACAGAATGATAGAGTGGCTTCGAAAGTCAGTATGGTGATTTCTCACAAAATTAAACACACTCTTACTATATGACCTAGTAATCACACTCTTTGCATTTACGAAACAAGTTGACCACTTATGTTCAGATCAAAATCTGCCCATGAATGTTTATTCATAACAGCAGCTTTATTTGTAAGTGCAAAAAAAAAAAAAAAAAAGAAATGAGCTACAAACCATGAAAAGAAACGGAAGAACCCTAAATACATGTTGCTAAGTAAACGATGCCAATCTGAAAAGCTACATACTGTATGATTCCTACTATAAGGAAGGAAAAATAATTTTCCCTTTACCCTTTTGAGTTCCTAGATGAGATTCCTGTAAGAAAAGACAGGTTAGCAAGAGAAGAACAAAAAGAAGTTTACTAACATTTCTATCTCATGTATATGTGGGAGATACCCAGGAAAAAATGAGTAACTCTCTGAGGTGGCTTAGAACTCGGGATTAAATGCCATCTCAATAAGGACAAAGGAAGCTATAGATCTCTCGGGGGAGAGAAAATGGCTTTAGGAAGGTCAAAGGAGCTCTCAACAGACTCAGTGGGGGGTCTGACAGTTTGGGACCGAGTGTATCTGGGTGCTGTGCTGACTTCTAGTCTTGTCTCTAGTGGTAAGAGTCCATCCTCCCTGCTGATGACACTCCCGGGGAGGGGATGGATGATGACCGAGTTCCTTTTGGAGGATCTGACTTAAGGCAGATGAGGGAGTTCAAAGAGAGCCTGTCTTGCATCTGCTGTTTTCCAGCACCTTCAGCTCAAGGTAATCAGTGTATCATAGTGTCATTTGCTGGGGTGGCATGTCCTGAGTTCCTTCAGTCGCATTTTTGAGGCAGCATATTCTGCTTCCCTTTACTATGGGATGACATTCTGGAAAATTCAAAACTGTGGAGATAGTAAAATGATCAGGGCCTTGGGGGAAGGGAAAGATGAATAAGTGAGGCACAGGGGAGTCTTAGGGCCGTGAAATCTTCTGTAGGATGCTGTAATGCTGGATGTGAGGCATTATGCATTTGTCCGAATCCATGGAAGGTCCATCACCAAGAATGAGCCCTAATGTGAACTATGGACTTGAGTTAATAATGTTTTCAACACTGGCTCATCACTTCTAACAAATGTACCACCCTAATGTAAGATGTTAATAGTAGAGGAAACTGCAGGAAGAGAGAGTATTTGGAATCTCTTGGTACTTTCCATTTATTTTTTGTATACCTAAAACTGCTCTAAAAGTTGGTTAAGCGTCCGACTTTGGCTCAGGTCATGATCTTGCAGCTGGTGAGTTTGAGCCCCACATCAGGCTCTGTGCTGACAGCTCAGAGCCTGGAGTCTGCTTCAGAGTCTGTGTCTCCTTCTCCCTCTGCTCCTCTCCTGCTCGTGCTGTCTCTCTCTCCCTCTCTCTCTCTCTCTCTCTCTCTCTCTCAGAAATAAGTGAACATAGAAACAATTTTTAAAACACAGTCTATCAATTTTTTAAAAAAATGAGTGCATTTTCAGCAGAGGTAATTGAGAGGGTAGAGCTACCCTTTCCTTGGAACTGTAGATATGATGCATTAAATTGATCGATTTCCTAGTGTAGCATTGTCCTTATATTCCTGGAATAATTCTCTTTGGTCATGGTATGTTCTCATTTTTACTTAGCACTGAAATTGATTTGTTAGAATTTCATTTTGAATTTTTGCACCTATATTCATAAGTGAGAGTGTCTCATATGTTACTTTTTTAAAGTTGGGTAGTTTTGGTGCTGTTTTTCTCAAGCATTAGTATCAAGTTAACATAACTTCATAAAAATACATTGAGATTTAAATATAACTATAAACTGCACATATGTGCTATATTATATACAGTAGAAAGTATTTTATGTGAAACCACTGGACCTTGAAAAATTTTGGAGCAATTTAAAAATTCTTTTCAGTAGCATGCATAGTAATTGGGCTATTCAGGTTTTCTGCTTCTTTTTGAGCAAAGTTTTATAATTTATACTTGGCCAGAAAATTGTGCTTTTCACAAAAATATCAAATTTATTTATAGACTATGTATTTTAAGGTTACCCTTATTTTTGGAGTTTCCTCTGAATCTGTACTCACATCACTTTTTTACTCCCGCATTTATGCATCTTTATTCGAATCAAATTTACTTAATCAAAACCATAAAAATCAAAAGCGAATGCGTGCCTGTTGTTGAGTTTTTCTTATTTATGTTTTGCAGGTTTAAACCGGTGTCTTTATTGTTCAGTGTCCTCCTCTTCCAAGTACAAGAGAGAGACACACACATCTCTCAACCAATGTAAATTTCCTTTACGAAAGAAAAACCTGTACCCTGTTTTTGGAGCTATTGTTCTCAATAGCCTGTAGCTCAAAATAATCCCGAGGCTAAAGAGGTATATCTTGGGGACGCATAATTTGGTACCCCTCACTGATAATTTTTAAATGAGATATGATTCCCACGTAACCTTGTATTAGTCTTGTATTAGGTGTACGATATAATGATGTGATACATTGATGTGTATATAAGTGAAATCATACAGTGTTTATTTTTCTCTGACTTATTTCACTTAGCGTAATGCCCTCAAGGTCGATCCGTGTTGTTGCTAATGTCAGGATTTCCCTCTTTTTTGTGGCTGAGTAACCTTCTGTTGTGTGTCTGTGTAATTTTCTTTATCCATTCTGGATACAAGTCCCTTATAAGATGGGTTATTTGCAAAATTTTTCTCCCACTCTGTGGGGTTTTTTTTTTCTTTCCTGCTTTCTTGATGATGTGTTTGAAGAACAAAAGTTTGTAATGTTGATGCCCAATTTATGTATTTGTGTTGTTATTGCTTGTGCTTTTGGTGTCACCTCTATGCAACTGTTGCCAAATTCAAAATCATAAAGATTCACATTCATGTTTTCTTCTACGAATATTATAGCTTTTAAAAAAATTTTTATGTTTATTTATTTTTGAGAGAGAGAGAGACAGAGTGTGAGCAGTGGAGGGGCAGAGAGAGAGAGAGAGACCCAGAATCCGAAGCAGGCTCCAGGCCCTGAGCTGTCAGCACAGAGTCTGATGCAGGGCTCGAACCCACGAACTGTGAGATCATGACCTGAGCCGAAGTCAGACACTTAACCGACTGAGCCACCTAGGCGCCCCTATAGTTTTTCTAAAAAATTGTTTAATTTACATCCAAGTTAGTTAGCATATAGTGCAATAATAATTTCAGGAGTAGAACCCAGTAATTCATCCCCTACGTATGACACCCAGTGCTCACCCCAACAAGTGTCCTCCCTAATTCCCTTGCCCATTTGGTCCATCCCCCTCCCACAACCCCTCCAGCAACCCTCAGTTTGTTCTCTATACTTAAGAGTCTTTTATGTTTTGTCCCCCTCCCTGTTTTTATACTATTTTTGTTTCCCTTCCCTTATGTTCATTTTGCTTCTGAAATTCCACATATCAGTGAAGTCATGATATTTGTCTTTCTCTGACTGATTTTGCTTAGCATAATACATTCCAGTTCCACCCACAGTGTTGCAAACGGCAAGATTTCATTCATTTTGATTGCCGAGTAATACTCTATTGTACATATATACCACTCTTTTATCCATTCATCTGTCGGTGGACATTTGGGCTCTTTCCATACTTTGGCTATTGTCTATAGCACTGCTGTAAACATTGGGGTACATTTGCCCCTTCAAAACAGCACACCTGTATCCTTTGGATAAACACTTAGCAGTGCAATTGCTGGGTCATAGGGTAGTTCTATTTTCAATTTTTTGAGGAACCTCCAGACCGTTTTCCAAAATGGCTGCACCAGTTTGCATTCCCACCAAAAGTGCAAGAGAGATCATCTTTCTTTGCATCCTCGCCAACATCTGTCATTACCTGAGTTGTTAATTTTAGCCATTCTGACAGGTGTGAGGTTGTATCTTGTTGTGGTTTTGATTTGTATTTCCCTGATGATGAGTGATGTGGAGCATTTTTAATGTGTCTCTTACCCGTCTGCATGCCTTCTTTGGAAAAGTGTCTATTCATGTCTTTTGCCCATTTTTTCACTGGATCATTTGTGGGGTTTTTTGGGGTGTTTGTTGACTTTGATACAGTTTTATAGATTTTGGATACTAACCCTTTATCTGATAAGTGCTTTGCAGATATCTTTTCCCATTCCATCGGTTGCCTTTTAGTTTTGCTGATTGTTTCCTTCGCTGTGCAGAAGCTTTTTATATTGATGAGGTCCCAATAGTTCATTTTTGCTTTTGTTTCCCTTGCCTCTGGAGACGTGTTGAGTAAGAAGTTGCTGTGGCCAAGGTCAAAAAGGTTTTTGCCTGCTTTCTCATCTAGGATGTTGATGGCTTCCTGTCTTATGTTTAGGTCTTTCATCCATTTTGAGTTTCTTTTTGTGTATGGTGTAAAAAAATGGTCCAGGTTCATTCTTCTGCATGTCGCTGTCCAGTTTTCCCAGCACCACTTGTTGAAGAGACTGTCTTTATCCCATTGGGTAGTCTTTCCTGCTTTGTCAAAGATTAGTTAGTTGACCATATATTTTTGGGTCCATTTCTGGGTTCCCTATTCTGTTCCATTGATCTGAGTGTCTGTTTTTGTGCCAGTACCATATGGCCTTGATGATTACAACTTTGTAATATATCTTGAAGTCCGGAATTGTGATGCCTCCAGTTTTGGTTTTCTTTTTCAGGATTACTTTGGCTACTCAGAGTCTTTTCTGATTTCATATACATTTTAGGTTTGTTCTAGCTCTGTGAAGAATGCTGGTGTTATTTTGATAGGGATTGCATTGAATATGTAGATTGCTTTGGGAAGTATAGACATTTTAGCAATATTTGTCTTCCAGTCCACGAGCATGGAATATTTTTTCCTTTGTTTTCCTTCATAAGCTTTCTATAGTTTTCAGTGTATAGATTTTTCACCTCTTTGGTTAGGTTTATTCCTAGGTATTTTATGGTTTGGGGTGCAATTGTAAATGGAATCAACTCCTTGATTTCTCTTTCTGCTGCTTCATTATTGGTGTATAGAAATGCAACTGATTTCTTGTACATTGATTTTATAGCCTGTGACTTTGCTGAATTCACGGATCAGTTCTAGCAGTTTTTGGTAGAATCTTTTGGATTTTCCATATAGAGTATCATGTCGTCTGCAAAGAGTGAAAGTTTGATTTCTTTGTTGCTGATTTGGATGCGTTTTATTTCTTTGTGTTGTCTGATTGCTGAGACTAGGACTTCTAATACTATCTTGAATAACATTTGCAAGAGTGGATAGCCCCGTCGTATTCCCGACCTTAGGGAGAAAGCTCTCAGTTTTTCCCTGTTGTGGATGATATTAGTGGTGGGTCTTTCATATATGGCTTTTATGATCTTGAAGAATGATCCTTCTATCCCTAATTTCTTGAGAGTTTTTATCAAGAAAGGATGCTGTATTTTGTCAAATGCTTTCTCTGCATCTATTGAGAGGATCATGTGGTTCTTATTCTTTCTTTTATTAATGTTATATATCACATTGATTGATTTGCAGATATTGAAGCAGCCCTGCATCCCATCCCAGGTGTAAATCCTCACCTGATCATGGTGAAAAATGTATTGTTGGATCTGGTTGGCTAGAATCTTGTTGAGAATTTTTGCACCCATGTTCATCAGGGAAATTGGTCTACAGTTCTCCTTTTTAGTGGGGTCTTTGTCTGGTTTTGGAAACAGGTAATGCTGCCCTCATAGAATCACTTTGGAAGTTTTCCTTACATTTCTATTTTTTGGAACAACTTCAAAAGAATACGTGTTGACTCTTCTTAAAATGTTTGGTAGAATTCCCCTGGAAAGCCATCTGGCCTGGTCTCTTGTTTTTTGGGAGATTTTGATTACTAATTCAATTTCTTTTTTTTTTTTTTAATTTTTTTTTTTTTAACATTTATTTATTTTTGAGACAGAGAGAGACAGAGCATGAACGGGGGAGGGGCAGAGAGAGAGGGAGACGCAGAATCGGAAGCAGGCTCCAGGCTCTGAGCCATCAGCCCAGAGCCTGATGCGGGGCTCGAACTCACGGACCGCGAGATCGTGACCTGAGCCGAATCGGACGCTCAACCGACTGAGCCACCCAGGCGCCCCACTAATTCAATTTCTTTATTGGTTATGGGTCTGTTCAAATTTTCTACTTCTTCCTGTTTCAGTTTATATGTTTCTAGGAATTTGTCCATTTCTTCCAGATTGCCCAATTTATTGGCATCTAATTGCTCATAATATTCTATTATTATTATTTGTATTTCTGTAGCATTGGTTGTGATCTCTCCTCTTTCATTCTTGTATTTATTTGAGTCTTTTCCTTTTTCTTTTTGATCAAATTGGCTAGGGCTTTATCAATTTTGTTAATTTTTTCAGAGCCAGATCCTGGTTTCATTGATCTGTTCTACTGTTTTTTTCGTTTGTTTGTTTTTTGTTTTTTTTGTTTTTTTCGATAGCATTGATTTCTGCTCTAATCTTTGTTATTTCCTGTCTTCCGGTTTTGGTTTTTATCTGCTGTTCTTTTTCCAGCTCTTTAAGGTGTAAGGTTAGGTTGTGTATCTGAGACCTTTCTTCCTCCTTCAGGAAGGCCTGGGTGCCATGTATTTCCCTCCTATGACCACCTTTGCTGCATCCCAGAGGTTTGGGGCTGTGGTGTTATCATTTTCATTGGCTTCCTCGTACTTTTTAATTTCCTCTTTAACTTCTTGGTTAACCCATTCATTCTTTAGTAGGAGGTTTTTTAATCTCTAAGTATTCATTGTCTTCCCAAATTTTTTTCTTGTGATTGATTTTGAGTTTCATAGCGTTGTGGTCTGAAAATATGCATGGTATGCTCTCGATCTTTTTGTACTTGTTGAGGGCTGATTTGTGACCCAGTATGTGATCTATTCTGGAGAATGTTCCATGTACACTGGAGAAGAATGTGTATTCTGCTGCTTTAGGATGAGATGTTCTGAATATATCTGTCAAGTCCATCTGGTCCAGTGTGTCATTCAAAGCCATTGTTTTCCTTGTTGATTTTCTGCTTCCATCATCTGTCCATTGCTGTAAGTGGGGTGATGAAGTTTCTTACTATTATGGTATTATTATCAATGAGTTTCTTTATGCTTGTGATTAATTGATTTATATATTTGGGTGTTCCACATTAGGGGCATAAATGTTTATAATTGTTAGATCGTCTTGGTAGATAGACCGCTTAATTATGATATAATGCCCTTCTTCATCTCTTGTTAGAGTATTTTAAAATCTAGATTTTCTGATATAAGTATTGCTACTCCAACTTTCTTTTGTTGACCATTAGCATGATAGATGGTTCTCCATCCCCTTACTTTCAATGTGAAGGTATCTTTAGGTCTAAGATAGGTCTCTTGTAAACAGCTTATAGGTGGATCTTGTTTTCTTATCCATTCTGTTACCCAATGTCTTTTGATTGGAACATTTAGGCCATTGACATTTAGAGTGAGTCCTGGAAGACATGAATTTATTGCCTTTATGTTGCCTGTTGAGTTGGAGTTTCTGGTGGTGTTCTCTGGTCCTTTCAGGTCTTTGTTGCTTTTGGTCTTTTTGTTTTGTTTTGTTTCATCTTTTCTTCCCTCAGGGAGTCCCCCTTGAAATTTCTTGTAGGGTTGGTTTAGTGGTCACAGACTCCTTCGATTTTTCTTTGTCTGGGAAAGAGTTTCATAGTTTTAAGTCCTCTATTTTGGTGCTGAGCCACATTGACTGTTTTTTGTATGTAATATGAGAGAGGGCCTCAACTTCATTCTTTTTCATGTGGATACCCAGTTGTCCCAGCACCATTCATGAAAAAGACTATTCTTTCCCCCATTGAATTGTCTTGGCACATAATTTTAACATCCAGTTTTTCAGGGTTATTTATAAATGGTTTATAGTTAGTAGTTTTCATTTCCTAGTGAGTGAATATTTGAAAAGTTTGCTTTTTATTCTCAAATGGGTGGATTTTTTGAATGTTTTACCAGCATTAATTTTTATTTTTATCACATTGTGGTGATAGACTGTCATGTACAAACAAAATATTATTAAAATTGTATAAACTATATGAGGGGCACCTGGCTGGCTCAGTCAGAAGAGCATGCAACAATTGATCTCAGGGTCATGAGTTCAAGCCCCATGTTGGGTGTAGAGATTACTTAAGTAAAAACTTCTTAAAAATCTTATCAACTATATGAGATATGTGTTTCAGTTCATATTTACAAAAATAGAAAGGTATACTGAATCTTTGCAAGGGAAAATGTTTAACATCTATTAATATCTTAATGTCTTATTAATTACATTGTTAAAATCCTCTGCAGACTTTTTATTTTGAGGATATTTTATTTTGAGACTATTGAGGATAACGTCTTAAAATTCTCTCACTTCTTGCATTTCCAAATGCTTTTCTTTGCTTTTTGGTTTTTTTGTTTGTTTGTTTGTTTATTTTAGGGAGAGAGAGAGTGTGAGTGGGGCAGAGAGGCAGCAGCAGAGAGAGAGACAGAGACAGAGAATCTTAATTAAGCAGACTCCATGCTCATTTAGTTGCCCAACAAGGAGCTCGATCCCACGACCCTGGAATCATAACCTGGGCTGAAATCAAGAGCTGGTTGCCGACTGATTTGAACGGACTGAGCCAGCCAGGTGCCCTTACTTTATTTATTTTAGAGACGCACAGTTACATTAAATTTCATGACAATTTTATCTTCACTGTGACTTTTCCCCTTGTCCAGATAAAATGACCATCTTTGCATGGTGCTGTGCTTCTTCACCTTGGATTCTCCATTGTTGTGCTTTCTTTCGGTCTGTGTTTATTTGATAGATCTTTTCCCACGCTTTACCTTCCAATTCTCCTGGTTATTTTGCTTATGGTATGAATATTTTTCTTGGACTAAGCAAGATCAGTTTCTCAAATTTCATCCATTTAAATTTATTTTTATGGGCGATACGTATTGTCATACCTTATTGTTAATGATGATAATTAATAACGGTAATAGAAATAATCAGCAGCAGCATTGTTTGAGTTTCATGAGCCAGGCACTGCTAAGTACTTTTTGAGCATTATCCTATTAACCCCCCAAATTAACCTATGAATTAGGTTTAGAGTAACCCACATTATAGATGAGGAAATCAGCTTTAGGGAGTTGGCATTTTATAGCTTTGTTTTCCTGTTGGCCTGCTATTTTCTTCTTGCTTTCTCTTTTTAAAAAAAATTGACAATTTTTCATGGTTTTTACCTCAAATAATGAGAAAGGTGTAAACATATATTTTTTAATTATCTGATAAATTTCTTTGAATCTTAAAACATGCACTTGAAGCTATATTTATTTCATTACTACTGCCAAAGAAAGACAGTTTTTGTTGATGCTTCTTGATATAAAATTAGAAAATTAACAGCTTTTTATTTCCTTGCTCTTTTCCTCCATCTAATTTTTTACTTTCGTTGCCAATAATCTGGAATTTAAAAGTGCATGTGTGTATGTGTGTGTGAGAGAAAGAAGGAGAGAGAGGGAAGAGGGTGAAAGAGAGAGAGAGACTCCTTTCACTTTTAGGAACATTTGAAAAATATATGCGCTATGTTTCCAATTATTTTTTCAATAATGATAAAATATCTAAATTGGTCTCTCATTTATCTGCTATAATTTTCACATCCTCAAGTTTTTTGCTTTGCTTTGCTGCAATGCAGATTCAGTTTAGGGGGCGCTGTTTTGTGTTATTTGGTTGTTAAGGGAAGACACGGAAATGAACTATTTCCTAAAGCCTTGACTATTTGTTTTTGCATTTACAGATGAAGGAAAACTTATTTAGTCTAGATTCCTGGTTACAACCTTTCCCCTTTAAATCTCTGTAAATGATACTCTTGTTTATATCTGATGTTCATTACCATGGAGAAGTCTGAAACAAAGATTTATTTTTCTTTATTTTAGGTAAATTGACTTTTTCTGCCCGAATACTTGGATCATGTGCTTTTTGCCCCGAGATGTATACATTTCACAAAGCTGCATTTGGGTATCGCTCTCTGTTTTTATTCACCTGAAAATAGGTAAAGCATTTTGATTTGCAAACTTAAATTCTTCAGGTAAAATGCATGTTCTTTTATTTTAGCTTTAGTGGTCGCTTCTGTCCTATTTGCTACAGCAAAACACATGCTCACATGCACACACGGACCAAATTGATTTTAACAATCTTTCACTATATCTGGATTTTGTGTTTTTCCCCCTTCCAAGATTATGTTCTTTTCGAGCATTTGTATGGTTTCAGTGTTACCTTTAGATCACTAATCATCTGGGGATTCTTCTTATGTGAAGTATAAGTCCAATTTTACTTTCTTATCAATGGATCTTGCTGTTTCAACACCATTTACAAGAAAGTTCACAACGTCCCCGGTGATTTGAGACGCATCCTTTATCACGTACACGTGTTCCATGCAGTTGAATCTATTTCTGGACTTTCTACTCTGTTCCACTGGTCTGTGTGCTCATGGGACATTTCCACATCGCTTTAATTGCAAAAGCTTGATGGGATCATTGCAATACTTCATAGAGTTAAGACCCCGTTACTTTCTTTTCAGAGCTTCTGTGGCTATTATTCCACATATATTTTTAAATGTTTATTTATTTAGTTTTGAGTGAGAGAGAGAGAACACAAGCAGGGGAGGGGCAGACAGAGAGAGGGAGAGAGTGAGTGCTAAGCGGGCTCTGCGAGGTCAGTGCAGAGCCCAATGTAGGGTTTGAACCCACAGACTGTGAGGTCATGACCTGAGTTGAAGTCAAGAGTAGGATGCTTAACTGACTGAGCCACCCAGGTGCCAGTATTATTCCATATATTTAAAGAATCCACATGAATTTTAGAATCAAATGTTTAGCCCAAGGGAAAAAAGTCCAAACTTGTTAGTATTTTTGTTTTGATTGTATTCAGTCTGTACATTGATTTCGGAGGAATGGGCAAATTTATAATATTGAGCTGTTTCCAGGAACAAGGACTATTTTCCTTCTTATTCAAATCTGTTATGTGTCTTTCAGGAATGTCTTATACTCTTCTTCATTTTCTTTTTAGCCCATTTTTTAGAACATTTATGTCGAAGTATTTTTCTTTTTTCTTTTTTTAAGTTTATTCATTTATTTTCAGAGAGACAGAGACAGCGTGAGTGGGGGAGGGGCAGAGGGAGAGGGAGAGAGAGAATCCCAAGCAGGTTCCACGCTGTCAGCACAGAGCCCGATGTGAGGCTCAAGCCCACGAAACCACGAGACCATGACCTGAGCCAAAACCAAGAGCTGGACGCTCAACTGACTGAGCCACCCAGGCGCCCCAGTATTTTTCTTTTCTCTCTTTCTTTCTCCCCTTGGAAGTAGGGTCTGCTTCTTCATTGTCTTCTAATGTATAGGGGTGGTCAAAGTGCCTTGTGATGAATAGTATGCTTTTCTTCTTGTAAGGTAAGCTTTTTGCTACATTTTTTTCCCTTCCCCTTTGGGCCTCCGGGTTGGCTTCTTCTTCCCTGGAACACGCACAACGCCAGTCCGATGGAATTTTAAGCTTCCTCTTTTTGATCCCACACGAGCCAGTGCTCCGAGCCCCAAGGTCTCAGCCCGGTTCTCAGTATCTCCCTACCCAAGAGAGACCTCTCTTCTCCTGGAGATGCCTTCCCGTTCCACCGCTGTGACGAGGAACACACGGGACATGCGGTCCCCAGACATGGCACGTTCCCATATTACACATTCTAAGCTGAAGGAGTTTGAGAAAAGGGCAGAAGCGGGAAGGTCACTCTGACCTCCACACTCCTCGCCTCTCTCTCTGCCGGAACAGGTCCTAGAGCTCTCATGTGAGAGATCCCCTCTGTGTTCTTGGAAAGTACCCGGAGGAAAGAAGCGTCGTCACCTCCAGAGACAAAGGGACACCTATTTCCCACCCTCGCCTCCTTCTCCTTAACCCATCCTGTTCCCCCATGACTGCCCACTCTTCCTCAGACCTAAAATAAAAGTACACAACTCTATTTCCTTGGAGCTTCATTTCTTCTGAAGGCTGCCCTCTTATTTCCGCCTTAAATTAAAGAAACGCGTAGGCTTTTCTCCTGTGAAACTGCCTCTGTCAGTTTAATTTTCCAACCCAGCCGGAGACCCTAAGAGGGGAGAGGACAACATTTCCCCCCCCCCGCCGCCTCTACACCCGCACTGCGACCTTTCTCTGACATTCAACCCTCACCTCTCTCTGCTGCAGCCCGGGATCTGGGACCGGCTCTGCTGTTCGGAACACTCTCCCCAGTCGCATTTACAGTTGAGACTGTTGTCCCCTTGTTTTGTTGTAGGTGAGGGTTATAGGTGCCTCTTGCAGTCCTCATTGTCCTGTGTGCCCTTCGAAATATATGTGGAGAGATATGGATTCAGGTAGCTGCTATTTGGAGCCTCTGTGTGTGTGTGTGTGTGTGTGTGTGTGTGTTTGGGGAAGGGTGCCGCCCTCTGCTCTGTAAGTTGCAAGAGCATACAATAATCGCTTGCTTTTTTGTTTATGACGGTGGCACAATTGAGTCACTACTCTATCAACACTGGATAAGGAGAGACCAATAAACCTCAAACAATTTGCTCGGCCAGTAGGCTAGAAATTAGAGATTAATTTTCCACAACCCATTGTTATTTTCTGCTTAATTTCAGTTCTCACAATAAGCTCAGCCCCGTGAGAGGCAAGAGTGGTTTCTGCCCCCTGCTCACCCCTCCAAGAAGCTTCTAAACTACTGGGTATTAAGCTTTGCGTTACTCTTGATGACTGACTACAGAGAATGAGGACAGAACTTATTCGAGATTCTGCACATATTTGTGAGTTAAATAACTCACTTGGCAACTGCCATGGAGATTAGGGTGGTACATGAGATGATCATCAGTCTGTAACTCCAGCTGGGAAGAGCACAAAGAAACCAAGTAATAGCCGTGCGTATACGTGATAAGATAAAATATGCATAAAACTCGTCTTCTTACGTACTCAAAATTAAAGACATGGTCCTTCAAAGTAAAGCACCAAGAACTGTCTGTTTTCTGGCCTGCCTATAAAGGAAGTAAGCTGGGTTTGCAAATTCTGAGATCGAGGTATCTTATGTCAAAAACAGCCCAACAGAAATTCAGTCAGGTTGGGCTGGCTCAGTCGGGGTGGCTATGCCGGTGGCTGAGCCACCCGGGGTGGCTCAGTCGGTTGAGCGACCGACTGAGGCTCAGGCCGTGATCTCGCGGTCCGTGGGTTCGAGCCCCACGTCGGGCTCTGGGCTGATGGCTTGGAGCTTGGAGCCTCCTTGGGATTCTGTGTCTCCGTCTCTCTCTGCCCCTCCCCTGCTCACGCTCTGTCTCTCTGTCTCTCAAAAGAAATAAATAAAAAGAAGTAAACATGAAAAGAAATGCAGTCAGTTCGCTTCCAAAGTTTCTAGATGTCAATCTATCAAAGCAAATGAATCAATAAAGAAAGCCTACTTTAACTGTGTTCAGTCAAAAGTGAGGTTAAGGGAATGCTATGGGGCTATGTCAACTAAATTCCCTTAAAGATGGAACATTTTAGCGACGGAAGCACCATTTTTTTTTCTCAGAAAGTAATTACTACCTATCGTCATCCACTCATTTTCTTCAAACATGATCTTCCTTTATGACAAGTGAGTTTGAATTTGAATCGTCACGAAGACATTATTATCCATACCACACTCAATACTTTAAACAAAATGACTCATGTTTTAGTTGGAAGAATCAATCAACTTAGATTCTGGGAATGTGCCAGAGCAAGATCCTCCCGCCTGTTCTGAATTCCTTTAGTTAATGACACTGCATCGGAAATGAGCCGTTGTCTCTTTCCCCTTGTGCGTGTGGTCGTCTGATCACTTGGTGCCAAGCTGGGCTTGTAGGTAAACAGAGCTCAGGGGCTGCCCTGGCGGACCCCTTCCTGGGTGCTCCCTGCTGATTTCCGGACCTGGAGCCCGCTCCGCCACGGCTGCTGTTCCTCCTCACCGTTGATCCCAACTGGACGACACTCAGAACCTCCAGTGCTGGAGGGTGCAGATGCTGGCTACACTGGACCCGAGCAGAACATACAGAGAAGCTGAATCAGTCCGTCGTATGGCTAAAGCCAATGTAACACCACGTATCAGCTCGACTCAAATGAAAAATTAATAAAAAATACTACTAACATGACACACACACAAAAACCCCACACAAACCCCAGCCTTGTTTCCCAGGGCCATTTTCTCTTGGATCCATGTTTTCCCAAGCCTTCCTCTCTCCATGTTCCTCTTTCCACACCAACGTGCTGCCTTCTCCCTGTTGGGCTCAGACGTTGGCCGAGATTAGAATAGCCTACCTGAAATCACATTCAGTGCAATAACGTCTCCATGCCTTTTGTTATTCCCAAGTTCTTCCAATTCCAAGTCCATTGTCTTTCTGAAAAAGGAAAAAAAAGAAAGAGAGAGAACGTTCTGGGAACTAATTTCTGTCTCCCCTATCATGATTAAATGTGAAATTCTTCCTGTAACACTTAATCTATTGTGCTCTCACTTAATATACTCACAGCTGCCAGTTTTCATGTATATCTTAATAGTTGGAATGGAAAATGCTTCATTTAATATAACTCCCCATTTCCTCTCAATTAACATTCACTTAACACTGTAGATGAGAAAGTGGTCCTTAATCTGCACAAACTGGAGGCAGATTCCTGCCTTGAGGTCCCTCAGGGATGGACATGTGTCTATCCACTCCTTGGGGAGAAATGAAGACATTTCTCTGCGCTGCGTTCCAAACTTCTCTCAGCCAGCTTTATTTATAGGTCAGTTTGCTGAACTCCTTAAATCACAGGGGCTAGGCATTTTGTTTCATCTATTTTGAGATTCCTGAAAATGAAAGAAAGAATTGTCAAGTTTCGTCCAAGATTTTGCCTCGGAAAAATGATGTCCAGCAGTACAAAATCCATATGCGGGCTAATCACTCAATTGTCAAGGATATTTATTTTGTGCAATAATTGACATCAGTTCATGGATTGATAGGAAAATAACATTGGGTTCAGCAAGAGAAAGAGCTTTCTTTCTAACAACCAATGCCCTGAAACATAAAACAAGTTGGCCGGGGATTAATGAGCCCCGTGGAGCTGGGGCTCAACAGAGGTCACCTGGTCCCTAGCGATCCAAAGGATTCGTGCGCAGCCTGAAGAACGTTAAACAAGATTGACTTTTGGTTGGCTTCCTTTTCTGACAGCTAAGACTTTAAGACAACCAAGCATATGACAAGTTATATAACATTCCAGACAAACAAAACAAAAATACCATTTTCAAAACTATCCTCGGATGACTCATGTTGAGGAGTCTAACGCCCTGCATAAATATTTTCTTACTGCACACTTGTGGCCTTAGGTTTATTATTCGTACTGTGCCTCATCCCTCTGCCTATCTTATTACAGTCTTCCTCATGGTTTAAACCAATGAGTAAGAAGACCATAAACTGTCTTCCTCATTTCTCTTCCTGACCCTGACTCAGAGGGAATGGAGAGGTGAGGGAGGTGACGGCAGATTTATGATATACATAGGGTTACGACATGTTCACAAGTGCCTGGATGAAAGGAAATAAGTTGCCTGCCTTCTTTTTCCCGTTATCCCTGATGCTGTATTTTAGAAAGATATTGTACACCTTTATAAAAGTCTACAGGATTTAAACAACATAAAGGACTTCTTTCTATCCTCTCTCCAGTTCCAACATGCTCTGATGTTTGGGTTTTCAGAGTTTCCGTGATTTTGTAGACAATAGGTCCATAACTGGCCAGGAAGCAGGAAGTGTTTGCCTGAAACTCTGAGGGTCTTTCTCCCTGACAAAATGCCCTTGATTATTAAATGCCCCTTTATGTGGTACACCTAAGTTTTTATGCCCCCAAACTATTTCAGCAACTTTCTGGCTGGCTTCTTTCCTCTATAAAGAACAGGTAGATAAGGAAGTTAATACATTGGCATTTCCTTCCTCTTTACTAAGACACAAATTAGCAATGAGTAGACGTTGGACTGTTTTGTAGACTTGGCTTTTTCTTTCTTAGAATCTGGTGAAGGCTCTCAGGTAAAGGGAAAGATTTAGAACTTCCGGTTTCAGCCCTGACACCTAACAAACTTGGAAATCATTCTATCCTTACAAGAAGAAGAAGTTGAACTCTTTCTTGGAAGATCAATGACATTTCTCAGACTTGTGAGAGAATTGAAGTTGCAAGGCAAACCGTCAACCCCAAATCTGGAGAGACACAGGCCAGGTCTGCTTACTTGGAGCAAAAGCCACTAGATCCATACTCAAATGGTAACTTTGATGAATTGCTCAGAGCTGAGTGTGGACTTGCATGAGTGAGAAACCATGGGGGGGGGGCACAGTCTTGGGGGGAGGGAGGAATACTTTCATGAGCTTTACCTCAGGAAACTCACAGGTTCTCAAGATGAAGATGTGAGAGATTCACTCATGGCTCTGGGAGGAAAGGAAGAGCAACCTTTGTGAAATGTGTCCGTAACAAAAGCCTTTGCTCCATCAGAAAAGACTTGACTAGAGCCATAGCCCAGCCAGGGAAAGGGCATTCTTCCCAAAAAAGCACAGTCTGAACTTCCTGTATAGTTGAATATGGGATCAAGAACAACAACAACAACAACAACACAGCCCACAAGGATCATGGTTTCAAGGGAAAAGATTTGGAGTGCTGCACTCAGGAAAGAGTAGGTCAATAGAAAAAGCACTTGTGAAAGTCACAACTCCGTGACCGAAACCCATGGAGAGACTGAGGTTGATTCATGAGATTGTAGAATGTTTCTCCTCCTCTGCACATTGTCACCACATCAAAGGACTCCAGTATGATAACAGTAGAGTACAGCTCCGAGAGCCACATGGCCTCTCTCTGAGGAGGAGTACTTAGGGAAGCCTGAGTCGAGAGCAGAGACAAAAACAAGGACACTAGAAGAGTTTGAGACCTCTGGCATCTACAACACTGCAAATAGTAAACAACTAAACTCCCAGCCAGACAACCATACATTTTCATACCAAACGTCTATTTATCTTAATTCCTATTACCTAAAACAACATGTCTGGCTTTCAACAAAAAGATTACCAGACATGTCAAGAGACAAGAAAAACGGTCCACAGAGAAAAAGCAAGCATCAGAATGGGACTCAGAAATGATACATATGTTGGAATTATTAGACAAGGAACTTAAAATAACTGTTTGATATGTTAAGGGTTCTAATGGAGAAGATAGGCAGGAGGCAAGAACAGATGGGCAATGTAGGCAGAGAGATGGAAACTCTAAGAAGGAATCAGAAGGAAATGCTGGAAATCAAAAGCACTAAGCAAAATGAAAATGGGCTCATTTTAATGGGCTCCTTAGTAGATCTGGAACAGCCAAGGAAAGAATCACTGAGCTTGAAGATAGATCTATAACAGCTTTCCAAACTGAAATGCAAAGACACAAGGAGTGGGAAAACAGAACAGAACATTCAAGAACAGGGGGACAATTTCAAAAAGTGTAACATACATGTAATGAGACTCCTGGAAGGAAAAGAGCAAACGGTGAGAAAAGAATATTTAAAGCAACAATCGCCAAGGACTTTCCAAAGGTAATGAAAAATAACAAATCACAGAACCAGGAAACTCAGAGAATGCAGAGCAGAAAAAGTAACAAACAAACATACGGACGCATATCATACTCAAACTGCAGCAAATCAAAGACAATCTTGAAAGGAATAGCCCTGGATTTTGACAGAAATGGGTGCTGCCTGAACTGTCCTGCTTCCTAGCCAAGAAATACCGGACTTCGCCTCTTCTAAACATCGGTAGTTTTCTTTTGTAATGAATGCAAAGATACATATACAAAAGCCTCAATACGGATATTACTTTCTTCCTTACGTAAGTGGAAATCGGTGAGGTCATACATGTGTGAGGAAGCATCTTTTACCTGCGGCATTCTGCGACTATGAAGAGTTACGATTACAAACCAAATGCAAGCTCGTGACTCTCCCAGGGACCTTGAGACAAGCTTGCTCAGCAAGGAGGATCTTGGGGTGTATTTTGAATCGCGAGGCATTACCCTAATGGATGTAGAATTAGATATTGTTTTTGGCTTAGATGGGAGTGGAGCTGAGGTTTCCAAGGCAAAAGGTGAAAGAAGGTCGAGACTCAGGCTCATGAGACAAAGGGTTAGGGTAGGAGTAAACCAATTAAGATGCTCTGGAATCAGCAAAGAGATGTAGACACATATTTCAATATTCAGTTGACCCTCCAGCAATGGGGGAGTCAGGGGTACCTGTAACCTGTGCAGCTGAAAATCCGGATATAACTTTTGACTCCCCCAAATACTAATTACTAAGAGTCTCCTGTTGACCAGAAGCCTTACCGATAACCTAAGCCATCAATTAACATACATTTTGTATGTTGTATGTATACTATACTATATTCTTACAAAAATACCCGGGGAGGTACGTGAATCCAAGAATAACGCACTTTAATTTTTTTTTTTCAACTTACTAGGACAAAAATATTTCAGCAGCGACAATATTAGAGAAATGGGTTCTAGTAAGTGAGAGAGGAATTAAAACGAATACATTTGTATTAAGCGTTAGAGTTTACAAAACACTGCATTGTATCATTGGGGTTTCATAACCGAGGACATTCAGACTCCAATAAATTAAGAGATTTTCCCATTTTGCCTGACAGCAACTGTGCTTGAGTAATTGTTCTTCCTGCCTCTCTCTTTTACACTCTGAACCACACAGCTCCTGAAAATGTTTTTCTATAAGGGTAGGAAGTAGCAGTGATAAACAGAGAAAATTTCCTTGGAGACCTTGTTGTTTCAACTTCAAGATAACATCCAAAGAACGAATGAGTGATGTGTAGAACATTTCATTTATAAAATGCTTTTGTGCAGTGATCTCATGTTATCTTTGCTCTCCAACCCACAAGGCAGTGAGGGGCAATTGTGCCCCTCCTCTTGTAGACCGGGAGCCCAGGCACAGGCTGGTGAAGTGCCACGCTCAGACCCCAAGGCGGCTGAATGCCAGGGCTGTGATTCAGAGAATCTGAGTTCGGGCTTCCGAGCTGCCACGGTCAGTCCAGGCTGCCACGGTCAGTCCAGGCTGCCACAGCGAAGTCCAGACACTGGATGGCTTAGCAACTGCAGAGTTTTATTTCTTACAGTTCTGGGGGCTGGAAGTCTGAGCGTTAGCACGGTCACGGGCTGCGAGAGCGGTCTCCCAGGTCGCAGACTGCACTATTTTTGTTGCGCCCTTACGCTGTGGAGAAGGGGCACGGGCAGGGCACTCGCTGAGGTCCCTTTGTAAGGGCACTGATCTCATTCGCGAGGGCTCCACCCCTCGTGACCCAATCACCTCCCAAAGGCCCCACCTCCTGATACCATCGCCTGGGGGGTTGGATTTCAGCGTATGAATGTTGGGGGGACACAGCCACCCGGGCCTTTGCAAAACCCGGTGTTGGTTTTTTTATGTTGCTTTACTTGTATTTTTCCTTTGTGATTAGAACGCTCCCCATTTGACCTTTACAACAGAAAAGTGATAGTTTTCTTTAAATCTTTATTTATTTATTTTGAGAGAGAGAGAGAGAGGAAGGGAGAGGGAGAGGGGCAGAGAGAGAGGGAAAGAGAATCTCAAGCAGGCTCCAGGCTCAGTGTGGAGCCCAATGGGGGGCTCGATCCCACGACCATGAAATCTGAAGTTACGAGTCAGATGCTTTAAGCAACTGAGCCATCCAGGGGCCCCAGAAAAGTGATAGTTTTTCCTTCAATCATTGTAACACTTAATGTAATCTGCCTAATGGGCATCACTAATCAAATCTCTTTCTTCACTAACTTATTTAAGAAGAGACTGCTTTTCATTTTCTTTTCCAGCATGCTTGTAAACTCTGCCTTAAAAAAAAAAATGTGTTCAATAATCTTTGATGGATAATTTGCCTAAAGCTAATCCATCCTTCGCTACTTGGTTTCTTTTTTATTTTTTAGAGTCTTTATTAATGTTTATTTATTTTTAAAACTTTTTAAATGTTTGTTTATTTTTGAGAAAGAGAAAGAGTGTGATTGGTGGGCAGGCAGAGAGAGAGAGGGAGACACAGAATCTGAAGCGGGCTCCAGGCTCTGAGCCATGGGCACACAGCCCCATGCAGGGCTTGAACCCACAAACTGTGAGATGGTGACCTGAGTCCCCCCTGGCCCCCCGCCCCTTAGCTATTGTAGACACATTCCCCAGAGGGTTCCTATTGCTCTAAAGGCAAGGGCTCTAAATGCAAGGAAACAACGTCTCTCCCCTTGCCTTCCTTCCCACGGTGGCTCAAAACTCAGTTCCTGCAATCGACTGCATTCTACTTCGACGCGGAATCCAGCCTACAAATTACATGCCCAGTCTTTGATCAGCTACAAAGGTGACAGCAAATCTCTTTGCATTTATGGAACACGTTGTCTCTGTCAATTCCAAAATATAGCCCACGAATCCCGTTAGGCCCTTTTGCTGCTCTGGCTGTCGGCACACGAGACCTCCTTCCCGGTTCGATTTGTCACAGCGATGCTGAGACACAGCCATGCCGCCACTGCAGCTCATGCAACATCACCGAAACTGGGCCGGGAAGGTGGGTGTTCCTTCTAACTGACTGCATCGCTTTCCGGTGCCACGAGACTGCATTGCGCGTTCCACCTGGGTCATTCAGCCGTGCCTCAGTGCCTCTCGGGGGCGTCCTACCCCGCCCTGAATGAGAAGGAAAGCATCAGCAGGTACTACCAGCAGATTTTAGTGTCTGCGGCGTGTTAATTCCATGAACTACCTTATTAGCCAAAGGATTAGTGAATGGAAGCGTCAACAGACACTTTGAACGTCACAGATGCTTCCAGGAATGAGGGGCAGGACTGATCCACGTTTAGGCAGCATTAAACTATATTGCCAAATTTCCCTTTTAAAATGATAAACAGGACCCCCCCCCCGGGGGGTCAGTCGGTGAAGCATCCGGCTGCGGCTCAGGTCACGATCTCGTGGTTCGTGGGTTCGAGCCCCGCGTCAGGCTCTGTGCTGACAGCTCGGAGCCCGGAGCCTGCTTCGGATTCTGGGTCTCCCACTCTCTCTGCCCCTCCCCTGCTCACGCTCTGTCCCTCTCTGTCTGTGAAAAATGAATGAACCTTTAAAAAAAATTTTAAATGATAAACATTTGTTGAGAATTTCAGAGTTTACAAGCTCTCTATTCATGTCTGTTCCATGGTTGTTGCAGTAAAAGGCTAAAATAGCGACAGCATCGCGGAGGGGACATTCACACACAGTTGGAAACGGCCATGCTGGGCCCCCAGCATAAGGGACAAGGGGGCTTCCAGGGTGCCCGGTCCTTCCTCCTCCTGCATCACTCACTGGGGGAGGGGTAGCCCACTCCAGCCTGGTGTCTGCAGACAGAACTCCCTGGAACACAGGGCTTGGGGGTGGGGTGGGGGGGCATTCCAGTCCACTTGTGTATTTTACAAACTCTTGGGTCGTGCTCATCTTTAACCTTTTGGGGGTCAAGGACTCACCTGAGGAAGCGATGTGAGCTCTGGATCCATTCCTAGGAAAAGTCTATGCGCGGCCTCCATTTTATATAGGATTTCAGAAAGCTGGTTATCGGGGAACGGATTCCAGCCACTTCATCGCACTTCCCTTCTTTTTTATCTGATGCCGTTCCTCCCTGTCGCTGCTTCCCACATCAGACTGGAAATGAAATAGGAAAGTCATTTAAGTCAAGAGTTAATTATACTTGGTCCCCCCTGCACCCCTAATTCTAATACCCAAACACCTACATTTAGGACCTGTGTAAACACACATCGAAATGCTATAAAGAGAAATAATAATATCCCAAAAAGCTATAGAGGAAATGAAAACCCTGGTTCATTGTTGTGAGTCGTCCAAACAGGCCAGACTGACATGTCTGTTTACCACTGAATAATCTTTCCCATCCCTTTCTCTGTAGAGATGCACCCGGTGTATAAAATGCGGTCCCGGGAGCATTTCGGGCTAAACAGAGCTATGTAACCTTCACCTGTAGGAAGAAATACAATATACATTACAGACTAACACACTAACTAGTTTCTGTGACATTTTCACCTTCTCGAAGATCAGCCTCAATAGCCTTCTGTGTCTGTGTGAGAATGACACGTACTATAATATTCCAAAGTCAATCAGTGGAGCCCACAGGAGTGAAAAGATCTTACCTCTCCCTCAGGTAAATCTAGTTTCCTCTTCTATAGGCTGGAGTTCTGTTTGTCTTTTCCCAAGGCGAGAGTCTCAGGAAAGGTGCCTGATCATATCAGGGTAAGCCTTCCTTTTTTTTACCAAGAGTCAGGGCTCACCCAAGAAAGGAGAGGTGAGCGTCTAAGTCAGGTCATTCGACAGCCTAACCCGCTCAGTCCCCATTCATTTTCAGCCTGGCCACTGGGCTTTGCATCAGCTGTTCATATCAAGCCAGATTTAAAGACATTCTGTTTTCAAAGGAATACATTTATTAAGACAGTGGGTTAGTAGATCAGGATTTTCGCCCTCACCCCTTCAATCCTGAGTCACCACAGCCTTCAGCAGATTAACATGTGAGCATCGATTTGGAGTGTGTGCACAAGCGAGAATGTGGGGACAGAATAATAGCAGACAAAAAAAAAAAGAGAAGATATAATATCACTTAACCACCTGAGAGTAACATGCAAATTCGGATTTTATAATCTCACCTGCTGGGAGTAACTTAAGTCTTTTTTTTAATTTAATGTTCATTTATTTATTTTGAGAGAGAGACGGGGCACAAGCAGGGGAGGAGCAGAAAGAGAGAGACAGAGAGCGAATCCCAAGCAGGCTCCGTGCTATCAGTGGAGAGCTCAATGTGGGGCTCGAACCCACAAACCGTGAGATCATGAAATCAAGAGCTGAAATCAAGAGTTGGGTGCTTAACCGACTGAGCCACCCAGGCGCCCCAAAACTCTTAATGCTGATCAACAGGGATTTAATTTAAAGTTTTCCTCCTCCCCAAAATCTAAATATGGGCAGGGTAACTCCTACCTTCTTTTGGATACATTTGGAAGCAAAAGTATGATGTGATTCAAATATATATGAGCTTGGAAGCTCCCCCCCCCCCACATGCACACGCACGCACGCACAGCTGTTCTGTTCGGGTTATGCAGAATGACAAAAATAAGCAATTGATCCTTTAGGCACACTGAAATTAGCCCCCTCTGCTTTGCAAACTGCCTTAATTTTTCATGTCACATTTAGCAGGCAATCATCCATCACCCAGTCTAATAACATTGGGTACATTTTATAATTAGCCCTAAAAGAGATCTTTTTGCCAAGCCTGAAAATTAAGTTTGTACTTCAACATTGTACAGACTGGAAGCAGCCAGAAAGGGCCTTTCCTTGGTAGTTCACAGCGTGCATTTTCTGTTGCCTTGACAACGGTCTCGCTGGGGCTTCCTAGCTTGGAGAACGCGCCTGACGCCACCCTGCAGAAATGATCGTGAACACCCAGCAGACCGATACCGATGGCAAGTTGGGAGACATAAATATCAGAATTCTGCCTGCGTTACGTCCTACCGGCATTGCAACGATAGAAGGGAGAGATAGGGAAAAGGTGGCAATTTTGATCAATTCTAATTAAAAACGGAAAAGTACGGGCTAAGGCCAGCAGCTGGCCCTGCTGTGGAGCCAGGGCTGACCGAGACGTCTGACGGCTCTACGCCGTTTGCGAGACTGATTAAGGCCTCTGACAGTTTTGTCAAAATATAATCAGTACGTGCCACCTTGACATTTCACTACCTGAAGACCAGAAAGCACGAGAGGACATGAAACTCTCTTGTTCTTTTGGTCCCAAACATCCCCGGCTCAGCCTGTAGCTCTTGTTTGGGTCCGTTCCCCCTTTCGTCCTTCCGGGCAGTGAGCCTTTGTCGCCTTGGGCTGGGACACCCCAACCCCACTCACAGTTCAGTAACCCATGCCTGCTCCTAATAGGGAGAGTTAACAAAGATTTCGCTTTTCAGCTGGAAGTGTGTGCACTTCATCGACAGACTGTGGAGTTTCTTGAAGTCTTGCTTAGAAACCGATCACTTGGAGTGGTAAGCACAAAATCTAGTTTACCAACGTTCCTGGAATTTGAATTCAAAATGCAGCAGGACAACCCCACGTAGGTATGTAACGTAACCGTTAATATGGCCATTTTACCCTCGTGACCCTTTGCTAACGCCACAGAGCCCTGCGGCCGTTGTCATTTTCAGGCCAGGGGTTAGGAAAGGGAGGCTTACAGCTAGTCAAGGCCTTACAGGAGCCTGTTGGACTAGCTTTGGGGCTCATAAACAAGATTCCTTCTGGAGATGAGATCGTTATTCACAGAAGTAGACCCCCAGGGACCAAGTGTGTCATATGGTGTGCTGGCTAATTTTGTGGGTCAACTTAGCGAGGCCCTGGTGCCCAGATATTTGATCAAACACCGGTCTGAACGTGAAAGTGGTTTTAAATGACATTAATATTTAAACTGGCGGACCTTGAGTAAAGCAGATTACCCTCCGCGATGCAGGTGGGTCTCATCAAATCAGTTGAAGGTCTTAAGAGAAAAAAGATAGAAGTTTTCCAAGGAAAAGAGAATTCTGCCTCCAGGCTGCCCTATCACTTGAGCTCCAACATCAACTCTTTCCTGGGTCTCCAGCCTGCCAGCCTGTAGTACGGGCTTTGGACTTGCCAGACTCTAAAATCATGAGACACTTCCTTAATATAAATTCTAGGCCATGTCCTTTTCCCTTTATACTTTGAAGCTGGAGAAAGAGACATAAAAACCAAGGTGGGGGGGGGGGGTAGTCCTGGGCCGTAGCAACAGCAGAAGTCTACAAACTTCTATTATTAAGGGTCCTAGGACTGTGTTGCTCCTTCCTTCCCCAAATCTCACATCTTTAGAGTTTCCTTCATTTACTAGAATCTTCCAGTGTCTTCCTCCTCAAAATGAAAAACAGGCTCGCTCGGTCTCTCTCGCTCTCACTCTCTCTCTCTCTCTTTCCTCCCCCCACTTTTCCTGTTCGTTTGTTTGCTTAAAGTTAGCCAGTATTCTTTTCCAGTCTTTGCAACCAAGAGAAACTTTCCCTTGGAGCATATTTTGAGAATACTTCAATGTTCCGTTTGGGGCTAGGTTCTCCCTCTAGTCTGTGAGCTCCCTGGAGAAAGAAATTATCTTTCTCATGTCTGTACCTTTAGCACCTAGCATCCCCTGACACACAGAAGGCCCTCAAAAATGAAAGCATTCCTTTCCTATTGCTGCCCTAACAAAGTGCCACGAATTTAGCAGCTAAGAACAGCACCCGTGTATTATTTCAGAGTTGTGTCCGTCAGAAATCCCACACGTTGTGTCTCAGCTACTTCTCTGCACTGGGTCTCCAAAACCAGTGCATTAGCAAGGCTGTGTTCCTTTGCTGGAAGTTTAGGGGATGAGTCTGCTTCCAAACTCACCCGACTTGTTGGCAGAATCGCATTCCATGGTTTGTAGAACAGAATCCCTTGCTGTCTTCGCTGGCTGTTTGCCAGGAGCTATTCCCAGTCCCTACCGGCCACCCATGCTCCTTGGCGGGCGGCTCCCTCCCTCCGCCTTCCCAAACCAGCAATAGCACATCCAGCCTTTGGCCTGTTTTGAATCTCTCCGACTTTCCCTTTAGGCGTTATCTCTCTGACTTCCTTTTCTGTCCTTTGGGGCTCATGCAATGACATGGGGCTCACGGGATAATCCATTATGCAATCACCATATTTTAGAGTCAGCCGATTAGCCCCTTAATTCCATCTGGAGAGTGCTGCACTTCCCAGCGCTACCAAGATTGATGTTTGATTAAATAACCCGGGGATGGCATCTTCGGGAGACAGCTTTGGAAATCTGCCTCGCGTAGGAGATGAATGAGGTCCAGCAAGACCGGCGCTGTTTCAGAGATTTCCAGGCCAGTCGGGAAAGAGTTGCAGCATCTTGCCTTCCGGTCTTGGAGAGCCCTGTTTCCAGTCACCGGGCTCTGTATGACTTCTAGGGAGAAGTTTGATTCCCAGCAGTACCGTGGCCCCTGTCTTTGGTTTGTTCCAGGACGCTGAGATCTTTACCGCCGACAGTGAACCTATTCTACCAATGTATTTATTTCCTCTGAAAAATACACGAAGCAACATAATGAGAAAGTGACAACATGGCTGGTTTCATATTCAAAACTCAGTCCATATAATTTACATATTAACAGCCTAAAAGGGGGGGGGAAATATAATCACATCAACATTTGTAGAAAAAGCCTTTAACAAAAGTCACGATCCGTTTTTTTATAAAACCTTTTAGCAACCCAAGAACTGTTTCTTAGCCTCTAAAGGATATGGAAAGATTAAGTATTTTGTACTTAACTGGTGAAGACTGAACGCTTTTGCCCCCTGGTCATCAGTAGGCGAGGATGTCCTCTGTCACCATTTCTGTCCAGCACGAAACTCGATTCCTGGCCGATGCAATAAATACACAGACTGGAAAGACCTAGGAAGTGAGTTCAGCCAGGTCAGAGTATACAATGCCAACATACAAATGTCAACTTACATACGTTAGAAAGGAACCACTGGAATTTTAAAAAATTAATATTAGAAATCCAAAAATACACGTGCAGGACCCGTATACTAAAAACTACAGCAATCTGATGAAAGAAAATAAAAAACAATCTAAATAAATGGACAGTGATAGTGTGTCTAAGAATTAGAAGACAATATTCTTAAGATATCAATTCTCCTTAATTTGATCTATAAATTCAATACATCCCCAATCGAAATCCAAGAAGCCTTTATTTGTAGCCATTGGAAATTTAATTATAAAATATATACGGAAAAGAAAAGGAGCTAGAATAGTCAAAACAATTTGGGGAAGGGAGCACAAAGTTGGAGGACTCACATGACCTTATTTCAAGATTTACTATAAATCTACAATAACTAAGACAGTGTAATACTAACAAAAGGCCAGACATATATAGAATATATATAGAATATAGAATTGGGAGTGTAGAAATAGACTCAAAAAAAATGGATTTGTTTGTTGAACAAATCAGTTGATTTGTTCGATTGATTTTGAATAAAGTTGCAAAAACATTCAGTGTAGAAAGAACTGTTTCTCAACAAGTCTGTAACTTGTCTGGGACACCGTACGCAAAACAGAAGCTTTATCTCATACTTTATAGAAAATAAATTATAACTCAAAGTGGACAACAGACTTATTTAAATTATAAAACTATAAAATTTCTACAAGAAAACATAGGGGCAAATTTTCATGACCTTTGGTCAGACAGTTTTTAATTATAATAATAAACCACAATCCATAAAAGAAAAAATGATAAATCAGACTTCATCAAAATTAAAAACTTTTGCTCTGAAAAGGACACACTTAAGAGATTGAAAAGACAAGCCACAAACTGGGAAAAAAATATTTGCAAATCCCATTTCTGACAAAGGGCTTGTATCCAGAATACCTAAAGAACTCTCAAAACTCAAAAATAAGAAAATAAGCCAACTTAATTATTTTAATGGGCAAATGATCTAACCAGGCATGTTGCCAACAATGGCATCTAAGCGTATGAAGAATGATTAATATTATTGGTCACTAGGGGAATGTAAATAATCCCACAATATAATATCACTACCCACCTGTTCGAATGGCTCAAACCAAAAAACTTGACAAGACCATATGCCAGCAACAATGCAGAGCAACTAGAACTCTCATATGTTGCTAGTCTGCTGATGAGAAAGGAAAATGGTAAACTGCTTCTTACCATTTCTTAGTGTTAAATATACACCTACTCTATGACTCAGCAATTCCACAACTAGTTATTTACCCAAGAAAGGGATAATTTAACGTTCACAGAAAGACCTTTGGTGAATTTTTATAAAAGCTTTATTCACCGTTTCCAAAAGCTAGAAATGAACCATGTGACCTTCCCACAAAAATGGATAAACTATTGTAACTCTCATACAATGAAATATCACAGAGGAATAAGTAGAAACAAACTATTGATTGACACAGCAATGTGGATGGTTAAATGCGTTTCCTGTGAGAAAGAAGTCCAGCCCCCTCAGCTACGTATTATACGATTCTATGAATATGAAATTCTGGAAAACACCAAGCTGCAAAGATGGAAAGCAAGTCAGTGGTTGCCGGGAGCTGGGTGATGGTGGGAAGGGTTCACTGTGAACAGAAGTCATGAGAGGATTTGGAGGAAACGAAGTTATTCTCTAAGGAACTGTGGCAGTCGACATACGACTATTCATTTGCCGCAAATCCATATAAATGTACGTCACCAACAGCGAATCTGCGATGTGTGCCTTACATTTTGAAAACACCTTAACTCACACTTTTAAAACATCTATGTTACATCTGTGTAACATCTATGTTAGGTAGATGGGGCACTCAAGAGAGAAGGCAGACTGTGAGGAATGACTGTCATACGTGAATCACGTAAGCTCACTGGTCAGACGGGGGACGAGCTGGCCTCTGTATCTATGGGAATTCTGTTTTGACTGGATACTGAAAGGCCAAAGGCAGAAAGGACTGTACGGGGCACTGTACCTTATTTGGCAAATGTGTGTTCCTCTGGGGTACAGGTTAGCAATTTTAAACTCCCTTATGTGTGCGCTAGAACTGAACAAGCAAGAAAGGTACTGCGTAGCATGAGAGCCACGTTTCTCGGGGGGAGAAAGAAGCTACAATAAAGAAGAGGGTGGAGAGACTACACCATGCGGTGCTAGACTGGACTCAGAAGGATCAATATGGACTCATCTTTTATAAAATATACGTATGTGTAGGTACACGCAGAAATAAATACAGATACGTGCGTCTGTACAGGGTGAAGTCATGACACTCCAGTAGCAGTGAGCACACCCAGTGCCCAGATCTTGGTTCCTAAATTCTATTCTGCAGTACAAGAAATCCGGGCTCGTGGAGAAGTGGTTGATTGCACGCCTGCAGCAAAGAGTATGCAAGATGACTGTGGAGGCTTTGTAATGCCAGAAAATGGGGCTGTGCTCAAACGAAGAGGACGGAAGCGTGTAACAATACACGGGCCACACTGAAAGAGTTCCCAGTAGCCAAAGCTGAAACAATTTAGCAACAAAATAAATACAGTACTGGATTCTAACACAAAGAGTAAAAGAAATAACTCTGAGTTCATACTTTTGCAAATAAATAGCTGAATGGATGAATAAATGAGAGAGAAGGGATAACTCTTCTTCCTGGAGAAATTTCAACGGGAAAAAGTAGAAAGGACAAGGAAAATAGAGAATCGCGACTGGAACCCCACAATAAAGATCCGCCAATAGCTGGTAGAATTAGCAAAATTTTAAAAAGAAAGGGATTATTCTCATAGCCTCAGAGGATGAACCAAATATTGATGAATTACGAAGGGGAACTAGTAAGTTTACAGGGGGGAATCCTGGTGGACACCACCCTAACATAGTGGTCAAGGTTAAGTCACCAGCAGTAAGACAGGTAGACATCAGGTACGTACCTCCTGTTATGATGCACTAAGAAGGGCCCATCACCTCTGTGACATTCATCCCCAAAATGCACAAGCTCCATCTGATCATGAGAAAACATCGTACAAACCGAATCCAAGGGACGTTTCACAAAATAACCGACCACTACTTTCCAAAGTGGTAGGGTTGTGAAAGACAAGGAAAGACAGGGGAATCGGTACTGATTGGAAGAGACCGAGCAGACATGACAAATGAATGCAAGGTGACACCCTGGATTGGATCTCCAATAGAAAAAAAGGACATCAGTGGGACCATCGGTGAAATCTGAATAAGTCTTCTGTTTAGCTGGCAGCCTTGCGCGAATCTTAATTTCTTAGTTGTGAGCATTGTACTGTGGTTTTGTTAGATGTTGGCATTAGCAGGCACCAAATGAAGGGTCCCAAGAACTCTGTACTATTTTTGCCATTCTTCTGCATGTCTAAAAGTATCTCGAAGTTAAAAGTATTTTAAAAAGCGTATGGGTTAATTTTCACTATAAATGTCTTAATTCTTCAAGCTACTGATCTCCTGGTGAGGTGCCTTCTCTGCTCAGAAGGCACATTGATTTTCTCCTGCTAGCCTGCAAATACACATTAATGCTTTGGGCAGATGTATTCGTCCCTTTTTGAGATTCCGTTATTCACTCAGTGCCCACATAGCTCGTGTTCATCACTGCATAAACAAACACACTAAACATGCCGTCAGTTCCCTGGTTTCTATTTATAGTCCTTATATTTTGAACAGTGGCTCACCATTGATCCAATAGATGCTATTAAGTCTCATGAATCCAGACCAATTGTTCAGGAGTCATTCTATTAAAATGAGGAGTGAGTGAAGGAGTTCAAAAATCTAATTTCAGAGGGACCAACACAAAACCCATTTGATTTCAGGATTGCTGATTGTTACATGCTTTTGACTTTGGCCCTGGCAAACACAGTCTCCTTCCCCAAGCAGGGTGAGACAGGCCAGGGCTGCTTGGCTCGGCACAGGTGTGGGTGTCAGTGGGGCGGACATGAAGGAGGAAGCGTGGAACTATTCCCCGAGCCCAGAACCATGTTCTACCTCCTCTGATAGTCCCAAGGCATTGTGTCATGAAAAACTCCTGTGGATTTTCCCAAAGTCTTAGAAACTGCCAAGGTGGATAGGACTTACGTGTTTGGGGGTAGGAGTGAGGGACGTTACTGATAAGACACACGTGTTGACTGGCAGGTAACAGGCAGGAACCGGCCATATTACTAATTGATCTGCCGAGTCCTTCTGGTCGACCCAAGGAACCAACTAGCAAACCACACGTGGAGTAGTGCAACATGTTCCATCCAGATTTTCTAGAATTGGTTCTTCAAGTTCATGAGCAGGCTCACCTTGGGGAGAAGAAAGACATTCAGGAAGCTTAGCCTCTGCCCAAGACATGGACTTGGTCAGTGCCACCTATTTGGCTGATATTCTCTGTCATCTCTTAGTCTATTCTGGCTTGGGTTCTTGGGAAGAGGAGGGTGATTTGAACCTTAGAACATGAGCGCAAATGAGAAGATAGAAAGACCGAAAGCTATCGGTGGTAAAGTTTACAACATAGAGAAGAGGTACCCAGTGTTTGATTTCCTCAATGACACCCGGCTCAGAGTCTATAACAAATCAAGTGAAGTTGGACGTTTGATGAGGAACCTCCTGCTAATTTGAGCTCGCTCCGAGACAGCATATCTGACTCTTTTTCTTCCTCCGGGAAGCTAGAGAAAGGCTCTTAATTGTATCTATTTGCATGTATGTTAATATATTGAGTTCTGCCCATTTTTCTTTACAGCATGCAAGGAGTGGTCTCTCCCACCACAAACCATGGAAGTGTCCTCTAAAATCTGCCACACCACCAGCACGGGCATTGGTGATACATCGCCCCCCCCCCCCCCCCCCGCAATGAACTGGAGTTGAGGGCTAATGTTTGATGCTTTGAGAGACGCCACTGGTGATAGGAGAACATTTTATAATTAGGAGAAACCCAAATGGTCTGTAGACCTCTCCAGACAAAGTATGCCCATGACAGCAATTTTTAATTCATTGGAATTCAGTATGTGATTCTTGCCGTTAAAAGACGACTAGAAACATGCAGATGACATTGTCCATCTCTCTTCATGTTGTCTTTTAACCGGGAACATGTCCGCCTGGTATCATCGTGACCATATGAAAGAGAGCATGTCAGGGGCGCTTGGTCAGTTGAGCATCCGATTCTTGATTCCAGCTCAGGTCATCAACTCAAGGCTCATGAGATCAAGTCCCACATCAGGCTCTGTGCCGACAGTGTGGACCTTGCTTTGGATTCTCTCCCTCCCTCTCTCTCTGCCCCTATCCCACTCATGCATGCGTGGGTGCGCACATGCTCTCTCTCTCTCTCTCTCTCTCTCTCAAAATAAATAAACATTTTTTAAAAAGAAAAGAAAGCACAAAAGCCTCTGCCATTTTGAGGTCTGAGACTTGGCAGAGGTTGGACTGAGTCTTCATTCTCTGCAAAACAATGCTTTAAAGAATCAGACTTAGTTTCCGTACTCTACGGGACATAGCCCTCAAAGCAGTGTTCTAGTGCAGGTGTCTAATTCTAGACTAGAATTCTAGTCTAATTCCCGAGAGTGGCTATCAACCCACCACCACCACTCACCGAGGAAATGATGCCTTTCTACCGAGATATCGGATTCCAAGGCAGGGACCCAGGTCTGAACACACTACCAGCAGTAGTGTGGGCTGTCGGGGGGAGGGCGTGGGTGCTGATAGATGACAAGCACGGAAGGAAGTTCCGGATGAAAACTTCTATTCATAATATTTAAGTCGAGCTTGTGGTTATGTGAAATAGCAGTTACATCGAACATCTCCCATGCCACCCACAGGTGTGTGCTCTCTTTCTGTCTCTGTCTCTGTCTCTGTCTCTGTCTGTCTCTCACACACACGCACTCATGCACACACGCTCCATCTGAAGTTTCGCACATTCTACAGTTTCTGCGTGGGACGCATTACCTTTCCTCTTGACAGTCACCTAAGAGGCTGATGTGTGGAACAGAAGAACGTGCAGGGGGAGGCCCGTGCCTCTGGAGTGGCTCTAAAAGCAGGGAAAAGTACAGATCCGTGTCCGCCGGAGTGAGAGTGAAAGGTTGTGCCGAGTGCTGTCCGGGGTTTCCATGAGTGTGGAAGACTCAGCCCCCAGGAGCTGACAGTCGAGCGTGGGTGTAGACATCTGGCACTTTAAGCGGAAACCCTGAGCTATGAGTAAAGGGTAATAAGATAAGCCTCCGGTAGCAAAGAATTCACCCTTCCTGGCCTAGGAGACAGAAGTGTCAGGGAAGAGAAGGCTTGGTGGAGGGGCCGGCACTTGAGGCTGGTTGTGACAAATGAACACAGTTTCTACAAGGACAAAGGAGGGAAGAGCACTCCAGGAAGACGGAAAACAGCGATCACATAACACCCATGGATTCGATGTGGTTGCACGCGGGGTGAGGTGTAGTGAGAAATGCATCGCGTTGGATGCTTGGGGTTCTCATGACCGTGGTCACCGCACCTCTGCAGAGGCACGAGCCTGATCAGTTCATATATTCGGTATGTGGCCAGGATTCTCCAATCTTTGGAAATCCCTATTGTAGGCGGCCAGGATTCTCCGATCTTTGGAAATCCCTATTGTAGGCGGCCAGGATTCTCCGATCTTTGGAAATCCCTATTGTATGTGGCCAGGATTCTCCGATCTTTGGAAATCCCTATTGTAGGCGGCCAGGATTCTCCGATCTTTGGAAATCCCTATTGTGTGTGGCCAGGATTCTCCGATCTTTGGAAATCCCTATTGTGTGTGGCCAGGATTCTCCGATCCTTGGAAATCCCTATTGTATGTGGCCAGGATTCTCCGATCTTTGGAAATCCCTATTGTAGGCGGCCAGGATTCTCTGATCTCTGGAAATCCCTATTGTGTGTGGCCAGGATTCTCCGATCTTTGGAAATCCCTATTGTAGGCGGCCAGGATTCCCCGATCTTTGGAAATCCCTATTGTAGGCGGCCAGGATTCCCCGATCTTTGGAAATCCCTACTGTAGGCGGCCAGGATTCCCCGATCTTTGGAAATCCCTATTGTGTGCGGCCAGGATTCTCTGATCTTTGGAAATCCCTATTGTTTTGTTGACCATCATGGTGGCCCAGTACACTGGTTCCCTGCTGCTTTCAGGTGCGGAATGTGTGCTGCAGGTCGGACCCTTTGAGAGTAACTGCAGCTCAGTCCGCAGTGGGGCTGCTGGGAGAGAAACATGAAACTCAGCCACGGTTACCATCACGTTTGAAACCGGAAGAAACAGTCCTGAGCACAGGAACACTGTCTTCAAACTGCCAGAATTAAATGTTCTCCGGGTGGCTGCATTTAAACGCGGTGCAGATCTTTTGGTGTCTAAAGACCTTAAATATCAAACAGCAGGCTCCGGTTTAAGTGTCCAGCTGCTGTTGTCTTCATAGTCTTGATAGATAAGAGGTAAAGGCCACTGGGTTCTGAATAAATGTGGGAAGCTCAGACATGTTGCTTTCTCAGCGTCTGGCTGGCTTACTTGGTTAAAGAGAGCCAAAATGATAACACATTCAGATGACATCATTGTCCTTAAAATGGCATTGTTATGCTGAAGACAGAAACCAGGCTGTGCTTCCATCCAGTGGGATGAGAAGAAGAGGTTTGGAACGGAATGCCTGGCTGTCTAACAACCCGAAATTTCTGAGGAGAAGGAACAAAGAAGTCCCTACACGATGTTGACTTATTTCTATTTTCGAGATGAAAAGGCAATAGACCTCAATGGAATATATTTATTTTCATCTGGTTTTTTTCCGTTAAAGTTAGGGTCCTCTTACAAGAATAAGTGAGTCAGACGTACCCAGGATTTGTCAACACTGAATCCCTGGAAATGTTTTCTGTAAGAATGGAGATGTTACATGTCTTGGTACAGAACTCCCGAGGGCTTCTGACTTGCCATTTTTCCCCTGGCTCTACACTGGGGGCTCGGACCCCCCTTTTCCTTCCTGTTTTACTTCCCCCCGACTGTGTCTTCCTGTTCTTTGGCTTCCTGTTCTCAGTTTGTTTTCATCCTCACCAAGCCGAGATGAACATGTGCCATGCAATGAACTGACCCACATTAGTTCATTTGCGTTAAAAGGAATAGATGTTGTGGAAATTAACGTGCTTTTAACATCTTTAAAAGAAGGAACCATGAGAGGAACATAGAGCACTTGTCTGAAAACATGGTAGAGTTGGAATATTTGGTCTGAAAAATAGAACATACTGGAAATAGTAAAGACCCAAATCCTGTGGGTTCTGTGTTTCAGGATGGAGGATGGATGGATAATGGATTTGGGAAACATGTCCTGGGCATTGTCCAGGCAGTTCTTGTTCCCAAGAAAAAAGAACGTAGAGGGCTGCCTGGGTGGCTCAGTCGGTTGAGCGTCCAACTCCTGATTTTAGCTCAAGTCATGATTCCAGGGTCATAGGATTGAACCCCATGTCAGGCACCACACTGATGGCATGGAATCTGCTTGGGATTCTCTCTCTCTCCCTCTCTCTCTGCTCCTCCCCGGCTTGTGCTCTCTGTCTCTCTCAAAATAAATAAAGTTAAAAAAGAGAAAAAAAGAATCTGTGGCCATTTAAAAAGAGGAACTTAAGAAATCATTGTAGGGACGCCTGGGGTGGCTCAGTCAGTTAAGCGTCTGACTTCAGCTCAGGTCATGATCTTGCAGTTTGTGAGTTCAAGCCCCATTTCAGGCTGTGTGCTGACAGCTCGGAGCCTGGAGCTTGCTTCGGATTCTGTAGCTTCCCCTCTCTCTGCCTCTCTCTCTCTCTCTGTCTCTCTCTCTCTCTCTCTAAAAAAATAAACATTTAAAACAAACAAACAAAAAGAAATCATTCTAATCAAATGTCCATGTTTGCAGAGACTGAAAGGAAAACCCAGAGAAGTTAAGTGTTTTCTGCTATGTCCTGGGACCTGTTACTGTCTCAGCCTCAGGCTTTAGGGCTTCTGGTCCAAGGCTCTTTTATAACCAGTTCCCAAATCGAAACATAAAGTCTGAAAAACAAATGTTTGATTTAACGAAGTGGTGGCTTTCCTAGGAAGGCAGTCAGATGATTGTTATTTATCGTAAAATGGGCCTGAGCCTCTTCTTTCTTGTTGAAGCATAATAATAATGATGATATTTTAAGTGGTTGAAACACTGGTTTGAAGAACCCCTATTTTCTCCTGAGACAGCCTTCTCGTCTTTTCCTAAAACACGTGTATGGAACAAGCCACAAATTGCATGTTTTGGGAGTTTTCATCTCACTTTTCCTTTCCCTTGTCAGAAACTCAAAGACACTTTCTCTTTCATCCCCTGTCTTAGAGCCAACAAGAGTCTGGATAGCACTAAGCCATGCAGGATAACAAAGAAAAATGCACAAGGAAATTTCAGATGTCACCATAAATATACAACTGGACATATAGTTACAATCCTATGATTAGGGCTGACATGAAGGGGTAGCACAAGGAGCTTGTTTGGAAATGAATCAACGGTTCTGGGTCTTGATTTTGATGGTGGTTACACAACTCTATGCAGTTGTAAAACTGTCTAGATAGGTAGGTAGGTAGGTAGGTAGATACATAGATAAAATAGGTAGATAATAGATAGATGATAGATAGATAGATAGATACTAGATAATAGACAATAGATAGATAGATAGATAGATAATAGATAGACAATAGATAGATAATAGATAGATAATAGATAGATAGATAGATAGATAGATACTAGATAATAGATAGACAATAGATAGATAGATAGATAATAGATAGACAATAGATAGATAGATAATAGATAATAGATAGATAGATAGATACTAGATAATAGATAGATAGATAGATAGATAGATAGATAGATAGATAATAGATAGACAATAGATAGATAGATAATAGATAGATAGATAGATAGGTAGATAGATAGATAGATAATAGATAGACAATAGATAGATAGACAATAGATAGATAGATAGATAGATAGATAGATAGATAGATAGATAATAGATAGATGATAGATAGATAGATAGATAGATAGATGATAGATAATAGATAGATCCATGATTATATGTGGTCAACTGGTGGTACTCTTTTAAAATGTTAAATCTTATTACAGTAATCATCTCTCCATCTCTCAGACTTCTACCCCTCATGTGAATGTTATTTGTGGGAACATTTTTGAGTCCAGATTGGACCTTCTCTTGAACCTGGTCACCACTCCTTCAAGGCATCTTGAATTTTCCTTGCCTCTGCATCCTCACTTCTGCCTTTCTCCTTGGCCTCTGCGATCTCCCCCGCATCATGGGAGGCACCCCTGATCCTACCCCAGCTTGGTACATCTCATTGTCTCGGAACTAGGAGTCTCAAACTCTCTGTGAAGCTTCCTCAGGCCCCTCCAATCCATAAATTTCTGGACTTACCGAATTTACCACCCTTATATTTTTGTCCATTGGTTCTCCCGTGCTGCCTCGTGACATATTTCAGCCATTATTTATTATATTATTTATTATATTATACACCATCTCGCTCTTTGTGAATTTATCTTGACTTCCCCAGTTAGATCAACTATTGCACCCCTAGGGATGAATTTAGTGCTGTGTATAGTATGCTCGTGGATGGTGAACCAAAATGCTTGATTGATTTAAAGGTTTGGGGTTGGACGTGCGGGCATTTGAACGATCATAGGTAAATGATTGTCTTCACCTGTCAGGTGGGGCTAACGGCAGCATAGGGGTGACATGATATTAAAGGTGGTAATTGTGTCAAATACCAGCAGAGCAAATAGCACATAGCAAGCAGTAAACTCATGGCTGTGTATTTATTCAACAAAGAATGACCGAGCAATTGCTGGATGCTTGGGACATGGCAAAAACCAAACAACAACAACAAAAAAACAGATGTAATCCCCGATTCTGTAAAGTATACCTTCTGAGGGGGCAGAAGCTCAAAAGATAAGTTCCTACACTTTATTGTAGGAACAGGTGGGCAGAATAATTCTTCCCAGACATAAGCAATTCCTGAAATAATCAATGTCAGTGTGGATGCCCCAACTTGCAGGGCTTTGTAAATCCAGAATGACTACGTGTGCAGCTTCGAGCCACCTGGAATGCATGAGGCTTCTGAGTGCAGGCTCAGGAGACAGTCTAGATGAAATCGAATCCTGAGGCCAACACTTAACAGGTGCAAGCAACTCATAAGTGCCTGGACCTCTGTTCCCTTAGCTTTTTTTTTTCCATGTTATCTATCTATCTATCTATTAGTTGTTTATTTACTTATTTATTATTTTTAAGAGAGAGTATGAGCAGGGGAGGGGCAGAGAGTGAGAGAGAGAATCCCAAGCTGGCCCCACACAGCGTGGCCGTGGGACCCGATCTCACGAACCATGAGATCATGACCTGAGCCGAAATCCACAGCCCACAAGTCGGATGCTGAACCGTTCTCTTAGCTTTTAAATTAGTTTAGAAAAAGAAGGCTGTCAAAGGACGGATCTGAGGGTTAATGCAGCACGGTGCTTGATGCGGAGCAAACACGCATGACTGTTAGCTATTATCGTTAAGAAATCTTTGGGTGCAAGCCCTTGGGTTCAGACGGGTGCCATCTTGATAAGCTCATTTCACAAGTGGCCTTGCTGAGCACAGAGAGTGCAGAACCCTGGAAACTGGCAAACAGCCACGCAGCCCGGCTCCCCGGCCACTGGGCAGCTGCCGCCTACATCGGTCAATGTGTATATACCCGCCTCGCAGGTACATATACACAGCATTGTATACGCTAACTAATACTTGTATTAAGATCGCAGGGTCATCATTTTAGCTCGAATGCTGTACAGAAATGCAAACATTCTTCCTTTTCTGTAATGGTTTCAGTCATCCTTATGAGCTGGGGAGAGTCACAGGGAGACAAGCTTTCAACATGTCAAGCAAGCATCCGTGTTTTCTGTTTTAAATCAGTGAGGCGGCTCCCACCCCTTTAGATAAGGACTCCATTTTCCAGGTTGTCACCTGCTTTTAGGGGAGGCTGCTCTGACCCTGTGCCTCAGGTGGAGCACAGAAAGTCCGCTGAGACCAGGCCAGGGGTCCTTGTCATTCGTGCTGTACCACTTCTCTTTGCAGCCTCGCTCTCTGGTCCCCAACCTCTGCTGGTCCCCAGCCTCCTGCTCTCACTGCCTGTATGAATCAGGGCACCAGAAGCGGCTCCCCGTTCAGCCATCAGCCTTCCAGATGCTGAGCAGGGACACCCTGGAGGGCCATCCAAAAGTCCTTCCAGCTCTCTCTCTCCATCACTCAGTCCTTATTGGGACTTAAGCCTGGAAGAGCAGGGCCCTCTTTCTCCAAGTCCATCCCCCATCGCACCGCTTTCTAGGGGGGAACGGGGTGTCCCTTCTCCCTCTCTGGCTGGGTCCCCCCACCCCTTTCCTCCTTCCCCCCAGGAGTCAGCCCCTCAGGGTGTCCCCCACTCTCTGTGGAGGGAGATCCTCTCTGATCCAAACCCATCAGGTGAGACTGTTGGAAGGGAACCACCAGGAAGGAGAACAAAGATGAAAATCCACTGTTGTGTACCCGCAGCCACCACGCCCAGTGTGAGTGTGTGTGTGTGTGTGTGTGCATGCGCGTGTGTATAGTGTTGTTAAATAGTCACCTTCCCACTTCGAATGAGCCATAACTTCTGAATACAAAGAAAAAGAAAAAGAAAAAATTTGTAACCATGTATGGTGACAGGTGTTGACTTGTAACGAGGTTGTTGGGGTGATAGTGGGGTTTGTGGGGTTTGGAGCCAACCACCAAGAAAGAATTCTTGAAGACGTGTTTGGTGCAAAAAGGTGATTTTATTGAAACTCACCTCTTGGGCAGGAAGAGCTGCCCCGGGACCAGGAGGAGAGACTGGTTTTATAGTATGGGGCTGGGGGAGGTGAAATCCCAGGGAAGTTTCCAGTGAGGTTTTCATATGCTAAAGGAGACTCCCAGGACAGTGGAGGCCTAGCTATTGTCAAGCTAAGGTGGTTTGCCCTCTAGCAAAGCATTAGCAGTAAGACAGTAGGGAGTTCCAGGGGAGAAGTTTTACTCTGGGGCCTCAAGTGTTTGTCAATGGCCTGTAGGTTAGAAGGAAATTGCATTGGATCAGCCATTTCCTTCTGCCTTTGTGTCCCACATCGCTGTGGAGGGTGATGGAGACTCCCGGTCCTGCAGGACTGTGATCTCTATCAGTTAACCATTTGTTTTTCCCCTTTCCTTTGTTCTTGGACAGCCAGGAGAGCCCAGGGAAAGTCACACACATCCCACCCGGTGGGGGTGGGGGTGGGCGGTGTTTGTGGCCTGGCAGCTTGCCTTAATGGACTTATTGTTATGATCAGAATGGACTTATTGTTATGATCGCTTTGCAATATATACAGATATCAAATCATTTTGCTGTACATCTAAAACTAACATAATGTTGTATGTTAATTACATCTCAAAAAAAAAAAAAAGAAAAGAGAAAGAGAGAAAGAAACAGGTGAAAATTTAGGGAAGGCGCTCCCGGTGGTCTGGTGATGAGAAGCTACCAGGTAAAGGCACCAGCAGGGGTCTCCGCAGAAAAGAGTTGGAAGCCAGGCTGAGAAGGAAGGTAGAGAGGGGGGCTGGGGTGAGCAGGAGAGGGGAGCCTCCTCAGCGGGGCGGTGGGCTGCAGGGAAGGCAGCCAGGTCAATGCTGAGAATGGAGATCGGATGGGAGGGCAGGACAGCGCGTGCCCCTGTGCGTCTAGGACACAGGCTGGGGGGAGCCGGGAGCCGTTGGGAATGAGAAATAGGGTGGTAAGATACATCAGGATGCGGGGGCTGGGGGCGCACAGTTGTCGGCAGGGCTGAAGAGCAGCAAAACTGAGACTTAGTGCATTGGGCAGAATGGAGTCTACGCAGACGGAAGCCTGAGCAGGAGCTTGACGGAGTCCCTGGTTGGGGAGGCGTCTTCTCCATAGGGCTCCCCGGCAGGGGTCCGAAGACGCCTAAGGTTCTGTGGCTGGGTGGCGGGGGGCCCTGTACACCGAGGGAGACAGGGCTGTGAGCTGACAGTCAGTCCTCACTTTCTCACTGTGGCCTAAACCCCAAAGTCAAGGCTCAGTGTTATGCGCTGTCTTGACCTCTGGTGAAGCCAGGAGGGCCCCGAGTAATCCAAGTGTGGGGTCTCCTCCCCACTCTGCTCTCGCAGATACGATCTCCTAGCCAAACCACCCTCCTTATAAAGGGGCCCCAGGCCCAGCTTTTGCTCCCCTGGGAGAAGAGGGTTTCACTTACTGCCCGGCTGCAAAACTTCAGACAGCCAATCACATCCTGCCTTGGGAACAAGGGGCGGCCCCACCCTCTTGAAGAAAAGTGAGAATATCTTAGCCCCTTGGCTTAGCTATTTATGGTAGGGGTCGGCGAACTACCTGGACCACCTTCCTTCTTGGGATGAAGGTTTTGAGCACAGTCGCTGTTACATGGAGTTTTATTTGGCCATAATTCACATGTGTATATCGTATTAATATTGTGTATACACTGTGATAAGTAAACATTTTAAAGGAGTAAGATAAAAGCTACTATCATAAAAACTCTTAATATTTTCTCCCCCCCCCCCATTAGAACCCCTAAGACCACGCATGGTACTAATCATCCCAGATAGTCCAGTAAGCCTGTCCAAGGAGGGACAAAAGACGTGTGTATCTGAGCCACCGCCTTTAAGGTTGACACATCAGCTCAGGAATGACTATCCCTAGTTTCAAGTTCATCCGGGAAGACAAGTGGTTTGACTCAGTTGCCACTACCGCTCCTGGGATGACAGCTCAGACAGCCTGGTCCCTTGATATAGCCTCGCTGGTCAGCCTCTCAGATGCCCCACCGTAAAAAGACTAGAAGAAGCCCAAGGCAAGGGGAGGTGAGTGTGGCCGTCACCGCTGTCGGTAGAAAGGTCCACATCCTCTCCCAGTGGTGTCATTTTGCTCAGCATTCTAGACTCTCTCCTTACAGATGTCATAAACATATTCCGTGCAATCATAAAAGGGCCATTGGGATCAAAGTGACACAGCATCATCTCTCTGCCAGCTTCTAAGTGTTTCGCTTATGACTCCCAAGCTGACGTGGGCTGCCAGGAACGTTGGCTGTCCCTCACCCTCCCGCCGACAAGCCTACAGACCCACCGTGGTCCATCGTCCTTACTTCCAGCGAAGCCAGGAAACTCCTCTGGCTGTGTGCTGGGGCCATCTGCTATTCCCTTCCCAAACCATCCACTCCTCGCTGATTCTCAAGCTCTCTCCCTCCCTACCAGATCATTCTTACCAGTATAAAAACTGATCCGTCGCTAAAAGGCACCTCCTGAGCCCTCGCCCACCCGGCTCAGGCTTCTCCTTTCTTTGCTCCTCTTTCTTGTGAAGCAAGCTCTATGGACAACATGCTGTCTGGACTTAGTCACCTCACTGGCCCCCTAGCCTGGTCCCGTCCTCCATTTTCCCCTCGACTCGTGTGGTCTTGCCAAGGCCTGTGACCTGCCTCCCACTGTCCAGTGTAGTGCGGCCTCTCAGCTGCATTTGGGGTAGTTGGCCACCTTCTCCTTTCCAACACGTGCCCCTCTCTTGAATTTCTGATGCTGTGTTCCCCTGGCTTTCTCCCGAGGACTCAGGGGCTCCTTTGTCAGCTTTGTGGCTTCCTTCTCCTTCTCTGTGCAACCTCTGAGTGGTGCATTGTCTTCGAATTGGACTTTAGGCTCGCTTCTCCATCTACACTCCTTTCCTAAGTCTGTTCGGCTAGTCCCGCACAATCTGTGTTCTCTCTAATCCAAAAGTTCATCCTTAGCTCAGACCCCTCCCGTGAGTCCTAGATTTGCACTAATAGTTTCCTGTTTGGGACCACCACTTAAATATCTAACAGGCATTTCAAACTGAATATGACCGAACCATAAGTCTGGTTTCTACCCTCCAGAGTCTACTTATCCATGATGTCCTGAATATATCATTGCCCACTGGCTGACCAAATTAGAAACATTGGAATCCACCCTGCTCTCCTGACCTCTCTATCCAATCAGCCACCAAGCCCCATGTATTAGTTTCCTGCTGTAACAAAGTAGCACCGAGTTGTGACTCAAAGAGCACAAATTCATCATCTTACAGTTGTGGAGGCCAGAAATCTTCCGTGAGTCTCCCTGGGCCAAAATGAAGGTGTTAGGAGGACCGTACTCCTTTTTGGATCCTCCTTGGGAGAGTCATCTCCTTGCTCATTCAACATATTGGCAGAATTGTCTTCCTTGCAGCTGTGGGACAGAGAATGCTTATCCTGGATGGCTGCCAGCTGAGAGCCTGTCCCTGTTTCTAGAGGCCACCCACACTCCTTCCTTCCTTCCTTCCTCCCACCACCTTCTCACAGCCCCCTTCGCCCATCTTCAAAGCCAGCGATGGTGGGTTGAGTTGCTCTCATGCTCCAAATCTCTCCTTCTTCTATTTTGTTTCTCTGATTTAGCTAGGAAAGATACTCTGCATGTTTAGAGTCCACTGGATTAAACCTACTTGTTAATCCAGGGCCGTAGCCCCATCTCAAGGTCTGCACTCTTAGATACATCCATATAGTCTCCTTGGCCATGCAGGGTGACATAGTCACAGGTTCTGGAGATTAGACACAAACGTCTTCAGGGGCCATTGTTCTGCTTACATCCCATCTGTGATGTACCCAATGCATATCTCTAATTGGTTCACATTTCTCTCTCTACCCCGCCACCTTCAGCCATCCCACCCTCCTCTATCATTGGGCTGGCCCAATGGTCAACTCACCGTGTTTTCTGCTTCCACCATTACTCTTCCCCGCAAAGTAGGCAAAATGGTAGATACATGATCTTCTCCCATCTCAAGCTTAACTCTTTACCGGCTTCCATTTATTGCTGAGACCCGACTTCAAATACAAAAAGGCCTTTGTGATCTAGTACTTGCTCCCCTCCCTAGGCTTCTCTTCCAGCGGTCCCAGTGCCTTGCTCAATAGACTGTTGTCCTTCCTGCTCTTGGAAGATTCTTTCCCTTTCCCCTGTTCTTTCAATGTTTGGCTGGATTGCATCCTTAGGCAGTAGACCAAAATGTCGTTCCCTCAGCTCCACCTTCCCTGGCCATCTTATTTAAATCAGACCTTTGTTCTCATCCATCCCAATTATGATCACATTGCCCTATTTATTTCCGACGTGGTAATGATCACAGTCGTATTTATTTTACCTTTTTCATTGATATTTGACTTGTTTCTTGTCTCTCTCCCCAAGTTGAACAAAATGGAGGTTACCGTTGCATCTATAGCGACGTCCAGTTTCTCCAGCGAGTAGCGCAGGGCCTCACAACACGGCAGATCCGCGATAACTACCTGCTGACCGAATGCGCCAGTGAATTATGACCACTTGTGAAACCTGAGTGTGATCCACAGCTGCACACTCAGTCAGAGAGGAAAATCCTCATGGAGGTGTTGAGCCATGCCCTCATTTTATTAGCGTAAACAGGGAGAAACAAATCTAATCACCACGAATCTCCCCCGTCCCCCACCCCAATTCTGGAAGGCAGAAAACCAAACCAAATGGACAGAAAAAAAAATATTGCTTCTGCCGTAAGAACTTAGAGCACCTGAACTTTTTGCTTCAAGATAAGCATAGGTGAGGTAGGCAACAAATTACGTGACTCCGAGCTGGTTCAACTCCAGAAGATCTATGGCGACTATTATCACAGCGATGGATGGATCCTGCTCACCACAGGCCCAAAATGAATGGTTACCGCTGTGAGCTCTGGCTTGCCCATGCTTGGTACACAAGGGCATGTGTTACATGTGACTATGGGCAATCTTTTTTATTATTGACTTTTACAGTCTGTGTTTCCCTTCTGGAGATAATTTGTTCATTGCTTCGGAAAAAAAGAATGTAACTGTTTTACTCAACCCGTTAAGGTCTCTATTGCTTGGTTATTTGGCTTCCTACCCCACACACATCTTCTCTGAGACAACTTTATGGCTGGGTCACTTTTCATCTAAAATCTATTTCTATGTTCTGGGCTCCTATCCTGACAAACAATTCAAAAGGCACAGTTTGATCTCCTTGCTATGGATCTAGAGCGGTTAAGGCTCTCACTGGGCAATTTTCCCCGCTAGGGGACATTTAGTATTTCCTGGAGAAACTGTTGGCTCTCACAACTTGCAGGGAAAGGTGATGGAAACTGGCATCTGTGAAAGGTTAGGTTGCTGCTACACCTGCTACAGGACATCCCTCCACAACAAAGAGGTATCTGGTCTAAAATGTCCATGCTCCTGGGGTTGAGAAATCTTGCGCCACAGCAGGAAAGAGCACATCTCTGTCATGTGCTCAATCATGTCCAGGCAGCAGAACAGGTAGTTGAGAGGGGGTAGGATGCACCACCAAAGAAAGGGCACATTTGGGCACTCAGAGATGGGACCCAGGGTTTTATTCCTCTTCACAACCACCCACTTAAAGATTCGCATCCTCAGTCTAAACAACTCACAATAATTTACGTATCTTTATTCCAAAACAAGACACAACAGCAGTGGAAATCCACTTGACCCTCTCTGTGGCATGTGGTGCCACTGACTGTTTCTTCCTTCCGGAAGCCCCTATTCCTTTTGTCTCAGGACACACATTCCCTAGGTGTCCCCCTCAGGTGTTCTCGCCATCTCCTTACCGAGCTACTGTCCTCTTGCCCTCCCATGGATAGAAGTATCTCTTCATTCTACATCTCTCCCCAGACAATCACAATCACTGTCTATTTTTAACTCTACCTCTATGCTAGCAACCCCAGAAGTACATACTCGGGCCAGACCCTCTGCTGGGCTTCTGAATTCACTGTGCAGCTACTTTTGATCATTTATGTGAATGTGCCTCAAGCATCTCAAATTCAGTACATGTATGTAACATGGACTTGTTATTCCGTTTCCCATCCACAGTCTTGTTTTTTCTCCTCTACCTTAATGAATGGATCACTGTCTACCCAAGACCCAATGATGGTGGTCAGTCTTGCCTCTTCCCTTCCCTGCACAACCATTTCCAAACCTCAATTCGAATCAGGGATTGAGTCAGGTCAGTGTTTCTCATCAAGGCCCCTCCGTCCCTCCCCTCTCTTGTCCTCACTGACTTTGCCTTTCCTCAGGGTAACACCATTTTCACCAGCTGCCACTGGAGCCTCCTCCTGGTGGGTCTTAGGGATTCTGGTTTCTCCTTTTCTCATCAGGGATCTTTGCACCCACCAAAGTGACTCTCCTAAGACAAAAATCTTACCATTTCAATCCACCACTTAAATACTTAGATGGCTCCTGTGTACTTGGCATATCAATTCCAAAGGCCTTGCTATGGCCTACCGGTCTGCCAAAGACTCGCCCAACCTGCTTGCCTAGACTTGATTCTCTTTGCACGTCTCCCCACACCCAACATTTGAGTCTCACTGAGCTTCTTGCGCTTATCAATCCACCTTGCCTTTTTCTCATCTCATATCCTTTCCTTACACTGTAGTTTCTGCCCAAAATTATTACACACACACACACACACACACACACACACACACTGAGAGAGAGAGAGAGAGATTTGCTCTAAAACCTTTCCTGAACACTTCCTACTTCCCCATCTTCTTTCCACTTGAAGAACTCAGTGTCCTTTCTGTGGGATTTCACTGCTCTGGTGGATAACTGTCTCAGTGTCTGTGATTTATTGCTCTCATTTGTATACATTTATGTCTTCTTTTAGACTATATCCTCTGATGGCAAAGGGCCATGTTGTGCACTACATGCCTAGCAAAAAGCCCAGCACCAGGGACGGAGTGAACACAACAATTATTTGTTGAGCTAATTAATTGAATAAGCAGTTACTTTGCTCCAAACACCTCTACAGTTCTCGCTGCAGCCAATCTTTGGGACTGAAACATCAACCACTCTGGTATGAAATCCAATTTGCCATCATCTTTTTCTTTTCTTTTTTTTTTTTTTTTTTTGTATCATGTGGAAGTGTAATGTTCGCTAGACTTGGGAAAAATAAAATAGAAGTAATACATTAATAGCCCTTCTCCATAGAAATGAAAGGCTGTTATAAACATTCATGTAAGTCAATTCTCTTCTTAAATCACCTCATTTTTTTCCAATTATAGTCTCAGTGAAAGTCAATACCATAGATCTTTCAGAATTCCCTGACCATAAGTAACTTGTAGTTTCCTGGGCAAATAATTGTTAGTTTTATGATCTATAGCAAAGCTAAAAGCATCCAATGCCTATTAATACTGTTCTATTCACAAGCGTGCTTACATACCATTTCTCCATCCTTCCACCCCTTAGGCCCCTCTCCCCCAAATATAATGAGCAATTCAACACAGGAAAGGATGACTTTGATAATTTATTCAAATATTCCTTTATGAATAAAATTGTAGCTAGTAATACCTTTGGGCTACTCCATCAAAATATAACCAATGACTCAAATATGTCAAAAGTCATTAAAGTATCAACTTCATCTCAGAAGCCTATTAACCAACGAGAAGCCTAAAAATATAACTATGATATATTATACATGGAGAACTGATAAAGTCTGTAAGCCTTACCCATTAAGTGACACAGCAGGCAGATGTATTCATCAAGATTCTGAGGTCATAAACAACAGACCGTAACTCTGTCTACTGTAAACAAAGGTAGGGGACAGTTTATCGGAAGAATATCAAGACCCCCAATATCAGTGGGGGAGGTTACAGACTTGGGCTCAGAAAAAAGGCAGTAGGATGGGAAGCTCCAAGAAACAAGAATATAGGAATAGTAGTGATGTCCTACAATGGGAAGGGTCTGGTCAGAGGGCCTACATCACAACTGAATGAACTCCATTTTCACTTTTTTTCCCTCTCTTCAAGACTTACTTCCAGGGACAACGTGTCCCAATAGCTTGGGTTGGATCCTATCTGCCCTTTTATAGAGAGGGGAACAGAACACTGTATTATACTCTTAGCTAGCTTGGGCCACCATAATAGAATACCACAGACTGGCATCTTAAACAACAGAAATGTATTTCCTCATGGCTCTGGAGCCTGGAAGTCTGCGATCAGGATGCCAGAATGGCTGTGTTCTGGTGTAGGGCCTCTAACGGGCTTGCAGATGGCCACCTTCTTGCTGTGTCCTCACGTGGCAGGAAGAGAGAGAGCTCTGTCGTATCTTTTCTGATAAGGGCACTAACCCCTTCGTGAGGCCCCCACCTTCATGACGTCATCGAACCCTAATCACCTCCTAAGGCCCACCTGCAAATACCATCCTATTAAGGATTAGGGCTTCAACATGAGTTTTAGGGAGACACAAACATTAAGTCCATAACACGGTCCTTCCGGATTGTAATCCACCAGGAAGAAGTAATTGACCAATGGCCAGAAAATAACTAATTCAATTAGTGAGTAGATTGATGGAGAGTCTGAGGTCATGATACAACTATGGAAGACCATGAAACATTGACATATTTAATTGAATTGAGAATAAAGATTAGCTGAATTGAAATAATATTAAAGACAGCAAAACTGTACTTATACAATTCTATGTATAATCTTATTGTAAGTCTATTGTACAGATACAATTCTACACATAATTCTATGAAAATGCGAATTGTTAAAATATGCATTATCACGTCTCTTTCCCTATTCGTCTTCTCCCCTCTCAGTAGTTTCCCTAACAGAGAAACAATGACTAAGCTCCAAAAGGTTAAGAAAAATAAATGAGGGGCAAAAACATGAACGCTGACAACATCTTTTTTATTATGCTCATTTTGCGACTTGGTGGGAAACAAAACATGAATTCCTTTAGGCAGCAGAGTACCAGGGCTCCAAGCAAGCAAAGCCAGAGGGGCTTGGTGAGTGGAAGGGACATTGCTGAGCTCTTATTATGGGTCGGGCACTGTTCTAGGGCTTTACAAGTGCTAACCCACGACAACCACACGACCTAATGCTATTGCTATCTCTGTTTTACACAGGGCGTATGCCGGCAACACCAAATGGTCCCCTCAAGTAAAATCACACCCAAAATAGTAATGAGCATGTGCTTGCCGAGGGCCGGTAAAGTGGGAGTGGTCCAGGGGCCACGGAGGGCAGGGGCAGTCTTAAACAAGATGGATAACAGCACCACGATTCCTGTTGAGAATTGACCTGCCAATATTTCAAGGGGGCAGAATCAGGACCTGGTGAACCATTTCTCACAGGACCTCCAAGAAACACCAACCGGCCGAGAAGCTGTAGGAATATCTGCCCACATCTTGCCCCTCCAGCTACCTGCTTCTACACAGGCTTGGGGGTCAGGGACCGACCCTTCTGCAACTCTTCGCTGCACGAGTTATACATATTTAGAGACTCTGCTCCATACACTCAGCAGCTTTCACACATCCAACTAAAGCTTTGGGCTCCGCCAATGGGACACAGCTCCGGTGCTGATCTTTGCCTCTGGGGTCAGTGGTCATTTCGTATTTCTACTCGAGCGTCTTTCCAGCAATATCAGAGCTAGCCCAAGACAGAGTTTTCAGGCTCTTCTGCCGTGATCGAGGGTGGGAGTGATCCCACGTCCTACGCCTCTACTCATAAACTTCTACTGCATTGCCTATCTAAAAGTTTTCTGGCTCAGCATTTTTCTTTGTCCTCAGTTGGCAACTCCACTCCCTGCTGTCCACACGATGCCTCTAAATTCTTACTATCCTTTACCCTCAGGGCTCCCCAAAGGCTATTGTTCATAAATACATTAAAAACCCAAATGATGACCTCTGAAAACAAAACAATCCCGACAGCACTCTCCCCGAGCTATTAATGCAGCCGAGCTTTGCTATCTAATTTCTGCTTTTCTGGAAGCATCAGATTTCCCTGAGGAGCCCTGGCCTTTAAACATTTAGAAGAAAATATCTTTTGCAGTTCAGAAGGTGCTCTGAGCAACTGGCAGCTGCTGAGAGCACCACTAGGAAGATCCGATGACTTCGGTATTGTGCCCAGTGAATGGAGGGAGTGTCTTCACCCGAAAGGCAAGGGGGCCTTGATTGGCCATCAGTGGTAGAAGAAACAAAGAGAATTGACAGGAGAATAAAGAAGCAGGAAGGAGGAAAGACACGGGAGGGTAAAGTGAGTGATGAGAATGGGCAGGTGGGCTGGCAGCCAGGCCGTGGGCAAGCTGGCACAGCAACATCACTGTCACCAAACACCGACAGACCGTGGCTTCTGTGGGGTCTGCCCACGGGGCCTTATACGTCTTGGCTGCCGACTGTGGCGCATTGGGTTGTGTCCCCAGAAAGACATGTTGAGGTCCTAACCTCTGGTATGTGTACATGAGATCTTGTTTGAAGGTAGGGTCTGTGCAAGTGAATCAAGATGAGGTCACACGAGATGAGGGTGAGCCATAGGTCCAGTGACTGGCGTGCTTGTAAGTAGAGAGAGATTTAGAGAACACAGACACGTAAGGAAGTTCATGTGTCACCAAGGGCAGAGATTGAAATGATGCAGCCATAAGCCAAGGAATGCCAACATTTGCCAGCTGCCATCAGAACCTGGGAAGGCAAGAAGGATGCTTCTCTAGAGCCTTCCGAGAGTGGGTAGCCCTCCTGACACCTTTATTTTGGACTTCCGGCCTCCAGAACTGTGAGACAGTAAATTTCTAGACAGTAGATTTCCGTTGTTACAGCATCGCTAGGCAACGAACACAGACACCAGACGGATACCCGGATAGTGTTGCCTCAATTTGCGTGAGACAGTAGCTGACCTCACCTTCCAGGTAATTTTCAGGGATTTTATTTTTAAGGCAATTCTTAATAGAAGTCAGAATTCTACATTATCAGTCAAACACGAAGCTTGGAAGGGACTGTAGCCTGGCATCATGTTTGCCAAAGTGTCTTCTCGTTAGAACAGAGTTTCTCAACCTCCACACGACTGACATTTGGGGTTGTCATGGGGGCCAGATTGCTGCCCTGTGCATTGTCGGGTGTTGAGCAACATCCCTGGCCTTTGTCCAATAGATGGCAGCTGTACCGTCCCCTCAATCGTGACAATTGAAATCTGTTGACATTGTCCAATATCCCCGGGGAGAGGAAGCAAACTCATTCCTCATTGAGAACCAGTGATGTAGTTAGTATACTTACCTCGTGCCTGTCCCTTGCACAAATCACTTCAGCGGGGAGACAAACATCCTTCCGTAGCTTCTACAACGAAGGAGTCCGGGATGACGAAGTGGATGCAAACTGACGTGATCTGGGTCAGAGATACCCTACAGGTGGGGGAGGTCCCAATGAATCAAAGGTGGCTGAGCTGATCAGAAGAAGAGGGTTTAAGGAGGGCAGGAAAAACTCTCAATGAGTAGGAGCAATGGGCTCAGGCTCCGACACCCTGACTCTGCAGGAAGGCTGGTGCATGACCTTGGCCAAGTGGACCTTATGAGTCTCACTCCAACTTGAGGAACATCCAAATGATCTGAAAGTAACATCAAGGGGTCCGCGCAAATGCCAAGTCCTGAGAACGTACGCACTAAACTCAGCGCACACGCCTTGCATTCCAAGTCAGCACCTGTCAGTACGCCAGGGCTATGTGGAGGCTGTCAAAATAACTGTTGTGCGTGGCAACATGATAAACCACTGAGAAGAGATTAAATTATCATTGACATCAATTAACAATAAAATAAATATAAAGTAAAAAAAAAAAAAGAGCAACTCAGATTATAATACTCTAGGGAATAAGAGGGTTCGCCTTCCGCTGTCTGGTCAATTAGTGAAATTCCAGATTCCGGTATCGAGATATTTATTTAAGCAAACCCTTTCGGAGAAATCATGTGCCAAGGTCAGTAAAGCTCACAGCCTCTGAAGTCATAGAAAGCATACTAAAACATGACTGCTGCAAGCATGACAGCCTAAAGATTCAGACCCAACTCTTGCCTAGGCAGAAGTGACCCAAATTCCTTACAGAGCAGAGGTGGAAGGTTGGCTGAGGCACACACAACCGACCTGAAGACCTTATAAAGCAGCTACCTATGACAACATTATATTTACACACCAGCGTGGCTGCGGCCCTAGGCGGCGGGGGAGTGGGCTTCTCCCCGTGAGAGCCCATGTCCTTGCGATCCTCATCAAAAGTGTAAGTGGCACCACAAACCTCCTAGGAAACACACCTCATTCAGGCTCTAAGGACTGGGTTTTACATCTCCAGACACACCCCACCTGCTTCCCTCCTGAGAGCTCTCAGATCCTGTTCTCAGCAGGTGTTTGCTGTGTGATTGCATCTTCGGGCAAAGCGCTTTGTCTGACCGTTGGCCATGTTAAATACACTTTTTTTTCCCCTAGGGGGATTGAAATATTAAAAATGATCTCAGAGAACGCCTGGATGGCTCAGTCGGTTGGGCATCCGACTTCGGCTCAGGTCGTGATCTCCCAGCTTGTGAACTTGAGCCTCGCGTCGGGCTCTGTGCTGACGGCTCGGAGCCTGGAGCCCGTTTCCGATTCCGTGTCTCCCTCTCTCTCTGCCCCCTCCCCGGCTCACACTCTGTCTCTCTCTCTCTCTCTCTCGAAAATAAATCAACATTAAAATTTTTTTTAAAAAAACTTAAAAAAAACAATCTCAGAAAACTATTATACTTTTTCAACCTTGCTTTCCCAACTTCAAAGGAGCCTTTAGGGCAATGTGCTCACAAACACCCCCAAATAATGTTCCAAAGCAGGAGCCATCAGGCAGCCTGGCTCTTTCTTCAGGACTTGCGTTCCCCAAGGTACCTAGAAGCAGGCTGGTGGTTTATCAAGAGTGCACAATTGCCTTTCGGAATAAGTGGGGGCCTGGAGTCAGACTCCCAGCCTGGATCAAGGTGGTCTGGGCTCTGGGAAGGAAGGATCAGGGAGTCAAGGGCAGTTAGAAGGTGCTTGTTGGCATAAAGCTGATGGCCACGCCAAGTGCCAGTGCGAGGGTTTAGGCAGTGAGGTGGAAACAAGGGCAGGTGGAGAAGGTGTGCTGACAGAGCGGAGGCAGAGCCTGGGGTGGGCGCTTCCCGAGATGCCCAAGCATCACCACGGTGGTGTTACGGGTGGGAGGGTGTCCCCCTAAATTCATCTGTTGAAGCCCTAACCTCCAGGACCTCAGAATGTTTCCTCATTTGGAAATAGGGCCTTTGCAGATGTCATGAGTCAAGACGAGGTCATACTAGATTAGGGCGGGCCTTAATTCTACAAGGCTGGGGGAAACCGGGGGAAAACCCGGACACAGTCACACACACCTTGTGTCTTGTGAAGGTTGGAGGTGTGCTTCCATCAGCCAAGAAACTACCAGAAGCTAGAAGAGAAGCCTGGGACAGACTCTCCCTCACAGCTCTCAGAAAAAACCAACCAACTTCACTTGCACCTTGATCTTAGACTTCCAGCCTCTCGAGCGGTGAGACAGTAAATGTCTGTTGTTCAAGCCACTCGGCTTGAGCTGCTGTGTTCCAATGGCCCTACGTGCTGACATGGGTGTTTCGTGCCTTCCAGAGGGCATGGCTGCTGTAAACCCCCACTCGGTATGAACGAAGGACCGATAACGAATAATCTACTCATTATCTTTTCTGGAACAACACTAGTAAACCTCACTTATCTAACACCCCAGAGGAAACTTACTACAATCAAGTGTTTTAATACTTTCAAAGTCTTTCTTTTTGAGACTTAGAGTTTGGATCACTTTCCACCCGATAGTTTAAAGAGCCCGGAAATACATCTCTGTGCCAATTCAACTTATAGGTTTCTGACAAGAGTAACATTTGAAAGTCAGAAACCAATTTTGTTCTGTTTTCGTCTTTGAAATCCATTTTAAAGATCACTCTGTAACTATTCCTCCTTCTACAAGTTTTTCCAATAGCTCTTATGCCAAACCCAATAAAACTTTGACCCGAACTGACCTATCTCTACGAGATAAGAGTGCGTTTTTGCTCAGCCTTCTCTTGTTTCATGGATTAACGGAAAGTGTCAGAATGGTATGGAACACCAAGTAGTCGCTGGGCAGAGAGCTTAGAAAATTTTAGATGGAATTTGCAAGTTAAAACAAACCTTCCCCGTCACCCTGACCCCAAATGCTTTCACCCTGACAAGGTACATTTAAACAACAACAACAACACCCTTGCGAGAGAACTAAATTTGTGTGCCAAATAATGGTGCTGAAGCAAGGCCCAAATGTGTGTATATTTTCAACACAGAATACGAAGCCATAATCATCAGACTCTGGCCCTTCGTTCCCGGTTAGCAATGGAATGCATACATTTAAGGGACAAAATGCCATTTGCTCAGAGATGTTAATTACATGATGATCCTAAGGGCAAGCATGTAAACAGTGATTTGTTAGTGAAATCACAGCCCAACAAGGGCACGTAAAGGAGGGCAAACCTCAGAGGGAGACAGACGTGGGTCCACTCTCCTTACTGGTCTTTGTTCTGTTGGATCTGCCATGGTCACTAACTACTTTTCCTTCAGGCCAAGCTCATATTATCTTTGTTGGTATCAAACAAGCCTCGTTTGTCCTGGATTTATTTATAATCTTTCTGATGACAATTCAGAGAGTGAATCATCCCCACAGTGACAGCATAATTATATCCACGTACCAACTTGGGGGTGTCGGATTTGTCCCAACATTGGTATGTTGGAGGAGAAATGAGGAGTTCAAAAGACTGACGCCTGGTTAAAATCTTCGAGGACTGAAATTGGTTTTTAAAAATGGCGGGGCCACAGGGGTGTCTGGCTGGCTCAGCCGGTAGAGCATGTGACTCTTGACTCGAGGTTGTGAGTTCGAGCCCCGCATTAGGCGTGGAGCCTACTTCAAACAAATAAACACAGGTGGGGCAGCGAAGATACATACAAACTGATGCAAAATGTAACTGTTAATGCGGGTCAGAGGGCATTGAGAACCTTCTATCACCCCAACAGTGTAAACCCATGCGGGACGAGACAGCCATTAAATCCAACCATACGAGGAGTACTGTGTAGTGCTCCCAACGTTTCACAAGGTCAAAATCTGGACTTGCCAGTTTCTCCCTCAAAAATAAATGCCTCTCCGAACCTCTATTCCCATGTACAAGCACTATCATGACACAAGTGACCCACGCTTGGATCACTTCACTAGGACCTCACTCACTAGTTTTACAAAGCTCTAAGCACCGAGCTCCCAGCCTGGTGGGGGAGTCCGAAACCAGTCCCACAGAATGTGCTAGAAGCCACAGCAGCAAGATGCAGAAGGGTCCACGGGTCTGCAGACCTGAGGTGCCCCACCCAGCATGGCCTCTTTCAATGGGTCCCATCACTTACCGGAGAGAAATAGCATTTCACTTCTTTAGAATGATTAGGGAGAAATATGTGTACCTCATTCCTCATGAGAAAGGAGCTCCGTGAGCCTTTTGTCACTTTCATTAGAACAAATTCAATAAAAAGCAGTAAGCAAACAGGATGTTTTTCCCCCACTGAAATATAAGTGCCACAAAAGCAGAATTTCTATTTTGTTCACACTTGACAGCTACTAGGTGTTTAATAAATATTTGCCAAGTGAATGAAGGAATTTCATCCCTCTTTTTCCGTGGCCGGAATGAGTCAGCAGTCTTGGGTCAGTGAATCTGTTTGGACACCGGAACGTGCCTGTGTGGACTGAGCCAAAGATAGTCCTGGAGGGGAGGGCTGAAGCCAAGGGCACTGATCAGCCTAAGTGATCGCCTGCCTAAGCCGGGTTCTCCCACCCAGCTCTTATCACCAATAAACCGGATTTCATCCCTACAAGTCTGGCTCGGTGTATTCTGTTGGGTGGGAAATCACGTGAGCCAAAAGGGGCATTATGTATCGATCCCTAAATTCCTCACGTTCGGTATATGGGTATATGGAATGGATAGAGAGCACAGGGTATAAATGTCTGGATACAAGCTGGGAACCTTAAGTAACGAAGGGGAGTTGGTGAGATTGAAGGTTGTAAGGCAGTCAAGACAAGTATCTGTTGGACACAGCTGCAAATGGCCACCGCTGTCCCCTCCGCCATCCTACAGGGCCAGCAGCTGGTGCTTACAGGGAGAGAGCTTCTCATAACAAGGGGGCACCTTAACATCCCTATGCCTCCAAGGTGGCCCCACAGGCCTCACTCTGCGGATGGCTGCAGCTTTCTCTTGAACCTCAAGAGTGCAGCATCCCCGGGCATCCGGGACTTTCTTGGCAACGGTGATGGAGTTTTAATCACCGCTTTCTGGGTGATCTCAGCCAGGCCGGTAGGCAGGGATTTTTAATTATTATCGGCAAAGGTGAGAACCATGCTCTAGGAAAACAGATATTTGAATGTTGACACAAGATTTTAGAACCCTTCAGATGGGGGTTCTTTGATTCACCAAAAACCGATGGGAGGAACCAGAGGGAAATCATCTTGAAGCTGGATTTCCCAGACCTTTGCAACTGCACAGACGGCAACAGAAACAAGTCACTATGTCCCAGGACTTAAAATGTGTGGTCATAAAACTTGGTGGCAACCACGCCACTGGACAGAGCCAACCCTCAAAGCAGCCTGAAGGACACCAAACATAAGACTCATAGGAGGAATGCAAAGATGAGAGAAAAGCTGCCACCATCACAAAATTGCACACTATGCAAGAAAATTGCGTTGTCCCAATATGTCTCCAAAATGCCTCCTCCAAGAAAAGGGACAATATATATAAACAGTGCCACAATTGACCTCTCGCAAGCAGTGTTTTTCTCATGGAGTCAACTCCGTAGATCATGGTGCCCTGGCATCAATGGCATCCTGCAAAGATGAAACCAAGGATGCTGGGTTTTCCTTGTCCACCAACCTGCTCTCAGATACCATGGAGCTCCCGCTGCATATTTGACATCGGTAACACAGGTCAAGATTTAACCAAGTACGATGTCCTGAGAGCCACATTTCGCTTGGGGTCCCTCCCTAGGCCTTGAAGTTAGTGATGTAAAGCCAGTGCTGTGATAATTCTGTCACCACACAGACGACTTTATACTCTTTAAAGTGGGGAACAAAAAATGGAACTAACTCAACTTTGAAGCCCAAAGGCATGAAGCCCATCGCGACAGATGGTAACCTGGTTCACACACAATTGTTGAAAAATCCCAGACTCTAGTGCACACAAAAAGAAACAGAAGAGGACTTTAATTTCGTCGAACATTAATTTAAAATTAGGAATTACGTATGGACTTTGGACTTGACTACCAGAGAGCAAGAATATTTAATTTTGGACTTCATTACTTTTGACACAAAATTAGCTGAACTTTAACTTGTAAGAATATTTAATATTTGTAGCTTTAGTTTCTTCCTGAAAATTTGTGCTAGTCCTTAAGGCTGTTTATACTATCCCAGCTGTTGTCTTCCTGGCTTGTGGGAGCATTGGGCTTCTGTGCTCCTCTTGTATTTAGGGATTGCCGTGTCACTTGCTTCGGCCTATGACATGTGAGCAGAAAAGTCATGGTCACTGCCAAATGAAAGCTTTAGGCACTAGCGTGTGCTTAACTAAGCTTGGTGCTCCCTCTGGCACACGGCCATCAATATTCCAGATGGTGGCTGTTCTCCTAGCCAGGTCTCAGAGTAAAGACCACCGTGAGGCAGAACAGAGCCCCCAGCTGGCCAGTGAAGTCCTCAGGAATAAAACTTCCCAGGGTTAATCCACTGAGATCTAGGGATCGCCTGCTACTTCAGCATAACATAGTCTATCTTACGAAAATAGAATTTAATAAAAGAAGGGCTTTATATTCAACTTGAGCCCTCTCCAGGTTGTTAACGTTTTATTCCCAGATCATCTTAATGTTGACATTTAATCACACGGCAGAAGCTCCATTGAGCAATACGGCTGGGAAAAAATGCAAAGAAATAGAAGAATAAATCTCCAGCCTCGACTCCAGTGTGGCTCAACGTTAATGTGAATATTTCACTATTTCAACCCAATGGATAGCTTCTGGGAGCAAAATATACACTTCCCAGTGGCAGTCCCAGGAATATGCCCCAAGGAGGAATGGGCATCTGAAGGCAGGGGCAGGGCTGGCCAGATGGACAGCCACCAGAGCAGGGCAGGACGCCTCTGGGTCCAATGGTTAAGAGAGCCAAAAGCCAGGGAAACTCTTTTCCCATTTCTTGTATTTACACGTGGAGGGGACGTTACTTGAATGACTCCTGGCCTCTTGCTGTAGTCTCACCGATCTCTTGCCAAGGAGGAATGGGTGTCGGCCATAGGCTTATGCTCCATGATTGCATACGACTGATCTCTTAGAAGACTGGAAGCAGCAGGGATGCAATCTCCTTCCTTCCCTCTCCACCTAGGACCCATGGGAGGCAGCCAAAGGGTAAAATTTCTGACTCAGGGATCCCAACTCAAGAGCTGCTCCAAAAAGCAGACGGGAGAAGGGACGAGCAGAGAGGCAGCCAAGCCCATCAGGAGAAGGCATGAGCTACATGGAACCACCTCCCTTTGATGAGCAACAAAACCGATGTTTTGGTCTCCATCTGTCTGCTTCTGCGTCTGCTTTCCCGTTGGTTTCCAACTCTGGTGGTGAAGAGGGGGGTATAATTTATGAAGCCCTAAGAATCCCATCAGTGTCTCCCGCTGAGTGGCCATGTGAGCCCATATGGAAAACTAACAGCCGTGGTGTGGCACCGAGAGCAGCGGGGCATCCGTCGTGTGCCCAGGCCTTATGGTCATGCCAGTTCCTTGTGGCTCCTGCTGCTACCAGCTGCTCACTAAGGCCAAGGGGTCCTCGAGGGGCAGGGACTCTTTGGCAGACTTGTAGAGAGCTGCCACGTACTTGGGAGGACTGTGTGTGTGTGTGTGTGTGTGTGTGTGTGTGTCTTTGGGGGCCCGGGGTGCCTTTACTGAGGAGACACAAAAGATACAAGATGTCCCTGCCTAGGAGAAAAGTGGCAGTCAAGAGAGAGGCAAGAAACCCTCCTCCACTGTTAAATAGGGGGACATTTTGAAGGGAGGGAACCCCAGAAATACGGTGTGGTATTAACTGCCTCTCCAGAAAATGTCTGTCATCTGTTTAATTTCCATAACGCTACTCAGGGGACTTACAAAGTCCTTGGCAATGTTGTTTAAATCTTTTAATAAAAAAAGGTATGAAATAATGATTATGTTATCATCTTACCTAACTTTTCCTTCTCACTGCTAGTGCCCGGTTCAGGCCTTTAGCACCGTTCTTCTGGGCTACTTGGTCCAAGCCAACGATGCTAAGGGAGATCAGAATCCCGCCCACTCACTTCTCCATCCGGACCCACTTGGAAAGGAGAGTGGGGCTCTGCGTGGCCAGGAAAGGGGTACAGATTGCACCCCACTGCAGTTCACCTTCTCTGCACACTGGCTGGGTGGTCCCAGCTCTGTCGCCCAGGGGAGAGTGAAGTCCATGGAGGAAAATCCGGGATCAGGTAAAGACAGAGGCTTCCCCCTTGCAGTGTGAAAAATTTTATGGTGGTATCATCAGACGTCTATCTGTCTGTATGTCTACAGATACGTACTATAAGCTGGGTTTTAAGAAGCTAAAGATTTAGAAACCATATAAAATATTACAAAGGTTTCATATTGGTAAGAAAAGAGAAATGATGTAGTAGAAAATTGGTTTGTAGAAAAGCCAACTCAAAAGAGCACCAAATACAAGGAGAAAGAAACTCAAACTCAATAGTAATTAAAGCGACAATGTAATTAAAGCAACTTTAGATGGACAAATATTAGGAAATGGAAGTCCCAGTCGTATCGAGAATATGGAGAAATGGGAACTCTTTAAAGCAGCCAACAGAAATGTGACTTGGTTCCTCCTTCTGGAATGTGTGGGATGTGATCCTGTAACACCTATGAAGATGCAAACTCACAGCGCCTGGAGGGCTAAGTCCATGGAGCCTTCACTCTTGATTTCAGCTCAGGGCATGATCTCACGGGCTTGGGACTGTGCCCTGGGTCAGGCAGTGTGGAAGCTGCTTGGGATTATATCTCTCTCTCTAGTTCTGCCCCTCCCCTGCTTGCTCTCTCTCTCTTTCAAAGTCAATAAATAAGCTTCAGGGGAGCTGGGTGGCTCAGTGGGTTGAGCATCTAACTTGGGCTCAGTCATGATCTCACGATTCCATGAGTTCTAGCCCTGCATCGTGCTCTCTGCTTTCAGCCTGGAGCCTGTTCAAACCCTCTGTCCCCCCCAGTCTCTGCCCCTCCCCTGTTGGTGCTCTCTCTGTCTCTGTCTCTCTGTCTCAAAAATAAATAAATAGCTAAATGTTTTTTTAAAAAAAAGAAGTGAGAAGGTAAAATATGGATCCATATCGATGTACTTGTTGAGGGATCTTTGATGCATTGAGAAAACATTTTGGTAAATAAACAAACAAAAATTCCCCAGTGTGTACAAATGCCTGAAAAAGATTTAGAGGAGCAGGAAAAACAGGCACAAAAAACATGTGCCATTAATATTAGCCACCCCCCCAACCCCACCCCACCCCCAGCCCTGGGATAATGGAGTTAGAGAGTGGTCTAGGGGAGAAAATTCTCTTTTTTATTTATGTTTTTATATTTTACATTTATTTATTTTTGAGAGAGAAACAGAGCATGAGCGGAGGAGGAGCAGAGAGAGAGGGAGACACAGAATCCAAAGCAGGCTCTGGGCTGTGAATGGTCAGCACAGAGCCTGATGCTGGGCTCGAACTTGTGAATGGCGAGATCATGACCTGAGCTGAAGTCGGACGCTTAACCGACTGAGCCACCCAGGCACCCCAAGAGTCTCTTTAAAAAAAAAAACAACAAGCATGCATGGCTTCTGCAATTTGGAAGAGAAAAATCTGATGTCAGGACTTTGAACATTGTTGATTTTCAGTAACCGTCACATTGCCCATTTGGTAGCTTGCCTTAGGAGCAATGAGTTTTGATAAGATGAAAACCAGATTTAAGTCTGCTGTGTGCCTCTGTCCATTGCCTGCTGGAAACACTTGAAATAATTTTGCTGAAAATGACCCCTGATTCCTGGGGTCCGATTAGACTTCTGTCCAAGAAGGACCACTTTCGCCCTCGTGTGGTTATCCCTGGGCTTGAGATGACCCCTGTCTTCATCACAAATGGTTTCGGCCATTTGTCCCAAATAACGTTGGTGTTTGGGTCACGCACCTTCCTGGGCTCCCTGACGTTTCACAAGGATGTTAAGAAACAACTCCTGTTGGGACACCTGGGCGGCCCAGTCGATTAAGCGTCCAACTCTCGGTTTCAGCTCAGGTCATGATCTCGTGACTTGTGAGTTCCAGCCCCACGTCGGGCCCTGCACCGACAGTGCAGAACCTGCTTGGGATTCTCTCCCTCTCTCTCTGCCCCTCCCCCCATTCTCTCTCAAAATGAGCAAAGAAACAATCAAACTTTAAAAATTAAAAACAGAAACAATTGCTGTCATCATTTTTATGGAATATTTTTAAAAGGATTTAAGACATTTTAATTCTTAGATGTTGGGTGTTAGTTTTCTTTTATGTATTAACACAGTTCCCAGAGGGGGAGGCAACAGGGAAAGCATCCGTACATTCTCCTGTCTACCTGGGAGAAGGTGTTCGTCACATCTGTATGTGCTGGGTGGGACTATCGCAGAGGCGCAGAATGGACTTGAAGAGAATTTAGATCCCACCTCAGCCTCCCTCACGAGCAAAGGAGAAAAACAGCTCTCACGATTCCTTGGAACTTTACCTTCTACCATTGTAAAGCATATTTTACAAAATTTAATTTAGAAAACGTGAAGGAAAAAAAAAACCCATCAGTGCCCATAATGCTGCTATCTGTCCCTTCCAAAGGACATGTGACGTTATTTATGTCCTAATGTAAGGGGCTTGTTACAGGACACTGGTGGGCAAAGCCAGCCCATCCTCATCATTCTCGAAGCCACCGTGCGTGTTTCAATCCAGTTACAGACACCGCTAACAACCCCGGACTAAAAGCAAGAATGGGGCCCGATCGATCAGAATTAATTTGGTCTAAATGATGTTTGAGAGGCGCCAATGTGGCTTTGTAATTAGAACCTGAAGCTGACGTCTTCCCTGCAGAGAATACGGATGCTGACATTCCAGTCCCTCGTGGCACTTGGCATCGTCACAACTGCCGACCCGTGTCCCGAAGCTCCCCTCATGAAAACCAGCCTGTCAGATGTCAGGAGCACGGTGATGAGTCCGCGCAGGTCCATTTAGAACTCTTGCTCCTTCTCATCCATATTCATCACAGTTGGTGTGAATTCACAAGTGACGGTGACATGTTTCTGTCAGTTCCTTAATGCCTCTTAGAAACATGGGCACTTTTAACAAGTGCCTGCCCGATGGCCAAGCAAACCCTCCGGGGTGATTTTTTTCCAAAGAGAGAACACTTTGTTAAAATAGGACACTTCCCAACAGTCTCCCTGCTCATCGGTCCCCGTTCACTGTGTCACGATGCCAGCATCATGTGGACAAACCACATGGGACGCATTGACTGTTTTCATAGCTCTCCCTCTTTCTGATACAATGGCCGTATCTTAGATGGAAACTAGTAGTTATTTCTTCAACACATGGAAAAGCCATCAATAGCAGACGATAGCGAGATTTAAGAAAAGTGGGAAAGGATTGGGCTGCTCTTCTCTCCCCTTCTCTCCATTGGAGGACTGGTGTGATCTTGGGAATTTGCTAGAATACCACAGGGAGCACCTAGAAACAATAGCTAGCCTTTCTGTGGCTCAGCACCCAGGTCCGGGATGGCCTGGAAGGTAGGAGAGGGCCCAGTTCTCCAGGTTAGCACCTGCCTCCACCATTCACCAGGTCACCAGCTGGATTTCTGTGCCTCCATATGTCCTTACATTTAAAAGAGGGTCGAGCATAATGACATCAATTTCATAAAGCACCTGGCATAAAGCACATCACCTGGCATAGTGTGTGTGCTCAAGAGATATTAACTTTTATGATCATTACTAATAACGTATCAAAGTTTGCCACTACTAGAACCTTCCACAGATCCTGTCTTTTTCCAGAATTGGTCTTGGCTGTTATATTTGACCAATGATATACATGTATGAGATGTTCCAAGGTGTGGAGATGCATTGTGTCCATAAAACAACACTTTTCTGCATATTTTTCTTAGATGCCCACGTAGTCTTGCCTGTTTCAAATGCAGTTATTAAGTGGAAAGTTCATGTCTACTCCAGGAATTAGAAATGCTACCCTGGGGACCCAAAGTTTCTGACTATGTGACGTCCTGCCACAGAAAGTCATTGAACCTACTAACCCTCAGTTTTCTTAACAGCACAGTAACTTTACCAGATAATCTTAGAGATCCTCTCCAGATGCTTGGTCCTCTATTCCAATCCCTATCACAGAGAAGGTACTAAAAAAGCATTTGTAGAGTAAAAAACGTGGATAAATGAATAAGATCCACTTGGAATAATTAAATCCGATCCATCCTTTTCCATTTGAAGAAAAAAAGCTATTCATTGATTAGATACTTCAACAAAAATTAATACTTCTGTCCGTTTTATTGTGCTACCCATGTATTGACTGTATAAAGAAATAATAATGATGCCTTCTTAGGCTGACAATAAATACAATAAAATATAGTCTAGCAGTGATATGTAGATTGTGAGGGTAGTAAATGCAATTAAAGTATTCTAGTGTCCTTATGGTTTCTGGGGGAAAGACCAGAGACATTAATTTATATTTGTCTGTAGCAAGTCAAAGGTGCATAGTTTACCTTTGATTGTAATTACTGAAAGAATAGCGAGTGAATGCATGACTTCTACAGTGCATTGAATGGTGGCCCACCCAATGATATGATCTTAGCTCCTGGAACCTGTGAACGTGACCATATTTAGACATGGTGTCTGCACAGAGAGGAAATCATCATAGATTGTTGAGGTGCACCCTCAATCCAATGAGAGGGGTCCTTCTAACAAACAGAAGAGAAGACAGACATGAGGAGGAGAAGACTATGGAATGACAGAGGCAGAGATTAGAGGGACAGTGCCACAAGCCAGGGAACGGGAACAGCCATCAGAAGCTAAAGAGGAAACGAAGGATTCCCTCCTAGAGCCTCTGGAGGGGGGTTGGCCTTGCCGACACCCTGACTTCACGCTTTTGGCCTCTAGGACTGTGAGACAGTAAGCTCCTATTGTTTCAAGCCACCATGTTTGTGATCATTTATTACAGCAACCCTAGGAAACGATTTCCATTTCCAAGCTCATAATGGAAAAAAATACTTTAAAAACTAAAAAATAACTTACCTTTATAACAGTCACAGAGGTGACGAGGAATTTGCAACATAAAACCAACAACAGGCTTGCATCCAGAATATGTAAAGAGTTCCCCTAAATCAGGAAGAATGAAAACACAGCAAAATAGAAACATAAGTAAGAGATTCGAACAGTCTACCCAAGTGGCCAATAAATACATGAAATCTGGCAGGAAAATACCAGATGAAACCATGATGTAGAAACACCACACACCCGTAGAAAGGCAAAAATGAAAATGATGGATGATGCCAAGTGGTGGTGAGGAACTGAGGCAACGAAAACACGCACGCACCGCTCACAGGAGCGAATATTGGCGTCACCACTATAGAAAACTAGTTGGCATTATTTATTAATGGTCCACACAAATATCTGTGGCTAAGGTGTTCCACTTCTAGGTGGATACCAGATGGAAGTGTGTGTCTAGCTACATCAAGAGACAGAATGTTTTGGCATCACTACTCTTAAAACTAGCAACAACCCACATGTTTGTAAGCAATAATGACAAATAAATAGCAGTATACGTGAACAGCAATAAATAGGGACAAACAGTAAAGAGTCAGCAGAAATAAAAACATAAAAACTATAGCTACATCTAATGACATGGCCTCTCAGAGACCTAATGAGTGAGAAAAAAACAGATCCAAAAGAATGAGCATTATATCTAATTCATTTATATGAATTGGCCAAAACTAAATTACTGTGCTAGGGACGCACGCCTGAGAGATAAAAGAATAGATCCGTACAGGCGCACGTGTGAGAGAAGTACTGAGTGGCTTGATGAAGGGCTGTCTTCCCTAAGTTCTCATTTTATTTAAAAATATCGGGGCGCCTGGAAGGCTCAGTCAGTTGAGCGTCCGACATCGGCTCAGGTCATGATCTCACGGTTTGTGAGTTTGAGCCCCGCGTCGGGCTCTGTGCTGACAATCAGAGCCTGGAGCCTGCTTCGGATTCTGTGTCTCCCTCTCTCTGCTCGTCCTCTACTCACACTCTGTCTCTCTCTCTCTCAAAAATAAAATAAAAGCATTAAAAAAAATTTTTAAAAAGAGTAAATCAATGAATGAAAGAATCAGGGGCCCCTGGGTGACTCAGTCGTTGAGTGTCCAGCCCTTGATCTAGGCTCAGGTCATGACCTTGCAGTTTGTGAGATCAAGTCCTGTGTCGGGCTCCACGCTGAGTATGGAGCCTGCTTGGGATTCTCTCTCCCTCTCTTTCTCTCTCTCTCTCTCTCTCTGCCCCTCCCTTGCTCACACACACACTCTCTCTCTCTCAAAATAAATAAATAAACTTAAAAAAAACCAAAGCAATCAGATGTTAATTTAGGAAAGAAATTCAGTGCTAAGAATTGACTACCGTTAACTATTTTCCATCTATAACTTTTATTCCTGTAACCCTATCGTGACTTATCAGGCATATTGAAACTTACTGAGAGGGGCGCCTGGGTGGCGCAGTCGGTTAAGCGTCCGACTTCAGCCAGGTCACGATCTCGCGGTCCGTGAGTTCGAGCCCCGCGTCGGGCTCTGGGCTGATGGCTCAGAGCCTGGAGCCTCTTTCCGATTCTGTGTCTCCCTCTCTCTCTGCCCCTCCCCCGTTCATGCTCTGTGTCTCTCTGTCCGAAAAATAAATAAACGTTGAAAAAAAAAATTAAAAAAAAAAAAAAAAAGAAACTTACTGAGAAAAGAATAAGCTACCACAATTCTCAGAGGTCATGGCCCACCATCTTGAAAAGAATATCCATTTGATTAATACACCATTAATAATTATTAATGATCTTTGTAAAAAAAAAATCAGTCTTTCCTCTATAGCCAAAACAATTTTTCTAAATCAGGAATTTCTGAAATCAAGGCTATATAATGTTTGACATTGAGCCAGACAAGCAATAAGTCTAAGCAGCCCTGGATGCCTGATTTCTTGGCCTGAGGATGCCACCCAGGACCTCAAACCATGCTTGGACCTCCTTTTGTGGCCGATCAAGGTCTTTGGTGGTCTCTGAGCAGATAGAAAAGGAAGTGTTACGATGGGTGATCATTAAAAGGGCACCGGAAACTATTGTACCTTGGACTCTTACTCCCTCCCTTCTGACCCTAACTGCAATTCATTAATTCTGTACCTACTGATTGAACACTATGGCCAACTGATTGGCTCGGCTTTCCATGTCGCATACGCAAAAATCAGTGGTGTCCATAACTTTCCAAATGGTCGTGGTTGGGTGTAACAGGTAAATTGACATTTATTTTAAATTCCACACCCTCCCCTCCTCACAATTTCCCCTGAGATTCACCTCGGCCTCTGCCCAGTGAAGAATCAAGTGCCTGGAATGCTTCTTTAGGAGAAATCGAGCGACAAATTTTCTTCTCCGCCTTTTGTCATTTACTCCACAAGACCTTTGTGTGGGGTAAGCCCTGGTGTTTCACAGAGATGTTGAATAAAGATAGATTCCCTGGGGCGCCTGAGTGGCTGAATTGGTTAAGCGATGGACTCTAGATTTCGGCTCAGGTCACGATCTCACAGTCCGTGAGTTCGAGCCCCACATCAGGCTCTGTGCTGATGGTGTGGAGCCTGCTTGGGATTCTCTCTCTCTCTCTCTCTCTCTCTCTGCCCCTTTCTGGCTTGCTCTCTTTCTCTCTTTCAAAGTAAACAAATAAATTTTAAACAAGGAGATAGATTCCCTTAGCTCACCAGATGTAGTAGCTTCATAAATACTCAAGATCGTCTTTTATTCTAAATGCTGAAGTCACATCTCCCTCTTCTACACTCACATCAGTTTGCAATAATGAATCCCAAAGACTAAGCAAATGTACTTCCCTGAGTGGTGAGAATCAATAGTTATCCCCCTACATTAAAATGCCTGTTTGGCCACTTTGGCTTGATACGCAAAGATCAATATTAATAGCTCATAAACATGCGAGATTTTGTACCCAGTGGCATTTAGCATCGGTGTGAAGAGTACGCTCCTGCAAAAAGCCAGTCGGCTCATGCACAAACTCATCCCGACAGCTCTATCTAACCTCTCCCCTAACCTTGAAATCTGCAGACACCCCTCCCTCCCAGTGTGCTCTCTGGAAGGGCCTTTGATACTCTAGATGAGCAGAGTAGAGGAATGCCTTGAAATGCTCAAGGCTGTGCCAGGGTAATAGTTGAAAGGCGAGTAGCCGAGGTCCCGTTCCCTCATTACAACAAAGCGTAACTAGAAGCTCACGATATCGTGGTTCAGGGTTTGAGCCCCGTGGCAGGCTCTGTGCTGACGGCTCAGAGCCTGGAGCCTGCTTTGGATTCTGTGTCTCCCTCTCTTTCTGTCCCTCCCCCTCTCATGCTCTGTCCCTCCCCCCCCCCTCTCAAAAATAAATAAACATTAAAAAAAATTTTAAATCTAGTAACTGGGTACCCAGTACCTCTAAAATTTCACCAAGTTTAATGATCATTGTTTCGAAGTTCCTTTGAAGTCTCTCACTCAGTGGAAAAACCCTCATGAGGGAAACGCCCATTCATCCCCTGGCAGAAAAATGGCTGCACAGATACATATATATCAACAAATGAAAACGCTTTCCTTTGCCAGCAGATCTGGAAGGGACTGAGGAAACATCACTAAAATGTAAAGATGAAAGCATTAGAATAAGTTACGCGGTGGGCAATATTACTTATGTAGTCGGACCAAGGCACAGATGCTTCCGATACCTCAGTTATGCACCTGCCAGATGCTATTCCAGGAAGGAGATGGATGATCAATGACACTTTTTTTAATGAGTCACCAACTGAAAGATTTACTGGAGAAGACATCGCCGTAAGAGCAGTTTTTGAAATAAAAACGCCTGATGGAGAAACCGTGTCATGGCGCCCCAGCTGCTTTGACTGGAATCGTGGTGACAGTTTGTAAGTGAAGGTCACAGACGTACCCCACCCCCCACCCCCCACCGCAGTCGTCAGAAGCAGGCGACTATTGCGAGGACCGGCCGCATTGATACAGGCGCGACCCGTGCATTCGTCGTTTGGTGCCGCGTAACAAAAGGTACCACAAAAGTGTCTTCTCTTTCAATTGTTTTAAATTGAAATTCAAGCTAGTTAACATGAGTGTAGTCTTGGCTTCGGGAGTAGAATTCGGTGATTCATCACTTACACATAACACCCAGGGCTCACCCCAGCAAGTGCCCTCCTTAATGCCCATCAAGCCCGCCCCCCCCCCCATCAACCCTCAGTTCGTTCTCTGTCTTGAAGAATCTCTTATGGTTTGCCTCCTGTTTTTATCTTCTTTTATTTTTCCTTCCCTTCCCATGTATTCATCTGTTTTGTTTCCTGAATTCCACATAGGAGTGAAATCATGGGGTATTTGTCTTTCTCTGACTAACTTACTTCGCTCAGCATGATACACTCTAGCTCCGTCCGTGTCATTGCAAGTGGCACGATTTCATTCTTTTTGATGGCCAAGTAATATTCCAGTGTGTGTGTGTGTGTGTGTGTGTGTGTGTGTGTGTGTGTATTTACCACATTCTCTTCATCCATTCATCCCTCAGTGGACACTTGGCTGAAAACACATGCACAATCTCATAATGTCTGGAATCAAGAGCCCAGGCACAGCTTAGCCGGGTCCGAGGCCTCCGTGCCTCTTTCAAGGCTGCAATCCGGGAGAAGGTGGGGGCCGGCTTTCCTCTGAGGCCCAGCCAGGGAAGGGTCTGTGGTAGGGAGGGTTCGGTTCTTCGCTGGCTGTGAGGCTGAGGACCTCGGCTCCGTGCTGGCTGCCGGCAGAAGGCAGTGCTGGCCTCTCCACACACCAGCTCAACCCAAGACCAGCAAGAGAGAGAGTCAGTAGAGACAGTCCCAGCCAGACAGAACTTACAGTCTTACGTGATATAATCACAGACTGGACATCCCATCGCCTTTGCCGTATTCTGCCGGTTAGAGGTGAGTCTCGGGTGCTGCCCACATGGCATGGGGAGGGGACCCGAGGGGGAGTTTGCCCAGGAGGCCAGGACCACAGGGTCCACCTTAGACTCTCAGCCTGTAAAATGTACCAGAAGCTATAGAACACTTGTAATGAGTCTGCAGGACCAGGAAAATTGTTCTTCCTGATAGATTTTCCATATTTTCTGACAAAACACTTAGAGGGTTGTCCAAATGAAAAGCCAACCAAATGCGTTTTATTTGTGAAGTGACACGTGTTCCGGAAAAATAATGGACAATGATGTAATACTTTGCATGCGCTTTGAAGAGAAAAAGTAAGCATTCCCTCTGAAGGGGATGCTTTAATGGCACTTCAGAAGGAAACCCAGGGAGGGTCGTCTGGAGAACAGGAACGCAGATTGCCCACAGGAAGGCATTTGGGGGGGAACAGCACTCCCCTGATTTACCTTGAGGTGTACTTTTGACTTGTAGAAACACCTTCGTGTTCAAAATATTTTCAAAAATTAAATTAAACCGATGAGAAGGGGAAAATAAAAGATAAAATTGAAAGTAAACTGAAAAAAGAGAGAGAAGAAAAAGCCCTCCCACAACAGCATACCACCTCCCGTGTGTCCAAAGGGCAGACCCTGAAAAGAGCTTTTGTTGTTCTGAATCTGCATTTCCTTATGCTTTGAGAGGCATAGGAATAGAAAATTTCTTTGCAAGTCTACTTTTGTGGTAGAGATACAAAAACAGAAATGAAGGAAGGAAGGAAGGAAGGGGAGAGAGGGAAAGAGGAAGGGAGGGAGGGAGAGAAGGAGGGAGGGAAGAAGGTAGGAAAGAAGGAAAGAAGGAAGGAAGGAAGAGGGAGAGAAGAGGAAAGAAGGACTACTTAGAAAGCATTTTAAAAACGGGTGTTTGCAAAATGTTACTTAAAAAGATGCAAATGTGTCATTTGTACAAACTGTAATATCCGCAGAGAAAATAAAATTGGAAGGATTAAAAAATATTTTACGTGAAGTTTGGGGAGTTTTACATCCATTTATTAAATTTAGATACATATGCTTATTTAATTTAGCTATTAGGTATGATTTTAAAGTGTTCTCTCTCTCAGGAGAAAGACTCGGCGATGTGAGGTGCGGGAGGGGAAGAAGGAAAGAGGGAAGGATTGAGGAAGAAAGGGAGGGAGAGAGAAACACACACACACACACACACTGTTACCCCAATAAATAATAGTCGAAGCTTAGATGTGATCTGTACGTCCACCGTTTCTCTCTTGGTTGGTGCCCTTGGGGTGGAGGAAGATTCTGTGAAGTCGCCCTGAAACCCCCCAGAGGTGAGCCAGTGTCAGCCCTGTGCTGAGGTTCATCTCAGATGCCAAGTAAGCTGCCCCCACCCCCACCCCGTTAAGCCCCCCGGGAAAAGCAAAGGTCTTGAAACAGGAAATAAATTTGCTCTTGGGGTTTAAATGAACCTAATTTCAACTCCACTTAAGTTTCTGAGTATTTACCATGGTAAATTAGTTCTATTCACGCTCTGTTATGATTTGTCCCCTTAATAATGAAAAAGTGAATTGGCTGAGGACCTATTTGTAATGAGATTAATTGGGAGGGCAGAACCACCAGCATGAATCTCCAAATGCATTTTCTCATACTCGGAGAACAATCGGAACCGTTTCATTAAGCACTGAGCAAGGCTCCGTCATCGACTGAGCAATGAGTGCGCCAGTCCTGGCCGGCTGGCCCTCCAGACCATTCTCTGGGTGCCTTGGCTTCATGATGATCCATAATGCACAGTAAACGCTGCTCATTAGCTTGTCCGCTGCTTCTTGAAAATATGTTTATGCTTTTCGTATTGGTGTGCCTTTTCGTATTGGTGAGCTTTATACATTTCATGCGAAATCATACCGGAAAAGGGAACCAAAAAACCCCCAGCCGTATTCTTCCCAAACATTTCATTCAGTTCCCACGTTGTAGCTCTTCTTTTCGCTCTTTTTCTTTTTCTTTTTTTTCTGAGATCGTTAAGTGAGGGAGGGGCAGAGAGAGGGGGACAGATGTCCCTAGCAGGTCCTGTGCTGACAGCAGCGAGCCCGCTATGGGGCTTGAACTCACAAACTGCGAGATCATGACCTGAGCCGAAGTCGGACGCTCAACCGACTGAGCCACCCAAGTGCCCCGCAATTTAATTTCAAAGGCTAGTTTTAAACCACATGTGGCTAGTGGCTACCACTAGACAGAGCAGCTCTTACGTAAACCCAAAAAACAGGGAGAGCCAATAGCTCTCTGCCCAAAGCCTCAGAGGGTATTTTTCATCACAGGGATGAAATAAACGGTGATCTGGGTTTAGGCCTCTGCCTCCCCTGTTCAGAATCTGATTTGCCACACCTCAAGACCAAAACCATCTCCTGGGTATGAACTCGCATTCGTCAGGCTCAGAAGACTGAAGTATGAAGCCGCAGGGAAATTTTAATTCATAATAGAAATAACTGCCATGCCAAGCTTCTTGAGTCAACACAATCAACACAGTCTTTCCCTACACAAGGGAATTAGATAACCAAAGAAAAACTTACACAAATTTACGTTATGAAATAATGTCACACAACTCAAGTTTAAGAAGTGGGCAAAGGGCTTGAATGGACAGTTCGCCAAAGAAGATACATAAATGGCCAATAAGCCCATGAAAAACGCTCAACACCAGGAATCAATTAGTGAGCTACAAGTCAGACCACAATCAGATACTACTTCACATGCATTAGGATGGCTAGTCACCTCCCCGAAAAGAAAAGAAAAGAAAAGAAAAGAAAAGAAAAGAAAAGAAAAGAAAAAGTGTTGGGAGGATGTGTACAAATCAGCATCCTTCTGCATTACTGGCAGGAAATCAAAATGGTGCAGCCACTATGGAAGACAATTTCTCAAAAGTTAAATATAGAATTACCATATAATCCAGCAATTCTACTTCTAAGTATTTACCCAAACAAATCGAAAGCAGGGACTCAAAAACACGTATGCCCATGTTCATAGCAGCATTATTCACAAGGTAGAAACAACCCAAATGCCCATCGACAGATCAATGAATAAACGTAGCATAGATACAGTAGAATGTAATTCACCCTTAAAAAGGAATAAAACTTATTCCTTATTCACTTATGCTACAACATAAGTGAACCTTGAAAACATTATGCTAAACGAATGAAAACAGATAAAGGGACAAATATGGCATTTTCCACTTATATGAGGTACCTAGAAGAGGTAAATTCAGAGAAACAGAAAGACTAGCCCTTGTCAGAGGCTAACAAGAGAGGAAATGGGGAATTAGTGTATAATGCGGACAGAGTTTCTGTTTGAGCTCACGAGAAAGGTCTGGAAATGGATAGGAATGATAGTAACACAACGTTGTGAATATGCCTAATGCCCATGAATTATACATTTGGAAATGGTTAAAACTGTAAATATCACGGTAGGTGCACTTTACCACAATAAAAATTGTTTTAAAAAGAAAAAAGTTATATCACAGAAAACACTAAACTTCAAAACGTCTATGGCCAAACCACTCTCCTATAGTTAGAACATGTACATGAAGAGCCACTTCATAATCAGAAGGTTGCTAAGGTGACCATGACCATGGCATTGGACCAGAGAGGGGAGGGTGAGTGCACAAGAGAAATGCTTGGTAGAAATGGTCTTCCCAGGGGCACCTGGGTGGCTCAGTCGGTTGGGCGTCCGACTTCGGCTCAGGTCATGATCTCCCGGTTTGTGAGTTCGAGTCCCACCCCCCCGCCCCACACCCCCATCAGGCTCTGTGCTGACAGCTGGGAGCCTGGAGCCTGCTTCAGATTCTGTGTCTCTCCATCTCTTGGCCCCTGCCCTTCTCATGCTCTGTGTCTCTCTGTGTCTCAATAATAAATAAATGTTTAAAAAAATGAAAGAAGGAAAGAAAGAGAAAGGAAGAAAGAAAGAAAGAAAGAAAGGAAGGAAGGAAGAGAAAAAGAAATGGGCTTCCCAAGGGGTCCATCAACTCTTGATCCCTTTACCCATCCCTCGAAAGCTAGGGGTGGGGCAGTGGGGCCAGCCAATTGGAAACCCGGAACCCGACTGGCTCCTCCCCCAGGCCACAGAGCTTCCGTCGGAAGCGCCCATGTTCCCCTACTGACTTGACTTTTCGTTACTTGCTGGAGTGGCTGGCCCCGCGTCATCCGTCTGACACCTTCTTTCTTCAAACACGCTCCTCCTTGCGACAAGATCGAGGTTAAACACCCCAATGCCCGAAAACTGCTCCGTCTCTTTAAAACGGCCTTCCTTTGGTCTGCCTTGATTTGTTTAGTGCCTACTTCATCAACGAGAAGTTCTTGTCGGGGGAGGAGAGGATGACCCTGCACAGACTCCCTTAACAGCAGGAACGGCGAGAACCTGTGGACCCCGTGGCGTCACGCTAAGGAATTAGAGCCATCTGCGACTTGCCCCTGTGCCGCAGGAGGACATCAGTGAAAATCATTTAAAGAGCCTTAGGTGCCGCACGATGGACAAAGTGCCGTACAGAAGATTAGGACGCGATTATTGCCATCAGTAAATAAAGATAAAACAGCGGGGACAGGCCTAATTTGCTCGGTTCCACTCGCTAGATCTTTCAGATCACCCGCAACGTGTCCTCTAAGCGATTGATGACGCTGATGGGCAAGCCTTATACCTGCCACGGGGAACCGAATATTGCACAGAAGAGAAGAGCTTACACAGGGAATGTTCTTGTTCTTGAAGAAATATATGCCCCCCCCCCCGCCCCCCAGGAGTTCGCCTCGAAAAGCAAAAATTAAATCTAGAGTCATCTGCAGGGCAATGATTTCTTTCAGCCAGCAGGGAACATGTAGTATAACTTGGAGCAGAAGAATTTATTCCACCACAGCTGAAAAGTCTTCCTATAAACACATTGCCATATGTATTGTCATTTTGATTTAAAATGACACTTTGCAGCCAGTAATAGCAAAGCCTACCCTGTGGTTTGAACTTTTAGATGGGTGTTTACATTTCTTTTGTACAATGTTTAGTATTTTGTAGGCTCTGTGAGTGGGGTGGAGAGTTGATAAGTTTACTTCCTCAACTAATGCTTTATTTTATTTTATTTTATTTTGTTTTGTTTTATTTTAAATTATTTTATTTTAATGCACAAGATACGTGTTTAGCCATGTGCATGGATTATTGCCACGTACATATAGATTTTAACACTAAAACGTGAGCTAAGCCATGTCACTTTTGTTCTGCTTTTTAATATTTACAGGTAATTTCTGACTGACCCAATCCTCTGTGATCGTGTTTAGAGTTGCATAGAAAGCCTAGAAATGGAGAAACAGATTTTCCAGCAAATTGGACCGCATGTGCGTTTAGAAATACTCCTCTATTTATTAAGTTTTCAACCTGATTGCTTATTACTTGTTATAAAATTTAGCATCTCAAATCACATCGCCCACCTAAATTACTGTTTTGCATTTTATGGAAGTCTTTGCTCAACATTCTAAGTCATTGAATGAATTATTTAAGACTTATCGATAGCATTTTTAAGTTAATTCCTCATTTTTAAAGCAGCTTTTTAGATTTACAGAACAGAACACTGAGCAGAGAGTACAGAGAGTTTCCATAAAACCCTCCCTTTATAGTATCCCCCAGTATTAATACTGTATTAGTGTGGTACATTTGTTAAAACTGATTAAAGTTTCTAGTTTACATTATGGCTCACACTTGGTGTTTGGCAGTTTTAGTTGTCGACCAATGCACCTTCACACTGTCATACCTGATAGTTTCACTAAAGCTGTGAAAATCTGTGCACAACCTGCCCCTCCCTCCCTGCCCCTCACCCTCCAGCCAGTCACCGATGTTTCTACAATTTTGATAGTTTTGCCTTATCCAAATGTCACATAGTGGGACTCATTCCATATGTAACATTTCCAAGCTGACTTTTTCGCTTTTCTCCACGTCTGTGGCTTCACAGCACATTGCTGAATAATTTTCAATTATACGGATGAACCACAGCCATCCGGCCACATCTCGAGGGATATTTTGGTTGCCACCAGTTTGGGAAATTGTGAATAGAAGTGCTGTCAACATTCAGTGTGCTGGTTTTGGTGTGAACGTAAGTTTTCGACCCATTTAGGCAAATACCTAGCAGTGTGATTTCTTGATCATATGGCCGATCTCTGTTTAACTTTGTAAGAACTGCCAAACCAATTTCCAAAGTGGCGGGACCGTTTCGCATCATCTCCCGTGATGACTGAGAGTTCCTGTTGTTGCACATTCTTGCCAGACATGTTATAGTTTGGGGTTATTTTTTAGCCATTTTAACAGTTGGGTGGTGGTCAACTAGCACTTTATGTTAATAGAAAGACCTGTCAGTGGTATCCGTACTTTAAAAAAATTTTTTTAGGGGAGGCTGGGTGGTTCAGCCGAAGTCCGACTTCGGCTCAGGTCACGATCACTCGGTTCGTGAGTTCAAGCCCTGCATCCTCTGTCTCCCTCTCTCTCTGTCCCTCTCCCACTCACATGCTGTCTCTCTCTGTCAAAAACAAACATTTACAGTAAATAAAAATAAATAAAATAAAATAAATATATGTTTTACTTTGAGTAGAGTTGACGCAATGTTGCCTTAGCTGCAGGTGTACAACAAAGTGATTCAACTTCTTTGCCATACATTGTGCTCTGCTCACAAATGGAGCCAGCACCCAGCACCATACTTTTCCAAGTATAATGGAAAGGGTGTTTTATTTCAAATTCAAGTCATTAGTGATGATTGCAAGATTCGGTTATACATTAACATCACAGGAGACAGAGGTTTGGGCGTTTTTTCCGTTTCACACTTTTTCAGGTTTTGTAGCCACAGTTCGTTAACAGTTCCATGGATGAGAAAGGCAGTGACATGGCCCTGCAAATAACTGTTGATGTTGTTGACGCAAGGCTCTTAGAGAACTTAAATCCTATCTGAATACGACGGGGGAAATATCTGCCATGACCTCTGCTGAGAGTATCCACGGCGTTTGACAGTCTCGTGACTGATGACCAGGGACCCAGGCGTGCCTGGATCCTACACTGCTCGACTCCTTTCTTCCAATGGGCATCCCAAAGAAGCTATTCACCAAGAACAGCCGATGAAAGTCAGAGAGTATCACGTGATTAACAGCTACTCAAGTTCCTCTTGATGAGCTGGTATAAAGATTGTGCTGGACGTTTGGGGGATCACACATCTGCAAGTTGACACATCTGCTCACACATGGCTGGGCCCAGGATGCAAAGCGATCGCCCAGGTCCAGTCCATCTCTGCCTGTTGTTCGTCTTTCCTCCAAGTCAGCTTCATTCTCCATGAGGCTCTCTCCCACGGGAGCCCACATAGTCAGGTATGCATCCTACCTGCTTAGCAACCACAGAAGAAATGAGTGTCCTGAGATTAACTCTCATCTAGTCTGACTTGGACCACATGCTCATTCCCAAACCTATCTTTGGACAGGAGTGTGGAACATGCTGACTGGCCATGCCTTACTCCTGTCTCCGTACCAGGAAGAGGGTCAAGCCACACTTAGAGGCACACGGACTGAGTGGAGAAAGGACAGTTTCCCCCAAGGAGAAATGGTGTCGTACCAGCAAAAGAATCAGAAAAGAGGTACAGGAAAAAGAAAAAAACAGCAGGTATCCACGATATTCCCAAATCCAATTCTTGGAAACATCATACTGGGCATGCAAGAGACAGAGAGAGAAAGAAACAGAGAGGCATAGGAAGCACCCAGTAAAGAGTTGTGGAAGATGGTATGAAGCCTTTTCTTGGCTCTGGTGGTTGGTCTGTACCACTGCATTCGTCAGGTTATAGTTCATTGCCCATGATTGTCCCTTTCACAGAACCGTGAACATCCTGTAGGTAGGGGTGTGTTTTTATCATCTCTAGACACATCGCATGGAAACTGGTCTTAGTAGGTACTCAGGAAGGTTTACGGAATGAATTTTCGAGAAGATGTAGAGTCTACATGAAATACCCTTCATGTAGGTACTGAAAGATATTAATCAGACACTGATCAGAAAATGATCTAGGGAAAAGTCAGCAAACCTGTGTTCTCTCCCAAAGTACAAACCAAAAGACATCTAGTATTTGTTAGGCTTGTTTTCCTTTCCAGTCTCACAGTCCGAATAAGGTTTTGAAAAAAAAAAAATTATCTTGTGAACAAGACAGCATAGCTCAGTGGAGGAAATGCAGGCTTGGGCATCAGATGGCCTTAAAGCCCAACTTGACCACTTAGCAGAACTCGGTAGAATGACTGAACTTTTGTCATCTTCTGTTTTCTCATGTGTAAGGATTCGTAGGCTATTTGTAAAGTGGCTGAGTAAATGTTGGCCATTCCTAGCCTTGGGAGAAGCCCTATTATGACCTCCCTATTAAGCTGCCAAGGGACCCAAGATGGCACTGGGGAGACCCTGGGCACTCAGGGACAACACTGAGGAAGGACGCTGAAGGAAGGAGCTGTTGGAAGCAGGAGATGGCCACCAGGCTGGGGAGGCCTGGTTCCCTGGATTCTCTTTCTCTGTCTACCCTCTGTTCCTTTATTTTCTGTTTCTTGTGGAATCAGACTCAATGGGTAGCCTAACTCTCACAGGAAGATGTAATCCCAGGACAAAGAGGCTTTCAGTCTAGGGAACACTCTGGTTCATCCGTTTATAGATGTGATCAAATGTTCCTTATTACCTTCTCCTCTCTGTTTATGCTGTGGACAGTCTCTCTGCCACCCAACCTGAGAACATTCTGTCATGTTTCCAGGACACAATTCTCTCCTCTGCTTCAGTCTTCCCATCTGTCTTTAAAAGCAGGGTAAAGGGCGCCTGGGTGGCTCAGTCGGTTGAGCGTCTGGCTTTGGCTCAGGTCATGATCTCGCAGTCTGTGAATTTGAGCCCCGCGTCGGGCTCTGTGCTGACAGCTCAGAGCCTGGAGCCTGCTTTGGATTTTGTGTCTCCTTCTCTCTCTGCCCCTCCCCCACTCATGCTCTGTCTCTCTCTGTCTCAGAAATAAATAAACATTAAAAAAAATTAAAATAAATAAATAAATAAATAAAAGCAGGGTAATTATAGGGGCGCCTGGCTGGCTCAGTTGGTTGAGCGTCCAACTTCGGCTCAAGTCCTGATCTTGCAGTTTGTGAGTTCAAGCCCCACATCGGGCTCTGTGCTGATAGCTCAGAGACTGGAAACTGCTTCGGATTCTGTGTCTCCCTCTCCTTCTCTGTCCCTCCCCTGCTTGCACGCTCTCTCTCTCTCTCTCTCTCTCTCTCAAAATTGAATAACCATTGAAAAAAAAATAGGAGCAGGGTAATTATATCCTTAAAGTAAATCAGGCAATTTAATGAGGCAAGAGGAATCTGACAACCACTAGATTCTATGGGGGGGCTGGGGGGGGGGGGGACAAAACAAAAGAATAAAATCAATTGGTGGATTAAATGGGTTGGACCTTTCATCTCACAAAACACAACCTGTCGCTCCTGTTTGTTAACGACTCGTGTGTTCATGCTAACCTCCACCTAAGTTTCTTGCCTCTTATGATCACGTCCTGCGTGTGTCATCCCCCAATCTATTGATCCTATTGATTCGGTCTTGTCATCATAACTGTTTCCTTTTCCTATTATCCTACACGGTTTCGCTCCCTTTTTTTCTCACGTCTAATGTTATTTTTTCCATTTTTTTCCAATTAGTTTTGGGCTCCTTCCATGAGTCATATTTTTGAGTATAATGAGGAAGAAATGGGGCTTCGCTGGTCAAGTACTTGCTTGATGTCCAGAACTTTGGTAGATAACTATTCACTAGGTGTTTGGGGCAGAGGAGAATATTGAAAATAGATTCAGGACACCAATGGACCCAATTGCTACAAGGAAGACCAGGTTGCAGGAGTGTGACCAAGGCACAGATGCGGGTGGCTTTGTGAGAGGATGTAAAACTTTCCAAAAAAGAATGGCCGCATGTTATTCCTTCCCATAGTTATTGGTCTTGGCTGGAGGAAGAACTATGTTGGAGTGGACAGGGCATGTGCCTACAATTCCAGTGACCTTCTGCGTGAGCAAGTCAAGGTACCATTCGGGAGGTCTGACTGGGCAGAGGAAGGTTGTTTCACTCCCAGCGACAACACCCAAGGGTGGACAGAGTCCAAAAGGTGCACCCAGAGCACATCACAGTCTTTCCCAGTGCTACCAGGCTAATCGCCTCACTTTCACAAAGCTGGCCCGAAATATCTCCAGGACTTCGCCGTAACAGGCGAGGTCACCGCAGGCATTCAGCCAATGTCATTTATCATGGCTGCAGCCCCCTTGACCTTGTAGAGAGAAGAAGCAGTCTTCTCTTCCATCTGAATGGTGTCTGCACGGCGTGATCCCAAATAGGATACAGGCTAAAAAAACCTTGAGCAGACCCTTTCACTGGAGCAGACCCATTCAGTGCTTATAACTAGGAATCTCCAGGTCATTTTCATTACCATTATCTCCTCTCCTACATTTACACAGCACGCATAAACTGGTGATTCCAGTACAAAGTGCAGAGAAGACCTTCGGTTCTATTTGTTTATCCATTAAGATGGCTGCCATATTGCATATAGTATGCAGATTTCCCTATGACAGGGCATAACAGGAGCTGCTGTGACCGACCTACAGATAGTGGTTAGCGAGTCATAAATGCCGATCAACCAACAGCAGGAAAAGAAGGATGCAGAGGACTTTCATACATTGGATGGACTATAGGTCCCACTACACATAATAATAGACTTTCCCCACAAAAGTCGCTATCGCTCGTGAGGAGGGCGTTGGGTAAAACCAAAGTTTCTTTCCAAGAAGCAACAGTTTAGACCCAGGCTCAGAGCAAAAGGGTGCTTTGTGTAGGTGGGAAGTCAGCTGCTCCTCAGGGGACAGGCTTGGCTTCTGTCCAGTGGGATGTTAATACCTTAAAATCTACCTGTGCAGAGATGCAACACGTGTTCCTCCCTGGCCGAACCCAACATGCTCACGAGCCCTCCTCTCGTCTGGTGGTGGGGACAAAATCTCATGATCTTGACTCTTCTAGGTAGCTCAGTCACTTCCGGTTTAACACTTCTGGGTAAATGCTCAAACAATTCCAAGTTTTGGCACTTGGATCATCAGACCCGTTCCGATACGACAATTCACTCTATTTGAAGAGATCTACTGCGTACACCATCAGGCAGTCTTTGCACAACTGCACACACCCCAGCAGGGGAGGAAGCACTGAGTGACCAGCACCAGGGTGGGATTGGGTGGGCAGCTCTGCAGGAGTTCACACACTGGGGAAAGGGAGCAGAAGGGGGGAGCAGTCTAGATTGGGAGCGGAAGCATTGTTTCTTCTAATTTATTACAAAAAGCTGTTATTGCAAGTGCAGCTATTGGCCTCTTATAAACCAGAGCTTATTAAAGATAAAAGTAAGCCAAATTTTCGTAAGTAAGAAATGAACATATACCCTCTAGAAGAATGACAAGGATGGGAGCCAGCTCAGTTCAGGTGGCCGTCTGGAAATTCTTGGAGCGAATGTATTAATTCTGAGACTCTTGCTGAAAATGACAAGGATGCTGATTTGGCAACGTCCGGGACGACTTATCCTCTCAGAAGCCCTCTGGCCGGGTTTCCTCCTTCAGTGTCAGCGAGAGGCACCGTCAGAAGGCTGGGCTTTGTTCTCCCGGTTCTGATGGGGAGCCATGGAAGACACACCACAGAAAGGACCACGGACGCGAAGCCATGACGTAGTCAGGATGTAGCAATATCAGTATGACCGTAGTTGACAGTTTGGAGTAAAGGGCAGAGTAAAAGTAACAAAGGCGCCGAAGCTCAAAAGAAAGTGAGTTCAAATCAAAGCGAGTTAGAACTCGGTGCTAAACATAACAGGAAGCCAACGAAAGGGGTTCCATTGGGAAAACAATGCATCAGATTTGGGTATCGTAAAGCTCGTGCGGAAGAGGGCGTAAGGATAAAAAGGGAGATTCTTTCCAAGGCATTTTTAGTGGGGGAATCAAGAGGCTTCAATTTCCAGTTGGACATGGAGGTAGGATAGAAGGGTCAAGGGTCGAGGGTGGTCCCCTCTTCCTGGTGTGTATAGGGCATGGGATGACGCCACTCACCGAAATGGGGCACAGAAAGCAGGGTACGTTGAAGGGGTGGAGAGGGAGAAGGGGAATCTAATGGAATCGGTTGTGGCCATTTGTGGCCCAAGTTCCTTTCCCCGTGATGTGTACATGGGAGGTGGGGAGGCGGGTTTGGGGTCGTTTTGTAAGCAACCATTTCAGTCCCTTGTTACCTTCCTGTTCTTTCCTCCCCAAGGGAGCTGGAGTGGAGATACAGAGTTCATAGGGCCATACTTACTAGCGGGCCGGGTCACTGTGCCTCAAAGGCGGGTCTCTTCCTTCTCTTCCTCACCCGGGCAGAGGCTTTCTGTTGGCCCGTCGCCCCAGCTCCTGCCTTCCTGGCAGCTAGCCTCCTGGGGATGCCTGTGTCTGGGCGCGTTCACTGGAGTCCCAAGGATGAATGCACATGGCACGGGGGTCTTATTTAGTTTTCATAATTAAAACTGTCCTAGTTTTTGTTCGCTATAACAAATGACCGCAAACCTAATGATTCAAAACAACTGACATTATCCTCTTTTAGTTCTGGAGGCCCAAAGTCTCAAATCAGGATCACTGGGGCATGATCAAGGTGTCCACAGGATGCTGCTCCAGAGGCTGTCCCTGGCTTCTTACCCTCTGGTTGTGGCCAGCATTCCCTGACTCGTGGCCACATCACTCCAATGTCAAAGCCGGCATCCTCAAATCTCTCTCTGCTCTGTCCGGGTCACCTTCTCCTCTGTGAGTTGTGCAATCTTCCTCTACCTGCTTCTGATACAGAATGCATGTGATGGCATTTAGGACCCACCTGGATAACCCAGGAAAACCTGCCCGTCTCAAGATCCTTAATTTAATGACATCGGCGAGGATACTTTTTTGCCAGACAAGGTCACATTCTCAGGTTCCAGAGATTAGGACACAGATGTCTTTTAGGGAGCCATTTTTCAATCTGCCACAAAAGCCCTACTCTGAGCACAGGTCAAACTTGCGTCCCCATCAGAGTTTCCCAGAAGCCATGCATCTGAGTGGGCGTCAGGCCCTTGTCTAGTCATGAATATAATATTTGGATCTCAATGTGGGAAGTACCTTTTGTGTATATACTACACTGGCTGGAACCCGAGAAGGAAGGAAGAACCTCAGGCCTGGAATTCTTTTTCCAATTTTCTTGACTGAACCACAGAAAGTTCTATCTGTCAGAAGCAGCCTTAGAAGGAGCCACTGGGTGTGAATGAAAATGGTCCTGAGAACTTTCCTATCACTGATACTTTTCATAAGATCTGTATGATAAGAGCTGATGACTTAAAGACCGTTTCTAGGATTGTTTCCAAATTACAAATCAGTTCAAACTTTCACTCAACTCATCTAGAAATGAATTTCTCCTTTCTGTGTTTTGAGGGCTGCATTTAGACCAGAAACAAACTTGCCCTAGTTAGGTCAGAAAAGAATTCTGGCTGTAGGTACTGTAAAGAACCAGGTAACAGTTATGGGAGAGCGACGTCAAACTTCAATTATGAACAGTCTTTTTCGAGCTTTGTGAAAGCCAGGCGACAGACGAAGGCTGCGAGTTGTAAATTCTTTGCTGCTGATATTCTCATCGCCAACCCTTTCCACCTGTGTGTGAATCCTCTGTTCTACGTCGCTGACCTTCTGACTTCCGTGGCACACACCCACTCGGAAGTCTGTCTGGAATTAGCAGGACAAACACTTGTGACATCTCTTTTCCCCAGATCCTTCCATCAGAGAACCTCCAGTCAACCAGGCCAATGCTTTTTAAGTTTTTATTTATTTTTGCCACTTGTCTGAATTGGGGGTGGGGGGGGGAGACGTACATAACATAAAATGTACCATCTCAACCATTCTTAAGTGTGCAGTTCAGTGGTGGTAATTATATTCACAATGTTGTGCAACCCTCTCCAGAACTTTTTCATCTTATAAAACTGAAAATGTCCCCATCAAATAGCAACTCCTCATTCTGACCCCCTCCCCTCAGCCCCCGGCAACCACCACTCTATTTTCGGTCTCTAGAATTTGACCATTCCAGAAAACTCCTATGGGTGGAATCAGTGTTTGTCCCTTTGTGACCGGCTTACTTCGCTCAGCACCTATGTCAAAATGTCCTTCCTTTTTAAGCTGAATAATGTTTCGTTGTATAGATAAACCACATTTGCTTTATCCATCCTCAATCAATGAACACTTGGATTGCTCCTATCCCTTGCCTACTGTGAGCAGTACTGCAATAAACATGGGTGAATCTATTTGAGTTCCTGTGTTCAACTCATTTAAGTGCTTATTGAAAAGTAAATTACCGGGGCGCCTGGGTGGCACAGTCGGTTAAGCGTCCGACTTCAGCCAGGTCACGATCTCGCGGTCCGTGGGTTCGAGCCCCGCGTCGGGCTCTGGGCTGATGGCTCGGAGCCTGGAGCCTGTTTCCGATTCTGTGTCTCCCTCTCTTTCTGCCCCTCCCCCGTTCATGCTCTGTCTCTCTCTGTCCCCAAAATAAATAAACGTTGAAAAAAAATGTAAAAAAAAAAAGCAAAGTAAATTACTGGATCATATGGTAATTCTGTTTAGTTTCTCGAAGACCTGCCAGACTGCCTTCCACAGAGGCTGTCCCATTTTACATGCCCATCAACATTGCCCAAGGGGTCTGATGTTACCACATCATCTCCAGTATTCATCTTTTTTATAGTAGACATCCTGTTGGGTGTGAGGTGACACCTCGTGATGGTTTTGATTTGCCTTTCCTTTATGATTACTGATATTGAGCATTTTTTTCTTGAGCTTATTGCCATCTGTATGCCATGTTTGAAGCAATGTCCGTTCAAATCCTTTGCCTGTCTTTTAACTGGGTTACTTGGAGTCTTTTGTTGGAGGGCTCTTTATATATTTTGGATCTTAACCCCTTATCAGATATATAATTTGCAGATATTTTGTCCCATACCTTAAACCGCATTTCATTCTGTGGGGAGTGTTCTTTGATGTGCAGAAGTTTGATTTGGGTCTAATCTGTCTGGTTTTACTTTTGTTGCCTGTGCTTCTGGTGTCCAGACAGTGCTTTTTAAAAAACAAAGTTTGGGGTTCACAGCAAAACTGAGAGCCCACAGACCCGTGCTGTCACACGTGCACAGATTTTCCCATTGTCCACAACGCTGTCCAGAATGGCACTTATGTTACAATCGATGACCCTACATTGAAACATCATAATCATAGTAAACATAATGCAAACATAGTTTACATTAGGGTTTACTCTTAGTGTCCATTTTATGAGTTTTGCAAAAGGTATGACATGTGTCCTTCATTTAGTGTCTTACTGGGTTTTTTCAGCTCCCTGAAAATCCTCTGTGTTCCACCTATTTATTCATTCCATCCCCTGGTAACCACCGAACTTTTAGTGTCTCCGTAGATTTGCTATTTCCACAATGCTGTATATTGGGAATCATAAGTATGTAGCTTTTTCGGGCTGGCTTTCTCATTAGCAATATGCATTTAAGATTCCTCTGTGTTTTCATGGCTCAAGGGCTCACTTCTTTTTAGGGCTCAATAACATCCCATCGTCTAGATGTAGCACCGCTTACTAATCCATTCCCCTACTGAAGGACATCCAGTTGCCTCCAAGTGTTGGCAATTATAAATAAAGTTGCTAGAAACATCCATGTGCAGGCTTTTGTATGGACCTAAGTCTTCAACTCCTTTGGGTAATTACCAGGGAGCAAGAATGCTGAGTCATATGGTAGCAGTATGTTTAGTTTTATTAAAAAACAAAACAAGGGGTGCCTGGGTGGCTCAGTCAGTTAAGCGTCCGACTTCGGCTCAGGTCATGATCTCGCGGTCCGTGAGTTCGAGCCCCGCATCCGGCTCTGTGCTGACCGCTCAGAGCCTGGAATCTGTTTCAGATTCTGTGTCTCCCTCTCTCTCTGACCCTCCCCCGTTCATGTTCTCTCTCTCTCTGTCTTAAAAATAAATAAACGTTAAAAAAATAAAAACAAAAAACAAAAAACAAAAACAAAAAATACCACTGTCTTCTAGAGTGATTGTACCATTTTGCATTCCCAAGAATGAGAGTTTTTGTTCCACATCCTCACCAGCATTTGGGGCTGTCAGTGTTCTGGGTTTTTGACATTCTAGTATGCACGTAAAGATATCTCGCTGTCGTCTTAACTTCCATTTCCCTGATGGCATATGATGTGAAGCATCTTTTCATATGCCTCTTTGCCACTGGCATATTTTCTTTGGTGAGACGTCTGTTAAGATCTTTGGCCCATTTTTTAAATTAAAAAAAAAATTTTTTAATGTTTATTTATTGAGACAGAGAATGAATGGGGGAGGGTCAGAGAGAGAGGGAGACACAGAATCTGAAACAGGCTCCAGGCTCTGAGCTGTCAGCACAGAGCCCGATGCGGGGCTCGAACTCACAGACCACGAGATCATGACCTGAGCCGAAGTCGGACGCTTAACCAACTGAGCCATCCAGGCGCCCCAATCTTTGGCCCATTTTTAAGTTGATTCATTTGTTTTCTTATTGTTGAATTTTAAGAATTTCTTATTGTTGAATTATATACTATATAATTTTATACTGTATGTAATTATATAGTATATAATTCAATTATAATTTTATAATTTGGATATAGATAGATATAGATATAGATATGAGAGAGATGTCTTTTTTTATTAAAAAAGGTTTTTTGGGGCGCCTGGGTGGCGCAGTCAGTTAAGCGTCCGACTTCAGCCAGGTCACGATCTCGCGGTCCGTGAGTTCAAGCCCCGTGTCAGGCTCTGAGCTGATGGCTCAGAGCCTGGAGCCTGTTTCCGATTCTGTGTCTCCCTCTCTCTCTGCCCCTCCCCCGCTCATGCTCTGTCTCTCTCTGTCCCAAAAAATAAATAAACGTTGAAAAAAAAAATTTAAAAAAAAGGTTTTTTAACATTTTTTTAAATCTTTATTTATTTTTGAGAGAGAGAGAGAGACAGAACATGAGCAGGGGAGCAACAGAGAGAGAAGGAGACACAGAATCTGAAGCAGGCTCCAGGCTCTGAGCTGTCAGCACAGAGCCCGACGCGGGGCTCAAACCCACATGAGATCATGACCTGAGCCGAAGTCAGACGCTCAACCAACTGAGCCACCCTGGCGCTCCTATGTAAAAAAGTTTTTAATTGAGGTACACTGTAACAGTGTTACATTAGTTTCTGGTGTACAATATAATGATTCAACAATTCTATACTTTTCTCAGTGCTCATCGCGATCAGGGTGCCATTAATTCCCTTTATCGATCTCACCCCTCCCCCCACACACCTCCCTTCTGGCAACCACCAATGTGTTCTCTTTCTTCAAGGGTATGTTTTTGTTTGTTTGTGTCTTTTCTTTGTTTCGTTTCTTAAATCCCAGGTCTGAATAAAATCAAAAGACATTTGTCTCTCTCTGACTTATTTCACTTACCAACATGAACTCTAGGTCCATCCATGTTGTTACACGTGGCAAAGTGACATTCTTTTCTACGGCTGAGTAATATTACAGTGAGTGTATGCCACTTCCTGTTTATCCGTGTATCTATCCGATTGCTTCCATATCTTGGCTATTATAAATAACGCTGTGATAAATACAGGGGGTACATATATCTTCTTGAAGGAGTGTTTTCGTTTTCTTCGAGTAAATAGCCAGTCGTGGAATCACTGGATCATACGGCAATTCTCTTTGTAAGTTTTTGAGGAACCCACGTGCCATTTTCCACAGTGGCTGCACCAGTTTGCATTCCCACCAACAGCACACGTGAGTTCCTTTTTCTCTACATCCTTGCCAACACTTGTTATTTCTTGTCTTTTCATTCAGAGTTCTTTGTGTATTTTGGATACCAGTCCTTTCTGAGATGTGTCTCTGCAAATATTTTCTCCCCGTCTGTGGTGCGTCTTCTCTCTTTCTGTCTTTCTGTCTTCTCCCTCACAGACAGAAATTTTTAATTTAATAAAGTCCAGCTTCTCAATTCTTTATTTCACGGACCATGCCTTCGGTGGTATAGCCAAAAATTCATCACCGGGGCGCCTGGGTGGCTCAGTCGGTTGGGCGTCCGACTCCGGCTCAGGTCATGATCTCGCGATTCGTGAGTTCGAGCCCCACGTCAGGCTCTGTGCTGACAGCTCTGAGCCTGGAACCCGCTTCGGATTCTGTCTCCCTCTCTCTCTGCCCCTCCCCCACTCATGCTCTGTCTCTGTCTCTCTCTCAAAAATAAATAAACATTAAAAAAAAATTTTTTTAATTCATCACCATACACAGGCCAGTGTTTTTTACAGCATATATTGCATAGGGCTCCTGTGTGGACCTTACCAAGTACACAGTCTGATTGAGGAGATCACATATAGGGGCCAAGATTTAGCATCTCTAACAGGCTCTCAGATAAGGTCAATGCCGCTGAATGCCACGGATGACACTTCCCCGGCCAGGTTTGAGGAAGTAGACAGGCCCTCCCAACACTATTAACCCAAAGTTAGTAAGTGCTTGCCATTCGTCAGATCCTGTACTAATTAACCACTTCGCAAATACAACATTTAACTTAACGCTCACAACTCTATAAAGCAGCTATTTTATTGAGTCAGGACCTTTTTTTAGTTTTAGCTTCCGATGCTGGAAACCCAACCAAAACCAGTCCCAAGAAAAAAAAGAATTTTTAAGAAACACATTAAGAGGGAAGTCTGGCGCTAAATGTGGCCTTGGGGATGACGAGGAAGAGGGTCATCTGGAGAGGCCTGAGCCTGGTACCCTCTGTCTCCTCTCCCCACTTACGACTGGCTCTCTTTGGTTTATTTTCTCCTCCCCAGACAGACTTTCTGCTGCGTGATAGGACACATGGTTACTGATAGGACACATGGTTACAGCAGCTCCCTTTAGCTTCCGAGGCAAGGACAAAGACAGGATTGGCCTCTGTCATTAGAATAGATAAGACGCCAGAGAAGGGCTCCGATTGACCTCACTCGAGTCACTTTCCCAGCCCTGGGCTGCTCTCCGGGACTAAGAGGTTGAGTCACTATTGTTGGCCAAGCCCAAGGTAGGCGCGTCCAGCCCTGTGGCCAGAGAGGTGGGGCTGCCGTGTTGAGAAAGGACTTGAGCCACCTGTGTTGAAGACAGAGGCCGTATAACAGGGCAGAGACTCAGGGGCAGGTGAACAGGGAATCCGGACAGCACAGTGTAGAAAGCTTTGAGCCAGGTTCGTGGACCTCGAGGCTGCTTGCTCAGGCCAGGGAAGTAAAGGGGGTAAGAGAGCGAGAAGGAGGCTTTCGGACTATACTAAGATTGTAGCAAGGTCGGTGACATAGCCCCTGACGTGTAAAGAGAAATAGGAGATGTGCTGACAGCACAGAGCCTGCTTGGGATTCTTTCTCCTCCTCTCTCTGCCCCTCCCAGACTTGTGTGCTCTCTCTCGCTCTCTCTCTCTCTCTCTCAAAAAAAAAAAAAAAAGTGCAGAACATGATACTATTTTAACTAATCGTGCAGAAATACAAAACGGCTTATAATGGTGATTGATGAGTGGTAGAATTGGGGCATTTTATTTTGATACTTTAATGTTTTCTAATTTATCTACAGTGAAAACTTTATTACACAATGTCTAGTGCCATAAAAATGACAAAGCGAGGGGCGCCTGGGTGGCGCAGTCGGTTAAGCGTCCGACTTCAGCCAGGTCACGATCTCGCGGTCCGGGAGTTCGAGCCCCGCGTCGGGCTCTGGGCTGATGGCTCAGAGCCTGGAGCCTGTTTCCGATTCTGTGTCTCCCTCTCTCTCTGCCCCTTCTCCATTCATGCTCTGTGTCTCTCTGTCCCAAAAATAAATAAACGTTGAAAAAAAAAAATTTTTTTTAATTAAAAAAAAAAAAATGACAAAGCGAAAACTGTCGTGTTCTAAGTCACCGTGTTTGAAAATAACCGGAAGTTCCCAGACCTTTCTCCAACAGGAAGTTCGCAGCATTTCATCTTCTATCCCCAGAAATGTACGCTCCATTTGGGGACCGCAGCTGGTCCAGGACTCCCGCATCCCGACGCTTGCCTTTGCATACATCCTTTGCACGTACACGTGCTGCTTTCTCAAATGTTACTATAACTCCAACACGATCTACATTGGTCCTTGAGTTACTTCACCAAGCGGAAGGAGTCAGACAAAATGCCTCCAGATTTTACACTTCCTAAGAAGCCGGCTTCCGGCGGCAACATAGCATTAAAACGAGATCGCTCTGTCTCCAGAAATGTCTGCCCACCTTAAACTTCAATTAAGCTTGCAAGACGAAACAAATGAAGGTGTCGAGAACAAAGCTAAAAATCAGGCCAGCAGAAAATGGGAGTAACGGGAGTTGGCAGAGGACGTTTTTCATGGGAGCTGGCAGAGAAGGACCGAGGTGTACAAAATGGGCCGTTCGCTCACAGCTCAGTCGTGCAATCCTGGTCACGCTGTGGATCCTGGCCTGGTTACCACGTCAGAAAACCTTTCCTGGGACAAACGGCACAGTCCACCAAGTCTCCAAAGCTCTTTCTACACCGCACTGTTGGCTATATTAATCTATATTTCTGCTTCTCGTCACGTAAACACAAAGCTGAAATTGATTGACACCAAACGGAGGAAAGCTGAGAAGCCCCGGAGAGTGAGAAACCTAACAAGAGGTGGGTCACCGACGTCCACAACGTATTTTGAATCCCCACCCTGGTTTCTCTTCTTCCCGCCTCATTGCCCGAGACCTGAATGATTCCGGAAGATGACCCACTCATGTTCAGCCGCCAGCTTTCCTTCATCTGGATTTCAGTAAACTCTTAACCAAAGACTGCCTTTGAAAATCAAGTTAGAAAATCACCACGCTGCCGTGGTTTGCCTACCAAGTTCAAGAGAGAAAAGATGTGTGCGGGGCGGGGAATCCCCTCTGCTGATTTGGGCCGGGATGCGCTGGTGCAGAGCCTGTTTGTAATGAGGGAACCGACTCTGTGTTTCACGTCTGACTACTGACAGTTCTCAAGCCCCACTCTCCTCTTCTCCCCGTGCCTCCATGTGAACACGCGCCTAGAAATTCTGGGGCCTCCTTCTGCTGGTGGGAACCCTTGCCCCCACATTAAAAGCCCAGGCTGGTCTTCCCTTGCTCTCTCAAGCCCCTCGGGGCCCGCTCAAGAGACCTGCCCTGCTGCCCAGGGATCTCCACTATGTGAGTTATATACCTTTCCGTGTCGTCTCCATGCATGCGTGGCATTGTCAGCGTGGGCACTTGAGGACAAATTCTGGGTGGGGTTCGTCTGCCTCTTCCGGGGACCATGACGCTATTTGGCGGGGATGCCTTGGCAAGCTGCCATCAGTGGAAGGAAGCCACAGGGACTGAGGGCTCCCGGGGTCTACGGGAAGAGTCAGTGACGGGCCACGAGAAGGAAGGGATCGCACCTGCACGAAGGGAATTGCTCCGCAAGGAAACAATCTCTCAACGAAGCAGCTTGCTGGAGAAAGACACTAGCTTTACGCACTGAGCAGGGCCACGGGGCAGATAGCAGCCTCCAGCAGTGCCTGGTAAGGAAGATTATTCCTGCCCCCTTTATCACTCCTCTTGTCCCACTCTCCACATCCAGGGAAGCCAGGCCAAACGTTTCAGAAACGAGGAAGGAGAATCATAGAGAAGAGAATCCATTCTCTTGCCCCGCCCCCCTCCCCAAGCTGAAAGTTACTTTCCAGTCTAATTATAGTCAGTGAAGTGATTCTAGAGAAACACTTTCAGATCATCACAGGTTACTTAGTGCCTGCAGTGACCTGGTTTCACCTATCAATGTAGGACACACCTTGGAGAGATCCAAGAGTACATGACAAGAGTTTACTTGTCTGAATATACATAAGAATGTGTCCTTTGAGTTGGGGATAGAGATTTCACTGATAAATCTGGCAAAGCTTCAGATAAACGGGTTAGGTCGGTGGGTTTGCCCAACAACCACTAACACAATGGCTCTAAGATTGGCAGTGACTTCAAGAGTCTATGCGCCATCACCCTCAACCACCCTCTGCCATTGACCCATCCGCCTATGGCCGAACGTTGTGCCTCTCACACAGCCTTTGCTGACTGGGGCAAGGCCAGTGTGTTCATTCCCCCTCGTGTGGAGTAAAATCCGCCTCCATCCTGCCCCCGTGAATTCTGGCTCTAACTCTGCAGTCACAGGTAACGGCCTGACTCTCCTCCCTCGAGGAAGCTTTAGCTGTGTGAAAGCAGATGCCAGCCTCGGCGAGTCTTCTATTCTTCTTCATAGGAGCTGGGTTTAGCTTCCTCACCAACCTGAAGACCCTCCTATAAGAGTCCCAGTTTCACTGAGGCTGAGCAAAGTATAATGCCAGCTGCGAGTGCCACGCTCCAAACACATGGTGTGGACTGTCGCCAACAACAGAGGGAATGGCTCTAAATTCCTCCTCCTTTTAAGAATATCTATCACTAGGGGCGCCTGGGTGGCTCAGTCGGTTGGGCATCCGACTTGGGCTCAGGTCATGATCTTACGGTGTGCGAGCCTGAGCCCTGCATCGGGCTCTGTGCTGATGGCTCAGAGCCTGGAGCCTGCTTTGTTCAGATTCTGTGTCTCCCTCTCTCTGCCCCTCCCCTGCTCATGCTCTGTCTCTCTCTGTCTCTCAAAAATAAATAAATGTAAAAAATAAAAAAGAATATCTATCACTGGAACACGTACGCACTGGAACACCTTGGAGATAGCGCACCTTCAGTTCCAGACCACCCCAATGAAGCATATACTGCAATAAGGCGAGTCAAATGAATTTTTGGTTTCCCAGTGTATATAAAAGTTATGTAGTCTATTACATGTAATAACATTATATCCAAGAAAATGATGTGCACACTTTAATTTAGTAATGCTTTATTGCTAAAAAACTCCAACTATCATCTGAGCATTCCGCAAGTCATAATCTTTTTGTTCACAGAGGATCTTCCCCAATGTTGAAGGCTGCTGACTGATCACAATGGTGGTCGCTGAAGGTTGGGGTAGATGTGGCAGTATCTTAAAACAAGACAAAATGAAAAAAAAAAAGGATGCCTGGGTGGCTCAGTCAGTTGAACACCCAACTCTTGATTTCAGCTCAGGTCATGATCCCATGGTCCTGGGATTGAGCCCAGCGTCGGGCTCTGTACTGAGCATAGAACCTGCTTAAGATTCTCTCTCTCTTTCTCTCTCTCTCTCTCTCAAAATAAATAAAGAAAAGTAAACAAGACAGCAATGAAGTTTGCCCATCAATTGACTCTTCCTTTCACAAATGATCTCTCTGTAGCATGCACTGTTTTATAGCATGTGGCCCACAGAACTACTTTCAAAAATTGGAGTCAAGCCTCTCAAACCCTGCTGCTGCTTTATCAACTCACTTTATGCCCTATCCTAAATCCTTTGTTATCATTTCAACAATCTTCACAGCGTCTTCCCCAAGAGTAGTCTCCATCTCAAGACACCACTTTCTTTGGTCATCCATAAGAAGCGACTCCTCACATGGTCAAGTTCTATCATAAGACGGCAAAAATCCCGTCCCATATTTAGGCTCAACTTCTGATTCTAGTTCTCTTGCTATTTCCACCACAGTTGCAGGGACTTCCCCCACTGACGTCTTCTGTGAGGGTAGGAAATCAACTTCCTCCAAATTCCTGTTAAGGTTGATACTTGACCTCTTCTCATGAATCACAAATGTTTTTAGTGGTATCTAAATAGGTGAGTCCTTTCCAGAAGGTTTTCAGTTATGATCCATCAGATCATGTCTATGATCCATCACTGGATCACATGGATAAATAGTGATCCATCACTATTTATGGCAGCTATCACCTTATAAAATGTGTTTCTTAAATAATAAAACTTGGAAGTAAAATTTACTCCTTGCTCCATGGGCTGCAGAATGGATATTGTATCAGCTGACATGAAAACATTCGTCTTGCTCTACATCCCCATCCGAGCTCTTGGGTGACCAGGGGCATTGCCAATGAGCAATAGGTCTCAACAATAGGCTTAAAATATTCAGTAAATCATGCTGTAAACTGATGAGCTGTCGTCCAGGCTTTGTTGTTCCATTTATAGAACAGGAGAGTGGATTTGGCATAAAATTTTAAGGGCCCTGGGATTTTTGGTGTGGTCAACGTGCATTGGTCTCAACTTGAAGTCACCAGCTGCATTAGCTCCCAATGAGAGTCAGTCTGGCTTTGAAGCTTTAAAGCCAAGTATCAACTTCTCCTCTCCAGCTATGAAAGTCTTAGATGGCTCTTCCAGTAGAAGGCTATTTTGTCCACATTGAAAATCTGTTGCTTACTCCACCCACCCCTGTGAATATTCTTAGCTAGAAATTCTGGATAACCTGCCGTAGCTTCTACATTCACACTTGCTGCTTCACCTTGCACTGTTGTGTTATGGACACAGCCGCTTTCCTAACATGTCAGAAACCAACCTCTGCAAGCTTCCAACTTTTCTTCTGCAGCTTTCTCACCTCTCTGAGATGTCATAAAATTGAAGAAAGTCAGGGCCTTTCTCTGGGTTAAGCTCTGGCTTAAGGGAATGCTGTAGCCGGTTTGACCTTCCTCACTGAGCTCAATCATTTTTAGCTATGATTTGAAGTGAGAGATGTGACTCTTCCTTTCACTTGATCACTTAGGGGCCATCGCAGGGTCATTAATTGGCCTAATTCCAATAGAGTTGTGTCTCAGGGCAGAGGGAAGCCTAAGGAGAGGGAGAGAGGTGGGGAATGGCTGGCTGGGGGAATCAGGACACACACAACATTAAATATTCCGTTCAGTGTCTTATACGGCGGGGGTCTGTGGTGCTCCTGGACAATTACCATAGTAACATCAGGGGTCACGGATCACGATAATGAATATAATAGTGATGAAAAAGTTTGAAATACTGCAAAAATTACCACAGAGACACAAAGTGAGCAGATGCTTTTGGGAAAATGGCACCAACAGACTTGCTCGATGCAGGGTTGCCACAAACCCTCATTTTGTAAAAAATGCAACGACTGAAATAAAATGAAGCTCGATAAAGCGACGTATGCTGCACGCATATGATACTGTTTAGCGACCTGTGATTTACAAAACACTTCCCATGCTCCATCTCTAGATTTTATGGCAGAATCCATTTCAACAATGCAACACGTATGCACACACGATGCTGTGCAGTGATTTATAGTTTACAAAACACTTCCCCATATGCCGTCTAGCATTTATAGCAGCCAATTTATAGTTGACTCACTTCAAAACTGCTGATCGTTACAACCTCTCCTCTCTTTTGTAGATGTTGCTCCTGAAAATGTCCTCCCCTTTCCATATTTGGACAGGGAGTTTGAGTGCAGCTTCGTTAAGAAGTTAACCATGTGACATTTCATTGTGCAAGGTTCCGATCATCACTTGAGGCTATCAGGAGTCTAACAGACATCCCTTCCTTCTCTCCTGCATGACCTTGAATCACCGCAAGACAGCAGAGTCCTATAGTTATGACTGGGCAATGGAATTGGAAACACTGGGTTCAAATTTTGGCTCCCCCCCTTTATGATCTTGGACATATTTCAGTTCTTTGCCCCAGTTTCCTTGTAGAAGAATGGGTTCATTATAAGACCCATCCATCGTGGGAACTGACTGAGATCATCCTGTATAATGCTTAGCATGAAGCCTGGCAGATGGCTAGCATGTGTTACTTGTCCTTACTCTTGTTGCTGGTGGTGATATTTTGGATGTCATTGGTTTCAGTTCCCAGAGGACTGGTTGAGAATATTGAGGACAGCACATCAGGAGAAAATTTCCCCGTGGAGACATTGATTCCTTTACCAGTCATTAACCATAAAGAGTAACTTCCCTAACTTATTTGTAAATGTCCTATCTCTATATTTCTCTCATCTACAAGCTGAGTATAATGTCTTCTTCTTCACCCTCTTGAAAAATTTCACATTGTTTTGTTTCCGTCATAAACTCACAACCTACTAATGAAATCCTGAAATAAAGCTGTCTTACAAGTTGGTTTTTTTTATCATGACAATCAAAATGGAGCTTCAGCCAGTAATCGACTATTTGGTTCAAAATGTCTTTGTCAAAATGTGAACATGTGAATGAGTGAAGGGAAAATGAACTCATTCTTCGATCTAACTGCCATTCATCTTCACACGCATTGAGCGCGTTCTTCCTGGTTGGAATGATGACTTAAAAATCCTTGGGGCGCCTGGGTGGCTCCATCGGTTGAGCGTCTGACTTCGGCTCAGGTCATGATCTCACGGTCCATGCTTTCAAGCCCCGCGTCGGGCTCTGTGCTGACAGCTCAGAGCCTGGAGCCTGTTTCCGATTCTGTGTCTCCCTCTCTCTCTGCCCCTCCCCCGCTCATGCTCTGTCTCTTTCTGTCTCAAAAATGAAATAAGTGTTAAAAAAAACTAAAAAATATCCGTGTCCACCTGCTGAGATCAAACAAGAAACTTTGAAAATCATGGTGGACTTAATGAGGTCCAACTGACATACAAATTGTCTGACAAGGAACGTAACTAGGAAGTCTTTCAACCCAAACACGGAGAGGTAGCAAACGAGGATGTGTACCCGCTTTCAACGCTCATAGGTAGGAAACAACCACTGACCACAAAAACACAGAACAGGGACAAACCCAGACACGGGAAAGGCAGCATCCAGAGCAGAGGACACGTGGGGTCACAATGTACGTTCACAGTGGACAGAACACAATGAAGCAGGGACAGCTCGCTCTGCACCGAAGATGTTGACCATCCTAATTCCAGAAAACTCGCAAAGCTCTGACACAGCTGCCATTAGGCACCGCATTTACCCAGAAAGGACAGGGGGAATTGTGACGCTAAAGTTGAACTAGACATGTTATCCCTTTACTTTACCAGAAGTGCTGCCTTCTCTCTGGTCGGCTCCACACGGCTGACGGGTCAACAGCGTCTAGACTGCATGACGTAAATAACTGTAGCCAAGTTAGTTGAGAAGTCTGCTTCAGAACACAGACTTCAGTGTTGACTTCGTTTGCACTCGTGTTGCCATCATTTCTTACGACGGTTCCTCCGCCAGCACCTCATGCCTGGAGGTCGTCTCAGCTCCCCAGTGCTGTTGCTCCCGAGTGTCCCTCTGTCCCCCAGCATGTCCTTTAACTTGCCTTGTCAATAGATGTCTTACTGAAATGTCCTCAGTTGCCCTGCCTGAGCACATCGTCTGCTCCCTTCTAGGACTCTGACTGACACAGCTTCCCCATCTCTTTCTTTTAATAACACAGAATAAAGAGGAATAAGAAAATAATTGTAAGGCATGGAAACACTCCGTTTCATTAGGAGCCTCACCAAGTGGATGACTCACCAAAGATGACAATAATCGTTATGAGGAGGTCCTATTGAGTGGTGGCTTAGTTATGCCACTTAGACTACGGCCTGTAAAAAGCACCTACTGGAAATAATAGGAAGCGTTCTTTCACAGTGCAAATGAGTTCCAGGAATTTGAGGCAGATGTTTTAAATCAGGTAATTGTATTCAAGAGTGAGAGAGAGAAAGCCTGAGACCTTTAATAAGTGCTGTGGAAAATGGATGCGGAGGCAGATATTATGGGTGTCTAAAAGTAAACCTGTGTGCCCATAAAGTCTGTTTCGTTTAGTTAACGGTAATGTTTCCGTGTTGGTTCCGAACGCACCGTGCTAACATGAGACACTGGGGGAGGCTACAACTGGGTGAGTGATCTCCAGGGGAAACACTCTACCCTGCCTTGGCAACTTCTCTGTAAGCCTAAATCTTCAAATTTTAAAGATTTACTTGTAATGAGAAAACCAAGTCTGCGGTAAAACTTACAATTTTAACAATTTTTCTCATAAATCATTTAACTCACACTCACGTTGATGTCTAAGAAAACAGTCTTCTGAACAAAATTGAATTTAAGAAAGGTCATTCTTTTTTAATGTTTATTTATTTATTGAGAGAGAGAGAGAGAGAGAGAGAGAGGCAGAGAGGATTCCAAGCAGGCTCTGTGCTATCAGCACAGGGACAGGGCTTGATACAGGACTCGACCTCACGAATCATGAGATCATGACCTTAGCCAAGATTAAGAGTCAGACCCTTAACCAACTGTGCCACCCAGGTGCCCCCGGAAAGGTCTTTTTTTTTTTTTAATTTGTTTTTGTTTATTTATTTTTGAGACAGAGAGAGACAGCGTGAACCGGGGAGGGGCAGAGAGAGAGGGAGACACAGAATCGGAAACAGGCTCCAGGCTCTGAGCCATCAGCCCAGAGCCCGATGCGGGGCTCAAACTCACGGACCGCGAGATGGTGACCCGAGCTGAAGTCGGATGCTCAACCGACTGAGCCACCCAGGCGCCCTGGGAAGGTCTTTCTTAAGAGCCTGCTTCTTATACACATCCATCAATCTTTTTTTTTTTTCCTGCTTTACTTTTAGGCTGCTTTTTAGGTTTTAAACACATATTACTCTTACAAGAAAACAATGATGTTAGAGTTTATGATAAAATTCACCTCAGTTTTAGATTAAAAAATCCTACCAGCTTCTCATGGATCAGTGAGGGTCCATCACTGGGCACACCTCCAAACCCACCTGCTCCGTTAATCCTATCATTATGATCTCATACAACCACATCAGAAGTCATCTCCCACTGGGGAGCCTGGGTGGCGCAGTCGGTTAAGCGTCCAACTTCAGCCAGGTCACGATCTCGCGGTCCGGGAGTTCGAGCCCCGCGTCAGGCTCTGGGCTGATGGCTCGGAGCCTGGAGCCTGTTTCCGATTCTGTGTCTCCCTCTCTCTCTGCCCCTCCCCCGTTCATGCTCTGTCTCTCTCTGTCCCAAAAATAAATAAACGTTGAAAAAAAAATTAAAAAAAAAAAAAAAGTCATCTTCCACTTCTCTCTCCAACAAAGGAAGCAGAATGCAACTCCTTCCTTCCTTTTAAAAAACCCAAAATAGCACAACCAGTTGAGCACACAAGGATATAGGACAGAGCTCTTCCAATAGCAAGAGGAAGCTCGAGCATCACGTGTGCTTTCCCGCTGGCCACGGGCAGCGGTCATCATTGGTCTTCGCTCGATAATTCCAGCCCTCTGATTCCTGTGTGAGAGATTGACCGCACTCTTTTGCCTCCTCTTGAAGCTACGTGTGGTCACGTGACTTCAAAAGCCACGTGTCACTTTCAGATAGAGGCTTTAAGAACCCGTGTTCTTTTTCCGGCTATGGAAGCACAGAACTGGAGCTGTCGCAGCCAGCATGTCCCAGTGAAACCAGTGTGCCCAGAGGCCCCAGATAAACTGCAACGGACACACAGTGGAAGCAAGAATAAGCCTTTGTGGTTTCAGTCCCTGAGATCTTGGGGTTATTTGTTCCCGCAGCCTTGCCTACCCTATCCTGGCTGATATATCTCTAAGGCTGGTCTATCACCCAGCAGGTGGCAGCGTGTTTTAAAGAGAAGCAAAACCTTCGGTCGAAGATGGTCGCCGAAGAAATATCAGGCTTCTAGCGTGTGAGATGCAAAGTCTGAAAACTCTCTGTAATTATTCCTAAGAGGCGTGAAGGAAGAAACGACCAACTCTTTGGAGACCAGTGCCCGGCAAGAACAGCATGGGAATTCGTGGTTAACCTGGGAATCCCTGCACCAAAAGTGACAGCAGGCACAAAGAGAGAGTTTGGATCGTGGGAATCCCTTTGAGAGCTGCCTTTTCTTCCACATATATACAAGTCATACCCCAGATGCTTCCAAAGTCAGCCCGTGCATATGGTTGGCACCCTTCTTATACTTTGTACTCCACCTGGAGTCCTTTCATGACCTCCCCAAATGCTTCGGCATGTTCCTGGCGGCCACCCGGGGAGGCTGAGTGTGTCTACATATGGCGGATGGTGAAGATAATGACTTTTACCGATCTTAGACTGAACACCTAGTGGGTAAGCGTTGTCTCGTGTTCAGCATACGGAGGATCTAGTAAATGTTATCGAACGACTAGCACAAAGTGCTTCAGTTAAGGATTTCAGGTGAGATGTAGAGTGGAATTGTGGGGTTTTTTTTCCCTCCGAGCTCACTAATGCAGCCTGTGACATGGGTGGCTCCAGCCAGAAAGTCGGAAATCACATGCGTTAACGAACGGAGGTAGGAAACCTGAAATATTAGGTTGAATCATACGAGACGGCCAATGCGCATCATTTCTAACCCATATAAATGACAACAACTTTTGCCACTCAACCTTATGCTTGATCAAAATGATTCGCCCAGTGGATCTGGAAACCATACCTGATGACTCCTGATTTACCAGTTGCTGCCATAACTAATGCTCAGCAGAGGTCTCTAGGGGCTGCCTGAGACATGCACTATGGGAGAAGATGAACCTATGGCTCCATCTCCAGCATCTGTGGGCCTCACGGAGACGTCGTCTGAGGTTTCCCATCCCTCCCGGCAGCCGCTGACCAGGCTGCTGCCCATGAAAAGTAGCTCTTCCCCCCGGAAGACCGGGAACCCCGCAATGTACATAAGGCATGAGGAAGTCTATAGTAAGCAAGAAACACACTGGTTAGCTCCAGAGCGTGGGGAATGGGAAGAAAAGCAGACCGCGGGGCTCACAGCCAACATTACAGAGGGCTGGCCAGCTGCTGTACCAATGCTAACGATCCTCCACCAGCAACCCTGTGAAATGGATACCGCTATCACCATCATCCCATTTAACAGATGAGAAAACTGAGGCACCGAGAGATGAAACGGCGGTAAAGCCAGGAGCAGGGAGCTTAGCTCTAAGACACCCTCTCCTCACTTCTGGGCTCTAAAGGAGGATCATGTCCAGTACCTGAGGGTGGGCTATGTGTCTCTCCCAAGGCAACATAAAATAAGACCGAAATCAAAGAAACGTTTTTCAGTGACTAAAAACAGCATATGCCATGTTAGCTCCTCTGAAAGAACAGGAGTTAATTAATTTCCACTGTAGCCAGAACATAGTGTTCGCTTTTAAGGCACCTCTTTGACAGTCTCCGAATGTGTCACATTCAAACATCTGTAGAAAAGCCTCTCTGGCCATTTTGGAATCCAGCTTTCGCCCCACAACTCGCAGCGGTTTCCCCTCCTGATTTCCCTTGCACGAGAACGGATTCCCGGGGTTGGACCCTCATTGTTACGTCTCAATTCCCAGGCAACCTGTCACGCGCATTGTTTCTCATCCCATCACCGGAGTAGAGCCAGTGGGTCCTTCTGGCAATTCATCTTGCACAAGAGGGCAACTGGTTTACGATCTGGAACGAAATTGTCCAGCTTCAATCTTACGATCAGTCAAACGATGACGAAGTAGTTTCTGCTTTGCATATTTTAAAAGGGAATCGTTGGCTGCTTCCTCCGGCCTCACCTCCCTCCACTTCTCCACGTGAAATTGCCTGGAACCCCAGTCCGTAAATCCCGACTCCCAAACCACAGCCTGCTTCCCGGGTCCTGAACCCCTCCCGCCACCTCCGTGCAGCCCTGCCTCGACCCTAGTGCATCCCTAGGTCATATATCTGAATGCCTACCGCGATTATCGCCTACATCCCTGCCTGTGTCTGTGTGTGTCTGTGTTCTTCACAACCCTGAACTGAAGCCTTGTGCTCGTTTGCCCTTTTCTGAGTTCGTAGGGCGAAACCTTTGGATTAGGCCATAGCCCCATCCCCCTGGGGTTTTACCCATTCACTTCTGGATCCTCAGCACCTACAACAGGTTCCCAGGATTGGAAGTTACAATTGCGTTCCTCAAAGCCTGCGAGGAAATCCAAGTTTGAGCATTCAAAACGCGTTTGAAGTTCAATCAAGGAGCACTTTTCCGAGGACAGGAGTTAGGGTGGCAGAGAAGTATGGGGACCCTGAGCTTGTCCCGTCCCTGAAATGCAGCTCGACCAGCATCAGATCGTTTCGAACACCTAGGAAATTGACCTGAGGGTTAATGCAGCAGTCTGTGGAACTCGAGCCACAGAACTCGGCAGGTATGCGGTGTGGAGAGGCGAATTGGGGGACAGCAAAGCCGCAGAGCTGCAGAGGGTAGGGGACCATGTCCACGGAGAGAGGACAGAGAGAGAAAGAGACAGGAGGAGAGGGCGGCACATCGGGATCACGCATGAAAAGCACGCACCCCAATGTTTATAGCAGTGCTACTGACAACAGCCAAATTGTGGAAAGAGCCCAAATGCCCACTGACAGATGGATGGATAAAAAAGATGTGGTATATATACAATGGAACATTACTCAGCAGTCAAAAAGAACGAAATCTTGTCATTTGCAGCAATGCGGATGGACCTAGAAGGGATTATACTGAACGAAATACGTCAGTCAGAGAAAGACAGACATCATATGATTTCACTCATGTGTGGAATTTAAGAAACACAACAGATGAACACGGAGGAAGGGAAGGAAAATAAGACAAAAACAGAGAGGGAGGCAAACCATCAGAGACTCTTAAATACAGAGAACAAACTGAGGGTTAGTGGAGGGGTGTTGGGTGGGGAGATGGGCTAAATGGGCGATGGGCATTGAAGAGGGCACTTGTCGGGATGAGCATTGGGTGTTGTATACAAGTGATGAATCACTTACATGCATAGGTAAGGGATGAATCACTAAACTCAACTCTTGGAATCATTATTACATATGTTAACTAACTTAAATTTAAATAAAATTTTTAACATTTTCAAAAATTTTAAAGGAGCACTTTTCCTAAAGTAAATATCTCTTCCTAATTACACATTCTTAGATAAAGAAGTTTTTCCAGACCTGTCCATTTTCTATTTTCTTGTAGGTATTTTTTGCTTTATTGTCCACAGAGTGCGATTGAACCACCCACAAGAGGCGATTATAACAATCAAAAAACAAAAAGACAAAAGAAAAAAAGAAAAAACAGAGTGGGAAGGAAGTGAAAGTACAAGACAGAAATGAAAGGAAATGATGGTGCTCTGTCCTTGGACAATCCAGAAAACCCGCCACGAAAGAAAACGCAAATGATTTTCCGCCTTGTGGTTCAGAAACGCCTGTATGTGTTTGCTCACTGAACCGATTCGGTGTTTTTCTTCCTGTGATTTGGAAACCAAACCAATAAAGCAACTTTATCCTCTCAATTTACTAATGTTGCTTCTTCACCACCATTTACAGTGAACCCGGCAAGCAGATTAATTCCATCATTTCATAGTAGATGGGCAGCAGCCATCCTTTGACTAGGACGCCAGCCATTTCCTCAGTTGTGTAAACAACACCCAGCAAATGGCCTGTGAGCCCAGACCTCCTCTCTCCACTGCTTCATCTCTGGATTTCACTCGCCCACCTTGTCTCTAGCGTACGATAAAAGCTTGGGTCACTTCATCTGCCTCCTCTCTTCCAAGGGCAATGGCAGAGTCACCACCCACACTGAGGCTGCCTCGTCCAGGATGTCACCGTCCCCTGCGGGATTACTGCCACAGCCTCCTAAACAGTCTTCCTGCTCCCACCTTGTCCTGAGCACCAGTGAGCAACCAACTCTATCCCACACAAAATAGAGCATTCTTTCGAAACCCGACTCATACCTGTTACTTCTTGACCCCAATTCTCCGCAGCTCCCCATTTCACTGAGGAAAAGCCATCACCCACCCACTGCCCACCAGCCCCTCTGGTCTTGCCGCCCCGGCGTGTGCCCGCCACACTTGCTCCTCAGGGCTATTGTACTTGCTCATCCCATTGTCTAGAACATTCTTTTGGGGGGTTTTTTTAGAACAATCTTCCAGACGTCTGTCTGACTCTCTTCTGCATTTCCTTCAGGTCTTTATTCAAATTATGCCTTTTCCCAGGGAAGCCTTCCCTGGTCATATTTAAAATTGCAGTCTCTCCCCAGACCCTAACATCCCTACCTATTACATATTCCAGCTTGCGTCCCTCTCCCCACTGGTTTGTAAGATAGATGAGTGAGGGACTTTTTTCTGTTTTGTTTATTACCATTCCCCAGTGCCTGACTCTTGGTAGACAGTCAATATTTGTTAAATGAATGAATTATGTGAATGAATGCATGTTGGCTGCCTACATGGATAAAAACCATAATAGCTCCTGAATGGCTTTTCTAGAACTGTGGAAGAGGACATGTCCTCATTTCTCTCGGGCATATACATAGGAGTGGAATTATTGGATCATATGGTAATTCTATGTTTAACCTTTTGAAGAACTTCTAGACTGTTTTCTGAAGCAGCTGTACTATTTTATATTCCCACCAGTGACCTCTGAGGATCCAAATTTACCTACAGCCTTGCCAATATTTGTTACCATCTGTCTCTTTTATTATAATCATCCTAGTGGGTATGACGTCATATCTCATTGTGGTAAATTTGCATTTACCTACGAACAGACATCTGCCAGGCGGACATCAAGGGGACATAGAAACATAATTGGAACAGCTTTGAGGATCCTGGGCTCACCTCCCACAGACTTTTGGCCAGGAAATACGAGGCGAAGCTGACCGTGGAGGGGTCAGAATATAGCCCCTGGTTCTCTTCCCTGGCATCCTGAAAAATCACCAGTGAAACATAAAGGAGACCCAACCAGCGTGGCAGGGCCCTATCTCTGTTCTTTGAGGCCTCATCTCCCGCTGTTGAGTTCATTGAACCTACAGGATTGCTTAACGGCCTTCCAAGGAATAGCTCCTATTTGAATGACGGGAAGAGTAAACATTTTATTGGAGACATCATCTTACAAATATTTTGAAGATCTCTCAGCCTACGAAAGTCCAGTCTGTCAGTTGTGTTTGGCCTGGCCAATCTTGCCAATTGGTTGGAGGTTATCTTCAATGAACATTGAGCACCCTATCCAGGCCTTCAAAATTAAGCCCATATGAGACTGAAAATTAAAACTGCTGAGGAGGTTAATATCCCAATTGGGCCCCCATGCTGGAGGGCATTATAGCCTCCCTTGCCCAGCAATTGCTTAACTATTGAAAAGAGCCAACAGGATTACCTATAACCTCTGTTGGTTAAAAGAAAACTTGGTCTTTTCCTTCCTGGTTGATAGATATTTAGTGTCCTTCTGCTCCACTGAAGCTAGACCTTGGGGAAGGACCATCCAGCCAAGATGGTAAACTGACTGTCCCAAGGGGAGCTTTCCGGATCTCCCTGAATGAGTAGATGCTTCTATAACAGGCAATGGCAGATCCCTCCCAACCCTGCCTCAGCCTCCCCACTGTCCTCTACAAAAGGACAGGAACTGAGAAAAGAGAGTGAACCGTAAGAATGAGAACGAGCATTACGGTCTTATTTGACACTTGTTCCGGAGATCAGTACAACCTGTGAGCCAGACCAGGATGACGATGCTCCCGGATCCTTGCAACTCTGTCTGTCCCTTCATTTTCCTAATCGTTACACCCCACTGTGTTTCTGTTTCACTGTTCCTGGGCCAGCGTCTTCTCTCCATAGTGAGCTTGGAAACTCTTCAGGTTTTCCCTATCATCCAGACGTCTTGTCGTTCCCTGTTTTTTCCCTCAGAGTGCCCACCAGACCCAGCGCCAGCTTCCCGGTGGGTGTTCAGCGGACCCTTGATGAATTAAACCTACCAGTGCCATCCACCTCCCCCTGCACACCTCTACCCCTTCAAACCCACCCACGACGTGTTGTAGAAATGTGTAGGAAAATATGTAGAGCTAGGGGCAGCCTCTTTTCAAACGAAGCATAGGAAATGAATGGGGAGCAGAGGTCGTGGATTATTCCACGTTGGATGGACAACAACCTGATTTGCACTAAGCTCTGGCCCTGGAATCGTTTCCATGTGGCCGTTTTCTAGACACCTCTAAGCATCCCTTTGCTCAGACAACAACGCAAGAGAAGTTTCCGTCTTCTTGCTTTAAAGACATGGCTCTGAAATTCACAGAAGCCACATCTTTGGCTTAATCTCAAAAAACAGCTTAGTTTGAGGCTGGCACAGGTTTGTAGCCTCCCCATTTCAGGCCTAGCTCCCTGCCCCCCACTGTTGTAAAATATTTTATTTAAAACAAAAATAGTTCTATTATGCCTTTCAAAAGTCTAGCTCGGTAATCAACAACAACAAAACAGCTCACAGATGAGTAAAAGACTAAATAAACATCTTTCCAAAGAAGCTATACAAATGGCCAATGAGCACCTGAAAAGATGCTCAGTAATACTCATCACCAAGGAAATACAAATGAGAACCACAATGGGTTATCACCTCACCTATTAGGATGGCTACTATTACAAAACAGAAAATAACAACTGTTGACAGGGACATGGGAAAACTAGAATGCTTACGCACTGTTGGTGGGAATGTAAAATGGTGCAACCACTATGGAAAACAGTGTGGCAACAGTGTGGCTGCAAAAAATTAGAAATAGTCACGCTAAAGTTGTATTTTTATTTTTGATAAATGGAATTGCTTGATCTTAGGGAAATACCATACAGTCAAGCAATTCCATTTCTGGGTCGATACCCAAAATATTTGAAAGCAGTGTCTCAAATAGATATTTGTGTGCCCATGTTTTTAGAAGAATTATTGACAAGAGCAAAAATGTGGAAGCCACCCAAGTGCCCCTCAACAGGTGAATGGACACGCCAAGTGCAGTATACACGTACGATGAAATATTATTCGGCCTCTAAAAAGAAGGAAATTCTGACATATGCTAAGACACGGATGAGCCTTGAAGACATTATGTTCAGTGAAATAAGCCAGTCCCCAAAAGACGCATACTGATGATTCCACTTATATGAGTTCCCTAGAGTAGGCAGGACCATAAAGAAGAAATTATAATAGCAGTAGCCAGGGGCTTGGGAGAGGGGAACTGGGGTAGTTAGTATTTAGTAGGTATGGAGTTTTAATTTCACAAGAGGAAAAAATTCCCGAGATGGATGGTGGTGAAGGTGCACAATTGAATGGAAGTATGCAGCACTATTGAAGAGTAACTTAAAAATGGTTAAGATGGCGAATTTCATGTTATATGTATTTTACCACCCATAAAAAGAGAACTGTAACTTGGTCTTCAAAGCTGTCTCTTTCCTGTTCACACTGAAACCCCTTTAGATCGGCATTCTGTTAGCAGACCCATGGCGTGAACTCAGTAAATATGTTGAACACATAAAAGCTGCTGGAGATCCTGAGTGATTCACAAATTATTCACGACAGGCAAGCACAGTGCCCCGTGTGCCCGTGACAGTGGGCTGGGCCCTGGCAGGTCAAATGAAGCAGCTGTTTCATGATTTACTTTTGTCCTTCACCATCCTTCAAATGTATTCTCCTTCTCTCGTGGGTATTCTCCCCCTTATTTCCCATGGTTTCCTTCTTGGGGAATTAAATTGCACTCAGGTCCTTGAATCGACCGCCTGTCAGGTCATAAACATTTTTAATTTCTCAGCCAGGTATACTATTGCTGAGAGCCTGTTTTAAACAGACATTCAGTCTGGGTCTGGGCAAGAGGCTGCTGGTGGTTTCCATGGAGCCGGCGGTGTTCTGGACCCCAGAGGCCACGGGAGCCATTTTGTTTTACACTCAGTCAAATCCCTCAGCAGAAAATAGCAGGCCCTTCGCCCTGGCCATCCCTGCCCTACGCAGAGGTCCTGTGTCCCCAAGTCCAGAGCAGGGTATGTGTGCAAAGGAGCAGAAGTCAACTGGAAGAGGAAGCCAACTGCAGCCCCATTTGAAGGAGTGGTTTCCCAAGTGGAAGTTCATGTTAGGGTGGCCTCAGCTTATCACTCAGCAAATCCGTGGTCCCATGACTGAAGCAAATAAACTGCATCCTGCTTGTGAGTTGGACATCAGTTCAGCCATTGTGCAAAGAAGATTGGAGTTGCCTCTTTTTGTCACTTCTCTGGGGAGATGTTAGGGTGAGCAGCATTTTCGAACCACAGTTCTATTGTTTCCGAATCAGGACTATACGCGTGGTTACGGTAGAAGAAGCCTCGCCGGTTATAAGCTACGTCCTGAAGACTGGTTCACCGTGCACCAGTGTTTTTTCTGAACCTACCCAGCGTTCCCAAGCTGGCTCTTTGACGACCCCATAAGCCTCTTACACCTCAAGCAACGTGTTTCAGTAAGAATGCTTTCTCCCATCTACAAACTGTAACTCTCTCTCTCTCTCTCCTCAGCCTGCCAGTAAATTGCCTGTTGTATTCAGCTTTGATAATAACTTGTTCTTGATGCGAGGTTCTCTCCATGACACGTTGAACACCAACAAGAGTGTATACAGGACAACCACGGAGCCCCAGCGTGGCTTGTCCCTGGATGCGATGTTTCAGACCACAGAATGGGTGGTTTCACCACATCTGACTTTGAACTGCGGGCTGTGTGCTCTGCAAGAGGCAAAATTCAAAACTTTTGATACAGGTGCAAAAGCAATTAAGTGGAGGAAGGATGGTCTTTTCAACAAATACGCTAGAACAACTTGGGTTCAATGGACAAGGGAAAACGAACCCCAACTAAAGTTCACGCCACATGCAAAACCTAACCCAAAGGGGACATAGGTTTAAAGGTAAAACGTGAAACTATAAAACCTTTAGAGGATAAGAGTAGAAAATCTCCATGACCTAAGGATATGCAAAGAGTTCTAGACATGATGTCAAAAACACAATGCATAAGAGAACAAATCAATGAAATAATCTCATTAAAATTCCAACTTTCTTCTCTGTGAAAGTCCCCATTAAAATGATGACAAGACAAGCTGAAGTCTGTGAGAAAAACATCCACAAACCACATATCCGACAAAGGACCCATGTTTAGAATATATAAAGAACTCTCAAAAGTCAACAGTAACAAAGCGAACAATCCAATTGGAAAATAAGCAAAAGACATGAAGAGACGTTTCACCAAAGAGACCATAGGGATGGCAAAGAAGCACAGGACAAAATGTTCCATATCATTAGCTCGCAGGGGAATTCAAATTAGACCAGGACGAGATATCACCACATACCTGCCAGCATGGCCAAAAGGAAAAGTAGTGACAACACCAGGTGCTGGTGAGGATACGGAGAAACTGGGTATATCATACAGTGCGAGTGAGCATATTAAATGGTGCAGCCATTCTGGAACATAATCTGGAAGTTTATTCAAGAATCTGAATACGCTTCTCCTACAACCCAGCAGTAGAACCCCTGGATGTTGAAACCAGAGAAACGAAGAGTTGCATCCACACGAAAGCTGGCTGGACTTGAATTTTCATGGCAGTTTTATTTATACTAGCCCTAAACTGGAAACCGCCAAAATGTCCCTGAATAAGTGAATGGTTGAACAGACTGGTAGGTCCATCCACAGCATGGAATACTCGTCAACAATTAAAAGGCGTGAAATGTGCATAACAGGCAACAACTTGGAAGGATCTCAAGGGTGGGATGCTGAGTGAACACGGCCAATCTCAAGAGGTCACATGCCGTATGGTTTCGTTTGGGTAACATGCTTGAAATGACAAAATCACAGAGGTGGAGAATAGACTGGTGTTTGCAGGGGTTATGGAGGGGGGAGGGGAATGAGGTGCAACAATAAAGGGATAGCATGAGGGAGATCTCTGGGTGGATGGAACAGTTTTGTATCTTGATTGAGGTGGCGGCCACAGGAACCTACACATGTGATAAAACAGCAAAGAACTGCACACACACGGTACCGATGTCAGTTTCCTGGATTTGATATTGGACAACAGTTATGTAAAATGTCAGCATTGGGGGAAATTGGATGAACGTTATATGGAATCTGTCTTCACTGTCTTTGCAAATTCCGGTGGACCTATAGTTATTTTAGGGACGCCTGGTGGCTCAGTCATTTGGGTGTCCAACTTCGGCTCGGGTCATGATCTCATGGTTCGTGAGTTCGAGCCCCATGCGGGGCTCTGTGCTGACAGCTCAGAGCCTGGAGCCTGTTTCGGATTCTGTGTGCCCCTCTCTCTCTTCCCCTCCCGCACTCGCGCTGTCTCTCTCAAATAAATGAAGGAAGGAATGAATGAATGAATGAATGAATAAATAAATAACATCAAAAAAAGTTTTTTAAAGAATATAATTATTTTAAAAATAAAATCTTAAAAATAAATAGGTCCAACCTCACTATTTAGTAAATCTCGAAGCCTCAGGGACCTATGAAAACAGGCAGGAGCGTACAAGGAATACGTCAATACTTACATTGCCTTAATAGAACATTGGGATGTCAAAATGTAGGAACTCTTCTGCTTGGAGTCACGGAAATTCTGAAAACACTGTCCTGCTCCACTAAAGATTGACTGAGAATGTAAAGTTTTGATTTATGGTGTTCACAAATCCAGCTCTTATTTTCATAGCTGTGAGCTGCAAGCTTCCATAGGGTTGCTGCAGTCTGCCATGACCCTATCTGAGTTTCCAGCACTTGTATGGCAATGGAGGGGATGTAACCTGGCCAGGTAGAGCTGCGTCCTCAACAGGGACATGGGAAGCGGTGCGTCAGCTGGAGGGCCACGCGGAGCTCCCATCCCTGAGGGCATTGGAGCCAAAGCTCCCGGGAAAGGAGAGAAATGGAGACAACTGAATTTATCAGAATTCTTCTCAAAATGACTGACATGCGTGGCTGAAAGGGGTCCTCACCCAGGTGTTGAGGGTGTCGTCCCAACCTCACACGATACCTCAAAATAAATTCCTGGTCAAAAAAAGTCAATAATGAAAAGCCTGGGGGAAAAAATGTACCTGATCTTGTGATAAAAAAGTGAACTTCTGAGCTTAAAAAAATGATGAGAGATGTCAAATTAAAAAATATATAGATCTTGAGGCGCCTGGGTGGCTCAGTCAGTTACGCATCCAACTTCAACTCAGGTCATGATCTTGTGGTTCATGAATTTAAGCCCCGCGTCGGGCTCTGTGCTGACAGCTCAAGAGCCCGGAGCCTGCTTCACACTGTGTCTCCCTCTCTCTCTGCCCCTCCCCTGCTCACGCTCTGTCTCTGTCTCTGTCTCTGTCTCTGTCTCTCTCTCAAAAATAAACACTAAAACATTTTTGAATTACCTCATAAGAGTTTGAACTGTCCCTGTGTCCAAAAATAAGCAAAATGTTAAAGGACAAGATGCGTATCAGAAATATCACAGGTAAAATGGTGCTACTTTGAATCCATGACGTGGTTACAACCCGGTGCAAAATGGACTCGAACAGAATCAGAACTGGAAACATACATGAGTAATTAGCCTGAAATGCTTTGTGCCTCACTCAAATTGAAACATCATTATTCGTCTATCAAACTAGCAAAGTTTCTTTCAATAATAATTTTGACTTGGTGAAGTCATGGTAGATTAGACATGCTTTTACATAGAAGCTTCTCCCTTCCAGGGGAATCAAAACAAATGCATTGATCAATAGAATTGTTTCAAAGAGAATTTTTGTAATTTTACGTTAGGAGGAAACACAACGGCATTTTTCCATCATATGTGGCACGTGGTGAGGCCACCTCCAGTTGAGGATGTCAAGACAGGCTCATCTCATTGCAAGGACAGCATGGTTTGAATCCTAACAGGCAGGGTTTCCTTGGGCGCTAAGTTGACCTGGCCGGTAATTGCATCAATAAGTTCACTGTTCTGGATCTAGTTTTCAGAAATCTGGATATGTTCTTTGCCTGGAAAAGAGCAGATCCTGGGCACGTCGGGGAAATGGTCTTCCACTCAGTGCATAAACTTTCACTCTAATGAACCTTCAAAATCAAATAGAAAAATTTCAACCTCACAGCAGAAGCTCATAAATTTATTCATCCTCCAAAGACTTTGTTAACAAATGTTCGGAGAAGTGATGCTCCTGGTCATCAAAGCGACTTTTAGTTTATAATCTGTCTGCTGGGTTCCCATTCTTATTCTGATTGCCTTAGGAACGTCATTAACCCTGACATAGGAGATAAATACAAAGGCAAAAACAGGGTTGAGAATGTGAGAATGCAGAGGCACAGAGGAATAGAACTGGTTAAAACAGAGAAAGCAATGAGAAAATGACAAATTTTACTTGGATGGAATCGTAGGCAGACTTTCTAAATAGACCCCCCAAAGTTGTCTTATCTTATTTCCCAGAATCTGTGAATATGACAAGATGACCCCGTCATAACATCATGCCATATTACATGGCACAGCTGAGCTCACAATTGGGGGCAGAGGTGAGGGCAGTGTAACCCCGTGAGCCCTTAAAAGTAGTGAGTTTTCTCTGGCTGGTGGCAGAAGGCAGAAGGGCTCAATAATCATTGCTGTCTTCAAAATGGAAGAAGGTTACCTGAAGAGAAATGCAGGTGGTCTGTAGGAGCTAAGGACAGTCACCGTCCAACAGCCAGCAAGGAAATGGTGACCCCAATCCCACAGTCCCAAGGAACTGAATTCTGCCAATAACCTGAAGGCAATTGTCCCCCTCCCCATAGTCAGTTTTTAAAAGCTTTCCATTTGCTAGGTAGAGGAGATCTTAATATTGATGGTGGGACCACAACGTATACATCCTTTGTCAGAAGCATTGGACAACTGGGACACCTGGGTGGCTCAGTTGGTTAAGCGTCTGACTTCAGCTCAGGTCATGATCTCACAGTTTAAGTTTGAGCCCCACATCGGACTCTGTGCTGACAGCTCAGAACCTGAAGCCTGCTTTGGATTCTGTGTCTCCCTCTCTCTTTGCCCCTTGCCTGCTCGTGCTCTCTCTCTCTCTCTCTCTCTCTCTCTCTCTCTCTCAAAAATAAATAAATGTTAAAAAAAGAAGAAACATTGGGCAGTAAGTTTTAAGGTCTTTGACCTACCAATTCAATAGGAAAATATTTAAATTCAATATAGGAAAATACCTAAGTTCAAGGCTCATCAGATAGTTATTTTAAGAAGTCAAAAAAATTAATTGACATATCTATCAATAAATCACTAATCACATATGTCTATAGCCTTGCTTCTCAAAGTGTGGTCCATGGACCAGCTTCAGGATCACATGGAAGCTGCATACAGAACCTGCAGCCCCAGACAAAAACTAGTGAATCAGCATGTCTGTGTTAATCAGATCCAAAAGGCGTGTAGCCAGACACAAGTTTGAGAGGCACCAACCCATAGACTAACCTATAGGCAATGGAAATCGGGCTGATTTTTGTAACACGTCATGAAAAAATTGGTTTATTTGAGGAATGCCAATTCGGTTTAACAATTGAATGTCAACTAATGTAATCAACTACATTAATAATTTAAAAAATACAATCATCTCAACAGATGCAGAAAAAATGTTCAATGCATGTAATACCAGTTCGTTTAAAAAAAAACATAGCAAATTAGAAAAAGAAGAACGCATCTGTTTTTCCGATAAAGTGTATCTGTGAAACCCCTAATATTAAAACATTGTACGCCTTGCTCTGGGATCCAGATAAAAACAAGTGCACACAATTTCTATTTAGTGATTTCAGTCACAATTTCCACTCACCAATGGGGATATTATGCATTATATCAAAGCAAGAGAAAAAAATGAAACTTTAAGAATGGTATAATGAGAAACAAAATCCTCAGTAACCACAGATAATAAGATAATATAAGTAAAAAATCCAAATAAGTCTACAGGCAATTTAATAGAATTAGTAATACTTTAAAAATGTGTTGGAGAGGGGTGCCTGGGTGGCTCAGTTGGTTGAGCGTCTGACTTTGGTTCAGGTTGTGATCTTACGGTTGTGAGTTTGAGCCCCGCGTCGGGCTCTGTGCTGACGGCTCGGAGCCTGGAGCCTGAGAGGGAATTCTGTGTCTCCCTCTCTCTCTCTGCCCCTCCTCCACTCACGCTTGGTCTCTCTCTCTCTCTCTCTCTCTCTCTCTCAAAAATATATAAACATTAAAGAAATTGTTTTTTAAATGTGTTGGAGATACATATATGTGTGTGTGTTCATATATGTGTTTATACAAATATATGCGCGTATATATATTTCTATATATAGTGTAGATATATAGATACACATAATATTTCTGTATACCAGTGACAAAGAGTTTCAAAATAAAATTTAAATAAATTATCAATTTAAAAAATCAAGTACCCAGAAATCTGCCAAAAAATATGCAAAACCTCTATAGGCCGAACCAATGGAAAACACTAAAAATTCCAGAAAGACACAGACACCATCCATGGCTTTTGATTCACATCAGAGGAGGCAGAAAGGGGGAGAGTATGGAACTTAAAATACAGCCACCTATCCATGCGAAAACAAATGCAATTGGACCCTGCCACAAAAACACAACGAGGCTTCTCCATATCGTCCGGATGTTACCTCCTCCACCTCTGGCCGTTCTTGGTTTTGTTGGTTTGCTTGGTGGTATAGTTGCTTGATCTTCTAGCATTTAAAAGACACATTTAAAATGTGTCTTCACTGTCAGGAAGACAGAAGATAAAGAATGGGCTAACTTACTATCTACCTTCTTGGTCGGTGTGCTTCGCAAGGTGAATGTGTGATGGAGAGCGGCTGACGTCGCTGACAATGCCCCCTCCGTTCAGCTCTTTGCGGGCCCTATCATGATGGAGTTCAAGTGATCTTGTGATGTCGTATCGTCCTTGAATGGGAACAGTTCTGGAGGCTAGAAGTCAAAATCAAGGTGTCAGCAGGGTTAGTTGCTCCTGAGAGTGGAAGAGAGCATTGTTCCTTCCTCTCTCCTGACTTCTGGGGGTTTAGTGGCCATCCTTGGCATCCAGTGGTTTGTAGAAGCATCACCCCAACCTCTGCCTGCATCCTCACATGGCCCCGTGTGCTTCCAATCACGCTCGTTTGCAAAAGATGTCCAATGACATCAAAAAATTCTCAGAATGTAATACTAAATTTAAAAATAAGCATACAAAACGGTCGTAAGATCCCAATTTTATGAAAATAATGATGTGTGTGCATGTTTAAAATATGAAAGTACAGGGGCGCCTGGGTGGCTCCGTTGGTTAAGTGTCCGACTTGGGCCCAGGTCTTGATCTCACGGTTCGTGAGTTCGAGCCCCGCGTCAGGCTCTGTGCTGACAGCTCAGAGCCTGGAGCTTGTTTCGGATTCTCTGTGCCCTTCTGTCTCTGCCCCTCCCCTGCTCATGCCCTGTCTCTCTCTGTCTCAAAAATAATAAATATTTTTTAAAAAATAATAAAATAAAATATGAAAGTACAATAAAAAACAGAGCTCAAGCATGATTTTTTTACACTTTTTCTAATTTTCACTGAGAGCAAACATTATTTTTACAATATGAAAGTAACGAATGAAGAGTGGACAGAAATCTTTTAAGTAAGAGGCTCTGGTATGGGTGAGGGATATAAAGAGGTTTCTCACTTCATAACAACAACCACAACAATGAGCATGTGCTGTGAGCCATGTGATGCTCTAAGAACTCTGTGTGTATCACTCAGCAAAGTCCTACGAGGCCAATACCTCTTTTATGCCCATTTCACGGATGACGAAAGAGCTAGACAGTCAGCAGGTCCAGGCTGGTTCAAGGGTTAAGGTAACACCCTCAGGTTCTGTCTACTTGCTCACCTGTCTGGTTCAATTCAGTTTTTCAAACATGGGTGGATGTCAGCACAATTAGTTTCATTTTGTTTGGGAATGGGGAAGGGAAGGACCCGGCGGGTTAGGATTGCTACCTGTTAATTTCCATGGGATCCAATAAATACTTCATCGGTGTTTTTCACTTTTCAATCTTAAAAAGCCCTTTGTTTGCTGCTGCTTTGCTGTTGTTTCACACGAAAAAAATCACGATGGGTACCATCAAGCAGGGGTTTCAACTCCACTCCAGCCCACGGCCTTCCCAGCCCTTCCTGTGAAAGGAGGCAGTGGACTGGCGGGAAAAATGAGCCCTAGTCCTGGAACAGGGCTCCCGTCCACTGCAGTCCAGTGGGGAGACCTTACTCTACATTTGCTCCATCTATAAAGTGAGACATCTGTGTATATCTCCACCAACTCCTTTCTGAAAGCCATGGCTGGTGAGTGGTAAAGCTGAGCTGGACCTCTAGCTCCCAACTTTAAATCAGACTAGAATGTAAGCTTGTTCTTCCTCCTGTGAAGGACAACACCACAGTGTTTCTTTCCACGTTGTGCCATAACAGGGTCTGCTCACCAATTAGGATTCCTAAATCAGCTGTCCTTTTGGTCACTCCCTGAAGCCTCACATAAAGAGCCTACTGATGGCTTGGTGTCTGTGTGCACCCGCACCTTTTGGAGGAACCATGAGTTCTGGAACACTCTGCAGATGTCCACTGCAGTCACCTCTCCTCACAGATTTCTTTGTAGTCTTTAGACTCAGTGCAGAAACCCAAACACCAGACTTGCTGCCACCACTCATGATTCCTTCTTTTACTTATTGCAAAATATAGACCATAACCCATGAGGTGAAAGTTGCAGTTGTTTGGCAAAGTCTTTAGAATCTCAAGTCACCCTTAGAGTCTGCTGCTTTCTCTAAACCCAAGAGGGCAATCAACAGAAAGATATCAGCTGATGGCAACTCAGGGGCTTCTGGCCAGACCCCAGACCCAACCTCGTGGGGTAAAGAAGTGAGGGAAACATGGAGTAAGAGTGAGGCAGAGAGTGTCACAGGAGGGGAGAGTGACTTTCCAGTTGTGTTGGGTCCCAGAAGCACAACCAGGCATGGCATGTGATATATGGGATTTCTATGGAAGATTGAAGGAGAAACTGTCTGGCTTACCAGCATAGGCCTCCCTGAAAAAGCCATGCTAAGTATAGTGCGTAGAATTGTGTCCCCAAAAAAGATTATGTTCCAGTCCTAACTCCCGGTACCTATGAATGTGACCTTATTTGGAAGAAGGGTCTTTGCCGGTATAATCAAGTTAAGATGAGGTCAAACATCCCATGTTCATGGATTAGAAGAATAAATATCATTAAAATGTCCACACTACCCAAAGAAATCTACACATTCAATGAAATCTCCATCAAAATAGCACCTCACAGAGCTAGCATTCTCACAGAGCTAGAATAGCTCTCGAATAGCTAGAATAGCATTCTCACAGAGCTAGAGCGAACGATTCTAAAATTTGTATGGAACCAGATAAGACCCCAAATAGTCAAAGTAATGTTGAAAAACAAAACCAAAGCTGGACACATCATAATTCCGGACTTCAAGTTGTATTACAAAGCTGTAATCAAGACAGTATGGCACTGGTTCAAAAACAGACACATAGATCAATGGAACAGAATAGAGGACCCAGAAACAGAGCCACAAATTTATGGCCAACTAATCTTTGATGAAGCAGGAAAGACTATTCAATGGAAAAAAGACAGTCTCTAAAGCAAATGGTGTTGGGAAAACTGGACACCACATGCAGAAGAATGAACCTGGGCCACTTTCTTACACCATACACAAAATTAACCTCAAAATGGGTGAGCGACCTACATGTGAGACAGGAAACCATCAAAATCCTAGAGGAGAAAACAGGCAACAACCTCTTTGACCTCAGCTACAGCAACTTCTTACTAAGCATGTCTCCAGAGGCAAGAGAAACAAAAGCAAACTTGAACTACTGGGACCTCATCAAAATAAAGAACTTCTGCACAGTGAAGGAAACAATCAACAGAACTAAAAGGCAAGTGATGGAATGAGAGAAGATATTTTCAACCGACAAATCAGATAAAGCGTTAGTACCCAAAATCTGTAAAGAACTTATCAAACTCAAAACCCAAAAAACGAACAACCCAGTTAGGAAATGGACAGGAAATATGAATAGACACTTTTCCAAAGAAGACATTCAGATGGCTACAGGCACAGGAGAAGACGCTCAACATTACCCATCATCAGGGAAATATAAATTAAACAATGAGATACCACCTCACACCTGTCAGAATGGCTAAAAATAACAGCTCGGGAAACAACAGACGTTGATAAGGATGCAGAGAAAGGGAACCCTCTTGCACTGCTGGTGGGAACGCAAGCTGGTGCAGCCACTCTGGAGAACAGTATGGAGGGTCCTCAAAAAATTAAAAATAGAACTACCTTACGAGCCAGCAATTGCAGTACTGGGCATTTATCCATGGGATACAGGTGCGCTGTTTCGAAAGGACACATGCACCCGCGTGTTTGTAGCAGCGCTATCGACAATAGCCAAAGTATGGAAAGAACCCAAACGTCCATCGACTGATGAATGGATAAAAAAGATGTGATATACATACAATGGCATGTTACTCAGCGATCAGGAAGAATGAAATCTTGCCATTTGTGACAACGTGGATGGAACTAGAATGTATTATGCGAAGTGAAATAAGTCAGAGAAAGACAGACATATGATTTCACTCATGTGGAATTTAAGAAACTCAACAAGTGAACGTAGGGGAAGGGAAGGGAAAAGTAAGATCAAAACAGACAGGGAGGCAAACCATAAGAGTCTCTTAAATACAGAGAACAAACTCAGGGTTGCTGGAGGGGTGTTAGGTGGGGAGATGGGCTAAATGATGATGGGCATTAAGGAGAGCACTTGTTGGGATGAGCACTGGGCATCATATGTAAATGATGAATCACTGGACTCTCCTCCTGCAACCATTATTACCCTATATGTTAACTAACTTGGATGTAAATAAATAAAACTTAAACAAAACAAAACAAAACAAAACAAAACAAAAAAGATGGACTGGGGTGGGCTCTACTCAGTTGCCTGGTGCCATTACAAGCAGAAGGAACTTTGGACATAGCACAGACACCCAAAGGGGGAGACCTCCATGAGAAGACAGAAGTAGATGTTGGGATGATGCATCTACAAGCCAAGGAATTCCAAAGATTGCTGGTAAGCACCAGAAGCTGAGAGAGGCATGGAAATGGGTTCTCCCTCAGAACCACCAAAACAGCCCACCTGCTGACTCTTTGATTTTGGACTTCTAGCCTCCCAAACTGTCAGAGAATACATTTCTACTCCTTTAGACACCCATCTTGTGGTAACTTGTTCAGCAGTTCTAGGAAACTAAGACACTGAGAGTGAAGTCCACTCTAGCAGCCACCTTCCGGCCCAGGGATCGTGCCTGTCCTGTTGGCGATAAGCCAAGGTGTCCCTGTGACTTTTTCCTTAAAGATCATTACATCTGGACAGCTCAATCGTTGTCAAAGGCTTAGTCCAGAGCCAGCAAACTGAAAGTATCCACACACACCCATCCCTACCCTGACTGTAAAAAACTCTACAGCCAAACCTTCTTTTGTTATTATTAGTATTGTAGAGAAAGAACACGCACATGTGTGAGCGGGGAGAGGGAGAGAGATAGAGGGTGAAAGAGAGAGAATCCTAAGCAGGCTCCACGTTCAGGGTAGAGTCCTACACAGGGCTCGATCCCATGATCCTGGGATCGTGATATGATTTGAAATCAAGAGTTGGATGCTCAACCATCTGAGCCACCCAGGCACCCCCTATAGCCAAACCTTCTAAGGCAGAGGGCTGGGATCCTATGTTGAGAGAACTTTCAAGATCAGAATTCCCAACCATCCTTAAAGATTCTTTCCAGTCTTTTCCAGAGACTTCAGGCAAGTTCTTCCTTAAACCCATCACTCACACCCATCTTCCTTGCAGAGGCAGAGGAGACAGCGGATAGAAGGAAGCCGTTTCTCCTCCAGCTCCAACAAGCTCTGACCTCCTGAGCCATACTGAACATCCCTTCCTTCAAGGTGGCTAAAGTCCCTGAAGCTACTGGCTTTCCATACCCCCTTTTAAATTCACCTCATTTGCTGAGACCCAGCATAAAGCAAAAGGGGATCATAAGACGAGATAATTTGCAAAGGACTTCAAGAGGAGAAAATGATTTTGTTTTAGAGTTAGCCATCAGATTCATTGTTTACATCGGCAGCTCTTTTTTCCACAGGGTAAAGAGAAAGCTGAGAAATACTGAGCTGGAATATAGATGTTGGAATTGAGCTATTTGTATTAGGCTCAGTTTGTTGGGGACGGGGGAGAAAAAGGAGATGCTGACGGCTTCTTGGCGATGCTCCCTGTTTTCCAGTAAAGGCGAAATGGGGTGGCCCGCCTTACGACTCAGTGATATTCAGAACCCAATCCTAAAAAAGTGCATCCAAACTCTTTCCCCCGTTCTGGTCCCAGACGAGCTATTTTGCAACCTAAAACCTGGTAGTTTGGTCGTATGCTTTTAAGAATTCTCATAGTATTTGACACAGTGATAACTAGACATCTGTCTCTTCTCTTGACTTCAACTAAGGCTAACTGAATTGGAAACAACATGCTCCATGGTGAGGAGAATGATTTGTTTTGGACTGAGATTTAGAGAAATGGCAGGTCATGGGGGAACGTGTTGTGCCACGTCATGAAAACCAAAACAGAGTGAATCTAAGAATACCATTATCGTTCTAGACCCCATGAACTTTATCTAAACCAGGGCTTGGCAAACATTTTCTGTAAAGGCCAGATAGTAAATATTTTAAGACTTGCAACCATGTGATCACTGTAGCAACAGTTCAGCTCTGCCACTGTGGCAAGAAAAGAGCCACAGATGACAACCTTTACAAGGAAGGTGCTGGAATAAGAATCACCAGTGCAGGAATGAGATGACTGCAGAGCCAAATGATCTGATGGAGAATAACGAGTTCATCTATGGAGAGTGATTAAACACTCAGTGAGTGTTTGCTTCTCTTACCTTGGCCAGTAAGGTTAGTAATTTGGCTGCCTTACAACGTCTAATCTTCGGAAAACACTATTCCTAACCAGTTTTCGGTCACAACGCAATGGCCCGGTGAAGATACTTGAAGACAAACAATAGAAGCGATTTTTTATTTTTCTCATATTTCGTCTCTCCAATCAATTCAGCAAATTTAGTTCTATCATCTGTGATAGGCTGAGTATTAAAAAAAGGAAGTTGGTATAGTATCCCACAGATAGATATGATGATACAACTTTGGATAATAAGCTAAGCATTGAGAGTTTCTTTTCTTTTCTTCTTAGTTTTCCCTCACCATAAAGAGCAATGATTTAGGTGAAAGGATATCATGCAATAATTTGAGAAATTGGAAATTGTCACCTTGTTGCCCAAACAGTGCTTCATACTATATGATGTACTTACAGATGATTGCAACCTAATGTGGTCTTTTATGTGATGGTAATCAATCTAGAAACTATTAGCATGTAACATTTTTATTGATGAATCATAATCTCAACTGAAAGAGGCTAACTCTTCAGCTCTTGGAACTCATGAGTCTTTATAGACAGCCCAGAATGTTACATAGAATTCTAACAATTATGGAGGAGAGCCAAAAACAAATCAAAGAAACCATTTACTGCTTAATGTATTTATCCAACCCTTCTACCAGAAATATTTTCAGTTTTGAGAAGAAAATGTCCTTTGGCATTAACTAAATACCTGCATTCATTTAAAACATTCTACTAAGAATAAATCACATTATACAACCATTAAAGGACTAGATCGATACATTATGGTTAGTGGTTGGGCTTGATGTAATAAAGCATTTTAGTATATTTGACTATAGACACATAAAACTATTCAAATGATGAGAAATTTAATTATATAACCAGTACTCAATGCTTCTGCACCCTCTGGAAGACAAGGCACCCATGGTCACTTTGGCAGTAAGAGGCAGGCACCAGCTCTTAGAAGTTTTGGCCTAGAACTGGCATTCATTACTTCATCTTGCAACATATCGGTCAGGAGCTCTGTCCACGTGAGCACATGGACACTTGGTGGGTAATAATTACAAAATGTGATGCTGTAGAAACCAGTTAGAACTGCAAAAGACGTTTAGCAGGTGAATTTGAGTCTGGGTTATTGGAGAGAGATCAAGGAGAAACCAGTTAAAGGGGAAGAGAAAGAAATCCATTAAAGGGGAGGGAGAGGGAGGGAAAGAGTGAGGGACGGAGGGAGGGAGAAAAAGGAAGAGGGAAAGAAGAGGGGACAAGAAACGAAGAGGGAGTGGGTGGGAAAGGTAGAGGGGGAGGGTGGGGGGAGAGGGGAGGGAGAGAGGGAGAGAGGGAGACAATACCCAAGCTAAAGCCCCAAACCTGACCACCAGCCTGAATTTCATTTGGGAGACAGGCTTAACAGTAGCAATGAGAATTATAAAACAAAAGCTACAGGTCTTGGGAGCTTCCAGACACAATAGGAAGCATCCGAGAATACATTTTAAATTAAGTTGCACCAGCAGAATTATGTTTTTGAGAAAAGCGGGACGTCTTCTGGTCTGTCCAAATTACAGTCAGTGTACTATATTCAGATCTAAGTAACAAGGGGAAACAAAACTGGGAAATTCTAGAATATATGCAAACTGGATACATCAGGCCAGAGCATTGCCCTTCTCTTTGGTGGCTTGGAATACAGGGAGTGTGTGAGAGTGTGTGCATGTGAGACAGCGTGTGTGTGTGTGTGTGTGTGTGTGTGTGTATCCTAGGTTACCAGTGACTTTGTTTTAGTTCAGCAGAGGAGACGTGAAACCTTCCCTACTCTTCCCCCGTGAGAAACACAGCCATCACCAAGGGGAACATAAACCTAGCGATTTGTGTGGGCTGCTGATCGTAGTCAGAGAGCAGGGAATCCCTCACATATCCTTCAACGATAGCACCATTCTCAGTGCCTACATAAATAATCTATTGGGTGAACCATTTGGTTCTGATAGAAAGACATATGTCTCTCTCACGCAGTAACGGTATTTTAATTGCTAGAAGTTAGTCCCGGTTTAGTGGACTGACCTTAGCTGCAGGCAGAAAGCAGCTGTCATGAGAGAAAGTAAATCCTTGGCTTGGTTTTGCAAGCTCGGAGCCCAGAAGGATTGCAACCAGCCTGGACGTTTTCCAGAGGAGCAACTGCCTTGCCACTGTCTCCATCAATATTGTATTCTTCTGTCAGATTAACTATTGTTCATGTAATTTTCAACGTAATACAAGTTAAATCGGAAGGGGTAATAAAATTGAGTATCGTCGGGCCACGGACAGAAGGCAGTACATTTTCTAAAAGTGACTAAAAGCATAGACTTTATTGGAAGACCACATATGTCACCGTTGATATCGACTATACGTGGAACTGATGTTGATCGCCTGCACAGCAGTCCCTTCTGTGTCCCTTCCCCTTGTTGGCGGGTGCTGCCTCCAGCAGAGAGGCTACAAGTGCCAGAGACACCTTCTCGGCCAGGATTGGGCTTATAATCCAGGTGCTCTCAATGAGAGCTAAGGGAAATTCTGCAGGAGAGGAAACAGACTCAGGTTTCTTACGAAATACTTCGTAGTAAAGAATACATGTCTGCCCCTGCCTCGGTGCTGAGCCAAGATGCAGCACGGTGACCATCTATGGGGAACCTTTCCTGCACTCGTGGCCTGATAGCCCATAGAAGGGGCACAACAAGAAAGGATTTTTCCCTGTTAACGAAGAAAAGGAGGCAGCTCCCCCTCCTTAAAGGATCCCTCCAACTCCAGCCCTTGGTAGATAAATAAAATCTCTCCCAGAAGCCAGACAACCCCAGGCGTGTCCCTGCATTTAAGACCTTGGGGGTGTTCCAGGTCTCCTTCGCCTTGGAATAGAAAACCTAGGCAGATAGCATCTCCAGCCTTCCTGGTACCCAGGGAGGGCTTACCCTAGACTCCTACTCTGGGCTGTAACCACTGGGGTGTTTGAGGAGAAGAAAAGTTTGAAAATCCCTTTGAGTTTTTTTCATTTTCTTTTCGTGTTTTCATCAGATGATCACATGTACCTACAAGGTCAATCAGAGCCGCTATGTGCTGTTATTCCACAGCCACGTGCTGTTTGTAGCAGCCAAAAGCTGGAAACAACTCAAATATCCATCAGCGGTAAGATGTGTGACGTTGGTATATTTATACAGGGGAATGATACACAGCAACGAGAATGGAGTGTGGATGATCTCACATATCTGACGCTGAACAACATATATGTTGAAGCCAGATGGAAAAGGGTGCATTTCTTGTAATGATATGCAAATGATGGCCAAATTAGGGAAAAAAAGATTTATTAATTAAAGATACTGGGTTTCAAGGTGTCGGGTAAGTATTGGCTGAGGAAGGCGGGAAGGTTGCTTCTGAAATGCTAGAAAGACTGTCCGTTTTTTCTTTCTTATTTCTTTTTTTTACCGCGGTTAGAACACGTAATACGAGGTCTCCTCTCTTAACAAAGTTTTCAGTGCGCACCGTATGCGGTTATGGGGAGGCACCATGTGGTACAGCCAATCTCTTACTCATCTCGCTGAACAGAAACTTTGTACCCGTTGAACCCTAACTCCCGTTTTCTCCTCCCAGAAAACCCTGGTAGCCACCATTCTGCTCTGTTTTCTGGGGGTATGACCGCCTTAGATACTTCACGTGCGTGGAATCATGTAATATTTGTCCTTCTGTGGCTGGCTTATTTCACTTTAGATAATGTCCTTAAGGTTCATCCACGTTGTAGCAGATGGCAGGATTTCCTTCCTTTTTAAGGCTGAAGAACGCTTTATCGTAGGCATCGACCGCATTGTCCTTATCTATTCATCTATCAACAGACATTAGCCAGATGGTTGTAGAACCCATTGTCCTCATTTGTGAAGAGTCTTAGGAGGTCAGACTTTACATAGGAGCACTGAGAAACCCAGGGGAGTTTTATTTCCCTACACATACCTTCCTACTTTTAGACATTATTTGAGGATGTGCTATGCAGACTCCAACAGCTGTCTGGCAACCACAGTGGGGAACATTCTTGGCACTCCGGGCTTCCACTGTCACAGATGGTAAATGTCATTTCTTGAAGGCACTTTTAGTTGAATGTGTGTTATCCACAGCCAAAAAGTGTCCTGATTCATATAAAATTACAGGAGAAGGTCTTCTCTTTCTTCTCTTTCTGCCTTAGGTTGTTGTTGTTGTTGCCAGTGAGTGCTTAGGGAGTCACTCACAAATCACTTGATCCCTGTGGAAAACATCCCTAAAAGTGGACCCCAGAAGTCTGGGGACTTAAGGAGAGTCTGGCATCATAGGAGGCTAAAGACCAGAGATGAATGGGAGCATTGTGTGATGGTGGTCAGATTCATGACCTTTTGAGGCCCCTGAGGCCAGCAAGGGAAGCTGAGACTTGAGCTCTGCCCCTGCCCCCACGTGGCCAACACCCAATTCAAGATCAACCCTCAGCAGATCCCCACTGGCCACACCTTTCCTCAGACTTGACCTGAGAACACAATAAACATATGGTGACAGGTGCCTCTGCCCACCTCAGTCCTTCAGTCCTAGGCATAGATGCTGGGATGGGCTGTCAGCAAAGCATGCAGGAATCCTAAGGACATCGGGAGGCACTTGAAGGTGCCATTTGATTCCATTTGCTTTTTAAGAAGGTGACACTCTCTACAGGAACAGATCCGAGGAAGGCAAAAGTAGATTCCTTCACATTTCTGGTATTTCCTATGAGGTGTCTCATACCCGGCCAAAGTGTTCAGGTAGAAAATGGACCTAAGAAGCCATCCAAGGTCTTAACTTTTCATTAGAAACTAATTTGGGGGCATGTCAACTGCCAACTCTCTAGAAAGACTGCCAGGATTTTCCGTTGATCAAGCAAAGCCAAGTTTATTACCAACTGCAGTGAGGAAAGGCGCCATCTTGACAAAGTAAAATGTGTCTCAGAAGGGCGAGATCACACTGAATATTTATAGGGTTTCAGATTCTGGACTCCAGAGCTTTAAGGCATGTCTTCCTATGCAGGGATTTAACTGGGATTGGGCAAAGTTCACAGTATATTCGTTTAGGTTGGAAGCACAGCTCAACCAGGGTTTCAAAGCAAGTCTCGAGAGGCAAACTGTGGGATGATAAACCAGTAACTTACCCTGCTAGGTGATCCAACACCCAGAAAGGGGGCTGCTTGAGGTATCTGGTGTTTGGATAAATTGATCTGGGAAATTCCTGAAACAAATAACAAGGTTATTTACTGGTATAGGTTTCTCCCACTGAGAAAGAATTTCCTAGAAGAAAAATCAGGTATGTTGATATAACCATCCCTAGATACCCCTCTTGATGGTTAAGTTATGTGATGTAGAAGGTCTCCATTCTCAGGTGTCTGACATATTCTGCTCATGAAACTCTACACCGTGTGATGTTTGTTCTCATGCAGACGTACCATGGGGCGCCGTAGGTTATTAGCCTAGAAAGTTCCCCTTTGGTGTCATAACTGCATCCTCACCCTAAAAGGAGTGTTATCAGGGATGTGAAGTCCACAGGCTTTCGATCCAAACAGATAGAGGCTCTCCTTGCTTGTTTGTTTGGGGGATGTGAATCAGGAGAGGCTAACTTGCTCAGTCCTCGTACTCTATGAAGGAGGTACCGTCACTGGGAAAGAGGAAAGCGTCCTGACCCTCCTCTCCTCTTAGACTAGGTCTGTCCTACATTGAGCATGTCATACATGTCAACCTGGGCGCTTGGGAAACATTCATACATCGGGGAGGGAAAGGCTTCCTTCCTAAACTTTTGCGTTCTGAGGCAAACCCCGAAGGGCAGAAACTTCCTAAAAGCAGCCTTGCGTCACAAAGACATCACAATACTGCCACAAATCAAAAATTCCTTTCAGCAGTATTTCATTTTGTCCATGCGCTTTCTGGTTCCCCTCCAAGAGAAGCTCATCTGTCTCTCCATCTTGCAGAAGAAGAGTGTCCTATCGTGCTTTAGCATCTAGGCCCGCTGTTCTGGACTCCTGGGTTGAGTCCCCTGGGCAGCCCTTGTCTCACTATGCATCTGTAGTACTTCTGCTTCCTAGCCACGTGGCTGTCCGGTTATTTTTGCCTGTGGCACTTTGAATCGCTTTCATCTCCACTGCCCATATCTCTGCACGAGTACTAGGGTAGAGGACGTGGTCCTGGGTTCCATCCACCATTCTCTTATAAGACCCTCCCATCTACCATTACCACGTGAAGCTTCCAAATTTCTTCAGGGACACCAGCCTGCCTCTGGAATGTCCTAGAAGAAAATCATAATTCTGAGTTTCTACTGCCTTTTCTTGGGTCTTGAAGAAAACTGGTATTGGCTTTGGCTGCATTGATCCAACCTCTGAGAATGGCTGTGGGCCATCCTTGACTCACTGTCCAAAGGGGACTTTGGCCATCCCTGAAAAACAATTCTGTACCTATTACTTCAGATGTTTCCAGGGGCTTCTCCACCTCCAGGGCCAATTTTTATAATACTGGTGAAGTCGAATTCCAAGTAGGATCCTGCTATGGGCTAAACTGTGCCCTCCCCAACTCATACATTGAAGCCCGTAACCCTTAGTGCCTCAGGATGTGACTGCATTTGGACATCAGAATTTTAAGCAGTAATTAAGTCAAAACGAGGTCGTTAGGGTGGGCCCCCTTCCCACATGACTGGTATTTTCATAAGAGGCGATTAGAACACGGATGTGCACACACACTGAACAAGAGCTACATGAGGGCATAGTGAGATGGGTGGCCAGCCACAAGCCAGGAAGAGAAGCCTCAGAAGAAACCTGCTGATACCTTGACCTCAGAAATCCAACCCTTAGAACTATTCTGTCACCAAGCGGACTTTGACCTGTTATGCCCAGAATTCGTGATCCCCAAAGACCACTAGGGAGCCGAGTCCGATGCAAAAGCAAAGAGCCTTTATTCGAGCTAGCTCGAGCTCAATCCCCTACCTGCACCGACGCAGCGGTGAGATACCAGGGAAAGAGAGCGAGTTTCAAAAGCACAAAGGTTTTATAGGGGTCTAGGGGCAGCCGATTGGCTGGGGAAGTGGCGTGTTTTGATCAGGAAGCTTGAATGGGTGAGCGGGAGGTCACTCAAAGGGAGGAGGCGTGGTCTAGGTGAAGGACACAGAACAAGATGGAGTCGGCTGGTGTAGGCCCGCCCTTTCATTCCCCCCTTGTCATGTAGCTTACGGACCCAATCATGGGACCGGCTGCATTTATGGTGACAAAGAGAGCAGAGTCTGGAGGTTTACGCAAAGTTCTGGGAACCAAGTGTCCCTGGGGTGGCTCTGGAAGGTCTGATTAAGTATTGTCCCCGAGCTGGTGTCTATGATCTGCCAGGTGATGTTTTGGGGGGCATATGAGTAATGACAAGCAGAGTTAACAGAGTTACCAATATTAGGTGGGTCGAATGTGCTGTAGCTTGAGCTTGAGCGGGTTATGTTGGTCCCGACTGATGGCCCATCGCGTGACGAAGTCCTTCCGGATCGAGGAGGGGTCCGCTGGCTGGGCGTGGGTGTGATGGACCCAGGTCGCGATGCCGTCTACCTTGAGAGCGGTGGGGGTTGTCAACACCACGATGTAGGGTCCCTTCCAGCGCGGCTCGAGAGTCTCTCGGTGGTGCCTCTTGACGTAGACCCAGTCTCCCGGCCTGTACTGATGAGGTGTCGGGATCGGGCCAGCCTCGTAGATGGCACGGAGACGCGGCCAAATGTCCTCGTGCGCCCTCTGGAGCCCGCTCAAGGAAAGAAAAAGTTCTTGATCTTTAAACTCAGCAATAAGTTCAGCTCGAAGGCTGGGAATAACAGGGGGTGGCCTGCCAAACATGATCTCGTAGGGAGTAAAACCCAGAGTGTAAGGAGTGTTTCTAACCCGGTAAAGGGCAAACGGTAGGAGAGTCACCCAGTCCCCGCCAGTCTCCATGGTTAATTTGGTAAGGGTCTCTTTTAGGGTTCTATTCATTCTTTCTACCTGTCCTGAGCTCTGGGGCCTATAAGCACAATGTAATTTCCAGTTTGCCCCCACCACCTTGGCTACTGCCTGTGTTACCTGCGAGATAAAAGCTGGTCCATTGTCTGATCCTACCAGGGCAGGAAAACCATACCTGGGTAAGATGTCTTCTAGTAGCTTCTTAGCCACCGTCTGAGCCGTTTCATGCTTGGTTGGGTATGCCTCCACCCAGCCAGAGAAGGTGTCTGTAAATACTAAAAGATATTTAAAACCATACTTTCCTGGTTTGACTTCAGTGAAGTCGACTTCCCATTGGGCTCCCGGTCTGGTGCCTCTGAGCCTGGTTCCTTTTTTATTTGATGTGGCCCTCGCGTTGGTGAGTTGGCAGGTCTTGCAGGCAGATACAATTTGCTCTATTTTGGTGTCCTGTTGGTGAATCTTAATTCTGGCATGTCGGATTAAGTCTTTTAATTTTCGGGCCCCCATGTGAGTAGACCGATGCATGTGCTCTAATATTGAGACTCCGAGCTGGTCTGGCAACACGAGTTCCTTGTTAGGTGTATACCACCATCCCTTTATCTCCTGGGCCATGGGGAGTTTCTTGATCCGCTGTAATTCCTCCTGGGAGTACTTGGGCTGGTCTGGTAAAACTGGGTCTCCCGGTCTGGTAGTTGTATGGTCATGGTGGGGACTGGAGTAAGGGCTACTGCCTTGGCTGCCTGGTCAGCCTTTCGATTACCTCTAGCTACTGGGTTATCAGCTTTTTGGTGCCCTTGGCAGTGGATAATGGCTAGCTTGGCAGGAAGCCATAAGGCTGTAAGCAGGTCAAGTATCTCCTGCTTATTTTTTATAGTCCGTCCTTCTGCCGTCAGTAACCCCCTCTCCTGATAAATTGCCCCATGAATATGAGCTGTGGCAAATGCATAATGGCTGTCTGTGTAGATGTTGAGCCGTTTTTCAGCTCCCAGCATCAGCGCCTTGGTGAGGGCTATGAGCTCTGCTCGCTGGGCTGACGTTCCGGAGGGTAGAGCCTCCGCCCATACGGTATCGGTTTCGGTGACCACCGCTGCACCCGCATACCTGTGTCCGCCTCGCACAAAGCTGCTGCCATCAGTGAACCAAGTAGCCTCAGCATCGGGGAGGGGCCGGTCGGTCAGGTCCGTCCGGAATCCATGTACTTGTTCCAGGATTCCCGCACAGTCATGTAATGGAGCACCTAGGTCAGGGTCGGGCAGCAGGGTTGCAGGATTGAGGGCTGCACTGGGGTGGAACCGCACTCGTGGAGGGTTGAGTAGGAGGCTCTGGTAATGAGTCATACGTGTATTGCTCATCCATCTATCTGGAGGCTGTTTCAGGACCCCTTCAATAGCGTGTGGGGTCGTGATCCAGATCTCCTGTCCTAGGGTCAGTTTGTCTGCATCCTTGACTAGGAGTGCTGTCGCTGCAATAATTCTTAGGCATGGCGGCCAGCCGGCAGCCACTGGGTCTAGTTTCTTAGACAGGTAAGCCACTGGACGGTTCCAGGGGCCTAAGGCTTGAGTTAGAACTCCTTTTGCTATTCCCTTATGCTCGTCTACAAAGAGGTGGAAGGGCTTTGTAATGTCCGGTAGGCCCAGGGCTGGGGCACTTAGGAGGGCCCTTTTTAACTGATTAAAGGCAGTTTCTTCTTTTTCAGCCCATTTAAATGTTTTCCCCTCTTTGGTAGCTTCATATAGAGGCCTGGCGATCTCAGCAAAACCTGGAACCCAGAGGCGGCAGTAGCCGGCTGATCCTAGGAATTCCCTCACTTCTCTTCGGGAGGTGGGAGTAGGGATCTTTAGGACAGTTTCTTTTCTGGCTTCTGATAACCGCCGCTGTCCACCCTCCAGGATATATCCCAGGTAACTTACCCTCTCCCTGCATATCTGAGCCTTCTTCGCGGATGCGCGGTATCCTAAGGCCCCCAGGGTAGCCAGCAGGTCCTGGGTCCCTCGCTCACAGTCTTTGGCAGTGTCAGCAGCAATCAGGATGTCATCTACATACTGTAGAAGGGTGAGGCCAGGGTGCTCCCTTCTGTACTCACCCAGGTCCTCGTGTAGTGCCTCGTCGAAGATGGTGGGTGAATTTTTGAATCCCTGAGGTAGCCGTGTCCAGGTGAGTTGTCCGCTGTAGCCCTCCTCCGGGTCATGCCACTCGAAGGCGAACAAGGGTTGGCTCTGGGGTGCCAGCGGCAGACTGAAGAAGGCATCCTTTAAATCTAGTACAGTATACCAGACCCTAGAGGGCGCTAAGGAGCTCAAGAGAGTATATGGGTTGGGAACAGTTGGGTGTATGTCCACGACCCTCTTATTTACTTCCCGGAGGTCTTGTACCGGTCGGTAGTCATTTGCGTGAGGCTTTTTGACCGGCAGTAAGGGGGTGTTCCAGGCAGACTGGCAAGGAACTAGTACCCCTAGGCTTCGTAGTCTCCGGATGTGTGGCTGGATCCCCTTCCGGGCCTCCTGAGACATGGGGTATTGTTTGATCCTTACCGGACTCTCTCCTGGCTTGAGCTCTACCAGGACTGGGGTCCTATGAGCGGCTAGTCCCATCCCCCCTGTCTCTGCCCAAACCGAGGGGAATTCTTGTAGCCATCTGTCTATATTATCCTCTCTCGGGAGCGCCTCCTGGTGGAGGAGATATTCATCCTCCAGTTTCATGGTCAGGACCTGGGTGGTGTGGCCCTTGCCATCGGTGACCTGAGGCCCCCCTTGTCTGAAAGTTATCTGAGCTCCAATCTTGGTCAGTAAGTCCCGTCCTAACAGCGGGTAGGGGCATTCTGGTATTACCATAAAGGAGTGGGATACCCGGCCCGTTCCCAAATCTACTGTTCTTCGGGTAGTCCATGAATACTGGCTCATACCAGTTGCCCCTTGTACCCAGGACTTCTTGCTAGCTAGTTTTCCTTGTGGGGTGCGGAGGACCGAATGTTGTGCTCCGGTGTCGACAAGGAAGTCAATAGGGGTCCCCTCCACTTTAAGAGTTACCCTGGGTTCGGGGAGAGGGTCCGAACCCTGACTCCCCTAATCACTTAGTTCATCCAGCTCTAGGACTTTTACTTGATCCGTCTTGCTTCCCTTCCCGCCGGCCCTTTTCAGACAATCTCGGGCCCAATGCCCTATCTCCTTGCAGTATGCGCACTGATCCTTCTGCAGCCTCTGCTTCCCCCCCTTGGTGGTGCTTTTACCTTTTCTTGCGTCGCCTGCCAGTTGCCGGAGACGGCGGTCTCGTTCCTCGGGGAAGTCAGCAGTGGTAGCTAGCAGTATTCTGGCCAGGTCTCGAGTCTGCTTACTGCTGGCAGCCGCCATGGCGCGAGCCTGCTTGTCCTCAGGAGGCTCCCGGTTATTATATACCTTTTCAGCTACCACCAGTAAGTCCTGCAGACTTTTTTCTCCTAGTCTATCTATTTTCTGTAATTTTCTCCTAATGTCTACGGCTGATTGGTTTACAAAGGCCATGATAACAGCTGCCTTGCTTTCCGGAGCCTCTGGATCCATGGGGGTATAGGTACGGAATGCCTCCATGATCCTTTCTAAAAAGGCAGCCGGAGATTCATCTTTTCCCTGTTGTACATTTCCTACGTTGGCCAAATTGGTTGGCTTTCTAGCAGCCATTCGGAGACCCCCCATTAGAGTCTGGCGGTAGACCCGGAGCCTCTCCTTACCTTCTGCCGTGTTGAAATCCCACTGGGGCCGAGTTAAGGGGAAGGAGGCATCTATCTGAGCCTGGTTGGTGGTGGGATTCCCATCTGCGCCCGGAACTAGTTTTCGGGCCCCATTGAGGATTCTTTCTCTTTCTTCAGTTGTGAACAGGACCTGCAAAAGCTGCTGGCAATCATCCCACGTGGGCTGATGGGTAAAAAGAACAGAGTCTAATAAATCAATAAGCCCTGCCGGTTTCTCGGAAAACTTAGGATTCTGAGCTTTCCAATTGTAGAGGTCACTAGTGGCGAAAGGCCAATAGTGATGGGGCTGATTCCCCTCCGCGTCTGGGGGTCCGGTGGCTCGCAGGGGCAGAATAGTGGAGTCGGCGGCGGAGGCGGATTGCTCCCTCTGAGCCCTTTGTCTGGTAAAGGGCGGGCTTCCCCCTGGAGCGTTTCCGCCTCCCGCTCTCGGAACAGCGTCTGCCTCCCCCGGAGGGGGAGGATGGTGTTCTTCCGGCATCCTAGAGGGGTTATACGGGGGAGGAAAAATTAATTCTTCTTCAGTACCCCCCTGTAGGACAGGGTAGAGGGGTGCTGAAGGCTGGGTAGGACGTTTCCTCTTCTCTGCCTCCTGCAAAGCAAGAATGGGTTTTGGCTCCGGAGGGATCAGGGTTAGGAAGGGCTTAAGCCAAGAGGGTGGGTAGAGGTGTAGTCTGAGTCTGTCCCATAACGTCCGTCCAGTAAGTCCACAGAGCAAAACAGAGAAACACAAAAACAGACAAACAGAGGGCCCCTAGAAAGTCTTCCAACTCCATGGAAGCAAAACTGAAAGCTAGCTTAGACCTTTGAGGGGATTCCACGTCCCTCCAAAACCGATGAGGGGATTCCACGTCCCTCCAAAACCGATGAGGGGATTCCACGTCCCTCCAAAACCGATGAGGGGATTCCACGTCCCTCCAAAGACGACGGCCTCACGCCGACCAGCGGGAGCGACCCGACTCGTCTCAGACCTTTGAGGGGATTCCACGTCCCTCCGAAACAGATGAGGGGATTCCACGTCCCTCCAGAAGGGAGAATCGGAACGTCTTCCGAAACTCCCGGCCCGTGGCCCTCCAGTGCGTCCACTTAGACCGCGTCGGGCACTACCAGAATTCCAGAAATGAGCTCACACAGAAAAGACAGAACAAACAGACACTAACCGTGGCCAGTCAGGCTCTCCGGGTCGGGGGTCCCTTGGGGGTCTTGGGGATCCCGGGCCGAGCCCCCAAATGTTATGCCCAGAATTCGTGATCCCCAAAGACCACTAGGGAGCCGAGTCCGATGCAAAAGCAAAGAGCCTTTATTCGAGCTAGCTCGAGCTCAATCCCCTACCTGCACCGACGCAGCGGTGAGATACCAGGGAAAGAGAGCGAGTTTCAAAAGCACAAAGGTTTTATAGGGGTCTAGGGGCAGCCGATTGGCTGGGGAAGTGGCGTGTTTTGATCAGGAAGCTTGAATGGGTGAGCGGGAGGTCACTCAAAGGGAGGAGGCGTGGTCTAGGTGAAGGACACAGAACAAGATGGAGTCGGCTGGTGTAGGCCCGCCCTTTCAGACCCACTCGTAATTTTATTGAACATGTAGTCTACCCTCTACCTTCTCTAGAAATTATTCTCTTGAATGAGAGTAAGGATATCTATCATTTCGAATGAGCAAAGGAAGCTTTAAGCTATGTTTTCACGTAGTGTCTGTCACAATAATGCTGGGCAGATTGATAAGGTGGGGGCGGGTGCCCTTGCAAACTAAAAAAAAAAAAATTCCAAGAGGAAAAGCTTACTATTTCCCCAAGCAGGTGGAGTCTGAAGAGAAAGAAAGACTAGAAGCTCTGACTTATTCCAGAATACATAGTCATTGCCTTAGGCAACCCCGAAGGCAGCCACAGGAACTTCACCCACCCTGTAAACAACTATATAGTAAGAAACTGCCCCAAGCCTCTGCCCGAGGAATTGTGCCAGATAACAGAGAAAAGATTGCATCTAAATAAAATGCTAATCACGAGGAGAAATAAACGATACATTGTCTAAACCCACAAAACGGTAGTAATGAGTTGTGCAAATACTAGCTAGCAAACACCCAGCTACAGGGTATGAAGCTGTCAGCCAAGTTAATTTAGGTTATGTTTTATGGTGCCATATATCTGGAAACGATTCTTAGGGGTTATGTTCTGATGCAAATAATTTAGAAGGTTGTAAGACTGGAATGGACCCAACAGTCGTTGTGTGATTAGTCTTCCCATTATAGGTAGGTAATATTTGTGGCATCTGTGAACTGAGTCGGGAGGCCAGGCGCTCCTGGCTGCCTGCCTACATTGCACTCAAGGTAATGAGGACTTGATAGCAAGGGAAAACCTGGTCAGGAAAGACAGTATTCCTTAGAGAGTGAAATACAGAAGGTACTGAGACGGTGGCCAACCCATTTGTGTATAATGAGGCCATCCTGGTAAATACACTAAAATACACCAAATGCACAATTGCTTTCATTCTTATGTCTTCACGGCAATTTAAGGTGATGTTTCCGTTCTTTACCTTGAGAGGAAAAACTATTACTTTAATATGCATGCATCAGTTATTTATTACCGTGGAACACATGGCCACAAACTTCACGGCTTTAAACAACTCACATTTACTATCTCACAGTTTTGGTGGGTCTGGATTTCAGGCATGGCTCAGCCTGGTCCTCTGCTCATAGTCTCGCCAGGCTGAAATCAAGATGTTGGCTGGGCTACATTCTCATCTGGAGGCTTGACTGGGAAGAATTCCCAAGTTCACTCCCCAAGTTCACACAGGCTGTTGGCAAAATGTATCTCCTGGTGGTCGTATGACTGAGCTCCCCAATTCCTTGACGGATGTCGGCCAGAGGCTAATCTCAGTGCCCAGAGGCCTCCAACAGCTCCCAGCCACATGGCTTTCTCCATGGACTCTCTCACAAATGGCACCTTACGTCTTCAGAGCCAGCAAGGGGAGTCTCCCTTTCCATCCGAAAGGGCCTCATCCCTTTTTTCAAGGTTTTCACTGACTGTCAGGTCCACCAACAATAATTTCCCTTTTGATTAACTCATAATCAACTTCTTTGGGATCCTGATCGCTTCTGAAAAATACATTGACCTTCGCCATATTCTAGAAGTTGTAGGGTCTGTTTCTACTCAAGGGGAGGGGATTATATAAAAAGGGCATTGATAGCAGAAGGTAGGTCACTGGGGTTCACCTTAGGGTCTGTCCACCACCGCACAGTTTAGTATTTTGTTTCTAAAGTTCGTACTCCATGCTAGTATTTCTACTGAATTCTTGTGAACGTTGAGTGTGACAACTTTCAATGTATTGTATCCCCTCACTATCCTTCATACGTGTGGGTAGACCATTCATGTATTCTTTAAGATGCTGAAGGGGACAGAGAGGGGAAAGGGGAGGGGTTGAGTAGAGGTGTCTGACCACTGACGGATTTCAGGCCCCACCACACCCTCTTCCCCTTCTGCCCCACATCTGGGTGGTTAAAGAAGTCCAAGTGCTCCTATCATTAGCACCAATGGGAAGTGCAAACCATTCAAGATCTAGCCCATGTACAGCCCCTCCCACCATAAATGCCCTAAAAGTTCTGTGTGCTTTCTCAAGCCATTATCAGACCTGTGTAGGAGCCTGTCCCGCACTCCCAGAAAGCCTCGCCGTATGAGTACTAAACTCTTCACACCCTCTTGGCATGTGGCCTCATCAGTCTCAACATACAAACCACATTGTGGAGGCAAGGTCCAACCTGTTCATGTAGGGTAACCACACAAAGGGAGTTTGCTTTGTACCTGTTGAATCCTGACCACCCCCCCCCCAAATACTACTAAAACAATCTGCTAACAAGACAAGGCTGAGTTTATTGCTTTCCAGCATCACAGTGGAATCTGAGTAGAACTTAGCAGAGGAGAGGACAAGGTCAGGGATGTTGATGAGGTTTAGGGTTTTGTTGAAGAGATATCTTTCAAAGCAGGGGAATGTTAATTAAGACAAGGCAAACGGTCATTGTATCAAGATTGGACAGCCCGGCAAAGGGAAGATTTCAAAGGCAGGGTTTCATAAAGTCACGGAGACTACAGTTGTTTGATGCTATCCATAAAAAGTCTAACAGTTTTAGGGCGCCCAGGTGGCTCAGTCGGTTAAGCATCCAACTTCAGCTCAGGTCATGATCTCATGGTTTATGAGTTTGAGCCCCACTTTGGGCTCTTTGCTGTCAACGCAGAGCCCACTTTAGATCCTCTGTCCCCTCTCTTTATGACCCTCCCCTGCGTGCAAGCACTCTCTCTCTCTCAAAAATAAATAAACATTAAAAAAATAAATTTAAGGCTAGATTCATTTGGGGCTGGCTTTTGGAATTGAGGAAGTTAACAGAATCTGAATTCAGGAAAGATGGTCTTCTCCCGGCTCAAAATACATTGTTGTTGTTGTCATTGTTGTTGTGTGTATGAATGTTAAAAAAAATCAGTGCGAATAGTGTTAATATTCATAATAAGAGTTAATGTATGGGAGACTCTAATGGTCTGGGCTCTCTTTTCTTCTTTGTTGTTATTAACATCCGTTCAGCACCCTCAGGGAAATGATCAGACTCAGACCTCCTGTGCCATCGCTGGGGGAATAGGACTTAATGCCATTCCTCTTTGGTTGTAAATCCAGCTTTTAAAAACAGAACATCAGGGACACTCTGCCCGTAAACAATCCCAAATACTGTGAGATCATCACCCAAGCCAAAAAAAATGAATATTAACGAGACTGTGTTCTTCCCATTATCGATCCTACAATGTGTCCCATCAAGTCCTCTGTGGCCTATGGCGAGTTTTACCTCCACAGAGCTAGGATTTATCACAGTATCAGCTTCCCATTGACGTGCACTGAACAACTTTGGAGTGATGACATCTTAGCACAGGGTGGTGCAGTGAGAGGACTCTCACCTCACAAAACACTGCATGACCCAGCTCCTTAGCTGCCTTCCCAGGCCACTTCATAAACCACCTCCCTTCACCTACTAGGTTTCAAGAATACCAACCTTATGGCTTTTCAGACCAGCCAGGGAGTCCGCATGTACTGTTGGTCTTCTTTCCTTAACTGCACCTGCTCTGACTCCTTCTTGACCTTCAGATGTCACTTAAGTTTCCTGGCCAACTGGTGCAGAGTGGCCACCGCAGTCATTCTCCATGATGTCACTCTGCCTCAGTTCTTGCAGACGTCGCTGTCAATAGTTTCCTTATTGCTTCACTGATCCACTGGTCGTCTGTCTCCTTCCATCCTCCCACTAGAAGGTCTATGACAGCAAGGACCACACGTGTCTGGTTCTTTGCTGAATCCCAGCGCCTACAACAGCATATGACTCTTGGAAGGGGCTCCACATTTGCGTTGAACGAAGGAGTGGGTGGTGGGATGGTGGAATCCTCTCCTCTCAAAAAAAATAAAAAATAATAATAATAACCTATTTTGCTTTGCTTTGCTTCATTTTATTTAGTTTTCCAGATATGAGAAAGCCCTGGTTAAAGATATCACTGCCGAAGTCTGACAACCATTCCTGCAATATCTAGTTAGTCCTTTCGAAAAACCCTTACTTCTTTGATGAATTAATTATACATCTTGGGGCGCCTGGGTGGCTCAGTTGGTTAAGCGTCCGACTTCAGCTCAGGTCACGATCTCGCGGTCTGTGAGTTCGAGCCCCGCGTCGGGCTCTGGGTTGACGGCTCAGAGCCTGGAGCCTGCTTCCGATTCTGTGTCTCCCTCTCTCTCTGGCCCTCCCCCGTTCATGCTCTGTCTCTCTCTGTCTCAAAAATAAAAATAAGGGGTGCCTGGGTGGCGCAGTCGGTTAAGCGTCCGACTTCAGCCAGGTCACGATCTCGCGGTCCGGGAGTTCGAGCCCCGCGTCGGGCTCTGGGCTGATGGCTCGGAGCCTGGAGCCTGTTTCCGATTCTGTGTCTCCCTCTCTCTCTGCCCCTCCCCCATTCATGCTCTGTCTCTCTCTGTCCCAAAAATAAATAAAAAATGTTGAAAAATAAAATAAAATAAAATAAAAATAAAACGTTAAAAAAAATTTTTAAAAATTATATATCTTGACTGTTTTATTAATTTGATTTCCTTAGCTGTACACGTTTCCACTTATTGACTCTGTTGTCTCTCTCATACCCTGTTACTGCTCAAATATTTTGGAGAAAAGAGAAGGGATGGAGTGAACCTTGACAGTGACCACCACAGTCATACCCCGACAAACCAGCCTTCAGGTTTCTTTAACACTCTACCTGCCTCCAATCCACACTAGAAAGGGCCTGGATGTTTCTCTCAACTTCTATGGAAGCGTAGGCATGATCTTACCCTGCCCTGTGGCATCCCTGTTCAGTCTTAACCTATCTGCTGTCAGTCTTTTAGGGAGTATAGAGTAGGTAGGAAAGGGTAGCATGATTCTAGCCCATCATTAAGAAAACCAGTCCAATAAAACCTGAGATTGATCTCAAGAATTTGATAAATAATAAGCTAAGTAAAGATTTTAGGCTGGAGGGACTTATCCTGTCCCTGAAATTAAGTCACAAACATTGCTGCCCACTCTATATGTAAATTATGTTGCCCAGAGAAACTGCCCCAGAAAACTGAAGGAGAGCTTGTTTTGAGATGTCCATAACGTGATTGTTTATTGGATATCGGTTTGGGCATCAAAACAGAAAAACAAATTAGCTGGGAGTTCAGCCATCTGCAAGCTAGAAGGCCAGGAAAGCTGGCGGTATAGTTCCAGTGCAAGCACGAAGGTTCTGAGAAGGAGCAGAGCTGACAGTTTAGGTCCTGGCCCGAGGGGGAAGGGGAAGATGATGTTCCAGCTCAGCAGCCGACAGAGAGACAGAATTCCTCCTTCTCTGCCTTTTTGTTCTACTTGGGTCCACAGTGGAATAGACAAGGCTCACTCACACTGGGGCAGACAATCTGCTTTACGCTGTCTGCCCATTCAGTGCTCCTCTCTTCCAGACACACCCAGAAGGCATTTCTAACCAGCTCTCTGGGCAGCCCATGGTTCGGTCAAGTTGACACGTAAAATTAGCCACCGGTGTCCAAGCAGATTTTCCTGTGATGATCTCAATTCTGTAAAAACCGTGTCCTGGGAATCCTTCCATGTAACCATGGAACAAAAGGTGCTCCTTCTAAGAACTGACTCAGGTTAGTGTGTGCGCAGGCCCTGAGGGTGAGGGACAGGGGTGCTCATTGGAGGACTGAGATCCCTATCCTCACCTCCGCTTGGATGCTTAAAATCACAGGTACTCCTTGAGGTCAACACATTTACTTCCCGGAGCTGTTGTGAAAATACCAATACATTGTTACATGAGAGGAAGTTTAATCTTATGGGGGAACCAGTGGATTTAAACTGCAGAATTAAGTTCTTCCTGGCCCAGCTGTGTGGCCCTGTGCAAGCATCTCACCTCCCTGGAACCTCATCCATGGCCCAAGGGTTCTGTACCGAAGTCAGGACAGCAAGTGTACTTACCCCCAGGTCAGCTCGGACAGGTAAGTCCAAACTCCTTCGAGCACTGTATTGGGAGGAATTAATTCTAAGGCCATGCCCAGAGCAGAGCTGGCCCACGATCAGCGTTTTTGTCCTATTCAGGCCTGTGATGGAGAGAGAAATGGGGAAAAATGAGTGAGTGAGTGAGTGAGCGAGCGACGTCGCCAGAAAATGGAGAAAACGCAGCCCAAATGGTCATCTGTGGATGACTCCTAATGATTCCTTGTGTTCCGTCGTCTCTTGGGTGTTCTATTCATTGCTTGGAAAGACCCAGGCTCTGAGACAATGACAAATAGGGTAGGGCCATGGAAAAAGCTGGAAAGGATACAGGAAGTTCTGGAGAAGCAGCTCCTTCACCTGAATGGCCCTGTGGACTGGAAGGGGCCAGGACAGCATCGTTCTGAGGCACAGGTTCTGCTGTCCCCATTTATAAGCAAGGGCTGTGTCACAGAGCGCTTGGACGACATCCCAATAAGTCAGGCAGCCAGCAGGTGCAAAGACCCAGAAGCAGGTAGGCAGGCTGGCTCCAGCCCCACACGCGTGGCATTGTCTCCCAAGAAGCGTGAGACCCTCACTCAGCAGAGAAGACACTGAAAATGCTACTGCACAAAACCAAAAGAACAGCAAAGAACCTTGCTTCCAACTGAGCAAAGGTGTGAGTGACTTCTCCCTCCTGTTACCAACTTGGCAAGGGAACGTGAGAGAAAACTCCTGAATCGTGCTTTGTCAAAGAAAGGTAAGGACAACATTCTGGAGAGGAGGTAACAAGGATGTAAGCCGTCTCCAAGTGATGGGTGTGGCAAATAGCCTATGTCCCGCCATAATCTGTGATGACCAATAGTGGTGGGACAGAGGACGTTACCAGGCCAGGAAGCTTTGCTACCTGTGAACCTAACTCTGGTTCTGCCACCTCCATACTAACAAGTAAAATCCCGGTCTGTAGCGGGAGGCTGGGGGTGGGGGGGGGGGGGGAGCGCCTGCACTGTGGGGCACATGGCCCTGGCCTCTGTTTCCCTCTGGCAGTCTTTTGTGATTCTGGGACGTGTCCAGCATCTGAAACAAAATAGGTATTTCATGAAAGAAAATTCCCTAGTTTTTGTTAATTTAATTTTGAGAGAGAGAGAGAGAGAGACAGAGACAGAGACAGAGCATGAGTGGGGGAGGGGCAGAGAGAGAGAGAGAGAGAGAGAGACAGAATCTGAAGCAGGCTCCAGGCTCTGAGCTGTCAGCACAGAGCCGGACGAGGGACTCAAACCCACAAACTGTGAGATCATGACCTGAGCCAAAGTCGGACACTTCACCGACTGAGCCACCCAGGACCCCGAAAATTCTCTATTTTAAGTTAAGGAAACGGAAGTTCCAAGGAGTGCATTTGCAGCCCTTGGAGATGCCCTGCTCACCTCCTACTGCTGGGACTGTAACTAGCCGGGTCCTCGGGATTGCACTGAGATCCATCATTGCCACGTTTTCACGGCTTCCCCGGGCTGTTCCCAGCCCACGGCCCAGGCAGGCTTGCTCCTGAGGACACAGGGCGCCCCCAAAGCCCCGCCGAACCTTCCAGAAACTAGCAACAGGCGGTCCAGCCTTCCCTGCTTTCCTCTCACACCGTAGCTTCCCCTAATAAATGCCTGTTTAATCCCATCCCGCCACAAGCTTCTCAGACGACCCAGACAATATACGACTTGGCGTGATGTGTCAGGAGATCCTTGCTCGAATTCCGTTTACAGTCCAAAGCTCCCTAATCTTTGCTGCACAATTAGACATCGTCTTCCTCTCTCTTTTGGGGAACTGCCGTAACCAGCAAACTGTCAGAGTCGTACGTCAATGACCCCGAGAAATGTGAGTCCTTTCTTCAGGAGAGAGTTTACACATTCCGCTAACACAAAAAGCACATAATGCTTCAGCGATGCTTAACAAAGAAGGGGCTGACTCTTCCCTCGTTACTAAAGAGCATCCTCTGGAAGACAGAAAACTGCAGTGGAGCCAGCTCGAGGGAGGAAATGGAGTTACAGAGTCAAGTTCAATGCCGTAGCCCAAAGGTAGGTCAAAAACAGAGTCGGGACATCTCTGCAGATAGGCAAAGCCATCCACACCCACTTTCCCCAAATGGTAGGAGGGCTGTCCATTCGGAGGCTTGGAAAAACCATCTCCCCGCAGAGATGTGTGCCTCTGAATGCCACGTCCTACCATTTGGATTAGAGGACATTCTCAGGGCTTCTAGGACTCCTGGTGTCCTGAAAATTCCACCAAGGTATTTTATTTATTTATCTATATATATTTTTTAACATTTTTATATTTATTTTTGAGAGACAGAGCATGAGCAGGGGCAGAGAGAGAGGGAGACACAGAATCCGAAGCAGACTCCAGGCTCCGAGCTGTCAGCACAGAGCCCGACGCGGGGCTCGAACCCACCTACTGTGAGATCATGACCTGGGCCGAAGTCGGACGCTTAACGGACTGAGCCACCCAGGCACCCCTCCACCAAGGTGTTTTAAAAACCTTAGAATTAAAAACAATCAGGTCCAGCCCAGAAGAAGTGTGTCACCCCTAATCTTTGTCCAGCACAAAAGCACGAGTCTGAGGTCCCCGAGCTACACCTTAGCAGACACCGTGGGAACAAAGGGCTGATTGTGGAGGGTGGCACAGGACGGCCAGGTCACATTGAAGGGCTTTTCCAAGTTCAGGGAGCACCGCAGAAGTAAACATAGATTAAAAACCGTTTCTCCCTGCTTGGCTAGCTCAGTCGGTAGAGCAGGAGGCTCTTATAACTATCTCTCTCCGAAAGTTCTACCAGTCCTGGTCTCAAGCCTGCTGCTCCGCCCCTAGACCAAGCGAACGCCTGCAGGTCACTCTCACTGCAACTCTCGAATGGGGACATACGGCGGGCACCCGGATCCCCCCATCTAACTGTCTACGTGGCTTAAGGAAAATGAAGAATGCGCCTCATAATCTCGGCAATGAGGTTTGTTATTTGTTTGAGGTTATTTATTTGTTGCCCACCCAAGCTTACAATTCAATCATTAATAGTAATTCTGCCCAAAGCCTGCAGCGTCTGCACCAACGGCCAGGATACAGCCTCATTAATATTCTTTTTTTTTTTTTTTTTTGGCTGAGGTGGTGATCAGTATTTGCCATTGTTTATGGACAGAGCGTTGCGGTTCTGTTTTGAAAAGCTGGATTTACAACCCAAGGACAAGGGCATTAATTCCTATTCCCCTAGCAACAGCACGGGACGCCTGAGTCTGATAATTTCTCGGAGGCGCTAAACTGATGGTAATAATAAAAAAGGAAAAAAGAAAGCCCAGACCATTAGAGCCTCCTAGACATCAAGTCTTATTATGAATATTAACAGTAGCACCTTCACACTGACTTTTTAGTATTTGTACACACACAACAACAACACCAACAACATATCTTGAGCCAGGAGAAGACAATCTTTCCTACATTCAGATTCGGCTAACCTCCTGAATTCCAAAATGCAGCCCAGAAGGAATCTAGCCTTAAATTCCTTTTATTTTAATGTTTACTTATTTTTGAGAGAGAGAGAGGGAGAGGGAGAGAGCACTGGCACACAGGGGAGGGGCAGAGACCAAGGGGAGCAGAGGATCCAAAGTAGGTTCTGACAGCACTGAGCCCAATGAGGGACACAAACCCACAAACCACGAGATCATGAGCTGAGCCAAAGTCTCAGGATGCTTAACTGACTGAGCCACCCAAGAGCCCTAGCCTTAAATTTCTTAATCCCCTTCACAGCCACCCTTGGTTCCTTCAATCCTTCCCCACCTAAAATAAACCAAAACAATGTTCCTTTGCCATGAAACACAACAAAGGAGCGTGCCTCGGAAAATAGCCAGGAGTTTCCAGTGCTGTTTCTGCGGCTCCCCAACCTCTGTCACACAGAACCCACCTCTTAGATCGGCCTCCTGTTCCAGTCCATTCTATTCGCCCTGACTCTAACCCAGCCCTTAGGTGGGTTCTGGGCCATCCTCAGGACACCTCTCCTGCAGGAAGACTGTCGGAGAACGGCCACTCTCGCAGACCGGTCACGTGGATGATGGAGTTCATCACCTAGTCTCCTCCTGTAGCACAAGTGATGAATGAGCCTTTCAAGCAAGCTGGGTGTAAGGTCATAGAACAAATCACAGAATCATGGACATTGGAGTCAAGGGGACCGCGGTTCCTGCCCTGCCTTCACCATCTACTGCGTGACTGTGGGCGAGTTGCTCGGCCTCTCTGAGCCTCATTTTCCCCATCTCTTCAGTGAGGGTACTACTCCTGCCTACTTTGTGACATTGCTGTCGAGAATAAATGAGAACATTTAGCAGAATGACTGGCACAGAAGTGCTGTAATAACAGTGTTGTAGTTGATTTTCGATCTTCTCTGCTTGGGGTGAAGACAAAGGCACAGAGGCGGAGGGAGGATGTCCTACGTAAAAGTACGATCAGCTGGAGCAGTGTGTTCAACAACTGAAGCCCTCATCGATGATAAAGTATCTACTGATTGAGTGACAATCGATTGCTGGAAGTCCAAGAAGCCATTGCAAGCCACCGTCCTTGAAAGTTTAATTCCTGGCTGCTCAGACGGCCTCACAGGCTCCAGGAGAAGGGCAGGGGACTGTAATCCACAAAAGTGGTTGCTCAGAGTTTCTACCGAGAAAGACGTTGAGGTTGAGTTGGGGTGACATCACCATTTAGCAACATCACCCAGCTGAACAGGGAGTGTCGTGATACCAACTTGTCATCCCCTCCCGAGACGGCCCAGAAGTTCAAACAAGCTACACAAACACGTGATGTTTGGAAATGTAACAGTCTGATCAGCAAACAGTCAGCTCAGCACCGCCAGCCAATACAGGCAATACTGCAAAGCTGTAGCTATCTCTTAACAAACAAACAAAGAAACAAACAGAAAACAAAAAGCAGGGGCACCTGGGTGGCTCCGTCAGTTAAGCGTCTGACTCTGGACTTCGGCTCAGGTCATAATCTCACAGTTCGCGGGCCAGAGCCCCACATCAGGCTCTGCTCTGACAGCACGGAGCCTGCTTGGGGTTCTCTCTCTCTCTGTCTCTCTCTCCCTCCACCCCTTCCCGGCTCTTACGCACACGTGCGCGTGCTCTGTCTCTCCAAAAACAAAAGCAAAACCATACAAAAAAACTACACAACAAACGCTGAGGACATTGGCTCGTGGCTTTGCAGTGACACGCTGAGAAGGCAAAGTGGTGGAGAAACCAGTGTGTGTTAGTTCGCCAACGCCCCAGGGGGGAGTGGAGCCCAGTGGCTGGGCAGTCGAGTCAGCTGCAGTCCCAGGATGGCTCACGGCGGAATTGCGGAGCAGGCCTGGGAAGTTCTATTGCTTCTAGAGCCAGAGGGTGTGTGCCTACCCCCGTGAATCCTGCCCACCCCTCGGGTGAGCTAATGGCCGACTGGTTTCACGATGTCCCCTCGTATCGGTCAAGTGTACCATTGGAAGCAGCCCTCTACTCCGTCCTTGGAAGCCACCCATCGTGGGCCCCCCAGCGGGGCCTCAGAACTGGCCCCGAGGGCCCCTTCTCACCCACGCTGCTCCCTGACAGCTCTCTGATCCTTTTGGTGCATGAACCTGCATACACCGCATCCAAAGTAGTGCCCCGCCCCCTTCTGCCTGGTTTCCCCAGACTCTCGCCGGACCCTGCCAGTCCTGTGCATTCTCTGGGTCCAATCTCTGGCTCGCCTGCGGTCTTCTTATTAAAATAGCAGAATCTACTTCATAGGGTTTTTGTGAGTCTCAAATAAGACTGAAACATAAAAAGCTTAACACAGAGCTGTTATAGCTGTTTCCAGCCCAGCTATTCAGACTTGTCCAACGCAGCCCCAAGGGTCCCCCAATAAACTCGGGTGCCATCCACGTTGGGGACAATGGTGTGGAGAGCCACGAGACGCAGGATGTCCTCCCAAATTCTTGCTACGAATGACTTAGCTCCTGCTCAGACGTTTAGTGTCAGGGAAGTCACCTAGCACAGCGACGTGTCGATCTTCCTGTCCCTGCCATTCAATAAAGTACTAATTGATCGGCTACTTTGTGCTCAGGGAATGTGGGAGGAAGACAAAAGTCGGTGTCAGGGTGGACCCTCAGGAAACCAAACATTTCAGGCAGGCCTCTGGAACACACTTTAGCGAAGACAATGGGAGAAAAACACCACTTCCAAGAAAAAGATGGCCGTGACGCTTCAAGCATATTCCCAACATCAGCGTTTGACATGAGCACAACTGCGTTTGAAAACTGAACGGCATTCAGGTGAAGACGTTTAACACAGACTTATGTTCTGCAGAATAACCAGTTTCCTGGCACCGCGTCAGTGTGAATAATAGGCAGCACATAGTTTTATGCTGCAGTGGAATTCTGGACACCCAAGGAAGCATTTTGAACTAAGTGTCATATTCAGTCAACCCCAAAAAGGGTTCTTTAGCTGTGAGGATAAATGGGTGGCAATTAAGTAAATAGGAAGAATAAGGTATTTGGATTTTTATTGCCTATACTATAGTAAAGTCCATCAAACTTACCTCTGTCACCAGTGTTTGAGAATAATATGAATGAGTAACAATAATAGAAGAAAATAAAAATCAATTCTCTTTTACGGCAAAACAGGAGTTACTAGAATCCTGTGTGCCTCCCTCACTTTTCCTTTCTTCTTACGATCCATCTTCTTATCCATGGGGTGTTTTTTTAAGCTTATTTGTTTCGAGAGAGAGAGAGAGAGAGAGAGAGAGAGAGAGAGACTGGGAGAGGGGCAGAGAGAGAGAGAGGGAGAGAGAGAATCCCAAGCAGGCTCCATACTGGGTACGCAAAGCCCAACGTGGGGCTCGAACTCATGGAGCATGAGATCATGACCCGAGCTGAAATCAAGAGTCGGACTCAACCGACGGAGCGCCTCTCCAGGGGAGTTTTTAATTAACTTGTGGCATGTTTTCTCCAAATCAATCCACTGATTTATTTATGTACGCCTTATGTCGAATTTGTCCTGGAAAACAGAACGCGTGTGGGTCCACCATTTCACTGCATCGCGGAGCTCACGAAACTGATGTGAGATTTGCAATCATTTTCCACAAAACAACAGAATCTCCAGTTTCATTAATATCCACTTACAATAGGCTCCATTTCTTATCCTATGTGACCGGATTCTCCATAAACCCACCACGAGTGGAAGTCTCTGTGCCCAGAGGACTCCTACACACCCAGGCAGATGGGAGCACGCTCCTGGGAGCTTGCTGGTGGGGTGGGAGCTTGCTGGGAGGAAGACATCCCAGCAGAGAGTCGAGTCGTAGTGTTCTCATGGAGGCTGTGGCTGGGGAACAGGCTAGAAATTCTCTCAGAGGCAGCCCCCGCACCTCCCTGCTGACGCTTCTCCCACTGTTCACTTCTCCCACCGTTCACTGCGGAGGGCGATCTCAAGACGCACCAGCAACAGGTCAAGTAAAAGTACACTTTTCCAAGCCCTTCTGTGTTTCCCGTGAACCAAGTTTCACGGCCATTTTTGAACAAAGGCAGATGTTCCTGGCAGTAAAGAACTTTGAGCTTACACACCAGCTTTCTTCTTACCTTTTTTAGACTCTCGAATGAATAAACGTAGATGCAGGGAGCCAGGAGGCAAACAAGAGAGCAGGGCAAAGAGGGAAATATCAGAAGAACAGAAAGGAGAGAAGGAGAAAAGAATGGAGGGAAGGAGAGGATCCTGGAAGAGAGGAGACTGACAAGAGTCATGGCCCTGGTCGCACATAACGTAGCGCAGGATCCCCATGCGCTTGTGTGTGTGCACAAGAGTGTGTGTGTGTGTGTGTGCATGTGCACAACGTCAGCTACTTAAACTGTGACCACCTTCCACTTCTCACTTCCTGACCTCAGGGAAGTGGCCGTTTTTAACCCCACAGCGAGGAAGCTTCACAGAGGCTTCTAACCTCCTAGCCTTGACGAGTGTGGCTTCGGGGAAGGAAAACCGGTCCATTTCCACAGTTACACAAAAGGCACTTTTCAATGCATCGTTCCTTTGAAAGCTTGGCCAAACAACCACTGTTGTCTACCACGCAGAATAGATCCATTCCGCTCTGATGACAAATATCCCTCGCCATTGCGTATATGTGTCTATACGCGTATATTCACCGCGTCACATGCTGCATATTTACGTGCAGGTGTAATATACTATGTGTGTGTGTGAATATACACCTATTTACAGCTAGCGCTCGCTGAGCACTCACAGCGGGTCTGAACAATCTCGTGCTTTTCTACCTGTCGTCTCATTCAGTCCTCGCAACCGCCTTGTGAAAAGGGTGCTGTGACAATCACCCAGGTACGGGAGGGAAAACTGGGATGTAGTCTCAGCTCTTCGTCTGAGTTGCAAGACACCTGAGCAGTTGACGGCCCCGCGTTGACCTCACCGCGTGCGGTCTTGACCCACGGATATCCTTCCTGCTCGCGGAAGCAACGACCGGGCTGCAACCTACTGTGGATCGTGCCCACCCCCCTTATCAGTTTAAAAACGAATGAGGGGGCGCCTGGGTGGCGCAGTCGGTTAAGCGTCCGACTTCAGCCAGGTCACGATCTCGCGGTCCGTGAGTTCGAGCCCCGCGTAGGGCTCTGGGCTGATGGCTCAGAGCCTGGAGCCTGTTTCCGATTCTGTGTCTCCCTCTCTCTCTGCCCCTCCCCCGTTCATGCTCTGTCTCTCTCTGTCTCAAAAATAAATGTTAAAAAAAAATTTTTTTTTAAAACGAATGAGTTTAAATTATGCCCAGAGGACGTGTGGGAATCCGTCTCTGTTTCATCAAGCTGTGACTCCCCCCCTCCATCCTCCTTCACCGACCTGGAGCTCCAGAGCCCTCTCGAGGAGGGTTCCCATTCACCGCAGCAGGTGACAGTCCCCCCACCCCACCCCCACCCCCCCGAGGCTCTAAACGGCGGCACGGGGCAGCCTCGCGAAGCACGTGCTGCCTCTGAGTTTCCTGAAGTGTCACAACAAGCTGTGTCCTGCAGAAGCCAGGAGACGCTCACGCAGCCTCTGGCACGTGAAGTCCGTGGCACTTAAATCCGTGCACAGCCTGCTTTCTCAGGCTGAGAAAGCCTGGGCCGGGCATTCCAACCTTCCTGGGCTCCTACAAAGACAAAGCACAACCCAGCACCACCTGAAGGAAAGCAGTCTCCAACCTGACCCACGTTCTCTTCCTCAAAGAACGCAAGGAGCCCATGTTTTTCGTCTTCTGGAACCTTCCTACTGGTTTCCACGGTGGCGACACCAGTTTGCGTTCCCCCCAGTGGCGCACGAGGGACCCTTTTTTCTCTGCATCCCCACCCACGGTCCTTATTTCTTGCCTTTTGGATTTCAGCCATTCGGACAGGCGTGCGGTGGTATCTCCCTGCGGTTTTGGGTTGCATCTCCCTGATGATGAGTGAAAGCGAGCGTCTCTCCACGTGATGGTATTGCAGCAGCCCTGTCTGGTGACAGAGGGTAGCTTCCCTCGTGGTGAGCATAGCATCGCCTATAGAGTTGGTGAGTCATTGTGTGGGCCAACTGCACTCACATTAAAAAAAAGAAGAGCCCGTGGGATCTTCCAGGCCCAACCCCAGCCCTCTGCCTGACCGTCCTCCAGCCAAGACACTGGTCTTCTCCTGCCTTTGGACCCCAACTTAGCCTGAAACGATGCCACGGGTTTCCTGGGCCTCCAGCCTGCCAGCTGCCCATCTGGGACTTCCCAGAAGTCCCGTCGGTTCTGCTTCTCCAAAGCGCCTGACGGACGCAAGGTGGTGGCCGGTGGGCCTCAGCTGGAAAGCTGCCGCCCTCACAACTCACTTGGGGCACAGCCGCGCGTTGTGGGTTTCGGGAGGGCGCCGCAGTCACGGCCAGAGCCCTCCACCGAGACCTCCGCCGAGACCTGCTCGCGGGGGGTCCTCGGTTAAGGAGCTTTTGTCCACCCCGACTGAGTACCTTTCGGCTCCTGACCTTTCCCACTTCCCGCCCTCTGGCCCCCACATCCACAAAGAGGCGGCACCCCATCGTTCGGAGCTCCTCACCAGCGAGACTGTTGTCCCCATGCACCTGACCCTTACCTGCTGCCGTTCCTTGGAGGAACGGAATGCCGGGGAGTCAGCACCTCCTTTTTGCCTCTTGCGTGTACCGTGCCGGTAAGAGAACCACACTGGCTTGTCACCATCAGTTCAGCTCACGCTCCTAATTGCCCGCCTCGACGCCTGGCACCCCATCAGATGCTTTAGGGATGACGCGCTTCTCCGTGCTCAGCCTGGTGTCCTGACTTGAGTGTGACCCTGGAAAGGACGTGACTGCAGCCTGTTCTAGGACGCCTTCCACTGCAGTAATGACTTGGCATCTTCACGTGGTATCATAATGCATGAAGTACTTACGTGGGGGGAGGCAGTGACCCCTTATTGGACAATCTCAATCTTCCAGCCAGCTCAGATACAAGAAAAGCCAGATTTCTCGGCACTAACCGCCCCTCTTGTCCCCCGTGCGGCCAGCCCCAGCGAGGCCTACAAATGCAAATTACAGCCACAAAAGGGAAATGTGTGTCCTCCTTTTCCCCCAGTCCCTCCAAACCACGGTCAGCTTTTCTGTCCCCGGCTCATCCCTGCAGAGGCCTCTTTTCCACGGGGGCTTTACGACAGCCTGACGCTCCTTACTCGGGCCCTGCATTTGCTCAACACCACAGGGCACCTTCCTGAACTTTTTAAAACCTTTATTTCACAATAATTGTAAATTCACAAACGTATTTGCAAGTATTCTTGCAAATTCACAGTGCTCCCCTGGGCCCTTTACGCAGATTCATCCGTTGTTAATATTTGCTTCATCATGTTCTCTCAAAGTCTCAGTAAATGACTTTGGACACACACAAACCTACACACAATTTATTTTCTCTGGATCTTTTGCCTCTTTGCCTAGTAACATTTCAGTGCGATTTCCTACGAATAAGGGTATTCTCTTTTTAAAAAAAAAACCACAGTGGGGCGCCTGGGTGGCTTGGTCAGTTAAGCATCCAACTTCGGCTCAGGTCATGATCTCACGACCCGTGAGTTCAAGCCCCGCGTCGGGCTCTGTGCTGACCGCTCAGAGCCTGCAGCCTGTTTCAGATTCTGTGTCTCCCTCTCTCTCTGCCCCTCCCCTGTTCATGCTCTGTCTCTCTCTGTCTCAAAAATAAATAAACGTTAAAAAAAATTTTTTTTTTAAACCACAGTATAGTTATCGATTCGGGAAAATTAATGTTGGTAAAACACTTTTATCTAAATTTAGACCATAGTTCAATGTGAACAGTCACATAAAAATCCCGTGTGCCATTTTCCCTCTGGCATCGGGCCCAGTTTCGGATCATGCATTCATTTATTTGTCACATCTCTTGACTTTGTCACTTCGAACACTTCCTTGGCCTCTCTCTCCATCATAACGCTCCCATCTGGGGAGAACGTAGGTCATGCATTTTTGAATGAATTGCTCAAGATGGGTCTCTCTGATGTTTCCTCATGATCGGACTTAGGTAGTACATCCCCGGCTAGAATTCTACGCGGTGGTGATTTGTCCTTCTCAGGGGGTCACATCTAGAGGCACAGAATGGCCAACGCTACTCATTGGGTATGTTCGTTTGGGTCGGCCAGACGAGGAGCTGTCCGGCATCTCTCTCCATTGTGTGGTGCCATTAATGACAGCATCCTCTTTCAAAAGGGACCTCAGAAGATAAATTATGTAATCACCTCTTCTTAAATCTCTATTTTTCAAATAAATACTTAAGTACTTATTCTGGGCCCACGGCAACTTTTTCTGAATGGAAATTATCATTTTTTCCCCAATTATAGGGATGATCCATGTTCTTTATGAAAAAGAAATCAGAAAATACAGAGGCATAATGAAGAAAACGAAACCTCAGGCTCGCTGCCATTCATTAGCTCGTCTGCACATAACAATAACTGCTGTGGCTTCGGAACCCTCTCCCGTCCATTTTCCCGTTTAATTTCCATCCGACACAGTAACACAGCTGAGCAGAGGTTTAACATCTGAAGATACTGAAGCTAAGGGACACGCGGCCTGGATATTCTGCCGCGAAATTCCATTTTCCCTCCAAGATGTCACACTGCCCGGGAGACAGCCGGGAAGAAAAATAGAGTCACAGTTGTTGCAGAATAATGGCTAATAGGATGGGAGTTGCTGCTAGCTGTGTGGCTTTGAAGCTCTGTGCACTGTCAGGCGGTGGGCACTAGTGGGGAACGTGGTGCTCGAGGACGATAAACGATTGTCCGATAACCTCCTCGCGGCTCACGAGGGTCGGATTCGGTGTCCCAACCTGTTCCTGGGCTCATGACCGCTGTGAGCTCACCACCTTACAAAATCAAAAATCAACCCGATCGAGGTATAGTTTACATACAGTCAAACGCACCCAGGTCAAGTGCGCGGTTCCGTGAATTGTATACACAGTGCAACCATCACCGCAGCCAAGATCCTGAACATTTCTATCACCTCTGGAAGTTTCCCGGTGTTCTTTTACGGCCAGCCTTCACTTCAACGCCGTCCCAGGCAGCCGCCCCTCTGCTTTCCACCACGGTACCTTGGTTTTGCCTTTTTAATTTTTTTAAGTTTATGTATTTATTTTGAGAAAGAGAGAGAGAGCGAGCTCACACGTGCATGATCAGGGAAGAGGCAGAGAGAACGAGGGAGAGAGAGAATCTTAAGCCGGCTCCATGCTGTCAGCGCATAGCCGGATGTGGGGCTCAATCTTATGAGATCATGACCTGAGCTGAAATCAAGAGTCAGACACTTAACGGACTGACCCACCTAGGCACCCCAGTTTTGCCTTTTTTAGAATGTTGTGTAAAATGGAACGTTTTACCTTTTAATAAAACAGGGTAGAATTTTACCCAAGCCCTGGGCTCGCGGAAAACAGCAAGCGTTCAGGGAACTCCCTGCCCTTCTGTGTTCTGCAAAACAGCTTAGTGCAAAGAACACCCCTCCTCGTGTGACTTAGTAAGATTCAGAGATGCCCCCTTGTTTATGCAAGACACGGCCCGACACAGACCCTGCGAATTTCCTTTTCTTTTTTAAATGATTAGCTGAACTGCTTGGTCCCACTAACGGATCAAAACAAAATGCTTGTTAATCAAACCTGGGTTAAGAGTGTCTTTTTGCCCGGGATGTGAACTCTGTCCACCCCCGTCAGCCTGAGCCAGCAGACAGCCCCTCCCAGATACACAGCCCGGACTATGTTGTCGCCCCTAAGCACAGGCTGACCTCAGGGTAAAACCTTCTCCCTCTGCTATCCGGCCACCCCCTTCCCCACACCAGCTCCTTTCGGGCTTTGTTCACTCCTCCTGATCAAGAAGAATCCTGCATGCTTACCCTTTGACACCCTCACTGATCTTAGGGTCGGAACGGTCTCCCTGCGGCACAAGCCACGGCCCCTTTGCAAGATTCTCTTGAATATATTCTCTCCAGATTTGACATGCACCTGGCTTCACTTGGCGAGCATACTGTTTTTAAGAGTCAACCGCACTTTTCTATGTGTCAACAGTCTGTTTCTTTTTGCACGGCTGAGTAATATTCCACTCTGTGAACACACAAGCTAGCCATCCATTCCCCACTTGATGGCCGTTGGAGTCATTTCTTGGGTTTGGGTTGCAATGAACATTCTCGAGCAAGTCCTTGTGTGGACGTGTGCTTCGCCCGCTCTGGGGAAATACGTAGGGGTGTGATTGCACGATACGCTTTAAGATCAAAACATCCTCTCCTTGGATACAGCATTCCACCCCCCACCCACCCGCCCCTCGGTGAGACAGGTGGAGAACGGCATTTTTCTGATTAAAAAGCTTCCAGAAGCGAGACACGGCGCAGTCTCCTCATTCGCGTTTTTCTCGCGCACGAGCACATGTGACGCTTCCTTTAAAAACACCAGCTTCACATCAAATGCCCCCATTACCACTTAGCTCGACATTGAGTGCGATGGCAAAGAAGTTGGAACACGCGCATGCGAGTTCCGAGCAATACATATGTCCCTTCTGCTGACGGATTGTTACAATTCGCCCGTTTTCAATGTTTCACTCACAGTGTTATAAACATCATGTCCTTTTCTCCGTACATCTGCTGCTTCCCCGTCACATCTCTCCCCAGCAGAGCCGGGTTTATTGTGTTCATAAATAAGACATGGCAAACATTCCTTCTTTTTAAGAAAACAAAGGCACATTGCCTTTCATTCCATCACATTAAGTTCTTATTCCAGCAGCTAAAATTACATAAGACAATCCCAGCGAGGAAGAAGGAAATCAGCCTTAAAAAAAAAAAAAAAAATTGACTAGGGAGGGGGAAGAATAAATGAGGTTGCAATGCACGATTTCCCTTGTGAAATGTTCATTTCTGCCTAGAGTGGCTTCTGCTCAGATGCCCACTTCCTTCTCCTGCCTGTGACCTGGGCAGAGGCTGAGGACCGGGGCTTGGATGCAGCCTGGGGACGTGCAGGGAGACAGGACACCGGCCAGCCTGTGGGGACAGCTGGCACCAGGTCTCACTCTGTGGTCTGTGGTTCTGGGAAAGAACTTGACACATTCCCTCGTCCTCTGAACATCTCCACCTACGCGGATCAAAACGCTGTCCAACTTCCTGGCTTTCCAACCGAGTCGCCCAGTTTGCTGCTTGTCAGAAGCCCTGGCGATGGCCATCAATAATTTGCAGCCTTTAAATGTTTACAACTCTGCTGTTCTGGAACACGGGCTCACCTGGAAGAGGTGGATTTTTAACGGAAGCCCACGTTCTCAGGTTAATGAAGTTATACGGCTCTGCTCTGCAATTAATGCCATTGAACCGCCACATAAGTGTCCCGCCATGTCCTCATTGGGGCAGCACGAGTTATGTGCGCTTCAGATTTATAGAACAGAACAGCTAGCTTCACATCAAGATGTTCCAGAAGACCGAATACATCCACGACGGGTTCAACGTCTGTGTGGGGCTTGTTTGGGTTTGTTTTTGCTGGTGGGGGGATTTCCTTCTTTCCTTGTCTCCCACAACAAAGCAGTCGATTTCTTTGCTTTGATTTTTCAGCCGGAGCAGTCCAAAATTGCAGCCACTTTTTGTGGGTCCCTTAACCGCCCTGTGCTTTTCAACCTGTCTCTGGTGTTTCATAACATGTGGCTGAATATTGTAAAAATGGACGCCTGCTAGGCTCTGGCCACGCTGCCTCTTTCCAGGTGACACAAACACATCCCAAGCCCCCACCCCAAACGCAAGCAGACGTGGCTTAGATTCAGGACAGGGGACCCTCCTCCACGACGCAGAGCCAATTCCTTCTCTCCAAAGAGTCGTGTTGTTCAGGTAGTAAGATTGCCAGATTTACCAAATAAAATTTAGTTAATTTATTTTTTTAGTGTTTACTTATTTCCTTTTGAGAGAGGGAGAGGGAGAGAGAGAGCGAGCACACAAGCAAGGGAGGGGCAGAGAGAGCCGGAGACGCGGAATCCGAAGCAGGCTCCAGGCTCCGAGCTGTCAGCACAGACGCGGGGCTCGAACTCACTAACTGGGAGACTGCTAAGGGAGCATAAGGCAGGCTGCCACGGGGGTGCAAACACCGCCCCCACCCCCAGGTGGGATGCCCGTGACATTCCTCAGGCACCCCTGGCTGCCCAGGAACAAAGGAAAGGGGAAAACAAAGGGTCAACTGACAGAGGTCACAGACAGGAGTCTCCATCAGCTTGTAAATATCTTAGTAAATTATAAGAAGAAAACAATCGTATCAACAGCCTAATCTCCAGAAACCCATGGACTCAGGTTCCCTGGAGCCCCAAGGTCACCCTCCCTCCACAGTGCTGTGGGGAACAAAGGCAGAAGGAAATGGCAGGTAAGATTATTTTCCTTACAACCTGCAGCCCATTGACAGACTCTGGAGGCAAATCCAGAGTAGAATGTTTCTGCCGTCCCAACGTTAATGCCTTACTAGAGGAAGAATAGCCTTGGCTTGCCCATAGCAAGACCTCAAGTAACTTAGGAGTCCTCTTTAGCACATGGAAGTCCTTCTGGAGGCCTCCTTCTTGCCTTTACCTCCCCCCAACTCCCTAGTATATAAGCAGTCACTCTGCACAACCCCAGTGCAGTTCTTCCTGCCCACGGGTCCTGTCCCCCGTGCTTTAATAAAAAGTCCCCTTTTTGCACTGAAGTCGTCTTCAAGAATTCTTTCTTGGCCGTCAGCTCCAAATCCCAACCGATTTCCCAACCCCGTCAAGATCGTGACCTGAGCCGAGTCAGACACTTGACCCACTGAGACACCCAGGTGCCCCAGTTAAATTTAACCCAGATAGCAGCAACAACAACAACAACAATTTAGTGTAAGTGGGTCGAAATATTATTGCATGAGACCTACTGATGCCGAAAAAGTTACTTGTGTATCTGAAATGTCAATGTAACTGGGCATCGCCGTATTTCATTGCCTCTGCCAGGCAGAGATGCACACACATACCCAGAGAGTTCCGTGGCGGTCTGTGGTCAGCCTTTGAGTTAAGTGTCTAAATGGACATAAGTAATGATGAGGTTTTGGGGTGATGGTGGGGGTTCGGAGCTGATGGTCAAGAAAGAATTCTTGAAGACGTCTTTGGTGCAAAAAGGTGAATTTATTAAAGTATGGGGGACAGGACCCGTGGGCAGAAAGAGCTACACTGGGGTTGTGCACAGTGACTGCTTATATACTAGGGAGTTGGGGGAGGTTAAGTCAAAAAGGAGGCCTCGAGAAAGACTTTGATCTGCTAAAGAGGACTCCTAAGTTACCTGCAGCCTTGCTATGGTCAAACTAAGGTTGTTTTTCCTCTACTAAATCATCAACATTAGGACGGCAGGGGGTTCCTGGAGAAAATCCTACTCTGGATTTGCCTCAAGTGCTGTCAGTGGGCTGCAGGTTATAAGGAAATGAAATCTTACCTGCCATTTCCTTCTGCCTTTGTTCCCCACATCACTGTGGAGGGGAGGGTGATGTTGGGGCTCCAGGAAACTGAGTCTATGGGTTTCTGGAGATTAGGCTGTTGATAAGATTGTCTTTTCCATGTAATTTACTAAGATATTGGCAAACTGATGGAGACTTCTGTCCTGTATGACTGTGATCTCTACCAGTCAGCCATTTGTTTCCTTTCCTTTGTCCTTGGGCAGCCAGGGGTGCCTGAAGAATATCACACAGATCCCGCCCTGGGTGGGGGTGGGGGCGGGGGCCAGCCAATGCTAGTTTGTGTTTTGCCCTCAGCCTGCGTTATGCTCCCTCCTCAACAATGATCAGAAATGTAACTTGATTGAGTCCTTGTTTTTTACGGGTTGGATCCTATGCTAATTACTTTCCTTGACTTATGTCCTTCAAGCTGAGAGCCCTCTTAGGAGGCAGGTCGTAGGGTTATCACCAGGCCACAGAGGAGGAAAAAAGAAAAGCCTGGAGGGGTAAACTCCTTTGCCCTGGGCTCTGACCTATCTCTCAAGCCCGTGCATTTGTGCATTTCACGTGTAAGTGACTCTTGCCCTCTCTACGCATTACTCCTTCCCCTGAAGTGATGGCCATTGAGTTTGACGGAGAATCAGAGACACACACACACCACCCAGCCTCTGTGATTATTTATCACTCAGTGAAGACTTAAGCACACCATGTTGCAGGGGTGATAATTTGCATTTCTAACCCACTCCGGCTGGCTAGATGCCAATGCTGCGCTTCCCTTTGAAAACCGCAGGTTTAGAGCGCAGGCTCTGCCACGAGCCGCCCTGGATTCGTATCTCAGCCCAGCCACCTAGCAGCCCTACAACCCTGCACACACGACTCAACCTCTCGGTGCCTCAGCTTCCTCACCTGCCACGAATACAGAAGAATAAAACGGCATCGCGGACAGATGCACCGTTCCGTGAGATACTACACGTAAAATGCTGAGCGCCATAACGGGTACTCACAAAATGTCAGCTCTCGTTGTTATTACCATTATTTGATCATTAGAAGAGAATTTTGCTAAGGTTCTGACCACCAAGGAAGAATTCTTTGGTGCCAAAAAGAAGGCAGGGGGTGCCTGGAGAAATGTTCTACTCTGCAAGTACCTCGAGTATTTGTCAGTGGGCTGCAGGTTATAAGGAAATTGAATTTTACCTGCCATTTCCTTCTGCCTTTGTTCCCCACATCACTATGGAGAAGAGGGTGATATTAGGGGCTCCAGGAAACTGAGTTTATGGGTTTCTGGAGATTAGGCTGTTGATAAGACGGCCTTTTCCATGTAATTTACTAAGATATTTGCAAACTGATGGAAACCCCTGCCCTGTGTGGCTGTGATCTCTATCAGGTGGCCCTTTGTTTTCTTCCCTTTCCTTTGTCCTAGAGCTGGGTCCTAGATTCTTCTCCATTATATACCAGCACCTTGGGCCAGTCCCTCTACTTTGCTAAACTTCTGTTCTCTGAAATGCAAATTGGAGGGGCACCTGGTGGCTCAGTAGGTTAAGCGTCAGACTTGGACTTAGGTCATGATCTTGAGGTTTGTGAGTTTGAGTCCCTCCAGCGCAGAGTCTGCTTCAGATCCTCTGTCACCCCCTCTCTCTGCCCCTCTCTGCTCATGCACCCAAACGCTCTCTCTCCCTCTCTCAAAAATAAACATTTTTTTAATCCCCCACCTCTCTCTGCCCCTTAGGGCCCCCAAGCCCCGAAGGTTTCAGTTTTCTGCTTTACTCGGAGGACTAATCTTACTGAGTTCAAGAGCTCGTGTACAACTGCAGTAACCAAAACGGGGTGGTATTGGTGTACAATTAGGCACATAAAACAACACAGCAGAACAGAGTCCAAAATTAGACCCACACATAAGTGGACAACTGGTTTTTGACAAAGGGGTGAAGACCATTGGGTGAAGAAAGGATACCCTTTTCACCAACTGGTGCTGAACCATCAGGTCTCCATATGCAAAAACAGAAAATGCAATTTGCACCTTGTGCCACACACAAAAATGAACCTAAAATAGATCTCAGACCGACATGCATAATCCAGATCTTTGTGACTAAGGCAAAGATTTTCTTACATAAACACAAAAGGACAAAGTCATCATTGTACTTCATCAAAATAAACGCTTCTGGCAACAACCAGTTTGTCCTTTGGAGATCAACAAAAATACTTTTACTATGAGTACGCCCCAAATACTGCATGCAATATACATGTATAAAAAATTACTTGTTTCTCGGAACAAAATGACTTGATTATCTCTTCCCACCTGTCCACTAAGATGCACAAGAGACTTAGAATCTCAGAGAGCATTTGTTACCGTGGACTTTATTTTTTTATTTAAATTTTAGTTAGTTAACATGCAGTACAATGTTGGTTTCAAGAGTAGAATTCAGAGATTCATCACTTACATACAACACCTAGTGCTCATCACAAGTGCCCTGCTTAATGCCCATCACCTATCTAGCCCCTCGCCCATCCCACTCCATCAAACCTTAGTTTGTTCTCTATTCTTAAAAGTCTCTTGTGGTTTGTTTCCCTCTCTTCTCTTCCCCCTACCTCCCATATAGTTCATCTGTTTTGTTTCTTACATTCCACATATGAGTGAAATCATAGGGTATTTTTCTTTCTCTGACTGACTTACTTCGCTTAGCATAATACCCTTTACCTCCATCCATATCACTGCAAATGGCAAGATTTCATTCTTTTTGATCGCTGAGTATTATTCCATTGTGTGTGTGTGTGTGTATATATATATATATATATACATACAAATATATATGTATATATATATACAAATATATATGTATATATATACAAATATATATATATGATGATGAACATATATACACACACATACACACACACACACACACACACACATCCCACATCTTCTTTATCCATTCATCAGTTGATGAACATTTGGGATCTCGACATAGTTTGACTATTGTTGATAATGCTGCTATAAACATTGAGGTGCGTGTACCCCTTTGAATCTGTATTTTTATATCCTTTGGGTAAATACCTAATAGTGCCCTTGCTAGATCGTAGGGTAGTTCTATTTTTAGTTTTTTGAGGAACCTCCATACTGTTTTCCAGAGTGGCTGCACCAGTTTGCATTTCCACCATCAGTGTAAGAGGGTTCCCGTTCCTCCACATCCTGGCCAACACTTGTTTCTTGTGTTCTTAATTTTAGCCATTCTGACAGGTGTGAGGTGGGATCTCATTGTGGTTTTCGTTTGTATTTCCCTGATGATGCAGGATATTGAGCATCTTTTCATGTGTCTGTTAGCCATCTGGATGTCTTTGGAAAAGTGTCTGTTCATGTCTTCTGCCCATTTCTTAACTGGGTTGTTTGTTGTTTGTTTTTTGGGTGTTGAGTTTGATAAGTTCTTGACAGATTTTGGATACCACCCCTTTATCAGATACGTCATTTGCAAATATCTTCTCCCATTCCACAGGCCGCCTTTTAGTTTTGTTGATTGTTTCCTTCTCTGTGCAGAAGGTTTTTATCTTGACAAGGTCCCAACAGTTCATGTTTGCTTTCATTGCCCTTGCCTTTGGTGACGTGTCTAGTAAGAAGTTACTCTGGCTAAGGCCAAAAGGGTCACGGCCTATGTTCTCCTCTAGGATTTTGATGGCTTTCTGTCTCACATTTAGATCTTTCATCCATTTAAAATTTATTTTTGTGTATGGTGTAAGAAAGCGGTCCAGTTTCATTCATTGCCTATTGCCGTCCGGTTTTCCTAACACCATCTGGGTTTTCTCTTCTGTTCCATTGATCTACGTGTCTGTTTTTGTGACAGCACTATACTGTCCTGATGACAACAGCTTTGTAATATAGCTCAAAATCTGGAATCGTGATGCCTCCAGTTTTGTTTTCCTCTTTCAGGATTGCTTTGGCTATTTGGTGTCTTTTGTGGTTCCGTATAAATTTTAGGATGGTCTGTTCCAGCTCTGCGGAAAAGTGCTGGTCGTGTTTTGACAGAAATCGCATTAAATGTGTAGACTGCTTTAGGTAGTATAGACATTTCGACAACGTTTGTTCTTCCAGTCCATGAGCGTGGAAGGGTTGCAGTGTGCCGGCTGCAGTGCCCCGGCCACCACTCACGGATGGGGTTTCCACCGGCAGGAAAGGCCTTCTCTGGATGACCACAAGTGCTGGGAAATCTTCCCCGGGGAGCTGGGCTTCTGCTCAGACCAGGAGGGCAGTGCTGTCTAAGCTTTCTGAAACGGCGGTTGTCACAGCAAACGTATCACCACATTCGCCATCCCGTTCCAATTCCACGACTCTGCGACCTCCCCCCCCCACCGTCCCCATGCAGGTGCCTCTGTTCACAGCACAGACCACGGCTTCGCCAGGGACGGGCCCACCAGCCACCCGTGTGGAAAGCACAGACTCATGTCTGAGCGGTGACACCCCACAGCTGAGGACATGCTCACGGCTGCACAACCCGGGTCTTGTTCTGGGTCTGCCGGAGGTAGAGAACCAGAATTTTGTCAGCACTATCCTAAATCCCTGTGGCCCAGGGGCCCAGTTCACGAGCTACCCTTTTTTCACGGAGCACCATCGAGGGGGACGTGGAGCCCAAGGACTCAGCCGGTGGCTCTGCTGAAAGGGGTGACTTACAGCCCTGGACTTAGACCTCGCCACCCCATCTTCTCAGAGAACCTGCTCGTAACAGCCTGTGCATCCGGGCCCGGCAGGGAGGTGAGGGAGAAAGCACTGAAATGATTTTCTACAAATTAATTTTCCTGCCAAGGCGGCAAGCTGTTTGGGCCCAGATGGGTGGGCTTTCTTTCAGCATCTGAGAAGTTCTACTGAAAAATAAATATGTACATTCACATCTATTCACTGAGCTCCCTGTGGGAACTCCTAAACTATCAAATTACCAGGCAGGAAGAAAGAATCCAGAAACAAGGTCCCCACTCTGGTTCATAGAGCTGCAGATGCTAGAAATCACGTCCATTTCACTGATGGCGAAACAGAGGCCCAGAGGCGAGGTAACTTTCTTGAGACCTCACAGTTGGTCACTGGCCAACTCGTTCCCTGATTCTCACACCACCGAAAGGTCTGGCCAGTGCCCCCACGGGATTCCTGAGAGACAGGGATGACAGACTTAGCTAATAAAAATACGGGGCAGGGGCACCTGGGTGGCTCAGTCGGTAAGGGTCCGACTTCAGCTCAGATCATGATCTCACGGTTCGTGAGTTCGAGCCCCCGCATCGGGCTCTGTGCTGACAGCCTCGGAGCCTGGATTCTGTGTCTCCCTCTCTCTCTGCCCCTCCCCCACTCACGCTCTGTCTCTCTCTCTCTCTCTCAAAAATAAATAAACACTAAAAATAAATTGCTGATTGAAATTTTTGGCAGCTTTATTGAGGTACAATTGATATACAAAAACACTGCACATATTTAACGTACTCAGCCTGATGAGTTTGGACATCTGCGCCCCCACGATACCATCACAATTGAGGTAGTAAACATATCCGTCACCTCCCAAAGTTTCCTTGTGTCCCTTTGCTTGTTTGAAATTTATTATAGCAATGTATATTATCGAAAGCCTTGGCTTGTTTTCACCGTATTTATTCACATCTTTCCAAGACCCGGTATGGGATGGAAGGCCAGGATTACAGGTGCACTCTCCTGGCCACCCTGGACGGCCACGGCTGGGATACAGTGAATTATGATCACTCCCAAAGGCAAGACAAAGTCACTGGTACTCAAGAAAGCTCCTCAGAAGTCAAGACAGAAGCAGGCTTTAATGAATGAAAAGTACTGGAAGGCAGAGGATGGGGGGAGCCTGTGGATAAGGGCCAGGGGACACTCAGGGAAGCGCACGGGGTGTCTCTCTGATCTGGACTCTCGTGCCAACGGAGAGAGAAATGAGCCGGAGCCTTACGTCAACACGGGCTGGGCGCCTTGGCCTTTGCAGGCCGTAGGCTGGGTTTCTTCTCACGGCCCGTAGAGACGCGGAACTGAAATGTTCTCTTCTCCCAACAAACCCCCCACACCACGTTCTAACCTCATTCTCACGTCACCCAAGTTTTCCAGGTCTTCTAAACTGGACTTATGCCAAGGCTCCTGGACAACCAACACAGTAGAGCATCAGTGAGGCACCAAGCCCCTGCCCAGACCCGAAGCACACAGAGTCCCGTTACTCGCGGGTTTCGGTATTCGCAAATTCACCTGCCCCATTAAATTTATCTGCGGCCACAAAACCAACGCCGTGGTGTTTAGTAGCAATTTGCGGGCGTGCGCAGAGCGGGGACAAATTTGACTCGCCCAGTACTCGTGTTCCCAGCTGGGGCTGAACAAGGCAATACTCTGCCTTCTAGCTTCCGCTCTCACACCGCAGTCAAGGGTCCTTCTCCTCGTCTGTTCAGTGCCAACCCCGCCGTTTTGCACTTTTACGCTTTTTATTGGTGATTTTGCGGTTTAAAATGGCTCCGCGTGACGTGTGGTGCTGAAGTGCTGTGTGGATCCCTGAGTACAAGAAGGCCATATGTGCCTGCAGAAGAAAATGTGTGTGTTAAGGAAGCTTCCCTCAGGCAAAAGCGATAGTGCCATTGGCCATGAGCTCCATGCTAAAGAATCAACAATATGTATTAAATAAGGTGTCTTTAAACAGACACATGGGGCCCCTGGGTGGCTCAGTCAGTGAAGCATCTGCTTCTTGATTTCAATTCAGCTCATGGTCTCAGTGTTTATGAGATCGAGCCCCGTGTCAGCCCCTACGCTCAGTGTGGAGCCTGCTCGGAATTCTCTCTCTCCCTCCCCCACTCTCTGCCCCTCCCCCACTCGTGCATATGCTCTCTCTCTCTCTGTCTCTCAAAATAAATAAACGTAAAGATAAATAAATAAATAAATAAATACACAGACACACACATAAAACAAGGTGAGGTACCGATCTGTTGATGAAGAGGGTTGTGACCAAAGTCTCCAGGGAACCTAGCCCATAATTTCTTCTGGAAGCAAAGATGGATTCGCTATTGACTAATTCAGTGTTTGCGGCAACTTTAGAGAACACGAGTACCGTGGGTGAGAATTGGTTGCACCAGGAGAGACTTGGGCTGGGCCATCAAGTCCACGTAGGAGAACACGCAGGGTGGGGAAGAAGCAAAGCTCCCATGGCCTTAAGCCATGGCCCGTCTCCCGTTTGTCCACAGCCCTCATGCCCATTGACATAACGCACTGCGGACATTTTCTAACAGGCTTCATAGTTTAGAGCAGGTGCGGATTTAGAGCAAAAATGAGCAGAAGAGACAGAGACTTGCGACACAGCCCCTGCTCTCACACATGCACAGCCTTCCCCATTATCCGCACCCCCACCAGTGTGGTATGCCTCTTACAACCGATGAACCCACATGGACACGTCAGCACCCAAAGTCCGTAGTTTACATTATAGCTCACTATGGGTGTCGCGCGTTCTGTGGATTTGGATACACATGTGATGATGTGCGCCTACTCTTGTAATATCATACAGAATAGTGTCGCTGCCCTAAAAATCCTCTGTGCTCTGACTATTCAACCCTCTCTCTATCTGTCGGCCCCTGGCAACCACTGATTTTTTGACTGTCTCCATAGTTTTGCCTTTTCCACACTCTCATGTAGTGGGGGTCCTACAATAGACAGCCTTTCAGACTGTCTTCTTTCATTCAATAACATACATCACTGCGTACATTTTAGAAATATCAATGTTGGGGCGCCTGGGTGGCTCAGTCGGTTGAGCTACCAACGTCGACTCAGGTCATGATCTCACGGTTTGTGAGTTCGAGCCCCACGCCGGGCTCTGTGCTGACAGCTCGGAGCCTGGAGCCTGCTTCGGATTCTGTGTCTCCTTCTCTCTCTGCCCCTCCCCCGCTCATGCTCTGTCTCTCTCTGTCTCAGAAATAAATAAATATTTTAAAAAAAAGAAATATCAATGTTTACACTCAACGTTTTCTGGGCACTAGCCAGGTGAATCAGTGGTGACTTCTCACTGACCACTGGAGATCTTGGGCTCACAACTGATAATATGCAGTGATGGAAAACAGCAAATGAACCCCATCACAGGCTCTCACTCTGATGGGTTAAGTGCCATATAAGCTATTTTTCTAAAGCAGCTTGAGGATGATAATTCCAAAAAAAAAAAAAAAAAAAACCAAAACAGGAGATTTAGAGTTTTTTGAGATTGCTGGGTTTTTTTCATAGATTTGGGGAAGAGGGGGATAGTATTTAAAACATATTATTTTCTTGCTGTTTACAGTTAAGCCTTCCCTGGAAATCTTCAACAACACTGCGGGGTTCTTTGGAGCACATTTTCCTACCCCCCCCACCCCCACCCCGCCCCAGCAAGACCGAGGCTACCCTTGGCCGTCAGTGCCCAATGGTCCTCTCAACAAGCAAGCTCCACGTCTCTAAGTGCATCACATGGAACACGACACAAGGATCGAAAGTGGAAAACGTTTAAGTTAGGACCATGTACACCTGAAAGGCCATGTCACAGTATTCCAGTCCCTTCAGATGTTAATTCCTCATGCTGCCTCGTGATGCTGAGTAACGCTGGAGGTAACAGGCCATCTTCGGTGTTCTGGAAGACTGAGCCCTGCCGTCCATCAAAGTCCTCTGGGTCAAAGCTGCTACTCATTCAGATTTTGTCTGCCTCGTAATATGCTTCTAGGACCTCAAGGCCAACTCACTTCATGATTATTAATTATTAGCCCCTTTGTTTTGAAGCTTGAAGGCTCAGGAACACATTCTTGGGGATGTTTGCAGGGGCACATGGTGGCGACAAAGACACCGTCCTTGACCAAACTTTAGTCAGGCTTCCCTGAGCCCTCTTACCAACTAGGCCCATCCTTCCTGAGCCCAGTGTTAGCAAAGAATCCTGGTGTCCTGTGCCCAGGTCTTAATTTATAAAGGCACTGAATGATCACAAGGAAAGGTCAGTGCCCTAGAAAGAAAAGCTGAATATTATTCACAGTTCCCATAGAAACAAGAGGGATGGCTTGCTACATAGGGTCACAGGAGGCCCAGCAAGTTTGGGTCAGGAAGCAGAAGCAGGAGTGAGGGGAAGACCTTGACCATAGACTTTCTCAGGGTCTCTGCAAGGAAGGCAAGGCAAGGCACAGTAACAGTTTAGGATTAATTAGTTTGAATAACTCCAGCAGGCTTTGGACAGATCGGTAGTCTCCAATCGCCAGGTACCTGGCCTTGGGCTGATTGAGAGCAGGGAAGTATTGGGTGGCTGGGTGAGAGTTGGATAAGAAGGGGAGGTTGGGGAGCATGGCTTTGGAACACATATCTGCTCATGAAAGTCAAGTTCCAGGCTTGCAGCCCACCACTCCCAACAATTAGCTGAGTCTGGGAGACACAGTGTGTCCCCAGGACTGTAAAATCCCCGAGCGATGTCAAAACATCGTAAGATACCCACGAAAATTAGAGACACAATTAATGCACCTGCTATGTCAGTTTACTGAATCCCCTACCCTTGATATCTGATCAAATTCCTCATCCCTCCCCCTTGATGTCTAAATTCTTGTCCTGCCTTTCCCAAGAATCTCCTTCCCCAGGACGGCTCCCCTGGCGATTTTCCATCCACTGACCCCGTCACTCTGCTCATCAGTCATATGTCCCAAGTGTCTTTGCTGTATTTGGAACTGGGTTCAGTCTCTCTCCCCCATTGCCATAGTCTTGAATAAAATCTCCTTTACCATTTTAACAAGTCTCAAAATAATGTCTCTTTAACAGTAGCCAAACTTTAGCTCAATGGTTGGCCCCCTCCCCACTGTTCTTACCCTCATGGGTTATGGACAGGGAAGACATCTGTCAAAGCCCTGTGCCAATATCAGACAGAAGAATCTGTACCAGATGTTTCTGGCCTCTCAGGTAGAGATTTTATGAATTCAAACATATCTTATTCAATTTGAAAGTTTTTTTAAGGCTTGGGGGGAGGAGAAAAGAACGTTTGTTTTCTATCTAGAAGTGATTTTTTTTTAATACAACCAATGGCAAAAATCAGTAATCTAAGAATTTAGAAGTCCAACATGGAGATGAGAAATATTCTGCAAAGATGAATAGTATGGTTATCAAGAGCAGTGGCTCCCAGAGAATACGAAGGAAGGACATTGTTTCAATTAAAGCAATCACCATCACACTGAAGCAGCCCCCAAATTCTAGAACTGCTCAGAGAATGTATAAAAATATCACCAGGTGTAGATGCTGTCAGTGCCGTGCCCAGACGGATCCCTGTCATGCAGTCAGTGCACACGTCCCTCAGGGGGGGACCAGTAAGTGTCCACAGCTCCCCTTCTCTGGAGGGTCGAGAGACAGGCCACCCTCCCCTCCCCAGCCTGCAGCCGATGATTGACTGACACCCGGATCAGGAGCCACCGTCTCTCCAGGAGGCGGGGCTGATTCTATGGTGTGATCTCACTGCACGAATGAGGCCAAAGCAGGCCTGCAGCTGAGCCTACTCCCTTCCTCAGTGTCTCTTGCCTGTCCTGTCCTGCTTCCTTCTCCTGAGAAGGGACCAGGGCTCCTGAAGCCCAGCCCATCTCACAGGCATAAGAGGCCACCTGCCTCCCCGCTCAGGCAAGGTGCTCTGAGGGCTCCCTGCCTGCCTATAATTGCCCCCCCGAGGGATGGGGGGGGGGGAGGCCCCACCCTCTCTGTGCTTGCTTGCAAGGACCAGAGGTCGCAGGCTGTAATGAGTGTTAGGGGCTCAAGCCAGTTCTCTGAGATCCCAGTGCTGGAAGAAGGGGTCCCGCTGTCCCCCAGTGCTGGGATTTCCTCCCCTGCCACCAGAAGGTTAAAGGAGGCAGTGTGCATGGATGAGCCACTGCATTTCTTTGTGCCCAGCCACCAACTGGGTGTCAATACCGGAAGCTACAGTGACAGAGGGACCACATCTTTTTTCTTGGGGGGGGGGGAAGAGCGCAGTGGGGGAGGGGCAGGGAGAGGGTGGCAGAGGATCCCAAGGGGGCTCTGTGCTGACAGCCTGACAGCAGGGAGCCAGAGACGGGGCTCGAACTCACAAATCGTGAGCCGAAGCCGGATGCTCAACCGACTGGGCCACCCACGTGCCCTCTGAGCACCACATCTTTAATTCACAATCTCAAGACGCACCTGTGCCTATTCTGCCGACTCTCCCTCCGACCCTGGGCCCAGACCTCCAGCAGGGAAGCTGGAGGAGGCTGCTTCACCCCTATTTACTGCTCCCTCCTCTGGCTTGAGGCTTTGCTCCCTGTGCTATCCCGACAGGGGCAGAGAGAAAGAGAGCCTGTGGTAACCATGGTTACCCAGAAGGAAGCCGGCACAGCCTCACCTATTAAAGACATCGTTCCACAGGTTGCTGCGCTCGTGACAGTCTGTGGTCTCAGGAACTTGGCAATCCTGCAGCCTTCTCTTCCTTCCCCTGTAAGGCCCCACCCCGAACCCAGTAAATCAGAAACTCTGCGAGCGGACCCAGCAATCTGTCTTGATGAGACTTGCAGACCATTCTGATGGCCATTAGAGACGAGAGCCACTGGATTACAAGATAAGCAATTATAATATCCCCATCTCTTGCCTGCCATCAGAGGCTTGTCACATTGATCAATGAGGAGAGTCCTTGAGAAGGAGAATTACAGCTGAAGAAGATGAGAAGAGAGCGAGGAAAACTCATTAGCTCACTTTCTCTTCGAGGCCAGCCACCCTCTTGCATGTTAAGTAGACAAGAGTACCAGCCACCATTTCCTTCTTGCATTTTTGGATTGATCAAGATTCTTGATAACCAAGGACACTGGATTCTAATAGAAGGGATCTCCAATGTTCTCCCTGGGTCTCCTGACCACAGAAAACATCAGAGTTTGTGCCGAAAATAGTAGATCCATCAGAACACCCCAGAGACGCAAGCAAAAGCAATCGGGACCAATTACAAATAAGATCACAGATTACAAAGAAATGGCATCAACCCTGGGCATCCCCATTGCAACATCTTGGAACAAAGCATATGAATAAGGTATCTCGGGATTCCGGTCAAAGAAGAACCAGGGGGATTAGGGATAGTCCTCGCCCTGGGAGAACCAGAAGAACTAGAATCTTCCAGCTCCCCAGGGCCGGGGTGCAAGATGCAGGAAGTTGTAGGAAACAATTTAAAAGACGAGAATCCACCCAAATGGCCCCACAGCTATTAAAGGAACTGAATTTTAGGTTTTAAATCTCCCTACAGAAAAATCCTCCAGGCCCAGATGGCTTTACTAGTAAATTCTATCAAACATTTAAGGAATAAGGAATGCCAATTCTACATCAACTCTTCCAGAAAACTGAAGAGAAGAGAACTCTTCTCAGCTCAGTTTTGGAGGCCAGCATTGCCCTGATATTAAAACCAGACAAGAACATCACAAGGAAAGAAAACTTACAGACCGATATCCCTCATAAATAAACAGGGAAGTTTTTTTTTAACTTAGCAAATCAAATTCAATAATATGTGAAATGGGTAACACATCATAATGAAGCGGGATTCATCCCTAGAATGTATACTGATTTGATACTCAAAAAACAATGGAATTCACCATATTAGCCAACTTCAAAAAGAAAGAAAGAAAAGAAAAACCATACGACCATCTCAATAGATGCCGAATGCATTTAACCAACTCCAACATCCATTCCTGATTTAAAAAAAAATAAAGGGGCGCCTGGGTGGCGCAGTCGGTTAAGCGTCCGACTTCAGCCAGGTCACAATCTCACGGTCCGGGAGTTTGAGCCCCGCATCGGGCTCTGGGCTGATGGCTCAGAGCCTGGAGCCTGTTTCCGATTCTGTGTCTCCCTCTCTCTCTGCCCCTCCCCCGTTCATGCTCTGTCTCTCTCTGTCCCAAAAATAAATAAACATTGGAAAAAAAAAATTAAAAAAAAATAAATAAATAAAAACTCTTATAATCTAGAAACAGAAGAAACCTTGTTCCATCTGATAAAAGAATTTACAAAAAAAAAAACCCCACAGTGAACATTACACTTAATGGTGAAAGTCAGGATGCTTTTACCCCTACGATCAGGAATGAGACAAGGGTGTCCACTCTCAACATTCATAGTTGACATTGGACTCGAGGCTCTGACCAGTGCAGTCAGGCAAGAGGAAACAAGAGACATTTAGTTTGGGGAGGAAGAAGTATAACCGTTTATTCACAAATGACAGGATCATTTGCACAGAAAATCCTATGGAACAGACAAAAAAAGCTATGAGAGCTAATAAGTAAATTTAGTAAGACACAAGAAGCCAACCTCACTTCTATCTATTAGCAATGAACTTTAAGAAAAAGTTAGGCATAAATACGACGAAAGATATGAGTAACCTCTACACTGCAAACCATAAAACATTGCTGACATGCAAGACATAGGGAAGGAGAAAGCTCTTTTATACAATATTATCAAAATGTAAATGTCGCCCAAATTCACCTGTAGAGTCAGTGCGATCCCAATCCCAATCCCAGAAGCTTTTTTTGCAGCAATTGATAAACGGACCCTGGAATTTGTATGGGAATGTGAAGAACCTAGAACAGACAAAACAACTTGGAATAAGAATAAGACAAGAATAAAGTTGGCCCACGTTACCTGATTTCAAGAAATGCTATAAAACGACAGCAACCCAGACAACATGGTATTGGTGTGAACAGCAAGAAAAACAGAACAGACTAAAGGATCCAGAATGAGACCCTCACGTAAATAGGCGTCTCCCACCACGGAGCAGGTGTTCATTCCGTGCCGCGCACTGGGCTAAGCGCTTGAACGTGCTGACAAATTCTCTCTTTCAATCTCAAACAACAACCCCACGGGTAGGTGCTACTGTGAACCACATTTCAAACATGAGTGTCCTGGAATCAGAGATGTGGACGCGCTTGATGACTCACCCAACTACAGTGGTGGAGAGTGGATGTGATTATAAGATCGATGTTCTTAACCACCCGCGGAAGGAGCGGACCGCGTTCGATGACCAGCTCAGTGACCGTGGCAGATGCCCGTCTGATTAGGTCCTTGCTTCCGTCTTACATTGTTGGGGTCATTTACTCATGTGCAGGTAGGCGATGCCTATTCTCAAGTACCGGGTAGGTGAGCTCCCACTTTCCCCTTGGCCTACACGGAGCCCCGTGGCGGAATTGGATCTGAAAATCCACCCAGATGCTTTCGTGTCTTGGGTGTTTACCTTGCTGGCCTCCCCTTCGGGGATCTTACTTCCAACAGAAGCGTAGCCAGCCTCCCCCAGGAGCTTCTTCCCCTTTTTGGCCTTAGCTGCTGGGTGCCTCGTACACACTCCTAGTACACAACAAAGGTGTCGGGCCCAACGCCAGAGGCACTGAAGTTGCCTTCAAAAAAGGCCTGTTTTGCTGCCCTTCTCAACAAACTGGTAACCCAGCCAGGAGCTTATCACACAGAGGACTTAAGACTGACCACGGTTTGTCTCTCACACCTTACCTCAGTGCGGAGAATGCCTAATCGCTTCTAGGCTGAATTATTCCACTGGCACTTAGGATTCCCCTTCTGTCTCCTGAACAAAAGCCCTGCTCTAGTTGGAATTTTTGAAGCAGGAACAATGCTTTTCTATGAGCCATTTCAGTTCAAAATCCACATACTGTCTGAGGGAGTTCTCTGCAGAAGACCCAAAGACACCTGCTATGGTAAAAATACTTTCCAGAATCTTGGCTCTAAAGGCAGATCCATGTTATGCAAAGAAATTGAACAGCATGAATAAAATAAAATGTTTACGGAGGAGAAGAGGAAGAGAGGCATCCTATGTTAATATCCTGGTGCTACGTTAGTACCTTGGTCATTTGGAATTATCAGCTTCTGTTCATATATGAGTTACCTCCAGAGAATCAAAACTTCATCTAAAAGAAGACATGATATGTGTGTGTGTGTGTGTATATATGTGTGTGTGTATGTGTGTGTGTGTGTGTATGTATGTGTGTGTCTATATATATATATATATATAGACACACACACACACACACACACACAATGGAGTATTACTCGGAAATCAAAAAGAATGAAATCTTGCCATTTGCAACAATTTGGATAGAACTAGAAGGTATTATGCTAAGCGAAATTAGTCTGTCAGAGAAAGACAAATACCATATGACTTCACTCATATGGGGACTTTCAGATACAAAACAGATGAACATAAGGGAAGGGAAGTAAAAATAATATAAAAACAGGGAGGGGGACAAAACAGAAGAGACTCTAAATACAGAGAACAAACTGAGCGTTGCTGGAGGGGAGGTGGGTGGGGGGATGGGCTAAATGGGCAAGGGGCATTAAGGAAGACACTTGTTGGGATGAGCGCTGGGTGTTCTACGCAGGGGGTGAATCACTGGAATCTACTCCTGAAATCACTGTTGCACCCATGCTAACTAACTTGGGTGTAAATTAAAAAACAAATTAATTAATTAATTTTTTAAAATAATAAAAGAAAACTTCCTTATCTAGCATAAGAATTGATTTAAATTATTGAACTATTTTAATAGAAATTATCCTAAAATACACAGCATAGTTTCCATCTTTCTAAAAAAAGAGAACAATGAACATAATTTACACTGTTAATGGTGAATCATGGTTATTGAATATAGTACAGTAAATAAATACAGGGCTGTGGGGATTTTTATCAACCATATGTCTGCTGTTAGTAGGTATTCTCCCAAAACTCCACTCATTCTCACTTGCTGTGGGCTGGAAGTCCAAATAAGCAAGTTTGTTAGGATTGTATGTAAAGTAAAAGTCAATAAGGAATAAAAGTAGTAAAGTCCATGCCTAACACCAAAGGCTCTGGTCTTCGTATAGCAGTCTACAACAAATTCTGAATTAATTTTACGTGTGTAGAAGGTAACAATCAAGGTACTTTCTCCTCACACAGATGTCCGGTCATTCCATCATTATTTATTGCAAAGACTTTTATCCCCCCTCTGACATCTTTGACAAAAATCAATTGACTATATATGTGTGGCTCTCTCTCTCGATTTCTCATTATTATTCCATATATCTGTAGGATCCTTCCTTCTTAGTTGCTGAACTGTATAGTAAGTTCCAGAATAAAGTAGTATCAATTCTTCGGACTTTGTTTTTTTATAAAACCATTTTGCCTCTCCCAGGTACTTTAGCTTTCCATATGAATTTTAGAGTCACCTCATCATTTCTAAAAATGGTTGTTGGACTTTTCCTTGAGACCGCATGAAATCTATGGTCAAGTTGAGCAGAATTGTCACCTTTACAATATTGAGGCTTCCGATCTACGAACATTGAGTGTACTCTCCATTTACCTTGGTCTTTTTAAACGTCCCCAGCAATGGTTCGTGGTTTTCCATGTACTGGTCTTGCGCATCGTTTGTTAAGCTGAATTCAGAGCATTTTGTTGTTGATGTTAATGCCCAGGGAATTTTTTTATTCTCTGTTTATATTATGTGTTCAATTATGTGTTAGCATATAGAAATACGCCTGATTTCTGTATGTTGCTCTGGGAGCCTGTAACCTTGTTAAATTCACATAATAGTCCTAGTAGATTTTTTTGTAGCTTCCTTAGTTCTTTCGTATTTGCCAAATCACACTCTGTGCAAATAAGACAACGTAACTTCTTTTTCAACGCGTGGACCTTCTGTTTCTTTACTTTGGCCTCTTGCACTAGCTAGGACATGTCCAGGACAAGCTTGAAGAGAAGTGGTCACCCTTGCATTGTCACCCGGGTGGAAAACATTCATTCCTCCACTCTTAAATACAACGCTAACTGTAGGCTTTAGGAAGATGCTCTTTATCATACGGGACTTCCTTTCTATGCCTAGCTTGCTAGGAGATTGTATCACAAAAGTGTGTGGGATTAAAGTTTTTTGCATTTATTGAAGTGATTATATGTTTTTCACCTTTATTTCATAAACGTGCTGTATTACTGCTATGATAAATTACCACAAACTTAGTGGCTTAAACTAACACAAATGTCTTCTCGTCCGGTTCTGTTGTTTAGCCTTCAGAAGTGTATGTCACTGGACTAAAATGAAGGTGTCGGCAGAACCGCCTTCTTTTCTGGAAACTCTAGGAGAGCACCCATTTTCCTGCCTTTTCCAGCTTCTACAACCTCCCACATTCTTTGGCTAATGACCGTCTTTCTCCATCATAAAAGTCAGCAAAGGTGGGTCAAGTCCTTCTCACATTGAATTACTCTGACCTCCTCCTTGATAGCCATATGCCCCTCTGCCCTCCCCTGTCACTTATGAGAGTCTTGTGGTTGCACTAGGCTTGCCCAGAGAATTCAGGATAATCTCCCCATAACAAGATGTTTAATCTGAATCGCATCTACAATGTCCCTTTTGCCACGTAGGGTAATCTAACCACAGGTTTGGCAGATTTGGGACATGGATATCTTTGGGGGGGTCATTAATTCTGCACATCACATACGATGTATTATATTAACTGATTTGGGGATTTTCAGCCAACCTTGCATTTGTATGCTAAGACCCAGTTTGTCATGGTGTGTATCATTTTTACATAATATTGGATAAAATTGGCTAAAATTTGAAGAATTTTTGCATCTATATTCATAAAGGATATCAATCTCTAGTTTCCTGTCCTTATGGATGTCATTGTCTTGCTTTGGTATCTGATTAATGCTGGCCTCATAAAATGAGTTAAGGATTTTTCTTTCCTCCTCTCTTTTCTGGAGGAGAATTGAGATTGTTTCTTCCCTTAATGTTTCACAAAACTCACCACCGAACTCACACTGATTTTTTTTTTTGTAGGGCTATTTTAAATTACTGATTCCATTATTTTACTTTATACAGAAATATTCAAATTTTCTGTTTTTCCTTGAGTGGCCTTGATAGTGTGTGTGTTTTCAAGAAATTTATCTAGTTCACACAGGCAGTCAAATTTGTTAACGTAAACTTGTTGGTAATATTCTTTCGTAAGTTTGTTCACGTTTTTTTATCGTTCTTTGAATGTCTGTAGGGTCTGTAGTGATCTGTATCGTTCAGGTACTGATAATATGTGTCTTTTTTCTTTTTTCTTGATCAATAAAAGCTATTCTATCTGATCAGTCATTTTTTTAAAAAAAAATTACTAGCTTAGGTATTATTGATTTTCTCTACTTATTCACTTTCTAGTTCCTTTACTTTACTTCTGATTTTTTTTTCTTTCTTCCACTCAGATTTAATTTGGTATTCTATTTCTAGCATCTTAAGGTGGAAACTTCAAGCACTGATTTGGAATCTGTCTTCTTTTGTCAGCTTCTGTTTTCTCACTAAGATCTACCTCAGCCACATCCTACAAATTTTGTTATATGTATATATTCACTTATTTTATTATTTCCACTTTTGGGGGGCTTTGCCATATCTCTCCTTTTCTCTTCTTGCTTTCTAACTTACGTTTGTGACCACAAAATATTACTCTGTGTAATTGTTGGTTTGCAAATCGGCCCCTGTAGGAGGAAGGCAAGGAGAAACCAAAGAAAGAGGCAGACCACTTGAGATTGGCCAGGTGGCTTTTTCCAGCCTCTGGCTTGTTTTTTCATTTAGTTAATAGAGACTTTCCAAAGGCAAAATATTTTAAGTTTAATGAATTCAAATTTATCAATATGTTCTTTATGCTTCCTTATGCTTTTTGGCATCATATTTAATTTTTTTTTTTTACCAAATTCAAAGTCACAACTTTTTATTCTGTTTTCTTCCAGAAGCTTTATACTTTTAATTTTTTTCTAGTGTTTATTTATTTATTTATTTAAAAAAAATTTTTTTTAACGTTTATTTATTTTTGAGACAGAGAGAGACAGAGCATGAACGGGGTGGGTCAGAGAGAGAGGGAGACACAGAATCCGAAACAGGCTCCAGGCTCGGAGCTGTCAGCCCAGAGCCCGACGCGGGGCTCGAACTCACTGGCTGCGAGATCGTGACCTGAGCTGAAGTGGGACGCCCAGCCCACTGAGCCACCCAGGCGCCCCATAGTGTTTATTTATTTTTGAGAGAGAGATAGAGACAGACAGACAGAGTATGAGCTGGGGAGGGGCAGAGAGAGTGGGAGACACAGAATCCGAAGCAGGCTCCAGGCTCTGAGCTGTCAGCACAGAGCCCGATGTGGGGCTCGAACTCACGAACCGTGAGATCATGGCCTGAGCCGAAGTCAGACTCTTAACTGACTGAGCCACCCAGGTGCCCCCAAAAGCTTTACAGTTTTAGAGTACAAGTTTAAGTCTGTAAATCTATTTTGAGTTAATTTTTTTACATGATACAAGGTATAGGCCAAAGCTTATATTTTTACATATTTTCTGGGAAAGGCATTCTCATGAGGATAATCTTTCTCCCACTCGACTGCATACAAATGGGCTTAGACCTGGAGTATTTCCTTACCAAGAATTAAAGAGTCCACACAGCCTGCCTTGGGCTTACCACCTTGGGTGAGAATACCTATGCTTGTTTCAGGCTCACTGAGTATTCTTGTCTCTGCTTAGAGTGTGTGCATCGTATGGCTCCTGGCCAGCCCCACTGCTACCTCTGTCCTCTGAGGGAAGGGGACAGGCCCCCTTCTACTGCAGCAGAAGAGAGTTGCACTCAGGCCAGTTGCATTGAGCCCACAGATCAGCGTGAGGAGAACTGACAGGTTCAAAATATGGAACATTCCAATTCATAAGCACGATACACATCCATCTATATTTAGGTCAGGAGACCCCAACTTCTTCTACAGAGGATTAGATAGAAACACTCTTTTTTTAATGTTTATTTATTTTTGAGAGAGAGAGAGTGTGAGCAGGAGAGGGGCAGAGAGAGAGGGAGACACAGAATTGGAAGCAGGTTCCAGGCTCCGAGCTGTCGGCACAGAGCCCGATGTGGGGATCGAACTCACAAGCTGCGAGATCGTGACCTGAGCCAAAGACCATGGCCTAACCAACTGAGCCACTCGGGCACCATGAAATACCGTGTCTTGAGTGGGAAGAAGCAAAGTCAAAGGTATTACGCTGCTACTTACGTAAGAGAAAACAAATTTCTACGAGAGTTTTATTGACAAAAATGAAAATCTAATCCAGGTATACCTCGTTTTATTTTGCACAACAAAGGTTGTGGCAACCCTGCGTCAAGCAACTCTATCAGCACTATTTTTCCAACAGCACTGGCTCACTTCATGTCTCTGTGTCCCCTTTTGGTAATTTTGTCAGTATTTCAAGAGTTTGCATTTTCATTATATTTTTTACAGTGATCTGTGATCAGTGATTACAACTCACTGAAAGTTTAGATGATGGTTAGCGTTTTGTTTTTTAATGTTTATTCAATTATGAGAGATAAAGGGTAAGCAGTGAAGGGGCAGAGACAGATGGGGACAGAGGATCCCAAGCAGGCTCCACACTGACAGCAGTGAGCCTGACACAGAGCTTGAACCCGCAAACCATGAGACCACGACCTGAGCTGAAGTCAGAGGTTCAGTGACTGAGCCACACAGGTGCCCCAGATGGTTAGTGTTTTAAGCAATAAGGTATTTTTTTTAATGAAGGCATGTACGTTGTTTCTTAGACATAATACTATTGTTCCCTTAACAGACTACCATAGACTTTGAAGGTGACTTTATATGCACTGAGAAACTAACAAATTCATTTGAGTCGCTTTGTTTGTGATATTTGCTTATTCACAGTGTCTGGAACCAAATCCACAACATCTTCAAAGCATGCCTGTACTAATAACTGAGTGCGTTTTTTTGCAACCTGAGTATACTAATAAAAAGAATAAAATTCTCTTTATAAGGGATAACATTTTACTTAATCAAAAGCTTGGCCTGGTGATACTGATGTACACTGTATCTTTCAGCACAGCTATAGTTATTCCAAGTATAAAGAAAACATGATGCTTTGCCATCTAGTTGTAAAAAATCCACTTTCAAACTTAACTTTATTATTTCTCATTTTGACATGATGGTTACGCACTGTGAATTAAGAACATATCCATAAATGTCGCAATACATCTCATATTTATGCAGGTTTATAAATTTTCCCACCTAAGTTTTCTTCTGACCCACTCATACATTTATCGGCATCAGTTAGTTTCTTTTGCAACAATAGCTGACCGATTCAGTTACCTTAGGTATAAACCCAGACATAGGCCAGTCTACTTCCCACTCTCAACTCTTTTGGATAGGCAGAAAAGAGATCTTTTCTTTCCAGTGTCTTCATATGTCTGGTTTGGGAAGCTGAAGGATACATCTTGAATCCTCTTGGACTGTCCATTTGAAAGCCGTCCCTGAGTACTGCGAGTTAATTTTGCCGCTGTCCCTGGGCTGTCAGTTACCACATAAAATTCTGGGACCAGGAGATTGATCTGCAATAGGAAATTGCTCTCTTCTCCATGGATGTCAAAAGAGGTAGACTGGGCCACCCGTTTCGTGATCAAAAGGCACTTTCATCTGCCTGAGCCTGAGACACCTATGCCAGCATATATGAATTTCTATTGAAAGGCTGGAAAATTTTACAAAAGAAAATGATCCACATGAAGAGGAAAGGATGCAGCTACGGGTTAAATAAAACTCTTCCAAATTCACAGGGAAAGCACGTACGGTTTGCTCACAACGGTGACATCCTGAGTCCCAACTGGTTCGTTTGCCATCAGAAAAGTGCCTCCGTCCAAAAATTCTCGCCAAACTTTCCCCTCTGGAATTTCCTGCCATTTCTTGAAGACCATCAGCCTGACCCAGAGGGTCCCCCCCTAACACACAAAGCTCCGCAGACCATCATCAATTCCTCTCTCACCATTAGTGCATTTCCTGAACTTGAGTCATTGACCCTGGGGTTTAGTACTAGCCAGATGCTAATGTTGCTTCTCAACCTTCCAGGTTCCAGACAGGCTGATGGCAGGCCCCCAAGGATAGACCTGGGGGGAAGGGGTCTGTTTAGGGTGGTTCCAGCTCAAGTTAAAGACGCACCTGCTTCTATCATAGACATCTATCTCTTGCAGCAATACCACACACACACACACACACACACACACTTCTCTGAGCCAAACACGCATTTTCAGGGCTAACACGAATACACAGTGAGGAAGGAAACTCTCTAACAATCTGAAAGATTTCCTTCTCCAACATCACTAACCTGGTTTCCATCTGGGGTTTTTCAGAGTGAGAATAGCTCCACATCCTTAGTATACAGCTGTTCCCTTACTGCACCCATCACCCCCTAAAAGGACCTTTCTAATAAAGGCTTAAGTTCTTATCCAAGGGCGTTGGCTCTACATAGTTATAATTCGAAAGAAGGAAACGATGTGTCTTATTAAATTCATCAGTTAAAAATATAACATTATAACAGCACCCAAATTCCACCTGAAAATATTTCTTGATGGATGATAGTCAATTACTTGAGGGAATGGAACTTTCTGATAAGTCTGTGTGAGTTGTTTTTTTTTTTTAAACTGTGTTGCTTTTTTAATTCCCTGGAACATAGAGCTGCTTAAAAATACATCCTCTGAGTATATTTTTTCACCCTAAAACACCATGAATATTTCAATAGACCGATGAATAGCTTTAAGTTCTTTGCTGTGCTAACAGAATTTATCATTAAAGGTACTAGAACAGTGTATGGTTTATTTCATTTCAAGGAAAATGAAATATAAACTAGAATTCCTCATTTCTGTAAACCCACGGGTTTATGGCTAACAATGTTTCAAATAAAATCATACAATTCTGGCCGTGAAGTCAGTGTCTAAAGAAAAAAGACATAAATCAGGAGAGAAATAAAAAGTAGGAAGATAATTTTATGCTTCCTCCAGGAGCTGGACCGTCAGACTCTGTGTCGCTGTGACAGCGACAGTCTGGAATTCGAGGTCTTCAATTGTGGTGTTCTTGTAACAAGACACGCACTTGACTTAGTCCTAGTTTCTGGATCCTTGCAAGCCAGTAACGAATGAAAGTCACTTAATGATGCAAGTCTGGGTCCACTGGACACTTCACTCTCTAGCAATTTACTTCATATTTTACTGGGCTTAAAACAGTTACGTAAAAGATCGAGGGGGCTAGTTTCCTTCTCACCTTCCTTCAAATAAATATGCTCCAAAGTTACTTACATTATTACAATCTATTCCCATCTGTCTGAATTTATTAGCTGATAATAATAATTTGAACACCCTTTGGTGTCCCACGCTGAGCTAAGAACTGTGCTTATAGAAAAAAGGCAGATTTACTCTATTCGCCTACGTTCTGAGATATGAAGTCTAACAAAGGAAAAACAAATAAACACAGAAATAAATAAACAAACCAAAATAGCAAGGCACACTTGTAAAGACTGGCTTACCAAGAGAAAAGGTCCAGCTGTTTTTGCAGATGCGTGAATCTGATGTCCCCACCTCCCGCCCCCCAGACTTCAGCTTTTCCAGTATTACTATGATGGAATTAATCACCTAGTGTCTCCCGATATTTGTAACTTTTTTTTGCCTATTGAGTTAGTCATTTTAAAATTAATAACTGGTTACTCCAAGATTCCTTCTGTTTTTACTGAGATAATCAAGTTGTCTAGAGTTCCAAAAATCCAGTAATAATTAAAAAGCATCCAAGATACATCAAACAAATCCTAAACCTACATTGAAATAATAGTGCTTTGGAAGCCATAAGCTGAACCCCCACTCCATTATAAGCCTCAGGAATGTGGTCGTGGTCAGTGTTTTGACCTTCAGGGATCTGACCGGTGATGGCATCCCTAGAAATGAAATAGATACTTCTTCCTAAGGTTATTATTCTGCTATAAAATCAGAAAAACTCTAATCTGGAGGGCGGGTCTAGTCCTAACTCGAAGTTAGCCTTGTGGGGATTCACAGCCTCTTGTCCAGTTCCCAGACCTCAGTCAGCTGTGGACCCAAAGCCATCTGTTGGAGAGGTGATGGTGATGTTCTGTGAGGAAGGATTCTATAAGTACATGGAGACTGGAAAGTCCCTGTAGGAGGATCCCAGAACAGAAACTTACGCTTTAAGAGTAAAGCCGCTAACAGAATTTTTCCATTGGAAAAGCAACTCCTTGCTTAATTTTGGGCTCTGGTAAAGACAGAACGTCCACCACGGATCACCAAGTGACCATGCCACTCAAACCGTCCCTCATTACCTGAAAGTTATCTGATCCACTGAACCATCCCCAACTGGATGTTCATAGCGACTTTTCACCGTGAAATGCAAATGGCACAGCATCAGCTATCCGACGCTGTGCCTTTCCGTGGTTTTACCTAGGCACATAAGGGTGTAGTGTGGCTCACTGGAGACCATTGGTGTAACAATGCACCAGGTGTACATGTAAAGTCAGTCCAATGGAACGTGTGAGAAATCTGCCCAAGTAAGTGGCCAACTTATGACAGCTGAGAGCACTCTTCACCACTTCACACGTAAGGCTTCATGGAGAATTCTGCATGACTGATCTTACATAGCCTCTCCACCTCACCCTCCAATCCATGTGTTTCCCACGTGCAAAACACATTCACCCCTTCCAAGCCTTCTAAAGTCTCACCCAAGCATGTCATCAAGCTAGAGGCCCACGATCTCTTTATCTGCATTAAAGTCAGATATAGAAAAGGCTCCTTAAGATCATCAGCTCTTGGGGCACCTGGGTTGCTCAGCTGGCTAAGCGTCTGACTTGTTCTCGGCTCAGGTCGTGCACTCATAGTTCATGGGTTCAAGCTCCACATCGGGCTTTGCGCTGGCAGCTGGCAGCACGGAGCCTACTTGGGATTCTCTCCTTTCCTCTCTCTCTGCCCCTCCCCTACTCGTTTGTCTGCCCTCTCTCTCTTTCTCTGTCTCTCTCTCAAAAATAAACTTTTTAAAAACATTTTTAAAAGATCATCAACTCTTAGTCTAGAAACCCATGAACCAAAAAGTCAAGTTATCTATCCCCATACACCTGATATACAATGTTGAAATAAGAACAGGATATTTGCAATCAACACTCCCATTTAAAAATGAAGTGAGGAGAGGTATCTGAGAGTCACTGGTCCACGGCGATTCCAAAACACATCCAGAAATGTGTCAGGACTCCCTAAGGACAATAAATGTTCCATGACTAAAGCCTAATTCTGTTCTCTAGCAATTCTTCATGGTTCTTGGCTCCTCTCTCAAGGAGTCGAAGCTTTGCCCCCTCAGAGATCGTTGTTCCCCCCACCCCACCGCTGAAGAAATGTCTCGCGTTTGCTCACAAGTAGCCTCTCAGCCCATTTCCTGCCCATTAATAGTTGGGGGGATCCAGAACCTCTTCACATTTTAAATTGATTCTGTCTCTTTTGGTTCAAGTTGGGAAAATCCTTTGAAAACATTATGAGCTTTCTACAGAGTGACTGGGATTCACCCTGTACCCCAAGCTAAAACCATAATTTCTTTCAAGACATATCCCTCTCCACTTGGAGCTTCGTGTAGAACTGCTGGAGGGTTATGCCCTTAAGATCATTTAAAAGCCCTTCTGCCAGCTGAAGAAGTGGCTAGCACCATCTCGAAGCTTCCAGAGGTCTTACAGCCATATCCCTCACTAGATCTCTGCCCTGTAAGTATTTTTTAGTTTGAGACTCATTTGCCGGTAGGAAAGGCTAGAGATGAGCAACTATTTTATCTTCCAACAGCGGGTTCTGTCTCTTGAATTTCCCCTAAATTCTGCTTACAAATGGAATAGTTTGCTCTCTTATTAAGCATTTCCTTAGTAGACACAGCTAAAAGAAGCCATGGGCATTGTCAACATTCTACCTGGAAATCTCCTTAGCGAGATCCTTAAGTTCAGGTACGTTTCCTATCTCCCAAGCTACTTGGGATATGGATTTGCAAACGAGTGACAGATTTGCAAACTGCTTCCCTACTACAAGCCTTCAGTTATGCTTCTCCCAGTCTCCCACGGCAGAATCCTCACCTCCCAGACTGTGCTCATTGCCTGGTTCCAAAGCCGATCCTTCATGTTTTAGGTTCTTACGTAGAATCCCTCCGCTAGAAGGTACTGATTTTTCTCCAGTTATCTATTGCCGTATAACAACCACCCCAGAACATAGAGGCTTCAATCAAAACAAAGAAATGTAACACAGTGGTTTATTATCGCTTATGATTCTGTTGACTTCTTATGAGTGGTTCTCATGCTGGCTTTTCCTTCCTTAAAAAAAATTTTTTTTTAACATTTATTCATTTTTGAGAGACAGAGAGAGACAGAGCATGAGCAGGGGAGGGACAGAGAGAGAGAGGGAGACACAGAATCTGAAGCAGGCTCCGAGCTGCCAGCACAGAGCCCGACACGGGGTTTGAACCCACGAACCGTGAGATCATGACCTGAGCCAAGGTCGGACGCTCAACCTACTGAGCCATCCAGATGCCCTTTTCCTTCCTTTTTAAACTAAAGGGCCAGCTGGGGGCTGGGCTCAACCAAGACAGCTGAGAAAGTTGGGTCCCTCTCACTATGGCCCTTCATTCTCAGGGAGGCCACACAAGGTTTCCTCACATGCCCTCTTGGGGCAGCATTCCAAATGGATTAAGCAATGCAGGTCACCTGTCAAGCACAGTCAGTGTGAGAGTGGACAACGCAAGGGCTTGGATACCTAAAGACACAATCCATTGGGAGCCATTAGTGCAACAATCTAACACAGGTAAATAGGACTGGGGGTCCAAACAGAATGCAGGTTCCAAGTAAACTTCACCAGGAAGTTGGCCAGATGTTGACTGATTCTACTGCTCTGCCTTGTATCTGTCAACACATGTGAATGGCTTGATGGGAATTTCTTATGACCAGTTAAAGAAGGAAGAAAAATCAAGAACCTGATTTGTTTATACCAGACAGAAACTGCTTAGGAAAGACGGTGGTGAAGGGAAATACCCCCAGGGGCAGGTACGCGGGTGGTGCTTTTATTTTCTTTGTAACGTGAGAGGAAAAATGAGTTAACAGCTATGCCCTGGTTCACGTCATCAGGATTAGAAAATTGGTAATAGTGAGGTCTAGGAAGAAGTATATGTATGGGCCTCAACAAATGGGCACAGAAAGTGAAGGCATTTATGTCTTATATCAAAGCCACTCTCTCCTGCAGAGGACCGGCCTTTGAGGGAACCAGGAGGACTGTTTGTAGCAGAGGCATGACACTGAACCTCTTCCATAAAACCTCATTGCTTCAACAACCTCTCCCTTACTCATTGTCGCAGTATCCCACCAAGCAGGGGTCAAATGTGTGGTCAGCTAAGCGTCCTCCTGGGCTCATGCGGTGGAATTGACTGATCTCACCATGCTTCCCGTCACCAGGAAGCCGCTGCCTAGGTGGGATGGTCTTCTAAAAGCTCTGTCATGGCACCAGCTGGGAAACCGTCCCTGTGAGATCTCTCCTACGGGGTGTGATAAATGTCCTAAACTGGCAACCAATACCCACGCCGTCAAGGCCATAGCCGGCATACGTGGAATGCGAGGCGGGTAACCAATGGGGGGATCGAGGAGAGTGGCGCCATCTCTCTTTTACCAAATGATGTTCGCTTCTCATCCCTGCTACCTTGACCTGATGGGTCTGGAGGGCTAATGGCCAAGGGAAGAGGGCATCTACTACAAAACATGGTAATATTTCTAATGCATTGAAAGCTGCGATTGCACCCTGGCCTTCGGGGACCCCTTAGGCGGCTAAACCGGCAGGCAGAAAAGGAGTCCCCGGCTGTCGGGAGCAATCCTGATGACCAGAGACAACTTGAGTTTCTATTCTATAACGTGGACAAGAAGGTCTATTTTTGAATTCAGGAATGGACTAGGGCACCTCTTATTATTCCCTTGTTCAATAGTCCTAGAAAATCATGGCAAGTTCACAGTGATAGCACCACCGAGGGCCCCCGTCTTAACCCACAAAGGCTGGGGTTACCTGTCCAAGTAACGAAGTCTATCCTGTCAACGTGCGGACCGACAGTAAGTGGAACACAAGACGGCAAGAGAAAAATGCAGCCACTACTATGATCTTAGCCCCAGACGAGCTAGAGAGGGCGGCAGCAGTAGCCATAATATGGCACAAACAGGCTGGAACCCACAAGCAGAGGCTGGAACCCCACAAGGATGAACCGAACCTCACGTCAGCTCTTCCTGCCTCTGGCCTTGGTGACAAGAGGGTTCTGCAGAAAGAATCCTTCATCACAGAGCTAGAAACACACGCTCAGGAGTCAGAAAAGCTGGAGGAGGAGTCAGGGCAAAAGGTGGATCAATGAATTGCAGCCTGGCTGCTAGGTCGTGGCAGCGAAGTGAATCAGCAGCTCAACAAAACCATGCGTATCGCTCGGTGTTTCCATTAAAACTTCACTTTTATTTACTTTTTAAATTTTTTTTTAATTTTGTTTTAATGTTTATTTATTTTTGACAGAGAGAGAGAGAGAGAGAGAGAGAGACAAAGCATGAGCAGGGGAGGGGCAGACAGAGAGGGAGATGCGGAATCCAAAGCAGGCTCCAGGCTCCCAGCTGTGAGCACAGCTGGACCCGGGGCTCCAACTCAGGGACTGTGAGCTCATGACCTGAGCCGAAGTTGGATGCCCAACCGACTGAGCGACCCAGGCGCCTCTTAAATGTTTTTTTTTTTCTTTTTAATTCAAGTTAGTTAACATACGGTGTAGTCTTGGCTTTAGGAGTACAACCCCCAGGGCTCATCCGGAAAAGTGTCCTCAGTACCCATCCCCCCCTTAGCCCATTCCCCACCCCACCTCCTCTCCAGCAATCCTCAGTTTGTTCTCTGTATTTAAGAGCTTCTTGCGATTTGCCCCCTTGTCTGTTTTGATCTTATTACTTCCCTTCCCCTGTGTTCCTCTGTTGAGTTTCTCCAATTCCACATGAGAGTGAAATCACGCTAAGGGAAATAAGTCAGCCAGAGAAAGATAGATATCACAAAACTTCACTTTTTTTATTTTTATTTTTTTAAATTTTTTTTTCAACGTTTATTTATTTTTGGGACAGAGAGAGACAGAGCATGAACGGGGGAGGGGCAGAGAGAGAGGGAGACACAGAATCGGAAACAGGCTCCAGGTTCTGAGCCATCAGCCCAGAGCCCGACGCGGGGCTCGAACTCACGGACCGCGAGATCGTGACCTGGCTGAAGTCGGACGCTCAACCGACTGCGCCACCCAGGCGCCCCACAAAACTTCACTTTTAATATACCGTTTACCCATGTGTCATCCCATCTAATAAAAACCCTCTGAGGCAGGTATGTGATAGGCAGAATTCTGGAAGGGATGTTTCAAACATAATTAGGGTCCCTACTCAGGTGACCTTAACCCGGAGAGATTATCTAGACGGGCTTGCTCTCATCCCATGGGTCTTTCAAAAGCAGTTTTCTCCCCCTTGTAGTAGCAGAGGTCATCAGAGAATTGAAACGTGAAATCTACGCAGCTCCCGTGGCCTGAGGCTGGAGGGACTACATGAGGGAACGTAGGCGGCCTCCAGAAGCAGAGGACGGCCTCCTGCTAGCAGCCAATAAGATCATGGGGGACCTCAGCCTTACAATCCCAAGACAGTGAATTCTGCCACGAGCAAGAAAAAGCTTGGAAGTGGATTTTTCCCAGACCAGGCTGACGGCTTCGTTCCAGCATTGTGATACCCTCAGCCGAGAACCCGCCCGTGCCCTGTTGAACTGTGGACCTACAGAACTATGAGCTAACAAGTGGGCATTTTGTAAGCTACTAAGTTTGGAGTCGTTACGCAGCAACAGAAAACTTGTAAGAGGTATCGTAGTTATTCTTGTCTTGGAGGGCCTAAAAAGTTAAGTAATTTCCCCAAGATCCCTTAAATTTCTAAAGGCTCTATTATTATCTTGTTGCCCATGAAGCATTTGGGCAAAAATCCATTCCATTATCTCATTGTCTTGTATCATGTTTCTCTCCTGAATTATATCTGTCGGGAAAGGATGGTATAGCTCTATGGGAAATACGCCTTTCATTTTTACGGTTCGATAAAGAATCTGTTTAATGCATGAGACAGAATGAGAAGACAGGCACCAGAAGGCACAGGTCACTAGGGTCAGACTTGAGAACCTACAGCTTCAAGAAGAGGGGAAATTATTCTGGGAGGGTCAAAAGGTAAGAAACAAGCCAAAAGTCTGAGAGGAGGTAGGCGTTTGCAGCGTGGACGCGGTGAAGAAGCGACCGACGTAAGAGCTGGGAAGTAAAAACGAATCAAGGTGATTCAGGGGAGAGGCAACCTGGGAGCCTTGGATCGGGGTCAGAGAGAGGCTCGTGGAAGCGAAGAGGGACCAAATAATCTCTGAGGTGACCTCAACATCCTCTAGTCTGTGGTTTCCTCACTTTCATAGCGTCTTCGTCACCAGTGTTCTCCTTCCTGCAGCCAGGTGGGTCTTGAGTCAGCAGATAGGTACAAGTAATGACAACGGCTCGGGGACTTGAGGCCGCAGAGGAGATCTGTTCTTTCTTGGCCACCAGCAATCAACTTCACGGAGCCCGTGCTAAACTGCGGCATCACTGCACCTTCCGGGCGGGGATGTTTGTCTTTCTCGTGGACTTCGGAATTTTTACGGATTCTGCATTCCATCCCTCACGCTTCCATTCCACATAAGGAGAAAATGGGAGGAAAGAACTACCTAAATAAATCCCTGGGTGTTGAGAATGACAGTGCAAGGAAAAGCAAGCCACGATCTGTGGCTACCAGGGTTCCCTATGGGCGTACAAAAAGATAATTCTTACCACCGTTTCCCACAAAGTGAGAGCCAAACTTCCTCGTGTAATTAGACGATTATGTAACATATACCGAACACTTACTCCTGTCTAGACCCCTTCCCTTTCAGACGGAAGGAGATGCAGTCGATGCCAGAGTCTTGGGCTCCTCCTCTTCCAGGAAGTGGTGCAGTAGGGATGAAAGGACTCAGGGACTGATTGGGCTTAGCTAATCAGAGACAATATGAAGCCTTCTCAGTATTTTTCTGGTGCTTGAGGAGGGACTTAAACCTGTGTGGATACAAATCTGGAGGTACTTGAAAACACACAATCCTGAGTTTGTGTAATCATAAAAATGACAAGCATCAGCCGTCAATAAAGAGCTGACATTTATTAAGCCGCGACTCTATGGCAGACTGCGGGCTCGACCTCTTCTATGAATTATGTCACATATGTCATATAATCGTCACAAGAACCCTATTCAATAGGTAATGCTATTATCCCCATTTCGGGCAGATGTGGAACTGTGTCACTAAGATCCTCCTTCGGGAGAGGGCTTACCGACTAACTGCTAGAAAGCTCTTTTTAGCCATCAGATGCAGAGTACCTAAAGCCTCCTTTCCCACAACCATGCCTTCCAGACGGCTCCCACCAGGGACCAATCCTGTGGGGGCAAACTTGGCTTAATACAGGACAACTCTAATGGTTTATTTTATCTTCGGAACTTCCTGTGGGATGGGCCGAGATGATGTCTGCCCTGCTGCTCACTCACACTTCCTTACCTCATCTTCCGTACGTGTTGATCCCTGAGACACATCCCTAAAAGCACCCATTTCAGAGTCTGCTTCCCAAAGAACCCACCAGCAACACCATTTTACAGATAAAACGATAGAGCAAGAAACCCCTCGCTAAATCCATCACTTGCCACGGACCAAGTGGCATGGACCCTTGGGGCCAAGACTGCTTAAATATATGAATCTCGCTTAAGACCACCAAGGCTGATCTGGAATTTGGAACTGGACTCTGGGATGTGTCTCCAAGAGAGAAGGCTGGGAAGGCCCTGTTGGGACAGCCACGGAAGCCTGTGAATGCTGGCTGGAGCTCCACCTCTACTGAAGACAAACAAGGTCTGTCTGCTTGGTGCCCATTGTGACCACAGGGGGTGACACACAGACCGTTGCGACAGCATACAAAACAACGAACTTGACCTCGTCCTCTCCAACTCATAGCCTCTTTGCTAAGAGTGTCAGTTAAAACAAAAACAAAACCTGAGCCACAGAATCCGGGCATCTTAGCACGTTGTTAACTACGCAAAGAGTGTCTTACAAACTCAGGTCCTTTATTTTGGCCCTCAATGTTTGTGTTGCACAGATTTCACGGTAACTAAAATTATTTCCAGTAAGAGGTACAGGAAGACTAATTTATGCAATTTTTTTGTAAACATCGCTTCTCACTGTCTTTTGAAATATTGTATTTGAAGCTATTATGACTTTTGAAAATTGCATCTTGATGAGTTTCTTGGGGGACACTGTGATTAAGAGGCATGATACCTACCAAATGATGAACTAATAAAACATTCTATAAGAAAGAGTTTATCAGGGCTCCTGGGTGGATCAGTCGGTTAAGCATTCGACTCTTGATTTGGGCTCAGGTCAGGATCTCAGTTCCTCGGTTCGAGCCTTGCATCGGGCTCTGTGCTGACAATGTGGAGCCTACTTGGGATTCTCTCTGTCCTTCTCTCTCTGCCTCTCTCACACTCCCTCGCCCTCTCTCAAAATAAATAAATAAACATTTTTTTAAAAAAGAAAGAATTTAGGGGTGTCTGGGTGGCTCAGGCGGTTAAGCGTCCGACTTCAGCTCAGGTCATGATCTCACGGCTCATGAGTTCAAGCCCCGCGTTGAGCTGTGCTGAAAGCTCAGAGCCCGGAGCCTGCTTTGGATTCCGTATCTCTCTCTCTCTCTGCCCCTCCCCAGGTGCTCTCTGTCTCTCTCAAATACAAATAAACATTAAAAAAATTTTTTTAATGTATGTCCAAAAACAAAACAAAACACAAGCAACAACAACAACAACAAAATGTCTCAAAATTTACCATCCAAATCCAAAATGGAAATACAATAGCTCTTCTTGAATATTCCCTCAATACGAAACATGGACGGAATCCATTCAGTCCACTGGAAGTAGAGCAGTAGAATGGAATAATTCTCAAATTTCTTCCTTGAGACTCTTTAAAATGCTCTATGATAGTTAAAATAAGTTATTTAAAAATTAGACACCCATCTCTGCACTTTAAAGATGCTTTTAGTGTTGGGGTTTTGCAGGGGGGAGGGGGAGAGGGGGGTGGGGAAGCAAAACGAAGAGAAATGGGTACCCTCAGCAGCTGTAAAGGCTTAAATATCGGACAAGCAGACAGACATAAGACAAAGCAAGATGAGACGGAGGCCAGAAACTGCCACCCACCACAGTTCTGGTGCCGGCCTGTCCAAAGCTGAGGCCAGATCTACACAGCGGGGAGGGAGATAGATTGGGTCGTAAATTGCCACCATCGATGATGGAGAAAAATGAGATTACACACAGCAAATGACACCCAGTCGGGATAATTCAGTTTGTCAATCCTCCTAGCTAATAAGCCTCCGTTACAGTTTGATGTGTCGGGGAGAACCCAGCCTTGTCCACACAGAAGAATCAATCCATCCTAGAAGCCGCTGTCTTCGTCATCTTTGGAGTCCTGACCCCCCCGCAGAGGCGGGAAGAGCTAAAGACTTGGAAGTCCCCAGTGGCAGCCACCCCACCCCTCCACCTGAGGCCTTGGCCTCATCTGAAATCGTAAAATAGGTACGTAAGGAAGATTCCAGACACGCTGAACGCATCGTGTCCCGACAGACAGGTCTCTCGTAAGCTCAGAGGAGCGGCAAAGCACGGGTTGCCTGATTTTCAGATGCCACGGAGACTCAACTTCGTTACGGCCGTGACGATCCCCACCTGAGATCTCTCGGGAATAAACGAATCTAGCAAACCCAATTGCTGTCTCTGGCTTTGGTCGAATCCCATGCCGTGCTAATGTGATCCGCTTCATTCCGCACAAGCCACTGCACCGTTCAGAAAGAGCTGTAGCCCCCAGCACTCTGGCCAATGTCAAGCCAGGGGAGTTTTCCAAACGTTCAAAGGAGAAAAGCGGGTTATTGCCCTCTCTTGACTCACCTACTTGGTCTGATGTCTTATAAGGAATAAATGTTGGGAAATCCTTCAACTGGCAGAAATATGTGCAGTCAAAATTAGCGGGCACATCCAGAGCGCCTTCACAGACGACAAAGAATGCTCTGTAGGCAACTACAGTCAGCGTGAGTTGTTCTTTTAAGGCTCTAGGGCTGTGTCCCCCGAAACCCTGCATCTTGCAGACTTGCTCAAGGATTCCTCAGGGACTGTTGAGTCTACTTGTCCTTTGTCTATCTTTATCTCTAACACAAGGACTAGATCCAGGAAGCCCTGTGGAGCATAAAAATCACGTATTACACATACTAACATCTTCCGTATGCAGAATTTGTGACCCCAAGGAAAAGCCAGTGAGATGATAACCTCTCAGGGAAAATCAGCAGCAAAGAGGAGCTCACAGGCCACCCGGTTGACTTGTATATAACTGTCGATGCAACTTAAGGCAAACACCTCTCCACACCAGTCATTTTTAGAAAGCAGACAGCATTCTTGAAGAGCTGAACTGCTGTGTAATTAGAATGCATAAATGTGGAATAAAATGGTCTTGGAAACAAGAGGTCTCCATCAACCCTTTTTTCTGGAATAGGGTCGTCCCCTTGGAGATAGAAATTCCACGCCTTGTGAAAGGAAACCCGCTTTGTAAAGTTGCAAAAGAACAGCCAGTTATGAAACAGTCATGACACAATTACTAGTGAATGGTCGTCATTGCTCTTAAAATTTAGTGGCCAATCGATGTATCCCTAGGGGAAAGAGGGCATAAAAGAGTGGACTGCGCAGAGGTCGCGGCAAGCTGTGGAACGGCTTTGGAAATGGGGAAATATTGTTGACGGCGACCGTAAGAAAAAGAAGGGCTGCAGAGGGGAGCATTGTGAGGCGGCCCCTGGAATAACCATACAAAGCAAGTTAGAAATCAAAGGACGGGATCGAGTAGGCAATAGTCCAAATCCTGACAAAATCAACTTGGAAGGGGAACCGAGGTATGCATGAGAAAGGTCACGGTCCCTTTCTTTGTCTCCAGTGCCTGTGAAGAGACCTCAGGGTGGGGTAGGATGGGGCAACAGCAGCGACCCCAGCTGCTGTGGACAGGACGGACTGAAGGAAGCAGCGGGCGGGGCTTCCACTGGGTTCCACTCGGCGGTCCCCACCCCCCCGCCCCGCCCCCAACCCCAGTCGCTCGCGGCGCCCCCTCCTGGCCACGCGGGCAGTGCGCGCCCAGCTCCTGCGCCCAGGCGGACTCCTTGATTTCAGCCCCGAGCGAGACAAGCCCCTCTTCCTCCCGCTTTCACAAAACCCAAAAGACGGAGCCCCTCCAAGCAGCAGACAAAAACTGATCCCCGAGCTTCGGCTTGTTGCTGCTGTCCAGGCTATTCTCCAGGAATAACTTACTCGGTGACATATCAGGGAAGGTGGGAACCGGAGGCTGAACCCAAAAGGTTCCCCCAGCGTGGAGCGCCCCCACTTTTGCAGCTTCATCTTGGAGTGGCGGGGGGGGGGGGGGGGGTTGGTTCGGTGGCTTCCGCGCCGGCTCTGGCTTGGGAAGGGGTCGACGGAGTGTCCCCCAACCCCCACCCCCACCCGGGGAGGGGTGTGGGAGGCGGGTGGGCGTCTCCCGGCCTCCCGCTCCTCCCCTCCGCGTCCCCACCCCCTGCCTCTCGGGGACACACTGTGTGGCCGCTTTTCTCCAGCACGCGGCGCTGCGCGCGTTTTTATCCCCGCAGCCGCGCCGGTTCGTGCGCGGCCAGCGGGGCTCAGCCAGTCCGCTGGAATTGAGGAGCGATCATTGAATCTGCGGCTTTCATGACGTCTCCCTGCGTGGCCCATCACTTTTCTCCCAGCCGGGAATTTTTTTTTTTTTTTCCGCCACTCTTGCCTGTTCCCCGTTCCCTCCACCGGGTCTCCCGCCCGCGTCCGAACCCGACGCACACCCCTCCGCCCCTCCGCCCCTCCTTTGACCCCGCGCCCAGCCCTCCTCTCCGCTCGCGGCCAGAGGGAGCCAGTTTGCAGACGGCCGCACCTGGCCGGAGAGGTTGGGCGGGTGGAGGGGTGGGGATCCGCGGGAACCGGGAAGCCAGACCCAGAGCTGGAGGCACCGCCAGGAGAATGGAGTCTCCTAATAGCCTCCCGGGGCTGGTGTGAAATTTGACCACCTGATTCCAGTTTTTCTTTCCTTTCCTTTTCTTTTTTTTTTTCTTTTTTCTTTTTTTTAAATTTTCTCCCCTCACCATCCATCGTGTAGTGAAATATTAAATCTTGCTCCGTTCCAAGAGAGGAGATCATGATTGAGTGAAACCACCCTGTCCGCAACAAGGTAAGCGGTGCGCTGAGTTGCTCGAAGGCGAGAAGCTGGCATCAATCTGGGCAAAACGTTCCGTGCCCTCGGGTCCCCACCTCCCCCTCCCCAGGCTCCGCCGCCGCTGCATGCTCCACGCTGATGAGAGAAACATGATGCCCAAGTCAAGGGAAAGGCGAGGGAGAAGCCGGTTACATAACAGAAGGGAAATCTGTTTCATATGGTTTTCATTAGCAACTGAAAACTCGCAAGGGGGGGGGGGCGGGGAGAGGAGGGGTCTGCATGCCCTGGGCTCAGAGAAACCCAGTCAGTTATTGCAGACATCATTTCAACATCCATTGGCAAAGAAGAAATGCACTGATTAACTGGCAGGGGCGGCTTGCGGTGTAGTCATTTCCAGTTGGGAAAAGCCCATTGTCTTTATGGAAAGCTGTATCCGTGTTCGTTTTTGCATAGAAGGGAGAGACAGAGACGGAGACAGAGAACATGAGAAGGAAGAAAAGGAAAAGTGAGGGGTGGGGAGAAACAGGCAGAGAATGGGAAACAATAAGTCCTAACTGTTCTCTATCAGTAAAACCAGGAATGTATGATATGATGGCTACAAACACTTCTCCCTAGAAGTGAACTGAATTGTTTTGTAATTGGAAGAAAAGAAAAGAAAGAAAGAGAGCAAACCCCTTCAGATAAAATGAGATGCTTATGGCATTTAGGGATTGGACAAATCCCCCGATTTGCTTCCTCCTGGGTATATTTTCATTTGCATCAAGACATTAAGCTTGAATTCGTTTTTAACAGAAATAACATTAGTATTCCCCAAACCCAATAAAACCTTGGGTCGATCCACAGGTATATCTCTTGTACCAGCCTCAATATGGAGAGACTTTTAAGGAGGAAACATGTCTTAATAGAAACAGCCACAGAAATGGGGTGAGGTTAATGGAGAAACAAAATACCAGAATTTTCCAAAGAATCCCGCCTCCACTCCCAAAAAAGGAAGAGAGAGAGAGAGAAAACTCCAGTGTTTGGGAGTTGGAGATTCATTATATGTTTATAGAGTGCCTCCTGCTTGCTTTTATCCAAAGTCTGAAGGTACTAGGCAGCCCCCACCATGCAGGGTGCAATGCCACATCCTTACTAGCTCCTCACCCTGCCCTACCTTTCTTCTGCTGAAAAGAGGAAGGGGATGCCCAGGAGCTGATTAGAAAGAAAAAGGGGCTTGCTATAGTCAGGGCACTGCTAACTAAGCTTCGCCCATTTTGCCTGGAGAAAGAAAGAGCTGAGTCTCCATGGCGACCCAGGTGGGAGGGGAGAAGGCAGCTCCAGTTACAAAAATGCGTTGGACAAAACTTTCCCCGCTTCAGGCTAAGAAATAAGCCAGCCGCGTACCCTCTGGAGGGTCCCAGGGAATCGGCTCTGCCCAAATTCCTGCCGGCGACCCGTGAGGGGGCTGCCGGAACTGGCCGGCACCCTCTCAAACCTCCCAAAGTTGCCCAGAGGCCACGGAGATGGTTCCGGCAGCAGGTTCCGAATTCAGCACCAAGGCCAGAGCACAGAAGGCAGGTTCCCACCTCCCAATTGGCTGCCCCGGGAACACTATCAGCTCCTTTGGTGGCAGGAGCAATCACTTTCTATAAAGGAACGATTCTCTTGCCCGTGCAGAATCTGGATATCTGATTATCCACAGAATTGCGTGGGACAGAGAAGCTTGCAAATCATCCATTTCACGCATGGCGGTGCATCAGAGTAACTATTCAAAATCAAGAGCACTAAAACAGCAAAAGATGCAAGCTGAACTAAGAATGGAGAATGACCCTGTCCTCGGGGAGAAAGGGGGTATGCGGGGGTGCGCGCGCGCGCCCACGCGCGCTCGCGCGCGCGCGCGCACACACACACACACACACACACACCCTGGATCAGTCTTTGATGAGAGTTGCCTGCTTTCAACCAAGTCCCTTTGGTTTCAAAAGCATCCATTCATTTCTTACCCTGTCACTCTCCCCTTCACTTTGAATGGGGCTTCGATGACAGAAAGACTGTAGGAGCACCCTGTCAGCAAGATACCAGTTAACCAAATCCTGTCTAGAGGTCCTGAGACCACAGAGGTAGAGAAATAAATTACTCTTGGTCCAGACCTGACAGACTCTTCCAAAAAAAAGAGCCAGTGAGCTCCAGGAAAGGGAAGTAAGTGTGCTAGTGAGGTGAGATGCGGTAACTGTATCTTTAAGCCAATATGTGAACAGGGCAGCTACATTTCCAAGGTTGCAGGCATAGGAAACAAGGAGGAAACTGTGCAAGAGGGGAGGACTTATTATCACCCGAGTTCCATTTCAGCATCCATTGAGTGAAAGCAGGTAAGTCTCTCTCGCCATGCTGCCTTCACCTTGGGCAAAATTGGTCTCCGTCCTGCTGTCCTCATCTTCGGTCATAGATCCTCACGCCCGCCAATACTGATGAGGAAAAATAGTAGAGAAAAGTGGCAATCACATTTCTAATAGACAGCTTTTCAGAGTAGCATCCAGCTGTTCCAAGGCACAATTTGAATTGCAGAGCCCAGTCTAAGTCTGACAACTGGTGGGAAATAACTGATAACGCCTTTACAATACACTGGGCTGCTTTTCTCTTTTGAGGATATACTCATGTGTGTTGGTTTAGTCTTGAGCTGGTTCCGGTTTGTTCTCTATGAAGGTAAATAAGGTAAATCCTGATTTTCTTTGCTGGGCTTTCCAACTGTGTTTCCAAGCTTGCCATTGCTTTCTAAAGGGGACGCATGCAGAGCACTTAGGACTTGGTTAAAGCCGTGTGCTTATACCTTTCAGTTGTTGTGGGGTTTTTTCACGATCTCGACTGAAGGCAGAAGCAGTCTATTCCAAACCTGGTCAAAGGGTGAGATGTTACACGATTTCTTCCATTTCCATTCCTGATAGATATTGCTAAGTTTATCCATGATGTAATTTATAGAAGAGTTGCTTGCTGCCTAAAGTGGAGAGAAGTGGTGCATGGAGTACTGTTAGCACTTAAAACAACTGTATCCTGGCTTTGTGCCATCTGAAGCTATCGGTAGACGAGAAGTCGAGATTAGTTAGGAGATAAATCCATACAAAAATATAGATCATTCCATGAAAAAAGATCATTTCTAAAGTAATGTACCGGTGAGTTCTAAAGCTCAATTTCTCTCGTGAGTTAAAAAAAAAAAAAAAAAAAAAAAAGATGGGAATGTAAATGATCTAAGTATAGGAAATTGCTCAACCAATGATCTTTAGTTCTGGTAGATTCTATGCTCGTATATTTGGTGCTAATTTATCAAACTAGGATTTGCTTTCTTCCTGGGTGGCTAATTGTTGAGCAAAGCATCATTATGCCCTGATGGCAGTCAATGGCATACTCCAAAATAATTGGTTTACCCATTTCAAGTAAGATTTGTGAAGGAGACTTAATCTTTATCCCTGTGCACTTTGTATAATTTTTTTAAAAAATAATTTTGTCACCTTACCCTGGCATTTCCTGCACATCATCAAATAGTATATGTTAACTTTTATGATCCGGGTCTCCATTTAATACAAGGATCTACATAGGCTGTTGCCTTTCAGTATATAGAAATGTGTTCATTCCCTCTCAAATCCTCCCCCCATCTTGTTACAAACTATCTCTGCCTTTACATAAAACAAGACATCAGAAGAGCTGTTGAATGAGCAAAAGGAAAAAATTATTGGCAATGAAAAATACATAAATACACCCTTATCGAAGCTTAACCCCATTCGCTGATTTTCACGGGTAGAAAGTATTGTTTTTCCCAACGGTTGAATCTTGACTATGTGAATCTTCATGAAAATACGATGAAGCTTCTTTACCAAAATGGGCAAGCAGGCAGGGTGAGGCTCTTTTCTTTTTCGACAACTCTTCCTTAAACAAATGGTATGTAAGCAATATGCAGATTAGTAAGGGAAATAGACCAGAGAGAGTCAAAACAAGGGGAAGGAAGCTGGGGAAAAGGCTAGCGTTTAAGTCTCCTGTATTTTTACCAGCACTAAAGTAATGACACTTTTGAAACCAAGGTTTTTTGTTTGTGTTTGTGTTTTTGTTTTGTTTTTCAATTCATTGTATCAAGACTTTAAGGTTTGTGGAATTGAGATGTTTAAGTGTAACATGTTTGGATTTATAGTCTATTTAGATGGCATTTATTGTCTCTATTTTTTATTTTCAAATGTCATTTTAAATATCAAAAGAGAATGGAGTCCCTCTGGATTTTTTCAGAATTATTAAATTTAGTAATATGAATTATTGGGAAATTGGTAGTTAGGTTGAAAAATCATCGAGATATTTGTTGAATTAAGATTTTTTTTTAGTTGTAGTTTGAGGGTTTAAGGAGATTAAAAAAGATAAAATGCAGTCATTTGGGATAACATATTTTAAAACGTATTTTAAATAATTGGCTCTAGAAATGATTAGGGTCTTATACAAAGAAGAGGTTATCATGATGGCAGTTAGTACTCTAATGGTATCCTTACCCCCTTTTTATCTAAATTTGAGATATAGGGGCACCTGGGTGGCTCAGTCGGTTAAGCATCTGACTCTTGATTTCAGCTCAGGTTATGACCTCACAGTTCGTGAGTTCGAGCCCCGTGTCGGGCTCTGCACTGACAGGGCGGAGCCTGCTTGGGTTTCTCTCTTGTTCTCTTTCTACCCCTCCCCAACCTGTGCGCTCACTCTCTCTCTCTCACAAAATAAATAAACAAATAAATGAATACTTAAAAATAAGATAAAGTGAAATTTGAGATATACCTGACGTACAATAGTATATTCGTTTCAGGCACACACCATAGTTACTTGACATTTGTGAACATTGTGACGCAGTTGCCACAGTAAGTCTGGTTGTCGTCCGTCACCCCACAAAATGAATACAATATTACTGACTATATTCCACACGCTGTACATTACACAACCATGACTGATTTGTTTTATTTTTTTATTTTTGGGACAGAGAGAGACAGAGCATGAACGGGGGAGGGGCAGAGAGAGAGGGAGACACAGAATCGGAAGCAGGCTCCAGGCTCTGAGCCATCAGCTCAGAGCCCCACGTCAGGCTCGAACTCCCGGACCGCGAGATCGTGACCTGGCTGAAGTCGGACGCTTAACCGACTGCGCCACCCAGGCGCCCCTGTGTGACTGAGTTTTGTTGGTTTTGGTTTTTTTGATTCCACATGTAAGTGAAATCACACAGCATTTGTCTTTCTCTGTATGACTTATTTTGCTTAGCATGTTTTTTGCAGGTTACAAGATTTCATTCTTCTTATGGCTAAGTAGTATTCCATTATATATATATACACACACATATAATATAATACACACACACACACACACACACACACACACCACATCTTCCCCATTCATTCATTTATCAGTGAGCACTGAGGTCGTTTCCGTATCTTGGCTTTTGTAAATAATGCTGGAATGAACAAAAGGGTGCGTACGTCTTTTCAAGTTAGATATTTTGTTTCTTTTTCAGATAGGTAACCACTAGTGGAATCGCTGGGTCTTATGGTAGTTCTACATTGTCTTTTATTTTTTGAGGAGCCTCTGTACTGTCTTCCAAAGTGGCTGTGCTAATTTGCATTCCCACAACAGAGCACAAGAGTTCCCTTTTCTCCACATCCTCATCAACACTAGTTATTTTATGTCTTATTGAACTAGTCGTTGGTTGGCACGGAGTAAGAACTCATCGTGCATTCCCCTGAGGATTAGCGAAGCTGACCGTCTCTTCACATGCCTGTTGGCCATCTGTACATCTCCTTTGGAAAAATATCTGTTCAGATCCTCTGCCTATTTTTTTTAATTGGATTGCTTTTGCTATTGAGTTATATAAGTTTTTAAATACATTTTGGATGTTACCCTCTTCTTGGATATGTGACTTGTGAATATCTTCTCCCATTCAGTAGGTTGCCTTTTCAGTTTGTTAAAGGTTTCCTTCACTGTGCATAAGATTTTCAGTTTGATGTAGTTCTGTTGTTTATTTTTGCTTTTGTTACCCTTGCTTTGGGAGACAGATCCAAAAAAAAATTGCCAAGACCAATGTCAAGGAGCTTACCATCTATGTTTTCTAGAAGTTTTATGGTTTCAGGTCTTAAATTCAGGTCTTTAATCCAATCTGAGTTGACTTTTATACGTATGGTGTAAGATAGTGGGTCCGGTTTTATTCTTTTGCATGTAGATGTCCAGTTTTCCCAACACCCTTTATTGAAGAGACTGTCGATTCCCCATTGTATATTCTTGCCTCTTTTGTTGTAAATTGACCACATATGTGTGAATTTATTTCTGGGTTCTCTATTCTGTTCTATTAATCTATGTGTCTGTTTTTATGTCAATACCATACTGTTTTGATTAGTATAGCTTTGCAGTATAGTTTGAAATCAGGGAGCATGACACCTCCAGCTTTGTTCTTCTTTCCCAAGATTGTTTTATTTGGGGTCTTTTGTGGTTTCATACAAATTTTAAAATTATTTGTTCTAGTTCTGTGAAAAGTGTCATTAGAATTTTGATAGGGACGGCATTGAATCTGTAGATTGCTTTGGGTAGTATGGACATTTTAATAGTATTAATTCTTTCAATTCATGAGCATGGAATATCTTTCCATTTATTTATGTCTTTTTAATTTATTTCCTCAATGTCTTATGGTTTTTGATGTACTGGTCTTTCATTTCATTGGTTACGTTTATTCCCAGGGATTTTATTAAGTTGAGGCACATTCCCTCCATACTCACACTGTTGAGAGTTTTTATCCTAAGTGGTTGTTCAATTTCATCAAATACTTTTTCTGCATCTATCGAAATGATCATATGATTTTATCTTTCATTTTGTTAATGTGGTGTATCACACTCATTAATTTGCAGGTATTGAACTATCCTTGCATCCCTGGAATAAATCCCACTTGATCTTAGTGTATGACCCTTTTAATGTATTGCTGAGTTTGGTTTGCTAATTTTTTGAGGATTTTTCATATACATTCATCAGGGATATTGTCCTATAAGTTTCTTTCCCTGTAGTGTTCTTGTCTGGTTTGGGTCTCAGGGTAACACTGCACTTGTAAAATGAGTATGGAAGCTTTCTCTCCTCTTCAGTTTTTTGGAAGAGTTTGTGGATAGGTATTAAATCTTGTTTGAATGTTTGGTAGAATTCACTAGTGAAACCGTTTGTTCCTGGACTTGTGTTGGGAGGCTTTGGATTACTGATTTAATCTCCTTACCAGTAATCAGTCTATTCAGATTTTCTATGTCTTCATGATTCAGTTCTGGAAGATTGTACATTTCTAGAAATGTATCCATTCCTTCCAAGCGGTTCAATCTACTGGTGTATAATTCTTCATAGTCTCTTATGATCCTTAGCATTTCTGTGGTATCAGTTGTAACTTCTGTTATATTTCTGACTTTATTTGTTTGAGTCCTCTCTCTTTCTTTCTTGGTGAGTCTAGCTAGAGGTTTGTCAATTTGTTTGTCTCTTCAAAGAACCAGTTCTTAGTTTCATTGATTTTTAAGTGGTCTTTTTAGTCTCTATTCCATTTATTTCCACTCTGATCTTTATTATTTCCTTCCTTCTACAAAATTGGGGGCGGGGGCGGTTGTTCTTCTTTTTCTAGTTCCGGGAGATGTAAAATTAAATTGTTTATTTGAAATTGTTCTGATTTCTTGAGGTGGGCCTGTATTGTTATGAATTCAACTCTTAGAACTGCTTTTGCTGCAGAGATTGTGGTATGTCATATTTCTATTTCCATTTGCTTCCAGGTATTTTTGGATTTCTCCTTTGGTTTCTTCTGTGACCCGGTAGTTGTTCGAGAACGCGTTGTTTAATCTCCATGTATTTGTAGATTTTTCAGCTTTCTTCTTGTAATTGATCTCTAGTTTCATATCATTGTGGTTGCAAAAAATGCTCACTATTCTTTTGGTCTTCTTGAATTTATTAAGACTTATTTCTGTGACCTAATGTAATGGTCTAACCTGGGGAATGTTCCTTGAGCACTTGAGAAGAAAGTCTGTTCTGCTGTTTTTGGATGGAATTGCTCTGTATTTATTAAGTCCATCTGCCCTCATGTGCTGTTGAAGGCCAATGTTTTCCAGTTTATTTTCTGTCTGGATGAGTTATATATCCATTGATGTAAGGGGAATGTTAATATTGCCTACTGTTGTTGTGTTGCTATCAATTTCTACCTTTACGTTTGTTAATATTTGCCTCATTTATTTTTGTGCTCCTAAGCTGGGTGCATATATATCTATAAATGCTTTATCTTCTTGCTGGATTGACCCCTGTATCATTACATAGCGCTTCTCTTTGTCTTTTGTATCTTTTTCTGATAGAAGTACAGCTATGCCAGCTTTCTTGTCATTTCCATTTCCATGGAATATCTTTTTTCGTCTCTTGCTTTCAGTCAGTTTGTATCCTTACTTCTAAAGGGAATTTCTTACAGGTAGCATATGGATATCTTTTGGTAAATCCGTTCAACCACTTTTTTGATTGGGGAATTTTGTCCATTTATGTTTAAAGTAATTATTGATAGGGTGTACTTACTGCAATTTTGTCCATCGTTTTCTGGTTGTGTTTATAGTTCCTCTCTTCTTCTTCTCTCTTCCCTTGTGGTTTGATGGTTTTCTTTCTTGTTATGCTTGAATTCGTTTTTCATTTACCTTTGTGTACTTACTGTAAGTGTCTGGTTTGTGATTACCATGAAGTTCACATATGTCATACTATCTATAAAACAGTCTATTTTAAGTTGATAGTAATTTAAATTTGAACATATTCCAAAACTCTACATTTTTACTCCTCCTTCTATGTTTTACGTTTTTGATGTCACTTTTTACATCTTTTTGCTTTATGTATTCCTTAAACTTTATTGTAGTTTTAGTTCGTTTCACTATTTTTGTCTTTTAACCTCCTAAGTACCTTAATAAGTGATCAATCCACTGCTTTTACTGTATATTTACATTTTCCAGTAAGGTTTTTACTTTCATATGTTTTCTTATTATTAATTAGCGCCATTTCTTTTCAGCTTAAAGAAGTCCCTTTAAGATTTCACGTAAGGCTGGTTTGGTAGTGATGAATTCCTTTAGCTTTTGCTTATCTGGTAAATTCTTTCTCTTTCCTTCAAGTCTGAATAACCTTGATATTTCTGTTTCCTCATTTTGCTTGACTCTGTGTCTGTGATTTGGCCACACAGCTACCTCTTTCGGGCTTGAAGAAGTGTCCTTGTATAGGTGATGAGCCTTGTTCGATTTTGTCCTAACTCAAGGTTGTTTCTTGAAACTTTGTGATTGTCTAAACTGCCTAAGTTATTATCGATACGTTGAAGATGTGCCAAGACCTGTCAGCCTGTTCTAAGGTGGGGGGGGGGGGGCAGAATCTGTTTAGCACCTAATTGCAGGGTGACTAAAAGCCAGATCTTCGGGCAGTAGTTTGTACACTATGCAAAGATATACAGTCTTGGGGGACTGCAAGCATAATCCGTGTTGGCCTCTAGGCCAGGAGATCTGGAGGTCTCCCCTGGGCAGCAGTTATAAAAACTGGGCCGTGGGGCGCCTGGATGGCTCGGTCGGTTGGGCGGCCGACTTCACAGGTCCTTTTCACAGGAAGACTGAGGTTGTGTGTGTCTGCTGTCTGTGCCCTGGGGTGGTGGCCTGCCAAGAGCTATCTTTCTACTTGTTACGGTCCTGTGGAGCTCTGGAATGTCAATTCTCTTAGCCACTAGAGCCGGGTGATCAAAGAGTGTCCCCTGTGTGGGTTGAATGGGCCTTCTGGCTTTAGCAAGGCCATTGGAGGGGGCAGGGGGCAGGGCAGTTTCACCGGCTTTGGAAAGGTAGTGGGAAAACGTCTGATCTGCGCCGGTGCGGCAAGAGAGTGTCTCGCCTGAGTGTGCGCCCTGGCTTTGGTCTAGGAGTGGGGGAATCCTGTGACCACCAGGGCTGCCAGCCCCAGCCAGGGAGCAGGGGAGCACTGCAACTTCCCCACTCTTCAGTCTCAGCGAGCAACACAGCGGCTCACCCTGCCCTTCCGAGCCAGTCAGCGGGAGGGCGCCTTGTCCAAACTCACTTGGCTGTACAAGCAGGCTAGACAGAGGGCACAACAATGGTGTCAGCACCTCCATTTCCCGGAGCATCTCAGCTGTGCCCCTGCCCCTGCAGCAGATGCTTCTGATCGATGGATGAATACCCCTCACATATAATCTAGGTACTTTTCAAACGGCTGTTTTTTTTTTTTTTTTGCTGAGTGAAGCCATACCCCAGCCCCCCAAGAGGGGAATCTGTTTCCCACAGCACTTTGGGACTTCCGGACATCAGCCTGATTGGTTGCCCAAACGAGACATCCGGAGGGCTCGTCTTTCTGGCACAGATCCCAGAGGCCAGGGTGCCCCGTGCGGGGCACCAAACTCTCACTCAGAAAGAAGCACCTGTCTGGTAAGATCCCTCCCTGTTGTGTGCTGCTGCTCCAGGGATGGGGTTTCTTTCAAGACTGTCTCCGCCTCTCTGTCCCATCTTAATGTGGTCCTTTTAGTTTCTGTTGTGGAAAGCAGCTCATCTATAGTTTTCAGATCTTTTTCAAAGGGAAAGGATCCATATGTAGGTGTAGATTTGATGTGTCTGTGGGAGGAGATATGTTCACAGGCTTCCCATGCTGCCATCTTGGACCCTATCCTCTGAGGACAATGTCATCTTAAAAAAGAACATTCCGTATTCCCTAAACTGTCTGTAGCTTTGATCTAACCATACCGGCTAATCAATTATAGATATCTCTTTATTTATTACTGAGCTGCACAGTTATTTAAATAAGTCTTGAGAGAATGATTTTGCGTGGCATTCAAGTGACCATTCAAACCTTCATCCTGTCCAGATGCCTTCAGGCCATCAATCAACTTTTCCAATTGCGATGTCTGAAGTTAATTCCACATTTTAAACAAACGGCACCTTAATTCATGTCTTTACAGATTTATGCTGGTCAGATTAAGCCCCCGAGGCCCCTTCAGTCTCGTATTTCACATTTCCTCTCTGTGGCCGTACTGAGAACCAGAAACCATATGGCGCTGGTGGTTCGTTCGGTGAACGATTTTTGATGGTCACCACCAGTCACATTCCTAGTCACCGAGACATGGCTTCTAGCGTGAACACTTTACAAAATTCACCAGCAACTGAATCTATGGGTAAAAGGATCCATATCCCTGCCGCAGTTGTTTGGGGGCACGAAATCTGAACATATATGCGACGTGAGAGACAAGTCTTTATAAATGAAGTTCAAATCCTGCTGCTGTGACAGTTGCCTCTTTAAACTTACAGACATCTACTTTCTTCCTACCTGGATGAGAATGGAGTTGTTTGGTTCGTTGGTTGGTTGGTTGGTTGGTTTTTGAGGATGCTTTCCATTCTCCTCATAGCGTCCAACCAGAATGTGTGTGAATGTGACATTGTGCCTGGGAGGCGTTATTCAGTGATGAAAAGCACAGACCCTGGCGTGGCACTGACTGCATCTGAATCAAGCTTTAGGTACTAGCTAGCGTCGGTGCGGTAACAGCAGGTCTCAGCATCTCAGTGGCTTACAAGACGGACGTTGATTTCCCCCTCGGGCTGCATACCTTTGCTGGTCGGCTGTGGGCCCGCCACCCCGTGTCTTCCTTGTTCTGGGGTCCAAGCTGAAGGACCAGTCTGATCTGGGACATTCCATGCTAGCGTCAGAGGGCAAGGAGAATGCCAGATTAAGCAAGGGCCCTTAAAAGTCCTGCTCAGGGATGGCCCAAGTTATGCGCTCGGAGACTGTGGACCAGAAACAAGTCATGTGTCGCGTCCATGTCAACGGCCGATGAGATGGAGACACATATTTATCCCACACTGAAGCATCTGCATACAGCAACAGGTGCAGATGTATAATCTTCTTACAAAGAGGGAAATGAATAATTGGGGACAATTACATACTCCACTACACTAATTATGTGACCTTGATCCACTTTAAGCTCTGGGTTTGCCTGTCTATAAAATGAAAATGATAGCGTCCACCCCAGAGACGTTATGAGGATTAATGTGATAATGTAAGGTTCCTGGCACAATGTCCAGCACAGAGTATCCACTTTATGAATAATAGATGCCGTCATTCGTTTGCTACAATATGTCATTGAATGCGGTCCTCTGTGCGGCCGTGTAAACCGTATTAATTAGATAGCTGTTGTAACAGAAAATCCCTAAATCTCAACAGCTTAGCAAAATAGAAGGTTATTTCTCATTCTCGTAAATCTAATTGGCTGATGCCATACAGGGACCATACTCAGGAGATTTTTAATGATCCGGGCCTTGGAAGTAACGTATATCACTTCTGCCCACACTCTGTGACTTCGCCTAACTGTAATGACAAGTTCAGCTCTGCGCCCGGGAAGAAAATACACTGGTAGTGTAAGCACACTAGAGTCTTTGGATACGTATCCAATATCAAACATACCCATTTGGCTGCTTTAATACAAAAGTCTGGCATCAAAGAAATACAGCTATTGTAGGTCAGGAATAAAGGGGGGCGGGGCAAGTGATCTGTCCCAGTGGTGGAAAGATCCCTGGCGGAAACAGTATTTTGTTGAGCTCTTGAATCATTCTTCAGCGGTGTATTTGTTTTTAAGAAATTAGTTGGGGGGCGCCTGGGTGGCGCAGTCGGTTAAGCGTCCGACTTCAGCCAGGTCACGATCTCGCGGTCCGGGAGTTCGAGCCCTGCGTCGGGCTCTGGGCTGATGGCTCAGAGCCTGGAGCCTGTTTCCGATTCTGTGTCTCCCTCTCTCTCTGCCCCTCCCCCGTTCATGCTCTGTCTCTCTCTGTCCCAAAAATAAATAAAAAACGTTGAAAAAAAAATTAAAAAAAAAAAAAAAGAAATTAGTTGGGATCTTTGACTTTGGAATGAGTGTATTTGATGCTTACAAAAGAGAAGTAAATCCATATTGTTTGACGCCTGGTAGCTGAGCCACGAAAGTAGACACAAAGAAGAAAAACTGACTTCACGACCCATGCTGGAGTGCAAGTGTCTAATCCTGACCGTTACGCCCACATTGTGTCGAAGAAAGCTCAAGAATTAGATGCTGTCTTCCAATCTCTCGAACTTGCCGTTGACTGGTAATTTGCATTTTGTCTCGAATCACATAAACATCTATAGGGTAGACCCATGCTCTAAGTTTGGGGCGAATTAATCTAACAATAGTTTGTGTTTTCCTCAAAATAGACCACGTATTTTGTAAGTAGCCTTTGAGAACTCCTGCCTGCCTGGAGGAAAGCGGGTACCCTTGGAAACTAAAGTCTACACCTTTTCACTGGAAGGGAGACACCCATAAACTTTTTTAAGTTTATTTATTTTGAGAGAGAGAGAGGGAGAGAGCAGAGCAGGGGAGGGGCAGAGAGAGAGGGGGAATTCCAAGCAGGCTCCACACCGCCAGCACAGTGCCCAACGTGGGCTTTGGACTTACGAACCGTGAAATCATGACCTGAGCTGAAATCAAGAGTCGGACGCTCAACTGACTGAGCCACCCAGGGAGACACCAACTTTAATGCTCAACTTACAGTCTAGACAAGATGAATATTAGGTGGAGATATACGAGACAGCTATGAGACAAAGAGCCGGAAGGAATACGACGACCACACAGGATGCTGCCAGTTACCCTCATTCCCTGCCCTCCAGCATGGTGCCGAAGCCACAGTCCACGCATGCGGGACCCAAAGTTACCAACCTGGAATAGTGACTATATATCCTTCCATGGGGCAGCTATACTGGATTAAAGAACTCTTGAACGCTTTAAATATCTTGCCATTCTGGATAAAGAAACTGTGGTTTATATACACAATGGAATACTACTTGGCGATGAGAAAGAATGAAATGTGGCCTTTTGTAGCAACGTGGATGGAACTGGAGAGTGTTATGCTAAGTGAAATAAGCCAGGCAGAGAAAGACAGATATCGTATGTTTTCACCCTTATGTGGATCCTGAGAAACTTAACAGAAGACCATGGGGGAGGGGAAGGAAAAAAAAAGTTAGGGAGAGAGCTAAACCATAAGAGACTCTTAAAAACTGAGAATAAACTGAGGGTTGATGGGGAGTGGGGGGGGGGAGGGTGGGTGATGGGCATTGAGGAGGGCACCTTTTGGGATGAGCACTGGGTGTTGTATGGAAACCAATTTGATGATAAATTTCATATAAAAAAAAAACTGGTATATCCGTACAATGGAGTACTAAACAAAAAAATTAAATTAAATAAATAAATAAATAAATAAATGTCTTGCCATTCTAAAGTGACTGATGTCTAGAGTGGAGCTTCTGATAAATGAAGAGAGTGTTTTTGAGGAGCAGGTTTATTTCACTGCTACCTCCTTTCGTTTCTACTTAAAAGGGGCACAACCCAACTCAGTCACCTGCAGAAGGGAGGCATCAGGGCGATCGGTGAGGAATAGACAAAGGAATTGGGGGTGTTTCCCCTACAGAACACATGGGGGTGGGGAGGCATGACAGTTCTTTTCAGGAATTCTGATACAATATTTTAAGATAAAGGGAGGGATTAGCAGGGTTCCGCTAAACTCTAAGAAATACAACTAGGACCCAGTGGCAGAAGCTACAAAGTGACCCAAAAGGAAGACCCTTCTGTGGTCACAGCTGGGAAGTGGCAATGTGGCCGGCCCTCTCTGTTGGCCCGGCTCCGAGTTCCCCACCACCGGAAGGCAGGAAGAAGCCGGAGGAGCCAGGAAATGGCGTTGGAGCGCATGTGTTTTAAAGTCCCCACAACACAAAGGGCTTGCAATCCCCCTGACGGCAGTGACCGTCTTCCGTGTCTGTCAACACGTCACGCTGGACCTCGGCACTCTACGAGGTCATGACTTTATTACTGGGGAACTATCATTGCTCTCTGTAAACGAAATGAGTCCTGTCCCACCAAATGACATTTTGGCCCATACGTGAAACGCGCGGTCACCGCGAACAAGCCTGGAGCAGAGTGACCCCAGGACGAAGCTACGAGTCTGTCAAATTCCCCACGCAGGGGAAAGACTTCCCTCCTGCTTTATATTTTCCATACAACTCTACCTTCGGTCAACAGACAGGGGAAGGAATAGCTCTTCGGAGGCTTTTCACAGCGCTCGGAACTTATTTGTAAATAGCCTCACGTTCTTTTCAGAGTCCTGACCCATGACCCGTCAGCCAGAGTGCCTTTCAGATCTGTGGACATCTCTTACGTGCAAGATATGATGCCGGTAAGATAGACTCCCCACTCTGACAAAAATCCAGTTTCCGTAATGGCAAGGAAGGAATGGATGTCTTCCTTCTGGGCTGCGTCTCGAGGTATTCACCAGGGAATCCCTTAAATGTATATTCACTGCTTTGAATTTTCGTTAGCCCTCCTGGTGCGTCCAGGGTCACCGCAGGGAAGCATCTGAGAAGAGGCGACACCGACAGGGAGCCGTAGAAAGAGCCTATAATAGGTGAGCTGTCCTAGAAGGGATCTCTTCATTGAGAAAGAGGCTGAATTAGGCGGCTCCCTTTCTTATCGGCAGCTGAGGAGTGTTGAGCCCCAAACCAGCGCCACTCCTGCCTCCTCTCCGACCATGAGTCACTCTCTGTGGGCAGAAAGAAGCATCAGAGCTGACAGAAGTCATTCGAGGCCAGCGGTTCCCAAAGTGTGTCCCTGAACCAGCAGCAGCCGCGTCACCAGGGAAACCGGTTACAAATGCGCGTTCTCGAGCCCACCCCAGACCCGGTGAATTCTGAGCTCCGGGGGGGGGGGGCTGGGGCCGACCACCTGAATACCACCCCCCAGAGATTCTGAGGCGCCAGAACATTCGAGAACCCCTGCCTTAGGTTTTTTTTCTCAACTCTGCCCCCTTTGGCAGGCTTCTTCCCGTAGTTAAGAGGGGAGGGTGCTCTGCTGGGGGGCCTCGCGCAGCTGGAAGACGGCAGGCCTGCCCTTGCCCTCCACCCCACGAGCAGACCTGACCTGGACTCCCCAGCCCAGAGGAAAAAGACAAACACAATAGGCTTTTGTTCCAGCCGATAAAACCTGCACAGAGCACCCTAAGTGATGACGATTAGGGCGCAAAGCAAGAGCTTCTCTGCTGCTGCCATTGTATAAATAGACTGCTTAGTCTTCTGGAATTCTGGTTAATCCATGCAGAAGTTCCCTGGCACTTATTTTAAATTAAGAGTCTCACCTATTATCCTTCAAATAAAAGACACTATCGGTGAATAAGAAGGGTGTACCCTTGAGAAAAGCCACACTACAAACACTGAATAGAGGGATTATCATAGCGGACCCCCATGCAGTCAAGCGAAGACTAATTAGCTATGTAACATTTGCTTTTATTTGAAACGTCTCTTGACCCCCTATATATTGCCAGAAATTAACCTTTAATGGCTACACCCTGTATCGTCGTGGCTCTTGGCACAGGTCAGTCAACAAATCTTTCGTGAGTGTCTACTCTGTCGAGAAGACTGAGAGGAAACGGGAAAAACTTTTCCTCAAAAAAAAAAAAATAGGGACACTTGCCTGGCTCCGTTGGTTAAGTGTCCAACTTGGGTTCAGGTCATGACCTCACCGCTCATGAGTTCGAGCCCCGTGTCGGGCTCTGTGCTGACAGCTCAGAGCCTGGAGCCTGCTTAGGATTCTGTGTCTCCCTCTCTCTCTGCCCCTGCCCTGCACTCTCTCTCTCTCTCTCTCTCTCTCTCTCTCTAACTCTATATGTGTCTCAAAAATAATAAACATTAAAAAAAAAAGAAGAAAGAAGGTCAGCTGCCTGGGTGGCTCAGTCAGTTGAGTGTCTGACTTCAGCTCAGGTCATGGATCCCATGGGTTCATGAGTTCAAGCCCCACATCAGCCTCTCTGTTATCAGCACAGAGCCTGCCTTGGATCCTCTGTCCCCTTCTCTCTCTGCCCCTCCCCCATTTGTTCTCCCTCTCTCTCTCTCTCTCAAAGTAAATAAATAAACTTAAAAAACATAAAATAAATTAAGAAAAGAAGGTTTTAACTCGAACCCTCAGAGGCATTAGACTTGAAGGAAACAAGAGTGTCAACGAAACAATAATGCACAAAAAAAGCACAGCATCAAACAAGAGAGTGCGGGACTTTAAAGTACAGGCTGGTGTCGGTAGGGAATCATCCAAGGATATGGTGGAACTTCTCTTGGGAGGTGTAGGGTTTTGGCAGGGAAATGGGAAAGGAAGGGCTTTCCGGACAAGCACCCCATGTGCACCCAGGGAGCATTGGCAGTGAGGGCTCATCGGGCAGAGGTACTGTCCGGGGAGAAAACGGAGCGCCATCCTTGGGCGTGGAACTTGAGGTCGTAGATGATTGAGAGCGAACTGCTTTGATTAGGGGCGGGGGAGGATACACGGTCGATGTTGATCTGGCGGCTCTGGGCCAGGCGGACTTGAGCGGAAACCCTGGGATCAGGACACTGCTGGGCCCTGACAGGAAGGGAAGGAGCCCGGAACCCGCCCAGAGTAGTGAACTGGCCATAGAAAAATTGTCCCTCGGTCGTGCCGCTAGTGGTGCTGAGTCTGCTCACTCATGAGCCGGGAGACCAGGCTGATGATGGATTCAGCCCAAAGAAAACTCGAACGTCACACTCCGTGAACAACAGGGATCGCACGTGGCCACGGGCCAGGTGCGAAGGGTCGAGGCCATTCCGGCAAATAACTCACACGCGGGGAGGGAGGCCGGGTGAGCCCCGAGGCAGTGACCGAGCTGAGGGGAGAGCTGCTCTTTGTCGCCGCCTGCAAAACCCGTGTCGCTTGATAGCCATCTGACAGTCGTTCTCGGTCACGGATGTCGCGCTGCAGCGTTTTCTTTGCCCGTGGAGCAAAACCCATTTATGCCTCGATGAGAGTCGCTGGGGATTGGAGCCTGGCTCCGACCGGCAGGAATGGAGGCCAAGGGGAACGTGGAGTCTTAGGTGAATCCTCTCAGCACCTGTCCCTCACCCAGAGCTGCCACTGAGCTCCCACCAAAGGGAACATGGAAAATGGGCTTTACGTGAACCTGCCTCGGTCCAGGAATAACATCACTGGCTTGGCCCACTTCAGCCCAAGATGAGCTGGGGGTCAGATCCGGAGCCGCAGAATGAGTGAGGATCGTTTTTACAAGATACCAAAATCATCAAGGTGATGAGCTAAAATCCCTTTCTGTCGATGAATTTTGTTTTTCAGGGAAATGGTTTCTTTCGTGTGCACCATTGAGATAACGGGCTTCTCGGTTCTCGTGTGCATGAGTGAAGTTTATGTTCGATTCACAGTGCCGAATCTTTGTGGAACTTGGGCGTTGTGGGGAGAACAGAGGGGTTACGCTGGGCACGGGGTGATCATGGCTATTATGTGGGGTTCCCAGATCAGGAAGTACATCTCTCCTGGAAATTCGTGGTCACGAATAACCACCAGAACAACACCGAAGTCGTCCATGATAACCCACCCGTAAAGTGTGTAAAGCTTGGGTTTTAGAGCAGCTGGTAGAGAAGATGATAGGGTGGTTATAGTGACCCGCAGAACATGCTGGGATGAGAGAATTTAGTGACAATCCACCAGTCATCTAACCAATCAAGTAAGCTTCCAGTTTCTGTCACTGAATTAAAACAATTTCCTTAAAATAAGCCATTGTTAAACTATACTATACTAGAGTTTTTTTGGTTTTTGTTTTTTCCCCCCAGCCAATTCAAAGTAGATTGTCCTTTTACGGCGAAGTATGGGGAGGTTCTTAGAATGGACCCTGCGTGTCCTTGTGAGAAACTGTAACCTTTGTTCAACTGCTCCAGCTCTTGTAATGTACAAGTCTTGTTCTAGCGCGTTCCTTTAGTCACGTAAGGAATCTGGACTCAAGTCCCTTCGTTTGTTGTTAAGTTTCCAGGTGAGCGGTTGGTATTGCTAAGATAAAGTGACGCTGGGTACGTGGAGGGCGGTAAACAGAGCCCTTAGGTGACGAACGCTGCCCACCCCTCCTGGCTTCTTCCAGTGCCCAGTTCTAGGCACAGGGTAGAGTCATTTGTGCCTCTTGTGCTAGCCACAAAACAGATCAAATCCCTGTGTGCTTTTACAACACCCCCGAGATTTTATAAATGACCAATGACATGAGAAAAGACAAGAAAACCCCATCGAGTTGGCAAAGAAATGGAAAACGTTGAGTAGGGCCTTAAGCCCTCAGCACGAGAGAGAGAGAGATCTCAGATAGTGATGGGAGGGGGAAGGGACACTTGTCAGTAAGAAAAGAGGGAGAAAAGAACCCTAAGATGTCTGCCCAAATCAGAGCATCTGACACCCTAAAATTGCCTTCATAGGAAAGGAGAGCAATCTCTTTGCTGTCATCTCAGAGAAATCAGAAGGGTAAACCAAGTGGCTTCTTGAGTTAAATGTCCAGGTCCCGAAATCTGAGGTGCCACCCAAATTCAAAGTCGTGCCCCCTCTCTCTCCCCTGAGCTTGTCCCTCTGGCTGTGACACTGTTCCATGGGCCTCACTGTGTGGCCGCCTCACGGACTGATGTGTCCCCGCATGCTTTACCTCTGTGCCGGGCTCAAACCTCCTCCCCGACAAGGGCTTGACCGAGGCTTTACTGCTCCCTGTCCAAGTTGCTCTCCAGGAGTGTCGTGAAAAAGTCGTTCAAGGTACGGTGTTTGAATATTTTTAGGATGCCTACGTGCTCTGATTCCAAGGGAGCTATTGGGCACTACTAAAATTATTTAAAAATACTTTTCTTTGGAAAACGAGCGCCGATGACATTATTCCATGTAGTCAAATTGTAGCCATCTCTAAAAACTCGGCAAGAAACCACTGAACAAGAAATTAAGCACCCAAATTCTGTATATGGAGGTCAGAGGGGGACGTCTAGGAGGGAAAGAGATTTTTTTTCTCTCTTTACTGGTGGAAACGTCTATTTTATTTTTAATTTTTTTTTTGAAGTTTATTTATTTTGAGAGAGAGAGAGCGAGAGCATGAGCAGGGGCAGGGCAGAGAGAGAAAGAGAGAGAGAATTCCAGGCAGACTCAGAGCTGTCAGCACAGAGCCTGACGTGGGGCTCGAACTCCCAAACTGGGAGATCATGACCTGAGCTGAAGTCGGATGCTCCACCGACTGAGCCACCCGGGTGCCCCTTACTTAACTTCTTTCTATATCAGGTTGTCCAGCTATAAAATAGGGGCAAATGTGGGGAGAAATGCAATAAACTAGCAAGCTATTTTTCCTATCCCCTGCTTCTAAGAGGATCTGGAAAACTAAAATAAGCAATGTAATGATCTTAACGCTTTTTTAAGTGCCAAGTGTATATGGAGGCAGGTACCACTTAAAGCTTCATTTATGAGCCTGTAAAGGATAAAGAACAATGTCCCAGAAACACGGAGGGCACCCATATCAGAAAGCATGAACCGTGTCCAGCATGGCTCACTCACCAACACAGGGAGGTGAACTCATGGTTTGGAAAGATCTTTAACAGCTAAACTTGAAGTTCTAGAAATCCTAGGCTGAAATTCTGTTTAATCCTGAGTTGAAGAAATAATCAGGTAATTCAGTTAAACCAGAACACCCCATTCGTGGCCTGACTTCTGGAAACCAGTCTTCTCTTTCTCTGAAAATTTAAACTTGCACTTGTAATTCTCTCGCTGGTGTAACATTTCTACAAAGCAAGAAAACGTTTACCGCTAATTCAGAAGTAAACAAATGTTGACATTTATGAAGCCTGTGCTCACACAGCTTGACTAAAGACAATCAGTTCATTTCTTTTACCTGGGCATTTCTCATTTGTTCTCTGCACCAGGAAGCTGCGTACAATGTAGAAAAATGTGAAAATTGAAGGAAGCTGAAGAAAAAAAAAAAAGGAAGGCAGGAAGTCAAGCAGGTGTCAAGAAAGTTAAGGAAGTTAAGAAGTTAAGGAAGGAAGGAGGGAGAAAGGAAAGGGAACAGCACATACAGTAAAAATATGGGCTTATTTATGGTTTTTAACTAAAATTGGATCATCTTCTACACTGCTGGGTTGCCTGCCTTTCTTTGCTGCTAACACATCCTTAACTTCTTTCCAAGGCGGTGACTTGTGGGTGTTGGTAGCTTTGTTGGGCTGCATTTCCTTCTGATGCGAGCCTCACTCTCTACCCTCAGCCACCTCGCCGAGGCCCCTGGCTGCTCTTGAACGTGATAGGTACTCGCTCCCTATCCAGGCCTCTTCACTCCCTATTTCCATCGTCCGGACGTTCTTCCTCCAAATTCCCTTTGCTCCACAGAATCTTTATGGCAATCGCCACCTTCTCAGGGAGGGCTCGCGTTACCGTTCCGTGGATCTGTCACCCCACAGGTCCTCTACCCCTCTCCAATGTGCCCTCCTTCCCTGATTTAATTTCCTGCCCACTATTTGCTATCTCCTGACCTGCTGCATAAATTAGATGTTGATTTGGGTTATTTTCTGTCTCCCTTAAGAGAGTATAAGCTCCCTGGGAGCACTGTGTTTGTCTGTTTTGTTTCCTGGTCATATTAGAGTTCTCTAAAGATACGGAATATATACATACATATGCCGGAACCAAGAGTCAGACGCTTAACCGACTGAGCCACCCAAGCACCCCATGAGTCCACTGATTCAAAGGCTACCTTCATTCTGGCACACCCAGAAATATCTAATCTGGGCACCTCAGGGCGCAGTCACATTGACACATAAAATTAACCGTCGGCCAGTATACCCCCATCGTTACAAACGCTGCCCAGCACCTAAGAAGTACTCAACATTGCTGAATAAACATAGACTGTCATTATCATGGCTGCACTGTTAAATAATTCTGAAACATTTACTGTGTAGTTATTACATCCTTTATTTCGGACAGTTGGGTTGTTTTCCTTTCCCGTTGGTGTCAACACTGCTGTTATAAACAGCCTACGTACACCGTATCTTTGTGCACACCGTATCAGAATGTCTCATTGGTATACGTATATACATGCAATTGTATTAGCATAATGTATGCAAATGTATTAGTATAAATATATACATGCAATTGCCCGGTAAAGGGGTAGGCAGGTTTTTTGAAAGCTCTTGTCCTCCAGAAGGCTGCACCTGTTTGCATCCTACCAGCGCCTGAGAAAAGGGCGATCTCAGGGGCGCCTGGGTGGCTCAGTCGGTTGAGTGGCCGACTTCGGCTCAGGTCACGATCTCGCGGTCCGGGAGTTCGAGCCCCGTGTCGGGCTCTGTGCTGGCAGCTCAGAGCCTGGAGGCCGCTTCGGATTCTGTGTCTCCCTCTCTCTCTGCTCTTCCCCTGCTGGTGCTCTGTCTCTCTGTCTCTCAAAAATACATAAATGTCAAAAAATATATATATTTTTAAAGTAAAGGGCAATCTCTAATCCTCTCATTCACTTGCCACTCAAGGAAGCAAGGATGTTTGAAAAACCTGGTCGAGGGACTTCTCAGCCGTGAGCCCCCACTGCCCGCTCAGGTCACTCAGCCGCACAGACCGGCCCAGTAATAAGGACGGAATTCGTCGTAGACGTTGGGCAAAAACTTTCCCGTGGTGGAACTCACACGCTACAAGTTTTCAGAAATCCTGTCCCACTCATTCGGCCAATTGATTCTTGCAGGAACCCACGAAGGAATGGCTCACGTTGATGTCCTGTTTAGTAGATGGTGAACCAAAGCCAAGTTCACACGGGTGGATCGTGCAAGATAACCGTGATCAGAGTGAGGGGTCCCAGCATATGGCTTGAACGCTTGTTTCAAAATTCTCCCAGACTTTATTAAGATCCACTCTCCAATAACCAAATTATGGCAAGAGCCCAAATGTCCATCATTTGATGAATGGATAAAGAAGATGTGCTTTATATATACCATGGAATACGGCTTGGCAATGAGAAAGAATGAAATCCTGCCATTTGCAGCAATGTGGATGGAACTGGAGGGTATTATGCTGAGTGACATAAGTCGGGCAGAGAAAGACAACATCCTATGTTTTCACTCATGTGGAACTTGAGAAACTTAACAGAAGACCATGGGGAAGGGAAGGGGAAAAAACAGTTTCAAACAGAGAGTGGCAAACCCGTAAGAGACTCCTAAATACAGAGAACAAACTGAGGGTTGATGGGGGAGGTGAGGGAGAAGGGAAAATGGGTGATGAGCATTGAGGAGGGCACTTGTTGGGATGAGCACTGGGTGTTGTATGTGAGCGGTGAGTCATGGGAATCTATTCCCGAGGCCAAGAGCACGCTGTATACACTGTGTGTTAGCTAACTTGACAATAAATTCTATTGGAAAAAAAAGATCCACTCTCCAGTCAATATTCACGCTGGCTGCCTGTTCTTTAGAGGAGGTTTTAAGAGGGTCAGCCGTACTGGCTTCTTAAAGTATTATCACAATGTTTGGACTCGAAAGCTGGAGAGAGAGAGAGGGGGTTCGGGGAGACCAAGAGAAGAGCGGGAGAGGAGGAGAGGGGAACAGAGAGGGGAGGAGAAGGAGAGAGAGAGAGAGAGAGAGAACAATCCAGTGAGGAGCAGTGTCATTAACAATAGCTTTTGTAGTATCCTTGGCCATATTTCAGGACCAAAACAGCTTTTCCCTCTGAGTTCACCAACTATTATTAGTTTCACATGTACAAGAATATCATTAGAGAGATGTCATGATTCCTCCTGAGATTATAAACAAAAGATACAAATCGCTTCCTCTTGCCAACGTGGTTCCAAGTCCTCCCAGGAGCGTCTCAGCATAATATTTTCTCGGGAGACAGAATCGTCTCTCTCTTTATTAGCTGATTTCCCCCTTGTGGCATAAATGCACTCATTAGAAGATGGAAGGTTTTTGCTTTTAACCAAAGGGGAAAAAAAATCTGGTTGGTTTTTTTTTTTGCCATGTGAGATTTTTACCTGTCTTATTTTAAAACACTGAAAATACTTTCTTGTCAAAATAGGAGATTTAAAAGTTTTGTCTGCATTCAAACATCAATGCAGAAGTAGCAAAAAGATGGCAATCATTATTAACATCTATAAAAATAATGCATAAACGAACAGGAAAAGATCTCTTTCCCTGGCTACGTCTTTCCTTTTTAAGACGCACAGTTATGTAGATATTAAAATGATTCAATTCTGCCCGCACCTCTGCTTGTCCAGCGCTTTGGCGTCACCTCTGTTTTACAGATGAAAAGACTGAGGCTCAGAAGGAAATACCTTTTATTCCATGACGTCTGTGGGTTCCGATCTGTAACTCGATCCACCCCCCGTAGCCTTTCTAGAGCAATTTTCAAAAAGAGGAAAAAAGCAGTAATACAATTATTGACATTTTTTTTTAATTTAAAAGGAATGAAATCCACCGGGAACAACTCTTGAAAGGCCCTTTGCAGTGGCCCATCTGGAGTGGAATTTTCCATGATCAGAAAAGACGTCGGAGCCAATCTGATGGCCAAATGAAAAACAACAGATTCCACAGACACCGGGCTAGATCAGACAGTGTTCTTGGACAGCCCTGGCCACCGGGGCCGCGCAGCTTTGACACGTCTGCGCTACCTTCCCCCAAACATGAGTGCTTTTTTACCGATAGTAATGGGCATGTTGTCTTACATCCTCCCATGAACTCCCGCTCAGGAAGTGCATTCCCCTGAGTCATATTACTTACTTCAGTTCCTGGGCAAACAGGGATTGGGTCCTGCTGGGTCCTAGGTGCTGTGCAATGCTGGGTCCTAGGTGCTATGTACTGCTGGGTCCTAGGTGCTGTGCAATGCTCTGGAACCAAGTGTAAAGGCTTTTCTTACTGATGGGCGGAGCAGAGTCCGTCTGTTGTGCTAAGGAGATCCCCGAGCTGGCTATGGAGCAGGTGTTAAGTGTGCACAGGCCTCTGGGGAGCCAAGGGTTAGAGGGCAGAGACATCACCCGATGGACACAGCCATCCGAGGTAACAGGAAGAAGGACAGAGGTTTGGTGGGATGGGGAAGCAGAGGGCACCGTGACCTTGAGGTACAGCTCAGGGAGGGGGTGAGGGGGGGCGCTCCTGGGCCAGGATCTTAGATTTCATTCCAGACACAACGGGGAGCCAAAGCGAGACTTTAGACAAGGCAGTAGAAAGGACAACCTTGCTTCTAAAAAAAAAATGATCGTTGTGTTTATCCAATGGGGATCCCGGCCACAAAACTAAACTTGTCAGTAAGACAGGCAGGAATAGAGTTTATTTTTATTTATTTGTTATTTTTTTTCATGTGTATTTAGTTTTTATTTTTGAGAGAGAGAGAGAGCGCACCAGTGGACAAGGGGCAGAGAGAGAGGGAGAGAGAGAATCCCAAGCAGGCTCTGCTCTGGGGGTGCAGAGCCCAATGCGGGGCTAACCGTGAGGTCATGACCTGAGCGGAAATCTAGAGTCCACCGCTTAACCAGCTGAGCCCCCCGGTGCCCCTCGTTTTGGAACCAACATTCCCTGGCACCCCCAGTGGGCCCCACCCCTGCCGAACCCACCCCCGGGACTCCTCGTCTCCGGGATCTACGTCTGAGGGGCTTCTCCTTGGGCGAGGGGTGTGCGTGAAACACCCACGCGGGTGGTTTGAGCCCGGAGCGCCCTGGGCCACTCATTTCTCCCCTCCACGGGCTTCTCTGTCCCCGTCCCCCAGCTTCAGCCCGCATGGGTTTGGCGGTCATTGGCGGCTCCTGTCCTCGCCCCTCGCTGCGCCCGACTCTCGTCCCCGCCTCGCGGGGCAGAGACAGAACGGACGTCCACACCGCAGCCAGGGGGGGGCTGCAGAGCAACAGAGGGCCCTCCTTTCGGGGCTGTCTCCAAAAGACTCGGAAGCCAGAGCGGCCTCCTGGAGTGGGGAGAAGGCCAGCGTCTGGGTGTTGGGCTCAAGTCCCTTAGCGAGACGAAGCCACCGTGTGGGTTCCCGCGGGCAGGTCTCCGGCTCCCCTCCCGGCTCCGATCCACCCCGACCCGGGGACACGGCGCCGTCCTTTCCCTTTTGCAGCCGGAGTGCGTTTCCCCGGGCAAAGCTGCGCTGCAGACAGGCGTCTGTCTTCGCTTGCCTCTGGCTGTGGCGGGGACGCGACCACCGCCTCCGGGCCCGGCTTCCTTCCCCTTGGAGGCTGACAGCTTGTCTGTTCCCCTGACAGACGTTAACTCCTGCCGGAGAAAGTCCCCGAGTGTTCGCCCAAGGCTTTGCATGAGTTCGTTCACCCCCCCAGCCCGCGTGCCGCCCCCCGCGTCTCCGCCTGCAGGACACGGTCGGTCGTGCAGGTCGTGCAGGGCTCCCGCCCCCCTGGACCGCTGCGGCCTTGGGGGCCACATCGAAGCCCGGGAGAGGCACCTGCGTCCCTTCGCGACGCCCAAGGAAACGCACCTCGGACACCCACCTCGGACACGCGGGGCACAGCGGAACCGCCCTGTCGGGTCGGTGAGAAGCGTCAAGGCCCACACGAGCCCGAGGGTTGCGGGTGGAGACGGGGTACGTGAGATCGCCGGCCGGGGCAAGGTGCTTCGGGAGCAACCGCAGTTCCTATGGGGCAGCAGGCACCTGTCAGCCCTTTGTGAGACATGGGCCCGTTTTTAGGGCTGGGACGTCACTTCGGGGTGGGGGGCGGGGGGCTGAGAAGCGACAAGATTCTGCAGTGAGGCTTGGCCTGGCATGTCCGACTTTCAAAACAGGCAACTGTCAGGCTTTGGGGTGGGGGTCAGGGGGTCTCTGATGCCCTCTGCCTCCACCTCCCCGCCCCCCCCCCCCCCCCCGCCGGCCTCAAAGAAGCAGTCAGGACCACGCACTGGGAGGCTCACCTCTCGCCAGGTGGGAGGGACGGGGGCAGAAAGGGCCGTCCAAAACGCGACGTCCAGGCGGTGGAGGGCCAGCACCCCGGGGAGGAGGAGGGAGGAAAAAGAAATGAAGGTAGAGATGCTGGATGGGAGGGATGAGGAGGAGGGAGGTTTGTAAGGCCGGGAGGTCATCTTGAGTCAGAAGCAGAGCTGGGTCCCTTCGAGGGTCCCGTGATGCCCCCCACTCCGGCTAGGAGCGGACGCCCCAGAGGGGCTGGTAATGGGGTTACATTAAGGTTAGCTGCTCCCCACTCTTCCCTGGCTGATTCTAGGCCTTTCCGTTTTCCAAGCAGCTCAGCTTGGGGAGGAGGGTCTTGAACATCGGGGTCTTAGAGGACAAGCCGTGTGGCCTCCTGAATCCTTAAGAAAAGCCCGTCTCACGCTCATCCCTAAAGGTCAGGGACTGTTTATTTGGGACTTAGAAAAAGGCAGGTCTGCTCTAACGCGGAGGTTGTAGCAATCTCTTCCTTGCTGAGCTCATAGAATTTTAGTGAGACGATAGTAAATGTGACACTGTGGGCACAATTTAAAAGTAAAGTGACGAGCTCCGGGTTGTTCTGAAAAACATAAAATTGGAATCACCTCTCTCGTGTTAACAAGAGACGTTTGGAAAAAATGTGGACGTGTGGGTATTTTTTGTTCTCCTAAAACTGTCTTACACATGGGGGCCCCAAGAGCGGCCTCAAAAGTTGTAAGACAGATTTTCCAGGCAAGTTAATATTGCGTGTCGGAGCTGAGGGGCACGAGTGTTGACGCTGTGCTCTAAACCAGTGTGTCTCGAACTTTAACAGGCACAGGAACCGTCTGGGGCTCTTACAGAATGCAGATTCTGAGCCCGTGGTCTGGGGTGGGGCCTGGGATGATGCATTTCTGCAGGCTCCCCGGGCCACGCGGATGACGCAATAAGAAACTTCCACTATTTGCCGCATACCTTGCTCCTTTTCTGAGTTTAGACAGACATCAAGGAGAATCAATAAGCTTCCCAGGCCATTCCCTTCATATTTTTGTGGATTGTTTTTTTTTGAATGGTTGAGGAAGAATTACAAGGCTTCTAGAAGTTAAGAAATGACAGGGGATGACAAGGTTTTGATTATACCATCATTTAACAGATCATTTTAAGATTTCAGAGGGCATGATGTTGGAGAGAATCCTAGGGAAAAAGGAGAAAGGAAGAGGCCAGCAGTGAGCACGGCCTGTTTGTATCTATTTTTGACAGTGCCCTGGGTTATGTATACAGCATCCCTCTGCCAAAGTGGATTACAGAAACTTGGAAGAGGTTACTTATTGAAGTATTTTGGAATTAAATTTGACCCTTTACGATTTTTTTTTTTAAATCAACATCTTCAAGTTCTGGAAGGACCAAAGAAATTTCTGCTGCTGTCCTAGGAATATAATCCAGCACCCACGGCAGACAGAAGCGTCAGAAAGCATAAGGGAGGGCAGCCAGCAGATCAGAACAAGAGAAAGACCTCCCCCTGCCACCAGTGAATGCCTGCGCACATTTCCATTTATACGGACCGTATGCTAGTAGGTTCTCACCAAAGAAATAAACGGCTTTCTACTAAAAGGGGATAGCAGTAAAAAGAATATCCAGGAACTTAATGAGAAGCAGTGAAAGGAACCAGATAGATGGATGACAAAGAAACCCAAAATTCTGGGGATCGCTCATTTTCCTGAATAGTGATTTCCTCTTAAAACCTGAATAAAAATATTATGACCTGATTGCCAAGGCCACCAGTAGACAAGGTAGGGGTTTCCTTAGACATCCTAAGCCTAAGGCCCATTCTGCACCCCTTTTCCTGACTTATCTACCCATCTTTGTTCAGCCTTCCGTCTTGATCATTGCTGCCATCCAGTTCCCTCATTTATACTCAAGTGTAAATGTCCCTGTATTTACAGGGGACCCAAATGAGCAACCTTCTTCTAAACACAATCGCCCAAATATGCTCCATATTTCCCAATCCATTAAATCTATCAGATATTTTGTAAAAAGCTACATTTTCAGGGGCGCCTGGGTGGCCCAGTCAGTTAAGTGTCGGACTCTTGATTTCAGCCCAGGTCGCGATCTCCCGGTTTGGGAGTTCAAGCCGCACGTCCTGCTCTGTGCTGACAGCGCGGAGCCCGCTTGGGATTCTCTGTCTCCCTCTCTCTCTGCCCTTACCCCGCTCACATTCTCTCTCTCCCTGCCTCCCTCTCTCTCTCTCTCTCGTTCTCAAAAATAAATAAATAAACATTGGAAACAAAAAACAAAAACAGCTACATTTTCAAAACGGATACCGGAAGAAGAAGAATAAATAATAACAAGATCCATTAAATCGGGAAGTGAGAGCACGTGTATCCTGCGTCCCTTCCTGATTTTTTGAAATAATTTGTAACAGCTATTGAGAAATGAAGTGAGTGGCTTCTTTATCAACCAGGACGGTGGCACGATTTCTCCTTCATGGGAGGTGGCCCTGAGTGTCTCGGTCACCATCACCTGTGCCTCACTGGGATGCTGCGTTCGACCCGCAGCGGCTCGACGCACCGCCTGCACATTAGTGTCTCCTAGGAAGCTTTTAAAATATAGCCATGTCCGCTCCTCACCCCAAACTAATTACATCAGAACCACAGCGGGAAGCAACTTCCACGTTGGTGTGTTTTAAAAGCGTCCCACAGGGGCGCCTGGGTGGCACAGTCGGTTAAGCGTCTGACTTCAGCCAGGTCACGATCTCGCGGTCCGTGAGTTCGAGCCCCGCGTCGGGCTCTGGGCTGATGGCTCAGAGCCTGGAGCCTGTTTCCGATTCTGTGTCTCCCTCTCTCTCTGCCCCTCCCCCGTTCATGCTCTGTGTCTCTCTGTCCCAAAAATAAATAAACGTTAAAAATAAAATAAAATAAAATAAAAGCGTCCCACATGGGGCGCCTGGGTGGCGCAGTCGGTTAAGCGTCCGACTTCAGCCAGGTCACGATCTCGAGGTCCGTGAGTTCGAGCCCCGCGTCGGGCTCTGGGCTGATGGCTCGGAGCCTGGAGCCTGTTTCCGATTCTGTGTCTCCCTCTCTCTCTGCCCCTCCCCCGTTCATGCTCTGTCTCTCTCTGTCCCAAAAATAAATAAACGTTGAAAAAAAATAAAAGCGTCCCACATGGCTTTCTCGTGCAGCCGGGGTTGAGAGCCACTGCTTCAAAGAATAATGATCATGGTGCTTTATAAAGGTAACTGCCAGTTGTTCAGCATTTAAGCTCTCAACGTGAAAATCTTCCTTCTTACAAAGAACCATTTGAAGGCCATGGGATGTGTATCCCCAACCTCACCATCCTAAACCCCCTTTTCCCCATCCCACATCTCCCACCCTCAACCCGCATACACCACGCCATCATCGCCACTAACAATAACAACCCGAAAAAAAGCAAACTACTGGCGGGAGGCACTTGCCTTCAATTATCCATTTTTTAACTGGGCCATTCAAACCTTTAACTTTTTTTAAACGTTTATTTATTTTTGAGAGAGAGAGAGAGAGACAGAGTGCAGGCAGGGGAGGGGCAGAGAGAGAGGGAGACCCAGAATCCGAAGCGGGCTCCAGGCTCCACGCTGTCAACACAGACCCTGCCGCGGGGCTCGAGCTCACAAACCGTGAGATCGGGTTCTGATCCCAAGTCGGAAGTTTAACCGACTGAGCCACCCAGGCGCCTGGACATTCAAACCTTTACAGTCTGTTTGGGAGTGATCTGAGGTTGGGGCTTGTTAGCCGGGGGCGAAAACAGTTGCAAGCTGGGCCCCCAAGGGTATTTTTATATTTAATTGGGTACAGGAAACCCTGGAAAAACTCCCTCTTATTCAAATAGCCTACAAGCATCAATTTATCAGTGTCCCTTTACATAAAATTAAAATAGGGTTGTTGGTTTTTTTTTTTTGTAGCATTGATGGACCCATTTCTTTCTTTTTTTTTTTTTTTAATTTTTTTTTTTACATTTATTCATTTTTGAGAGACAGAGAGAGACAGAACACCAGCCGGGGAGGGGCAGAGAGAGAGGGAGACACAGAATCCGAAGCAGGCTCCAGGCTCTGAGCCGTCAGCACAGAGCCCGACGCGGGGCTCGAACTTAAACCGTGCGATCATGACCTGAGCCGAAGTCAAACGCACAACTGACTGAGCCGCCCGGGCCCCCCTTAAGGACACATTTCTAAGCAGTGCTTAATAATTCTTGGTTTTCTGCTGGTACGAAACCTTGATAGGTGTGAGGCCAAATTTTGACCAATGTATAAAAAGTATTTTTGCTACAACTAAAATGACATACCCTATAGGGTGGAGGGGGCGGAAGAGAGTAAGTTCCCTAACTTGCTTTTATAAAACTCGTATTTACCTTTTAATCTCTCCAACCCACGAAACCGTTCTATGAAGACAAAAGGAAGCTAAAACTCCTGCCCTTTGACTTCTGTTCTGCTTATCCCCTCTATGCCTCACCGTTCTGGGGTCACTGAACGTGACTCACTTAGATTCGGGACATCAGGTTCTACGCCCTTGGAATTCCTTGGGTTTGACCTCAGGGAGAAATTTCTAGAATTTATGAGCAGACTCTCAGTACGCGTTATTTTTCAGGAAACATTCTTACAAAGTTGCCCCCACATGCCATCGTGCTATATATTCGACCTTGTAAAAAAGCTTTTTGGGGAAAACACAGTAGGTCACAGCCTGGCGTGGTGGTGTTTTGTTCGTGCCCTTGCCCGCTGCTCGCTTGGACGTGGGGGACGTGGGGAGAATTATAGTCTGCATTCTCCTGAACTGTACCCGCACAGTAGGCTTCCCGAGTCCGCAGGACGTGCAGGGAAAAGCCTTTTGACGCCCGGAACTCGCACATCCTGTTCCCCTGTACGTGATTTACATTTGCCCGGCTCTCCTCAGCCCCAGGAATCAGAAGTCTCGGGAGGTGTCTCCCCACAGAGGAGGTTCGGGTCCAGCCAGGAGTGTGTGTGCTGTGTGGACAGGCGCGTCTCACAGGTCAGAGCTCCCAGAGCTCCGTCCTCTAGAGCCACGGGAGGGGGCCTGGCAGCCTAGGGATCGTGTGATGTCAGTTAAATACGCTCAGGAGGAAATGGGCCTTTCGGGTTAGGAGCAGGTTTCTGGGGCTCCAGTGTTTTGCCTTAGAAACATGAACGGATCGCAGAACGTTTCTGAGAGCGACGGGGGTGCTGCCTTCTGATTTCTCTGAACCCGGAGCCCAGAGAACCAGGAAGCAAGCAAGATGAATGCATTCCTGCAAAGTAGCTTCACTGCTGTGAGTTGAATCGGGCCCCCGTCCCCCAAAGTCCCAGCCCCATCCCTTGGAAGGTGGCCTTATTTGGAAATGGAGCTTTTGCAGAAGTCAGCGAGTCAAAATGAGATCTTTGGGGCGGGCCTGAGCCAGCACGACTGGCGTCCTTACAAGAGGAGGGGACAGTGTGCTCACAAGGAGGGCAGAGGCCACGTGAAGACGGGAGCAGGGAGAGGAGTGATGCGTTGACAACCCAAGGAGTGCCAAGGGCTGTTGGCAATGGCCGAGACCGAGAGAAAGGCGCCGAACAGGTGCTTCCCCGTGCTTCCCTGCAGCCTTCGGTTGGCTCTGCCCACACTTTGATTTGGGGGCTTCTAAGACACCTCAACCGTCAGGAGCACAACTCTGTTGTTTTGGGCCACCCGGGCTGGGGTACTTTGTGACGGCCACCCCTCTCCTCTCCCCCCACCCAGGAAGCAGACACACTATCCAAGAACCGTCCCGTCGGGAAGAGTCAGACTGCCCTGAGCATCACCGGAGGCCCAGCCCTGAGCCTCCCTCCCCGCCACCCCCCTACTGCCCCCCCTCCTCTGCATGAGCCTTACCCCTCATCACGAGAGGCTCACGGAAGCCTCTTCTGCCTGTCAAAGTCATTTGTAAGCAATCGCAGATGCGAATCTCACAGTCACAGCATGTACAGAGTTCACAGGCGGAACGTCGCTTCCCCAGGCCCGAACCCCACACAAAGCCCCACTCCTGGGACATAGCAGGAAAACTCCTGCCGATTGAAGGTACACCCTGTCCCGTATGGTGTGCACGTGCCCTTGGGGCCACTCCCCAGACAGCGCCTCCCTTCTGGCTTTTGCAGACGCGGGCGGTTTCGGGGGAGAGGCCGACACAGTGATGTGTGCCCCAGCCACCCGGTCCCCAGCGGGACCACGGCCCTCCCTCCCGGCCCTTCAGCTCCCAAGGCCAGTCTAGATCTAGGCGTGGGGCTTTCCAGAGGGTTTGCCGGTTCCCGGGCTCAACTTGAGCAAAGCAAACGCAGAGCCCCTCTGCTCTGCGATCCCCGGGCTTGCCACCTGCCCGCTCTAGGCTTCCAACTTGAGGGAGCCGGCTTTTCTTCTCTCCCTGCCAGGCCTTCTCCACCTGCCTCCCACCCCAGACGAGGGGGCCCTTCTCTCTTATCTGGTGAGAAGACAGCTGCTCTGTCATCATATCTGCTTTCCAAATCTGGAATTTATAGGCTTTATGCTCCTCTGAGTACCTCCCCCCCCCCCACCCCAGGCTTTGTGCCTGGGATCCGAAGCCAAACTTTGGAGAACTTAAAAAAAAAAAATCTGTCTGGCTCTCACATTCCTAAACCCAGGCTCCCCAGACTGTTTGGATGTCAAAGCCAAGAATGTTGCCATTTAATCTTACAGTGTTCTTTTGCACCACCCTTCCCTGGGCTAAAGACCTGTGGCTCGAATGGTGGCAAGGCAGAGGACAAGAAGGAATACTGTGAATGCCACAGAAGCATCAGGAACTGGAGGGAGGGAGAGGTTGGGGGGGGGAGTCACCAAAGGTCACCAGCACCCCAAAATTGCACCCTCTAGAGAGTCTGCGTACCCAACCTCCACTGACCTTCCTCTCGCCAACCTAGCTGAGCCTGGAGAGCCAACCCTATCTGAGAACTGTTTATCTCAGTTTCCATGGATTCCCCACCCCAGCCCTTCCCCAGATTTGCTACACGGTCACCAGATATCCAGCCACAGCAGCAGGAAGAGGACACTTGGTCTGGCTGGCCCAGCCAGCTGTCTCAGCCCCACACGGCTCCTGAACGCCCCTTGCCCTGGTGGGGTTGGCATTTGTGCCCAAACAGGTGGGAGACTCTAACCTTCGTCCGATCCTGCCTTCCTTTGCTTTATCCCAGTATGCCTGACTTTCTTTCCACATTTCCAGGGGGAAAAAAAAGAGAAGCTGTGTCCAAATCAACGAGGCGTTTCTCGGGGTGAAGTGCTTGAAGCCAAGCTATTTCTAACCTCAGGACCTTTGCACCTACTGTGCCCTCTGCGTACATCACTTCTTCCCCCCAGAAAATGTGCATTCTATTCCTTCTCAAATGTCATCTCATCAGAGGGGTGATGTCCCCCTAAAATAGCCACCTCCCCATTACTCCTCATCTTCTTCCTCTCCTTCCTTTAATTTATAGACATCCCATTTTCTGAAACTTGCATTGCATCTGTGGTGTGCAGCTATTATCTCTTTTTCTCTGCCACCAAAATGTAAACTCCATGAGGGTAAAGATGAGCCTTGTTCATCGCTGGGTTCCCAGGACCTGGAACAGTAACTGGCATAGAGTAGACACTTAATAAAGATTTGTTGAGTGAACGGTGACAGCTCCCTCTAAAAATTCTAGCCAGCCTTGAACAGGGCTGGTTTTTCAATGTGCCTACCTGTGGTTAATAACCGAGGTGAGCAGGGTGTCTTAGCAAACACGGGACCCCGTGCCAACTCTGGGCTAAGACATGACCGTAAAACAGAATAATCCTACCTTGATCCTACAAAGTTGGCCTAAGAGTTTTTTCACTTAGGACCTCCCCACACACAGACCTTCGCCAAGGGTCTTGGCAAAGACCTTGATCATGAGGGGACCACAGCAGAGCACAAGCCAATCTGGGAACGTGAAGGCAGTGGGGGAGGGGAGGGTTGGAGGAAACCATCTGTGGGCGAGTGGGGGTCAGCACACTACCATCCATCAAGCTGGACAGAAGGACAGCAGAATTTAGGGAAGAGCAGAAACCCAAGGTTGAACCAGGCAGGGGGAAAAAAAACGAGTGAATTTTAATTAATTAACACAACATAGCCCCAGCCCTGTCTAAGCCAGCACAGTGCCCGGGGCTTGGGATAGCACACTCGAAAGTCACCATTCCAGCCCTCAAGAAGCATAAGCCAGGGGTTCTAGAAAAGGCTGTGAAACCAGAGTGGTAGCTAGACTTTGAAGGAGGCTAATGTGTGCCAGTGAACACGGGAGGCTCTCAGCCCCGGCTTCCTCCAGTGGGCACATCCACAGACTTAATCATAGGTTATATTTAAAAGGAGCTTACGTGCACGATGCCTTATTACAAGGGCCTTTTGCGGACTATTTTTAGAGGAATGTTAATCACGTTACCTTTTGATTTGAAATGGGGACAGGTGAGCTCTAATACAGGAGATTCTTTAAGGAGCTTGAAAAAGACCCAGGTGACCCATCCCCAAACCCACGTGGTTGCTGACCGTCTCCTCCTGCTGTCGGGGGGAAGAGGGACACAGGAGATGGTGCCACATGCCTGGGTGTCCCCGGGCAAAGCTGGGAACAACAGGTATCACAGTAAGAGGGTGACAGCCGCGTACCCTAGTCCGCCATTGAAAGCATGACCCAGACTCTGATGTGGACTTACATCACCTTGAAGCTTGACAGCAAAAGATAAGGGGCTTGTTTCATATATAACCTTTTGCCCCCAGTTTTGTAGAGGGCTGTGGCCGGCAGGTTAGAAATGTTGGCAGCAGGATACAGAGTATCTAGAACGTACCTCGGATCCGCTTCCCTTCGGCCCCATTCTGCTCTGCGGGAATGTCTTGCCCATAACAAGCCACGGACCTTCGTGTCATGCCATCTACAGGAGGCGACAGCCTTGCCAGGATCCTTTGGTGCAGTTCATGAGCCTGGTGGGGGCAGAGCATTTGTAAATCCAGAGGAAAACAGTCTGGAGAAGGGATGGTTTGGAAAGGAGCGAGAACAGCACCACACATCTGTCGCCTCGCGGGCTCTGTGGGTCGGAGGCCAGATGCAGCGTGGCTGGGTCTGCTCAGGGTTCCACAAGGCTGCAGTCAAGGTGTGGATGGGGATTGCCTTCCTTTCTGGGTCTTCTCACAAATGCAGGTGACTCTTGGCAGAATTCAGTTCCCTGAGGCTGTAGGACTGGAATTCCCTTCCTTTGCTTCAGGCCCAGGACTGAGTTCAGCACCTAAAGGCTGCCCACAGTCCCTTGCCACGAAGCTCCCTCGCACACTCATACCCTTTTCTCTCTTTTTAAAAACTTTTTTAATGTTTATTTTTGAGAGAGAGAGAGAACAAGTGGGGAAGGGGCAGACAGAGAGGGGGGCACAGAATCCGAAGCAGGCTCCTGGCTCCGAGCTGTCAGCACAGAGCCAGATGTGGGGCTCGAACTCACAAACCGTGAGATCATGACCGGAGCCAAAGTTGGACGTTTAACCGACTGAGCCACCCAGGTGCCCCACATATCCTTCCCTCATTTCAAATCTTTCCTACAGGGAAGAGCTCAGTCTCCTTTAAGTGCTCTCCTGATTAGGTCAGACCCACCCAGGTCATCTCTGCTTTCTCTTAAAGTCAACTTATTCTTCAGCCTTAATTATATCTACCAAGTCCCTTTATAGAAGTATCTAGTTTAGCATCTGAGTGGGTGGGTTCCTGGGAGAAGGTATGTATACACCAGGGGTGGGGTCTTGGAGAGCACCTTAGAATTCTGCCAGCCACGAGCCAAGAGCATCTCCGTTCATGTCTTCTAGGGTTCAGCAGGATATCTAACAATGGCTGTTGTGAAACTTTCCTGCCCCCCTTTCCCCCTAGTCCCACACTGAATGGAGGAACCAGCCAGCCCTGCTGTGTGTTGAAGGGGACTTTTCTAAGGATCAGTGTTCACCTCAGCATTAATTCTCATCCATCCCTCTGCCAAGGTCTCCAGGAGCGGGGGTGGGATGGGTACGCAGCATAGATGGGATCTAACACATGGTATCATCTGCTGTGCTCAGGAAGCATGAACGAGCCAGTACAGTCCACAGGCACACAGAAGAACTGGATTCTTTCCCTGAGGATGCGAGACTCTAGACCAGCTAAAGAATAATGGAGAAAATGCAGGTGGAAGACTATACAGCAGAAGGATGTGAGGCCAGAGGGGGCTTACGTAGCAGGGTTTTGGTGATTGATCACTAATGATCTTCACTATTTCATTCTGACTCTAGAGGTGACACATACGGCCACTTAGAAGTTCAGGGACTGGATGGGGCACCTGGGTGGCTCAGTTGGTTAAGCGACCAACTTCGGCTCGGGTCATGATCTCACGGTTCGTGGGTTCGAGCCCTGCGTCGGGCTCTGTGCTGACAGCTCAGAGCCTGGAGCCTGCTTCAGAGTCTGGGTCTCCCTCTCTCTCTGTCCCTCCCCTGCTCGTGCTCTGTCTCTCTCTCTGACTCTCAAAAACTAAATAGATGTTAATAAAAAAATTTTTTTAGAAGTTCAGGGACTGGTGAGTGGCCTAGCCGGGGTTGAACAGGCCATGGTTCTCAGTCCAGTGACAGCCCAGCCCTGGCCAGGGCCCCAGGGATGAGACCCAGATGTGTGTTTATGATGATATTCTGAGGTGATAGTAGACAGGTACGTTGGGAACAGGGACAGTGTGGGAGTCTGAGATGTAGTGACATTGGGGTTTTGCTTTAGGCTTCGAGTAGTTGTGAAAGTTTTCTGAGTAAAAGCAACTTGTGACATCAGTGAACAAGTCTCCACCTTCAGAAGGTGAAGCTGGCAACCGGACTGGAGGACAAGATGGAAAGACAGACAACAGACTGGAGAAGAAGGCAGAAGGCGAGGGCGGAGAGTTGATGGAGGCAGGTAGAGGCGCCCAGAGAAGCTCAGAGAAGAAGGAGACAACGGAGACGAGGGTCCAGGCTCCCCTTCCACAGCTCTTGGGCCTGTGAACTTTCACGCAGTAATGATTGACTCTCAGACTCCTTTCAAAGCCACGGAAGGCATTTACATCACCGGCTCCTAGATGCTTTCCTACGAGAGAGAGGGATGCCGAGGTGTGGACATACATTAACGGAGCCCTGACGATGTGACTGGTGCATCTGGCTCTGAAACACGGAGCCCCCGCTCAGCCGAGACCCACGGGGGCAGGGCGGGGGGGCGGTCAAGAATCCAGATGAGGAGTTCCCCCGAGTAGAAAGGGTTCTACTCCAGCAAAGGGGCAATGTGGCTCCCTCGCTTTAGACATTTTAAACAGATGCCAACCTTGTGGAAAATCGTTCTCCCACAGACATTCCATGAGGCACAAAAACAGGTCCTCCGGGGTCACAGGCCTGGGCAGCCACAGGGCTCACGTAGGCTGCAAAGCCAGAGCGGCTGGAGTCTCTTAATATTTACCTACAAAGGACCTCAGGATTCTTAGCCATCGAGCACCACTAAGGATACATCAGACAATTTCAAATCTAAAAGGGATTGGAATGGCTTTGAACACAATTGCCCAAGCAACCAGAGAAATGCCCAGAAGCCACACAACTAGGAAGCCCTAGAATGAGCATTCGGACGGACGCGTCCTCCTCTCGGAACAGAAGCAAAGAGAGTGCCGGCCTCCCAACCCCCAGATCAGGGTCACGGCCCCACCATCCCTGTATCGGCTGCTTGGTCAAGTGGGACCATCAGATGACAAGGTCCCCATCCCCGCTGGTGGCCACCGATTTCCTCAGCCACGAGACCCGGTCCTGCTAGAGCTGCGGGGCCTTTGGAGATGCTGCGGCCACATTGCCACCCATTTTTATGATGCCTGAATGAAGAATGGCTTTCACGTGTTTTAAAAGGTTGGAGGGAAAAACATTCGGTAGAGACTACATGTGGCTTGCAAAGAATAAAGGACTGTTAAGTGCTTTATTTAAGAAAAAGCATGCCAACCCCAAGATCCCAGGGCAAGCCTACGTCTTCAAAGAATGGCCAAAGGCTGAGGGAGGGGGAGAGACTTCTAGAATTTCATGCGGCTGTTTGGCGACCGAGCTGGAAAGTAGGACCCAAGTCTCTCGTTCTGCTGTCTAGGGTGAGGGCTGCCGTGGTGTAAAAGCGTGTGACCGTACGCACGCACATACAGACACCCACACGCACACATCCGCACAGCCACACTCCTGCATAGACACTCACACACGTGCGCACACATGCACATGTGCACGCGACACACTCATGCACACACAGGGCCCACAGGCCCCATGGGGACTTGGCATCAGGCCCTGGGATCACGAACTAATGATCCGGAGTTTTCTTTGCGGCCTGCAAGACATTCTTCGGTGAAGGCAAAGCGCCCTCCGGGCGGAGGCCGTTCTTAGTATAGTCAGACCTCAGCCGTCCAGTCCCAACGGGGTGTTGGCCCTGGAGCAGGTGCTGGAAGTGCCCTGGTGACGGCCCCGGGACAGATTCCTTCATCAGCAGGGGCTTGTCTGTCCTCAGAAGGATTCCTCTCGCTGTTTTCTACAAGCCACGAGGAGCTCGGTCAAAGTGAGGAAATGCGGGGCCACACTCTCTGCCCCCTTCTGTTAGTGAGGGACTTTGCAAGGGAGAAGGCTTGGGAGCACCTGCTTCCTGGGAGATCCGTGAGGGAGAGAGAGGGAGGGATGGGCAGTCGCGGAGCACTGAAGTGTATGGTAAAACCCACGCCCTCGCGTGGTGGATTTGGTGGATTTCAGACACCAAGTACGCATGCGCTGTAGCTTCCGGCGCCCATAATGTCAGGTTTTTATCCAAGGACACTTTGAGCAGCAGAGCGGCCGCGTTTCCCCGGCAGCCGTAGCGCACACTCAGCACACTCCGCCCGCTGCCCCCTCCACTGGGGACACGGGAGAGAGAACCGTTCTGGACACAACGTGGGGAGTAGAAAAGGAAGACCAAGCTTATGGAGTGGATCCAGATGAAATCCAGAACGGAAGACCCGGGAGCCTCCACGTGAAGCGTATCTCTATAGGAAACCCACCTCCAAAACTCGCCAGGAAAAACCCCAGCCTCTGTTTGCATGCTTCCAAAGACGGGAGGCTTGCCACCTCACCAGGAAGCCCTCTTCTGTTTAAAAGGAGCTTTGGCCGTGAGTTTCCCAAAGCACCTGTCTGAGACTTCGCCCTGTTTGTCCCAGCCCTGCCCCACCCTTCCGCGTGTGAAGCACGTCCCGGGACCCAGCTGTCGTCTCAGTCACTACGCCCTGAGCGCTGTGTCCCTCCAAAATTCACCCCGAAGCACACCCCCACCCCCACCCCCCCCATCAAGTGATGGTGTTCGGAGGCGGGTCTCTGGGAGGTGATTAGGGCTCCATGAGGTCATGAGAGGGGGGCTCCCTGGTGGGCCTCGTGGCCTTAGAAGAAGGGGAAGAGAAAGGGAGATCTCACGGTCTTTTTGCGCACACGCACAGAGTGAAGTCCATGCGAGGACACAGCGAGAAGCTGGTTGTCCACGGGCCAGGCGGAGAGCTCAGGCCAAAAACAGAACCCTTGCCAACACCTTGATCTTGGACTTCCCGCCTCCAGATCTGTGAGGCATAAATGTCTGTTGTTTAAGCCCCCCAGTCTGCGGTATTTTGTGAGGGCAGCCGGAGCTGACTAAGACACAGACTAAATATATTTGCTTTCCGCAACCTTTCTCTGTGTCGGGGTCCCAAACTTTTTGGCTCCCAGCCGCTTTCCTTTGGATGTGTGCCAGCTTGTCGACCACACGCACGCATTTCTCCTCCCAGGGCGGGCACCTGCTTCGGTAGCACCTTGTTTCCTACGCTGCCCTGCCGACTGAACCAGGAGCTCCTTGGAGGCACGTACAGACACACGTTTGCAGACAGATACACACAAACACAAAATTGCGTCTTCTTTCCAATGCGTCTCGAGTGCTAGGCTCAGTACCTGCTACAGAGAAAGTGCTTGATGAATATTTTAATTCTGTGCATCTCCAGAAGAACATAGCAGGAAGATGACCCATCTTACCCACAGGCTCTACGGGAACCTGTTTTCTGACAGTCTGGGCTCCGAATCTTCTTCCTCCTCCGTGTCACCCGAACGTCCCTCGTCAGAACCCTCCCTCCCTCCCGAGCCATCTCTACCGGTGGGTTCTAATCCCCACATTCTCTGAAACCTTTTGGAGTTAGCCTTCCAACAACTTGGACCCGGGTTCTTGACTTTCCTCGGAACACAAGGTCCGTGAGCCCCCCATGTGTTTCCCACCAAAGGACTCGGTCAGACCAGCTTGGGAAACACGCTGTGAGCGGAGACGCCCGGGTGAAAACACTATCTTGTTGAACCCCAAGAAGTCCGTCGTTGCGAACACTCTCTTAACCTTTGAAGGATAACGGAACTTCGAATAGTCTGCCTGGCCTTTGCTTGACTGCGTGCTTCCTTCCACCTTCTCACTATTGCGTATCCCCTGTTGATAGGACCACATTCAGTGAGGTCCCAAACACACCCAGTTTTCGGCGGGTGACTCAAAGTCCACTGGAGCATCCTCCCCACGTTCCCCACTTCCCTTGAATGGGCCGAAGATAACGACTTGGCTCATGGTCCCGGAGCCCTCTAAGCTCCCCCGGTACGTAAGAGTCTGGGTTCCCCCCAAATCGAGACTCCCTTTCACGGAGCCTCTCCAGAAGTGAGAGATGGTGTACGGGCGCTTCACGAAAGCTGGTACGACTCCCTTTTCCTGCACAATGCCTGCATTTTGTCCTTTGGGGATAAGAAATAGAGGAGGAAAGTTGAGGACCCCATGAATTGGTGTATATCAGTCGAATGCCATTCTGCCGCTCCTTGGGCTCTAGCAAGACCGGGCCACTTTCGCATCCCAGCTTGCAAGATTCTGCTTTTTTCTGAGTATGGTTTTGTCCAACCTGGAGCTACTGCCCGTCTTTCCTCCCTATCCAGCTGTGTATGTGTGTGCAAGCAAACACACATGCACACACACACACACACACACACACCCATCTTTGCAAGGCAGGCATTGATTTTTTTCTAGCAGCTGGGCATTTGCATCAAGCTCTATGATTTCACCTTGTCTGTAATGCTAAAAGACAGAACCCACACTGTAGTAAAGGGAGAGGGTGATATGACTTAGGGTAACAGGAAATGACCTTGGGTGAACCATGGCATGATGACCTTAAAGCTGTCCTGTACTTAAGTGACCCAGTGATGGATTTAGGAACAGCCAGTGTTTGTCATAGCTCGTCCCCTTCACCACGACTATGCTGCTTTGTGCCAGTACAGAGAGGCCTCCTAATTAAGAGCTTCGTATTAAATGGAGCATCACTGGAAGCCATGAGGAACGTTGAGTGACATCCGGGTCCAACAACAGAGCTCAACTTTGTTTTGGAGACATTTTACGCTCCCTTGTCCTCAGAGTACACGAGCTGTTCGTGTATCTGCCCTGGCCCTACCTAGGCTGTGAGCCTTGCGGGAAGGGGCAGCGTTTTGCCCTGGCTCGCCTCCCACCGCTCAGTACTCGGCTGATGATCGATACCGGGTGCATAGCAGGATGTAACCAGCATTTGCTGAACTGACTCTGCTGAAGATTGGACTCTTTTTGCCTTTCTCGATCATTCCTTCTACAAGTCTTCCCGAAGAGCCTCATGTGAGTGTGAACGATGACTAACGCACAGTGCTTGTCCTCCAAGAGCCCACAGTGTAGGACCGGATTCAGGCATGTACACAACCAGTTATAAAACTAAGCAGTATGAGCGACAGGTGAACGTATTGGGAGCGTCATGGATGGCTGCCATTTTCAGACTGGACGGGTGACAGGGAAGACAGCCCACTAGTGGGTATCAGTCCTGGTCCCCCATGTGGTCTTGGCTTCCTCCCACATGAGCCTTTCACTTTTCTTTTCGATTCCCCCATCCTGCCCTACTCTTATTTTTCCCTTTGTGATTCAGTGGCCGGTAGAGTTTACTAGAGACACTAAGTGCCCTGATAGGATCTCTACTGAGTACAAGTACAGGGGCACCTGGGTGGCTCAGTCAGTTAAGGATCTGACTCTTGATTTCGGCTCAGGTCATGAGTTCATGGTTTGTGGGATCGAACCCCGTGTTGGGCTCTATACTGACAGCACAGAGCCTGCTTGGGATTCTCTCTCTCTCTCTGTCTCTCTCTGTCTCTCTCTCAAAATAAATAAATAAACTTTATAAATGCAAACAAGCAAACATGTTTGGAACAAACAGGTTCCTTGCTTTCTGATGCTGAACCTTCTTCCACCGTCCTGGCCAGTCCTGGCCTCCTGCCTGAGCTCTGCTTGATAAGAAGGAGGGTGGTTGACCAGCAAGCCCGCTGGAAGGCAGCCCAACCCATTCAGGGATGTCTAGAGAGCTGTGCGGGGAGCTTGTTTTCAACGCTTGCTGACTTAAAATGCTGCTAAATAAATCGCTGCAATCTCACAAAGCTATCTGCCCAGAATTTCAAGTCACAGCGCAAGGAGAGACACAATAGAAGCGGATATATATGTGAAATAGTAGCTCTGTTCCTCTCTAAAGAAGGTAATTCTCTTTTAAAAAAAAATCCCCATCAACATAGCAATAGTCACAATGGGGTGTGACATTATAACTCCATGCCCAGAAATAATTCAATTATCCTCCAAGGCTACGTAGTTTGAAGCTAACATTTTGCTGTTCTCTTCCTCCAGCCTCCGTTATTCAAAGCTGAATGCTTATTGTTCTCACAGTGCAGATTGACAGCAGTCAGGAAATCAAAAAGAGCTCAGTCTCCAAATGAAACCATTTAGCTGTCCATTCCTCTTGAGGATATTTTCAGACGTGTCATTCTTCTTCTTTTTTTTGACTTACGCTTTCTTTAAGAAAATCTCATGCTCCCTTTTCTTGCTCTTTAATTTTCTCTTCTCCAACTTGTGTTTTTATCTTGCAAAATGTCAAACACATTAAGTGTATGAACTTCTGGTATGCTCCGAAGAAAGAGACAGACAATATACACCCACACTTGTTCTGAAACCTGGTATTCTGTTAAGTTCAAACTAAAACTACAGTGTCCAAATCTATCAGATAAAAATCACAGGGATGTTCTTAAGCGGCCGGCTCTCTTATCAACTGTGGACTGGGAGAAATGGCAGGTGATGCCAGTGGTCCAGAAGAAAGGCCTTCCTGCTCTAGACTTTCAGAGTTGTCCAGACAGACCCGGGCAGGAAGAGTGAGTGAGAGGGGGCTCACGGTTGAGCCATCCTGACTGAACCGGTTGTTGCTTGTTTTAAAACCAGGCTCTGGTCCATTTCCCTCCCCTCCCCTCTTTTTAAGTTTTTTTTTTTTTTTTTTTTTTTAGAGAGACAGAGACAGTGTGAGTGGGGGAGGGTCAGAGAGAAGGGGAGACAGAGCAGGCTCCTCACTGTCTTACTCAGAGCCCGGCAAGGGGCTCAAATCCACAAACTGTGAGATCGTGACCTGAGGGGAAACCAAGAGTCGAACTCCTAATCGACTGAGTCACCCAGGCGCCCCGGGTCTGTTTCCCTTTTTACTTAATCCTGTCACTGCGGGTTCACTGCTGTAAGGTGTAGCGTGTGCAGATAGTGTGTGCGTGATGCACAGGTGCAAAACAGGTGCAAACCAGTGTCTTCGAAACCATTCAGTATCCAATCAGGGGCTGAGCCCTTTGGAACGTGACTTGTAAGAATACAAGTGTTCAGTCGCCTCGGACTTGAGCCAGACGAGATAAACTAAACGGTGAGGCTGTTGGTGTTCCAGGTGCACTGGCCACGCCTCGAGCCCCGGCATTCAGTGGTTTCCTGGATAGTTGAACCCAGGCAGCCCCAGGTCTGATGCGCTTGGGCTCTTACGTGGTCTTGGTGTCATGGATTGAATCGTCCAAAACGCTGCTTTGAGCTTGGGCTTGGCCAACTTGCCTATTTCCTGTTGTCCAGACTATGTACACGCGAACCTGGCCACGTACATTTCAGAGCATGACGCACACACACGTACCTCTGTGACTGGTGTCAGTTCTCATGTGTAGAGGCACGGATGTGTCTTTGAAGATTGTGGCTCTGCGGCCACCGCCTCAGTTTGAATCTTGGCACTCCCCCTTATTAGTGGGGTGACTTTGGTCAAGTAACTTAACCTTTGAAAGGCTCAGTTTACTCATCTGTAAAATGGAAATCAGAAGAGTTTCTATCTCGAAGGGTTTTGGTGAGGATATAATGAGATTGTACGTGTAAAGTGTGCACCTCAGAGTTTCGCACAGTCCGGGCCCAGTTGTGGGCTTTTGTCCCGCTTGCACAGGGGCCAGTGCCCAGAAGCAGAAGGGCCCTGCACTTGGCCTAATGCTCTACCATCGTTGTAATGAAATTCTTAACAATTTTTTTAATTTAAATTCAAGTTAGCTAACATACAGTGTAGCCTTGGTTTCAGGAGGAGAGCCCAGTGATTCATCTCTTACGTTAGGACACCCAGTGCTCATCCCGACAAGTGCCCTCCTTCGTGCCCATCCCCCATGTAGCCCACCCCCCCCACCCACCTCCCCTCCAGCAGCCCTCAGTTCGTTCTCTGTATTTAAGAGTCTCTTACGGTTTGTCCCGCCCCTGTTTTTATTTTATTTTTGCTTCCCTTCCTTTATGTTCATCTGTTGTGTATCTTAAATTCTACATATGGGTGAAGTCATATATTTGTCTCTCTCTGACTGACTTATTTCACTCAGGATAATACCCTCTTTTTCCATCCACGTTGTTGCAAATGGCGGGTTTCATTCTTTTTGATCGCCGAGTAGTATTTGGCATATATATGTATGGCGTGTGTGTGTGTGTGTGTGTGTGTGTACGTATACACACACACACACACACATAGACATATACATATATCACATCTTGAACAAGGGACCCTGCGTTTTCATTCTGCACCAGACTCCCTCAAATTATGTAGCTGGTCCTGAACCCAGTAAATGTTAGCTGATATTATCAATCATTGCTTTTGGTTCTTTTTCTTTCCAAGCTCAACACACAGTCAGAACTTAAATATAAACCAGCCAGCAACGCGCTTAGGGCTCTGAATTATTTAGTAATAGAATAACTAAGCCGGGGCTCCCAGCACCACTGGAGGGTGAGGCACAAACCCCCCGCCGGCCCTAAGAAGCTGCTATGGAAAAGGCCAAGGTTGACTTTCTACCGTTGAGTCGAGTTCAAAGAGGAAATGACTCCGCTTTAACCTCTCAGAAGCACAGATGCACCAGCCACTGAGCCCGAGGAAGCTCAGGGTGGACAGTGGGAGGGGGAGATCTCTGCCCGCCACCCCCTCCCCACCGTCCTGCAGCTCGGGCTCTCCTGGTCGGTGGGGGACACAAGCACAGGCCGGAAGGAGAGGAGGAAACAGCACAACAGAGCTTGGCATCTGGAACACACGGGAAAGGCGGTGCTCGGCCCCACCCCCACCCCACCCCAGAAAACAAGGCAGCTCCTGGCCAGCAGGCTTCTGCTTTTAAGGTTCTTCTTCCTTTTACAGAAATAATGCCTGTTCATTGCACAGAGCTGGGATTCACCTTGCAAGGGTGACCACGTTCAAGAGAGAGTTCCGCAAACCCTCCATTCGTGTTTCTAGAACCCCCGGTGGAGATGAGCGGGCCCCCAGGGTGGACTGACACCCCCTGGCTGGTGGCCAGGATGCCCTGCTCCCCAGCTAGTGTCAGTGACACAAAGGAAGACTTACCTTGTGAGCTTCCCGGATCCAGACTCCAGGTGGCCAGAGGGCTTGGGTTCATCCACACATTCAGTCCCGGAACGTTCGGTGAGGACGCCTTTCATACCCGGTGGCTTTGATTTGATCCGACGCCTGGGTTGGGCTGCTCCCCCGGGAGATGTTTTATTTATTTATTTATTTATTTATTTATTTATTGTTTTTTAAATGTTGATTTATCTTTGAGAGAGTGGGAGACACAGAGGGCAAGTAGGGGAGGGGCGGAGAGAGAGAAAGAGAGAGAGAGAGAGACACAAAATCGGAAGCAGGCTCCAGGCTCTGAGCTGTCGGCACAGAGACCGATGCGGGGCTCGAACCCACGAACCCTGAGATCATGACCTGTAACCGACTGAGCCACCCAGGTGCCCCAAGATGTATTCTTTCTCGATGCCCTTCTGCAGCTGTTACTTCACCTGCTAGGGACTGAGTGATTAACCAGCTTCGCTCTCAAAGCACAGCCTCAAACCCTCTTGGCCCTGTACTGATTGATTGTTCAAAGCAGCCCTTAGGGTGTTTGTGCCTCGTGTATATTTATTTTCATCTGCATGTAAACGTTTGTTTGCTTAATAATTAAACTCCCTCCCCCCCCCCAAAGAAAAAGTTACACTACATTTTCAGGGGGAATTTCCCTTTCGTTGAAAAATCCACATGTTCAACTTCCAAAAAATGAGATCCGTATGTCTCCGACTTATCCTAAATCCATCACAACATTGTAACAGCTGCCTGATGCCCAAGAAACATTTTGATGTTCCTTGATAGGTTTTTTAAAAGCTTTTTTCTTAAAGAATAGAAGAAGGAACAGGTGGCTGTACTCTGTAAATGGGAAATACACCCAAACACCAAACTTCTGCCGCTGGGGACACATTTCACGCTATAGACTCACCTCCCTCGCCGTTGATGGAGCAGTTTCCCCATCTGTCTGCCAGTTTACTCATCTGTCTGCAAACTCGCATTGTTCTTTGAGTGACTTCTTCCAGATGTGAGGAGGGAGCCATGAGTCATGGGTGAGGAATACCCAAGAATACAAGTCCTGCTGGGTGTTAATTCAGGAAAAAGTCTCAGAGCCCAGGGCGTTATTGTGCGCACACTTTTGTCCTCTTGTCCAGGGTAGAGCTGGCCTCGGGGCCTCCCCTGGCTCTCTTCCAGCCCTCCACCTGCTCGTTCTGCTAGGAAAGTGGGCGGGGGGTACCCAGGTCCACATCAGCCTCGTCCTTCACACCTCGATTCCCGTCCACCCGGAACACTCAGCCCACGCTGTCTGAGCTCTCGCTCCAGTCTGAGTTATGGGCCGAGAACAGGCTCAGAGGGGTGGACACAACCCCCATGCAGTGACAGTGGTGGCTGGGATGTCCCCCGAGCCGTATTCTCAGTCCAGAGCCCGCAGCTGTCCTGATTGCATCCGACTGTCTTTCTCCATGTGAGTCGTCCTCACCTCTACTGTCCCCTCTGATGTTATTAAACTCTTGTGTCGGTGGACAGTGACAGTCTTGGGAGCCCTCAGTGTCAAAAAGGGAATATGCAAGCAGGAAGTGGAAGGCAGTGGATGGGAAAGAAGGTTCAAGACCGTGGGAAGAACCCCTGAGCATGACAAAGAAATCCGGGAGACAGAGATAACAGCGCGTCTCCCAAGACTTGCCCTCCATCTGTGAGACCCACAGACGGTCCCCCGACCCTACCACGAAGCTCCCACGAGCGTCCAGGCCAGGCTGCGGGGTCCAACGCAGGGTCCGGCCGAGCAGCAGGTGCGGTGGATATGGGAACAAGAAAGCCCATGATGGACAGGGGCATCACCAGATCACCCTTTGATTTCGGTGGGGTGACGCCCTCGCAAAGTCACTCCGAGATTTCCAGACCCCTTCATCAAGTGTAAACACGGGATAATAGAGAAGCCAAGCTGTTCAGGTGCACCTCGTACCGCGCACACATTCTCCTTCAAATGATTTAGAACTGCTTTTAATCCCTTCCCAAGAGCGGCACTTGAAGGCAAAACAAGAAATTATTGAATCGTTTCACGTTTTTTGAGTGCACTACCTCAGGATGATTCTCACAGAGCTCTGAAACCCACAGCGGCAGCTTTCAGTCGTGGCAGACTGGGTTTTGTAGATTCCCGAGAGGCGACGCCGGGGGTGGGTTTGGGTCCCTGCCAGCTAGGTACTTGGGCTTGAGGCCAAAGAGATAAATACTGGGCTCCGAGTAAAACAAATGTTTAAAAGGTCTGTTCCGCTTCTAAGATCTCTGTTTAATGGTGGCTATTGCTGACATTATTGCTTCCAGATCTTTAATTTATCTAACCAGACGCATAAAGCGCCGTGTCCATCTGCGTTTCAGCAGGCCAGGGAGACTCATCCATCGTGTGCCCTCTTGGTTACCGCAACACGCATAAGCCACAGGACGGGGATAACTCAGCGTGCAGCAAAGCCTCCTGCCTCCCACGCTTCCGGGATGCAAGGACTTGCTCCGCAAGATGTCCACTTGGGAGGGCTGTGGCCCTTCTTTTTTTTTAATCCCCCACCTCCTCCCGAGGACCTGTGCCACTCTCTGTCTTGGCTTGCCTCTGCCTGTGCAGGTGCGTCTTCCGACTGCCGCTGTCCACAGCACCTCACCCCTCAGGCTTGTCCGCAAGCGAACACAGTCCCTCATTTAAACTGCCTGGCCCCGGAGCCCACACTTTCCTACCTCGCATCTACCGGTGGGGCCACAGCCAGCTGGTCAACCAACACAGTGATGGGAGATGGGCTGGTTTTCCGGGCTCCCCCTCTAAAGGATCCCGAGTAGGACTTTGCTGTCTTGCTTGAAAGTGTGAATGACACAGGAGGTATACATACGCCACACCATACGTATAAATTGCTCCCACCCCCATCCAAGCTCTCGATGGGGTTTGAAATGAGCGGAACGAGCTAAACTCAAATTATACACACATGTAGAAGCCTGAGGTGAAGGTTCCTCTCAGAATCCAGCTGAACCAGATCCAAGAGTCATGGAAACGGACAACTTAGGAGAACGGTTGTACGTTTAAAACACAAGCTTGGAATAGTTCTATGAACTTGGGCATGAAAAGCACAGAAAGCAATGCCTGGCATATAGTAGGTGATCAATAAATGTCAGCCGTTATTACTCTTATTTTTCATCTTAACTTGTTTTATTTATTTATTTTTAATTTACATCCAAATTAGTTAGCATATGCCAGCCATTATTCAGATCAGAAGAGGGGTCCCCTAGGAAGAACGTGGCTTAGAGTCCGTGGAAACGTTGATAACAGAGCAAGAACTCTGGCTTCTTCCAGGCCCCCACAGCATGTGATTCATTATTTACTCCCGAATCCTGCAGATGATTGACTCACGGGCTGGTTTGACAACCCCAAGAAACAATTCACTCACTGCCTAGAGCTCCGCTCAGGGACCCACAGAACCTCATCTCCGCTCCGCCCGCCCGTTTGAGGGTCACTGTCAATTTCTAGCACCACATGCAAAGCCCACCCTTTCGTCATCCCTTCCTTCCATCCCCCCCCCCAAACTGACGAGGGAGACCTCAAACACACAGCTTGAGAGCCATGTTTTAAAACTGTCACCCACGTAAACAACTTCCAAGAATTTTCTGTACTGTGAATTCGGAGGCACATTTTTGTTTCACTTGAAAACTGCTGGTTCCTCTTCCCTCCCCACCGGTGTCTGCCCATCGTAGGAGCCCACTGCCATTCTGCTTAGGCTGTTAAACACAGGGCTCGGGCTGCGTGAGTTGTGTATTGGCCCGGCACGTCCCGGAGAGAAGTTCTTCTGCCTTGGTCTGGAGCTCTGCTTCAGTCTACACCTCTTAACAGCAGCCCCTAGAGAGTAAGGGAGTCAGTCCTCCCATCTCACTTTCCCAAATGCTTTTCTTGCTAAGATGCGCAATTTACGTCACGGGGGCACCCTGTTTCTAACACAGTTACACACGTATTCAATTTAATTCTGTGATCTTTTCCTCAAAAAGGCCTTCGGGGAAACGTTTTTTTTAGAAGTATGTTCTGGAGGGTATAGATCTCTAATCGCGGATTCCATACAACTCACCCCAAAATCGGCGGTCCTTCCTTCTCTGTGTACGTAGCCCTGTCGATTGAGAAGAGGAGAGGTAGGATGTGTCCCCCTCTGTTCCATTTATTGCAGTGTTTACAGGGTGCCCAATGAGTCCCGACGCTTCCGGCCCCACCGTCACCGGAGCACCAGGACACCAGACAGGTGGGAGACCCGGAGTTCCGTCTTTCTTCTCCTGCTGGCCACGAGGTCCGTCCCAGGGAAGGGACAGTCCCCACCCCTGCCCCAGTGTTTCCGGCCACCCAGGAGAGTTAGCAGCATCCGCCGCCCCACCCACCCCCCACAGGAAAGCCCAGTGATGAAGGCAAACTCCCCCCCCCCCCCACTTAGCTCTTTGGACACTTTTGACACAATAAATCCCAAGTGCCAGGTACCGCTAGCATCTCAGAGCTGGTGACCTTGGATGATCCCCTCCCCCAGCTTTCCCCTCTGTTCCTCGGTCTCACTGGCTGCCTGCTTGTTGTCGTAATGTATTTACCACGCGTCCTTCTGTTATTTTTATCATATGGTTTTTCACCATCTGCTGTGTGGCTCTCCAAGCGACATTGCTCTTTGCAAGGTGAGGTCTGGCCCGCTACACGATCTATTGAGTGTCTCTCCTTTATACCATTTGATCCATTTCAAATGCAGCATTTGGAAGCAGATAAGCTATAAACACACGCGCATAAATAAATGTTTGTAGGCATATGAGAGACGGAGGGTGCATTTAACTCTTCTTCAAAGAAACTATAGCAGCGTCTCTGGTATCAGTCTCAGAGGACAAGATAAGGGATCTGTACGTTACCCTCATTTAAAAAGAAAAATAAAAGAGTATATTTGTGTTCACATTGTCCCTGCTGCAAGCCTGCTGCCTGGGCCCCCCCGGGGGCCTGGTGACCCCTCGGCTGCCCTCACTGGGCAGATTGTTATCTCTTGCATCCGAAGACGACGACGCAGCCTGTGGCATTCCTGCCTGCATGTACCCAAGACGTGTCAGGCATTGTTAGAGGATACTTTTTTTAAAAAGTTAAGGGGCACCTGGGTGGCTCAGTCGGTGAAGCCTCCGACTCTTGATTTTAGTTCAGGTAGTGATTTCACGGTGCGTGGGATCGAGCCCGAAGTTGGGCTCTATGCCAACAGTGTGGAGCCTGCTTGGGATTCTCTCTGTCCCTGTCTCTCTGCCCCTCCCTCGCTGTCTCTCTCTCTCTCTCTCTCTCTTTAACTAAATAAATAAACCTTTAACAACAGGTAAAATTATGACTCTCACCCAAACCTAAAATGAACACGTGCCAAAGATTTTACGGGACTCATTCCTTGACAAAGGAAATCATCTAGATGTCACAACACGTTCAAAGAAGTCAAAGAACCACAAAGTTATACGGGGTCCAGGAACGTTGAGATGGTTTTTCTATGGAGAGGGAGACCTATTGAACCTCTGGGGACAGAATTTGCGTGCGGGTCTGCTCACGAGGATTATTTGCCATTGGTAAATATACTTGCATTGCCATCAGTTCTCTACAATTTACAGATTATAAAAATAGCTCCGTGGCAATAACAGCCAGAAGCAGGGAACCTAGAAGGGTGCGCTCTAAGCAATGCATAGTTTTCCACTGAAAACATCCAGCTTCATCACTGTTTATTCCTAAATGTCCACACACAAAGCCTGACTGCCTATTCTTGGCCCTCTGTTCTCTTTCTGGCAGCCATTAGCCATCTCCACTCATCCAGTGACCTCCCCCCCTTGACCACGGCCTTGTGGCAGGTGAATCTGAGATTCTGGTCATCTGGGAGTCGCCATTCACCCATTCACCTCCTTTCTGTACTGCGTTTCTGATCTACACGTCTCTTGCCCATTCTCCCTTTTCCACCCAGTAGCTGCTGGGCACTGAGCCAATGTCCAATAAGTCATTACATCAGAATGCAACCCTGGCCTCAATATCCAGCTAGGGCCAGGTCTGCTCCTTCTATAAGAGCTGCACAAACCTATTTGAAAGATCAGGCTCCTGGTTCCATGACGTAAGAATCAGTGGCCTGTGGCCACGCAAAGCCTTACCTTCTCTTTCTGTCTTCTATCCATGTATGGAAACCTTAGGATATGATCACAGTATTTCAGACCCGTGTATTAATTACAGTTGCTCCCTCGGGTATCAGTCAAGATTCAACCAGAGAAGCAAACCCCACAAAAAGTATATAGGAAGAGGCTTACGGCAAGGAATGAGCCTCCATGATTGAGGGGCTGGTGAAGCACGTCAGGCATCCACAGGGCAGGCCGTCAAGAAGGGAAGACCAGAACTCTGCAACATGGACTGAAGTTCTCTCTGTCCACAGGTGGAATTTCTTGTCTCAAAGAAGCCTCAACCTTACTTTTAGGGTCTTTTCCCTGATTAAGCCAGGCCCACCGAGGTTACCTAAAACAATGTCAGCTGATTATAGACGTTGATCACACCTACAAAATACTTTCACGGCAACACTTTGATTAGCATGCGAGTGAGAAGCTGGGGCCGGTAGCCTAGACAAATCCACACACGACTCGGGAAACAGACCATTGAGTTAAAGACACAGATTAGGTTCTGTTGTAGCGAAAAAGACGAATCACTTGATCGGTGCTAGTTCCAAGCCTTGGGTTCCAGACGGGCACTGTCACCGGAGCCATCAGCCTCTGCGTACATCCTCCCTTTGTGAAATGAGCATACCCGGTCCGGGTAGGGTAACCTGATCTACTGAGCTAGTCAGATGCGATGTCGTGCGTTTGTGCGGAGTTGCTACTGACGTGTGTACTGGCAACTAACTGGGAACTGGCGCGTGTCGTCCAGTTTACTCTTAAGACATCTGCAGGTCCCAACAAATTTGCTCAGTGTGGCCTGCTTCCCACAGCGGAAGCGGACGAGCAGAGAAGACCCAGGGAGGGGAAGGCAAGAATAGGAAGTAGAACAGCAGGTGCATTTTACCTCCGTGTCCTCTGACGTGTACAGGGTAAAACAGGGCTACGTGGGATCACGAAGAAAAATTTAAACCCAAGTTTGCGGAAGCTGGTTTCAATCCCGTGTCATGCAAATGCCAACCAAACACCGAAAGAAGCTTCTTCCCATGTCCCCTGTTTTGGAGCTCAAAGGCTGTGAGGATATGCTCTCTAAAATGGAGAAATAATCGGGGCGCCTGGGTGGCGCAGTCGGTTAAGCGTCCGACTTCAGCCAGGTCACGATCTCGCGGTCCGTGAGTTCGAGCCCCGCGTCGGGCTCCGTGCTGACATCTTGGAGCCTGGAGCCTGTTTCCAATTCTGTGTCTCCCTCTCTCTCTGCCCCTCCCCCGTTCATGCTGTGTGTCTCTCTGTCCCAAAAATAAATAAACATTGAAAAAAAATTAAAAAATAAATAAATAAATACATAAAATGGAGAAATAATAGACTCTCAATTTAGAGAATTTGCATGCTACAAAATTTGCCTTTCGCACGGGGGCGAGGGGGGTTGACGGGTTTTGTTCCTTCCTTCCATTTCTTTAATCGGGAAAAATTAAGCTCACATTTCCAGTGCGTGTAGTGCCTTTAGCCCCATCAGGCTGCAGTGAGGAGGCACCGGGGCTGGACCCAATCGGAGCATATTCGTTCATTCATCTCTAACGTACTGAGAGAATCCACTGTTGAAATACGCCCTCGTTTGATCAAATTCACTCATCCTCAACAGAAAACCATCACTCCCTTCAACGCAGGCTCTTGGTGTTTCATTCAGTCATCAAATTATAAGACACGCCGTAGAAACCAAAGAAACTGACTGGGTCAAGGTCCTGAGTTTGTCTATGTTAGACTGTCAGCAAGAGCATAGCCTCTTAAGGTTCTTTAAAAGGGAACTGCATAGGGGCCCCCGGGTGGTTCAGTCGGTTAAGCGTCCGCCCTCGACTCAGGTCATAACCTCGTGGTTCATGAGTTCGAGCCCTGCGTCGGGCTCTGGGCTTACAGCTTGGAACCTGGAGCCTGCTTGGGATCCTGTATCTCTTTTTCTCTCTCTGAACATTCCTTCTCACGCTCTGACTCTCTCTCTCAAAAATAAATATTAAAATTTTTTTTTTAATTTTGCAAAGGGATTTGCATTGAACTCTCTATAAGATCATGTGTACGAATTCCTTCTAAGCTGGCTCCCCCATTTATACAGTGGTGAATTCCATAAGCCAGGGTTGGTTCTGCCTCTGGCTCCCAACGGAGGAGCTGGGATCCTCATCCCGCAGAAAATGTGCATTCTGAAAGGTCAGATACGTCGCTCCTTCTCCACCTCGGGCCTCGGTCTTTCCTCTTCTCGTCTTGCGCCCTATGACATGGCCAGGAACTGGACATAGATGTGGGTGGCACATGGGTAGCAAAGAAGAATATCCCCAGCTACCTAAAAATGTTCGTGCCATGCCAGTGCCATGTTTTTCTGTACAATGGTCATTTCTGGCTTCCATGTGAACTGAAGTAGACTATGCCTTTCAGTCACATTGAAAACACAGCTCTCCAACAGTATGCATGTTTAGTTGAATTCACATATTCAAATGATACATGAGTCACCCAGTTAATGGTGACTCCAGCTTTTCTAACACTCCAACAGAGATTGTGTACGAGTCAGGTTTGGGGGGAAGGCTACGGCTTTTTCAAGGAGCCCCTGAAGTCTAGTTCTAAGTAGTGAAGGCAAGGAAACCAGGGTCCTGGAGCCTCCTTGGAAATCGTAGGGGTGCTAACGTCGCCAAAAGCACTCTGAGTAAAAAGGAGATAAGGTGTCATCGCCTGCATTATGAGAGGGGGTGTCGGCAAGGCATACGTTTGCAGGGAGCAAGTGCTTGTGAAGACACCTCTCCTGTGACAGTTCAGATCCAATCACGTGACCTCAGCAGAAGGCTCTGACTCGGTGCCACCCCTGAGCCCCGGTCATACTTTCACATCTTTGTATTTAAAGAGACTTAACCACAACCAGAGCTTAACGGGCCTGGGTATGTTGTTCACTTTGCAAACAAGACAGACTCGTTTTGCAATGAAGTGAACGAACTGAACTGCAATGAATTGAATTGAGTGAACAAACGCTTCCCTCAACCACGGACATTTCGAAAAGAAAATCGATTAAGGATGCCGACGTTCCTTTCCTGCGTCTCCGTCAAACGTCAGGTGTGAGTGGATGTGCTGCCACGGACTGCCGTCACACCAGCCCCAGCCCTCCGGTGCTGTGTAACCTGTGACACACTGGCTGTATTGAGCCTGTGTCTTCAGAGAGTGTCTCCTGGGCTCCCCAGGCAGTTCAAGCCCAACTCAAGGTTGTCAGTTCATGTTCTTAACGAACTCAAAGACAAACTAACGAGTCCGGGACTACTCCTGCAAAATATTCGTGAATAAAATAATACAAAATAAAGCAAAGTTTTTAAAGAGAAGAATCCGAAACTTGTTTAAGCCCTCAGTTTTGCCGGTTGATCTTCAGCAACGGTTTTTTTCCCAGCTGTTGGTTTTAAGTGTGTCAATTCCTCACGGGCATCGCTCTGCCGTTAGCTGTCTTGAATTCACCTTGTCAGAATCTTTTTTGCCTTTTTAAGAGTCTCTGTTCGATCTCCTGGAAAATCTCCCCGCTGTGGTTATTGTGTGAACCTGACCTCTTCGTCTTTGACTCAACTCTGCTTTTTCTATGTTGGCAACAAAAGATGTCACCTGCCAGTCAAGACTTCCACCCTAGCTCTTTCCAGTTACACCTTGGGGCTGTCTGGAGGGATGACTCAGCAGCTTAACCTTTTTAAGGCATTATACTCCATCACAAAGCCAACACATTGCACCCAACTAAATCAGCTTACCAGACAGCAAAAATATAAGAGGGAGAAACCCAGTTTCTTCACCTGTCTTTCTGACAACCCACACCTGGTTGGCACTTGTCTCGGTAGCAAAGTCAGGATTTACCAGGCTCGTGCCCAGAGGAAAGCAGGGGCCCCAAAGCTGACAGGTGCTGTCTCAGCTTTTCGTGATTTTTAGCTTCACCTAGCTTCCCTCTAGGGCGGGAAGAGGTCAAAATTTTCGCTGCAATTCCGGCGGCTTAATACAACTCTCCTCTTTTATGGTTAGATCTGAGTTAGATAGCAGGTCAGGTCCTCACCAAGCCACAGGCAAAAAAGTGTGAGTGTGTGCGTGTGTGCGTGTGCGCGTGTGCGTGTGTGAAAGTCACAGTTACAGAACAGAAAAGATAAATTGCAAGGCTTCCTTGCTTGCCAAAAGAAGGCACACTTGGCTCTTTAAACGGTGAGCCTCCCACCTCGCCCGTTGTGCAAGTAAGGTAGCCCTGAATGTAAAACTCATAATCAACCTTTGGGGAATTCAACTGTACTGGAGAGTGAGGTCTGCGTAATCATAAATAACCGAAGTTTAGCCCTTCCCCACAGCACTCCCAAGAGAAATGCCAAGCACTGGTGACTCTGACCCCTTGTGATGGAAGCCTGTTCCCAGCAAGGCTGTCTTCCAAACTTCAGTCAAGGTGTTGAGGAGCAGGGCCAACGGACGGACACTGGCTGTTTCATTAGAATGGAGATCTGTCCGGCTGCAGGGCCCCAGCCACCTGCTCAACTGTGTGCTGACCAGAAGCCCTGGGGAATTCTGCCTCCCTTTCCTTTCCAGTCTCTGGGTCACCAGAATCCAGCCTCAGCTCGTCAGTGCGGCTGGCGGCCCCCTACTTGCCTCAGGACGGTGAAGGGGTCTTTTAAATTTCAGGGGGCCAAAATCAAGGCACGAGGTATCCCCATCTGGTGCTTCTCAAGGACTCAGCGTGTTCCTCAAATGCCTCCTCTCGTCAGTGCTCAGCTGCTCTGTGCTTTGGGGACGTGGAACACAAAGCAAGGATGGGTGGGAGGTGCTCGCCCGCTTTCAAGAGGTAGTTAGCGAGAAACTGAACACCCTGGGTGTGTAAGAGGGAGGGGTAGGAGGCACTTCCATCCCGTCCGGAGATAGTCACTGAGACATTGAAGCGTGCTAAATTCACTTCTAACGATTCAGATACGGAGTTCGCTGCCGATGTGGGTTGGGAGCGGTCGTGGGGGTCCGGGGCCAATGGCCGAGAAGGAATTCTTGAGACGTCTTTGGTATAAAAAGGGGGTTTTATTAAAGCAGGGTGGGGACAGGAACTGTGTGCAGAAAAGGCTGCACTGGGGTTGTGAGGAGTGACTGATTATATACTTAAAGTCAAGGGGAAGTATTGGTCAATGGGCCACAGGTTATAAAGAAAGTTAATTTTATCTACATTTTGTTCTTGCCTTTGTTCCCCACATCTCTATGGAAGGGAGGGTGATGTTAGGGCTCCAGGAAATTGAGTCTATAGGTTTCTGGAGATGGCCTTTTTTTTTTTCTAGTAAATCATTAAAACAGTTGCAAACTGATGGAGACTCCTGTCTGTGATCTCTATCAGTTAACCATTTGTTTTGTTCTTAGGCAGCCCGGTGCCTGAGGAATGTCACAAATATCCCACCTGGGTTGCTGCTGCCTGTTCAGTTGTGCTTTGCCCTCAGCCTGCCTTGGGCTCCCTCATCAACTACCTCATAATCTTGTCCTGCAGACGTTAAGGGTTGAATTTTGTCCTCTCCCCCCAAATTTATATGCTGAAGTCTGAACTCCCAGTACCTCAAGATGTGACCCTGTGGATTTTACAGAGGCAATTCAGTTAAAATGAAGTCATTAGGGTGAGTGCTACTCCGATATGACTGATGTCCTTAGAAGAAGAGGAAATTAGGACACAGACGGGCACAGCCAGCCAGCCAGATGAGGACACGGGGAGAACGGCCGTCTGCAAGCCAAGGAGGGAGGCCTCAGAGGAAACCAGCCCTGTGGACACCTAGGTCCCGACACTTCTAGCCTCGGAACTCTGAGGAAATAAATTACTGTTGTTTAAGTTCCACCACCCCCACCGCCCACCCTAGTCTGTGGCGCTTTGTCACCACAGCCCTAGCGAACTAAAACACCAGAGGGACAGTCTAAGGTGTGGAGTCGGGAAGCCATGAGTAAATGAATACCGACATTATAATAATAACAAAACCTGTGTCACCCTCATCTTCTGCCCATCACCCTTCTGAGTGCTCCTCATTCCTCGTGATGTTCCCGTAGGCTGAGTGTCACATCACCTCCATTTTACAGATGAGGAAAGAGAGGCAGAGGGAAGTGAGAGACCCACACGGTGTCACACAGCCCTAAGCGGTGGAGCTGAGATTTAAACCCGAGCAGTCTGACCCCTCGAGACGTTTTCCACTCCCATCTAGCGTGAAGATGAAAGTCGCAAGATAAATAAAGCAGAGAGAGGGCTGGAAAGTGATGGGGGTAGAGAAGAGCTCTACACTAGGTCAGGCGTCAGGGAAGACCTGGAGGTGGGGACAGAGAGAGCCGTGCAAAGACCCAGAGGAAGAGCCTCCCCGACAAGTGCAATGGCCCAGGAGGGAACAAGCATGACGTGCTGAAAGGACAGCAAGGAAACCAGAGAATGAGGGAGTTAGTCATGGGGAGTGTGCCTGGAGACCCTGCTGGGGCTTACAAATCACCTAAAGCTTAAATCTTGTCACAAGTGTGCTGGGAAGCCATCGGTGGCTTTTCAGCCAGAGAGCAAGGCCCTCTGATTTTATGCTCAAAGCCAACAGTCACTCCAGCTGCCATGTAAAGAATGAACTGTAGGAGAAACAAGAGGGATGGCAAGGAGACCAGTTAGGAACAGACCAGGCAAAAAGTGATGGTTCCTCCAACTAAGGTTGTAGCTGTGAAGACGGCGGGAAATGGTCAGTTCTGGGAGTTACTTAGAACATAGAGCCCCGTGGTCTTCCCCCGAAGGGGTTAAACTCACGTTGGAGAGAAACGATCATGGGAAAACAGTTACAGGCCAACTTGTGAGATATTGACGGTGAGTGTAATAGGATTCAGGAAAGAAAGGAATCAACGTGGGGCTGCATGGCAGCTGGCTTTGGGATTGTTCCCAACCGACGAGGCAACAGAAACGAAGATGGAAATGAACTTGATGCATGTGGTGAACAGTCCGCCTGGACGGCATGGTGGGTAGACTGGCGCCATGTTGCCGTGGGTATTCAGACAGCAGAGTGTGTTTGATGGAGTGTCTACAGGGAGCCATGGTGGAAGGGACCAGTGAGGTGAAAAATGAGGAAGAGTGGGAATTGAAAGACAGAGACCAGAGACTAGGAGATGAGCTAACGGGCCGTTCGATTAGTTCAAGGGAGTTTAAAGGAAGCTTCTCTAACATTAAGAGACAAATATAAACCGTAACAGAGAATCCAAAGCCCTAGCACATTATAACCTCATGATTGAGATTCTGCTTTTTACCTTTTTTAAGTTGACTGTAATCTACTGAAACCAGGAAATGTCAGACACAAGTAAATCAATAAGACCATTTGCTGGTCTGCCACAACCCCCCATGAAACAGAGATGGCAATCATCATCTTCATCCCTACCACTGAGATACAATGAAACAGCCATCAGGTTGTCAGAAGCCCTAAAATGAAAAACCAGGGCGTCTCAGCCCCTGATGCAGGTGGCCTGTGGAGCTTTTGAAGTATTATATGTATTTTGAAAAAAGCAATAAAAATCCATAGTTAAAATAAAAAGTACAAAATCACAGATAGTGAAAACCCTCCCTAGACACCAGTTCCCAGCCTTCTGGCCCCGAGGCAACTCCTATTAGGAGTTTCTTGTGTATCCGTCCAGAGATAATCTATTCATATGTCCACATGCATGCGTGTGTGTGTTTATATGTTCATTGTTTTATATCCTATAAAAATGTAGAATATATACATATATATGTATGTATATATATATACGTAAAATGTAGAGTGTATACATATATGTGAGTATACACACACTCATATATATATGTATACATGTATATACATATATATGTGTGTGTGTATGTGTATATATATATATGTGTGTATATATATATATATATATATATGTATACACACACACACACACACACACACACGATCTTAAACACAAGTAAAAGACTGTCCATACACTCTCTTTTATAAATACCTTTTTCGCTTAGCCACATATCTTAGAGATTTTTCCATAATAATTACCTAGAGCTACATGTATATTTAGAATTGTTACTTACATTAAACCTTAAAATCCTACAAGTATTTGTATTTTTTTTTTTTGGTCTTTCATGTTATGTTCTGTGTTTGCTTTGCTTTGTTGTGTGTGGGGGGGAGTTTTTTGAAATTTGAAAATTTGGCAGACCAGCAGTCTCATTTTGTTCTTCTATAATATATACTATTGACAGAATCTATTGCCTCTCCATCACGAATTTTATTTAATTCAGGTTCTTTGATTTTCATCTACCTTTCCTCCTTCTCTTTCATTACCTGATTTTGGCTGATTATGTTGTCATTCCTGGTTCATCTAGGAATAATTCCCTTCAATAACGTTCTTCTAGTTTCCTAATGACCTTTTTAGTTTTAAACATATCCGATCTTCCTGGCTCTGTAAGGTAAGGAACTTAAGTCTCTTTTACTACCATCATGTCTTTCTCTTGACCACCTGGATTTTGTTAGTTATGTTATTTTAACATTGCCTTGGTTTTCCCTTCTCTCTTCTTTTCTATAGTCATCATTCCCATGACTGTTTTATTCTTAGATCTGTATGTAAATAGATTCATCATTTACCGCATCCTTTGTCACCATTTCTCCTTTATTCTCTTAGATGGCTGAGGTGTGTTTTCATGGTGTCTTCAAAAAGGCTCAGAGAGAACTAGATTCCTTGAGTGCTTGCATCTTTAAGAGATATCTCTCAGGCATCTTTCTGTTGGAATATTCATTTGGCTGGGTATAAAATAGTTTTGTCCCACCAGCTTTCCCTAAGGACTTTAGATGGGGTTCCATGTCTTCTACCATTGAATGTGTCCAGGCAGAAGTCTCAAGACAATCTGGTTTTACCCCCTTTTCAGTGTGTGCTTTGTGCTTTTATGCCTATCAGATTACTTTTTTTCTTTAAAGCCCAGTAATTATATCAGGATATATAACAATGTCCATGAATCCTTCCTCCTCCAGGATATAGTATCACCTGTCAATGTTAAGAATTTAGCTTTATCAGAAAAATTTTCTTAAATGATCCGTTCGATATTTTGTCTACTGATTTTTTTTTTTCTTCTCCAAGGATACATACTATATGTTGAGTCAATTTGGTCTGTAATCCATGTCCATTATGTTCTATTCAGTCTTTTTTTTTTTTTTTTTTACTTTTTGTTCACTTTCTTTTCCTTTTGCTCTATTTTCTCAAGTTTGGTCTTGAGAAACTTTCTCAAGTTTCCCATGTCTTTGATTGCATTTGCATTGATATCATTTCTCTTTTGGCCAAATCCAATGCTGCTTCTCTTATCATATTCATTTTATTTCTTCTTCTAGATGAGGTTTATGTTCATTCAGTTGTTTTATCATTCCCTCCTCCAGCTCCTGAGTATCTGCTTTTAGCTCTTGAAATATTGAAGTTATTTTTTTCACTAGTTCTCGGAGTTCATGGAGAATCATTTTGCTGTGTTTTCATCCACTGTATCACAAAATGTTTCTTTGTGTATTTCCTTGACAGCTTCTAGGCTTTGGGTTTGGGTTTTGGTTTTGGTTTTCTGCTTTGGGTTTTTGTTTTGTTTTGTTTTTTTGCAATATTTTGGATACATCCCTGCTCATTCTTAATGAATGAGAGGAGTCCTTCCTTCCTGGATCAGCTGTCTCTGAAAGGATGGTCTTGATAGCAGCCAAAACAGCACTGCGAGTCAGCAGGGAGTCTCTCTGGCTCCATGTGAAGCTCTAACAGTGGGTTTTGTCAGAGTTTAGTCCTTACATCACTAGAACTAACAAAGATTGACAGCCCCAGAAATGCTAAGCATCACAGCGTCTCCTTTACTCAGCCATACAGGGAAATGGCTTCTTGCAGATCCAAGCATTTTCTAATTTCCTTCCGCTTCCTCTAGCCCCTCTGTGGTGTCACACACTATCCACGACGGCTTTCAGAGCGGATCTTACGCCTTTATCTTGTTGTTCTGAATGTCACTCACACCCTGGATGTGCCCCCAGGATGGAGAAGGCCAACCTGTGTCAGCTCTGCCACGGATATTCAACATCAACCTCCTTCTTCACTGACTGCCTTCGTCCTGGCCCAATTTCTGCTGTATATGGTGCATATCCCTCTGCTTTGAGATCATAGACATTTCCTAGTTTAAAAAAAGATGATTCCTCGATTCCTTTTATGCTTCTTGGTCTCCTTACTATTTTTGTTTTAGAGAGAGAGAGAGCACAAGCAGGGTTGGGGCAGAGGGAGAGGGAGGCCCCAGACAGGGGACTCAATCCCATGACCTTGGGATCATGACCTGAGCTGAAATCAAGAGTCAGATGCTTAACCAACTGAGCTGCCCAGAAGCCCCTCTTTACTATTTTCTAAAGGAGATGGAGAAGCCCTCGTCTCACCATCTTAGAATTAGGTATCTCCACAGAGAATTATTTAAATAAATACCTATTCTTTGCTTCTACACCCAGAGATTTCAATTTAGTACATCTTCAATGGAGCATAGTTATCTCTAGGCTTAAAAAGAGCCCACAGGCAATAAATATCTAACGTGCATGTAGGGAAGCATTTAGGGTGCCACCAAACACTACTTCCATCCAGAGTATTGACTGATGAGCCGTGCAGGAGCATCTCGGAATGGAAAGAAATCAAGTCACCATTGGATTTATCCGTGTCGGCATCCTAGCCAGACCCCTCCCCCAGTGCAAAGACCGCTGTTCCCGCGTGAGGTTGAAGAGAGGCAGCTTATCCTCACTGTGCTGGTTTTGCACGGTTTTCTAATTTTGAACAATTTCAAATCAACAGAAGAGTTACAAGACGAATGCAGTGTCCATGCTTATACCCTTCACCTAGATTCCTCAACTGGTAGCATGTGTCACATTTGCCTTATTTGTACAGCCTCTCTCTTTTGAACCATTTGAGAATTAGGTGTAGATGTCAGGATACTTCACCCCCCGAATAATTGAGTGTGTATCTCCTGAGAACAAGGACACTTGGCACACTGGTCTGAAGTCTACCTGGTGCCGACTTGCCCATCTAGGTAGAGAAAGAGATTCAGGAGCAGAGAATCTGGCTCCCTCCATAAGGGCCAGATCACAAAATCACCCTGAGTTCAAAAGCAAAAGCAGGGAGTAGGGAGAGGGCGAGAAAAATGGTAGCATCTCCAGGGGAAAGAGTCCAGGCCAGAAGAAGGAAATGAAAATGTTTAAGCTGGTTGCTGCCTTCAGCAGAGTAATTTTGTCCCTACCCCCACACTAGGGAATACGGCCCAGTGAATGCCACGTTGCATAGAATTGCCTCTCTGATATTTAGAAAGCAGAATTATGTGATTTTAAAATGCAAGGAGCCTGAAGAACTTCAGAAAAATGATGTTTGGACACCCCCACCGCCCAAGCTTCTGGCCATGGCTCCCTGACTGATGGAAAAAGCAAACACCATCTGCCCCAGCGCCCAGTCCCAGGGAGGATCCAGCCTTAGGAAAGAATTTTTGCCTTGAGTTCCCTGAATCCTACCTCTACTCCCTCCCCCTTGCCTTCTGCTGTCCTCTGGGACGGGGAGCCTGAACAGCTGCTGCCTGTCAGAGACCAAGGCTCCTGGCCATGCTTGGCCAATAGCCTAACTTGTAACTAATGATGGTAGGAGTCGTCTTTCCTTTCCTTTGGATAAATGTCAAACAATTAGGAACCACTGAATGGTCGGTGAGAAGCTCATTACTGGGAATACGTGGTCTTGAGAAAGATTCACTGTGTTTGAGCAGAACCAGGTTTCGTGGCTCAGCAGCATGAGAGAGCCAGATGAACACAGCACATGGTTATGCAACGACTGGTCCGCAGGGAGAGGGTCCCCAGCAGATGCAGTCACTCTCAATTTCTGCCTTTTGAATTGGAAGTTTATGGTTGAATTTTTAGGTCTCATAAGGCATAAGGAAAGCTATTTTTTCTGCTCTATTTAATTTTTTTTTTTTTTTTGGTCACAAAATGCTTAAACTGCACAAATGATGCAAAACCATTTTCAGCGACACAGACGCAGAATCTCAACCATCCTCCTCTCGCCTCTGTCTTTATATAGGAAGGTCCCAGGGACAGTCCGAACAGAACAAGGTGAGGATCGTGGCAATCCTCTAAGAGGAGGGAGAGAGAGGGTTCGAAGAGAAAGGCTTATGAGAAGGAAAAGTCCTAGTCTCTCTTTCCTTTAAAGCCCTGAGATATGGAAACCACATTCCCCTCCAAAACATTCCCATTAACTGCATCCTCACTGCAACACTTAACTTAGAATGAGGGCAGACCAGAGTGGCTGAGTAGGAAGGGGGTGGCACAAAGTGGGGAAAGAAGGAAAGATTAAAAGGATAGAAAAAAAAAAGAAACAGAAAAATAATTTTTTTTATGTGTTGGAGTTTGACTCCATTGTGGTCAGACAACATAATCTGTGTGATTACAATTCTTTTAAGTTTGTTGAGGTTTGTTGTGTGGCCCTGGATGTAGTATATCTTGATGTATTTTCTGTGGGCACCCAAAAAGAGTGTGTATTCTGCTGTCATTGGGTGAAGTTTTCTATGAATGTTGACCAACCCTCCTGGTGGATGGTGTTGTAGAGTTCCTCTGTATCCTTGCTGATTTTCTCATCCGTTGTTCCAGCAATTGTTGAGAGAGGAGTGTTGAAGTTTTCAACTGTACGGGGTTTGTGGGTTTGTTTCTTTTTCCTTTCAGTTCTATCAGTTTTTACTCCACATATTTTGCATCTCTGTTGTTTGGCGAGGATACATTTAGGATTGCTGTGTAATTGCTGTGTATTTTATTCTCTCCGTCCCTGGTACTTTCTTTATTCTGAAGTCCACTGCATATAGTAGAGCTACTCCTGCTTTCTTTTGATCAATATTTGTGTGGTATATCTTTCTCCATCCTTTTAGCTTCAACCTACCTATACTATAATAGGAAATAAAAAGTCTATTGTATTTGCCTACATATTTTCTCTTTTCATGTCTTTCTCCCTTATGGTATTCAAAAATTCTTTCTTTTTCATTTCCTCTTTGTTCAGATCACTTCCTTTAACCATTCTTTTAGTATGGGCCTGCTGATGACAATGCCATTATCTTTGAGGTGAGTTTCTTTTAGACAGCACATGATTGTGGAGTTTGCTTTTTATAAACTCCGTCTTTGCATTAGTGCATTTAGACCATTTATATTTAGTGTAACTATTAATATCTTAAGGCTTAAGCCTGCAGTTTTATTCTTTGTTTTCTGGGTTTTTTTCTGTTTTTTTGATTCTCTGTTTACTTTTACCTGAATTTCTGCGACTTACTTGAACACTTTTTTAGAATTCTATTTTGTTTATCTATTTTGTTTATCTATCTATATATTATCTATCTATAATGTTTTTCAGTGCATCTTTGTTTAGCTTTTTCAGTGTTGTTTTAAGCATTACTTAAATAACTTACCTACTAGTGCCAACATTTTCCCAGTTCCAGGGTAGTGTAGAAACCTTAGAGCCCTTTGTGACCATTTACCCTCCCCAATTTATGATATAATTGTCTTAAATAGTTCCTCTATCTACATCGAGAATCACATTGCACGATACTATAATTTTGCTTTCAACCATCAATAAAATTTGGAAAACTCAAAAGAAAAAGGAAAATCTACTATAGTTACCTATATATTTGTTCTTCCCATATCATTTCTCCCTTTATGATGTTCCCCAAATCCTTATTTTATTATTTCCTCTCTGTTGAGATACGTTCCTTTCACTATTCTTTTAGGGTGGTTCTGCTGTTGATGAGTTCTGTCTTTTCCTTCATCTGAAACCTTGATTTCACCTCAATTCATGAAAGATACTTTTGCTTATATGGAATTCTAGGTTGACAGTTCTTTTCTTTCAGTAACTGAAAAAAAAAATTGTTATTACCTTCTGGCCTCCCCGGTTTCTGATGAAAAACCCACTGTTTTTTTTTTAATTCTTTTTTCCCTAGGGGCAACATGTCATTACCCTGGATGCTCTCAAGACTTTCTCTAGTTCTCAGAAGTTTGATTATGATGTGTCTTTGGGTTTATCCTGCATGGGATTCACTCAGCTTTTTGAATCTGTAGGTTATTTTCTATCTGGTAAAATCTGGGACTATTTCAGCCGTTCTCCCCTTGAATACTTTTTTCAGCCCCATCCTCATTCTCCTCTCTACCTGGTACTCTATGACATGAATATTATATATTTTGTTGTAGCCCCACATGAATATTATATACTTTGTGGGAGCCCCACATGTTCTTAAGATTCTGTTCATTTTTTTTCATCCTATTTTCCTCTACTGTTCAGATTGGATAATCTCTATTAATCTGTCTTCAAGTTCGCTGTTTCTTTTCTCTGTCCTCTCCACTCTGCTGCTAAGCCTACTCGCTGAGTCTTTCATTTCAGTCATTATCATTATTAGTTACAAAATTTCCATTTGGTTCTTCTCTATACCTTCTAAAAATTTTTTGCTGATGCATGGCTGTTTCTTTGCTGAGACTTTTGAATGACGGCTGATTTAAAATCCTTCCCAGATAATTCTAAAATCTGTGTCACATCAGTGTCAGTGTTTCTCTTTTCTCATTCGGTGTGATCGCTTTCTGACTCCTGTTGTGACAAGTGATTTCTTTTTATTGCAACCTAGACATTTTGGGTGCCACGTTATAAGATTCTAGATCTTATTTACAGCTTCTTTATGGCAGGGCCCCTCTGACACCATTTGGGCGGGTTAAGGGATTGCTTATTGGGATGTCAGTCTCCATTGACAGGGTGGGGGAGGATCCTTGTTGCTCGTGGGTGGGGACGAGCATTCAGGCTCCCCACTGGACTCCCAGTGATACCACCCTGGCTGGAATAAGAAAGGCAGCTCATTATGCTTCCCCTATGGTCTCTGCCACACTTTGGAGGAGTTGCGTTGTTACTGTTCAGCGGTGAAAGGAAGTGCTGACTCTACACTGGGATCCTTTTAATGCTACCCCAGTGGGAATGGGAAGCTGCCTCATTACTGCTGAATTTGAAGGTTAAGTCCAGGCATCCCATGTAGTCTCTGGGGGACCCATTACCCCTCAGTAAGGATGAAAATCTGGGCTGCTTTCTCTGTCTTCTTTGAAACCACCCTGGCAGGAGGTTTGGGGCACCTGGCACAGCCTAGTAAGGGTGAACGTCTAGCCTTCCCATTCATCCTCTACTCTCGGGGGGCAGGGGTGGGGTTGGTAATTATTTTCTGGAGTTTTAGCCGTACTTAGTGGGGGGAATAGGGGAAAAACTACATCCACTCCCATGTTCCCAGAAGCGGAAGTCAGGGAAATTTTAAATAAAAAGAAGGAAAAAAAAACAAAGAACGACAAAGAAGAAGAAGAAGAAGAAGAAGAAGATTGGAGTGGTGTTTTCTTATTTTCCTTTCTTCTCTGAGATCTCTACTGCTGAGAATCAGCTGCAAAGTACCAAATAAAGGAGTCGCTTTCGCTCTCTTCCCTCCTCTGCCCAAACAGAAGTTCAAGCTGAAAACATGTGAAAAGGAGCACCAGAAAATGATATGATGTCTATCAATAAATGTTCCTCATTCTCTAGCCCAGTAAATGTCACATTTGGTTATGAAATTGAATTTTGCAAAGTAACATTTTAAAAATACTCCTCCAACTTAGTGTCTTTTATAACTATCGACACAGATGAGAGATTGAAGAATCAAATCCCTTGTCCCCTGTACTCTTTCTCACACGCGTACGCAACAAGCTGACTTCCTGGGTGATTCCAGTAACGGGGGTTCTCAGCGGCCCTGGAGGCTCTGCTGTGTCACAGTGTCACTTCCCTGGATGCTGACAGTGCCCAAGATTGGTCCGGCCTGGGCAGGAGCCGCCATTGTACCCCACTGGTTACCCATCTGATTGGGGGATCCCCACGTGGGTCATCCAATATCGGGCGGCTTCATCTTAAATGATTGGGTGAATCTCCTGTCAAAAAACATGATCATAACCCTCTCAAAAGCTCTGCAATATCATTGCCTCACAAGCCTGAGCCATGAATGAATGAATGAATGAATGAAGATTCATTGACTCCCTTCCTTTGCATTACAACCCAGCCAGTTCTTGAGGGGAAACGTAACGAATGGTCTCAGGTGGTACGGAACAGCACAGCCCTGGGGGAGGAAGCTGGCTCATTCCTACCATTGGAAACTATAGGAAGACATTAAGAGGCAAGAAAATCTTGGGCACCGAGCAATTGCTTTCTTTGTGTAACCAAGATCCTGCCACAGTACCTTTGCACAGGGCTCCTTAATACAGCGTTGCATCGTTAGACAAACATAAGGCCTTCTAGTGACCATGTCGGTCCCACCACTTGAATGACTCCTTAAAACAAAGTCAATCTGCCGGGTCAGGTGATTCGTTTCTAAACATCCCGTATATGTCAAAGTAACTAACCAATTATTAGTATGTCACTGTCCTGTCCTACTTCGTGAACGCCACCGCTACCCTCTCCGCCCATCTCTGATCAAATAAGAGAAACAATTCCATACGATCACAAATAAAAGGGATCAGAAGGGATTTTTTTTCCTTGAATGGACCACGTCTCCGAAACAATTTTGGAACGGCTCTTCATAGGTCCTTTCATCACACCACATCCCGGAGCAGAAACCCTTTTGGAATGTTCTGTACAAATCATCAGTGAGCAATCCATGTCCAGAAACTCCTGACAACACAAGGAAACAAACCCTATTCATCCTACTCGTATTTTAGTTTTCCTTCGGGATTTTATTTTTTCTTCTTTGGAAACAAAGGGATTCATCCTTTTTTTGCTTTCCAGCTGTTCCTGAAGTTGTCGTGAGTATTGCCTCTGAGGTGCCCTGTTTTGACAGCCGCGGGTCCAGAAATGAGAAGTCCTGTGACAGAAGCACGCGCAGGTGCTGGGGTGCCGAGAGCGGACACTAAGAAAGGGACAGTCGGGGACAATGTCAAACACACCTGCGCCAAAGTCCTCAATGACGAATAGGGGGTAATTGTGCAGGCAGAGAAAGCAGGAGGAGGGGTGAGCCCATGCGATGTGTTCAGGTCCCTAAAGGGGCTCCTTTGGCTGGAGGATAGTTTAGAAGCGAGGAGGGGTGGGAAACGCTCCTGGAGAAGTACGTAGAGGCCAGGTTTTGAAGCGAAGGTGCTGACCTACCACGGAATGGAACAGAGCTGGGAGGGCAGACCGGCCATTGCGACTCCACGGGCCCAGAACTTGGATTGTGGACCAACCGGGAGAGTAAAGGGAAAAGGAAGGAAAGAATACGGCATCTGCTCACCCTTCCTGGTCAACAGAGAGGGGTTAGCAAAGCTTGTGTCTCGGATGAAGGCAGGTAGGAGCGGCAGTGGCCGCCGTGAGGGGTAGGTTTCCTGCAAGATGGCGCTGGAGGCAAAACGAACCTTCTGAGAGCTGCTGACCCAGGAGAGAAGCAACGGATTGGGTGATGAGAGACGGACAGAAGAGTCCCTGCTGCTTCCGAGACGCAGCCCTTGGCAGTTGAGTCCTGGGGAGGCTGGGGCTGACCCTGGCAGAGACGCCTCCTAGAAGCAGGAGTGCTTGCCTGGGAAAAAGTCCCCCGATGGCTGCCGGCTACAGGCTCTGCCGACTTCCGCTGCCTAGAAATCCTCTGTGCCCTTCTGCAGCCTGGCTCGGTATCTTCTTTAAAAGGAACTTCTTGGTATGACTTTGGGGATAATGCTTGCCCTACATTTTATGATATTTCCAGGAGCTCTAGGAAAGGAGGAATGAGTCACTCATCCTATTCAAAGAAACCAACCACACTGGGCATTCAGGAAACGTTGCTAAGATGTTGGTGCTGGGAGTCTAGAGGTTGGCCCCCAGAATTTCAAGCAGGGGAGGACGCAGGCAGAGGTGGGGTTGGGGGTGTTCCGCACCTGGAGGGTCCACCAGTTTCCCAACTGTTGGCCCTTCAACCTTCAGAAGTCCCTGAAGTCCATGCTTCCCAGGAGGCACCAAAGGACGTCCTCCAAACCCCTTCTTCCAACCTGAGCCCTCATCCCGAAGCCCAGGTGAATGAAGGGGATTTAGTACAAGCACAACCTTGAGTTTGATTTCATTTTTTTATGACATTCTCCTACCTCAGTGCATTAGGGCCATCGCCAGTCTGGTCAACGTGACCACGGTGATGTCCTCATCAGGAACCCAGCAGGGTGACCTGTACAGAAGGGGCCTTAGAAAGGGTGTCTGGGTGGGGCAGTGTCCCTCCCCACCTTGTGCAAAGGAGGCTGTATCCCCAAGGACATCCTGCATGGCCCCCCTTCAAACAGTCCCCTCCGGGTTTTTCACCCCAAACCATGAAAACTGGAGATCACTGTAGGAGCCTTGACTGAATGAATCAAGGAGGAATACTATCTGGGTAAAATTATATCACCTTCTGATGGGCAAGTTCTTAATTCTTCAAACCCCTCTGCACCTTGGTTTCCAGGAAAGAGCATGCACTGTTTCCCCAAGGTGCTCTTGGAGGTTCAGACCTTGGCCCCCGTCCTCCCCTCGCAGCTTCAAGCACCACCCCAGCCCCAGCCGAAATCTCCCCCCTGAGTGACTCAGCCTGGCATCACGGCATCCGGCACCATAGCCCTTCACAGCGTGCACCCTGATTTTCAACGTCAGCCCCGTATCGTCTTCTCGTGTTTTGCCACACGAGGCACCTGCTACACAGGCACCGGGTTCCCCCACGTTTCCTTGTGCCGTGTCTCCACCTAAGATCCTCTGCCTCGCTGTTCCCCTTCCCTCATGATTCTTCCTTTCTTCTTGGCACATTGCAGCCCTTCCTCTGTGAGCCCGTTCTCGTCCCGTGGGTTAGAACTTCATTCTGTCTGTCTGTCTGTCTCTCTCTTTTCTCCCTTTCCTTCTCTCTCCTCTCTGTTCTCTCTCCCTCCTCCCCCCCTTTCCCTCCCTGCGCCCTCTTCCCTTTGATGTCCTTGGAACTCTCTTCCCCTCAATACCATGTACTACGGCTGGTGTATATGCACGTCTTTTCTCCTGAACTAAGCTGGAGGCTCCCTGAAGGCACATACAGAGCCTTCCTTACGTGCGTCTCCCTCCTGTTCTATCTGGTGCCCACCTTGTGGAAAGCGATCCATGTTTAAGCAACGGGTGAGTCTAGGGAGGATGTTGGACCTGGATCCTTACCACGGGCCCCAGCTCTGGCAGCTTTGCTTCTGGCAAAGCTAGCTCTGGGAGACTAGTTCCTGGGGACACGGTTCCCGGTCACTAGTTCTTAGGGACGCAGGCGACCCCAAGGTGAAAAAGGCAGGTGCAGAAGGGAGACTTCTTGGGCCTGACACCTGTCTCTGCTGCTCTGCCAGCTGTGCAGCCCGGGGAAATTTGCTCAACCTTGCCGTGCCTCAACCTCCCCATCAGCAAAGTGTGGACGCCAGTGCCCATTTCGTGCGGCCATTGTGAGAATCCAGTGGGATGGTCCAGTGATGCGCTCTCCACGCCGCCAGGCTAGATACTAAGTGGGAAAGAAATGTTAGGGGTTACGATTTTTATTGTCCCAAACCGTGCTTGCATGCTGCTGACAAAGAGCTGATGTGTGGTTCTTACATCCTCCACCTTTATATTTTTTTTTTCAACGTTTATTTATTTTTGGGACAGAGAGAGACAGAGCATGAACGGGGGAGGGGCAGAGAGAGAGGGAGACACAGAATCGGAAACAGGCTCCAGGCTCTAAGCCATCAGCCCAGAGCCCGACGCGGGGCTCGAACTCACGGACCGCGAGATCGTGACCTGGCTGAAGTCGGACGCTTAACCGACTGCACCACCCAGGCGCCCCCGCCTTTATATTTTAGTGGCTACTCAAGACAATATATACGGTACCATTTATAAGGGCACTTATTTGATTGGCTATTTGAGGATGTCCTTTTAGATCAGCCCCCCCCCCCCCCCCCGTGACCTGCAGTGGCATCCCGTCGGGAAAGAGGGGGGAGGGACGTTGAGGCTGGAGACCACAGCCGGCGCATTTGTAGAGAACCCTGAGAACAAGATGGGAGATTGGAGGGCCTCAGCTTTCACCTGGAGGGGAGGTCCAGTTGAGGACACAAGTTCATAAAATAGCATTATGATTTCCCCCTTGATATAAATGTTCCTTCAAACAGTTGTAACTTGAAAAAAAAAAATCACAGTTTGGTGACGAATAGAAGGACATATTTTAGAGAGATAAAAATACCCAAGATGTAAATATGACTGGTTTGAAATATATCAACTATGATGAGTTTTCCCCCTCATCCATAACGGCTCGGTTTCTGGGGAGCAGAAAGCGAGGCAGTTAGCACCACTGAAGACACGGGCGTTGCTCAGCCCCGCCAGGTCTTTGCCCGGGGTGCCAGGGAGCCCCTGGCATGGGCAGAAGAGCCCCCTTCCACCTTCTCCAAAAGCTTTGCCCATATGACTCTCTCTGCCTCCCTCCACGCCCCCATGCACACACGCATACACACACACACACACACACACACACACACACACACACACAGTTTCTTAGGCTTAGCTTTGAGCTACAGTTAGACTCAGTTATAATTGCCCTCATTAAAAACCTCTCTGTCATGTCAGACAGAGAGAAGTATATCTCTGGCATGGTCCCAGCAGAAAGCTACGCAGTCCTCAGCTGAAACAGGAGTGTGGGCATAAATCTCTCTCTCACACATACACACACACACACACACACACACACACACCAATAAAACTGTTGAGCTTTTATTTACATCCCCAGGTATAGCAGAAAGAACACAAACAATAAGAAAACTAAATCCCCACTATCCCTGAGGGCCTATATTCTACCTGAGGGGTTTGACGTGATTTCAACACAACAGACAGAATTTTTTTCAAGTATCTGTGGGCATGTTTTGCTTCAACACGTCATCATGATTCCTCGAAACTTTAAGTGTTTCTGTTATTCCATTAAATGCATGACAACACAATCGTAAGTAGAGTGGCTCCCAAAGCAAAAGAATTCAGCTTTTCCAAGAGGAACCTTGTATTCTGGTGGAAGGTTCTGGAAATGGGGATGTGAGGTGCGTGGCCACAAGCCACTGACACTATTCGCCCTCAAATAGCAAGAACAGACCATAACCCTCAGCCCTCACATGATAGCCAAAGGGAATAATGATTACATACATGTGCTCACACACAGGGATATAATCCATGAGTGTATTAACACACATTTTCTCATTTTTCTCACAACGGGCTTGTGAGCGAGGAAACACAGAGAGACACTATCTATCCCACTTTACAGATGAGCAAACTGAAGCTCCCAGAAGTTCATGGGAACTGGCTAAGAAATGGCAAAGCCAAGGCCAACAGCTTTCTAGACCTAGGTTTGTTCCTGGACTCTCCACCTTCTGTACTTCTCACTCACGCTCTCTCTCTCTCTCTCTCTCTCTCTCTTTCAAAGTGATAAGAACATGCGAACACAACAGACACAGTAAATAAGAACAATAAAATTTCAGGCCAAAACACAGATGCCTGCATTTCTGGTTTTCTTTTCATTTTACAAGGGGTAAACCTGTTCTTTATCCCCAGTATCAAAACTCTTGCTTCCCGGAAGAAAGATATTTCGTAAGGAAAATTCTTAAAGCAAACACATCTGTTTTTTAAATCTTAAAATATTACCAATACTCACACCCTCTCCCAAGCTAAGCACTTATAGACATCCTCTTCACATGGCTCCCTCGTCCTGGGGGCACCTTAGCGAACAGCCGACCAGCCTGTAAAGAGAAAACCCAGGATGCTGGCCAAGAAAAATAAAATGACTTGCTCAGGACCACAGGGCTTTTCAGTAACAGAGACTTCTGGTCGACCACGCGTGCGTCCTGGCCGTGACAGCGGCACTGGTGGGAGCCTTCAGATGAGGCTACGGAGAGGCGGGACTTGACTTTCCCAAAGGTTCTGGAATCTCTTACCCCCATCACAAATGATGCGGTGTGATACAAGGATGCATTGGAGCATGAACAGGCATAGAAGTAAAAGTCAGGAAACGTGGTCAGTAGAATAGGGGGGGGGAATGCACAGATCTACTTGTGTCCAGTGGAGTTCTTGGGGGTAAATTTGGGGGCGCAAAGAGGAAATGGAAACTGGGGTGTCCAGGCAGAAGGAACAGCGATGGCCAGGGAAGGAAAGTAGCTACAACAAGAGAGTGAGCGTGGAGGACAGAACCATCCCCGCCAAGCGGCCCTGGCTGAAAGACCAGGACTGACTGCTTACTTGCCAGACAAGTCTGAGAGATTTCGAGCTGGGCGTTCCTGGGTCAAGTCTGCATTTTAGATAGACCCCCGGGGCTGCTGCAGGATAAGCCCTTCGGTGTTGAGGTGCGACCCGAGGCAGGTGGAAGCAACATTAATGGTCCCTTTAAAAGGTAGCAGCCAAGGGGGGTTAGATTGAAGACATGTGAACTACTGGGGGTGTGGAAGAAGGAGAGGGAGGTGTGTTCTCAGACTTCTGGCTTAGGCGCAACGTGGGTGGTGATGCTATAAACCGAAGGCAGAAAATGGAGAAAGAAGCCCGGGTAGGAGGGCTGGCGGAAGTGTGTGAGGGACAGAGGAGCTTTGGCAGGTTGCTTTGGAACATCCATTGAGCATCTGGGTGGAGTCGTCCAGTGCCTAACAGAAGCCCAACGGAGAGGTCAGAGCCGGTCACCAGCCGTCTGTAGACAATCAGGGATATTGTTGTGGGACACAGAGAAGACAAACGCCCCAAACCCCAACGTGACACCGAGGTCGCCGGGTGAGGGCTCTCGTCTCGGTATCCCCGCGGGCGGTGGCCTTTCCTATTTCTGGGGGAGTAGAGGCTGTCGACCAGGAGAAGAGACCCTCACGATGGCACTCCGCTCTGGGCAGGGGCTTCGGTTTCCTCGACTGTGTCCCCGCAGGGTTGGACTTGACGATCTCTTAAAGAATCTCTTCCAGCTTTCCTGCGCCGTAATTCTAAACCTCTCTCCAGTGTCGTAAGGCTGGTAACCAGAACGTTTGGTTTGGAGGAAACTCCGAGCTTGAGACGAGGTGGAGGATTTGCTGGGGGCCGAGAGTGGGATGTCAGTGCTTCAGCGGGGTTGCAGGTGCAACCCTCCGCCCTCTGATGATAATGCGGGCGGGACAGGAGTTTGAAGACAGCCCATAGAACGACTGAACCACTGAACACGGAAACAGATGCCATGATTCCCAGCATAAGTTATGATATGGATGAGTCAAACTGAGAGAGCTAAATTTAGGGTTTCTAAGGTCCCCTCCCCCCCTTGGTGTCAGAAGTTTCCATTCGACTACAGGGAGGAGAAAAATGCTGATGCAGGCAGTGTTTGGTTTCCCCAGGACTGGGACATCCAACACATCTGAGTGAAAATAGCTGCAAGGGGGTGGGGTGCCTGGGTGGCTCAGTCTGTTGAGCTTCTGACTCTTGATCTCAGCTCAGGCCGTGAGCTCACGGTCGTGGGATCGAACCCTGCGTAGGGCTCTGCACTGAGTGTGGAGCCTGCTGGGGATTCTCTCTCTCTCTCTCTCTCTCTCTGCCCCTCCTCTGCTCATTCTCTCTCTGTGTCTCCCTCCTTCCCTCAAAATAAATAGCTGCAAGGCCGACCCACCAGCAGGACCAGGTACGAAAGGTGGCAGGGTCCTTGGGTCCCAAGAATAAGGTGGTGCCACCCACAGGAAGATGGACGAAACTGACAGGGCCTCAGAAGGATATAATGCCCGGCATCTGGGTGCCGGTGCTCTGGGGACTTTCACCACTGGGGCCATCGCGGGAGGGCCAAGCTGAAGTGAGCAGTGATCCAGGGTGAGGTCCTAGGAGCACGGAGCCAGAGAATGAAGGAAAAGCAGGCCACACACCACGATACCAGGAGGCACCGTGTCACCGGGGGGGGGGGGGGGGGGGGGGGTGACAGCAGAGCTAGGCGCAGGGTTGTCGTGGATCGTCAACCCAGAGCAGGCGGAGGCAGAACAAGACCTGTCCTACAGGTCACGGATGATCGTCATGGAATTCTCACCTTGGAGTTGCTTACATGCACAAATCGTCGGCAACCGCTGGAGTGGGCCCGCTTTGAAGCAGCCGCTGTGCCCATCCCTGTGAGCCGTGACGAGCTTCCCTTCACCTACCCCGGTTGACACTCTTAGCCTCTCCATAGTCAGGCCGTTCCCGCATCCGGGCAGCAACCACGCGGCAGGCTGCGTATCGTGGGTCAGATGCCCCCGCAGGTAGGAGGGTGGGTCTCGGTTCCCGGGTCCTTCTGTTCTCAAGGGCAACGATCAGTTTAAGGAAGAGGCAGCGCGCCGATCGCGTGGCCGCGAGTTCAGGCCTCCTGAAAATCACGCGTACTTGCGATGTACAGAGTGGTTTGTTGACACTGAAAGCGGACTCTTCTAGTTTGGGAAGAGTGGCGCCAGCAGGGTGAATAATCATTCTGTGAGCCGCGTGCCAGCACCTGAGCCGCGACGACTCAAGCGCTAGCCAAGCAGCTGTGACTTGCTCAGCGCTCTCCCAGGGCCACGGGGAGTGATAGATGCCACGTTGGCTTCTAGGAACCGACATGTTGATGGCAGAGGGGCTGGGGCACGACCACGTGAGACCGAGAGTCCATGATGTACTGATTACACGTGAAGGAACGCTGTGGTCGTTCAGAAACAAAAGGGAAGGGAAGGAATAAGGACAATAAGAAAATAACAAGAAACTTGGCTTTTCGCCTATCAGTTGGGCCAAGATTGAGGGGGGAAATGTTCTCATGCTATGGGCAAGTTGGCAAGAATGTAAGGAAATGAAGCCTTTAAAAAATCTGTTTTTAATGTTCACGTAATTTTGAGAGAGAGAGACAGAGAGACAGACAGACAGACAGAATGTGAGCGGGGGAGGGGCAGAGAGAGAGGGAGACACAGAATCCGAAGCAGGCTCCAGGCTCCGAGCGGTCAGCCCAGGGCCCGACGCGGGGCTCGAACCCATGAACCGTGCGATCCCGACCTGAGCTGAAGTCAGACGCTTCACTGACTCAGCCATCCCGGTGTCCCAGAAATGAATACTTTTATCCACTCCCAGATCCAGCGTTTGGGGGGACAACTGATATGTGTCAAAATTCTTAGTACTCCTACTTCCTGAACAATTCTAACCCTAAGATTTGTCCTAAGTAGTTAACAGGACAGGTGCACCAAGGTGTGAGTTCAGGGATGCTCATCACAGCATTTTATAAAATAGTGGAAACTTGTGAGCAAATTAAATGGAATCTGCTTGAAGAAATCACGGTGCCTTCATCCACGATGAATGCTATACAGTCTTTTAACAATGTGCTGTAGTCTACCACACTGACCTAGAAGGATGTGGGATGTGGTGTTAAGGGAAAAAGTAGCTGACGATGTTGTACGGATGGTGTAGATATTTATATCTATAAAAAAGGAATTACATTTCCGTATCTGCGTATTTTCATAGGTACAGAAATGGGAATAAAAAGGTTTTCACCAAAGTGTAAACAGTGATTTTCCTCTGGCGGGGGGGGGGGTGATTTGGGGGAGAACTGTATTTTCTGATTTATAATTTTTCAGTATTTTTGGAGCTCTTCAATAATGAGCATGTATTCGTTTCATACTCAGGAAAAGAATCAGGCTACAAAAATAAAACAATGGCCAATGTTTCAGTTACTGCACATGTTAAAAACCCAAGGAAATTCAAGAAATCTGAAAAAACTGAAGAGAACTTTACAGTCGAGATGACCATTATTCTTAACAGCTCAAAGTAATTTTTCAATTAGGACAGATTCCATTTATGTATGTATCATTCTGGCTCGCAAACTCAGTGGGTAATAACCTATATCCCAGCTGAAACAAAAAGTTTCAACCCAAAATAGATATGGTTATAAACCCATCAAAAGGGATCACTTTCAAAAGACCCCAGGAATTCAAAAAAGTAAGACAAAGGAAAAATGTGTAAAATCTACTTAGCTTTTAGAGAAAAAAAAAAAAAAAGAAATCAAATGACTGCAAAAATACCAGCTCCAAAAATACCAAAAAAGCTTCACCAGGAGAAAATAGAAAGCAAAGATTGGCATATGGATGTCAAAAATCCAGTGTCAGAGAGGTTTTGAAAACTGGTCGTGCGTCACCAATTATATATATCCAAAATCGGTGTGACAGACACTCCCTTCCAAGAGCAATGGCAAGGTTTTTTAATGCCCTAAAAGTCTCTTTTCGGTGACTGATTATGTAGTAGCCAGAACATGAGATTTTTAAATTCGGTTCATCACCGGTGACCAAATTCTAATGTAGGAGGAAGAAAAGAAAGAAAGAGAGCTGTATCTGATCCTTTGTGTCAGTTCCCATTTCAGAGGTGTCTTCTACATGAATGTCTTTTCTTCTCATCTCCAGAAAAAGCACAAAGAAGAAACTACAGCGATGGCCAGGTTGACGGAATCCATGAGTGAGTAACTGGAAATTTCTTCTTTATTTTTGGTTTTAAATGGAAAACCACAAAGTCACACAAAACCCCCATTGCTTTGTGATTATCTGTCTTTCTCGTCCATTCTTGTGATCACCGAGGTCTATTTCACGTAGGCAGGATTGTGTTGCTGTTACAAGGTGCTTTACTTGCAAGTCGTCTTGTGTGGGACTGAACTCTGTGCTGAAATTGTTACCCCAGTATGGGGTTTTGTTTGTAGGTCTGTGTTGCGGGTCGGGACCCACCATAATTCCAGTCTCGCTTTTCGGAGGTTTAGGTACAGTCAGCTCACGTTTTATGGGCAGATATTCCATAGGCTGGATCATCAGCCTATGGAAAGAGAAGAAAGAAAGAATGACTTGTCGTTGTTAAACCTTTCCGGTGTGCTTCCGAATTTTCAGATTCGAGGATTTAAAACTGGGGTGTTTGATGCGGAAGTAACTGGTAATGATTCAGGTTTGGAACAGATCAGTGGTATCAGGCTCTAAGCGCGTAAGTTAGATAAACGGGACACACGAAGCACTTTTAAGAGGAAAGAGGGATTAATATAATACCTCCTCCTGCAAAATGAGACACGTGGCTTTGTACATTGAAGTTTAAATATTAAAGAACGCGTGGATATGAAATAAACAGACAATGCGGGGGTTTTTCCCCCTTTTGGAAATGTGCATTGTCCTGGTGATAGAATTCACATCTCAAGTTACAAGGGAAGGTTGCAGACACTTCTCCATCATCATTCGGGCCATGAACACCTTATTAAATTCGACCTGCGTTAATCTTGCCCACATTTATCTTGGCCCCTGCTTTCTCCTTCGACTATTCCTAAATCATGAGACTATTAAAATATGTGTCTTTCTGTAGCATAGTCAATGAATCCTCATCCCCCAAAGTGTACCCCCTCCCGGAAAAAAAATGATGGTAAAGTGTTCTTTACATTGAATTTTTTAATTCCTGACCCCAAATCCCTAATTTCCTGATTTCCTTTATCTCGAACGCATGCTAATTTCACCATGTAAATGATGACTCCACAGGGGGACTGCACAGCCACCCCCAGCATTTACACGCCTCTCTTACACTCATTTCTGGATCATCCCTGCCCTGTCTCTGCCTCACCCGTCTTTCTGACAGTAGTCTTGCAGACTGGAACATTGCAAAGCATTTGCTCCTTGGTTTGAAAAACCGCAAATTGGTTCTCTGCAAGGGAGAGGAGCTAAGTCACGGAATGCACTCTTCTCAGACCTAGAAGGAAAGAGTGAGGTGGCCAGTACCGTCCCAAAACTGACGAACCTATGTGGTCAGAATATGCAGGGACTGTGGACAACACCAGCTGATCCACGATCCACAGCACGTTTGCAGATTTCGTTCTAATCTCTAACTCCAAAGTCACCAGCACAAAAGACCCGTAGATTCTCTGAATGCTGGAAGGATCGATGGCCTGGAACCCAGCATCATTATCAACAAATGGAGTCCTGAGCGTGGGGGCAAATTGAACTGGATGGTGTTGTGTGTGAGTTGTGATGCTAATAGTTTTTATAATTAGTTCCGTGTTAGAAGTTGATACTCTAGTTCAGTGAATTTTTTAACTAGTCTAACTGAATCGTAGATAAAACATTAAGGGTGCTATACGAGTCAATATTTTCGACACGGTCACAATTTCTGATAAAGGTGTTTTAATTTTTCTATCTCTGTGGGATCCAGATGCATTTAAATAAGAGCCCCCCACTGGACTGCTGATTTGTGGGGCTTCGGTTTCCGGGTTACCTCTGCAATAATTTTAATGACTTTGATCTATGAATCCATTGGCTTAAGAGAAGTCTGTAAAAATTGAATTCCAAACCCTTGGGGCAGATGAAAGGGTATTGCCATTCTTCTGTGAAAACGATTACATGGACATGTTCAACACACAAGGAAATTTAAAGAGTGAGAACAGATCTTGGAATCGCACCCAACAGTCCAGTCGCCTGAGCCTTATAGAGGTAAAGAACACTACTATAAAAAATGCAGAATTCTTGTAGGCACTCGCTATGAAAGTTAATCGTGCAGTCAACACTAATAAACATTTCATCAAAACTAAACTCAGGAATAATGTTGTACACAGCTATACATTGATTCTACATAGGAAATCTACAAGGAAATAAATACATAATTATGTAGGGAGATTCTATCCGTAGGCTAAGCAAAGAATTAGCATACAATTACGACACAATGCATTTGATGGGAACATCAAATCCATGGCCACTGGGGAAAAGGGACATAAACAGAACCACAAATGCCCAGGACACAATGCACTGAATGGTTTTTCAGAGTCAGTAAACACTTTGCTTGTTAAACCGCCAAGCGAAAACCATCTGGTTAGGAGAACATCTCTGTGTTGAACCAGAATGGGATTGCAATTCTCCTGTCACCATACAGGGCCAAATGTGATCAATGGATATGCAAATACTGTAATGAAGATAGGTAACTTCTTCATCTTCCAGAGCAGGGAGAAGGAATATATTTTTCCGGGGGCTATTAATCGCCACCTCAAAAAAGCCTATGCGGTGTCTCAATTTTTTTACAACAAAGGGCAAACAGAAGACACAGAAATGGTCGCAGTTTTTTTTTTTTTATTTTAATTTATTTTTGAGAGACAGACAGAGACAGAGCGTGAGCGGGGGAGGGGCAGAGAGAGAGGGGGAGACACAGGATCCAAAGCAGGCTCCAGGCTCCGAGCTGTCAGCACAGAGCCTGGCAAGGGGCTTGAACCCACAAACCGTGAGATCATGACCTGAGCCGAAGTCGGCCGCTTCACCGACTGAGCCACCCGGGCGCCCCATGTTAGCAGATTTTTAAATGTTTAATTAAAGGAAACTTTATTTGATAAAAGTAAGATGACTTTTCAAAATGTGTTTATGTCGCACGGTTGAAATGAGGAGGGACACGAAAAGGAAAAAGAAAAATAGAGAAAAGAAAAAAATCAGCCGTGGAGGAAGAGGGAGACAGCAAAAGTTCACATGAGAAAAATACCCAGGAAAAAAAATATATATGAAAATAGGCCCAGAAGAAAGGTACAAAATCACAAGGAGCAAAAGAAGACAAGTAGGCAGAAAGGAAAGGAGGCACGGAGAGGTGTTCACAGACGGTCTAAAATTAGGAAACTGCACACTGGCCTTAACCAGCTGTGGACTTTCAACCTTTCAAAGGCTATTGATTTCTTTTACCACTGCCTGTTGACATTTTAATCTGTGTCTGCACCTTGGGAAACGGATATACTCATATTTACATCACCAGAAGCCCAGTTCCAAATGGTGCAAAACAAAACCCACACTGGAAGAGATCACTCCGAGCTTGCCCCTCGGGTACCGGCCCTTTCCTACCCCAGCCACTAAGTGAAATCAAGCTGAAAGGCTGACCCAGGGGGGACTGCCAACCTCGTCTATAAATCGGCATATGGTGACCCAGACGAGGAAATCCCATCTTGCACCGCGCTGTCATTGGAGATGACGTTGGGGAGGGCAGGGTCTGCCCTAGCCGCTGGAATCTAAGTCAGACAGTGACAGATTGGAGATGTCCAAAGGCGTGCAAATGACCTGGGGGCTCTGGGATCATGGTCTGTCTGAGCTACCTTGGTAGGCTGTGCTTATGTGGGTTCCTGTAGATAATTCACTTCCCGGGCAATGCGTGCTGGTGCATCTTCCCCACACCTCGAGCTCCAGGGCACGTGTCAAATATAGCAGGGGGTGGAGAGCCGTACGACCTGGGTCCGTGAATAACGTAGATTATAACCAAATATCCGTCTTGAGCACCGTGATGGGGGTTACAGGGTTCCGGAACAGGTAGGGACGCTGGCCCCGACGCCTCCTCCAGGACGCAGGGCCCCTTTCCAAAGCCCCCCACCCAGCACCCCGTTGGCGTCACACTTCTGCCTCCTTCCCCACAGCGCCGCGCGTCTTCGGTCGTGACCGCGGTGGCAAATGGTACACGAGGCCGGCCGCAGCTCGCTCCAAATGCTGGCAGGGGTTGACTTTCTCGGCTTCCTGCTGCCACCTGCCCGGCGTCTCTCGGGCACACGTGCCCTGAGCGTTCCCTCTGCCAGCCACAGGATCCCTTCCGGTCCTTCCCCAGGAGCCTTTCTGCCAGGCCGCAAGGCCAACCCCGGCCGCCCCGCTGTCTCTCCGGGGCACACCTGCACAGGAAAGAGGAGTGCCCCTCGTTGTTATTCCCAAAGACACAGCTGAACGTCAGCTGTGCCCCCAAGCGTTCCAGGACGGTTCCTTCCCAGCTCGGCGCAGAGGACGAGGGGGCTGGGTGGTTCCCCCCACCGCCCATAACCAGAGCCGGGGGCCTGTTCTGTGGGTGCTTGGAGGTCTCGGCCGTCCGCATCAACGCAGAGGGGATCCCTCCGGGATGCAAGACGCCACCCAAAGTCTAGATCGGAAACCGTTTAGTGTCAGAAGAAATGAAGGGGGAGAAGCAGCTACAATCACTGCACATTGAATCAGCCCCGTGCAAATGCAGTGGCTTCTTTAATCATTTCTTCCCTCCGTGTGGAGACGCTGTCCTAACCCTGGCGTCGTGTTAAGGCGGGGGAAGGCGGGAAAACAGGGTCCCTGGCCGCACCGAGCGCGGCGTTCTGGGGAGGCAGGGGACACCAGCCGCTGTGCGGAGTCGGGGCCTGGCAGAGGCTGCCGGACAAGCGTGCAGCCTGGGGACGGATGGCCCGCCAAGCTCTCCTTCCACGGACTTGCAGCGCGCATGTGCATCGTAAAGGCACCCAAAGGGCGTGGCGGTGCCACCAGGCGGCCGATGGGAATGTGAGTGTCAGGCACCCAGCACCCGGCACAGGGACGGACAGAGGTGTGAGGACAGAGGTGTGAGGGAAGAGCAAAGTACTGATGTGGGCTCAGCGAGGAGCCCGGGTGGCAAGACAGCAGATGGCTGGGCACGTGGGCACGAGTCAGATCGTCAAAGGACTAGGGCGCAGCTCAGGTGTCTCCCAGGGGCGAAGGGGTGAGGGGCGGCACTCTGAGCAGAGGCAGACGGGAGCTGGGGCCGCCGTCGAGGATGGACCTGAGTGTGTGAAAGAGGCCGTGACCGGGGACGTGACCGAGAGGAGGAGGAAGGATGTGCGCACGCTACCCAGGCTCTGCGCTTCGGGAAGGAAACTGGCGGAAGCTTCCACCAGCGCCCCCGCCGGGTGGGAACACCGGGCAGGAGAAAGGGTGATTTGAGGCACTGATGTGATGGGTTCAGACTTGAAGGTACTGAGTCAAGGGAATGCTTCGGTTGGTCAGGGTCCCCTTCGTAGGAAAAGGGTCCCCTCCTCTCGCAGGTGCAAATGGGGCGGCCGTGAAAGTGTCGGGAGAGGCCAGGTCATGCTCTGCTAACAAAACATTTCTGCCACTTCGCGCACACACAGGCACACATTGACACAGCCACACGTGCCCACGTGCGGGTTAATTTCTCCTTCAGGCCACGTGTCCACACTGGCCGGCCACGGCTCGCCTCGCCTGGAGGGCCCATCTCCACCGCCGCGAGAGAACACGGCAAATCGACACGGCACCTTAACATGCCACCCAGAAGGGACACATGTCACTTCTACTCTCGTGGCCTTAGCCACACGTCAACGCCGCGCCCAACTTCCAACATGGAAAGGGGTGCTTGGAAGGAGGGCGGATGGCCAGCTCTAACCCAACACAGAGGGATTGGAACCTGAGGGGGCAGGGAGACCGCTCACCTCTGAGCAATGGCAGGGGACACCGTAGGTCACCCCCGTCGCCCCTAGGTCAGGGGATGGAAGGAGGCGGCCCCTTAGAGCTACTCAGGAAACGGGATGGCTGCTAGAGATTCCTTCCGAGGCCTAGAAGAGAAACAAAGATCCTGAAGAAATACCTAAGGAAAGGAAACCAGGTGGGAACAAGCGAGACAAAGAGAATTCCAGGAAGCAGGTTATCAGCATTCGCCTTGAGGGTCTCTTTGTCCCCCAGCCGAGGGTTCCTGAGACCAGGAAAATGGAAGCAGGATCCCCTTTTATGTTCTGCCCCCGGGGCCTGCCCTGCTTGCTGGGATATTGTAAGCCACTTATCTCCTGGGGAAGGTGCCCACCCTCCCAGACACAGGGTGTCTGTGCCCCAGCCTGGGCCCCCTTGGGCAGGGTGTTAGGAGAACACAGCACACCCTGCAGCCCCCTCCCCGGCGGGCAAGGACCAGAGCCACAGGTCCAAGCACACACGGCAGGCCTTGACCTCTCGGCTGGACCGAGAGCTGGGGGCCGTGCGGGACAGTTGAGGCAGGGCAGAGCTATTCTTTGAAGTCACCAGGGTGCTCAATCCGGGCCCACCGGGGAGCGCGTTTTCAAACATACCTTCTCCCTTCCAATAAAACTCAGACACTTTAAACGCTGAGATCCGTGCCGCAGGGTCACGCCCACACGGGAAGGCACAGCATCATCTCACGAGTGACCGACGTAAAGTCCAGCTCATTGCTCTTGACTACTCCGTCCTGCCATTACATGGTCTGTATCAGGCTGCATTACCTCCTCCTCCAAATGAGCTCTTCGGCGAAAGCCGTTCAGGGAATTAAAGGGTCCCTCTGATAGGAAGTGTCAGGTCTCCCGGAAGCCCCCAGGGCTCTGCCCCACTCAGCCCTCCCTGGCTGCCCTGCCCTCTCTTCTCCTCTGCCTTCCCCCTTGGTGGAGGGTGTTTGTCCTTGTGCCCACCTGGTCTCCCTTCTGCCTCCCGTCCAGTGGCTCCCCACCCGCCTTCCTTTCTCATCTCCCAGCCCCCCATGTGGATGGGGAGCCGGCCCGACCCCCTCCCGCAGGTGCACGGACCCTGATGAGCTACGGCGCTGGGTGCAGGCCAGCATTCAGACTGACAGAAGCAGCCTTTGCCTTATTAAGCAGCTCTGACAGGTGCTTCTGGGGATAGGTTCTGGAAGTCCTGCCTAGAGGCCGGTTCTCTCGTTCTCCCTGGACCCTCGGAGCTAGATCATATCCCTAAACCAGCTCACCCGCTCACGCCCACCAGATTGGCTTTGCCGTCTTGCCTAGTAACTCAGGACCCATGCAGCCTCCTTTCTGTGTATTCATTCCTGGCTGCCCTGGGGGACGAGGGGAGGGAGCACAAGTGTGGCCACCGAGAGGGGGACCAGCTCAGAGGGGCAGCGGAACGGAGATCTATCCAGAAGGTCCCACTGCACGTATGGTCCCGTGGCAATACATCATTTCAGTCCTACCACCCGGCAGAAAAGCTTCTTTTGATCCAAAGCCGAAGACAGTCAGCAGGTGCTTCCCTGTCTGTGTGCCTCCAAAAAGCTGTTACCTTTTTTTTTTTTTTTCCACTATGAGGCACGCGCTTGTCCTTACTGGAAAGCATCTTTCAAATTCAAGGATAATTGCTCTCCAGTTGAGATCAGGGGCGTGTTCAGTGGAATCCGAGCTCTCAGCTCTGAGGCCGAAGGGCCTGTAATGGACTCTAATCCTCATTCCGCTCGGTGGCCTGAGCCTCGGTCCCCGTGAAGGTAGGCTCGTCATCCCGCCTGGTCGCCCCGCCTCTCCCTGCCCATCCCTCAAGGCAGGACCGTTGCTCCCGTGGTTTCCATCTGCCTCGCAGCACCGCCCAGCCTCCCTCCAGCAGTCGGCTCCTCCCTCGCCATCCCCAGAAGAGCCTGTCCCGGAACAGCTTGTAATTGAAAGGATTTCGCTGGTAGGAACACACAACAGTGTTCAAAACGGCAAAGTGAGTAAATTTCAACATAGGGTGCCTGATATTTGTATAAGTGATTACTGATCTTGGTGCCAGTGGAGATGGGGCTAGACCCGTTTTTTCAAGCTCATTTCTGTCCAAGATCTCGGAGATCGCTTTGACCCCCACCTTCTGACCCGTGTCAGACTTGGTCACGGAGAAACTCTTCTGATATCTGCACTTTCCCTCTGGAACCCGGAGGATTGAGGTCGGGGTTTCTCACCTTGGGCACCATTCGCCTTTGGAGCTGGGTAATTCTGAGTTGGGAAGTTTTGTGCATGGGAGGATGTGTAAGAGCACCCTTGACCTCCAGTCACCAGATGCTGACAGCGCCCGCCCCGCCTTATGACAACCAGTCTTCAGACATTACTTCATTTGCCTTGGGGAGCAAAGTCCCCGACTGCTGAGAGGTTGGGAATCACTGTTCTAGATCCAAGCGGGAAGAAAGCGAAACAGACCCCAGTGGCTCATTCTGCAGCAATGGTGGGATTGGCCAGTCGACTGCAGAACTCTCCTGAGGCTTCCGTCCGCAATGTCCACCCACACCACCGCTTCCCACCAATACATGCTTCGTGCAGGAGTGGTCAACCTGAATGTCCCCCGGCGGCCACCTCGGGAGTCTGTCTGCCTAGGCTGCCATGACTTTAGGGACAACCACGTCATTTGTATTTCTGTTTTATTGATGAGGCAGTTGAAGCTCAGAAAGAGGAAGTGATTTTTCCACTAGTGTTCAAGAGGAGAGCTGGAAGGACCACAGCTCTTAGGACTGGCAGAAACAGGAGAAGTGGAAAGTGGGCTGAGGGGAGGGGAGGCGGAGACCCCGGCTCCTCTAGAGTCTGCCGGGACTGTTGTTCTTTCCAAACAGCAGTTTTTAGGACCTCCCCACTGGCTCTCTCAACAATAATTTTTCTCGCTCGTTTTGCCTTTCCAAGCCACTGACGGTGAAAGCCCAGCTCTGAGGCAGCCATGTCCTCTCCAACCTTCTTTGCTATTTCCTTTTGTCCCCATCTCAGGGGGCACCCGTGTCATTGGCACTTCACTGGAGGGGCTTCCTCTCTTGTTTGGGAGCAAGGGGATTTTGGACCTCCCTCAGTTTCCACTCCTTTGACACAAGGCGATCACACACAGGGCGGAGGTTCGAGGCATGAGTCACCATGGTACCAGCCCAGCTTGGCAACGTGGAGGCAGCTGCCAGAGCCAGGCTGCTGTCACCATCCGCTGTGGCCACAATCAGCCAAAACTCCGTCTCTATCCCATCCCCCAACCCACACATGCCCCAGCAACAGGCTGTGCTCCTCAGCCAGTGGGGTGTTCAGGTGACTCCCCAGAGCGATGGAAGAGCCATGGTTCCCGATCAAGACCCAAGTGTAGAGCCACCTGTCCAAGCTGGGGACCCAGATCCCAGAGGGAATGGGAAACACGCCCACCACTTGCCTTTGCTCCAGCCCAAAGTAAAAAAGTAAACAAATACATTTTTAAACTCTCTTCCCTCACACTTCCTCCCTCGCCTCCCTCCTCCCACATGCTGCCACCCCGTCTCACTGTCCCTCCCCTCCCTCCTCCCACACGCTGCCACCTGGCTCCAAGAGTCTGCTCCAGCCTCCCACCACCTGCCACGGGCTCCTGATCCTTCCCTCCTCCTCCCCCCACGCCCATTCCTCCCCTTCTCCCCACATCAACTGCTCTGCAAACCACAGGTTTCATCAGGAAAGACTGAGGGGGGACGAGGGGGAAATCAGAGGCTGCGTCCCCCACGGTGGGGTCACCCCGAGGCAGGCCGTGGGGCTGGAGGGTAAGACAGATGCCCAACCCGGCACCCAAGTGTGAGCACGCAAGTGTGGGCAACCCCGAGTAAGAGAATGCGGGCATGTGCGCGTTTAAGAAGCCTGGGATAAGGCACCGGGGACACGAGTGAGCAGGTGGTTGGAGGGAGCAGTGGAGAATACTGAAATCTACCGACTCCAGCTCGGGACACAGCACCGGAACTGGGGAGAGGACGCTGCCCGGGTGGAGCGCACAGTGTTTTCTCACACCCGGACAAATGTGACCTCCTGGGCAGGGGAACTCGGTTTACCTTGTGCCGCCCTCTTTGTCTCATTGATATTCCCAGTGAAGGGAACCCACCAGCCCCCTCACTGGGCTGCTGCTGCTGCCCCCCCCCCCGCCCACTCCCAGCCCCCTCTCCCTCCTCGCGACAAGCTGGGACAGCCCTGGGGCTCACCACTTCCCACTGCCTCCCTGAATTTGTCTGGGGAGGGGAGGCAGGCAAGGGAAACACCTGCCTTCTGGCGCGGGGGAAGTCTAAAATCAGGTGGAGGTGCGTGGCACCTCGTGGGAGAGAATCACTTCCCAGACTCACCAAGTCTGGCTTCGCCAAGAGGAAAGAGCTAAGGGGATCAGCGGTGAAAACATCGCTGCCTACGTTTGTCGCAGGCTTTTCTGCCTTGATTTAATCTCCCTCACAAGCTATTAAATTCCAGGCCCAAAGGCTTTAAAAGGAGGGAGGCATCTTGATTTTAAATATTGACCCAGAGAATTGCTTTGCAGCCCAGAGGTGCCTTCATCAAGGTTTCTACACAATTAGCAAAACCTCCCTGATATGCGAGGGGAGGCCAGTGTGGTCCTAGGGAGAGGTCTGTGTCACCGTGATCCTTAGCACCGCGGGCGTCCCACGGCCCCACCTCCTCGCTGTAAGCCCACCAGCAAATTAACCGTCCCTCTCTGCAACTGAGAAGAACAGCCGCCCAGCGCCGTTTTGATAATGTACATAAAACGATGTATATGCATATACGAGCTAACATGTATATTTGTGTACATAAGTACAGATAAATAATTGTATTTCGGTATGAATTCACATGCGTAAGCTAATAGGTACCTTGAACGTTTGTATAGAGAGACAATATATAGTCTTATGCTGAAGGCTAACCTAGAAAGCACTTGGCACAGCAGTTGTCCCGTGAGACTTGCTCTTATCTTCCCACCTTCTTTTAACTTACTCTTCTCAAGCTATTAGAAGAATATTCATATTGTCGGGGTACCTGGGTGGCTCAGTCAGTTCCGTAGCGGCTCTTGATTTCGGCTCAGGTCATGATCTCACGGTTCGCGAGCTAGAGCTTCGAGGCAGGCTCTGCTCCGACAACGGGGAGACTGCTTGGGATTCTCTCTCTCTCTCTCTCTCTCTCTCTCTCTCTCTCTCCCCCACCCTCAAAATAAATAAATAAACATTAAAAAAAAGAATATTCACGTTGTCAGGTTTCATCACCTTGTACTATATATGTACAACTCTCGTAAAGATCCAAGGGTTAGGACAAGGCTCGATGATGTTATCAATTGGCATTCGGCGCTAGAAATTGCTTGTTGACTGATCTGGGCTACTTGGGGGCTTTTAATATGTGGTGTTGGTTTCCTGTGGTACCTTTGTTTTGACAGGTAATGCGGCACCTTACACATGACCTCCCGAAAGTCTCCTTATGGGTTTCACTGCCACATACAAGTACTCCTTTTCACCTCCATCTACAGACACTTCCTTCCCGATATCCCCTGGCCCAGATGTGATAGCGATGGGGTCTGCTGCCCCGAGTCACAGCCCAGCTCACGACATTAAGAGAGAGAGAAATCGCTGTTGATTTTCTCTAGTCAAACCCAAACGAAACATCACTCCGTTCTGGGTCACTAGGGATGCTCCTTACCAGATATTTATTTAACTCAGATCACAGCTCTAGTTCCCACCTAAGTGTCCGATTTAATCAAAGAAGGGCACCCAGTGAGCTGTGTGCCCTGACCATGAAACAGTCCCCTTCCCCAGATCGTTTTCTCCTCCAAGATGCTAAGCCCCTGGGCTACAGGGACATGCGCTCCTGTTTTCTAGCACACAATTTCAACCGGAGCGCTCTCTGTAAGATAGTGGGTAGGAAGAAACAAGTCTGGGTTTTTTTTCCCCCCAAATCCAGGATGCTAGTCTAGATTGTTTTTTTTTTTTTAAATCCAGAATGCTCTCCTCCTGTATATGTTCCAAATTCTCTTTCCTTGGCTTTAGTGAAGGGAAAGGTGTCAGACGCATCTCTAAGACTCTCCCATGGAGATTTTCTTACCATTTTCTTTTCTTACCATTCTTTCCCGTCAGACTTATAAATATCACTCTGTGGCCACTGAGGAAAGAAGAAATAAGTTCTCGCGTGAATCGAGACTTGTATTCTTCAAAATTACTTTATGTGATCCTTCTCTGCACCCTCTTAAAAAATAACCTGGACTTTTTTTTTTTTTTAAATAAATCGAGAATGAGTCCATCACACACAATTAATCAAGTAATAGCGAAGGGCGTACCAGGAGGCAGCATGAGCCTGTAGGGGAGGGGAGGTGACTTATAGAACAAGGGCCCTGCCCTGAGGGCTGACCGAAAGAATGACACAGTACTTTGGACGACAAGACGAGAGCTCTTGTCTTGTCATGGGGAAGAAGGTGGGAAAATGCCTAAGGACCGGGCTCACCTGCATTTGAGTTTCTTAAACCAACACACGATATCGGATGAAGTTTTATTCGCCGTTGCACACTTCTTGGAGGAACCCTGCGTGTGTGTTATCATTTCCCTCCAGTCTTTCCATATCGGAAAGACAAGATCATCCACAAGGATAACCCTGAATCCGCTCGCGGTGGAAAAAAAAGGTGAAAATTGGCGCACGTCTGTGCTTGATTATTACTGACCCCAGACTTTCTCAGCACTGAAGCGGAGATTCGAAAAAGGAGAGACTCTTTCCTAGGGGTCCCGGAAGGCTTCGGGAAAGCTGGGACCTGGAGAGTGAACGGGCCCTCCCAAGGAAAGGAAAAGGGGGCTACAGTGGTGTAGGTTAGGGGGCGGTGGAGAGCGCGGGGTTCGGATGGGGTGGGTGGTCATTCTCTTCGGAGAGAACAGTGGAGACAAAAGAACAGAGGTGTGGATGGAGAACAATGAACGATCAGGACACATTGACTAAAGCTGGACATTTTAAGTGGGGAAATAGTAAAAGTCTAGAGCAGTGGATGGGGCCAGGGAGGCATTGAATGTCAGATAAGAAGTTTTTAAGTTATCTGACAGATCAGCATTTTCGGACGTATATTCCTAGGGACGTTAGTCCCATGACATCTCCAGAATAAATTTTAGTAGAGTTGATGCAGAGGGTGTTGCTGATGGAATTATTTCAGGAAGACCTTGTTCCTCCATTGAAATTCCCAAGGTGTACTAGTATTAAAAAACAAACAAACTTTAAGATGCCCTGGAGTAAAGAAATCTGCCTAACTTCTGCAGCCGGGTGAAAAATGGGTCTCCCAGGAGGGCCACACGCTAATCCCTGTGAATGTGACCTCGTATGGAGAAAACGTAGGGGGAGGTCTTGGCAAATGTAACCGATTTAAGAACGTGGACTTGGGTAGATTACCCTGCATTATCCAGATGGGAAATCGCATGTACCCTCCCAAGAGGAAGGCTGAGAGGGATTCGACCTCACACAGCAGCGCCGGCCGTGTGAAGACAGAACAGAGAGATTGGGAGGCGCTAGCCTTAAAGATTGGGGCGATGCGGCCACAATGGAGGCAAGGAGGCAAGGAAGAGCTTACCGAGGCCTGGGGCAGTGCTGACGCCTTGGTCTCAGGGTTTCTCAGCTCCAGAACTGCGGGAAAATACGTCTCTGTTGGTTTATGCCACTCAGGTTTGGGTGAATTGTTACGGCAGCCTCAGGAAGTGAACACAAGAGAGATGGCAATTGAATGACCGTTCTGCTTCACTATTACATTTGTTTAACAGATATATCATCGTAAAGATTATAGAGATGTTAAATGTGACATTAAGAAAAGATTGTTGGGGGGGGGCGCCTGGGTGGCTGCGTCATTTGAGCATCCGATGTTTGATTTTAGCCCAGGTTGTGATCACAGGGTCATGGGTTCGAGCACTGTATCAGCTACACACTGAGTGTGGAGCCTGCTTGGGATTCTCTCTCCCTCTCTTTCTCTTTCTCTCTCTCTTTCTATCTCTCTCCCTCCCTCCTTCCCTCCCTCTGCCCCTCTCCTCCACTCAAGCTCTTGCTCTCTCTAGAGAAGAGAAGAGAAGAGAGGAGAGAGGAGAGAGGAGAGAGGAGAGAGGAGAGAGGAGAGAGGAAAGGAAAGGAAAGGAAAGGAAAGGAAAGGAAAGGAAAGGAAAGGAAAGGAAAGGAAAGGAAAGGAAAAAAAGATTTGGCAGTAGGAGGTCTGGTGTATTTATCACTTGGGAATTTTGAATTTTCCTGATACTCACTGACCCTCTAAGTTAACCAGAACCAAAATAGGCACTATTTTGTACAAAAGCCCCTTTTTGATGTCGATTCCACTAAATTAATTGGCACTGTTATATCAGACACAGCCTACTTGTTTGTTAGAAATGGTTTGACTCTATGGCCCCTGCACAGAGCAGCTATCCTTCGGTGAACCTAACATGGGAAGAGGGTTTTATTATAAAAGAGACACGAATCCACGGAGATTCAGGGCTCTTTGAGAAGTCTCCCACTCACTGGTCTTTGGGAGCCAGCTCTGGCAGAGCTGTGGACCCTAACATCTAAAGAAAGGCATTTCGGGGACACCTGGGTGGCTCAGTTGGTTAAACCTCTGACTCTTGGCTTCAGCTCAGGTCATGATCTCACAGCTTCACGTGTTCGAGCCCCACTCTGTGCTGACAGTGCGGAGCCTGCTTGGCATTCTCTCTCCCTCTCTCTCTCTCTCTCTCTCTCTCACTCTGCCCCTCCCCTCCCCAATAAATAAATAAACTTTTTTTTTTTAAAGGGCATTTTCTTGTACAAGCATCCTCTCAGCAAAACCATGCTTTTTAACACTGGGGAGGAAAACACAATTAAGGAGTTTCCTTGGACAGATAAAAGCAATTGCCAGTAGCCCTTCAGAGGCTGTGAGCAGCGGGTCCTGTGGGTTTTCAGAAAGGAGAGCTGCCCAGATGTAGAGGGCCCAGAGCTGGTCCGGGGATGCCGGCTGCCGAGGGGAGGGACCCAGGCACCTGGCTGTCCCCCCTGCCTTCCCAGCCACAAGGAGTAGGGGTGACCGCCACAGCGGTCTGGGGGCCACTCGCCAACCCTCAGACCATGCATAGTAAGGGACTCGTCCCCCTCCTTACGCATCTGGATTGTTCTCACGAATGCCTCTCAAAGGGCCAACCCAGGGCGACCGGTTCGTCCAGAAACAGTAGTCAGTTGTACGTTGTACTCAGTTCAAAAGGTCTCATTTGAACCACTGTGAGTAATGCACGTTTTTGACATGTAGGTGTGACAGTTGCCTGTGCATCGATCCTCCCGTCAGTTGGAATCCTTGGATTGACTCAGAGATGAAGTCTTATCTCTGACTGCACCTGACCTCTGCTCGCCTGACATCTGCAAACTGCTCGCGGCCGTTCTAGAATTCTAACCCAAAGTGATTACAGTAAAACTCCGCCATGCGGCATTTCCTATGTATTTGCTGTGTGTCTGCCCCTTTTAGCTGGATGAAATGGATGGTGTAGACTCTATCCATGGGGTAGAATTTTCTAGATGATTAACCCAAATCCAGTTGACCGGAATCGTCCTGTAGCTATATACAATCCATTTGGGAAAAATAAGAAAATGACAGAGAAAAAAGAATTCAACCTGTGTCCCTGACAGTGTGGGCATAAATATTTGTGAAGTGGATGACTGAAAATACAGACTTTGTTTACAGGGGCGCCTGGGTGACTCAGTCGGCTCTTGATTTCAGCTCAGGTCACGATCTCGTGGTTCGTGAGTTCAAGCCCCGAGTCCGGCTCTGTGCTGACAGTACGGAGCCTGCTTGGGATTCTCTCTCCTTCTCTCTCTCTCTGCCCCTCCCCTGTTTGTGCTCTCTCTTTCAAAATAAATTAAAACTTTAATAATAATAATAATAACCTTCTGACAGTGAGTAACTCCTAATAGGTACAGGGTTTCCTTTTGGGGTGATAAAAATGTTTTAGAACCAATAGAGGAGGTGGTTGCCCAACACTGTGAATGTATTAAATGCCACTGCATTGTTCACTTATAAATGGTGAGTTTTATGTTATACGCTTTTTGCCTCAATTTTGAAAGAGTGACTTTCCATATTCCCTTCTGATGTACCAGGGACAAAACAAATCTAGCCATGTCTTCACAAAACTGTGCAGCAGAAAGGTCCACGGGCTGATAAATCACTGTGGGAGAGAATCCTCTAGGCTGCGAAACCTAGTTGATAAAACACACGTACTTCTAGAAAACTCCATGGGCCCTGTCAGTTTATGACCTCCTCAGTTAGAGTATCCATTTCTGAGTCTGGATTGCTTGAAGCCTTTCCCATAAATACGTAACCCTCAAAATGCAAAGAAGATTATGGCCTTAAATTCTCGAGACCATAGTCCTTTCTGTAAGAGAAAATGTCATTAATTGATGAAGCCACTGATGTAAATAAACCACTGGTTAATTTATTGGTGAGATTGGGGGTGATAAGGCAGTGGGGGTGGACAGAAGAAACAAGTTGGCGGGGGGGGGGGGGGGGAAGCGCCTGGGTGGCTCAGTTGGTTAAGCATCTGACTTCGGCTCAGGTCATGATTTCACGGCTCCTGAGCTCAACCCCACATCAGGCTCTGCGCTGACAGCTCAGAGCCTGGAGCCAGCTTTGGATTCTGTGTCTCCCTCTCTCTCTGCCCCTCCCCTGCTCGCACTCTTGTCTCTGTCTCTGTCTCTCTCTTAAAAATAAACATTAAAAACAAAATTTTAAGAGTACTTCAAAGGCATGAGGTACTCTAAGTATCTTAAGAGTACTTCAAGGCAGGGGCGCCTGGGTGGCTCAGTCGCTTAAACGTCCGACTTCGGCTCGGGTCATGATCTCACAGTTTGTGAGTTCGAGCCCCACATCGGGCTCTGTGCTGACAGCTCAGAGCCTGGAGCCCGCTTCAGATTCTGTGTCCCATTCTCTCCCTGCCCCTCCCCCACCTGCGCTCTGCCTCTCTCTGTCTCTCAAAAATGAATAAATGTAAAAAAAAAAATTTTAATAAAAAAAAAAAAGAAGCAGCAGCAAGCTGGAACCGGAAGCTTCCAAATTTCTATGTTGAGGCAAACATTTTTTACATAAAAGTCCGAGTTGGGAAAAATGGAGTCCAAGAACAAAAATAATTAAAACTGCAGCTTTGAAGATGGGCAGAACTCAGACGTCACGGTATTTTGATGTATTTTGGCAGGGATCAAGACAAATAGCCAGATAAAGGATTAGGTACTTAACAACAGTGCTAGAGGAAAAGTGACAAATTCGTCAGTGACAGCACAGCTGGGGCAGGAAGAACGGACATCTGGAGTGATTTGTCCTGCCAGTTACGTGTGGCTGGGGGATAATAATCAATGTATCTGGTCCTTGTCCCCGGGTCCTGGCCCAGAACTTCAAAACCACTTCAAGTTTCCTGAGTGATGAGTGTCTTTGCTCTGCTAATGAGGTGACGCCTGACGGGCCCCTAAGTCACTTGAGGACGGTGGCTGGTCACCCGAAATACCTATGAGCCTCACCTGGGGGAGGGAGAGGAGGCTGGAGATTGAAGTCAGTTGTGTGGCCAATGATTTAATAAAGCTCAGTGGAGCTTCTGGTTGAGGAAGACGTTGACATCCCAGGAGGGTGATGTGTCCCGACTCCCCAGGGAGGGAGCCGGGAAGTTCCCTATGTGCATCCTTTTTACAAAGGACTGAAATAGAGCTTTCTTGAGTTCTGTGAGTCATTCTATCAAGTTATTGAACGTGGAGGGGTCATGGGAACCCCGGAATTTATAGCCAGCAGCGTGGTCAGAAATATAGGTCAAGGGGCGCCTGGGTGGCTCAGTCCGTTAAGCGGCCGACTTCGGCTCAAGTCATGATCTCGTGGTCCGTGAGTTCGAGCCCCGCGTCAGGCTCTGTGCTGACAGCTCAGAGCCTGGAGCATGTTTCAGATTCTGTGTCTCCCTCTCTCTGACCGTCCCCTGTTCATGCTCTGTCTCTCCCTGTCTCAAAAATAAATAAAACGGTAAAAAAAAAAATTAAAAAAAAAAAGAAATATAGGTCAAAAAAGCAGGTGGCCTGGGGACCCCTGAAGTGTGGCTGGCCTCTGAAATAGGGCAGTGTTGTGGGCAACTGAGCGTTTAATTTGGGGGGGCCAATGCCATTGCCAGGCGGTGAGTGGCAGAACTGAATGGCAATACATCCAGTTAGAGTGGAAACATTTTATATCATTTTTATTTCACATTTATTACATATATCATAGTTCAATTTCCCCCCTCACCAAGCAAGGTGCAAAACACCCTTAAACAGGTAAAAATTCTGGCAGTTTTGCTTGGGGAACCAACACAAGAAAAGCTACTTCAGAATTAAAGTCATTTATTTTCACTCATAATTATGAATTCTGAGATATTCCTAATGCAATTTTTGGCTCTTTTTTTGGTCAAGCAAGAGAAATATTGTTTCTACTCACATGAAATTAGAAACGGAGGTGGGTTTTATTTTTATCTTATTTTTCCTCTCATCTTTTATCCCAGGTTTTTCTGATAGGAAAATTACTTAGAATGTAATCAATGCCTTCTTGGTAACCTGGCTTTCTTGACAGCCAAATATAACAGATAAATGAATCAACTTTCTGCAATTTTAAAAGGCAAACCGGCATTCTTTTGGGGGCCTTTACTAGTGTCAGAACCAGCAGCATAAAAATAAATACAAGAAAGGGCCAGATTTAAGAAGTCTGACAGATTTGGGGCGCCTGGGTGGCGCAGTCGGTTGAGCGTCCGACTTCAGCCGGGTCACGATCTCGCGGTCCGTGAGTTCGAGCCCCGTGTCGGGCTCTGGGCTGATGGCTCAGAGCCTGGAGCCTGTTTCCGATTCTGTGTCTCCCTCTCTCTCTGCCCCTCCCCCGTTCATGCTCTGTCTCTCTCTGTCCCCAAAATAAATAAATGTTGGAAAAAAAAAATTAAAAAAAAAAAAAAGAAGTCTGACAGATTTACTAAAAAGCATAACCATATGATTTTATAGGTACAGCCGACCCTTGAACAACACAGGGTTAGGGGCGTTGACCCCCTGAGCCCCGCCCACACACAGCTGAAAATTCACATGTAACTTCTGATCCCTCCAAAACTTTACTAATAGCTTACGGTTGACCGGAAGATCTGCCGATAACACAGTCGATTCACATCTATTTTGTGTGTTATGTATGTTGTATACTGTGCTGTTACAAGGTCAGCTAGAGAGAAGAAAATGTTACTAAGAAAATCATAAGGAAAGGGGCGCCTGGGTGACTCCGTCGGTTAAGCGTCCAACTTCGGCTCAGGTCACGATCACACGGTTTATGGGCTCAAGCCCCACGGCGGGCTCTGTGCTGGCCGCTGGGAGCCTGGAACCTGCCTCGGATTCTAGGTCTCCCTCTCTCTCTGCCCCCCCCCACTCATGCTCTGTCTCTCAAAAATAAATAAACATTAAACAAAACTTTTTAGAAGATCATAAGGAAGAGAAAATACATTTACAGCATACTGTATGTGCCTAAGTGGACCCACGCAGTTGAAATGCAGCGTTCCAGGGTCAACTGCAGTACGTTATTTAACAGGGAACATGGCTTCAAACAAGTTTTTTTTTTCCCCTTAAACATATCATTTCCTTTCAAATTTGCCAAATAAAATTTCAATCCCCAAACATTCTCAAACTGCTGCAATATCTCACCATGATCACCTTAGTAACTACTTACGATGGTTCGACTTTACGATGATGCGAAAGCAATAGAGACCCTATTTTGAATTTCGAATTTTGTTGTTTTCCTGGGGACCTATAGGCAGTCGCACCTTCTTTCGTGGTGCGGGGCAGCCCCAGCCCCGGTGGCTCCCAGGCAGCCCACGGTCACAACAGCAAACGCCCAATACGCTAGCAAGGATTCTGCAGCATGCAGCCATATTCGATCAATTACATGAGACATTCAACACTTTATTATCAAACAGGCTTGATGTGAGCTGATTTTGTCCAACCGCAGGCTAATAGACATGTTCTGAGCCCAGTTCAGGTGGGCTGGGAGAAGTATGGTGTTCGGTAGGATAGGTGCATTAATGCACTTTCAACTTAACGATATTTTCAATTTAGGATGACTTTGTCAGGGTGTAACCCCTGTTATAAGCCGGAGACAGGTAACGGTGGTTTTCCAGTGCCAGGAATCGACACGTCTAAGCAGCCAACAAAAGAACAGCCTTCAGTTTTGAGGCAATGATGCTGTGATTTCAGTTCTAAAACCACAGACAGCTTAGCACAATTTGCTTCTCAAATGACCTCATCCTCTATTGTTGTTGTTGTTTTTCCCCCAGAGAAATGGTCCAGGCAAAATGTCAAATTAAAAGGTCAAATTGGAAAAAAAAAAAAAAAAAGTGGAATCTTTCACAAGTTGCTGCCAAAAGGATCCAGAACAACAGAAGGAACTGTAAACAAAAAGTTAAAGTTGGCCCAGGGTGGATGAGATCACTTATCTGAAAAACCGTTCAAATGTTCAGACAATTGTAACGATATGAAGAAAGCTTTAGTATTAACGGAGAGATAAAATATACCGGTGAAACGTGGACTTCATTTTTTTTGGCTCATCAAGTATCTGCTTTATCCCATCTGTTAATATTTATAAGTTACTAACAAACCTTTGAAGTCTAATATCCGGTGGTTTAACCCTCTTATCAATGGGATACATAGCGATTTTGATCCCTGTCCAAAATGCAAAAAGATTCAGTATACATTGCCTACAGCCTTAATACCCATGCTGTAATGGGGAGAAACATAGGAGGAGGTGAGAGCAAGTTTAAAAAAAAAAAAAATCAGGAATATTCCTCTTGAAATCACCTCCCGTTTTTTCCAGTGAATTGAAAAATATTGTGGGGAAAGAAAAAAAAAGGGGGGGGGGAATGCATTATGACCACACAGGAGACCCAAAAGGCAACTGGAGGGTGATGGGTGGGTCTCAGCACTATGGAGAAATGATGATTTGAAATTGGCTGTGTTGTAGGTTACTGTAGAGACCTCCATGTAAGGGCACGATCGGGGGTCGTGAACGCCTCCACGATGGCGTGGCGGGCAGAGCTCTAGCACACTTGCACTTCTGTGGAGTGAAAACACGGGATTCCCTCCTCACTCAGATGCCACTGGCTAATTAGGAGTCCCGGGGAAGGGGCCCTGCCTTCTAAGATGGCACGTTGTGTTCTGTTAAGTGCCTCACCAGTCCCCGCCCGCCTTCCAGATGATGTATTCCACACCGCAGAGGCCCGAGGGATGGGGAGGCTGGTTTCCATGGAGATGTTCCGCAGCTTTGCCGGTACTCCCTACAGAGGGGAGACACTGCCCCAGTGCTCAGCGTGTGCACACGTACGAACACGCGCGCGTGCGCTCTCCTCAGCGGCACCAACTGGCTGTAGATAAGCAAGACGTGTGGGGTCATCAAAAGGGGCAACTGGGGTCTGAAAACTCAGGACCCGATTGGGGAACGTTTTGCGGGAAAGAGACCTTTTTAAAGCATCTGCAAGGTCTGGATTCTGTGTTCGGCTGGGGGTGAAGCGAGGTTGCCGTTTTGGCTGCATCCTGGGCACAGGCAGATGGGCTTTCTGCAATGACCCGTGTACCTGAGTGGGCAAGACTTTCTCCGGGGGCTGAAGGGCCTGGCCTGGCAGGAGCCGAAGCCCAACCCCATTACCTCCCCGCCCCAGGGGGCGGGGAGACCGTGGAATCACTTCCCAGAGTAATTGTCGGGGTGCCTCAGCATATCCGTATCGGACCAGAACAACATCAGCAAATCCCTCTCAGGGATTTCTGGACCATGATGGGGGTTCTGCTGTTGGCCGACTTGGAAGGGGCTGTTCAGCCTGCAGGGAATTTCTGGCCTGTGGTGGAAACTCCTTTGCCCTCTCCATCGAGAAAATGCTTTAGAGATATACAAGAGAATCTCCCCTTTTTGGGGGGGGGGAATCTGGTCTCCCCGTGGTCTCAGCACCACCGTGTATTAGCTGTGTGACTTCGGGGAAGTTACTTGACCTCTCTGTTTTGGCATCTGGAAAACCAGATTACTAAATTGGTATGTGGAGAGCGCTTGGTATGTGTCGGGGGCTTTTCCGAGCACCTTATTTTCTCGTTAATTCATATGAATTCGTTAATTCATAATGAATATGGTGCTGTGGGGGAGGAGCCTCAAGCACAGAGTGGTTAAGAAACTCGCTCAAGATGACACAGCTAGGAATGAACAGTCCGGATTCAAAGCCAAGCTCTATCCCCAGTCGCTTAGCCTCCGCACTGTAGCACCTCGTAGAAGGCTAACAACACTGAATCATAAAACAACTTGCCCAAAGGTACACAGCTAGCATGTGAGGGCTCTGGGATTTGAGCTCATGTATTCAAGCTCCAGAGCAGTCGGGATCAAAATTCTGAAAGAGTAACAAAAGAAACCTCCCGTAGAAGAATACATGGCCAGCGACCAGGGTCAGAGCGGTCTCTCTGGGGTTCGGCACGGTTGTGTGAGTCAGACTGGGGAGGCAGGGAGCTTGCTTCCCTGGGGACCGGAGCAGCGGGCCCGGCCCACCGCGCTCAACAGGGTGACAAGGCCCCCGCCCCACGCCTCCCTCCACGCTCCGCATACGTAGCACCCTCCGCACCCCTTCCCTGGCAGGCGATCCGCGGTCTGCAAATTTCACTGCGAGAGCCACGGTGGAGCCCCCCTCTGCCAACCAGCCCCATGCTGCCCCCCCACCCCAAGGTCTAAGCCAACACTAACCGCGTCCACTGCCAAGACCACTTTGTAACCTCGGTTCGAGAATTCACACAAGGGCGTTAGGAGAATGCGTGATGACCAACTTGATCCCTACACATATCATTTGTTGTCACAACAGCGTATATTCACATGGACTAATAGTAACACAGATATGGACTGGAAAATCAGTTATTATACCCGCAGCGCTTAGTACAAGTATCTTCAAACCCTAGACATAACTCCTCTCCCTACTGCCCGGGAAGCATTTTAGGGCTGGCGGTCAGAAATCTAAGGCCACCTCCCAAAACACCAGGGGCCTCATCTGTCGCTGGTCCCTGGGACACTGCCTGGCACAGAGCAAGGATCAGTGAAGGGGTTCTGGGAAGGGCTGATACGGAGTCCCTGGGTGCTCCCCAGAGACCCTCCAGAAGTCCAGGTGGGGAAGCCAGTGCTGCTCTGGGCTTGGCCTCTGTGCCTGGCTTTGTCCCCTTCAGGGGGCCAGCGTGGCCACCACCTTTTCTGCGGTCACCTCAGATGCGGGGGTGGGGGCCGGGGGTAGGCATGGAGGGAGCAGAGCCCACGTTCACCAAGATGCCGAGCTCTCCACACTTTGCTTTTGCTGCTGTCGGGGACTCACCGCCGCCTCCCGTGCCTTCTGCAGGGGGTCCATGTGGCCCCTGTGAGACACCAGAAATATTCTGAAATGTTGTGTGCGTGCTCGAGTTTATTTACGTGATGGGGGTTGAAGCCAAGGGCACAACGCTTTTGTCGGAGCCCCCTAAGGGGAACAGTTCTGGAAAACTAAGGTCCCTGTTCCCTGAAGTCTGGGCTCTGAATATTCTTCAGAGTCAAAGGAGTCCTCACTACTCCACGAGAGACCACCCTACCTTCACCCATGCCTGCTCTAAGCCACTTGCCAATATGGAGCCAAAGCCCTTGCCATCCATCCAGTCCCCAAATTTATGGGGAACTGACTGCAGACTCATCAGCCCTGTTACTGACCCTCAAGGCTGCTTTATAGACCTGCCTTGTCCACTGCAGAGCGGATGGGGTCAGGTGATCTCCCCAGAGCACCAACCTTCCATGACCTTCCTGGAGGACTCTCCAAAACCCCATTCTGGAGATTCAGCCCCATTACCTGCCCCGGGTGGCTTATGGGGCTGGCAAAGGAAAAATCCTGCTGTCACATCACATGGTGTCAGCCCCTCCCCAACTTCCACATCCATTTTCTAATGACAGAGTCAGGTGACCTTTCAGTGAAATTCCCGGCTTATCTAATGCCAAATTAGATGGACATCTTTCTTTTTCTTCTCCCAGCTAGCCATTTGCAAGAAAATACAGACTCTCTGAGACTAAAAACTGCTTACTCTGCTCAGCACTCCGTTCTAAGAGGAACACCACCGTGACTCTCCAGCGTGACCAAGGGGCTAATGGGGTGGACAGAGTAAAGGTAGCCACGAGGATTCCCCAAAGGCTTGCGTGACAAGCATTTGCTTCATAATTCAGACAGCAATGTTACATTCTTTCCAATTTACCGGCAAGGAGGGACCCTGCGTTGGCCAATTTCCTTCAGTAATTCAGCTCTTCCGAGGTAGGAGAATATTCCTTTCCCTCTACCTGAGCGATAAAAATAGCCCTGCCATTCAATTATCTTGCCAAATTGGCAGTGTTGTGATTTATCCTTCTGAGACGCCTTTCTATTTGCAAAATGTTTACCAGCGTTCCGTCTCTTGGCTAATTTCCTGTCTCCCTTTTGCAGAATCACCTTTCAGCCTTTCCCCAGGTGAGTGCTGCTGTGTTAACCACAGAATGGCAATGAACTCATTGCCTCCTGACATATCTGAGGCTAGGAAGAGGTTCTGCTAAGCCCCCAAAGATCATTTCAGTTCTAGTGCTGGGTACTTATCGGTGTCAAAGCACATTTCCCTGGCAATAAAAAAAAATAGGTTAATTAGGACAAACTCTTGCAAATGTGTAAGAACAAGACAAACTTCCCAGTACAAAAATTGTTGAAAGACACACACAGGTTATGCACAAAAGAAGAAACACACACGGTTCTTGATCGATAGACATGTGGAAAGAAGGTCTGTGAGACAGTGATCAAAGACAGTGAAAGAAATGCGGATAAAATCACCACAGTGATGACTCTTTGCCTATTGAATGGGCCGAGATTCTTAAGTCTGACCGTATCTGCTGGATGGAAGCGAGGGAGACAGATGCTTTTCACTGCCTGTTGGTTCACAAGTGGATTATCCTAACCCAAGCGGCTTGGGCCGTGCAGATCAAACCTCAGTCTTGCAGTTCCCCTCCCCACACCTTGTCCTGCAGCTTTCGTTGGACAAGTGCCCAAAGAGGTGTATACATTGCTTATCTATAATGAAAATTTGGAGGGGCGTCTGGGTGGCTCGGCCGGTTGAGAGTCCGACTTGGGCTCAGGTCATTGTCTCACGGTTTGTGAGTTCAAACCCCGTGTCGGGCTCTGTGCTGACGGCTCAGAGCCTGGAACCTGCTTCGGATTCTGTGTCTCCCTCTCCCTCTGCCCCTCCCCTGCTCGCACTCTGTCTCTCTCCCTCTCTTAAAATAAAGAAATAAATAAATAAATAAACACTAAAGAAAAAATGAAAATTTGGAAACGGCCTGCATTTCCACCGATGAAGAATTAATTTCTTTAATTGTGATCTAATCATTCAACAGAACAGCCTGAAGCCCTTTGTAAGGATGATACATGTTAATGATCACAATATATGGAAATAGCCACACCAGAGACAGTTGAGTGAAAAAAGGTATCGTGTATAGTGTGATCCTACTAGGAGAAAATTGTGTTTGTGTGCATGCGTGTGTGTGTGTGTGTGCACGCGTATGCACGCACCCCCATAGGTGTTACTCATAAAGAAATATCTGGAATTATATTTACAGAAATGTTACATTGTTATCTCTGCTGGCAAGATATTGCGCTAGGCAGGGTAGGATATTCTAGGCTGCATTAAGAAATAAACCCAGGCATGACATGATGCGATACGATGGAAGTTTATTTCCCATTCATGCAAAGTCCAGATGATAGGACTGGCCACCTGTAGAGGGAATTCAGACTCCTGCCATTTTGCACGTTGCCATCTCCAGTGTGGGAGCCTGCTGTCACTTTGCTGGAACTCTCCATTCTAGTCAGACTGGAGAGGAAAAGAACGACTATGCAACATCACAAGGAAGGAAGGCTCTTACTGCCTCAGGCTCACGAGGAGCACCCGCCCCGCGGTCACGGCCCAAGCTAACTGCAAGGGAAGTGGGATGTCAGCACCTCCGTGTCCCCACAGGGAGAGGAAAGGCGGTGAATAGCCCAGATCCCAGATCCCAGATATACCAAGGTTTTCACTTTTATATATTCTTTCTGTATTGCTTGAATTTTCCAGATAAGCTTCCATTATCTTTATATTCAGGAAAAAAATTAGGGCATGTTTCTTTTTTATAGAGTCACGGTCTCTTTTTTTAAGAGGAGAGAGAATAAGGGAGAGAAATCGAGATCACCGAATGCAGGTGCTCTCAGGCAGGTAGAGCCAGCGTAGCTGTGTATCTGGCTCTCATTCCGGGGGTCAGGTGGCTTCTCTCCTCGGGGGCTCCTGTCTTCAACCTCAGTCAACAAGCCCTCGGAGAAGGGAGTGAGCTCAGTCTTCAAAAACTCATCCTTCGGTTTTGATATCTTAGATCTCTAGGGCATAGGATGATATTATTGAACTTGGTGTTTGACACAGGGAAAAGTCAACCGCATCCTTAATGGAGTAGCCACTGTCTTTTTTAAAGTGCACACAAAGCCCAGCACAGTCTCCTAAAAGGGAATGATTCATGCATCTCTGGAATGGAGCATGGGAAAACATACGAAGGTTTCCAGTGAAGTTTCCAACGGTCCGTCTTTTAGTTGTTACTCTTGCTCGTGACTTTTGTGTAAGGCAGACTGTGGTCCTTTCGCCCCGTCCTCAGAATTACACGGCAAAACTAACTAGATAACCCATCACGGAGATAATCAGCCCTTTTGAGGTCATGCACGGTATGACAATGAACACTCTTAACATCACGCCCCCATGCCCTACGATCAGGTGAAGTTCACAGATTTCAATGCACAGTTACAACGTAAAGTCATCTCGCTCGCAGATGCTGTTTATTATTTAAGTCATGAAAGGATTCACACACCTCCTGTTAATCTTATCACGTGGCAAATGTGTGACTACCTTGAATTCTACAGAGAAAGATTTTTTCAGAAGGGAGAGTCCAAGGGGACATATTCTTAGACGTGCCAAGTGCCATTGACTCTCCCACAATCCTTGACCGTCGGAGTCACATATTTGCAACATTTAGGCTGGAGAGACTCATTCCAGGGCTGAACTGTGGCATTTCTTTTTACTGGCTTAATTTAATTATGGCATGTAGTTTTCTGCTCATTTCTCTGAAAGCTGGGGGAAAATGGGCTAAATCATCCCCAACTACACGAGCAATCACTCTAACGAAAGTAATTCTTCCAAAGATTATAAAACAGTAGTTCAGCTACACTCAATGCTCTTGATATGTGGGGCAAGCATAGGTCATTAGATCTTAAAACCTATTCCCAGATGCACAGATTGTTAGCAAACTTCAAAATAAGCCAATCCTCATAAAGATTTTGTGGAAAAAATGGAAAAAAGAAATTGAAAACAATCTGTATTGCAACAAAATATTTTTTAAATTAATGTTTATTTATTTATTTTTTAAGGGGGGCGTGCAGAGAAAGAGAAGGAGACAGAGAATCCCAAGCAGGCTCTAGGCTGTCAGCACAGAGCCCGATGTGGGGCTCGAACTCATGAACTGAGATCATGACATGAGGCAAAGTCAAGAGTGAGGCACTCACTGTAATTTTGAAAGAAATTATGCCAAAAAGAAAACATCTTGCATATCTTATTAAAAGTTAGTTCCAGGGCGCCCGGGTGGCTCAGTCGGTTGAGCGTCCGGCTTCGGCTCAGGTCATGATTTCACGGTCTGTGAGTTTGGCCCCCGCATCGGGATCTGTGCTGATGTCTCAGAGCCTGGAACCTGCTTCAGATTCTGCATCTCCCTCTCTCTCTGCCCCTCCCCTGCTCACACTCTGTCTGTCTCTGTCTCAGAAATAAATAAACATTAAAAAAAATTTTTTTTAAGTTAGTTCCATTTATTACTCCCAAAATAATAAAACAATACAGCCTACAAATATAGGCTTTTATCAAAATGTTTGTCAGCCACTTCATCTACAAAAATGAAGGCAAAAGGTATAACTATTCATGTTTCACTGCCTGGTCATACTATTTATCTTAGCAATTTATTATTCTCAAAAGGGCTAAAGTTACACTGGATTTATGAAAATAATATTTTTGTTCTACTCATCACAGAAAAATTTTATACTTGTGAATTTATAATCATTACAGTCAGTGACTAGAAAACAGGGATATTGAATTTTTCATCCCAAACTTGACTTATATGGTAAATAGATCCTGGTCATTTGCCAAATCAAGTTGAAAGGACTTCCTGAAGTTTGAAAGCTGTCTGATCAATAGATCCCCTTAGTGAGATCAAGGGAAGCTAGATCCGGAAATCCTAAAGACCTGGGTTGGGCTTTGGCTTTGCCATTTACTAAGTGATCTTGGATATGTATCCTAATCTGTGTTTTCATGGTAATTACCTAATTTTCAGAAAGGCAGAATACATGTGGCACAGGCTGTGGAGAGAATTGAATTGGATTATGTTCCCGTCACCTGACTCATAGTAGATTCTTGATTGGCTCATTCTTTTTTTCCACCTTCCTTGGTTGACTAAGATTTGAAAGACCTAAATGGAATTCTAGGTCCCCCACTCTGTTCCCTATGTGGGGTAAACCACTTCAGCTCTCTCTAGATCCCTCATTTGTAACAACAGGACCACATTTCCATTTTTTAGCAGCCAGTTGCTGGGATTCCGTTCCATCTCAGCCATGACAGCTCATGTGGAAGCGGAAGACTCGTGTGCTGGGCACACATGCCTGGGTCTCTGTGTGCGAGGCTGCACACTAGAGGCACATATTAGTTTCCTAGGGTGATCGTAAATTATCACAAAGTGGATGGCTTAAAAGAGTAGAACAGTTCTCTCAGAGTTCTGGAGGGTAGAAGTTCAAAATCAAGATGTTGGCAGAGCCGTGGTCCCCTGAAACGCGTGGGGAACACCCCTTCTTGCCCATTCCAGCTTCAGGTAGCCACTGGCCATTCTTGGCATTGTTCGGTTCATAATTATAGCCCTTCCGTCCCTGCCTCCCATGTCACATGATATTCTCCCTGTATGTCTTCACGTTGTCTTCCCTCTGTGCACATTTATGTGTCCAAATTTTACCTTTGGTGAGGACACCAGTCAATGGATTAGGGCCCACTCTAATCCAATCTGACCTCATCTTACCTCGACCTCGTTACTTCTGCAAAGACCCGATTTCCAAATAAGGTCACATTCACAGATCCTCAGAATTAGGGCTTGAATATATCTTTTTGAGAGACACAATTTAACGCCCAACCAAGGGGGAATACAGTGGTTACAAAAGGCCCTTGGGGGGCTCACAACCAGAGAGATAGGCTCAGATAGCAAAAAGACCACATTCAGAGGCACAAGCCCCTGGTTCTTGTGCCCTGGGAGTGATACTTAGGCACTGAACGCCAACCCAGGAGGGAGACAGCACCTGAAGCTGACAAAGCATATTTTCCTTTTGCAAATATCGTTATCTTCATTAAAATAACACAATTTTTAAAATTCAAGCAGAAGAATAGGACCACACTGGGACCCTAGCATCACTCCTCGGAGGTGAATTTTTTTGTCACATAATTTTTTTTTATTGAAGTATGCCATAAAATGTATGCTTCCAAATGTACAATTTAGTGGGTTTTTTTTAACATGTATGTTCACAAAATTGCAGAATCATCACCACTATCCGATTTCAGGACATTCCATCATCCATCGTTCAGGATCACTCGACGCTCCCCTCCCCACCCCTCCAGCAATCACTAATCCACTCTCTGAAAATCTGTAGATTTCCTGTTATGGATACTTCCTATAAATCGAGTTGTACAATATATGACCCTTTGCATCTGCCTTCTTTTACTTATAATGTTTGCAAGGTTCATTCATGTTTATACACCTGATAGCTGGATAACATTGCCCTCCGTGCATGCACCACATTACATCCATCCATTAGGCAATTGATGGACATTTGGTTGTTTCTACTCTTTGGCAACTGTGAGTAATGCTGCTACGAACATTCTCATAGTAATTTTTGTGTGGACACATGTCTTCCGTTCTCTTGAATGTATACCTAGGAGCGAAACTGCTGGACCATATGTTCACTTTATGTTTAACTTTTTGAGGAACTACTGAAATGTTTTTCAAAACAGCTGCATCATCTTACAATCCTGTAAGCGATGAATGATGGCTCCAATTTCCCTACATCCTCAACAACGCTTGTTACTGTCCGTCTTTTTGATGATAGGCACGCTGGTGGGGGGATGTGGTATCTCAATGAGGTTTGATAGGGAAATGATTTGCATTTCCCTAGTGACTAATGATGTTGAGCATCTTTTCATGTGTTTATGGGCCATTTTTGTATCTTCTTTGGAGAAATGTCTATTCAAATCCTTTGCCTGCCTTTTAATCAGGTGCGGAGCGTTTTTGCTCACACAGATTTTGAGCCCAGAAATTAAAATTCAGAAAGGGAGATCTGGAAAAAAAAAAAAGTGCAGGACAGACAACATGAGCTAGAGTTTTCTCTGAAAGCGTCTTCACTCACTAATGCCTCACCTCCTCCCTCTGTGCCCGGGCCACCATGAAGTCAGGTCAGGAGTTAAGATGGAAAGAACCCAGCCCAAAGATGAGCCCAGCGCAAATGCTGTGAAGGAAACAGAAGTGGGTAGAGTATTGTTATCTCTTTGAGTGGGGAGTCAGTGTCACGTGTTCATTTCAGTTTTCTAGGATACCACTGTCTTGTCACTCTGCCTCTGGTCTGTTGTCTGCCATGGGGTGAGGACACTGCGTCTCCACCAATCTCAGGAAGCAGTCATCAGCCACAGTGGTGATGTCTGTTACAAATCATCCCCCAAAGCAAATTGCCGTGATGAAATGCTGTCCAGTACTGTGCGAAGAGATCTTTCAGCCAATTCGAGTGGCAGGGATGGTGACAGATTTTGTGACTGTGGCCCAAGCAGACTGACTATAACCCATGAATCCTCTGCCCACTCTGGCCCCTGTGTCCCACAGACTTATTTCTATGGTGGAATGATGTCTTGTTCTATTAAGTACGTGTTGAGATCTCTCAGATGCTGTGTTATGGGACATGTGGATTCGAGGTCATAGAGTCTCAGCCAGAACTGTTGCCCGAAGGAAGGCACTAAAACAAGAAAGGAAGTCTCACAGTCTAGTCAGCTGTTCTGTGGCCACTAAAGAAGAAGGACAGTCCTAGGCAGGGTGATGGGTTGGCTTTTTGTTCCCCCATCACATTCCTGGTCTTCTAACTGGCCCTAGAGAGAGAAATATAATTTTCAAAATAATTGTCAAAGGGTTGAAGCTTGACTAGCTCCTGCTGCTTTGACAACAAGGAGCAGAGAAAGTCACCTACTTGAAACTCAACGACCTTCCAAAGGTTTTGAAGTTCTTACTGAGTCTGGTAGAGTGGAAAGTTCTATAGGCACTCCTGGGTAAAACAAGTCAGGAGTGAAGGGTCTGAGTGAGTGGGCACAAGACAGAGGAGCCCACTGGCCTCTGGGTGGGAGAGTCTAATGTCTACACCAACAAGTCATTGCTGCCATGTTGAATTGCTACTTTAACTGCGGTAGACGCCGCGTCTCTTCCTCCTGTGGATTTGTTTCTGAGCAGCTCTTTCTTGCCATGGTCTCCTATCAACCTTTAAATGATTAAAACATTCTTTTTAGTGGGACGAGTACAAAGCACCTAGATTTATGTTGTTTTCAGCCACTCAGTTTGTAGTAATTTGTTACAGCAGCAGCAGCAGCAGGAAACTAATATAGATTCATTCTCATATGGTCCCTGTGGCCGGAAATCTAAGATGGGTTGGCTTTGCTAAGCTCCTTGTGCAGATTCTAGGGAAGAATCCATTTTCTTGTTTTTTCCAGCTTCTAGGGCCACCTATCCTCCTTGAATTGTGGCACCATTCTGCATCTTCAAAGCCAGCCGTGTAGCATCTTCAAATCTCTGTCTCTGTCTCAGTCTCTCTCTCCCTCCCTCCTTCTGTCAGCCCATCATCTCTTTCTTTTTCTGATGATTTTAACTCTCCCTTATAAGGACACATGTGATTGCAGTAGGTCCATCCGGATAATCCAGGGTAACTTTCCCGTCTGGAGATCCTTAACTTAACCCTATCTGCATAGACTCTTTTGCCCTGTAAGGTGACATATTCATGCATTACAGGGACTAGGAAGACAAGGACATTTTAGGGACGTCTACTGTTCAACCAGCCAGTCTCTCCGAACTGAACACCAGGGGATTTGGGGACTCTTCCCCTGCAAAAGAGTTTGTTTCTTGCTTAGAAAGCAGACCGAAGAAAGACCTTCTGATGAGTACATGATGAAAGGATGCTTAGATACCTCATCCTTGCCTTGGTTGGTCCTTCTCACCAGAGGCGGTAATCAGCCCTAAAACCAATGCAAAGCCCTCAACACGCTCTGTGTCTGTGAAAAGCACCTAGGGTATGGTGTCAGCTCCAGCTGTACCATTCACAGGCCACATGACCTGGGGCAGTCACGATAGCTACTATTTTATTAACCCACTTAGGGGTCAATATCTTTCATACCACAAAAGGTGACCGGGAAGAATCATTCTGAAATAATTTACATGAAGGGGCTTTTAGAAATAAAATGCCAAATAAATGTGGCTCGTTCAGGGTTATCTCCTTTGTCCTGACCACACCCCTATGCTTTAGGGGAAAGGCATGTGTCTCTCGTTCCGTGGTGGAGAGAAGCAGAGTCGGAGAACCAGGGTGGAGATCAGTTGGCCAGCCACTTGGCCTTTCCATGGTGGGACACTGGTGGGGAGAGGGCGCGTTTGTCCACCAGCAGCCACAGTTGTAAGAGGCAGGTGCATCCCGTGAAAAGTGCCGAGGGTGCCCCACAACCAAGCTTCCCAGATTGCTGCTTTGAATACGAGTGGGTGGAGCTCTCCGGGGATGGCGTCCAGGAGAAAACACGTGGGCGGGGCCTACCTAAAATCTTAGTTGTCTTCTTAGAGTTTTTGTAGGCAGTGGATGCTCCAAAGATGGTCATTTGGTGTCAAACCACAAACAACAACTGAGGCAGAGATTTGAGACTCTGTGCAAAATGGACTCACACAAAATGGAGGTGCGCTTTGATGCAAAATATCCGGGAGAATGAGGCCAGGTAATTTAGAAGAGATCTTGGTCATCTGAGTCTGAGAAAATGAAAGGGTGAGTAAGGAAGTCCAAATTGTAGTAAACAAGAATACTCTGTAAGGAATTGGCTGCTTTTACCAACTGGCTCTGCCTTAAGCATCAGCTCTCCCTGTATCACCAACATTTCTCTTCTCTGTCCCTCGTCAACCCCCAACCAAGGCGTTAAATCCTTTATCGGTTCTGTCCCTCTGAGTCCCAGATGTGGTCTGGGAATCCGTCGCAAGTGGGTCACAAAGTGAACTGTGGAGTCTTGAAGATGCAGGGTTTCATAAAATCACTGACAGTGATCAGATTGGGGTCTCCTCTGATCTCAGGGGGAAACCATTGATGTATGATGACCAGGCAGAGATGGGCCCCTGACAACCAAAGAGGAGGAAACAATGAGGAACGTGGCAAATGAGAAGTGTCTTCCAAGAGAATGATAGCAAAGGCCCTCGAGGAAATAAAGACCCTGCCCATTTTTGTAGAACGGACCCTCTGTATGACCCTCCTGATAAGCTAAGTGTATAAAATGAGGGCTGTCTGATTACTGTTTCCAGAAAAATCATACAGAAGAAAAACACTTAATTCCTACTTTTTCCCTAAGAACTTGTGCATAGTTATAATTCTAATCAAAACCACCATCAATAGAAGATTCTATAGTCTTACTTTCCTAGTTTCCATTTCAGTTTTCAATATAAAGTCCCAACAACTATACCTTTCTTTTCTTTGTATATTTTTTGCTGTTCAGCATGAAGTTTTGGTCCCCCTTGTATGTCAGGGGATTCCCTCATGGGCTCTCCCCAACCTAAGGAGGGCTTCCTGCACTCTGTCTTCCCTGCCCATGATCCAGTGTGGGAGACATGGCCACCTTGGCGTGTCACCAGCTCATACCTCTTGGAGGTAAGAAGTCTGCCACAGCTCCACGTAACATATCCTGCCTCAACCAGGTTCAAGGGCAGGACAGAGCAGGGAGAGGCTTCTCTCTCATTTTACCTCCACTCGTGTCTTTTGCTGACATCCTCTAAGGATTGGAAAATACAGCCAACCCCTAGTTGTAAGGGAGGCTGGAAAAGTGGATGTCTGGCACTTGCAAACTCTGTTGTGGAGAGTAGACTGGTTTAAAAAAGAAAACAAAACAGGTAGAGAATGCCCATGGGTAGTGAGTCAATAATGTGGCCATCTTGTTTTTAGTATTGTTATCATTGCATCGTGGAAATGCAATCAGATAAATTACTTATTCTGAAACTTAGTATTCTATTGCCCATTCACTCCAGATGGTGGGTTCCACACATTGCCATGATTACATAGGGAATCTCCCTTGCTTCACTCTTTATAATCCACACCCAAATCCTTCTGCCCCATGGGAGCTACAAAAGGCACAAAGGACAATCCGGAAAGGCCACTTATTGCCAATAGCAACCATAAAGACTAATAACCTAGGTTATATGGTAGGGAAAGCCACATGCGGGCAAAGCATCTTTGAGGAGACCCGATTAGGGTTGGGGTTAGGGGGTGGGGAATGTGGAAGGTCCTATTTTGACCTCCTCAAATCTCAGCATTAGAACCAGGAGGGGTCTCAGACCATCTCATTCAAGTACCTCACTTTGTATAGGGGAGAACTGAAGGTAGAAAGTGAATTAAGACCCCATGATTCTGAATGACATGAAGCTTGGTCCTGTCAGTGGCCACTCAAGTCAGGCTACTGGCCTTGAATTTGCCACCTTAGACTTCCAAAACAACCAACTGTTTTTGCCCTTGACCCTGAAGTCGAGCTGCCCTTTGGGTCCACAGACTTAATCCACTTTAATATCCTTTTAATTTTGCTTAGTTTCTAATGCACCAAGCTCCTAAGAAAGGTTTGCTTATTTGTCTTGACAGCATTGTAGCCTTTTCACCTCCATGCAGTGTCCATAAAAAAAAAAAAAAAAAAAAGACATGAAGAAAGATCTAGAAGCAACCTTGGGTTAAGGCAAACATAAACTGCACTTTCCGGCCTCAAAGCAAAATGGTGGCCAGTCACCGTTATGTTCTGTCATGGCAGATTCCTGGTCTTTGCCATGTTGTGCTTGACATGTCGTCCCTTCACCTCAGTCTCCCATAGAATCTATAATTTTTCACCTTTTAAACGCAAGGGGCAGGATGAGACTATGTCAGACTACATCAAACAGGGAGAAATCCCAGAATGCCTCTGATGTCCCGAATGCATAAGGAAAATTCCTTTACCCTTTGTGCCTCCATTTCCTCATCTATAAAATGGGCATTTTTGGGGCGCCTGGGTGGCGCCGTCGGTTAAGCGTCCGACTTCAGCCAGGTCACGATCTCGCGGTCCGTGAGTTCGAGCCCCGCGTCAGGCTCTGGGCTGATGGCTCGGAGCCTGGAGCCTGTTTCCGATTCTGTGTCTCCCTCTCTCTCTGCCCCTCGCCCGTTCATGCTCTGTCTCTCTCTGTCCCAAAAATAAAAATAAACGTTGAAAAAAAAAATTTTTTTTTTTAAAAATGGGCATTTTTATAGTGGCCATTGACATTTTCCCCCACCTTCTTTAGACTAGGTGTAATTTACAATCTCCTGTCTAGGATTCCATGTCTGTATTATGAGCTACTTGAATCTAAAACATAGTTATGTTTGAACTTTAGTTGTTCTGTCTCCTACTTCATATCAGTTGTATCTGCCTCTAAGTGCCAGAAAAAATGGGGTTTTACATGGTCATTACTAGACCTCTTACCCACTCGCGAACAGAATGACATTGCTTCTAATAGATGCCCACTGCCTTAATGTTTTTTAATTTTTTTAATGTTTATTTATTTATTTTGAAAGAGAGAGAGAGTTTTAGCAGGGGTAGAGCAGAGAGAGAGGGAGAGAGAGAAAGAATCCCAAGCAGGCTCGGTGCGGCCAGCACAGAGCCCGACGCGGGGCTTGAACTCACAAACCATGAGATCATAACCTGAGCTAACACCAAGCGTCGGACGCTTAACCGACAGAGCCACCCAGCCACCCCAGAGTTTTTAAAAGGTTGTTAAACAGCAGAGACAGAAGCTCAATTTACCAAAGTAAATACCTACAAATAAATACACGCAAAATAAATACAAACTCCCACTGCAAGTGGCAAGTTGCTGAAAAGTAGTGTGTGATAATTAGGAAATAATAATTAACATTAATTAGGTATTTTCGTTTACCAGCCTCTGGTTTAAACACTCCATCTGTACTGTTTTGCCTACTTGCTCTAACAACTTTTTCAGGTGGATATTATTTTATTATGTCCAGTTTATAGACGAGGAAACTGAGGCATAAGGAGTTAAGGAATGTTCCCAAGGTGAAGCAGTTAAGGAGTAGAAAATCTTGGGGCGCCTGGGTGGTTCAGTGGGTTAAGTGTCCGACTTCAGCTCAGGTCACGATCTCACGGTTCGTGGGTTCAAGCCCCGCGTCGGGCTCTGTGCTGACAGCTCGGAGCCTGGAGCCTGCTTCGGATTCTGGGTCTCCCTCTCTGTCTCTCTGTCTTTGTCTCTCTCTCTCTCTCTCTCTCTCTGCCCCTCCCCCACTTGTGTGTGCACTCTCTCTCTCTCTCTTAAAAATAAACATTTTTTTAAAAGGAAAGAAAAGAAAATCTACTCTTCCAGCCCTGTCTACTCCAGAGACACGGTCCCACTAACCAGGGTCTGTGACAGTAACCAATCTGACGAAACGGATTTAATCAGCATTGTAACAAAAAAATGAAATGGAATAAAAAGGAACAAAATCTTTCAGTGTAGAGTATATGATAAAGAAGAAAGAATTACTCCACGAAACTTTTGGTTTGAGTTTACGCACACACTCACACGTGAATCACACACTTGTGTGTGAACATGTCCACTGAGCCACCATAAAAAATATATTTCTTATTGTGAGATGTCATTAAAAAAGTTGAACAATAGTAAACTATATGACTTCCCTTTTTAACAAATGGATTATGCTTTATTTTCACGGCACATGGGTGCCATTTTCACGGCCTTGCTTTCCATTTATGGTGAAGGAGGCGGTATTAATTGATTTCAAGCAAACTCCCTCTGCAAGTGGCAAGTTTAACACCAGCCCTGTCCCAGCTGTGTGACAACGTGTCTAAGACCTCAGGCTCTGGGATCAGAATGAGTTTAAACCCCGGCTCTCGAACTTCTCACTTGCGAACGTTGGGCAAACTTCCTAGCCTCCTTGATGTCAGGTTCCCTTAGAACGAACACCTCCCTTGCGGGAGCTCTGGCCAAGACTGAAGGTGATGACGCTCGTCACATGTCTGTCAGAAAGCCTGGCACTTAGGGAGCCTTAGAGATAACAGCACCTCTCGACCCCTTGACCACACCCTTCACTCCAGAACAGGTGTGCCTGGAAAGTGGTGGCTTTGAATTCTGCGGTGTCTGCCCGAGAAGCCCAAGACCTCTCAGCCCACAGCCGGGAGGGATGGGGAGGGTAGAGGGAGGTGACTCCTGGCGTCACAGATGTGGTCTTCTTCACGGCGTGGCCCTTCTGGTTTAGCAACAGCCATTACATTATCCCTGCAGGTGCAAGTGAAACAGCCTACTTTGCTTGACAAGCCCTGAGCAATCAGTCGCTCGAAAAGAAGAGCTGTTCTTTAATGGATAGAGAACATTCTAGAAATAGCGTCTAAAACCCTGAAGATTTTCTAACTCTAAATCCCTTCCGGCTTCCTCGGGATTAGGCCATTCTCCTCCATCCTAATAAATGGAAAGAACGGCTTTTTTCAGGCTTTAATGGGGTTGAGACATCTTCTTCCCTAATAAGACTCCCAGTAACCCTGAAAGTTCCCCAGGGGGGACCAGCAGAGTTCCCCACGGGGCACCCTTACCTAGTGCTGACAGTCGGCACCTCCAGAGAAGTGGCTCATGGCTTTGTGACCTTGCCTTTCGGCCAGGCCTCACACATCACAGGACCCTGGTCAGCCTACTTGGCGGAAGTGGCCAAGCCACCAGGAACCGGAGGATTTCGGTGCAGAAAGCGACAGCAACCGGCTTTAGTAGAATGCTCCAGGGCTTACAAAGATGCTTTGTGTATATTGTCTCACGTACCCTTGCTGGAAAATGCCCCTTGGTTAAACTGGACAGATACTGTCAGTTTATGTCAAGAAGATGTCAAGGTCAAGAAGATGAGAGGGTGGGGCGCCTGAGTGGCTTAGTCGGCGAAGCCTCCGACTTCAGTTCAGGTCATGATATCACGGTTGGTGGGTTCGAGCCCCACGTCAGGCTCCACCCTGACAGTGGGGAGCCTGCTTGGAATTCTCTCTCTCTCCCTCTCTCTCCGCCCCTCCCCTGCTTGCACTCTGGCTATCTCTCAAAATAAATAAATAAACTTCAAAAAGTAAGGTCAAGGAAGAGTAAAGGGAGCCAGGCTTTGGTGTCCTTGTGGGATATGGGAGGAATTACCTACCCTCCCAGGGACCCACATGCCTTAACAAAAGGCAGTAATGACTAAACCCAGTGTGAGGGTTTTTTTTTTTAATCTTTAATGTGTATTTATTTTTGAGAGACAGAGAAAGAACACAGGGAGGGGGAGGGGCAGAAAGAGAAGAAGACACAGAATCCAAAGCAGGTTCCAGGCTCCGAGCTGTCAGCGCAGAGCCCGAGGCGGGGCTTGAACTCACGAGCAGTGAGATCATGACCTGAGCCAAAGTCGGTCGCTCAACCGACCAAGCCACCCAGGCGCCCCCAAACCCAGCATGAGGTTTGAGTGAGCTAACCTTTAGCGTATCGTAGGTGCTCGATGAATCTCGGCCACCAACTCCCCCCTCGCTTCCTCTCCCTCCCCGACTGGACTCCAGAGCCTGCATGCTTCGCTCAGTGCTGCCGAAAGGGTCGATCTGCTGCTTGCAAATGATTAATACTGCGCTCTTTGAAGAGAGGGACAAAGACAGCCGCTCTTGTACTTTTCACAGGAGGCCTCGGGGATGAATGCAGAGAGGGCAACCGAGTTCAGAGAAAACAAAAATAATTAACTTGGTGATTGATCTGGGCAGCTGGCAGCCCACCAGTGTGTGAGCTGAGACCAGAGAAGCAGAGCCACCTAGAGTCGGGCAGGGTTTGCTGGGGACCCGGGGTCTCCGTCGGATGACGACTGATCGACCACTGACGGATAAACGCACGGCTCTCCAATACCAAGAAAAAGCTCCTGCCCCCTTCCCAGGGAGAAAATTAGACGCGAGAAAGAAGGACATTTTTAAAACAGACTCAAAACAAAACAGACCAAAACTCCTTCGATCTTTGCCAACAGATTCGAAAAGGAAGGCTGCTTGTCACCTCAGAGAACTGTAAAAAGCAAAGATAGGTGGGCAAGAAAATCTCCCAGCAAGAAAACCTTCCTCAAACAGTAGACAGCCAGGGTCTAGAAAACCATTCTAGAATCACTTCTTTTACGTACCCTGGTTCCTTCTTGTCTCAAACGTAATTTATGCCGATAAAAATAACATTGGCCCAGGGGGGCCTGGGTGGCTCAGTTGGTTAAGTGTCCGACTTCCACTCAGGTCATGATCTCGTGGTTTGTGGGTTCAAGTCCCACGTCGGGCTCTGTGCTGACAGCTCAGAGCCTCGAGCCTGCTTCAGACTCTGTGTCTCCCTCTCTGTCTGCCCCTCTCCACTCACTCTCTCAAAAAAAATAAACGTTAAAAAATTAAAAAAAAAAATAACATTGGCCCAGACTGCCAGTCCATCTCTAAAGGTATTCTCAAAACCTGTCTTCTTGTCAAAGAGCAATATTTTGTCCCCGCCGGTGCCCTAGCAAGCATGGGCACTTGCTCAATGCCCAGGTCACCCCAGCGTGGACCATGAGATAGAGGACAGTCAGATAATGGAAGCACTTATCTTTCCTCGGGGTGAGTCTGGGTTCAAGAATCCCAGAGCAGACGCATTTGGGAGTATCACTATCATTTTTCTCCATTTTGGAACGCACAAGGAAATCTCTTTTTTGGTCTTTTAATGTAAAGTTAATCAGAAGCTGCCCTGGAGGAGTGGGAAAGAGCTGGCGATGTGTTCAAGGACAGAGTCCTCCCCTGACCTCACGGCTGGTCCAGAGGACTCTGTGTGGCTGGAGGACAAGGTGCCTCTTGGGGCTGGCATTCCAACAGCAACGTGGGGCCAACACTTTGTGATGAGGCACCTGATTGGATTGTGAGACAAATTTAAAAATAGACAGCAAAGATCTAGCAAAGGAGAAATCACAACATAAATTGGCTTTTGCAATCCAACTGTGATAAACAGTGGGAAGTAATGGAAATGTAATTGTGGAGCCCTTGGATGAGGCATTAAACTTTGAACAGAAAGGATTCACATTAGCAAACACCAGTATGATCCTTGGAAGGAGGGAGGGTGATATCGATTTGATTAGCTTTACTGTTCCAGTCCTGCTTACAAAGTTTCCTCCAAATGACTGCAAAAGGGGTTGGGGATAGGAGGAAGTTATCCAGCAAAATCTCCTCTTGCAGTTTGAAGAGACGAGAGCCACCAGCCCCTCAGTCCTATGTAGGTCACCCGCAGGTATCAGAAATCCACATAGGTTCCAAATCGCTTGGTTTCGTCATACAACCTACGTAGCGTGAAGGTGCTATTCGTTTTAATCCTGACTCCGCCACCTGAGTACGCACAACCTTGGGCAAGGAATGTAATCTCTTTAAGCTTCAGGCTTCTCATCTACGAAACGGGGATCATAGCTTCCGGAGCGTAAGGCTACTTTGAGAACTAAATGAGAGACGACGTGTAAAACATTCAGTGATCCTGCCTGGTAAAAAGAAGGCATCCATCAGTGCTCAGTACTGTTTTCCAGTTTTGTGTGGCATTAAATGACAGATTCTTTGCTGCTTCCTCAATTTCCTTTCATCTCCCTTTGATAGGATCCTCTTGGGGACTGACATTTTCTCCCTGATGCAATCAGTGCTGGAGAGGACATGTCTGTTAGTCACAATTCAAGGAGTCACAACCCTGTGCCCCAAGAAGGCCACAAAGAGAGAGACTGATCCCAACTGCAGTAATCAGAGATGGGGAGTGAGAATGGCCACAGCTGAGACTAGACTTTCGTCTATCCCAAACTCGCCAGGATCTCAGGATTGCCCTTGCCACCCGCACTGACCTCCAGCCCTTCCCTGGCTTTGAGTTCATGAGTCCTGTGCCAGGCTTTAGAGCCATCAGTCCCCACCCCGAACACAGGCCAATGGATGTGTGCCCAAAGGGGCCCGAGACATTCAAAATTTGGAGCCAGAGGAGACTAACGGCTACCCGCATCATTTAGGAATGCTCTGGGCTGCAAATAACAGAGAAGACTGTGGACAATAGGCTAAACCATAAGAAGGACTATGCTTTTCGCACATAACATGAAATTGCTGATAGGAGTGATTTATTGATTCAGCTGTCCAGAAGTGCCATCCAAAGGCCTAGATTCTTCCTTCCCTCTCTTCCAACCTTAGCAAGCTTGACTTGCATCCTCAAGTTTGTCACCTCAGAGGGAGCCTTGTTCCTCAGCTGGAGCTGAGTCCCACCATAGGCTAGGGGCTTGAACAACAGGAATTTCTTTTCCGGAAGCTGCAAGTCTGAGGCGAGCATGGTTGGGGCTCTGGGAAGGGCTCTCTTCCCGACTTGTAGACAGCTGCCTTCTTGCTGTGTGTTCACATGGCCTTTCCTCAGAGGCCTGGCCTCAGAAGCCAGGATTAAAAGGTGCGTGTTCCTGGAGAGAGAGACAGAGATGTCTCTGACTTCCTTTTCTTGTAATACTGTCAGATTAGGATCCCACCTTGGGGTCAATTGATTAACCTTAATTAATTAACCTTAATTACCTCCTAAAAGCCCTATCTCCAAATACAGTCACATTGGGGGTTAAGAATGGGAGGTACACATTACGAGGGGGACACCATTCAGTCCGTAGCCAGGAGGGGAAGTGGTTGCCATAGTCTAGGCATTGCCTCTCAGGTAGGAAGGAGGAAAGGAATACAAAAAATATGTCCCTTTTTCAAGAAACAACTCTTTGACGGACTTCCATTGATGTCCCGGGGTCGTCCCTGGCTGCAAGGAAGTCTTAGAAGTGAGAGGCAGGTGGCTGAGGAAGAAGTGGTTGGGATTGGCTGGGTATGCAATACACCAAGATCGATGTACCTGTTTACTGTGACTTTCCTGAGAATCGTGAGATGGCTAATCTTGCAGAAGGGCTTTCATCGTTTTGCTCATGAGTCTGTAATGAGAGTCATTTTTGTCTTTGAGGAGTTCTTGACAGATTAGCAAAGAATCCCTCCCAGACACTATATTAATTAGCGTTTGCTACATAAAAACAAACACACAAACAAACAACCCCTCCCAAAGGAAGAAAACTGGCCCGCCTGCACTTCCGCCACATTTTACTGGCCAAAGCAAATCATGTGGTCATCCCAGATTCAAGGGGTGGGGAAGCAGCCACTACCTGCTGGTGGGCAAAGGTGCAGAATCCCATTGCCAAGATCATGAGGAATGCAGGGGTGGGGGTGGGGGGGGGATTGTGGCCATGTTTATAATCCATCACAGGTCACGTTAGAGGAAGCATGTTGAAAAAATGCGTAAGAGTAAGAAGGATGCTCCAAATCCGTATTTTGTTGAATTATGTTAATAACCACTCCCAAAGCAAATTAAACATCCTCCACTATGTCAAAAAAAAAAAAAAAAAAAACTAAAAAGAAGCTCCAAGTTCCATAACAAGCTACTGGAATTGGGCCCAAACTCTGTTAAACCTTCATGTACGTGCCTTGCGTCAAAGCAAAAATGACAAGAACGTTGATGAATATTACTTGTTGAAAATGAATGTAGGACTCTGGGGGAAAACCGGAAATTCATGAGCAGCTTCATTAAGTGATCAACAAGCACTGAATGCTATTAAAACTGCATGAGCCAGTGCCTTGAGCGAAAACAGATCTTTCTTCTCGTGTCCGCACCCGATTGGTACTTGAGAAATGTAAGAGCCAGACCGTGATGACATTAGCTTTCTGGCCGTGATGTGCAGGAAGTCTCTCCCCCGAGGATGGTAGAGACACAGGGAGAGGGGTGGAGGTGATCCAACCCCATTATTCTTAATTAAAGTCGCTGCTGATGGACTCGTGACCTTAAGGAGAACATCTCTGACCTTTCCATGACTAGGCTCGAACCTGTAACTCTAATTAATATTCCTCATAGTTCTTCTGCCAGTTCTTTCTAATCGCATTTCAGAGTCGTATGCTGATCTTTTGGAGGCCAGTTCCCTTAGGCTTTCAAAAATAATCAGCATCAGATTCCCATGGGCATCAGGCATCACCTTGTCTGCTTTATTCCCAGCGTGACTGCATTCATTAAAATTCACTGCAAGTTCCCAAACAGATATGTTCATGTACTTGGGGATTCCAAGATAGACCGGCATACCTCTCCTTTGGGATAAGCCACGTAAAAATACCATGTATGTGGCTCAGAATGGGAGAAGGCTGTCAGAAATCGTCTCCTTTCAGAAGAAAGCGAAGTTTCTTGACATTCTTTGGTATTCCCCAATGTGAGAACAGTCAGCATGCCGGACAGAATCCCTGTTGGGAGAAGAATAAGCAGGCCCTGGTCCTGCCTGCCAACAAGTATGGCCCTGCCCCCAATTCCCACTCCCAACAAGTGGGAATTCTGCACAGAAGGAGCCAGAGATCCATGCAGACCACGAAGCTGTCCTGCTGGTCTACCCCCCTCCACCCACCCCCCCCAGACTCCTTCCAGGCTCAGGTCTTCCCAGGGAGGCTCCCAGGCAAGTTTTTATACAACTTTGGACAATTAGTTTCGTACGCAGATAATGAGAGATGCGTAAGTCCTCAACTCCTATTCGTGGGTTGTTTTTTAAAACTATTTTCTGAGATGCTGGCCTGGACTCAAGGTTGAAGATCAAAAACAGAATCCAGGTCAACTGAGACCAGAATTTAAAAAATAGTACATCCACCATGCTTCAGGGAGTATGTCTCTTAGGTCCTACTATGTGCAAAGCTGTCCCTGGAAGGTGCTCAGAGGGAAACACCCTGCTTTTAAGGAACTTCCCGTCTACGCGGAGAAATAAAACACCAACAGAGAAAGTAACTCTCAACGACCATAGCTAAAATGTCTCACCCGTCATTTACTGAGTCCCTGCCACCTGCCACGATCTGCATTGGGCACATGGCTCATATTCCAACGGCTAGTCATCCCAACAGCCTCATTTTAAACTGAAGAGACCACCCCGCAAAAAAATTAGGTAAGATGTCCGGGGGCCACAGCGCTGGGGAGAGGCGGATCCAGGAATCAAACTCTGCTCAAGCTCACTCTAGATTTTCTCCACACGAGACAACGAGTGGCATTAGCCGAGTGGAAATAACAATGGAGAAGTCGGTCCAGGTTGTGCGTGTGGCCGCTGAGCTCCCGCGGCTGAGATGCTTTGCATTCATGCCTGTTGGCCTATTGCCGAGCTCGACTGTGAACCAGGCGAAGGTGACCAGAGTCGGATGCCCCAAGCGGAACAGGAAGGAGCATGTGCGATCCAGGCCCAGCCCCTCTGACTTGGTCCACCTGAGTGCTCGCCGCATTTCAGGAAGACTCCCTGTTGAGCAGGACGAATAAGCTCGAGATCTGTACGACATCGTGCCCACGGTTAACAATACTGTATTGTACACTTAAAGTTTTGTTAAGAGAGTAGAGCTCACGTTCAATGTTTCTACCACCATAAAATAATTTTTTTTTAATTCAAGCTAGTTAACATACAGTGTAGTCTTCGGGAGTAGAACCCCATGATTCATCACTTACATAGGACACCCGGTGCTCATCCCAACAGGTGCCGCCCTTAATGCCCATCCCCCATTTAGCTCATCCCCCACCCACCTCCCCTCCAGCAGCCCTCAGTTTGTTCTCGGTATTGAAGAGTCTCTTATGGTTTGCCTCCCTCCCAGTTTTTATCTTATTTTTCCTTCCCTTCCCCTACGGTCATCTGTTGAGTTTCTCAAATTCCACATATGGGTAAGACCATATGATATGTGTCTTTCTCTGACTGACTTATTTCACTTAGCTTACTACCCTCTAGTTCCATCCACGTTGTTGCAAATGACCAGATTTCATTCTTTTTCATCACCAAGTAATATAGTATTTCATGGTATATATATATATATATATATATACACACACACACACACACACACCACATCTTCTTTATCCATTCATCAATCAATGAACATTTGGGCTCTCTCCATACTTTGGCTATTGTCGATAGTGCTGCTATAAATATTGGGGTGCATGTGTTCCTTCAAAACAGCACACCTGTATCCCTTGGATAAATGCCTAGTAGTGCAATTGCTGGGTCGTAGGGTAGTTCTAGTTTTAATTTTCTGAGGAACCTCCATACTTTTCTCCAGAGTGGCTGCACCAGCTTGCATTCCCACCATGCGAAATGCGAAAGAGATCCCCTTTCTCCGCATCCTTGCCAACATCTGTTGTTGGCCGAGTTGTTAATGTTAGCCGTTCTGAGAGGTGTGAGGTGATATCTCACTGTGGTTTTGATTTGTACTTCCCTGATGATGAGCATCTTTCCATGTGTCTGTTGGCCATCTGGATGTCTTCTTTGGAAAAGTGTCTATTCATGTCTTCTGTCCATTTCTTCACTGGGTTGTTTGTTTTTGGGGTGTTGAGTTTGGTAAGTCCTTTATAGATTTTGGATACTAATCCTTTCTACATATACATATACATATACTAATCTTTTATACATATACATGTCCGATATGTCATTCACAAAGATCTTCTCCCATTCCGTCGATTGCCTTTTAATTAAAAAAAAAAAAAAAAAAAAAAGATACCCGCCCTACCTCTTCCTCCCTGTGGCATTGCATACGTCTGGGTTAAGTGCAGTGGGCCAGCATCATATCAATATGGGAAGTGTTAACATCACCAGGAGGGCAAAGAGTTTGCATCTGCCATGGCACCCCCAATTCCAGCTGGTTAATACTGGCTGCTTGGAGAACTGAGCTCAAAAGGGTTGTAGGACCACGTCAAGGCTCATCTGGGAAGAGGGCCATGCCCGTGAGCAATGTCTGCCGTGGAAGAGGGAAAAGGGAGTTGTCACATACGCACTACCTAGTGAATGATCCTAGGAGGAGGCCATTCACACCTGCGGTTCACCCCCCACCACTGCCTGTGACCTTCGGCAAGGGAATTCAACCTTTCTGACCCCCAATTTCTTCACCCGTGAAACAAGCAAGCCTTCCTCAATGATTTCTTTTGAAGATTTTTTTTTTTAAGTAACGTATGGTCTGAATACTTGTGTCTCCACGCATTTCATATGCTGAAGCCCTCACCCCCAAAGTGATGGCATTCAGAGGTCGGACCTTTCAGACGTGGGTAGTTTTAGATGACGTCATGAGGGTGGAACCCCCATGCTGGGATCAGTGCCCTTACAGGAAGAGGAAGGGCCACCAGTGAGGACACAGTGAGAAGGCAGCAATCTACAAGCCAGGAAGAGGGCCCTCACCAAGACCCAAATCTGCCAGCACCTTGATCTTAGATTTCCCAGCCTCCAGAACTGTGGGAAATAAGTGGCCAGTGTTTAAGCCCCACAGCGCATGGTATTTTGTTACAGCAGCTCAAGCTGACTAAGACAAACATACAGAGTTCTTTGCACATCGCCCTTCTCTCTAGTGTAAGCACTCAAACAAGGATAGATGTTGTTTCTCTTTGCTAATAGTGCATTCTGACTAATGCGTGCGTGAATTCTCTCGTGTCGGCCACACATAAACAAAATGCCACCGCAGCAAAACCCCGACGCGCTGAGAGAATGCAACTTCCCTGCATTATCATTCCCCGATATTAAGATGTGGGTGCCCATTAGATATGGGAGTGCCTCCGTGGGTCTTTGGAAACTGCCATGTGGCTTACTTGTGTCAAACACTGGAGGTCTCCCTCGGCTTATACAGATCGTGCCAGTCTACGGTCTCCTTTTCAGTGAGTTTCGAACATTCTCTGTAGTGCTCAGACCTCACTTGTAACACTGCGTTCTGGCCCTCCTTGTTCTCGGGCGCATTTAAAATCACCCCAACAATGATAACCTGAATCCACTGGTTCTCACCGCTGGGTCTCAGCCTCCATCAGTGCCCCCTAAGCTCTCCAGGAGACAACCAAGAATCTCAGGGACAGCGCTGTCCCGCGAGGAGCCTCCTTTGCTCCTCTTTACCGAAATACCGCCTTTCAAAACGGGCCAGACATGAGTCTGGGGTTTCTTAGAAGATGTATCCATAGGATGGTCCCAGACTGTGCTCAGAATCACGCATCCTCTTGCTGGCGGAAGCTTAGAAGAACTTAGAAACCTACAGTGGGTTTCTAGAGGAAAATATGAACTTCCCCCAGAAGAACCATTTTACGAGAATCCCGAGAGCATTCGTACGCCATAACAAGCAGGTGGAGAAACTGGGATGCTGGTTGAGAATTTTAACATCCAGCTCTGCCAGCAGCTCGCACATCCCTGGAGCCGGGCAGGCACTTGCTCTGTGCTGAGAAAGACAGACTCAGCCCCTGGACCTCTGAGGAGCGGAGTGAGTGACAGCATCCAGAGGACGTCCTCTGTGACTCAGCACAGAACAGTTTGCGAGCTCGGCAGGTGCTGAGATGCTAGGGGCGGCCCTATGCTGACTGGAATGAGGCACCTGGCCTGAAGGGCAGGTGTGAAATCAAATACCTGTAACTCCCGACGGACTAGTTTTCTAGGGCGGCTGCAACAGATTGCCACAAAGTTGGGGGGCTGAACACAACACAAATTTATTCTCTCGCAGCTCTGGAAGCCGGAAGTCTAAAATCAAGGGTCGTACTCCCCCGGTCGTCTCTGGGGGAGAGGGTTTCCTGCCCCTTCCAGTCTCTGGTGGCTCCTGGTGTTCCTCGGCTTGTGGCCGCATCCCTCCGATCTCTGCCTCTGTCTTCATAAGGCTTCTTCCTTCTGTCTCTGAGTTCCTTCCTCTTGTGACTAGGACGATTTAGGATTCGCCTGAAACCCAGGATGACCTCATCTCGAGATCTTTAACTTAATTACATCTACAAAGACCCTAGGTCCCTAAGGTCACATTTTAGGGCTCCAAGTAGACACAAAAGTGGAGGACCCTCTTCAGCCCCCTACCCGTGGCAACTGGGAAGCCCAAACTTCTAGCATCAGAGGCAGAGGGATGGGTCTGGCTGAGGATGGGAAGGGCCACGGACAAGGCAGACTTCAAGCAGGCCCCCACGGGGTCGGGGGCGGGGGAGCAGATTTTAACACACGGAGCCGGAACAGCAGGAACTCTAGGTCGGGAAGCAACTGACAGTCAGCAAGACCGTTGTGGGCCAGGCCACTGTCTGGACACAGCAATGCCCTACTTGTCGGCAGCGCACAGTTTCTGTTTGGAAGCAGACTTGTGAGTGGGATGGCCAGAGAAGCCGGAAGGGAAGGAGGCAACCGTGGAGGCCATAAATACTCGGTAGATACAGACTCAAAGGGAGGTCTCTGTAGCAGTCTGCTCGCGCTGCTGTAACAAAAATCCACAGCAGGGGGCTTAAACAATGGGCGTTGATTTCTCACAGTTCTAGAGCCTCCAAGTCCAAGGTCAGGCCTGGCCGGTTACACAGATGTCTGATGCACAACCTCCTTCCCGGTTGGGTCCTATTGGGCCAATACCCCATCAATGTGCACTGAGCCCTACGAATCACTGGGGAAGATTGTTCTCATGGAAGTGTCTCTGGAGGATTCCGGGGCCCAAGGCGCAGCTTTGGCACCGACTTCATGTGACCCGAAGCAATTCCCTCTTGACTTCGGTCAAACTCAGCGTCTTCCTCTATAAAATTAAGACGTTGAGACTGACAGTTCTTTTGGATGATCCCATGATTCATGGAGGTGGTATTGGGGACATGGTGGGTGGCGGGAGGAAGCTGCCTGGAATTAAAAATGTTCGGGGACTAAGTCACAGGCAGGTAACCAAGAAGTGGGTTGAGGTGGGACAGCCATATCATTTATCATCCAAATTAGGTCAAAATTAGGGCCCCCAGGGTAGCAGGGGAGAGATTCGTGGACTTCGTGAAAGAGGCCAGGCACCCTGAGGAGCCAGCCGTCTAGAGGAAGGCGAAAGGGCTGAGTCGGTCAATAAACACAGCCCTAAACGCCTGTAATCGTGTGTGTGTGCGTGTGTGTGTGTGTGCAACAGGCCCTTCATCTACGGTTTCACTTTCTGAGGTTTCATTTGCCTGCGGTCAACCAGGGTGTGCAAGTGGATGGTCCCCCTTCTGATGTACCATCGGGAGGTCAAGGGTACCCTAAAGTCACAGCGCCTACATCACTCACCTCACTTCACCTCATCACGTGGGTATGGTATCATCTCCCATCATCCCAAGAAGGGTGAGGACAGTGCGACAGGCTATTTTGAGACAGACCACAGTCACATAACGTTTAGTACAGTAGATTATTGTAATTGGTCTGTTTTATAATTAGTTTTTGTTCATCTCTTACCGTGCCTAATCTGTTATCATAGTACTTCCGTGTAGAAAAAAAACATAGTATGTATAGGGTTCAGACCTATTCATGATTTCAGGCATCCACAGGGGCCTCGGAAGGTACCGCCCACGGACGAGGGGGGACGGCCATATTGTGCATCTATGTTAGTTTTCTGTCACTCCTGTGACAAATTACCACACCCTCAGTGGCTTAAAGCAACACAGATTTCGCCTTCTGTGTTCTGGAGGTGAGAAGTCCTGAGATCAAGGTGTAGGGCAGGTTCCTTCTGGGCTCTCAGGGAAAATCCTTCTCCTTACTTCTTCTGGCTTATAGAGGCTGTCTACCTTCTGTGGCCTGGGGCTTGGTGGCTTTCTGACAGCCACTTCCACTTGGTCTCTCTCTCTCTCTCTCTCTCTCTCTGACTTTGACCCTCCTTCCTCACTGTTATAAAGACCTTTCTGATGTTTATAAAGACCTTTCTGGGCCCACCCAGATAATTCATGATAATCTCCCCTCTCCAAGGTCCTTGACCCGATTAAATGCAAAATCCCTTTTGCCAAGCAAGATCACCATACTCACAGGCTCTGGGAATTAGGACAGACACCTCTTCGGGAGGCCTTATTCCGATTACTGTCGCATGAATGTTTGTATTATGTACCATGTAGATAGGTGTTTCCAGACAGAAGCTGTTTGCTCTCGGCCCCCCTGGGTTGGGTGGTGCTGGGCTCACAACTGTGACCTGTTAACAGGGGCTCATCAGGGGCCACAGAGTCTTGCTGGAGGACTGGATTTGAGTTCTGTTTTGCTTCTTACGGACTACACAAACACATCCAAATGACTGATCTTTCTGGCATCAGTGGCCCAATCTGTAGATTGGGGTGATGGGAGACTCCACTTCTGTTACTATCATAATTAAGTACGTCTGAGTTTATAAAGGGCTTAGCCTGGTGCCTGGCTCATGGAAAACTTTGGCAGATGGCACTTTATTCCTCATCACGATCTTCATTTGTGCACCTCCGTAAGCATGAGTTACCACCTTCTCATGAGAAAAAATCCTGCTCTGACCTCCCGGGGCTCCTGCGTCCAGAAGGCGAAAACACGTTCCTTCTTTCTGAACCTAACACTTCCAGGCTCCAAGAGCACATCTCCCCGTCTGCCTCCTCACCCAGCCTCTGCCCAGGTTTGGATTATGCCAATGCGTGAAAATATTTGTCACGTAATCGAGGCAGCTCAGATACTCTGCAAAAGAGAGGGATCAAACCTGACATCCCGAGGACAACATTGGCCGCGTCAAGAAGCTTCCGTCACGATCCACAGTACCGAAAACTCCGTTTGACTAAGTGCAGTGTGGCTGGTGGTCCGGAAACAATCGGGCTGTTGTGAGCCTGGTTATGTCGTGCGACAGACCCGGTGCATGAAGACACTGTGCCCCGCTCCATCCCACCCCCCTGTGACTGTCCCTCCCTGACGCGCTTCTTTTTTTTTTTTTTTAATACTTATTTATTTTTGAGAGATAGAGACAGAGCGCGAGCAGGGGAGGGGCAGAGAGGGAGCGAGACACGGAATCCGAACTTGCTTCTCAGAACGAAGGCCTTTGTTGGAAGGGGAGACAGATTTGTCTCTTTCATTCTCTTGTCCTTTCTCTGTCTGTTTCTTCCTTTTTAATTAATATGCTTGATTTCTTAGAATACTTTAAGCTCTACAGGAAGACTGAGCCGAGAGCACAGGGGTTCTCACCCCCAACCGCAGGCTCCCTGTTAACATCTTGCGTCAGCGTGGCACCTGTGTTACCATGGTAACGATGTAGCTGAACTGATATTGGTACGTTATTATCACCTAGAGCCCACAGTTTACTTCAGGGTCCCCCTTTGTGCTGTACATCGTCTGGGTTTGGACAAACGTGCAATGACAGGCACCCACATTACAGTGTCACACAGAGTGTTCTCACTGCCCTAAAATTCCTCTGGGCTCTGCGTGCTCCTCCCTCCCTCCCCTTTAGCCCCTGGCAACCACTGATCTTTTCTCTGTCTCCATAGATGTGCCTTTTCCAGCGTGTCATAGAGTTGGAGTCACACAGTCCATAGCCTTTGCAGACTGGCTCCTTTTACTTAGTAATATGCACTTTTAAGTTTCCCCATGTCTTTTCGTGGCGTGATAGCTCATTTCGTTTGATTGCTGCATCATGCTCACATCCCTGCTTTATCTCCTTCTCTCCAGGTAAGAATTCTGATCCATGTTCTGTGTCCCATTCTAAACCAGGCAGAATGACCCCACTAACAAAGGAATAGCAGTTAGTCAGGGACCCCTGCCCCCTACCTTGCCCCCCCCAACACACACACACACACACACACATACACACACACACACACACACACACACACCTGTGCAGAGAGATGACACGAGAAGTCTCTACAACCTGATAGGATAAGAACCCAGCCATGAGCCCACCTGAATCACACCAAATCCAACAGAACCACATTCTAAAAGCACACATCACGCACTGTTACATTTTTTATTTCGAGGGGAGATGCTTTTCGGTAGATACACTTTCATTTGTGGCTCTAAACAGTTCATCTCAGGGCCACATGGCTGTACAGGCAAACCTTCGAAGGTTAAAGTCATTCTGGAATCAATAGCAGATGTTCTTTTACAGAAACATTAGCCTCTTCTTAAGGAGCTTGCTCTTGAGGCGCCTGGGTGGCCCAGTCGGTCAAGCGTCTGACTCTTGATTTCAGCCCAGGTCATGATCTTGAAGTTTCATGAGCTCGAGCCCTGCATCGGGCTCTGCACTGACAACGCGGAGCCTGCTTGGGATTCTCTCTCCCTCTCTCTTTGCTCCTCCCCCATTCGCACTGTCTCTGTCTCTCTCAACATAAATAAATAAGCTCAAAAAAAAAAAAAAAAGGAACTTGTCCTTGCTTGACCTAGAAGCTCCAGGGACCCAACCGATCTCTGAACTCCCTGGGGGCCCTTGAGGGGGATTTCTTCAGTCAAATTCTTCTCTCCCAGACAGTCTCCATGACTGTTCCATCAAGTGAGGGCTAAACCTTTGAAGCGGAGAAAATTGTCTCCCTGGGTGTGCAGTGGGGTGTCCAGGCAGACACGCGGCAAGAATTAGGCTTTTGACAAGTTCGTGGTCCCCACATGGCAGAACAGCCAGCCCTCCGCAATCCTACTGCTGCGTGTTCAAGTAGACTCATCAACAGGTACCTCAACACGCTGATCCAGAAGGGCTGGAAGAGAGTCCTCTGCCCCCCACAAAGCTGCCCCCGCAAAGCTTGGAATCAAGCGTGAGAGAAGAGATAGGCCTGTGGTGCCCTATGCACCCCTCACGAAGGACTCAGTGACCGGGATCAGGGACGAGCACCCTAGGGGGTGAGGTCTTTCCTCAAGTGCAAAATTCCAGAGGGCACCAAAAAACTCAAGAATCAAGGCAAATACTCTCTTAAGACAACAGATTTAAGAATGACCACGAATGCAAAAAAAAAAAAAAAAAATCATGGTGAACAAAATATCAACATTCTATTTTTTTAATGTTTATTTATTTTTTGAGGGGGGGAGGGACAGAGAGAGAAGGAGACAGAGAATCCCAAGCAGGACCCACAGCCGTCAGCGCACAGCCCTATGCAGGACTTGACCTCACAAACTGTGAGATCATGACCTGAGCTGAAACCAAGAGCCAGACACTTAACCTACTGAGCTGCCCAGGCGCCCCCAAAATATCAAGATTTTAAATAAAGGCAGAACCCAACCAGCCCTCGCATGACCCTGAGAATGCATGCCTCACTATCCCCACCCTGTTTCCAGCTCTGAGGTGAAACCATGGGTGTGAATGTGACAGTCAGGGTAGTTCCTCGAGCACAGAATCCTAACATCACTTCAAAAGCAAGAGCTAATGAACAGAAGCAAAGCTGTGGGCGCTTTGTATATACATAGAGCTTATCGTTCCGCCGTGCAAATAACACAAGCTCATTCTGTAAAATGGGAAAAATACAAAAAGGAAAAGAGAAGCAGATCCAGAACTTTGATCCATTCTCTTTCCCTGTCCTTGAGAAGAGACACTTCTCCGGGAGGAGGTAGTTCTGTTTGGAGGCTACGTGCCACAATCTCAGATCAGAGGAAACTGAAAAGTTGGGTGTACGGAAGCACGGACTTTGAGAAGACAAAGTAGCCGTGAGTGCGAGGAATAGGTCCTTCCTCGGGGGATTGTCACTCAAGCAAGCCCCGGGCTGAAGACACAACCGGACCCCGATCAGCATCCTCAGCCAACAGACGCCCCTAGGAAGCTCCTGCTCAAATAAAACCTTGCTAGAGAACACACTCACTTCTTTTTCTGGCATAGACAAAGGTGAATGGCCTTTGAGTCATGTTTTCATTCTTCTTTTCAAGTATCTGTTACCAGCTTGATGGTTAAGAACACCAGGAACACTTCCCCATTATCTACAATAGGGGGTCATTCTTGGGTCTCTTGGGCAGAGACCGAGGTTGTCCTGGGCTCCTGGTACAATATTATGGACTCCAGGCCAGGCGCACTGGGCTGTCGTCCAGGGTGGCGTCCCCGATTCCTTCCTCCCGATTCCTCCTTTGCTTTCCTTTCTTCTGCAAAGGTTAAGGTTCCTTTCCAAGCACTCGTGAAGCCTCTCTTTCTATCAGCAGCTACCAGGGACCCCGGTAAAAGAGCCAGATTGGGAAGTCTGCACCAAATACCGATTTTCCTTTCAGTGAGTAAGCTAGATTTGTGTTACGTGAATCCCCAAAGTGACAGCAGATATGTGGCCATTAATTGCACCTTATCCTAATCTTTAAACATGCAATGCGAAAAACATAAAACATAAAAGAAATAAAAATGCAACTCAACCTATAGAAAAAGATGCGAATTCTTCACCTTTAAGTAACTAAGCGGAATACTCAGCACTTAGTTCTTAATAAAAATACGAACCATGAGCTTAACTCTATTCTAAGTGCTGGGTTGCGCAGCACAGGTTAACGTCTGGGAGAGGACAAAACGCAAGTTAGCAAGCGTGACAATGCAAGCAGTCGTACAGACCAGACATCAGTCCTAAGGGTCGGCATGTGAGCGCTGGGTCAGTGCTGAGCAACCTCACTGGAGAGGGTGGGGAAGGTGAACTATTCGTTGGGGAAAGAATAACAAAGATAGGACAGAGCCAGGGGGGAAGGGCGAATGCCAATGACCTTCGTTCGCTGGGAGAATAAGAAGGAACCCTGTAGAATTATGAGTTGCTATTATCTCCTAAAACTCTCACCACAATTATTTAACATCTTAAACAATCCTATAAAGTAAAAGCTCTGTTGTCATTTTACAGATGGGGAAACTGAGACCCAGAGGGATTAAGGAACTTGGCCTGAGGTCACACATTTATCAGAGGGCGGAACTGGGTTTCCAGACCGGCCTTCTGATTCCAGAATCTTTGTTCTTAACTGCTATGCTAGGGACAAGGATAAGACATGAATAATCTATACTGTCACTCAGGTTGCCACCGAGATAAGTTTGATTTGATCAGCAGGGAAGAATGGTCAAAACAAAACAAAACAACAAAAAAACAGCCCGTAGGGAAATCACCACACCGGAATGACCCAGAGAGGGCCAGAGGGTAAAGAAAAGTGGAGAATCTGGCATGAAACAAAGAGAATGTGGCTAAGGGGAAAGGAATCACACCTGGAGAGGCCGCTTCAGATTGGAACGAGGGAAGGGTCTTCAGAAAGCCAAGACTGGATTGGGGGACCCGGGAGGGCTGGCTCAACAGTGGCCCCAGAGTCCTGAAGGCATCCTATTCCCAGTGCTGTCAGCCCTGACGCAGGCATCGGGCAGGAGGCCTGTTAGGTGCCCACAGAGGGTGGCTGGAGAGAAGGAGAAGTTTGGTCTCCGTGGGCAACAAAATCCCAGTTTCCATATTAGGAACACAGTTACGAAGGAGAGTGGACTATCCATTCATTCTCCCCTCCAAAGAACCCATCTCCAACGTGGATGCATTAGCCCGTGTCACCTGGGCATGGAGGGGGCAGGATGAAGGACAGCCTTAGCTCTTTCATGCCTGTTTCTACTCCCTACTTACACGGAAGAGAAAATAGCTACATTTTCCTTACCAGGAACTATGCTGGTCCCGGGGAGATCACGATAAATAGGATTTGGTGGAGGGCCTCCTGGGACATCCCCTGGCTGGAACCCAGCAGGTTCCAGACAGGTCCAGAGAACCTCCTCTGAGCCACCTGCCGTGTCCCAAACTTTCTCAGCCCCTCCCACGAGGCCAACCCACCTAGGCGACAGGAGTTGAAGGAAAACGACCAACAGGCAATTATTTAGCTCTTACAGCATACAGCCCGCTGTATGGCCACACCCCAGAGACACAGGAACCCACCCGTGAGGCCCCGAGACTGCCCTGGAGGGGCCAAATCGTTTGTGGGGACAATAGATGGGCACAGAAAAAGATGAGTTTTCTCACTGATTATGAATTTGCGAATGTATTGTGGATGAAAAAGATCTCTCCCACAAACTCATCATTTTCCCCCCCAGAAGATGCAATGATTTCACAGTGTCCTTGTTGAGTGAATGCTGTGGCATAGCATATATACGGCGTATGTGGCATAGCATAAGGAAATGGTGACAGAGATCCTCATGGTACCCAAATATGTAAATTGTATGTTTATACTGTTTCAAATGTACTTTATCAGATTTAGGGAAAAATAAAATGTTTCGAATGGAAAGTGAAAGATGTAACAAGTCAAGATAAGACAGCCAAAGAAACTTCCCAAAATCTTTGGCTGGGAGGTAGTAAAGACCAAGAGAACATATGCTATACGGATAAAAATTGGAAAATACTAAGGTGGCAGCATAATCATGAGACATTCTAACCAAGTCTCTGAGCTTTAGAAATTTGTCTTTTCAAATTAAATCCATTCAGAATCTTTAATTCTGCAGCATTGCTTTAAATTCTCGTCTCTCCCTGTGGAAAAATTCACAGGGTAGAATTTATGAATGTGATGATTCTGAAATAAATATTAAGTGCCTGAAAAAAAAAAAACAGGTGACTTCCATCAGCTGTTACCTATAAACTGGTTGAATTTCTACTGTAAAATGTGCACGTATACGCACGTGCACGTGCATTTGCACATACGTGTGTCTGTTTCTATCAAGGAATCCTAAGTTTACAAACTGGAAGGTTTCCAGTTCACCGAGTGGGTATAAACACAGTGATATGTGCAAGTAGTAATCGATTCTCTCCTAACCCTCTATTTCCACTGGGCAGCCTTTTGAGATTAGGACATGAAAACTCTTCTTTCAAATAATATCATTTTAAAGCACTCTTTAATTTCTGATTCTTTGTTTTTATGATAACATGTCTCGCAAAGTAGGGACCTAGTCAGATTTACCATGAGTCAAGCAAAAGGCAAGCTAATGAGATAAAATTCTTCCCATGCAGAACTTTATTTACGGACCACAGACATGGGGATAGGTATTTCCTAAAATACCTCTCATGAAATTCTAGTGTTGCAATTCCCGGGGGCGGGGGGGGGGGGAATGTTGCAGATTCAAATAAAATTAGTAAACACCTCGTATTATGTCCTTTTGGAACGTTCATACCCGGAGGTGTTGTAAAGGCTCTGAGAAATCCTGAGAGAGAGACATCTCTTAAAAATCATTTCTCAAACTTAACTGCCCAGAGAAAGTCTTGCCTTTTTTTTCCTACCAAAAACCATGGTTTGGGAAGTTTAAAGTGATGCAGATAGGACGATAGCTACCTCAACCAGAAAACACTCATTGCAAACTAGGTGGTCATTACATGATTTACTAAGGGTTAGAACTGACCATCTGCAAAAACCTCCTTGGATCCAACAGTGCCGGCATTCCCATTTCTGAGACTGGTGAGCAAATAGCCATCCACACTCCCACTGGAAGGTTAGGTCAAGTGTTATCAGTCAAGTTTTGCCAGAGAAGCAGAATGAGGAAGAGAAACATATTAAGAGTTCCTACAAAGAATTAGTTTATGTCATGGTGGAGGCAAATCTGAAATGGCTGGGGCAGGCCCTTGGTAAAGCAAAGGAGAACTTGTGGGGAGCAGAACATAATGTACAGAGTGGTGGAATCACTATGGTGTGCGCCTGAAACTAACGTAACATTGTATGTCGACTATGCTTGAAGGGAGGGAGGGAGGAAGGAAGGAAGGAAGGAAGGAAGGAAGGAAGGGAAGGAGAGAGGGAGGGAGGAAGGAAGGAAGGAAGGGAGGAGGGAAGGTGGGAAGGAAGGAAGGAAGGGAGGAGGGAAGGTGGGAAGGAAGGAAGGAAAGAAGGAAGGAAGGAAGGAAGGGAGGGAGGAAGGAAGGGAGGGAGGGAGGGAAGAAGGAAAGAAGGAAAGAATGAGCAAAGCAAAACTTGGCCACAGGCAGAATCTTCTTCTCTGAGGAAAGTTTCAGCCCTGCTTTTAAAAGATTTACAACTGATTGAATCAGGCCCAGATAATCCTTTACTTAAAATCAAATAATTATGAAATTGAACAACATCTAGAAAATACCTTCCCAACAACATCTAGATTGGTATGTGAGTGAATAACTGGAGACTGTAGTTTAGCCATGTTGACATATCTAGAAGATCCCCACCGTCCACTCCATGTTAACTTGGCAACCATGCATATCTCCTTCGACCATAGTTAATTTCTAAATAAAGACACAACGATCATAATTCCCCTTGATGGGACATACATATCCTTAATACAACCAAAAACATACTTACCTGTTCCCTAGAAAAGGATGCAAAGCCCTGGGGTGATGTTCTGTGTTCTTTGATATTCTGTACCTCAAACGCTAAGATAGAAAGTTAACTACTATTAATATATCTTACGTTAAATGATAAAGGGACAAGAGGAGAAAGGAAAGGAAAATATTTGACATTTATATATATACACACACATATATATATTCATAAAAATATTAGGAAGAAATACCCATAACTATTACAGTCCTCATTTCTGCAACCGTTCACCTGACCGGAATATCTAGGGTGGTCTTCACTTGAAGTCAACTGGTTATGAAGTGTAATGGTCACATCTACAGAACACCTTCACAGCAACTTCGAGATTAGCGTTTGAGTGAAAACTGGGGACCCCAGCTTAGTCATGTTGATGTATCTAACAGACCATCATCTTTGTCTAATGGGAGGACTCAAATCTTCATTCTTGAAGAGTCTGGATCATTATCGGTCCTGCGAGTATTGGTTTTGTGGTTTTTCATTGATTTTAACCACATATGAAAGACATTGGTTTAGAGCATGTACTGCACCTAGAGGACAAGTATTTCCACCGAGCTAATGTTAGAACTGAGTCTTTAAAAGGCCATTCCACCATTTCATCAGGCCAGCTGCTTCAAGACGATAGGGAAAATGGTACAACTAGTGAATTCCATGAGCATGGGCCCTTTACCACTCTTCATTTGCTGTGAAGTAATTTCCTTGACTAAAAGCAATGCTACGTGGAATACTGTGACATTGGGGGAGCTACTCTCTAAACCCATGCGTTCTAGCTCTGGCAGAAGCACTGAACGCAGGGAAGGCAAATCCAGACCAAGTATCTATTCATGTAAAAGCAAAGCGCTGCCCCTTCCATGCTGGAAATGGCCCGGTGTAGTCAGTCTGCCACCAGACAGTGGCTGATCACCCCCATGGAATGGTGCCGTACTGGGGAATCCATATTGATCCAATCTGCTCCTCATAGATTGGACATTCAGCAGTGGCTGTAGGCAAGTTGGCCTTGTGAGTTTCTGACTCATCCATAACCTCCATCCCCACCACCATGGCCACTTTGTTCATGAGTCCATTGGGCAATAACAAGCAGCTGGGGAAAAAAGCTGACTGATATCCACGAACAGATCATCCTATCTACCTCATTATTAGGGTGTTCCTCTGCTGAGGTCACCCTGTGGTGAACATTTACGTGGAATACAAACACCTTCACATTCTTTGCCCATTCAAAGAGATCTATCCACATACCTCTTCCCAGACCTCCCTGTCACCAGTGTTCTTTTTTGTTTTAATGTTTGTTCATTTTTGAGAGAGAGAGAGAGAGAGAGAGAGAATGTGAGTGGGAGAGAGTCAGAGAGAGGGCAGGACAGAGGATCCAACGTGGCTCTGCACCTGTCAGCAGCAAGCCCAATGCAGGGCTTGAACTCACGAACTGGGAGATCACGACCTGAGCTGAAGTCAGACGTTCAACCAGCTGAGCCCCCCAGGTGCCTCCCTGTCACCAATTTTTGGATCATGTTCCTTCTAAGTCCCTGCCTATCCAGCCACACTATTGTGCACAGTACGTGAATCCTTATAAGCTCGTACTTCTGGCCACTTCTTCTTCCAGACGACATGAACAATCAGCTGTACTGATTGTGGAGTTCTTCCCACTCTCACATATACCCATCTGATATACATCACTCCCATGTTATAATAGAGTGGTACTGTGCGTGCCCAGCTCTCTGGTTTGGTAGATCAGACAATAATCATTCCATGATGTATATAGCTGAGTTCACATGGTAATTGGGTGGCCCATGGTTAAGTGTTCGGTCTCTACTGAGTAGTGGGCCAAAAAAAGAGGGTGTTTTTTTTTTTTTCCAAAAGGAAAGTAGCCATCCCAGAGGATGGCAGGGCTTTGCTACAAAATGGTAAGGATTCAACTGTGATTCAACTCTAGAAAAGCCTGCCAACAGCTTCAAACAGCATTTCTTTCTGCCACTGACACCTCAAGCGTGATCAGATCTGCTGGATCATATGGCTCAAGCGGCAAGGCAGCTTGCACGGCAGCCTGGACCTGTTGCGGAGCCTTCTCTGGTTCTGGGTCCCACTCCATACCACCAGCGTTCCAGGTCACTCAGCACATTGGCCAGAGTAGCATCCCCACACAAGGCATACGTTGCCTCCGGGATCTAAAGAGGCCCACTAGGCATTGTGCCTCATTTTTGATTGTAGAAGGGCCCGATGCAGCAATTCGTTTCTCACCTTAGAAAGGCTATTTCGACACGCCCTGGGCCACCGAACCCCCAGGCATCCCATCGAGGTGTAAATCTTTGTGGGATTCATTTCCCAACATCTGGCATTCAAGTGTCCCCCTGACAAGACTAGAATCATTGCTACTTCCTGGCCACCAGGTCCAGTCGGCACGACGTGATCAATTCGATGAGCCGGTGAGACGTCCCATGGAAGGGAAGGGTCATCCAGATCCCTGAAGACTGTACCGTGACATTAGGCTGCAGAGTCGATACAGGCCTGAAGTAGGACAGTGGAGGGGTACCGCCAGCCCGGTTGGAAGCGACCTGTTTCTGGTGGTCTTTATTAACAGATATGGAGTAAAAAGCACTTTCCTAACCAGTAGCATCACACTAGCGTGCAAACAGCTACCAAGGGATATGTTTATTTGCCCAAGCAACAAAACTGCATCTGGACCAGTCGCCACAACTGGAATAACGTTCAACCAACTGTTCAACCCCGGTTTCATCTGATTGAGCTTGTGATGACCCATTGTCATTTTCCAAGACACATCTGTCCTTTGTACAAAAAGGCAAGTTAAATGGGGAGGTGGTGGGCATCACCACCCCTGCCTCTTTCAAGCCCTTCCTGGTGACGCTGATCTTTGCAATCCCTTCAGAAATGCAATATTATTTTTGTATTTGCTATTTTTTAATTGTTTTATTAAAAAAAATTTTTTTTACATTTATTTATTTTGAGAGACAGAGAGGGACAGAGCATGAGCAGGGGAGGGGCTGAGAGAGAGGGAGACACGGAATCCGAAGCGGGTTCCAGGCTCTGAGCCGTCAGCACAGAGCCCGACAAGGGGCTCGAACTCACAAACTGTGAGATGGTGACCCGAGCTGAAGTCGGATGCTCAACCGACTGAGCCACCCAGGCGCCCCTTTATTGACTATTTTTGTAGGTAGAGGCAATTCTCTTGACTTCCACTTGACCTTGCCCATCATAATAACCTTCACTCCATAGATCAGGGAGCCAATGTGGAGATTCTGCCAGTTACTGTGTATATATATTTAAATTACACATTCCAGAACTGGGGAAAGAGCCACAGGATGGCTCTGGGGACCTGAGCCCACTGTGAGACAGACCTGACATTGATCACCTGACCTCCACAGGCTCCTACTCTGACTGCTGGACCACAGTGATGTTTCGGGCCTCCTGGAATCGGGGTTGGTCCAGACAGTGTCCAGTGAACTCTAAAATGTCTGATTATTTCCTTTCCCCAACGCATCATTACCCTGGTAAATAGCTCAGGGTCCTTCTGAGGAACAGTGGGAGAAAGATTAACAGCATTAAATGTTGGCAATATGCTAGGGTTCTCTGTCAAGGGGATCTGCCCTCCCCCTCATTTAAGAGGTTCCGGGTCTACAAACTGGCCCAAGTCTGGGAATTGATCAGGGGCCGTGATTGTGTTTTGGTGAGTCAAGGTAGATTTCTGTTCACTGGACCTAAAACTCTTCCACCCATACAGATCAAGTTAAGAATTTGACCGTCGGTCCATCTGTTCCTTTTCTAGAGACAGTGATCAACCAGCCAGTGCCGTAGGTCTTTGTGAATCAGACTGTGATGATTACTGCTTTGAGTCCACTGTCCTCCACCACGGTAACCATGGCCATCTTGTATTTTGCAGTTAAGTACCCACACTTGGCCCCTGCCACCCTGGGATCCAATTATCTTCATTGCACTTAAGGATTTCAGTTCAATGGTAACAGTTATCACTGTAATTCCTGTCCTGCAGAGAAGAGTGAGCCCAGATCTCCTCCCGGATATTGCATTTCCCCACACCAATTGATTTCTCACACTGCTGATGGGAGGAGTGTCCTATGCACCCTCCTCGAGTGAACGAGCAGATCTTATGTGATAATTCCTCTTGAACATTCCAAACTCCCCAAGACTTTGGTTTCCTCCCTCTACGTGATACCGAGGCCATTCTGCCATTTTAACGTCGTTGGGCTTAGGCCGCTCTTTAGTCTGTGTGTCAACTGAACAAATAAGCAAAGTGTTAGGGTCCTTTCTAGCCCTCAAGATAAAATATTGAATTCAGAATTTCTGCCTCGGGCCATATCAACAATAGGGTAAGTCTCAAAGAGAATCAGCAGCGTCTTGAGGCTGGGAGGCCATGGTGGCAGGGAGGCCATGGTAAAGCAGGGAAAACCCCCTCAGACAATTGCAGAGGAGCCCTTCCACTGGCAAAGAAGACCGGGCAGAGTGTAGGGGCTTGGGTATCCCCAGTTTCATAAGAATCTGCTCACATGTCCCCAGGAGAATTCTCAGGACCCGGTTCTTAATTTTTTTTTTTATTTATTTTTGAGAGAGACAGTGCAAGTGGGGGAAGGGCAGGGAGAGAGGGAGACACAGGATCCGAAGCAGGCTCCAGGCTCCAAGCAGTCAGCACAGAGCCCGACGTGGGGCTCGAACCCACAAACTGTGAGATCATGACCTGAGCAGAAGTCGGACGCTCAAGCGACTGAGCCACACAGGCGCCCCCGTCTATTTTTTTTTTAACGTTTATTTCTTTTTAAGAGAGCAAGAGACAGACTGTGAGTGGGGGAGGGGCAGGGAGAGAGGGAGACACAGAATCCGAAGCAGGCTCCAGGCTCCGAGCTGTCAGCCCAGAGCCCGACGTGGGGCTCAAACTCACGAACCGCGAGATTGTGACCTAAGCCGAAGTTGGACACTCCACCGACTGAGCCGCCCAGGCACCCCTCTCAGGACCCAGTTCTTAATGATCAATTCCCTGCTTGAAGCAATTTTCAAACTCTCTTCTCTGGAGCCCTGGAATTTCTCAGAGGAAAGGGAGCCGTAGGGCGCCGGGTCTCCCTACCATCTCATCCGGAGATGCTTGGCTTTTATCTGTTACAAACACTGAGTTCCTGCGTAAAACTGTATTTGGAAAAGGAAATTTGAAAACAAGACCAAGTCAGGCCACGAGTCTTCCTCGACTAGGAAAGTCTTCAGTGACACGAAGCTGCACACAAGGCAGGGTGACTGAAGGGATGCTCTTGGACAGTCAGAGGCTGGCAGAGATCTATTAGCAGCTTTTGCCCCCACCATGAGTCTTCAGCTCTAACGTGGCTGCATCAAAGAGTATATATGTGCTAAGTAAATCAAGTGTAACAAACCCGTGATACGGTGCCTGTAGCATGTCATGAAGATCAGTTCTCACCTTTTACAAAACAGCAGAAAAATCGAGAGGGCTCGAGATCCTGTGTGTTATGTAACCCCAGCACCACTTCCATCTTGTAAATTCAACTGTTTTATTTTCGTTGCTCAGTTCTTCATTTTTCTTCTTCCTTACGTCTTTCTTTAGCTTGATAATTTAGTAAGAGTAAGGAACTGCCAGAAGTTTGAGAAATACAAGTGTAATAACTCCTAAACTAGCTTAGAAACGTCTTCCCGTGGGGTTACTCTTAACGTGCTGATGCAAAAACCAAAATAAAAGCACATGACCCCTCAGAGGGTCCCCTGAATGTCCCAGATGTCCCTGACTGCCATATCATGCATTAGATGGTCCTGAGGATCACGTCACACAGAGACATCCCTGACGACCAAGTCACATGGAGGACGGCCCCAATTGATACGTCACATGGCAGACGTCCCTGATTGATGTCCGTGACTGCTCTGTCACAGTGACCTGTATGGATGGCCTCAGAGAATCAACTTCACTAACCAACCAGCTCAGGAAGGACGAACAGGCTGACATATGGCTGAGACGAAAAAGTCAGACAACTTGGAATGACTCATACAGATGCTTGAAAATAAAAAATCCATACACAGCCACCTACAATATTTTAATTTAAAAATTTTACCCAAGTCCTTTGGAAATACAATTTGCATGAAAGCCCACACTTCTAAAAAGGTTTTCAGTTCTCACATATGATTTCCCAGACCTCCAGCCTTCTTTCTGTGTCTCCTTCTAAGTACAGATCATTTTCCAAGCTTTGGGGTATGAGATACAAACGTCAAGTTAAGCTGAAGTCTCATCAATGCACTCTTCTGGGGGAAACGGGAAAATTAAACTCAAATTCTCCTCAAACAATTCTAAAAGGCAGCTTCAGGAGTTGGGGAGGGAGAGGAAAAGCAATCTCTCGCCCACCATCCCTTCCATCTACGTTTCTAGCTTCCCTGCCCTCTCCCGATCCTCCTCCTCCCAGCTGGGAGTTGGTGAGAGGAGGGTTGGCAGCTGCAACTCTAACATGGCCAGCCTGTCCCCTGGAACAGGCGGCTAATCTGCTCTGGCTGCTTCCTTCTCCGTGAGGGATGGAACTTGAACTAGAGGGTTTGAAGGCCCCTGGCAGATCTTACCTACCGCAATCCTACTCTCTGTTTGACACCTTCTACCCCATCCTGTGTTGTCATTAGTAGATTTGAGAGCCAGTCTGCAAACACAGATGAGGACACATACCTAGGGTTTCTCTAGGGTGAGGACGAGGCCGTCTGTGTCCCTCCAAGCCCATTCTTTCCCACCCGGACAAAGACGTGTGCGCCACAGTTCTAAAGGCTATCAGATATGACATCCAGAAGGATCCTGGTCCCATACACAGAGTGCCCAGCACTAAATGTGGTGTAGAGGGAACAGGGAGTCCCTCAGAACATCAGAGTTGGCCTCAAAAGACTTGCGTCTTGTTTTTCTGGATTCCGTCTTCATTTCCTTTGGTGCAACTGACAAACACGTAAAGCATGTCTCTTCCCTTCGAGGGGAGCTCGAGTGCCCTCGGAGCCGTGTGCCCTCTGGATGCTTCCGCTGCCCGGGGTCCCGTCACAGTGCCCCTTCTCACCAGAGGCTGCCCATCCTGTTTCTGCTACCGACGTTTACCATTCCTTTTCGCTCTTCCTCTGGCTTTTGCTCCAAATGGACTATAATGGGATCTAACAGATTCAACGTATGAAAAAAGTCCCACGAGAACCCCAGGCAGTTACTGTCCCCCGCTCCCATGCCTTCTGCCCCTGTGCCCATCCAGCGACAACCCAGAAGGCCTGGGTCAAACACTGGAGACAAGCCCCTGGAGCAGATGCTTAAGGAGCGGTAGGTAGGCTTTCAGTGTGACCGAACCACATTGCGAGAGAGGCAGCCCAACCCACCCACCCATGCTTCCCAGAACCATACCTTGCTTTCTCTAGAGGTAAGCTTCACAAACACAGCGCGTAAGGACACGGAATGAGGGCGGTACATTGAACATCAGGTAACTTTGCAGCTTCTAACCAATGGCGTGTTGGTAAATGCTTATCAACAAGCTCTCCAGGAAAGAGAAGGCACACACACTTACACACACATACACACGCATCTGTTATACATTTCGCTGATCCAAAGGATGCATATATAGCACTTAATGTGCTACTCAAACTATACATAATCATTTTTTTTAATTTTTTTAATGTTTATTTATTTCTGAGACAGAGAGAGACAGAGCATGAATGGGGGAGGGGCAGAGAGAGAGGGAGACCCAGAATCCGAAGCAGGCTCCAGGCTCCTAGCTGTCAGCACAGAGCCCGACCCGGGGCTCGAACTCACGGACCGTGAGATCATGACCTGAGCCGAAGTCGGTTGCTCAACCGACTGAGCCACCCAGGCGCCCCTATACATAATCATTTTTATTGTGAAGGCCACATAGCCAACTGATTTTCACAAAAAAAATAAATTTTTTTTTTTTAATTTTTGCTGCCCTCCTGTGTCTGCAGCCAACCTACGGCTGCAAGTGACAAATGAGTATAGGCTCCAACACGAATGTTGGTTGAGACCTTCATTTAGCGAAACAAAGGAAGTGAAAATGGATGTTGGGACTTCGCTCATTCATCAAGGTCTTGAGCGACTTCTCTGCCGAATCGAAAAATAGTTTTCTAATGCTGGAAGAATATTTCCTCAGTTTCTTTGTGGTGGTCACTATGGAATGGGTATGGACATAACATACTTTTAAGTATAATCTACATTAATTCATCGCTTCCTTAAATCTAGACCAGGATTTCTCAACTTCACTCTTGACATTTCGTGCGAGGGAATCTCGTTGTTCTTTGCGGCAGGCTTGTCCTGAGCATCTGGGGTGTTTCGTGGCACCTCTGGTCTCCACTCACCAGATGCCAGCGGCACCCATTCGTGACCATGTGAAGTGTCCCTGGGGCTCAAACTGTCCCTCGTTCAAAATCATTTATCTTGACGATTAACAGAACAATAAACCAAGCCTTGATTGATTGCATTTGACAAATTGCACGGTATACACAAATACTCCCGCTCTGACCCATTTCCAGCTATCGAAGTGCTGTCGCCATTGGGAAAAGATGCGTCGCGGAATGCTGTTTCCACCGTATGGGTGCAATAGAGGGAAATAACCTCCAGAACACAGACTCAGAACGATAAGCAGGAAGGCGATGAGTTTTTTTGTATTGCTTGCCTTGGCCTTCAATACAATTAACTTGTAAGTTTACATAATTTAATTTTTAACAATGACTATGGTTGACAACCAGCTCACACAAATTCCCGAATATTTAACGGTCAGGTCTCTAAGCCAGGACAGCGGCCCCAGCCAACCACCGCTGCTCCCTTCTACTGCAGAGGCACTACGTGAAAAGGTGCACTTTGGGAGCGACATATTTGTGGTGCCTCTGGACCCGCACCTGGTGGCAGAACTTCAGGTTTGTTCGCACGATCTCGTTCCGTTAAGGCATGTTCCGGAAGCGCTTTCAAAGTCTGAGATCACTCGGTGACCCAGCGCACGTTCCCACCTAGGAAACAAACCAGCAGCAGACTTCCTGGAAATCCATTTGGAGGACTCCCATCAAAAAGTAACATGCTCCTTCAAAATTTTCTTCTGAACATGCCCGGCCACAGGCTTCCTGTTCCTTCGCTCCCTCCCTCATCTGCCAGCCTTCCAGACACCCTGCCAGTGGCTTCCACGGATCCATTTTCTCACCCTGTTACCGTGGAAGAAGAAGGTCCCTTCAAGCCATTGCTTTTCTACTCATTTCCACAACAAGACAACCCCAGGCTTACAGCCTCCTTCATCAGTGTCTTTGCAGAGAGTGTCTGGTGTCAGTTTCCACAGGTGCATTTGACCTATGACTCGACCGCATGTTAAACACACCCTGTGTTAAAATAACCCATTTTAGAGGCGCCTGGGGGGCTCAGTCAGTTAAGCGTCCAACTTCGGCTCAGGTCATGATCTCACAGTTCATGAGTTCGAGCCCCAAGTCAGGCTCTGTGCTGGCAGCTCAGAGCCTGGAGCCTGCTTTGGATTCTATGTCTCCCTCTCTCTCTGCCTCCCCTCCCCCTCCCGACTCACGCTCTATATCCCCCTGTCTCTCAAAAATAAATAAACATTGGGGCGCCTGGGTGGTGCAGTCGGTTAAGCGTCCGACTTCAGCCAGGTCACGATCTCGCGGTCCGTGAGTTCGAGCCCTGCGTCAGGCTCTGGGCTGATGGCTCAGAGCCTGGAGCCTGTTTCTGATTCTGTGTCTCCCTCTCTCTCTGCCCCTCCCCCGTTCATGCTCTGTCTCTCTCTGTCCCAAAAATAAATAAACGTTGAAAAAAAAAATTTTTTTTAATAAATAAATAAATAAATAAATATAATAAAACTTAAAAAAATAATAATAATAACGCACTTTACCAGTCAAGGACTTGGTTCCCCTTCCAATCAAGCATGGCCTTTGAGTATATAGTGATAAATGCACGAATCGGGGGAAAACAAAGATTTTTGAAAGAGCAAAGACCAGTCATTCGTGAAAAAGACATTCATTAAACACTTCCTATGTGCCAGGCCCAGTCCAGATGCCAGAGGTACAGTCATGAGTCATATGGACATGTCCCGCCCCTCCTGTAGTGGATAGTCTACTGGGAAGGCCAGTGGTCATGCAGATAATCCCTCAAACACATCATCACAAACAGTGCAGGGGTGGAGAGAAGGAGATGGTTTGGGAAGGTGTGTAGGGAGACTCCCGATGTCATCTGCTCAGAGAGACTTTAATTGGGCAACTCATAGAAAAAGAATGGTCCAGCCAGCAGGTCCTGAGGCTAAATTTTGACCCTCCCCTCCGCCCTTCACCACGCTGCCTGGGAGGATCTCAGGGAAGACTCAGAAGCCTAAATTTGGCCCTGCCAGCCTCAATTTCTACCCCACCCACGTGGAGGGAGGGTGGCCTTGTGCTCCCAGAAGGCCTGGCACGCGGCCGGTCTGTCCCAGCCCAGAGGAACGGTTTTCTCGGCCATCATGAAGCCAGAGGAGAATAAAGCCCTGGACACAGCTACTCGGCTTCTGCAGCGAGGGTGAGCCGAGGCCCTGTCCGCTTCCCCCAGGTGTGGAGGGTGGAGGGCGAAGGGCGGTTTCGCCCATGTGTGGGGACGATGGCAACCTGCCAGTTCCCTGCGGGAGACCATGCATGGCAAGCATTCAGCCACTGGAAAACCCCTCTCCAGGCAGGAACCCAAAACTCCCCTCGCCTCTCAAAATAGCAAAGTCGGGCTTGGGTCATCTGAGGGGGGCTATTTCTCCCCGTTCGCCTGATGGATACCCTGCAGACCCTGCTCAGACAGCCTGGCTGGGCAGGACACAGAAGGGCAGGGCCAGCCCCAGGAACCAACCTTGCCATCCTTGACCGTAAGGTCTCCGTGACAACCAAGGTACGAGACCGGTCCATGACCACCAGGCCTGAGGGCCACATGGATTCCAGACGCCCCGGCTGAGGGCCGGCATCGCTGTCCGGGTGGTTACCCAGCTCCCCGGGGGCCAGGGCGTGGGCTCTGATGACAGTTTGCAAACATTTCCATCCAGGAGGTGAACTCAGTCTACCTCCACCCCTGCAGGCAGGTCTGAGGGCAGAGTGTTGCGTCTTTAGGGATGAGGGGGGCAGAGTTCCACGAGTCAGCCTGGCATCTCCTCACCCGGCACGGAGGTCACGGCTGGTGGCAGGACGGAGGACATTATGGGGTATGGGGCCTCCAGGAACCCAGTGGGTCAGGTTCAAATCTTCAAAGGGATCATCGGGACCCAGCAGACAGGGGCAGGGACACCACTGGGTGGATGCATCCCCCGGCTCCTTCAGACCCCGCCCTCCCAACACTCGGTCACCCCTGAATCTCAGCCAGTCGCTGTCACACACAGGCCTCTGTCTGCCACCCGTGCCAGTCTTGGGGGGCCGGCTGGGGGTGGTTTCCAGGGGCAGACCAACAGCCCGCCCCTGAGGAACTGGACCTCTGAGAAAGAGTGCCACGGGAGCAGCGGGCAACAGAACGCTGACCTGAAATGCAGAGCGTGGCCCTCCCAGAAGATAGAAGGCCAGTGGGCTTTGCACCAAGTAACAGGGAAAGCGAGGGCAGCAGGTCCAGCCCCCCCCCCCCGTGCCCGGGAGTCACCCCTGCCTGCAGCAGAGGGCCCCGGGGGGCTGGGCCGGCAGGCTGGGGCCACCTCCCTGCACTAAGGCTTAGTCGACAGGCTGCCCAACACCCCAGGCTCCACCATCCCCCAAGTCGGGACCAAGGTGCGGTGAAGTGAGGACAGAGAAGGTCCCAGGAGAGAGCCCAGCAAGGACCTCATGACACACGGAGCCACCCACCCAGCTGGCACGCCCCAGCCACACAGAGCGGCCCGAGGGGCCAGGACGGGCCCCGAGGTCCCCCCAGCATCAGGACTGGGAAGCAGGGCAGGGGCACGTAAGAGGGGAGGCTGTTCAAACGAGAATCATCTCATCGACTGCACCCCCCCATCTCCCCCCCATGCCTTCAAGTCCGGGGGCCAAGGAAGGAGTCTGCAGGTCCCCTCCTGTGGGCAGCAGCGTAGGCCGATCGGGGGCGACAGGCTCTGTCCCTCGGGAATGGCACACGGCCGGGGTGGGGGACGCCAGCCCGTGTGCTCTCCAGACACTTTGGAAAATTCCTCTCTCATGCTTCCGATCTGTCAGTGGATCCCACAGATCAGTGATTTTCGATGACTCGGGGCTTCTCAGAAGCCCGGGGAACCACAGGGAGGATCGCGTCATTCAGAGCAGGCCTGTCCTCAGCTGCCGTGTTCATTCCTCTGAGCAGATTCTGGGAGAGAAAGAGTCCCCTGCTGGAACGAGATCCGAACATCTTTCTTCTCAGCCGCTGCCTGGGGGAAACAGCTGGGGGTTTCTGCAGACGGGCCTTGCCAGGGGTCCCCACCCCAGAGATGGCTTTCATTGCTTTGCGGTGGGGCTTAAACGGTGGAATTTTTTGTTTGTTTGTTTTAATCTCCTGGGATCCGGAAGTATACAGCAGGCCGGGGGCACGAGCTCATCAGAATTAATCATAAAACGTAGCTACCTGCGTGCCCAAAGATCCAAGGGCAGGTGACTCCTTTCCAGACGGGGCCTTGTAGGGTGTCCAGGCCACGGTGTTATTTATCCGCTGGCCTTCTCAGGGGCCCACCCCGCATCTTGGTGGCTGGCCCTCTCAGCCCTCGTCAGCAGGTGCACCAGTCTGGGCTTCGGCCTCCAAGTGTTGATCTCGCAGGCGTCCTTGTGACCTCTTTGTCGGAACACCAATGAGGGGGGCAGGCAGCTCCTGGAAGAGAGCCCACGTCCCACGTCCCCCCTGAGGCTTGGGCCCAGCCAGCCTGTCAACCCAGGCTATGTCCAGACTGGTCTTTAGATTTCTTAAATTTCTAGCAACTTGGGCAGGAAGGCTTGCACCCTGTTCCTTTTAGGAGTTTCCTTCCACAGGCCCGGGGTCTGCCCACCCCCTGCCCCAGGAAGGCACTGGCAGCGTGACTCTGGGTGGGCAGTTCATGCAGAGACACTAAGTGCAGGGACGCCCAGGGCCGCAAAGCTGAGCAGGGCCCCAAGAAAGCAGGGAGGCCACACTGGATGGGCTTTTACTCTCACGTAAGCTTCCGTGGGACACGGAGCGCTTTCCTCGGGGCCTTGGGATGAGGGGTAGGGACACGGAGGGGAGGCTGCAGGCTTCTTACCGCCCACTCCGCACCAGCTATGGACAGGTCTGTGTCCAGAGAAGGGGAGTCTCCTTGACAGAGTCTGACCTGGGAGCGGGTTCCAGGCACTCCTGGCTTGGGGACGCTGCCGGGCCACGTTTTACAGCAGCTGCAGGGTCACCACATCCTCTGGGTGACTGTCCCACTAGTGGGGAGTGGAAGAGACGGCTCAGATGGAGGTCGCGGGTCTCCTGATGAAAAGGGAGGAGGGTGTGTGATGCTCTCACCATCCAGTAACTCAGATTCCAGGTCAAATCTTGTCCACACATTTGAGGAAAACTAGCAAATGACAGGCAAACATCGCTGCCCTCAGGAGGCTAAAAGTCCCCTGACTGTCCCAAATCTATCCCAGCGGCTCCTCTCCTGTTACTTTTCGACTCATTTCAGCGCATGTCGCTCCCCTCCCCCCTGGACTTTATCGGACTCGGGGGGGAAATGCATCAGAAGTTCGGCATGGGGAGCAGATGTGCACACACACACACACACACACACACACACACACCACATGCACACCATGGCAACATTTGCTGGCCGGGTTTCATGGGCCTAAACCCAGATCCCCAGGACCCATGACGCCTGCCTGTCTTCTGGCTCCTTCTCCAACACCCTGGCTTTGTCTGAGTGTCCCTCTTTGAGCCCAGACACCCCACCCGAGGGCCTCTGGCCATTCCGTTCTCCACTCAGGCCTCACAGGGCCCCCACCCCCACCCCAGAAGGGCGTGGTGGAGGGAAAGAGAGGCCCATTACCAGCACAGGCAAGGAAGAAAGGGGACCGAGCCCGCTCCCTTCTGGGCCCCAGTTTGGCAAGTTCTGATGAACGGCGGGAGGCTGGCCTCACCAAGTCTGAGAGGAGGCTCTTGTGCCCCGAAGGCCGCAGACGCAGATGGGGATGAAAGGAGAAGGCAGGGTGGTTATCAGGAAAAGCTCGCTGGAAGTTCGAAGCAGACACAGAGGCAGGGACCCCAGCACATGACAGCGGGACGGCTGGCACTCCTGAGGCAGGGCTCTGAGTCCCTGAGGGGGGGAAGGCCATGCCTCAGAAGCCCGCCTCCCACTGGCAGGACCCAGATTCGCATCTGGCTGTGGAGGGGAGGGCCCCGGGCTTCCCCACCACCTGTCAGCGCCCTGTTTGGGATACAGGGTCCACAAGTGCAAAGGGTTTGGGGGGCAGCATGTTGTGGAGACAGCGTGGGTTGTGCAGTCCAGCCGCCTCTGTCTGAACTCTGCTCTGTGTCATCTTAGGTGAGTTCCTTCACCACTCTGCACCTCTGTGTCCTCACCCACAGAACGAGGCCAATGACAGCCTTTTGTTCTGCAGACCCCCTCCAAAGACAGTGGCTTGAATAGCAGGAAGCACCATCTCTGGCCGTTTCCGTGGGCCGGGGATTTGGGACCGGTCAGATTCAGGATGGCTTTAGGCCCCAGCTGATGTTGGCTGGGGCCACGGTCATTCCAAAGCTCAACTGGCCAGGGGTCGGCTTCCAGGGGACTGGGGCCCAGAGCTGGCCAGTCGGGGCTGGCTGTCGGCCGAGGCGTCCGGGCCTCCTGACGGGGGCCTCCCTGCAGGGCGACAGCCCTGGTGTCTGGCCTCCCCCAGAGAGAAAGAGCCCGGCAGCAGCCGTTGTCTTTGTGTCCCGGCCTCAGAAGTTCTGCCACTGTAACTCCCACCACATTCCCTTTACCGGAAGAGTCCCTCGGTCTGGCCCACGGCCAGAAGGAGCGGAATTAAGACCCGCCTTATGAAGGGAGGGCAGTCAAAGAATCACGGATGTAGTCTGAAGCCACCACGATGTGTTTGGCAGATGCACACACAGTGAGCAGGTAGATAAAATGCTTGCAGGACGATATCAAAGCCAGGAGGGAAATCTGCTATATGAGAACGACCAGGAGAGCTACTCACGTGGCCCGACGGGCCGGGGGGTGGGGGAGGCTTTCTAAAGGACGAAGAGAAGCCAGAGATGGGGTTGCCAAGGCAAGAGCATTCTGGGTTGGATGGACCTGTGGCTCCAGGGCCCTAAGGAGAGAAAGGACTTTGTGGCTTCTGGAACATCTGGGAGGGCAGGGTGACGGCCGCCGGTGAGCACGTGGGTGTCACCAGACCCCGGGGCAGGGAGGCAGCCTCCAGCCTCCCTTCCTGGTGGCTCTTCCTTCAGACTCTATCTCCAAGTTCTCAAATATTCTGCTGCTGGGTGTGGGGTAGGGGGGGGCAGGAAGGGGGGGGTCACCACCTGTCCCAGTGTGACACACTCCAGGGTGGTGGGGGGAGGGGGAGGGCGCCAGGAGACGTCAAGGGCACCGAGGAGGAGACAGGCACAGTGGCAGGCCAGCTCAGAGCCAGCAGGGAGGAAGAGGGCGAGAGCCAGCCGGGGCCGGGGATGTGCCTAGAGACGGCCAGCTCTCCGGGGCTGCTGGCTCCGTCTGAGAAGCTGAACCGGCGGTGGGGCGGGGGGTGGGGGCGGGGGAAGGATGCGGGGGTAACCTCCTCCCAGCCTTGAACTCAGCCCAGTTCACGGTGGCCAGGAGGCCATGAAGCAGAAGGCTCAGACTAGGGTTCTGGTCTCACCACGTGACCTCTACCCCTCAATTTCCTGGCCCACAAACTTGCTCATACTTAGCAAATGATTCTTAATTAAATGAGCCGGCTCCTCTGGCTCACGGGAGCTGCCTGGTAAATATTCGGGGACTTTGTGAGCTGGCTAAACCGCTAAGCTTGAAATTAGCAGCCACGGGTGCGCTTCTCCCATGGAAATCGGCCAACAAAGCACATCAGGGCGTCCCCCCCACCCCACCCCCTCCGGAGGGCCGGTTCACCAGGCTGGCACCGCTACGGACTCTTGTTTTAAGAACTGAAGGTGGAGGCCGGATCTACAGCTCCTGGCACAAGGTAGCCGCTCCCCAAAGGGCTCCCAGTCCATACACTCCCACCCACGCAAACATGAGGACCCCAGCGCACCCTGTGGGCGTAAAGACAGTACAACCACAAGGACCCCCGAGAAGTGACACCGCATCAGCCCTGCAGACGTCTGTAAACAGCCACCTTCACGGCGACACCCCCCCCCCCAAGCCATACCCTCGCATTCCTACTCTGTCAAGGACTTCACCCCCGGGGACCCGAGAGGAGAGACAGGGGAAGCCAGCCTCGCCAAAACTCCCTCCACCTCGCCGGGTAAAGCAGGCCCCCCCCAAAGCAGACCCGGGGACCCCTTTCTCACCACCCTCCACACCCTCCACCTGCCCACTTAGGCCCTGGGAGCTACCTCTTCCCTCCACGATGCGAGACAAGTCATTCACAAGAGGTGACAAAGGCAGGGACGTGGGATCCAAAGGCATCAAACGCTAAGATGTGAGATTCTGAGGCCTTGGTGGTGGTGGTGGTGGTGTTATTTTAGTGAAGAATCATTTGCCAAGGGAAGCATTTTGGGGTGCACTCGGAGTTCAGGCTCGACCCCCGGGGCTCAAGCCGGCCGATTACTAGATGTGCGACCTCATACACGTCTGTAACATGCAGCGAGAGCTTTGACAACAGACGAGATTACCGGCCTGTGACCGGGCGCTCACTACGGCCTAGACGCTCGGCCCTTGACGCTGTGCATAGCTGCAAAGTGGGCCAGGAGGGTCGCCCACCCAAGGGGAAGGCGGGGAGAGCGGTGGGCGAGCATCGAGAGCTGTGGGCGAGCCTCCCCAGGCTGGCCTCTGTTTCCATGCTGTCATCTCCCCGGGTGGCAAGCCAGCCAGATCCCGAGGGTGCCTCTCCGACACTGGGGTCTGCGGCCCACGCCCTCTGTCAAGGGATGGTCTCACGCTGCCCCGTGCGTATTATAAAACGGCACCCAGGCTCTCATTTCTGACACGGAATGAACACTTGTTGGTGGTATCGTGTGTTTTCTTTGAGCCAATTTTATGCTTTCGTTCATGTTTAATGATGGCTCCACCCGGGTCATGGTGGAGGCCAGGAGGCTCCGCCCTGGGAGCAAGGAGTGGGACAAGCTTACCTCCCTGAATCCCCACGCGGCCTCCAGATGTGCGTCACCTCCAAACGAGGGAGCCGCGGTGCCATCCAGCCAGCCAGGGAGCCCAGAAGAGCCTTAATCCAAAGGCGTCTCAACGAAATGAACCCCGCCCTCTCAGGTGCCACCGAGTGACCATTTACAGACAAGGAATGAAGACTTCAGACAGCCTGTGCTTTCTGCACGAAGCGCTCCCCCACCAGAGGTCCCCAAAAGTCGATGGCTCCGACAAGGGCCAACAGGTGCTGCGTGAGAAGCGACTGGATGAACCAGCAGCCTTCCCTCGACTGAACACTGGGCTCTGGGGACCTACACCACGTCCTTTTCTGCATCCCTCTCGCTCCGGGCTTGGCCCCTTGGTAGCACCCACCCCGGCTCAGCCTGGCTCCTCGTGAGCTGAGCAGGAACCCAAGGTAGCCGCCCTTCCTTCCTGGTCCAAGGCAGAGAGAGGACGCCTTTGCAGTCCCTCCCGGTTATGAGCATGGGAAACACGGAAGTTCCAGCTCCTTCTTCCTGGAACTTCTTCCTTGCCTCTCGTGACAAAGTGCACACAGATTTGCTTCTCCAAAGCCAGTGTGTTGCTTTAAAGAAAACCTGGCCTCTCCCTGCTTTCCCTTTGGTTTTGCTTTTAAAAAAAAAGGTGTGGGGGGGGTGGGGAACCTGGGTGGGTCGGTCAGTTAGGCGTCCGACTTCCGCTCAGGTCATGATCTCACGGTCTGTGAGTTCGAGCCCCGCATCAGGCTCTGTGCTGACACCTAGGAGCCTGGAGCCTGCTTTGGATTCTGTGTCTCCCTCTCTCTCTGACCCTCCCCCATTCATGCTCTGTCTCTCTCTGCCTCAAAAATAAATAAGCATTAAAAAAAATATTTTTTTTTTAAAAAAGGGCTTTCAACTATAGATGAAAAGCACTCAGGTAGCATTTGAAGATTTGCAAGACTTAGAGAACACAAAGTCTCAGAAAAGCGTCTTCTAGCCCTGGGGCCGGCTTTTCCTTGCCTTCTCTGAGAACCTTTGTATGTATGTGTGTGTATTTTTTTTTTTAATTTTCATGATGCCCCTGAGCATAGATTGCCCAGAAATAGACAACCAGGGACTATAAAAGTTAGCCAAGCTCCTTTGGATTCTCTTCCTTCTTTCTTGTAATTTCTGCCGATTCCACGGCATTAGAAAATTCTGCTTATCTTGACTTTTGATCAACGAAGCCGGTTACTGCTTTTCTCAGATTTACAAGGGGGTCTCTCGCATGGGTGTTAGAGGAGTGGAACTTTGTTTCCCGAGCAGACTTGCAGCCTCTGCGTTTTATTGTTTAGCACATGTCAGAACTGGCTGGAAGGTGTCACCCTGCTCCCTGGTGAAACTTTGGAAGTCCTGAGATGCACCTCAACTGCTCCCATCTCAAGTGCTTCGCTGCCCAGATGCGCTGACACGTGCCAGCCCTGTGGCCCGCGACCCTGTCACAGGGTCGTGACCCTACGCGTGGCTCAAGGGCTAGGGACAACCCCAGAAAGGAAAAGAAGTTGCCCCCAATCCCGAGAGAAGAATCCCAGGCCTTTCGTCCACCGTCACAAACATCGCCGGCAAGACACGTATCAAAATTAGGGAGACGGGGCTCCCCACCCCAGAGCAACACGCTGCCTCCCATCTGGGCTGCGATTCCTGGCGTGCGCAGTCCCTTCACGTGCGTCATCGCCAGAACCTCACGTTCCAGTGTATGAGGCACGCGATGGCCGGGACTCTGGCCTCCTGTCCACCAAGGCACAGCCTCAAACCTGATAAGCCAGAGCCACGGGAGATAAGGACAAAGTGTGTTACCTTCATTTATATATTCAACATAGTGACACGCACTGGGTACCTACTAAGTGCCAAGCTCTGGAAGGATGCAGTCCACACCAGAAGCTTCAAGCTATCGTGACCAATTAGAAAAAACTCGATGAGGGGGTGCCTGGGTGGCTCAGTCGGTTCAGTGTCTGACTCTTGAGTTCAGCTCAAGTCATGACCTCACAGTTCGTGAGATCAAGCCCCACATCAGGCTCTGTGCTAAGAGGGCATAGCCTGCTTGGGATTCTCTCTCTCTCTCTGCCCCTCCCCCCATGCTCATGAGCTCTCTGGCTCTCTTCCTCTCTCTTTCTCAAAAAAATAAACTTAAAAAAATTTTTTTAAAAAAGAAAAGCAAAGAGCCAATGAGAAGCCTTCTACTTCAGCTGCCTCATGGTTTCATAAAAAGCCAGTTTCATTTTGCCCAAGCAAACAGCACTGCAGAGTCATAAAGTTTTGTCTCGTTGGGATCCCAGAAGCTCTCCTTTCCGGGGAAACGTCACTATGTTGAAATAAACAAACGGGAAAAACAAACAAACCAGGAATGCATTCTCAGGGACGCCCTGGCACAGGCCGTCCTTGCCCTAGAGATCGCCTTCCTCCAGTAACTGCTCCTTGACATGTCGGTCTTCGAGAAGAAGTTTGCAGATGACATCCACGTTTAACTCTCTGTTGGTTCCAGTACCTTATATACTTCCCAGGCCCCAGATGGCTTTAAACATTCGTGAAAACTAGCTGCGGGCATGCCATCTTTTTAAATTATTTTTTATTTTTTTAAGTTTATTTATGTACTGAGAGAGAAAGAGAGAGAGAGAGCAAGGTGGGGAGGGGCAGAGAGTGAGACAGAGAGCAAATCCCAAGCAGGCTCCACACTGCCAGCGCGGAGCCCGATGCAGGGCTCGAACTCCCATACCATGAGATCATAACCAGAGTTGAAATCTAGAGTCAGACGCTTAACCAACTGGGCCACCCAGGCGCCCCCAGGCATGCCATCTTTGGTCTCAGACCTAAAGGAGCCGCCCTGTGCTCTAAAGTCATTTAGCACATGCTCAGGGGTCCAGCCCTGTTCCCAGTGGAATAAAATCCAGCCAGGGAAGAAGCGATCATTCCACAGGAGTGAAGGCAATGACATCAGACGCCTCAGAGGTCGAGGAGAGTGAGGACCGGGGCCAGCCCCTGCTTTGACAACCGGAGGGCCCCAGTGACTCTTTCGAGTGCAGTCTTTTACTTTGCAAAGGCTCACCTATAAAACACATCACAGTGACAGTGTTCCTTTGTTCGGCGAGTAATAGGTACTTCAAATGATGGAAAGGAACAGAGAGCTCTCGGAAACGCGTTCTTTCTTAACATCATCCAAGTAGCCCTTCGCCGGCTTTCTCTCCAGGCTTCCCTTTCAGCACCAGGAGCTGAGCCTGGCCAAGAACTTCTTGTTCCTACATGCCTACCAGGCCGACCACCTCTCCGGACCCAGACCTCTGCTTCCATTTCGTTTATGAGGCTGGGTGGATCCGTGCTGTGTGAACGCTGCAACCTCTGCAAATTCCATACCTGGCCAGAGTTTCTTACGCTGTAGTCTATCTTCCAGCAGAAATCAGTGGGTCCCAGGGTTCCGATTACTGGGCGCTAGGGAACATCCAAGATCACAGCTGTCATCCAAGCCAGGAAATGCCATCCGGGGCCTTCACTGTTGGCTCTGGTTGTTCCCAAAGTTCCGAGTGTCCTGCTTCCACCTCTGGGCATGAGGAAGCCCCTGTGGATCTGCAGTGACCCAGGCCGCCTTCCTCGGCATGGTGCAGGCCCGTGCCACTCGTGAGCCCGTTTTTGCAAGGCGATTTCCACGTGGCCATCTCAGCCCCACTCAACACGCAGCGCCGCCTCTGGGATTCCTGTCTCGGAGGCCTTCCCCCTACTCCCTGCCCGACAATTTAATATATACCACCTTGGGCTGCATCCCCAACTCGAGCACAAATTCCTTCCCAGGCAGAAGCACAGTCCTACAGTCTCCCAGAGTCCGCCGGTCCCCCACAGCTTGCAGAACCCTGAATTCACATCTTAGTGCTGCTTCTAGACCAGCGTGGCTCGCTGTGTAGACACCGAGGCTCAGAGAGTGAAATGCGGGCACTGGGCACCTTCAGGTGGCAGGAAACCAGTCTGGTCGCCAGTGGCCACCTGGCCAGGCTTCCTGGGAACAGAAGCTTCATTCGCCATCAGGGTTTATCAGCCCCGAGGGGGTGTGCTGGCTCTGATGACCCAAGAGCAGTGAGTCGGCCATGTCTGGGACCCAACGTCTCCACCTCTACAACTCTGCCTGCCCACATCTGCTCCCCTCCCCCTCCTCCACCCTCAAGGCTCCTGCTTGCCGCCTTCTCTGCGTCCCCCCTTGGCTTTTGCGCCCCCTACTACTTCTCCGTCCAGCTCACGCTGACTTCCAGGAAGAGAAGAGACCAGATGATTGGCCACCGCCCAGTGCGGTCATCTCCTATTGGACAGCGCTCCACATCAGGCCACCTCATTGGCCGCTGATCGGCCAATAGCAGCTGCCTGCTTGGTCAGATGTCCATCTCTGCTCCAATCAGCTGTGAGCAGTGTAACTGGGCCGCTTGGGATGAGTCGGGGCAGCTCCTCCTAGAACCCTCTGGAGGGGGCCGCGGGCGTGGCAGGCTCTGGTTCCCAAGGTCTTGTAAGACGCGAGCAGCCTGCGTTGCAGGTGCAGCGCTTCTCTGCCTTCCACGTGGTGGACAATAGATCCGTCAGATGCCCGGAGGGTTCTTCTTTGGGCGGCACGCCTTCAATAGCCAGGACTATTGGCTGGACTGAATTTGCACAGGGACAGGATTACTATACATTGTAGACAAATCGCTTTCCACGGCCGTGCTTTCTGTGTGCGGATACACTCTTTTGACCTTCATGCATTCTGCTCCCACAGTGAAAACGTCCCCCTTCCTTCCTTCCTTCCTTCCTTCCTTCCTTCACCAAGAATACACTGAGGACTTGCCGTATGTCATTTGTGCTGGGGCCTGAGAATACAAAAGTCAAGAAAACACAGTTCCTGGCTTCGGAGACCTCATCATAGGAAAGAGCTGACTTTGGTTTGTGCTATGTTCCTTTTCTACATCATCCTCCTTTCTGCCAAGGATTTGGGAGGAAGTGTTCTCAAAGGTGCCACAATCACACTTTTAAACTCAGTGCACAGGAACCAGATCGCTTTTAGGCATGACCCTTCTGTGGCACCATAAATATTACATTTAAAGGGAAGCCCATTCTCGGAGGTGGGGCATCCAGGGACAGCTGGACTCCCTACAACTGTCCAGTCCTCTGGGTGGGCTGAGCAGAGAAGCTTCTTGCACTGCTCCCTGCATTCAGCCAGTGCAGACTCACCAAACACAGGCATGGCAACCCTTGCACTTCAGCCCCGGAGCACTTTTACGTGTAAGTGTGAAAACAGGCACATCCTCATAATAACGTCAGTGCCCACTTCTCTCCTCTTCCCCCGGGGCCCCGCAAGAGCACGGGAAGAGACCAAGCCTCTGCCCCTCAGCATGTGAGCAGGTCACACTTGCCGCATTTGGCTAATAGAACGCCCAGCAGTCCAGAACGGCTCACGCTACAGCCACATCGTGACGTTCAGCATGAAATTCCAGTGAGAAATTAGACAAGTAGCAAATGTTCGTGAGATTGAGGGCATGAAGAATCCCAATGAGAAATTAGACAATTAGCAAATGTTCATGAAATCGAGGGCAACTGCCGTGGCTTTTTCTCTGTGTGCGCATCTCTGTCTCGCTTGTTCTCGGCCATCCTGTCCAAATAAGACTATTCCTTCCTGGCTCTCAAAGATCTTCTCTCAATTGTCTGGTCAAAGGGACATCATGGAAACCCAAGTAGAAACAGGATTCTCTCATTTCAGAGGGTTTGTCGTTAGTTTCGTTAATTTCACTAACCCTAAACACATAACAAGGGTTTTTTTTTTCAGTGTGTAACAAGATCATAACTCTAGACAATTCTTACCATATTTGGCTTCTAATAAAACTATTACAAAAACGTAGGCTTCTATGCTTTGCTACCAATAAAACAGCAAACAGGCTTTTTTAATGTTTATTTTATTTATTTTTGAGAGAGAGCATGCGCACAAGCGAGGGAGGAGCAGAGAGAGAGAGAGAGAGAGAGAATCCGAAGCAGACTCCGAGCTGTCAGCACGGAGCCCAATGCGGGCCTTGAACCCTTGAACCGTGAGATCGCGGCCCCAAGCCAAAGTCGGATGCTCAACCGACTGAGCCACTCAGGTGCGCCCGAACGGTTTTTAATATATACATCCAAATGTGTTATCCCCCAGATAAACATTCAGATCCGTGGCCTTTTAGCCCAGCGCTTACCTCTCCTAAGACAACATCCTACTGATAGTCTGTTCGCACTTGCTTGGAGGTCCCTTGATGACAGAATGAGGCAGAGCAGGCAGGTAGGGTTATACCCTTTGACAGATTCACTCACTCTGGCACATTGGCTCCAAAGGCACTGGTTTTCCCTGCATCCCATGCCACCTCAATAGATTATATCCTCGTACCAAGCTAAAGAACTTGCCTGAGACCATTTTTCAACCTCCAGCGTCTTTTAGATTCAATCTTTAAGCTAATGCACTAAAGTCACTTCGGATCATGTCCCTCAAACATGACTTTCCTAGTTCCCTGAAATACCACGAACTCCAACGTGAAGCCTCTCTGTGTATTTGCATCTAAATCCTCTTGGAAAGTGGCCAGGACAGCCCTGACATCCCTACTTTGTCTCACAGCACAAAGAGTTACGGCCACGCCCCGGGCTTGGGTGCAATAAAAGTTCATCTCACGCAGCCAATGCCAAAGCAAGTCCATGTGTGTGTCTTAAGCAGCTCCTGCGGGGCTCCGGCACAGCCCACGTCTGTCCACCGCCGGAGGATGTTTCTTCCGGTTCTGTTGGTGTTTGCCCAGCCTTACCCACATATATTCATTCTCTGCCCGGCTGTTTCCCAGGCAGAGTTGCTCCTGGCTCTGCTCCATGCACAGGCCCGGCTTCCTGGAAAGAATGCCAATGCCTGCTCCTGCCCTCTCTCCCTGGGCAGATACGCCCTGTGACCCGCCACGCACCTGCTGCTGTGCCACCCAACCTGACTCTTACCTATCACCTAAACTGCCCATGCCCCAATGCAAAAACTCAACTTTAGAGAATAACGTATACATTTCTAAAATTAGTGCCTCCTATCAAAAAAGTGTGTGTGTGTGTGTGTGTGTGTGTGTATGTAAGAGAGAGAGAGAGATACAATTTGAGGGTTGAGGGTTAAATATCCCTTGTTTACTCAGGACGAATCAATTGCTCCTTACCTGGTAAAATAGCACAATGCCAAATCACCTCGGAACATGTCACGCGTAGGTCTCTCCTACAGTTCTATCCCCCGGCATTGCAGTTCTGTGCCTTCCAAGTTTCAGCTCAATAAAACCCCAGTGAGGGCGCAAAGCCGAGTCCGACTCTGAGTGAAGTGGGCAAAAATTGCATGAAGCCACTAGTTCCTGGAGCAGCCATCAGCCTCAGCATAGCCCGTTGGGAACTGAGAGTCATGGCAGGAGCTGGAGCCCCAGTCTCACACTCAAAGAAATCGCCTCTGAAACCTTCTGCTGAGACCTGACCCTTGTGATTATGAACACCGCCATTTTCTATTACCAGTACACTGATCCTGCCGCATTGTCATCAACATAAAACCAAGCTCTGAGGGGAAAAAAAAAAAAACTCAAACACTGCTGCAATTTCTGGGGTTGGACTCCTGACATCTGTCTCTGAAAGACTTGTCTCCTCCTGTCCTTGAAGCCATGGAGCCTGGCTCCCACCCCCTGGCCCGCCACCCCACCCTGACCCAAACTGAAGAGCCGTCTTTTACAGGCTTGCTCTGACAAGTGCAGTTCTGCAACAATTCACATATTCTTTTAGAAAAGCCTCAGTAAGCACCGCAGCTGTGGGTCCGCTCACAGCCCTCAGGTACAAGACACATCACAATCCTAGATTTCCCTCCGTGGCACTAAACTGGCTTTGAGCGTCTGCCGTCCAGGGCTGGGGAGCCATCTTGTGTCAGCCATCACTGAGGGACCTCACCTTTCTGTGGGGTCATAATAGATGGCCCAAGAGGCTCACACAGTCCACAGAATGTGCGGGGGGACTTCCGGTCTGCACAATCCATTTGAAGGCGCGAGACTGCGTGAGCATGAGGTTCACTCCTCCCCATCCAGCAAATCCACCAAGACCTTCGCCGTGTCTCCCACGGTCTCGGCACTGTGGCTTAGTTCCCGGGCATTCCCGGTGTCCCCCTGTGTTAGTTTCCTCAGGCTACTCTAGCAAATGACCACAAACCTGGTGGCTTTCACAACACAAATTTACTCTGTCACGATGCTGTTGGTTGGAAGTTTCATGCAGACCCCAACTTTTCAGCGAGACTCGTGTCCCTTTGGTAGGTTCTAGGGAAGAATTCATTCCCTTGGCTGCTCCGTCTTCTAGGGGCTGCCCACATGGCCAACAACATAGGGCTGAATCTTTCCTGTGCTTCAGTTTCTGGTCATCCCTCTCCTGCCTCCAAGGACCCTCTTGTGATGCCGTTGGGCCCACCAGGAGAACCCAGGATAATCACTCTATCTTAAGGCCATCTGATTAACAACCTGAATTCCACCTCCAACCTTAACTCCCCCTTGTCCTGGAACCTACCATAGTCACGGGCTCCAGAGATTAAGACACAGACATCTTGGTTGGGGGGGGGGGGCATTATTCTGCCTACCACACACTCCCACGGAGATCCTTCCATGTCCCCACATAGTGTTCAGATGCTCAGGTACACACTTGCAAATCCAACCCCCTTCTCCAGGTCTCGGGGTCTCTGCTCCCGGCAAGGCCTCTGCCAGGTTTTCCTGATTAAACCCCAAAGCTTCCCCCCGCTTAGAACGACCCAGCTCGTTGCCTCCCACAGCCGAGGCTTTGGAAAATAGAAGGACTTCTCTAAGGCAAGACACAAATCCCTTCTGGCTCTCTCCAGAGGGGACAAATACTGCCCCTTTCAGGGAGGGAGAAAGGTCAGCCAGTTTCTCAGTTGTCTTTCCTGCCATCTCCCTCTTGTGTCTGGACTCCTGCGGTGTGCCTGTTCTCCCCATCGTGTTTGTTTGGGTTTGGGACCGCATCCTGTGCCCCTGGAATCTTCCACCGGGGCTTACCCCGTGCTCTGCACATATGTTCAAGTGTTCCATCCATTTCACACCAACACATGCAACAGTAGAGGCTTTAACTTTATCTGGGCAAGGCTCCAAAGTCATAAATAATCTAAAGGAACGCGGGGCTTTGCCACCATTCCCGATAGCCAACAAAATCCTATCGCTGGAAAGCTTAAGACTGTTGTGTGGCTTCTATTTGGACCTAGTGCTAGAATGTTAAAAAATCAAAAAGCCAGAGAGGCATCAAAGGGAATAAAGGACAATTTAGGAAGCGTGGAAACTTTTGTAGACTACCGCTCCAGAAGTTTGGTCTTGAAAGAAATGATATGACTCATTTATTTATTCAAGAAACATGTATTAAGTTTCTATGATGTGCCAGGACCAGCTTTAAGCTCTGAGTTTAGGGTCACAGGCGATCTCATGCTCTGTACCTCCCCAGGGTTTCATCAGAAGGGATTTACTCAGAGTGCCATGGAGGATACGGGCTTTGACCTGAGTCGGGAGGTCAGATATCCCTGCAAGTTGGGGAACTTTCCAGGTTAGTGAACCTGCTGTGCAGAAAGAGGGAAACGGAGTTCTCGAAATTCCGTGCTTTGTTTAAATCCTCACTTGTGAGGGGCCCCTGGGTGGCGCAGTCGGTTAAGCGTCCGACTTCAGCCAGGTCACGATCTCGCGGTCCGTGAGTTCGAGCCCCGCGTCGGGCTCTGGGCTGATGGCTCAGAGCCTGGAGCCTGTTTCCGATTCTGTGTCTCCCTCTCTCTCTGCGCCTCCCCCATTCATGCTCTGTCTCTCTCTGTCCCAGAAATAAATAAACGTTGAAAAAAAAAAAATTTAAAAAATAAATAAATAAATAAATAAATAAATTAAAAAAAAATAAATCCTCACTTGTGATGCCTGCTAACTGGTGGGATCCTTACAGCCCCTTCTCCTGGGACACGTGTCCCCGGTAAGCCTGGTCTCTAGTCTTGAGTGTCTCGGGGACTTTTCCTGAGACACATCCCCTAGGAGAGAAGTCACCAGCCCTGCGACACTCACTTTATTTCTTGCTGGCCTTACTTCAGCAACCACCTAATCTCCCTTCTTGCGTTATTACTGTATGAAGGGGAGTCTTTCAAGAAAGGCATTGGGGGGGGCACCTGGGTGGCTCAGTAGGTTAAGCATCCGACTTCAGCTCAGGTCATGATCTCACAGTTCGTGAGTTCGAGCCCCATGTCGGGCTCTGTGCTGACAGCTCGGAGCCCAGAGCCTGTTTCAGATTCTGTGTCTCCCTCTCTCTCAGTCCCTCCCCTGCTCACGCTCTGTCTCTCTCTCTCTCTCTCAAAAATAAATAAACGTGAAAAAAAATGTTTAAAGGCATTGGAATGGGGGTCTTGCCACTTTTTTGTCCCTTTCCCCTTCCCAAGAGGACATGCTTGGGGAAGTAGAAACCCCGGAGGAGGCCTGCACCTGATCTGTGCCTCTGTCTCTTAGGATCTCTAATTCTTTCTACTTCGAGAGAGTCCTAGGTCCTCTGCATCGCTTCCCAGCCATCTCTCCCTAAGTTCTGTCATCAGGAGAAATAGGTTTTCTTGCTATCCGTTATTTAAGAGGGAGTGTGGACTTCCTTATTGATTTAGGGAGAAGTGAACTTTCCTGCAAAAAGTTCAAAGCATTTTCATGAATAGAACATTCTACTCCCCACAGATCTTTGTCAGATTATAGACAGGAGGGGGAACAATGGAGGCAAAGTAGAGAGAAATAACACTGACCACATTTAAAAGTCGTAACTGAGAGGGTTCTTTTTTAATGGTTTAAGTAGGTACCCTGTGGAAAGTAAGTGTTTGGATTTTCCAATCGATCCCCCAAATCAGCCTGATACACAACCAGCCCATCTACAGACGTGTGTGTGGAACACAACGCACACATTCATATAATTTCATCCACCCACCAACTCAGTCTTTCGGGCAATGTCTACTGAGCCTCCCCTGTGTTTCTGGCTCCTTCACAGACCCTGGGCTGTGGGGAAAGAGGGTGAGATACAACTGTGTACCCACCACATACCCTTGCGAGTTCAGGATCTGTCAGGGCAAAGTGACGTGGAAGCCGGCCACAGTCTTGGATATGCTGGGTGCTGTCTTTCGGCAGGCACTGGGTGCTGAGATGCGACTGACCGTCTGGGGATCCTCCTGGGAAGGGAAGTTAGAGCTGAGTCCTAAGGACTTAGCTAAGTTGTGGGCAGCGGGGAAAGCAAGGGTGACGAAGGAGGCGTCACGTGAAAAGACACCGCTCGGAAGAGCACGGGGCCTTGGAGAACCCTGGGTCTCTCCGGTGTGGAGGAAAGATCGAAGGCCCAGGCAGAGGGAAAGGCTCGCTGGCATCATCAGTGGCATGCAGAGCCCTGCCGAGGAGCGTGGACCTCACCAGTGGGACCACTGAACAGTTTGCAGCGGGGCAGGTGCACGGTCAGGTCTGAATGGAAGAGAGATCTGTGGAAAAGAACAGGGAAGTACACGAGCCTGGAATCGTGGCCCAGACTTGGACGCGACAGCAAGAATCCAGATGGAAACTGACGAGGGAAGTAGAAAATACATGAATGGGGTGCCTGGGTGACTCAGTCTGGCTCCGTCGGTTGAGCGTCCGACTTTGGCTCAGGTCATGATCTCACGGTCAGTGACTTTAGGCCCCGCATCGGGCTCTGGGCTGATGGCTCAGAGCCTGGGGCCTGCTTCGGATTCTGTGTCTCCCTCTCTCGCTCTCTCTGCCCCTCCCCCGCTCATGCTCTGTCTCTCTCTCTTGCTCTCTCTCAAAAATAAATAAACATTAAAAATTTTTTTACAAAAAGAAAAGAAAAGGTTAACGGTGCCTACCGCTTGCTGGAAGAACCCGGGGTGAGGTTTTTGCTCCCTTCTTTATACCGTATCCTTTCCTGGCTGGCTTAAACTGTTCTCCAGGAGGATATATTATCTTTATAACCAGGAACATAACAGCTCTGGGGCCGCTGTTTAGTAAAAACTGGCAATGACCCCGAGAGACTGAAGATGCAAATGGCCAGACCGCAGACAAAAATAGAAGCCGACCCACAGGCTGCAGCAGGCCGGCCCCGGAAACCCTTTCCCGCCGGGCAGGTACAATCCGCAGCCCAGAACGCCAGCCGGCTGGACGTCACACGGCACCTCTAGGAACGACCCAGGCGGCCAAGCGAGGACTTCCCTAACCGCTGGCCCAGAATGGCCAGGATTCGATGGATAACCTGCCGCCTCCCTGGTTTTTGGTTCTTCTGTCGCCTTGGCGGCAACCAGACAAAGGCGAATCCGTACCCCCTGATCAACCGATCGCTGAGGGGGCCCCGCTGCCAGCTGCCCACGGCTCTTCCAGGCCTATCGCCCCCATCAGGGCCTGCCTGCAGCCCTTCCTTTTCTCCGGCCGAAGCTTTCCTACCTACTCCCCTGCCTGCCTTTGGGTGTCTGCCAAAGTGCAGGTGACGCGGCTGACTACCTCGCGGTGGCAAATCCATTTAGTCCCACAACGTGAACGGTTCTGTTAAGTGGAGAGGGCCAAAGGGGACCATGAGGACAACCTATGAGGAAAAGGTTATGGCACTGGGGGGTCTACTGGCAGTGGGGTGAGGGAAAGAGACAAGCATGTCTCCGGCTTCTGGCTTGGGGTTCTGACCGCGAGCTGATGCCGTCCGTGGAGTCAGTAAAGGGAAGGGACACATGGGAGAGGTATGTGTCGGGGTCTTTGGGAGACAGGAAGCACACGTGGTGGGACGGACGGAGGAGGGTTAGAAGATTCTGGAGGCGCGGGATAGGCCAGGAGAGACCAGCCGCGGATGCGGAGGCACCCCGGGGCCGGGAACAGCTGGAGCCATCACCCTGAGCCTCAAGGTGCAAAGGGGGAAAATTGGACAGAACCACTGAACGAGAGTATGGTGGCAGGAAGAGCTCGGTCCGTTTCAGCTCCGCCCGGGGCCTACAGGAAGATTCCATTTTCCACCTGCCCTTCAGTCTCCTGCCAGTGCCTCCCATGAGCCCAACCCAGCAGGAAGCCAGAGCACGTGAGAGGTGGATGCAGGTGCATCCATAAGAGCCATTCTACGGGGACGTAGGGAAGCTCCATGGGGGCAGATGGGGAAGTTAGCCCACACAGCATGGGGATGATGAGTTCCATCTTGAAATTGTCCACTTTGAGGATCCCACAGGGTCTCCAGGTGGGTATGTCTCACGAGCAAGTCAACCTGGTGGTGTAGAAACTAAAAGAAAGATTTCAGTTGCAGAACTCTATGTGAGAGTCATCTAAGTATAAGAATTTTAGAATGGGGACCTCTCCCTGAGAAAGGGTGAGGTATCGGGGCACCTGGGCGGTTCAGTCAGTTGAGCGTCCGACTTCAGCCCAGGTCATGATCTCGCGGTCCGTGAGTTCGAGCCCCGTGTCGGGCTCTGTGCTGACAGCTCAGAGCCTGGAGCCTGCTTGGGATTCTGTGTCTCCCTGTCTCTCTGCCCCTCCCACACTCATGCTCTCTCTCTCTCTCTCTCTGTCAAAAATAAACATTTTACAAAAAAAAAGGTGAGGTATGAGAGGAGAAGCAGGCTGAGGACAAACTCTGGGGACAGGAGGTCCGGGAAAGGAGGTCCGGGAGAGCCACTGAGAAGAACCAGTCCGAGACCTAGAGGCATGATGGAGAATGTCATCAGATTTTCAGTCCCACTTTTCAGCAGTGAGGTCCACCAGTAGGTTGGGCAACGATGTAAGCCAAAGGTATAGACTCAGCCCAAACGCAAATAACTCTTGATGTCCATGATCTTTGGGGGCTCCAGGGGTGGGGCAAGGAGGAACGGGTGACTGGCGACTACGGCGTTTGCATTTCCGTGAACATATTTTGTAAACTAATCCCAGCAAGCATCCTTGACAAGCCAATCTGGAATAATTCACTGACTTGGCGGGAAAGAACAGGGTGACAGACCGTGTGACTGTCTGTATAGGTGATGTCACGGTGCTTCAAAGCTGGGACCATGACTCATTCCTTCACCACTGGATGCCTATGCCTGGTAATTGTTGTTATTTAAGGAGGAGATGGAGGAAGAGGGGGAAGCGGGGGAGAAGAGAAACAAACAAACAATAAACTTAAAAAAAAAACCTTTTAAAAAATCTTTTTTGGGGCGCCTGGGTGGCTCAGTCGGTTAAGCGTCCGACTCCTGGTTTCAGCTCAGGTCATGATCTCATGGTTCATGAGTTTGAGTCCTGAGTGGGGCTCCGCACTGACAGTGTAGAGTCTGCTCGGGATTCTCTCCCTCTCCCCTCTCTCCCTGCCCCTCCCCTGCCCACTCTCTCTGTCTCTCTCTCAAATAAATAAACTTCAAAAAAAAAATTGTTAAGAGTCTCTTAAAACAATCTTTCTAAAGGACAAGAAATTAAAATTAAACAGACAGCATCCATTAGTAAATCAAAAGACCCACTCCCTTCTTTCACCTCACTTTTTCTATTTGCAAATGTTCGTTTTTCCATGAGCTGCCTTTCCCAGCTTGGGATGCACAGCAGCAGCAGGAAACGCGATCCGTGTCTGATGTCTCCAGCCAGGCACAGCTTAGGTCCGGCTGGTGTGCAGAGAGCCAGCACACGCGTGAACAAGCTGGCTGAATGGCCACGGCTTCCAAACTGAGCTGGAAAATTCTTTACGCTCATATGTCGGGCATCTCCTAAACCCTCTTCAATCAGTTGTGCTCTGTTCCAAACCCTTTTTTCATTTTCTTCCCCGATTACGGGGTCCTCGAGTTAGCCTCTCCCATAGGTGATGCTTCTCTTTTCTGACCCGGGATAGCACATTGGCTGCCCCTTGGCATTCATGCCATTTCCAACGTACCGGAAGGAACGGGCACTGCTGAGGACAAATGCTCTGTAACAGCCCTGCCAGTGGATGTATAATACCAGCTACGTGTATTATCTTAAATTCTCTATTATGCACACTTAGAAGTAAAACGAAATGGGTTAAATTAACAGAGTGATATGTTTTATTTGACCCAATATATACAGAATATTGCCATTCTACCATGTAATCAAATGAAAACCATTGATGAGAGGTTTTCCGTTATTACTTTTCACATTATGACTTCAAAATCCCGTTAGTTCACGCTTATACCGCATCTCAATTCAGGCCTGGCTCATTTCAAACGCCCAGTAGCTACACGCGGCCGGCGGATGCCACATCACCCAGCACGGATCTGTGAGGGCACAAGAGACCAGGGAGCTTCCTGTCTCCTCCTCTGGTGACAAACGCTGGAATCTTTCCAGCGGTAGTTACTCATTTTTTCCAGATAAAACGAGCCCTTCAGCCCATCCAGACTAAAGAGAATCTCTTTCTTTCGTGTGGATCAAGAAGTTATCAGAGAGTGCTGGCCACGGAGGGGGTTAGCGGGTACATAATCCATGCGCCTCCCTGTGTTATCAATATTATCAGCATTCTCCAACTCAATGCAGGGTCCATTTAAAACAAACACACAAGGGGTGCCTGGCTGGCTCAGTCAGTTGAGCGTCCGGCTTCGGCTCAGGTCATGATCTCACGGTTTGTGAGTTGGAGCCCCACGTCGGGCTCTGTACTGACAGCTTGGAGCCCGGAGCCTGCTTCGGATTCTGTGTCTCCCTCTCTCTGCTCCTCCCCCACTCGTGCTCTGTCTCTCTCTCTCTCTCTCTCTCAAAAATAAATAAACATTAAAACACATGAAATTTTTCCTGACCCACCTGAAAATTTGTTGGAAAAATCCTTCTTGGGGTTCAGGGAAAAAGATATAAACAGGAATACAGTGGACCCTTAAACAACGCAGCGGTTAGGGGCTCTGACTCCTCCCAGTCAAAACTCCTTGTATAACTTTTGACTCCCCCAAAATGCACCTACTAATGGCCTACTGTTGACCAGAAGCCTCACCAATAACGTAAACAGAAAAGTCAATGAACATATTTCGTGTGTTTTATGTAGTGTATACCGTGCTCTTACAATAAAGCAAGCTAGAGGAAAGAAAATGTTAGTAAGAAAATCAAAAGGAAGAGAAAACACGTTTACAGTCCTATACTATAAAAAAAATCCGTGCGCCAGGGGCGCCTGGGTGGCTCCGTCGGTTAAGCATCTGACTCTTAATCTCAGCTCAGGTCAAGATCTCATAGTTCGTTCGTTCAAACCCCGCCTGGGGCTCTGCGCTGATGGTGTGGAGCCTGCGTGGGATTCTCTCTCTCCCTCTGTCTCTGACCCTCCCTGGCTTGTGCTCTCTCTCTCTCTCTTTGCACCCACACATACACGCTCTCTCTCAAAATACATAAATGGACTTGAAAAAAATTTTTTTAAAAATCCGTGTGCTAGGGGCGCCTGGGTGGCGCAGTCGGTTGGGCGTCCGACTTCAGCCAGGTCACGATCTCGCGGCCCGTGAGTTCGAGCCCCGCGTCAGGCTCTGGGCTGATGGCTCGGAGCCTGGAGCCTGTTTCCGATTCTGTGTCTCCCTCTCTCTCTGCCCCTCCCCCGTTCATGCTCTGTCTCTCTCTGTCCCAAAAATAAATAAACGTTGAAAAAAAAATTATAAAAAAAAAATCCGTGTGCTAAGTGGACACCTATTCGTTCCAACCTACGTTGCTCAAAGATCAACTGCACTAGGTTTAAGGTTAGGAACACCAACATCTGTGAATTTATGACGGAAGTCAAAAGTTTGCCGAAGTGGCTAAAACGTAACTTTCCAAGGACACGTCTTTTGTTGAATTCCCCTGGTGAAGGCAGTGTCGAGAGAAGGGCACAGATTTCTGTTTTTCCTCTTAAAGAGAGCGGATGGAATTACTTCAGCGCCTGTACTCGTGTTGAGAATTCGACCAACTGACTTTAAAGAAATCAAATAAACCTTTGCTGGAGAACCGAAAGACAAGAATGATTCAGTGCAGGCTGAGCAAAGCACACAACAATGCCAACATTGGCCTCAGGGGAGGAGCGCAGAAGCAGGAGAAAATGTAATTTTAAAAGGACTGGATCCCAAGTGCATGAAACCCGAACAGCGCTGCAGCCCACGGACCACAGGGGCAGGGAAACACGAGGCCATTTGTAATCTATGGGCTATTAATAAATCAGCTCCTGGAGACACAGAATGCCAAATGGGGCATCATCGTTCCCCCCAAGGGCTGCCTGTCACCAGAGCCCATGCCAATTGTCTGTGAGCAGAGAATCAGAAAGCTCACAAAAAAAGGGCGTGATGTAAACATTGAACAAACACAGCACTAGAAGGCCCCAGAAGCCCCTGGCCTGGAACGCGTCTTTCCAGCCAGGCCTCCCTGAGAGCTGAGCAGGTACAGAGCCCGTGGAGAATTTCCTCAGGCTGAGGTCAGCGTTTTCTCCCTTTCTACACATCTTCCGGAAGAAGCACATCTCAGCCACACATCTTTCCACCTCAGCCAGGCTCATTCACGGTCGGCTCAAAATGGCGACCTGAAGACCCCAGGACCAGAACGGCCTGGATACCCTGGACAGGACACGTGGTGCTATAGTGATTTGCTGTGCGGTAATTTGCGTCTTTCTTTTTTTTTTTTAGAGACAGAGAGAAAGAGAGCATGAGCAGGGGGAGGGGCAGAGGGGGAGAGAGAGAGACTCTTAAGCAGGCTCCGTGCTCAGCACAGGGCCCAATGTGGAGCTCCATCCCATAATCCTGAGATCATGACCTGAGCTGAAATCAAGAGTCAGACGCTCAATCAGCTGAGTCTCCAGGCCACCCCTGACCCCTTTCTGTATACAAACAATCCCATTCTAGAACGTCAGGTTTGGTAGACAAAGAACAAGCCAGAACCTTTGCTCGGACCCTGTCCCAGAGCCCACTCAGACTCACCCTCACTAGGCTAGCAAAGGACAGAAGGGAATCAACAGATCTTTCCAGACCTCTTCCCCTTCTAGAACTGGAGACTCAATTCAAGATCAGTTGTGGTCAGAGCTGCCTAAAGGTGTTCCCACAGGCAAGGTGATTTGCTGGGGAAACTTTCTTCCTTTGAGCCAAGACGACATCAGAAACAAACACATAAACAAACTGGCAAAAATCTGCAGAGAGAGCGCCCTCTTCCCTTGTCCTTCGACTTCACTTTACAAACACCAAGAGACACCCTCCACCTGAGCTGGGAGAAGGAAAATGCAAGTACTTCCAGAGGCTGGTGAAAAGTACCACAAGTTAAAGCAGGGCACTGTCTCAAGGAGCGAATGAATGATAAACACAAATCCAGCTGACTTCCGGCCATTCTAATGTGGCTTCCTCGTCTAGCAAATCTACCAAAAGAGAGACAAAGGGAAAGAGGCCAAATCTTGGCATCAGGCTGTGAGATAGAGTGGGGCCCTCAAGGGAAGAGCAAGCAGTGCTTTCTAAGGAATTACGCAAACCCGCCCCCCGCCCCCGACGTATCCATGCGAGCCTAGGAAGAGTGTTGAACGATAGAAGGAAAAATCCGACATCACAAAAGGGAAAACATGGTGTGCCCAGGTAGATGGCTGGAAAATGGATCTCAGAAGAAAAGCTCAGTGTCACCCACTCAACTATAATGGTCCCGGGGGGCAGCTTGTGTCCATTTGGCCTAAGACCATTATTAAGGGTGGGATCTCCAGTCGAGCGACCACGAAACGCTGAAGTTGGTTGAAGTTCATGGGCCTTCATCACAGCCACCCACTATCAATGACTTGTCAGATGTTGGGGCTTCAGAGCATGGAGACAAAGGGTGGTACGCGCCCAGGGAGAGGCTTCTCCAGCCGATGATGGGGGGTCCACCTGCCTGGTGCCCTTGTCTCCCTCCATCTGCCCCTGGGGATAGTGGCCTTGGGCAGATGTTCCAGTATGCTCTGTCTCCCTGTTGCCCGTGTAGTTCTCAGGCTCAGGCAGATAAAGCGGCCATGGCTTTCTCGGGAGATCACACTTCGGGATTTTTACCATCCAAAGCAAATTCTTTTTTAGGTGAAATTCATGTCCCTTTAACACTGATCATTTTATAGTACATTTCAGTAAGTTTTAGTACACTGACATTTACACAGTCGCTTCCACCAAGTTCTCAAGCATTCTTATCACCCCAAAAGGAAGCCCCCTGACCACCAAGTTGTCACCCCATCCCCAAACAACTTTTTTTTTAAATTTTTTTTAATGTCTATTTACTTTTGACAGAGAGAGAGAGAGAAAGAGAGAGACAGAGCATGAGTGAGGGAGGGGCAGAGAGAAAGGGAGACACAGAATCCAAGGCAGGCTCCAGGCTCTGAGATGTCAGCACGGAGCCCGTGGCGGGGCTCGAACTCACGGAGCGCGAGATCATGACCTGAGCCGAAGTCGGACGCTCAACCGACTGAGCCACCCAGGCGCCCCCCAAAACAACTTCTAAAGGAAGTTTAATTTAATTCCAAAAAACATCTCCCCCTACTTCCTACCCTGACCTCAGACCAGTTTCCAGCCACAAAGGAAGCTCCCTTGGCAGAGATATACGATTTATTCATCTTTATGTCCCCCCGCCCTAGTACAGTGCTTGGCATGCGGTGGCACGCAGCTGAAGTTAGGGGACCACAACGGTAAAGACAGGACGCTAAGGGCAAAATGGCAAGATGGCACTTCATGGGTCAGGGATGCATATTTCAGTTCATCTGCTCTGAGGGCAGGCTCCGAACTGCATTCTGCTTCTTCACATAGACCCTACGTCAAGTTCGCCCACAGCCGCACCGCCTGGGAAGCCAGTGAGAACCAAGAGGAGAGAAGGCTCCTCCCTTTATGGAGTCCTCTCCCCCAAGTGCGTCCCAGATGGCGCACCCCATAGATGGGCTCCGTGACGCCATTCCGCCTCTCCTTGAAAACCCAGCCATACGTGGCCCACGGAACGTCATGATGGGCAACAACATCACAACGGAGACAGCAAGCATTTTTCAGGGCAGGGCACTTGATGATGGCATGTTTACCTGCTACGAGTTCTGTCCCACTCCAACAGCAGCAGCTACTGCTCCGGAGATGAGGACCTTGCCCTCGGCCTCCACCAGCGAGGCTATCGGGGGCCTCGTTCACAGCACTACCCCTCTGTCTTCTGCCTCCAGCTCTGGGTTTCCACAAAACAAGTCACTTCAATAACTAGAAGTTACTGAAGGCTTTCACCACCCCTCCCTCCAGGGATCTCTTGGGCAGGGATGGAGGGGGTCAGGGACTTGCATGGGGCCTCGGGCACGGGGCCTGGTCTGGATACTACACCAGGATACTGGCACCAGCTCCCTCGTTGCCTGGGGGCCAGGGTCTGGGGGCCTGAGAGGGACCACCACACTCGAACACGGACTGATAGGAAACGCCGCTTGGGCAAAAGTGGAAAAGCACCACCAACAGTCTGTAGGTAATTCCCAGCCTTGGGCTGTCCCCATTTCTGGTTCTGTGATTCTATTTTAGATTCTTTACTTTCATCCTCCCCTCGGAGTCTAGCAACAGAGTCTAAGCTAACGTCCCATTTGTGTCGGAGAATCTTCCTCTATTTGGATAATATGTCACTCTCGTCTTCGCTCCTGGCTGGTGACTGAGTCACGTCTCTTTACGAGGGAGGCAGGGAGGCAGGTGCGTGGATGTGCTCAGGGAACAAGGGAGACGCGGAGGGTCGTGTTGGCAGCAGGGGAAGTGGGGTCGGAGGCAAGGGGAGAGCCAGGCACCAGCCCTGAGCCAGTTGTGAGGCCGCCTAAGTGTGGGCCTGACACTGTCCAATTCCGTGTGCCTTCCAGGAACCTGCAAACCAGATATAGTTCAAATACGTGCTCCTTGGAACATGGTCGTCCTGAGCTTAAATGAGCTGGAGAATTCTGGGAAAAACAAATTTAAGCAATTATATATAATTGCAGTATTACCTATAATGATAATGTTACGTGTATAACAGGATGTCTCAGAACCGCGACTATGCTAACTTGTTCTAGAACTCTCTGAGAGGGAGGCAGAGGAGGCAACATTTCCTAAGCCCATTATCGGTTCATGTGCCTTTCTCTCCTCCCTCGTTCCCCACCACCTCTCAGGCAAAATAGGATCCCTTCGCCTTGGCTTCTGGGAAGCAGGATTTGATCTGGTAGGGTGCTGAAGTAAGCTCCTTACGGCTCCTGAGAGCTGATTGTTAAATACTTGGGAATTTGGGGTCACCTGGGTGGCTCCTTCGGTTAAGCGTCCAACTCCTGATTTCGGCTCAGGTCACGATCTCACGGTTCACAAGTTCGAGCCCTGCATCGGGCTCTGCGCTGACAGCATGGAGTCGGCTTGGGATTCTCTCTCTCCCTCTCTCTCTCTCTCTGCCCCTTCCCTGTTCATGCCCCCCCCCAATAAATAAACTTGAAAAAAAATTTTAATCTAAATAAATAAATAAATAAATACTCAGCTATTTTGAGAGCCAGTGATAGTCTGAAATTGGCCACGGTGGGACTTTTTATACCGCAGATACTGGCAAACACTCAGATCGGGGTGTGTGTGCATGTGTGTGTGTGTGTGTGTGTGTGTGTGCAGTCACATTAATAGCACACCAGTGGACCTAGCCCAATTTGTAGAGTCCGCTGAACTTAGAAAGGGCTTCCGGGGGGTGGAGGGTCCCTCACATCTTGCTGCCTCCCCCATGCGTCCTTGGACTTGGTCCCCCTTTGCAGGGGGGAGACACATGCACGGAGCCACATCCCACGCAGTGCCTCCCAGGTGGGAACACCATGAAACCATGCCCCCACTCGCAGCCCTAAGGCCGGCGGGCGGGGGGGTGGGGAGCAGGGGGAACCCACCGTGTGCTGCTTATGAATTTCTTCAAAAGAAAAATTACACCCTGGGAACCTGGCGAAACAGAGAACCAGAAACCCACATCCAGCCTCAGCATTCAGACCTCGGCTTGTCAGCACCTCGAAGGCTTCAGTGCACAACACGCGGTGATTCAAACAAACGAGAAGAACGCCGAAGGCACAAGGGACGGCCGCAAAGGAAGCCTGGGAGATTGGACGCCCTCTCAGTCAGCTGGCGGCCTGCCAGCAGTCAAGTGCCTTTTCGAAGAGAACCCAGAGTGCTGGCACACGTTTACAGAAACCCCAGTTATCCAGGAAATGAAGGTGTAGGTGACAGAAGGGCCCCACCTGCCTGTGTGATGCAGGAGCGGGGAGTCATCTCCTTCCCTGAAACCCGAGAGAGCTACGACCCCCACAGAACCGACCGTACATGAGAGTAGATGGCATGGCTCTCACATCGGCTGAAACTTTGCTGAGGCCTTTGGGAACTTAGGGCTAAAGCCCCATTTCACTTGCTTCCCAGAGAAAATAGGGTGCACTTTGCTGAGCAAAACACACCAAGCTCCGTTTTAAAAAGAAATCTCCTGGGGCTCCTGGGTGGCTCTGTCAGCTGAGCATTGGCTCAGGTCATGATCGCACGGTGCGTGAGTTCGGGCCCCGCGTCGGGCTCTCCACTGTCAGCAGAGACCCCACTTCGGATCCTCTGTTCCCCTCTCTCTCGGTCCTTCCCCCACTCCTTCTCTCTCTCTCTATTTCTCTCTTTCTCAAAATAAACAAATGAAAAAGAAATAAATAAAAAGAAATTTCTTATTTTATCCTAGAAAAAATTGTGGGTGGTGACTATTTTTGGGGGTGGAAGGAGGTAGGTAGGGTACGTTGTCGACCCGCAGTCACTGGAAGACGGACGCCATGATGCAGGGAAGTGAGGGCAGCAGCTCAGGACAAGGGACCAAGTGGTTAAGTGAAGACTTTGGTCTTTAGACCCCAAATCCAATGCATTTTCCCCACACACAAAACCCCACGCTAAGGAAGTGCCCACTTCTGAGTGCTAACCCAGTGATTGAAGAGAGCCCGCTTCTCTTCAAGAGACTCTGAGATCCCGACTGCAGTTCTCTCCAGAACAACACGGATTTAATGAAGTGCACACTGGAGGCTTTTCTGCATTCTGATCGAGGTTCCCTAGGGATTCAAACCACATCTCAGCAAAGGTAATTCCGGGTTATTGATGCAGGAATTAGCGTAATCACTGAAATACGTTCAGAGGACAGGTCTTCATAGGGAAGGAGGGAGTCGGCATTAATCTGTTCAAAACACATAAATTTCAAGTGTGAAGCTAAACAACATGATGCCTACCGTGTGTGCATGAAACGTGAAGTCAAGGGGGAAATGACGCAGGGAAAGAACAGTTTTCTTGTGGACTTAAACATACCTTGTTAGAGCAGAGAAAACCCCTCTGAGCCTGTTCTCCAGGCCCCCTCTTTTTTTTGCTGGTAAATGGTGGAGTCTCCCAAGAGGTGTTTGGACGTGGGCATCCGTTATCTCAAGCCCTCAATTATGTGGTGGCTCCTCTGAGTGAATCGCCCCCGACCCTTCTTGTCCTTCTGAAACCTAGTGATTGCTGCCCCCAGGGGAAGGACAGCGAAGGGAATGAAATTCAATTTTCTACTCACTGGAATTCTTAACAGAAAGGGGTTTGTGGGAAGTGGACCAAAACGTGTGTCTAAAGTTGGGACTCTGGCCAATGTGAGGCTTGGAGTCAGTGTTCATTCCTCTGTTGCCAAAGCCCGTGGCGTGGTGTGGTCCGAGAAGCCCCCATCAGTCTTGCCCCAGCGACTCTACAAGGAACCAACACACCCACAGTCAAGGGACTTGGTGTTTTGAAAGGGCGTCCCCTCTCCTCACTCCGGAGCTGACCAAATCCCTCGTAGAAGACCTGGCTTTCCATGATTTTAGGGTCTGAGGAAGACCAGAAAATCAGATGATTCTGTGGGCTCGCCAGGAGGGTGACCAAGTCCACTGACAGGAAGAAGAAAGAACCAGAACAGGTGTCCTCATTCTGAGCTGGCCACGGCCTTGCAGATCCCTCCCGGCCTCGCATGGTGCCTGGGGCGGACAGGAAGGGGCCGGGCTTCTCTCTGAGGGCAACGCTCAGCCTCACATCCCGTTCCTTCCAAACCCCCCGGAGATCCTGCTTGCCCATCTTTGCTTCCCCTCCTGGGTTTCCCATGGCTCCTTCCCCGTCACTTGGGAAACCAGGCTTCACTCCCGCTGTCCCCAGCTACTCTGCCCCCTCCCTCCTTTGCCTACAGACAGAATGACTCTTGCAGCTTCCGCCATCATCACCTCCATTCGGAGTCACCAGTGGTCACCCGGCCACCAGACGCAAGGACCTCTCCTCTGCTGAATGCACTGCCGTGGCCTCCCTGACCTGGACCCTCACCCCCCACCTCCACTGACTCGCTGTTCCTCCCGACTTCCTCCACCCTCTGCTCCTCCCGACCGCCATCCGTGAACACCTGTGCTTGGTGGCCTCGGTGGCCCCTCTTGTCCCCTGGAACAGCTCATCCATCAGCCCAACACCACCAGGCTGAGGTGTTGGGCACTTCTGTGCCGTGTGATGAGCGGAAAATGCCCTCGACTTGGGCTCCCACACCCCGGACCAAACCCAATTCCGACTGTAACCTTGGGCAAGGGCTTCACCTTCCTCAAATCAGCGACACCACACAGCTGTACTCAGGATGGGAAGAAACAGGAAGCATACGTGAAGCCAGACAGCCCCGTGCAGGCACAGAGTAGGGCGTCCATAAATGTTCATGCCGCCCTGTCGGTCCCAAAAGACGCCAGAATGTTCCCACCTACCAGACGGCTGACGCAAGAGGTTCTAGAAAGGCTTTTTTGCGCCCTGACCTTTCTCCCTGGGGTTGGCCTTTACCCCCAGAACAACCCCTCAACTGCACACACCTCGGTTTCCCTTCTCTCACCACGCTAGGGCCATCCACTGCAATGGCACGCGAGTAAGGGGACATCCTTCTTGCCGCCGCGCTTTCCTTCACGTCACGTACACACGTGCCCCCGTTCACACACGCACACGCGGGCACACACCCTTCTTCTCCTCTATCCGCAATGGCAGAAGAGAAAGATTACGAGCTTCAGGATCTAGGCCAACCCAGAATCCAATCCACCCTATTTGGGAGGCGTAAGCTTCAGCACGTGGCACAACCCAAGAGACCTCCTTGTGTCAACCCTAGCCCAGCGCTTGGCACATAGTAGATGTTCGGCGAGGGCTGGCTTTCTTCCTGTCATACTTGAGGGTCACGGTCACGTCTCACCTCCCTCACGCTGCCTTGCCCATTAGTCCAGCCACTGCCAAACTCTGAACTTCCGGCATGCCAGAACGTTCTTGTCTCGTGTCCACAGTGTAGAAGGCAACGGCACATTATATGGGACGGTGTGCAGGTCTCGTGTTACCAGGCAAGCTCTTAACTCCCAGATGGGTCTACCCATCTGTGTCTTAGATTGCGTCTGAATTTCCCACAGTTTCCAGGACAGTGTCGAGCTTGTAAAACTCGTGATTATTATAGCTGCAAGTTATGTACCTTCCTGGACCCAGACACTATCATAATTGTTACCATTTGTTCCACGTCTGCTAGGGCCCAGGTGCTATGTTTGCATGATTTATTGTTTTCTCACAGTAACCCTGCAAGATAAGGTCTTATGATTCTCATTTCATACTTGGAAGTAGAGGAATAGAAGAAACTGAAACTCAGAGGCCGAAGCGGCCTGAACAAATGCACACAGATCAGAGGCAGGAGAGCAGGCTCCGATCCACGCCTTCCCCGGGCCAAACTTGGTCACCCAGGCTGCACTGCTGGGCACGTTTCATGCCCTGTAATTCTCCCGTCAACCCAGCAGGGTAGCACTGAGCCTGTTTCGCAAATAAAGAGTCTAGATGAATCACTGGGTTCTCCTCCTGAAACCAAGACTACACTGCATGTTAACTAACTTGGATTTAAATAAAATAAATTAGTTAATTTTAAGAAAAGAAGAAGCGTCTGTGGTTAAGGGGGCTGAGGAGCAGGGACTCCCCAGGTCTGGCTAAGTCCCAACCCCGCCCTGGAGTAATCAGGAGCCATAAAGGATTCTTGCTCCAGCAGGAAACCAGCAAGTCAAGGCTCCCAAGGGAGGGAAAAGCCTGAAGTCACCACCACTGCAGACATCCGGGAAGATACACAGGTATCCAGGAGAGCGCAGGCTGGAACCCCAAGATCTCAAAGCTCCCTCTAGCTCCGCCTCCCGGTGTCGGCTGGCTCCCTGGGACCTCAGTCTTTTCGTGTCGAAACAGGAGGAGGACGAAATAAATGACATCCAGAGTTCCAGAACTGCTGGTCTCCTGTACCATGTCTGAGAGCAAATGACAGAGGCACCCTTTCCTCCGAGCAGAGTCAGGCCTGAGAAAGGGCACACGGGTTGGCAGGCAAAGCACAGGGCTTGCAACCCTTCTGCTTCCCTTCTGTGGGTATCCTTGTGCAGTGGACAACCCACACCACTGGATGCAGTGATCCTAAGAGGTTCCCAATGGTTCTAATTGTCTAAGGTTCTGATTCCTGAAGTTCTTTGAGAAGGAAATCAGTGGGATGGCACTCTCCTTCATCCAGCCCAAAATGACCTGTCACTTCTCTCCTTTGAGCATTGAAATTGCACATTTTACAAAGCCATAGCCACACGCAGCGCAGCCAACATTAGTCCTCTGACCTTGCGGTGGGTACCAGACATTCTAAATTTAGGTTCACCGTTGTGGAGCCCCCAAGCTAAAATTTTAATAAGAGCCTTTGCCCTTTGGTAGCTGTCACATGTCTCCAGCGGGATGTAAGAGCCGTTCTTCCACACAGTGACATGAAACTCTCCAGTCCCTCCGGATCTCTGACTACAGTCATCTCTCAAAGTCCAACAGCTCAAAGTACAGGGCGAACAAAACCCGCCTCGCCTTCTCATGACGCATCAGACATAAATGCCCCACATCACCAGTCCCGGGGACAAGCTTCAGCTGAGGGACTTACACAGGAAGGTGAGCATCCGGGCAAGGGACCAAAGGAAACGAGTCCTGAACTTCGGGCACCACTGGTAACCGCAGCTCTGAATCATCCGCCAAATGTGTCTCGGCCGTAAAGTGGGAAAAGTGGGGGCAACAGTTGAACCATGAAAGGATGGCAGGGAAATCCCACCCCAACCTCAGGCTGTAGCATTTTAGAAACACGAATCTTCTCTCATTTAGAAAACATGTATGCTTTTCTTTTGTTAATGCAATTTACTTGTTTATTGTGCTAAAATATACAAAACACACAATTTCCCACTCTACCCATTTTTAAAGTTTTTTGAATGTTTACTTGACAGAACGAGCAGGGAGGGGCATGGAGAGAGGGAGAGAGAATTCTAAGCAGGGTCTGTGATGTCAGTGAGGAGCCTGACGCGGGGCTCGATCCTACAACCGTGAGATCGTGATCTGAGATGAGGCAGATACTTCACCAACTGAGCCACCCAGATGCCCCTACCATTGTAACCATTTTTTTTTTAAATATAATTTGTTGTCAAGTTGGCTAACATACAGGGCGTTCAGTGTGCTCTTGGTTTGGGGGGTAGATTCCTGTGATTCATCCCATACATACAACACCCAGTGCTCATCCCAACAAGTGCCCTCCTCCGTGCCCGTCACCCATTGTCCCCTCTCCCCCGCGCCCCCCCACCATCCACCCTCAGGTTTTCCTCTGTAGTTAAGAGTCTCTTACGGTTTGCCTGCCTCTCTGTTTGTAACTATTTTCTCCCCTTCCGCTCCCCCATGGTCTTCTGTTAAGTTTCTCAAGTGCCGCATGTGAATGAAAACATATGGGATCTTTCTCTGGCTTATCTCACTTAGCGTAATCCCCTCCAGTTCCATCCACGTTGCTGCAAACGGCCATGTTTCATGCTTTCTCGTCGCCAAGTAGTACTCCCTTGTGTATAGAAACCACATCTTTATCCATTCGTCAGTGGATGGACACAACCATTTTTAAGCGTATACTTCTATCTCATTGAGTACATTCACATTGTTGTGCGTGTATCTTCCTACCCCGGAGCCCCATACCTGTGCCACGCTAACCCCTGCCCCCCCTCACCCAGTACCCGGGAGCAAGCACTCTACTTTCTGTCCCTCTGGATCTGACTACTCTAGGGATGTTACGTAAGTGGAATCATACAGTATCTGTCCTTTTGTGTCTGGCTTATTACACTCGGCAGAACGTTCTCAACGTTCATCCACGTGGTTGCAGGGGTCAGAGTTTCCTTCCTTTTTAAGGCTCGATAATACCCCGTTTGATGTCTGTCCCACATTCTGCCTGTCCGTTCATTTCGGTGGACGCTTAGGTGGCTCCCACCTTCTGGATGTTGTGAATAAGGCTGCCGTGAACAACAGTGTAACAGATTACCTGTTTACACATGCTTTTCCTGCCCACTAAGCCGGGGCCGGATCTTCGATTATGCTGAGTTCAGTTGTTCGCCTTGCTAGACGCAGATTTAACCCAATGGGTCTGCTGGAGTGTGGTTTTCTTGACGTCTACACTGGAAAGTGAGCCAAAGTGAAGCCCCTTCACCGCCCATTCACCCATTTGAAAACCTAAGAGAGATGTCCCCAACATCCCCTTCCCATCTTTCCCTCCTGTCCTTACCATTGCTACCTCTCTGGGAGGAAGTTTCGCCCCTTTTTCTGCATTAACCCAGCCCTCCATCTACAGCGCCTTGGACTGACCTCCACTCCATCAAACACCTCACTCCGTCACTGCCCCCTTCCTCACAGGGGCAACGTCTCCACTTTCGATTCTTCTCAGCACACACACACACACACACACAAGGTCCCCATTCCATCCATTCCCTCCTGCTGTCGGACTTTAAACACGCTGTGTATACTTCTCTTTTCTCACCCCCTTCCTGACGGATCACTCCTCAAACCACTGGAATCCGACGTTCGACCCCATCATCAGATGACACAACCCCCCCACACCGGCTGGATTAGTTGGATTCGTTTCCTGTGGTGACCGCACAAGTCAGTGCCACGTGAGTGGCTTACAACAGAAATTTACTCTCTCACCCCGTCCTGGAGGTCAGAGTCCAAAATTACGATGTCCGCAGGGCCACGCTCCCTCCGAAAGCTCTAGAGGAGAATCCCTCCTTGCCTCTCGCAGCTTCCGATGGCTGTCGCCGCATCACCTGAATCCCTGCCTCTGCCAGCACGTGGCCTTCTCTGTGTCTTCCTGTGTCCTTTTCTCTCCCTTGCGGGGACGCTCTAAATTTATTTGGGACCCACCCTGATCCAGTGTGATCTGACCTTCATCCTTACTTGAACGATATCTGCAGAGACCCGACCTGCAAATAAGATCACATGCTGAGGTTCGGGACAGACATGGATTGGTGGTGGGGATGCGGTTCAACCCACTACACTGGTGAATCCCAATCGCCAAGCCCAATGGACATTGCCCTGTGGCTCTGTCTGTGCCACATTTGCTTTGGTTACTCAAAACTGAAAGAGCTTTATGTTTCCTGCTGATATTTTAGATGTTAGGAGCACATTAAGAGAAAATTTCAATAGAGAAAAATTGAAAGAAAGCAAAAACACCCACAAACGTACAACTCAGAGACTGATCGAATTAATATTTTGGATTACATTCTTCACACACACACACACACACACACACACACACACACACATTAATGCAAGATGGCAATCAATATATGCAAAGGACTGTAATGTTCTTATTCTGCTTTTTCACTTAACACTGTGACACGCACAACCTGTCGGGTCAATAAACACAGGGGACCCGTGCATTCAGTAGACAGGTGCCGGGGTTTGCCATAAGCCAGGCACTTTTTCCAGGGTCTGAGATCCATCAGTGAATAAAATGCACGGATCTCAGCCCTTGGGGAGCTCACCTTCTGACCGGGGACCAACAGACAGCAAGAAGTTCACATAATATGGGGCACCAGGGTGGCTCAGTCGGTTAAGGGTCCGGCTTCAGCTCAGGTCATGATCTCCTGGTTCATGGGTTCAAGCCCTGCATCGGGCTCTGTGCCGACAGCTCGGAGCCTGGAACCTGCTTCAAATTCTGTCTCCCTCTCTCTCTGTCCCTCCCCTGCTCACACTCAGCCTCTCTCTGTCTCTCAAAAATAAATAAACATTAAAACAAATTTAAAATTTTTTTCTGGTGCACCTGAGTAACTCAGTCAGTCAGTGAAGCAATCGGCTCTTGGTTAGGCCCAGGTCATAATCTCCCAGTTCGTGAGACCAAGCGCCACATAGGGCTACATGCTGAGCATAGAGCCTGCTTGGGATTCTCTCTCTCTCTCTCTCTCTCTCTCTATCTCTGTCTCTATCTCTCTGCCTCATCTCCATTCACTCTTTTTCTCTCAAAATAAATAAACTTAAAAAAAAAAAACTTCACCTAATAACTAACCCCTTTGATGCCAAAAGTGAAAAGTACTACAGGAAAAGCAAACAGTAGCACAAGAAAGAGTGACATTGAGTCCTGGGCAGTAACGAATGCAATTTTTAGAACAGGAGGGGGCTTCAGTCGAAGCTTCAGTAAGAAGGTGATCTTGACACGAAGAGTTGAAGACCCCCCAAAATACCGGGAAATCATTTTTAACGTCCGCATAGTATTCCATCGATTATAGCTGCAACAACATGTTCAATCAACGTTCGATGACAGACATTTAGGTTGTTTGCAAGTTTTCACTATTATGAGCGAGGCTGCAACATATCCGCCACGTTGTGATGTCATTTCCTTAGAAAAATGTCTAGACCCTGAATGGTTGGATTCAAGGCATCCAATCATCCCAAATTGTGAGACCTCCTGTCACCTACCCTCCAGAACGATCTTTCCGGTTACACTGCCCAGAGAGCATCTGAGTTCACAATCCCTCTGCCTCTCCCAACACACACACACACACACACTCCACATACTACATTTGTCATTCAGTTCTAGCTGTGCCAAGTTCAGGGTAAAAAAAGAAAAAAAATGTTATTGTATTTGCATTGCTTTCACTTGGTTGAACAGTCCTCCCATATGCCTTTTAGCTCTGTGTATTTCTTCTCTTATAAACTCCTTATTCATTCCCTATGATCATTTTTTTTTCTGTGGAGGTATTTATTGCTTTTGTAAATTGGGAATATGTATGTTATGTGTTGCAAATATTTTTCCTGGTTTGTCTTCTTACTTTTTTAACAAACACTTAAAATTTTTATACTGACAAAAATACCAGCCTTTGAAAATAGTTTCTGGATTCCTATCATGGCTAGAAAGGCTTTCTCAACTCTTACAATTATAAAAATATATCTTCTACGCCTTCTGTAGGGCTTTTTTTTTTTTTCTTGGCATTTAAATCCTTAATCCACTTGGAAGTTATTCTGATATAAGAAATAAGGAAGGGACTCATCACTTCTCTTCCAAGTGGGCATACAGTTGTCCCCACAGCGTGTGCCGAGTCACGTCCCCTTTGCCTGTCTCTGGGCCGTAGTCCACCTGGCTTCCTGCCCTGCTCTCTCCTCCCGCTCCTCACATGTCTCATCCCTTCCTCTGGTTCCTCCTCTACTTCTGACTTCTTAATGTAATTCTTTTCCAGGAAGGATCCTCTATAATATTCCTCTATAGAAGGATATCTTTCCGTATCCTCTTTGAAGTCCGTGCGATCTCCCCGCGGAACTGTCGTCCGTCCCCGCAATGGCAGCCTCCCCTTGTATGAGCAGGTGACCTTCCAAACCCGGAGCCCAGTCCGGGTCACTGCTGAACGCCAGCCCCACACACCTGATTCCCCATCCTGCCCACTCCCCTCTGCAGTCGCCAATCTCCACATTATCATAATTCTGCTTCTTTTTTTGTTTTTTTTTTTTAATTTTTTAACGTTTATTTATTTTTGAGACAGAGAGAGACGCAGCACGAACGGGGGAGGGTCAGAGAGAGAGAGGGAGACACAGAATCTGAAACAGGCTCCAGGCTCCGAGCTGTCAGCACAGAGCTCGACGCAGGGCTCGAATTCACGGACCGCGAGATCATGACCTGAGCCGAAGCCGGACGCTCAACCGACCGAGCCACCCAGGCGCCCCCATAATCCTGCTTCTTATTCGATCCTAAACCCTTTGCCACGTCTTCATCCTCACGACTGCTCCCTTCATCCAGCACCTAGCTGTTTCTGCCCGCGGGCACCCTGTCTCCAAAACTCAGCAAATCCAGCCGGCGGCCTCTTTTTGTGCTGCCCATGAGCTAAGATTCGTTTTATGTTTTTGAGGAGTTATAAGAAGCTTTTAAGAAACCAAGAAGAATATGCAAAAAAGACACCTAGGTTGCCTACAAAGACTAAAATATTTACTATTGGCCCTTTGCAGGAAAAGTTTGCCAATGCTTGCCGCTGGTCTATACTCCACATGACTACCCTCCAGAAGGATCCTTCTAAAATAGCATAAAATATCGAATCATATCACTCCTCATTTTAAGACCCATCTCCATAGCCTGGTACAGAGGCCTTCGGGGTCCAGCCGGGCTCTCATCCCCTGCTCTCCTAGCTCCCTCCATTTCCCCCACACGTGCTCTATTCCAGAATCTCTGCCGTTCCCAAACAAAGCCGTTTCACGCCTTCAAGACTTTCACACGTGCTGTTCCTGCCTTGCGAGTGCCCCACCATTCCAGCTTTCGTCTATCAGGAAGCAAGCACACACTCACCACTTCCTTGAGCAAACCCATCCTGCTCTCCACTCAAGACAGATTTAGGTTTGAGCTTGCTGGTATCTTCCCAGTGCCCCTCTCCCTCATCTCCGTTTTCACATCATATTTTAATTTGTTGCTTGCCCCTGACCAGAGAAATTCCTTCCCAATGAGGTCTTACCAGAGCTCAGTAGCAGGCCTCACCTGGCAAGATGCCCTGCATTTTAAATTGCCTCCTTTATTTGGGAGTGCTCAAGCGAATGTACCACATTCTTTCGATTCAGGGGAGAAAACGAGAAAGTAAAGTAAAAGAAAAGCGAGCCACATCTGACAGACCATCTAGGGACTCTCAATAACACAAGGACTGTTTGAGTAGGTCTTTCTTTTAAATTGTGGTAAAATACACGAAACATAGAATTACCATTGCAAACACTGCAAATGTAGGATTCGGTAGCTTTAAGTACACTCACCGTGTTGTGCTACCGTGACCACTATCCATTTCCAGAATTTGGGGGATCATCACAAACAAGTAACTCCCCATTCCTCCCTCCCCCCAGCCCCTGGCAACCTCCATGGTGCTCCCTGTCTCCATGCGTTTGTCTAGCCTAGATACCTCACGTCGGTGGAATCGTAAGATATTTGTTCTTTCGTATCGTTATTTCACCCAACATAGTGTTCTCAAGGTTCGCTCCTGTCATAGCATGTGTAAGAATTTTATCCCTTTTCAAGACTGACTAATCTTCCATTGTGTGGCGGGACCACATGTTGTTTATCCCCTCCTCTGCCGATGGACATTGAGGTGGTTTCCCCTTTTAGCTACTGTGAATAGCGCTGCTATAAACACGGGTGTGCGAGTTTCTGTTCGAGTCCCTGCTATCGGTTCTTTCGGGTTTATACCTAGAAGTGGAATGGGGGGGATCGCGTGGTAACTCTACGCTTTTTTTTGAGGAACTTCTATGCTATTTTCCACAGCAGATGCACCATTTTACGTCCCTTTCAGCAAGGCACCAAAGTTCTAATTTTCCGCATCTTCACCAACACTTATTTCCCCTCCCCCGCTTTTTTTTAACAGTCATTCTAATGGGTGTGAAGTGATAGGTTGGCTTTGATTTGCGTTTCCCTAATGACCAGTGACCTAGTCATGTTGAACATCTGCTCGTGCACTTGTTAAGCCATCGGTCTTTGGAAAAATGTCTGTTCTAGTCCTTTGCCCATCTCTGAATCGGGTTGTTTGTTTTTCTGTTGCGGAGTCGTAGGAATTCTTTATATATTTTGAACATTAGTCTCTTGTCTAAGATATGCTTTGCAAATATTATCTTCCACTCTGTACATTGTCTTTTCATCAAGTAGGTCATTTCTTTTTAGCTTTTACTTAAATTGCAGTTAGTTAACATACAGTGTATTATTAGTTTCATGGGTACAACATAGTGATTCAACACTCCCATACATCACCCAGTGTTCATCACTACAGTGCACCCCTTAATTTTACCCATCCCCTCACCTCCCTCCCCCCTGGAAGCCATCAGTTTGTTCTCTATAGTTAAGAGCCTGTTTCTTGGTCTGCCTCTCCCTCTCTCTCTCTCTTATTCTCCCTTTGCTCATTTGTTTCTTAAATTCCACATATGAGTGAAATCACATGGTATGTATCTTTCTCTGACTGACTTATTTCACTTAGTGTAACACTCACCAGTTCCATCCATATCGTTGCAAATGGCAAGATTTCATTCTTTTTGATGGCTGAGTAATATTCCACGGCATATATATACCACGTCTTCTTGATCCATTCATTAGTCAACAGACATCATTGGGAGGTAATTTTTAATGAGGAAGTGACCATGATTCTGTGCCACTAAGGGTTCTCCTGAGCGGGTGACGCTGAATGAAAACCACCAGGAGGCTCGCATCTGCTCCTTTTCTCTTACACCTCATTGTAACAGGTGTAAGGCCTCCCACACTACTTTCTCTCGTGGAGACCGCTTGCCAGCCCCAGGGACAGCTGACTAGTTTCGTCCCACGGGTCTTGCCCCTCACCCCCCATGGCATTCTGTATTCCCACCGCTGCTGTCCCGACAGTGGGGGTTGAGTTATGATTTTTCTCAGATTCCTGAAGTCATACACCAGAAGGGTCTCAACGCCGTCTTGGAAAATTCCTTTTTTTTTTTTTTTCCTTTTTGATGCTAAAAGTCATATAAACTCATTCTAGAAAATTTGCAAAAATCAGAATATTTAAAAGAAAATTTTAAAGCCCCCATAAGCCACCCACTCAGAATTACCTACTAACATCTGTGTGTACTTCCTTCCAACTTTTGATTTTTGCACATGCGTTGGAGATCTCTCCTGTTTTCCTGTCGGGTTTTCCCCAAAGCATTAAAAACTCCTGAAGTACGTTCTGAACATTTCCCTGGGCAGGGGAAGCATCACCCACAGAACTCATACATAGCTTGAAATGTAACAATTTCCCAACAGAACATCTCAACTGGCTTTATCCCCCAGACCCATATTTACTCTAAGCCAAAGTCCGGAAAAGCAACTCGTCAAGTAAATCATCAGGATGCTGGCGGTTGCTGCTGGGTCCTCTTGCACCCAGTAGGGCACGTCACAGGTGGCAGAGAATTCCTCTACATTCTCTTTGGTCCAACCACCTGCACAGAGGGGCGCGTGTGGTCTGTGGGTCTGAGCACGTGGCCGCTGTGCATGCCCGTCGGGGTGGGGGTGGGGGGGAGGCCCCAGAGCCAGTTTCTGAGCTGGGCAGTGGGGCAAGAAGCTAGCATCACAGGCTGTGCAGGCCCCCCCCCCCGCCCGGGGGGGGGGGGGGGGAGAAACGTCAGCTTTGCCACGTGCAGCTGCTCAGCGGCTCAAGATGCTCTCTCTGCAAATGCAATTCAGATCACCCCTCAAATCCACACCCGGGGTTTTAGGCAAGAAAAGAGCCCTTAAGAGCCATCATTAGCATTCCCTTCTCTACTTCCCCTGCTCGCATTTGCATTCCCGCTGAGGGTGCTGAGTCTTGCTCCTGGCTCAGAACTGGGAAGCCCCGCTCCCTGGTCCAGGGCTCCCCGCGATTGCTCTGGACGCAGCCTGGAGGCTCGGCACCCCCTTGTGCGCACCCCACACACCCTTCCTTATTGGCGCCCCTCTTCCTGCCCCTTGGGACTCCTACTCCAGTGTCTGCTATGCCCCAAGCCCGCCCACACGTCCCTGGCTCTTTGGTTTCTTTCACCCCTGTGCCTGCCCCCCGCGCCCTATTAAGCAGGAGGCCAGCCTTACCTCCCACTGCCGGAGGCAACATCCTCCTCTCTGGCTCTCTGGCTGGGCCTGAGAATTAAGCTGACACTGGGGCTCCCGGGCGGTTCCGCTGGTGAAGCGCCCAGTCGATTTCAGCTCGGGTCATGATCCCAGGATCGTGGGGTCAAGCCCCGTGTCAGGGTCCAAGCTGGGCGTGAAGCCTGCTTAAGATTCTCTCTCCTTCTCTCTCCACCTCTCTCCTCTGCTCGCGCTCGTGTGCCCTCTCATGCTCGCTCTTAAAAAAAGAATTAAGCCAACGTAGAATCACAGGAGAAAAGCACAACACATGTACATGGGAGCCTCACAAGAATACAGACAGAGTGACCAGAGCCGGAAGCTTCCATACCATTTAGACGAAGAAACCATCGGTGTGTAAAGAACTGGCAAGACAATGGGGTTGGGTAATAAAAGGTAAAGGAGTGACCAGGAAGATGTGGGTTCGTTTAACGAAGTTTGTTTATACAGCCTTCCCAGCCCCCAATTCCCCGCCTCTGGTGAGGAGAGTGTCTCCCACCCGCTTGGCACAGGGAGGGCACCTTTCCCGTGGGAGATTCATCTCCTGCTTTCAGGAGGACGGGAGGGTCAGAGTATCCTTCTTTCGCTGGCTGTTTCATAAGTACCTTCAATTCAAAATAGTCAAAATGCCAAAGTGGCATGTTTTGGGGGCGACCTGTTCTGAACCCCTTCACCATCTTCCCATGGATGCACCTTGCCCGCGTGCACTGTCTCACCTGCAGGGGCACCTTAAAGGCCACCTTCCCCTCTCACCCCCCAGGAGGCTGGGCTATCTTTGTTTGATTACATTTTTATTTGTTTTAAAAAGGCTCTTGGGGCCCCTGGGTGGCTCAGTCGGTTAAGCGTCCGACTTCAGCTCAGGACATGATCTCGCAGGTCGTGAGTTCGAGCCCTGCTTCGGGCTCTTTGCTGACAGCTCAGAGCCTGGAGCCTGCTTCAGATTCTGTGTCTCCCTCTCTGTCTCTGCCCCTCCCCTGCTCACATGCACATGCTCTCTCTCTCTCTCAAAAATAAACATTAAAAAGATTTTTAAGCGGGGCGCCTGGGTGGCACAGTCGGTTAAGCGTCCGACTTCAGCCAGGTCACGATCTCGCAGTCCGTGAGTTCGAGCCCCGCGTCGGGCTCTGGGCTGATGGCTCAGAGCCTGGAGCCTGTTTCCGATTCTGTGTCTCCCTCTCTCTCTGCCCCTCCCCCGTTCATGCTCTGTCTCTCTCTGTCCCAAAAATAAATAAACGTTGAAAAAAAAATTTTTTTTTAATTTTTTAAGCTCTTAAGTAGCATATGCATTTACATTTTGCCCAACACCAAACCCAAGCATTTGACTAACCACACGCTAGTTCATTATAGATGCTTAGATTCAAACATTCCATCCTGACTTCCTCTCTCCCTGCTCTTTCCCACACCAGCGCCCCCCAAATCATGACACTTCTCTCCCCATGTCAGTAGTGCTGCCCTTAAAATGAGACCTAAGACTATATTTGATAATAGACACGACAGACATAATAGCCCAAACATTTTTTTTTTCTTGTTTCTAGTCAGATGGCGGCTTTTTGCCACTAACTCCGGCCCCTCCACCTTCTGACTCCACCATCCTCTGTAGAAGGGGCAGGGGCCTAGGAGAGGCTACATCCACTCTTTGAGGCTTTGACCCGGACAGACCAGCTCCAGACCTGCCAGGACTCTGCACTGGCCACCTCTCAATACAAAGGAAACTGGGAAATGTGGTCCAGTCCTGAGCTAGAAAAAAAAGAAACAAACAAACAGAGAATGTGGAGGACCAACCAGCAGGCTCCCGGGACGACCCAGAGCATTTGTGTCTACTCACTCATTAGCCTTTCAGACAGGTTCCTCCAGGTCAGGATAGATGCCTGGATTTGAAGGTTACAGCCCAGCCAGAAAAGGCAGAAAAGCATCTTCAACTGGGGACCCGGGGAGGAGGGTTGTAGGTTTCCTCTGTGACATTTGAAAGTATGAAATATCACTGAAGATTGTTAAGGGCCAATCGATCTGACAAACCCTCTTCTTGGGGGGAGGAAGGACTGAAGGACTCAGGGACGCAAGGGCTCAGGGTGGCTCTGCACAGTCGGAGGGCTTACCTCCCCCCCCCCACCCCCTTCCCCCCCCCCCCCGGATCAAGGCAAACCCCTACCTCAGGTTCAGTCAGGCCCTTGCATCCTGTAAACAAAGCCCCCCATCCCAGTGGGTTTGAGCCCTGAGTTTATCCCCCATGATGTCGTATGGAGAGACTCCCAGTCAGGGTAAAATCAGCAGCGAGAGCTCAGGCGAGACCTTTCCGGGTCACAGATACCCCACCGGGTAGGGATGCCGGCAGCGAGCAAAGAGAGGGCCGTGGCGTCCATCCAGATGCCCCCCCCTCCCCCTCCCTCCCGTCCCGACCTCAGCTGCTTCCCTTTGACGCCTGTCCTGGTTTCTCTGTTCGAAGAAGAAAAAGAATAAGCAAAGTTTCTCTTTGACACATGAGGGCTATTGAGGGCAGTGATCTAAAAAGTCAAAGTTGTCAAACCAAACAGCAGCTTTTGCAGACCGGATGCTGTCTCTTCCTTGTGCTGCAATATGAAAACAGATCTATGGGATTGATTTTTAAGGAAACTAACCAACCGTGAACAAGGTTAATCCATAAGTGAAGTTGGTACCTCTCCCGTCCTATCCACAGCTATGTTCTTATTCAGATAAATGTTTTCGCAACAAACCGCGTTTCTCCTTTAACCCAGGAGAAAACGTAGTTACCGCAGAGAAAATGCACTGCGGACCCAAAGGCACAGAATGAAAGCCTGGGGAAAGAAAGTGCTGATGAAACTTTTAGAAAGCTTTAAAATCATCATTGGCTGAAAAAGTAATTTCATACAGTGGTTGATGTGTTTACTGGCAGTATCATTTCCAAATTTCCCCTTGCACTCAGATTCTAGAAGAGTTTTCCTAATGCACTGTTAACTAACGACTGTACCAAGGCATGAGTCATGACGGCCGTCGGAAAGGAAACAACCACGAGCCAAAACTGCAGATGTTACGTGTTGAGGCAGAAACCAGATAAAACGTGTAACACACAGAAAGACAGAGAACATTTCCCCACACCTTTTTTTAACCTGGGCATCAAATCAACCCTCAGAATATAATGCACACATCCTTACCAACCAAAACCAGAATTTTCATTCTTCAGCTCTGAAATTCGAGTAACAATTTAGAGAGTTCACTCAAAATTCTTGCCCCAAATGTAAGGAGAGCACCTGCTAGGAAAGTGCTGGCAGGCACGTAGCACATACATCGTTCCGTTCAACTTGAGAACAACCCTATAAATTGCGTATCGTGATCACCGTTTCGTCAACGTGGATACTCGGGCTCGATGAATCTGGATAGTGTATTTGGTCTACCCAGGCTGCCATAGCAGAAGACCAGAGTGCGGGGCGGGGCCGGAGGTTTAAGATCAAGATGCTGGCAGGATTAGTGTCTGGCCGCCTCGAGTGGGTTGGAAGACCTCTCTTCTTGGCTTGCAGATGGCCACCTTCTCATTGTGTCTTCACATGGCCTTTCCTCTGTGTGCACACCCCTGGTGTCTCTTCCTCTTCTTATAGGGACCGGTCCTATCAGGGTGCCTCCCTTATGACCTCATTTAATGTTAGTTATCTCTAAAGGCTCCATCTCCAAATACAGTCACAATGGGAGTTAGATCTTCAGTACAGATTGGGGTGGGGTGGGGGGCACAATTCAGCCCATAACAGCATGCCCAAGGGCCTGCAACGGCTGGGGGGCAGAATCAAGACTGTCTGAATTCAAACATTTCTTTATCCAGCGTGTGCTGGAGGCCACGTGACGCCATCTCAGATAAGAGTGGGAAGGCATCCCACGGAGGGGCTGGCTCTTAGAACTTGCTGGTAGGGAGACAGTTTCACAGCAGTAAGCTCCGTCCCGGTGGGAAGGGTGAGGAGGTACCCACACAAGCTAGATGGCAGGGCACAGGAGTCCAGGTCAACCAAAGGCCCACCCAGAGATGCCAAATGAAAATGGCTTCATCTATTCTGGTAATAACTACACGAATGCCGTGTACTGTACACAGTGTGGTTTCCGTGACCCCCAAAGAACCAGAATTTCATTCAACTTTTCTTTTCTTTCCTCCAAACCACCAGCTAACGTCCTGGAGGGCGACTCCATGGACCAGGATGTTGAGAGCCCTGTGGCCATTCACCAGCCAAAGTTGCCTAAGCAGGCCAGGGACGACCTGCCAAGACACATCAGCCGAGACCGGACCAAAAGGAAAATCCAGAGGTACGTGCGGAAAGATGGAAAGTGCAACGTCCATCATGGCAACGTGAGGGAGACCTATCGCTACCTGACCGACATCTTCACCACCTTAGTGGATCTCAAGTGGAGATTCAACCTGTTGATCTTCGTCATGGTTTACACGGTGACTTGGCTCTTTTTTGGGATGATCTGGTGGCTAATCGCATACATCCGAGGAGATATGGACCACATAGAGGACCCCTCGTGGACTCCCTGTGTCACCAACCTCAACGGGTTCGTCTCTGCTTTTTTATTTTCGATAGAGACAGAAACCACCATCGGTTATGGCTACCGGGTCATCACAGACAAGTGCCCAGAGGGAATTATTCTCCTCTTAATTCAATCTGTGCTGGGGTCCATCGTCAATGCATTCATGGTGGGATGCATGTTTGTAAAAATATCACAACCCAAGAAGAGGGCAGAGACCCTGGTTTTTTCCACCCATGCGGTGATCTCCATGCGGGATGGAAAACTGTGCCTGATGTTCCGAGTAGGGGATCTTAGGAATTCCCACATCGTAGAGGCTTCCATCCGAGCCAAGTTGATCAAATCCAAACAGACCTCAGAGGGTGAGTTCATCCCCTTGAACCAAACAGATATCAATGTAGGGTATTACACCGGGGATGACCGTCTATTTCTGGTGTCGCCACTCATCATCAGCCACGAAATCAACCAACAGAGTCCTTTCTGGGAGATCTCCAAAGCCCAGCTGCCCAAAGAGGAGCTAGAAATTGTGGTCATCCTAGAAGGAATGGTGGAGGCTACAGGTAAGACGTGTTCCGTGCTGGGGCATCTGTGGGATCGACGCTCTTTGTGAGCTGGCCCTGACTTATTTATGATGAAATATGAAAAACTGAACCTCCCTATCGATCTCATCCCTTCGTTTCATGACATAGTATATATACCTCTGTGTCCTCTAACCTCGCGTAGCCACCAAGAAGTCTAACCATTTAGCTTTTGAAAAGCTTTTGGAGAATAAACTAATAAGTCATTTTTCGAAAGCACTATGTACTATATTTTAAATTTCCAAGTGTTTCTGTAAGTTAAAATCTTATCTGTCTCTGAAGCGCTTTCAAGTGGCTCTAAAACATTACCTGCTTTAAATACTTGAGGTGATTTAATAGCAAGCCAAGAGGAAAAAGTTTAGCCTTTCAAAGGAAGGCTGACAAATTGCTTTAATAAAAGTGCAATTACACCCCTTCTTTGAGAGCCATTTGCAAGACCCGGGGCCCTGGCTGTGCTTTGATATCAAGTGAAAGCTGGGTGTCTTTCTGTATACTCTACCTGCTGACCCCCCAGCTGATATGATTGCTGCAGTAAATAATCCTAACAGGAAGGGGGAAAAAAATTGAAGATCCGTTCATCACAATCCTATTGACCCTTCTGCTGTTAATGGCTGATCATTGACGCGTTCTCGGGAAAACGATCTGTTCTCAAAATAGCGAAATGGTCTGTCTTTATTGAAGTCTTCACTCATATCTGAGTTTGGCACATGTTATACATCCCAGCAGCAAAGCAGGTCCTGCCTACGTTTATCAGTAACATTCCACAAAATAGAGCCAGACATTCTGACTTAAGCTAAGAATAGCGCCCCACTATAAAGTATAAACCCGAATCCAAATGCATTATTTTCTTTCCTGTTCTTCGGAGTTATCGACAGTAGCCTTAAAAATCCTCTTTAGATGTGCAAGCTGCATTTCTGTGCTTTGAAGTCTGCAGCCTGCGGTTCTGGGTTCATTTCTATAATCTGAAAATGCGCGGCCAACAGCCTGGCCCCAGATTCTTTTTCCACCCATAACCTGAGCTCAGTCATCCCTTGAAAGCCGTCGGTCCCATGTTTCTGCTTCCCTGTACCCAACAGCAGGCAAGATCATTACCTCTAACTAACTTCTCTTGGAGCGGTGGAAACTTTCGCCGTCGGTTTTTTAAACGCAGCCAGCAATGAAAATGTGAGTAAAAGTCTTTGCGTGGGGCTCAACGGTAGGACTGTGCTCCTTTCCGTAGAACAAAAGGAACACGGACCAGATTCGAAACTGGCTTTACAGAATAACAAAATAATTCACGTGAAAAACTAAGAACCGCACATGTGAACGGGTTATCTGCACCTTGAGCCTGACTCTCCCCGAGTACTCATGAGGCAAGGCTGTGTGGGGGGAGGAGGAAGAAGAGAGGGGAGGAGGCAGGGGAGGAGAGAGAGGAGGAAACAATCCAAAGCAGGAGCCCGGTCATTTTCTCGCCGACCAGAAACTTCTCCCACCTCGGCTCAGCACGGGGACTCTGGATCCCCCTAGTGGTGACCACTGCCATACAGCCGCTGGCAGCATAAACCGACCACTCGTGATGTAGCCTTTATATCAGATTCCTCATTACAAACCCTCCCGGTAGGACATGAGGGAGGGGAGTGGACAAGCCTTCTTATCGTTGCGTCTTTGAGCTCAAGGAGCAAAAGCCACTGAGATGTCCCCTCTGGTTACTGGTGCTAATCAGAGCCGCGAACCGCAGGAGCTCAGCTTCAGGTTCCCTCAGACCAAAGCCCGATCTTGAGCAAAGTAAATGAATCCAGAATGAGCAAATTATCTTTGTAATGTCCCTGAGTTGGAATTCTCCCTGGGGCAGACTCTGTCTTTCTGATGGCAGCTTGTGATGAGTGAGACCTTCTAAAGGGAAGAACGTTTTCTTGGTAATTAACAGTGATACTTGCCTCCGAACAGTCAGCAGCCTTTCTTCCTGCTTTTCTTAGAGAAAACTTGGTAGTTGCCAGCATAACAAAAATCAAAACACTTATCGCTGCTCCTGGGGAAAGGCAACTGCTCCTAATTTAAAAACATAAAATAAAGTTTTCTCATTTCTGTTATGTGGAGGGAAGAATGTTCTAGAGAGTTCTGGGTTTGTCTGGAAGCTGGATATGTCCTGATCTTTTCCTAACGGGATTCATACAGTTCAATACTTCCAGCACATCTGATCTCTGAAGCTTCAGCAGGATACTTTTTCTGTGTGAATGAAATGCACAAATGGAATTTGTGGGTATTAAACAGACCCGTGAGGGATGGGAAGAATGCTTCAAGGAGTCAAAGCCACAGGAAAAAAAAAAATAAGCGTGAACCAAATGCACAGCAAGGAAAACAAATTCACAAGGATCTAATTATTCATTACAGGGCTAGATGGGAAGTCAGGAGCCTTGAAAACGGCAAGCTGACCCAACACGGTTTCCACTTTATTCATGCCTTCTTTCAAAAATGACTTAGTTGACCTCAAACCACTGTCGGTGATCCCAGTTAGCAGGCATCTTCCAAGGATGAGCCCCACACTGCAACATCACCACAGTGCTCTCCTTTCACACACGTTGTGGTACACAGTGATTCCAATGTGGTGTTTTCTGGAAATCTGAGCTATCCTGCAGTAAGCCGAGTATCCGCTGGGTCCTTTGGTCTGCCGAGCGCCCGGGGCCAGAACACGCCAGTTGGTCTTCTGTTGACGCATTATATTCTCTACTGCAGCCAGCCTGCTTTGCCCCATCACTCAGAGTTAGGCTCGATTTTAGAAAACGAAAAGTAAGCTCCTTGAAGACAGGACGTGATCTTGCCCAACGTTGATGCCCTGCAGGTCCTAGCCCGAGTCCCCCACTCGATAAGTCCCCTAGCCTCATAAAAGACAGACTCACACCCACCAAAGACAGACCCACATCCTCGGTGGGTGGCTCGCGGCCGGTCCAGCCCAGGGTCAGAGGGATGTGCACCGTGACCTCTCGAGAACCTTTCAGTCATGTGATTCTATTTTTGAAAACGAATCAAACCCTGGAAAATTCTGACACCAGCCACCCAGACATCTGGGAACTGGCCGTGGCTCATCCTGCAAATATATTTTTAAAGGGGGCCCTTTATGTTCCTGACACATGGGCAATTTTGAGATAGTGATGTTTACAAAAGGGTTCACAGCTACGTAAACAAACTTGCTCAGCAGCTGTGGCAAATGTGCTTTAAAATAGTAAAGCGTTCACATAGACTGTTATTTATAGAGGGCAAATTGGCCTGGAGGCTAGATGACAGCTACACAGAGCTGGGCCTGTTGCCAGCCAGCTCCCCACTAGAGCCTCTCTGATTGATGAACTTCCATATTTACCCCCCAACGATTATGCAACTCTGACAAGCAGTCCTTTCCAACACCTCAGCAAATGTGCCTGGTTAGCTGGGATGAATCCCCATTAAGCTTTTTGTTGTTGTTGTTACAGAAATCATAAAACTTAGACAAGAGTAGACCGAAAAGGATAATTAACTCTCATATACCCATCATTCAATTTCTAGGATTGTCAATTCACAGCCAAACTTGTTCCATTCTAGACCACCACTCCCTAACCGCACCCCCCCCCCCCCCCCCCGGCCTCGGATCTTTTTCTCTACAACTCTTTCCTGTGTGTTTCTAAAAGGCAAGGGCTCGCACATACAACCGGAACACGGTGGTGACACCTAACATACCTAAAATCGTTAGTGATCATTCCTTAAGATCCAATATTCGGGTGTTCCAACTTCTAATTGTCCCACAGATGTCTTTTTTTATTGTTTTCAAAGCTGCTCGTTTGAAGCGGGAGCCAAATGAGGCTAGCACGCTGTGACCGCTTAGGATCTCGTGAAAGCCTCTTAATCCAGGAGCTCCACCTCCGCCTCTTGGGGGGTGTTTTTCTTTCAAGTTTTTCTCAAAGAAGGGGACTTCTGAAAGATTTAAATAATGCACAAAAAACTGGGGAAAGTGGAGGATGGAAGGAAGCCGGCTCAGTGGAGGTACACTGACACGGGACCGATGAGGACACAGGGCTGACAGCCCCGCAGCTGCCGGCTGTAGGAGGCGAGAGAGTGGGCATCCTAAACCCGAGAACGCAAACCGGAAGCAGGAAACCGGAAGTGGGGGCGAATCGGAAGTAGTTGCAGTCTTTTGCCACAGGAAAACTCAGGGCCGTCTCTAGAATAACGTGTAGGCGGAAAGGGTTTTGTCGGTAAATCACGTGACAGATCCCAGGATTTTTGAGTTGGAAGGGATCTTCACCAACTCTTCTTTTACAGAGGAAGTGGAAGCCTGACTAGTGCCTGGGCCCAGGTCAAATAGCCCCTGGCAGAGTAGGACCTTGAAACCCAGGATGGCCGATGTCACCCAGCCTCCACGTCCAGTGCTCTTTGCGTGGTGAATGCTGCTGGTTCATGAGGATTCAAGAGAGAAGTGCGCCCCAAAAAGAAGTGTCAAAGCAGGCTGCCCTCTCTTTTCCCCTCCCATTGGTCCCTCTTTTTCTTTAAGGTTACTCTGTTGGTCTCTACTGTTACCGATTCGCTTTAAAACTCTTGATGCATTCACATGAATTTTTAACAACCATGTATTCAGATGAAATGTGCTGCAAAGAGTTCTGAAATCTAAATTAAGTAAGCAATGTCTACACAAATACCCCTGGAAGAGGATGATGTTCTGTCAGAGCCGATTTCCAAATACCATTTTTCTTTGCTGTGATCAAAATGCCACTTCACTGTAATAGAGGAGACTATGAGATCATAGATTTTGAAAAGGTGGCATTTCACAGATAAGATGGTTGAGTGTTAGCACTACAGTACTCTTAAGCTATTTCTGGTAACGATATTTCATACCCATTACATTTTTCAAGTCTCGTTTTCTCCTCTTGATAAGTTTCTGCTGATCCCTCCATGGGCAAGTCATTATCTCAGGATTTACCGCTTTTCTCTTAGGAGTTACCGCTTTTCTCTTAGGAGTTACAACCCCATACCCAACCTGGGAAAAGAATTAATTGAGGTGATCTGAAATGTTAAGAACGTGGGTGAAAACCTCTTGGTAAATCTATATGAGGGGGAATACAAAAAATTTCAAGGACACATGAATTTATTTTTCCTAGGTAGAAATCTACCATTCATCAACATCAAGAAATCCAACTATGCTTTCTTCCTTGAGCGTTAGGTTCAAGTGATTTATTCAGGGCTTCCTTCCAAAATGTCTACCTCGATATGATATATCCCAGGAGTGTCATTGGCTGGCTAAAAACTGATGATAACTGCTTCCCCCAAATATGGTAAACATTTTGTGATCTTCAGCAGTTTGGGAACACTGTGTTCTGATTCATCACATGTCCTAACAGTCTGAGACTGGATACTGTAGACCACACACAGGGTTTTAAGCTTTTCCACAACTCCTCTAAAAGGAAGAATATCGTAACTCTGTTAAACAGTATCACTTTGTTAAATACACTGGGGAAAGCCATGTAAGTTGTTCACGCACACACGCACACTGAGCCAAACACCCAGAGGTGCTGCTTCTCCAGTTAAGCACGCCCTTGCTTTTCTGTCCTACACCAGTCCACCTGCAAATTCTCTTTGTTATATGAATCATTTAGTATGCCTCTTTTCTAAGAGCAATCTCTCTCAGCTACAGCCAAGCTTGTGTTTCTTCAGTCATTTATAGGGTCGGACCATCATGGGCTCAAGCCACAGTTACGCCATTCACTGGCTTCCTTAGTCTCTCTATGCCTCGAGATTTCTTCCACACTAACGTTGAAGCAGTAACGGTACCTCCCGCACAGGTGATCTTTCGACTGTCTGGTTTTGTGAGAGCAGATCATTTCTTTCCCCGTAGACTGCACAGGTGAAAGGCCACATAGAACAAAACTTTGCGAGGGTGGGAAGCCTGGCAGTCCAAAGGGCCAATCCCGGAGAGTGGCTCCATTGGTTTTAGGGGCCTTGCCACGGATGCGTCGACAGAATAACAAATGACCCTCTGAAGGCCCTCTGCACAGTCAAAACGGCAAATGGTAACTTAGGATAGCCAGTTCAAGAAATGCATACTCACAACTGAGAGTAAATGCCAGCCTGGCCTCTGCCCCAGTTACTTACCGTGAATTACAAATCGATGGGCTGTGAATTAATGTGGATCACTGGACTCTGAAAAGACTTTGCATTCCTATTGATAGTAACATTTCATCATTATAATTTCTGCCCAAAGTGAACATGAATATAGATTATGCTCAGGTCTTCTAAGGCAACGGCTCCGTGAGGACAAGACCAATAGTCTGCCTCTGAAAACAGTATTTCTGTGTTCTCAGTTCTCCTCCTAGGTTTCCCATAACAACTCTAAGGTATCAGTTGACATCCTAACTTGAAGAATGTAGTTTTGTGCTGGTAACTCAACTAAATTATATTTACTTGCATAATAAGTCCTTAGAGATACTTCTGCCTTAAACTATAGATACGTTTCAACAAAGCAGACAGTCAGTTGACCCCTAAATGACACAGGGGTTAGGGACACTGACCACCCCCCATGCAATTGAAAACCCAGGGATAACTTCAACTCCCCAAAACTGAGCTACTGATGGCCTCCTGTTGACCAGAAGCCTGACCAATAACAGTCGACTAACACATATTTTGTATGTTATATGTGATATATACTATATTCTTATAATAAAGTAAACTAGAAAAAAGGAAATGTTAAGAAAATCACAAGGAAGAGAAAATATATTTACAGTACCATATTGTCAAACAATCCACGCATGAGGGGACCCGCATAGTTCGGACCTGTGTTTTCAAGGGCCAAATGTAAATAGTAATTTCTGTATAATCAACTTTGTTGTTCTCTATTTATTAAGAAAGAATGATAGAGATACCGTAGCAGTCTGCCCCCTGTAAGTTATGCTTCAGTAGCAAACAACCCTAAGGGCTTAAAACACATGGGTTTACTTCTCATTCACGTTACACATAAGTTACAGCTCGGTCCACCTCTGGTTTGCTCCAGGATGCCGACCGAAGGAGCCGGCCCTAGGGAGGACGTGTGGTTCTCATGGCAGGGAGAAAAAAGAAATGGCGGGACACCTCACTTCTACTCATCATGTATTAGTCATACCTAGCAAGTCACATGGCAGCGACTGATATCCATGGAATGGGGAAATAGATTTGCTTCACAGGACATGGAACAAGCAAACGAGAACAGAATAATACAATCCACCACAGATAACCAAGTGGTTTTGAAAACCACTGGTCTGAGTTAAAGTCATTAGTGCTGTTCACCAAATATGTCCGGCTTTCATCCTGCCAGACACACATTAGGATCACATCTCCCCGTTCCTGTTGGGCATGGCCCTGTGGTACACGTTCCTCCAGAAGTCTACACATAAGCCATGCACATCGCTCTGGTGGAAAATGCTCCCTTCCGCTCGTAGGGTCCCCAGAGCCCACGTCACAGCAGAACCTCCATCATCCCGGACCGGAGACTGGCTTTGAAGGGAAGACCCTGCCGAGTCGCTCAGATCATATAGCACGACTGAGAGAAAGAGCCTCACGTTGTTGGTTACCATTGGGTTAAGCCACTGAAATGTGAGTTGTTTACTAGGATGGAGAAATCTAGCCTATCTTGTCTGATACAAAATGTCACACAGGGGCGCCTGGGTGGCTCAGTCTGTTGGGCGTCCGACTTCGGCCCAGGTCACGATCTCGCGGTCCGTGAGTTCGAGCCCCGCGTCGGGCTCTGTGTTGACAGCTCAGAGCCTGGAGCCTGTTTCAGATTCTGTGTCTCCCTCTCTCTCTGACCTTCCCCCATTCATGCTCTGTCTCTCTCTGTCTCAAAAATGAATAAACGTTAAAAAAAATTAAAAAAAAAAACAAAAACAAAAAACAAAATGTCACACTAACATTTTGACAAATTGGCTGTCGCATTGCTACTGGCTAGTCTAGACTGGCCCTGAAATGAATCGGTAGCTAGCTACTCTGCAGAACCCCCTCTCCTTCCTTTAAGTCCCATCTTCGCAGGGTAAGCTTTTCAGTTCAGACAGGCTGACTTCAAACTCTGCCTCCACGCCTGACTGCTGGCGAAATTGGGCACATCTCCTTCCTTAACTTCACCAAACCTCTTTTTCCATTCTGGAACATGAGAATGTTCCTTAAACCTGCAACATGGCTCCACGAGCTAATACGTGTAAGTCATTCATCATGGGACCTGATGCACAGTAAGTGCTCAATAAATTTACAGAGTGCCTCTGTAATTCTGTGACTCGCACTATTTTCACCCGTCATTTCTGGAGTGCCTATCAGATGCCGATTACTTTAGTAGGTGCTCTGCACATAGATTAGTTTCAACCCTCAAGACAATTCTGAAAGGTAGGTGTCATCCTCGTTTGACAAGTGAGGGGTTGACTCTCGAGTGGGGGGCTAGAGAGCAACTTTCCCAAGATTACCCATCTGGTATGGTGAGAAAGCCGGGATCCAATCTCAGAAACGCCCACCTCCCCAGTCTGTCTGCCCCACGCCTCTCTGGAGGAGACTTGGTGCACACAGCCACATTTTAAAGGAGCAGTTAGTGATTCCGTGTCACTAGCACACTGACAATTATGGCTCCATGATATATTCTCCTTTGATTACTTACTGGCTTTCGTTTGCCCATCAGGCTCCCCTTCCCCGACTGTAACCGACGGGAGCAATCTGATCTTCCATAACATTTAGCACTGAGTCTCTTGAAAGGACACTTATTGGCTCATACTCCAGGTTCCGCCCAGCTCAGTGTTATCAGGTGACCATGCCAGCTGATGCTCTGGGCCAACCCCCTCCAAAGCAGCCTGCTGCCATGCCAAGTATAACCCAAAGTGCAGTCAAGCAGCCGGCTCACAAACCCTGAGGGGAGGAAAAAATAAAATTTAATATTGAAAGGGAAGGATCAACTTTGACTCTGAGTGCCCTGCCCGAAAGCATGATGATAAAAAGATTTAGGCTTTGACCAGCCTCATTAAACCTTGTTGGGGTTTCCATTTCATTGTGAAATGTCCAACAAGACTCTTTCTGGGGTTTGATGATGGTGATGACGGTTTTTCTCTGGGCACTGAGGTCATCCTTAGAAGGTTTCAAGTAAACGTTTGCTGAGTAAATGCATTTGCTTTTACATTTTCGCAAGCATATTTTACATGGGGTGACTATTAATAGGACTCTGGGAAAGCCGGTGGATGAGAAGGAGTTAATGGGTGATGACATCGGAGGAGCACCCATGGTACAAGCACTGAGGGGACAAGGCTAAAGCTTGAGTCTAAAATGGATTAATGCCCTGTTCACACTGGCCCCAGATTAAGTGTGCTTAATTACAAGTCAGAGAGCTTACAATAGCGGTAAAGTATGAGTCCTTTACTTCCTTGAGATCCTTGGTTTTCTATATCGTCTGTCTCACAAAACCAAGTTGGAAAAGTTGTCAAGCTTCAGAGGAACAAAAATGATGCCGGTCCGTGACTCTGGCGGAAGCTCTTAAGAATCCACAAGGTCCAAAAATGGCCGAGAAAGATTTCCAAACACCTATGAGTCTTTCCAGCATAATTCCTTTGTGTTCACCCAGAGGCACCTCAGCATGTTCAGCCTGGCCTGAAGACCCTGTCATCAGCCCCCCCAGCCAGGGAAAGAAAGAGGTCACATTCATTAAGCCAACAGCAGATGACTATATTTGGGAGGTAGGCAACCTGACTGGCCATGGACAGACCAGGCCAAGAGCAAGGAAGGGCAGGGATCCTTCCAGTACAACTTTGCGTCCTTCACTGCTGTGGGGATCTGGCACAGAGTCACCCCTACATTTGGTGGATGAATTGACAAAAGCCTCCCCTGTGGCTGGAAATACCCTTCTTGACTTTGAAGAAGCTAGCTGAGGATGCCACGAGTTTCCACGTCAACAAAGCAAGGTGTCCTCTATCGCCATATTGAGGGGTAGAACGTCACCGTGGCATTTCTTCCCTTGAGTTCAACCCGATACCCGCTCAACCCGGTGGAAAGGGGGCATCTCGTGAGTAACGAGCATCCGTAATCTGGGAAGGCAGCGGTCCAGCGGACAGGAGACAGAAAAGACATTAGATCAAAATGTGCCGTTGCTTTCACGGCATCCCACATTTGCTGCCCTAGGGTCTGTCCTTAGGATGAAACCAAATCTGTTGATGAATCCAAGGAGGGTGCATTTAAGTTCAAATGTTTAGTCTGTTCATGTTCTCATCCACCAAAATCATGATTTCTACTTCCTCCTCTCTCTTCAATCTCACACGACTTCTTCTTAGACAACAACCTGGCTTCACACTAGGTTGAGAAAAGAGACGTAATCACAATGGACCAATGGTCCTGACTCGGCCACGTCTACCACCCTACCTGGGCCTTTAACCCTGTTTCTTCTTCCCTCCGAGCCCATTCTATCTGGAATCCTGTTGTCTATTTTCCCTCTGAGCCATTTCAGCCAGGCCCTTGGCTTTACCATCTTTTTTTTGGCTTTGCATGTGACATCAAATTTCTGTCTCTGGCCCCGACCTCTCCCTGACGTTCTGCACTCAGAGATCTAGCTGCCTCTTGGCATCCCTATTGAGATGCCCAACAAGCCTGTACAACTAATGCGGCCAAAGCGGAAACTAAAGATTCTAGAATCCTCTATTATTTCTTCCCCTCTCCATCTTCCCCATGTCCATAAATGCCATCATCAATCATGCAGTGACTTACATCACAAACTGTAGCAGCATCCTTGATTCATCTCATCCCCTTACCACCTGGAAGTCCTTCCAAAATACGTCTGCGGCCATGGCTACCACCCCAGATCAGGTCGTCGTATTGTGGAGGGAACAGCGTTCAACTGAGTCTCCCTGCTTCATTTGGACCATCCTACAAAAGTCCATCTTGGGGCGCCTGGGTGGCGCAGTTGGTGAAGCGTCCGACTTTAGCCACGTCACGATCTCGCGGTCCGGGAGTTTGAGCCCCGCGTCAGGCTCTGGGCTGATGGCTCGGAGCCTGGAGCCTGTTTCCGATTCTGTGTCTCCCTCTCTCTCTGCCCCTCCCCCGTTCATGCTCTGTCTCTCTCTCTCTCCCAAAAAAAAAAAAAAAAAAAAAGTCCATCTTGCCCATAGCGTCCAGAGTGCTTTTAATAAATGTAAACCAGAGCAAGACATCCCCATGCTTAAAGCGCTCCGACAGAGTCCCAGAGCGCTTGGAAAATCCAGATTCCTTGACTTGGTCCACAAGGTCCATCTGGCCCGGCTCCAGCCTGCTTGTCTGCTTCTACCTCTAACCACTTTTCCATCTGACTCACCATGCTGCAGCCGTTTGAGCTCTCCATTCTGAGCACAGAGAATCTTCCTCAGGGAGGTCTCCTCCAACCACCCAAGAGAAACCAGCTCCAGTCACTGTGCCTCCATCATGCTATGTGGGACGTGTCACCAGCTGACATTATCCTGTTATGTGTTTATTAACAATCAGAATGGAAGCTCCATGACGGCAGGGCCTTGTCCTGTCTTTGCTAGGCTCCCAGTACCAGGAACAGTGCCTGGACCATAGCAGGCACTGGCTAAATATGTGTCAGGGTAAACGAATGAAGGAACGAGTAAGATTCCTATATGATCACAAAGTGGTCTCTTAAGCACTACAGAAAGTCTAGAGTCATTTAAAATTGCCAAAAAAAAAAAAAAATCCATCTGGCTTGCTTAAAGCCTCTGCCTCCTGACATTGGGAATCACTCCAGGGACAAGCTCCTCAGTCTTCCTCAAGACTCCCTTCCACTCTCTGCCACTGAAAACTTTCAGTGGGTCCCCAGGGCTCTGTCCTGAGCTCTGATCACTTCCTTCCGCACATCCTCCCAGAGCAACCATTCCCTGCCTCTTGGAGTCAACTCCTGTCTGCTCCCTCGTCTGTAGTCCACACTTTGAGGCATCAAACCGCCAGTCTCCCAGTCGCCCGGGTCAGAAAGCTGGCTGTCGTCTTACAGTGTGCCTTCCCTTGGGCACTTCAGCTTTCTCATGCCCAACCATTTCCCCAAGTCCTGGACTGCTGCTAGCCCAGAGGGCACCTTTGTGCGAAAGAGGAAAAGCCATCCCTCCTCAAGACACTCTACTGCCATCTGCTGGGAAATTTGTGTAACAAACAAACAAGCTGACACTCAGATGTAATGAGCTGTCCAAGGTACATCCTGCACAACCATATGCGGCAGCCCCGGCTAAGCTGGCCCCTTCCATCTCTTACCCGTCTGTAGCATCCAGAGGAGCTCTCCTTTCCAGCATCTAGGCCACCACACTGGTTCACAGCCCCACTCCCTCGCCCTGGACTATTAACCCGCCTGCTCGGGAGTCTTGTTTTGGCAATCCCCCTCCTTGCAATTGTCAGAAGAAACTTTGTAACCTACAAACAGCATCTTCTCACTCCCCAGTTCGTTCTCAGCAGCTTCCCAGCAGTTGGAGAATAAAGCCCAGTCTCCTCTGTATGTCTCAGTCGTGCACCTGCCCAGGTGCTCTGTCACGTCCTCCGCTACATGCACCTGTGGCTGAAATTCCTGACCATGCCACACGTTATTTCGCCGCTGGCCTGCGCATATGCTGTGACATTCTCTCCATCTAGAATATGCTTCTCCATTTTTACCTTTCTGATAACTCCTACTCATCTACCGAATTTCCCTGCAAATGCTGCTCCCCGACATACATGAAACCTTAATGACTGCTTGGTTCTCCCTGTCTGCCTCCTCTACGCTTCCACATATTTCCATCACATCTACTGCATTGTGGGTGATTGACCAACGGCTGGGTGCCCCCGGCAGACTTTACATTTTTAGGGATAAATATTGTGCCTCCCCCCGTTCTCAACAACTAGCACAATTTGGCACATGGCAGGTGCTCAGTAAAAGGGATGAATACCTAAATGATTTTTTATTCTTTTATTTTAATTTTTTAACAGGTATTTATTTTTGAAAGACAGAGAGAGAGAAAGCACAAGCAGGGGAGGGGGAGAGAGAGAGGGCGACACAGGATCTGAAGCAGGCTCCAGGCTCTGAGCTGTCCATACGGAGCCCAACGTGGGGCTCGAACCCACGATCCGTGAGATCATGACCTGAGCTGAAGTCAGAGGCTTAACCGACAGAGCCACCCAGGCGCCCCCATACCTGATTTTTTTTTAATCAGGGTCTGGCCTTCCCAAATGTGTCTCAGGCTCTCCAGTACATGTCTTCTTCACCTGGTACCATGTTATCTCAACTCTACCAACAGCCAAGGGATCCCTGCAAGGGCTACGTCTGCCTTCCCTATGAGGCTGTTATATCATTTAATTTAAAAATTAAAGGGGCACCTGGGTGTCTCAGTCGGTTAAACATCCAGCTTCGGCTCAGGTCGTGATCTCATGGTTCGTGAGTTCGAGCCCCACGTCGGGCTCCGTGTCAACAGTGCAGAGCCTGGATGGGACCCCACTTTGAGTTCCCCACCCAACATTCAGCAGGCATCTTATAAACTCCGTCTGGTACATACATGCGGATAGTTTAAGGCAGAGACCCAAAAGGTAAACTCGTCCCAGAATTTGGTCTCATATTGCACAAGGGGCTCCACCAAGTAGAAATACCCTTGATCCCCTTCTGAAAGTAGGTCTAGTCCAATGGAGACTCTCGGGCTCCCAGAGCAACCGTCCCCCCTGGCTTTCATGTCACCTCGTTCCACACACAGACCGTTCCCTCTGAGATCGCCTGGTTCCGCTCACGAGCCTCCTTCCCTCTGCCAGGGGAACGGACAAGTGTCTCAGAAGAGCAAAGCATGGGAAAGGCTGGACCCTTTGCCCAAGTTTCCAGTCCATAAGGAAGGATCTCCCTATGCAACCCTCGCTCGCCACGGTTATGAAGGGTGAGGGGCGATGCTAAATCAGGACGCACCACCGCACCCCTGACACCTCCTAAGAGGCCTTTCTGAAGGCAAAAACTCAACAGGCAGGGCATCTTAGGCTGAGGTGTATTCAGTCAGCAGGCAAGGATTTTCCAGAAACTTCCATGTGCGTGGCATGGTACAAAGTTAGAAGAACACAGTCCTGTCCTTAGGGAACTCACATTTTAGAGCAGGGGGTTGGCAAGATGTTTTCTGTTAAAAGGCCAGGTAGTAAATATTTTACACTTTGTGACTCCTCTGTCACAATGACTCAACTCTGCTGCCATCGCATGAAAGCAGCCACAGGCAACAAGTCTAAACGTGAGCGTGGCTGTGTCCCAATCAAACTTGATTTATGGACACATAATTTTCAGGTGTCATAAAATATTCCTCTTCAGGGGTTTTTTCCCAGCCATTTAAAAACGTCAAAACCATGTTTAGCTCTCCCCGGCTCTAGCCATCGAGACAGACACAAACAAATCACAATACGATACAAAGTGGAATCATGGAAGGTAAAGGGAACATTTGAAGTGGGGGTGGGGGGGTGCGGGGACAGTATCCATGGGCTCTGCTCGGGTGATCCCAGTCGGAACTGCCCTGCAGACCTGCTCCACGTCGTCCCCGTCGACCAGAGCGGCAGGCAGGACCCCTCCCTGGGAAAGGAGACGTGGCCACAACCCATGGAAAGATGAAATCAGTCACATCTGCCTCCCCCAGAATGAGAACACAAGAGAGGGCAGAGGTTTCCTGACCTTAGCGAGAGAGCTAAACCTGAACTTCTGTTCAAAAACAGAGACGCGTCACTAAAAGGTACTATTAATAACATCATGCTTTAAAGAAAAAAAGAAAAAAGGACGTGAACGGTTTTGTTTCATGAGGGTGTGTGCCGACTCCCCCTTTCCCTTTTTGCTCGTTCTGTTTTGCTCTGGGTGGAAAGTCCTCCCGCCACTTCAAGTTTTCTGACTCTCCTCAGGGCAACATGCATTTTTTTTTGTTAATGTGTATTGTTTTTGAGAGAGAGAAGGTGCAAGCAGGGGAGGCCAGAGCGAGAGGGGGGCAGAGGCGGCAAAGCAAGCTCCACGCCATCAGACTCACAAACTGTGAGATCGTGACCTGAGCTGAAGTCAGACGCTTAACCGAGTGAGCCACCCAGGCACCCCGTAGGCAAAATGTATTTTTAATACCATCAGTCCATCTGGAGGATGAAGGTTCTAAAGTCCGTTCCACCCTGAAGGAGACTCTTTTGGTCCAAACTCCACTCTGCCCCCAGCCCGCCCCCCGTTTTCTTTAAGAGATCGAGAGGGGGGCGCCTGGGTGGCTCAGTCGGTTAAGCGTCCTTAAGCGTCCGACTTCGGCTCAGATCATGATCTCGCAGTCCGTGAGTTCGAGCGCTGCATCAGGCTCTGTGCTGATGGCTCGGAGCCTGGACCCTGCTTCTGATTCTGTGTCTCCCTCTCTCTCTGACCCTCCCCCGTTCATGCTCTGTCTCTCTCTGTCTCAAAAATAAATAAACATTAAAAAAATTTTTAAGAGATCGAGAGGAACATACATTAATTAGCCATCAACAAAGACCCTCAACCTTTGCTATAAATTACACATCCACACAAGACAACCCTACACGCTATCAGGCAACCCTGAGACACAGTCTGGACAGAAAGGTGTCCTTCTCAATCTAGTCCAAAATGCCTCTGATCATACAAAAGAGCTTGCTGACAAGACAGCCCACAAGTGAGATCACTCAACCTTTCCAGTGTCACTGACCAACCAATCGTGGCAGGGGTGAAGACCTCACACAGCCTCACTGGCATGCTGTGGCTGTATTTCTCTCTAACTGCAGGATTTTTGACCAAAATAATTGTACTCATCTCTTGAATCACAGTAGCGTTTAGGAACTTTCCTTGATAAAAAATTGTTTCGCCGGGGCGCCGGGATGGCCCCGTCAGTTAAGCATCCAATTCTTGATCTCAGCTCGGGTCATGATCTCATGGTCTTGGGATTGAGCCCCGTGTCGAGCTCTGTGCTGACAGTGCGGAGCCTGCCTGGGATTCTCTCTCTCCTTCTCTCTGCCCCTCGCCCACTCACTCCCTCTCTCTCAAAAATAAATACACTTTAAAAAATTGTTTTCCCTAGAATGGATGTTCATTGGAAAATACACAGCGGGAAGCCTTGGGTTCTCTCCTGGCTCATATTTATTCCCTGTCTTTCCACACTGCCTTCTGTGGCTCCCTTTCCCCACCAGTCTGAATTCTCCAGACCCTGTAAGGTCCAACAGGTGCCACCTTCTCCAAGAAGCCCTCCCATGATGCAGCTGGCCCTGCATTCTCTCCTCTACTCAGGTCCTGTACTATTTCCTATTTTCCTGAGTGCTGTTGCCTTCTCCCCAATAGACTGTGAGCTACACTAATCTTCTGGTCTTCTCTCTCCTTTATCTCTTGGCCCCATGCTGAGCACATGAAGACCACAGTGCCTGTTTGCAACAACTCAGGGACCTGTCAGGGTACCTCTTGGCCTGCCCCTGTGGGTCCGAACCATGCCAAGGGTTCTGCGACAACTGTTGGGACAAGAATTGGTTGTGAGTTCATTTGCAGACATTGAACTTAGCTGACCCTTTCCTCAGATTGATCCTGTTAGCCATGATCTATCACAAGTCAGGGTAGCAGAAACAGTCTTCCACATTTCACTGCATTTGTTTAATCATCCTCTCTAGATCTGGATGCAGATACCAACACAGATGTGGGGGTGGGGGGGTGGGGGGGTGGGTGTGTATATTGAAGATTCTTTTTAATCATTTGAAAGTCAGCTATACACATGACTCCCCTTGACCCCTAGATTCTTCAGGGTATGTTTTGTAAATGTGAAGACAGCGTTAGAAAACCACAGGGTAGGGGGCGCCTGAGTGGCTCAGTTAGATGGGCATCCGACTTCGGCTCAGGTCATGATCTTAGGGCTTGTGAGTTCGAGCCGCACGTCGGGCTCTGTGCTACCAGCTCAGAGCCTGAAACCTGCTTCAGATTCTGTGTCACCCCTGCGTCTGCTCGCACGCTGTCTCTCTCTCTCGAAAAAGAAATAAACATTAAAAAAAAGAAGAAGAAAAGAAAACCACAGTGTAATCATCAAAATCAGAAACTTGATACTGATACAATGCTATTATCTAGCAGACCTGATTCAGAATTTGCCAAGCTTCCAAATAATTTCTCTTGTTAAAATCCCAGATCATACCATGTTGCCAAGTCTTTTCATCTCCTGCAATCTAGCGGAGCTCCTCTGTCTGTGTTTAACTTTCATGACATTAACTTTTTTGAAGAGGGCAAGCCAGTTACTTTGTAAAATGTCCCTCGATTGAGATTTTTTTTTTTCATGTTTCCTCATGATTGTATTCCGTTTATGCAGTTTTGACTAGAATAAACAGCCGTGGTGCTGTGTCCTTCTCGGTCCATCGTATCAGGAGGCACATGATGTCGGTTGTTGCTACTTGGGTGATGTTAACTTCAATCACAGGTTAAGGGGGTGCCTACCAGTTTTTTCCACTGTAAAGTTACTACTTTTCACTTTGTAAAAACTATCTTGTGGACAGGTACTTTGAGACCTTGGAAATATCCTATTCCTCCTCAAACTTTCATTTTAGCACCCATTGATGGTTCTTATTTATGTCAACTAGGTACTACTAGGCTAGTTACCAAATGGTGATTTTTCTAGCTCCATGATTCTACATTTATGTGTTGGCTTTCAACTATAAAGAATAGCTTTTCTCCCTCCATTACTCATCTATCTATCTATCAGTATGGACCCACTGAGTCTTATTCTATTTAATGGATTACAATCTGCTATCATTATTTATTCACGATGCTCTAATTATCCCCGATTTGGCCAGTGGCATCCCCTCCAGGCAGGCTTCTTGTCTTTTGAAATTTTCTACACCATTTTTTGTGTTCTTCCTTCCTTTATGGCACAAAAAAGATGTTCTAGGCTTCCCCTGTACTTTTCCAGTGCCCGCTGGAATGGAATCGGACATTTCTCCAAAGATTCTTCATTCCCTTTAGGAAAGCACGGTCTTTAGAAGCCAAGACCTGGGCACCAGGAGTGCAGAGCAAGATGTCCATATTGGGCTCCTTTGGTTACAAAAGAGAAGGTCGGCTCTTCCCCAACTCCATTGACTGCTAAGCGTTTGTATCTGAACTAAACCAGTAACTCAAAAACACTGCACTCCAGGAACTTGTCAGGAAGAAAGCCCAAACTCTCATCACCTCCAGTATTTATCGGAAAGCTGATCTGGAGTGAAACAAATGGGGAGGACTGCGGGCAGCCACACAGCACTGCGTTCTTCCAGAAAGTCTAAACCCCAGCTTTCTTACCTACCAGAGAGGCAGAAGATGACCCTGTACTTAGCCCCCTGCCTGACGGAAGAGCGCCCCCTTCATCTGACCCTGGGTCTGCTAGAAGGTGGTGCTAACTATAATTCAGGGCCCCGCCACCTTGTTGCAAACTCTTAGGGGAAATCTCCTCATGTCCAGGCACTAAGGGGAGTTGGACTTTTGCTTGGCACTTGCTTTCCCCGTCCGGGATGGATGCTGTAAATCCTGTAACGAGCCAGGTCTCCCTCGTGGTTGCAATAATGCCTCGAACCAAAGGTGCCGTGCATACAGCAAGGTCGTACCTGGTGACGTGTAGGTTTCATAACGCATGGATCCTGGTGCTTCTCACAGCCCCATCCTGGGGGGGGGCAGGGGGAGGTTCTCTCCGCGGCATCCCCCCCAGCGTGATGGGAGCTATTTATATACTCTGTGTACTAGTCGTCTAGGCCCGCCATGAAACCTACCACAAGCTGCATGGTTTAAACAACAGACATGTATTTTCTCAGAGTTCTGGAAACTGGAAGCCCCAGATTGAGGCGGCGGCAGATTCGGTGTCTGGTGGGAGGTCTCTTCCTGATTCTGCAGACAGCCACCTTCTCCCCGTGTCCTCGCTTGGCCCCTTCTTCTTTGCGCTCAGAAAGGGAGCTCTCTTCCTCTTCTGAAAAGGACACCAGTCTTGTGGGAATGAGGCCCCACCGTTATGCCCTCATTTAACCCTTATCCCTCCAAATAGGCTGGGTCTGCAAGTACAGCCACACTGGGGCTCAGGACGCCCACGTCTGAATCTGGAGGTGGGACACAAGCCCCTAACGCTAGGTCACCTGTTTCTGGCCTTTGTGGACCAAGTCAGAGTAATGATGAGTGAACACTGCTTTCCTCCCAGCCAGGAGTCCGCAGGCTTCACAGAACTTCCCCACTCTTGACTGGCATGTCGAACGCCTAACCTCCCATTCCGCAGCCTGAAACGGAGCAAGGGCCACGCCTATGACCCGATTAATTGTACTTTATCTTAAAATTACGTGAAGTCAAGTGCGCTGAACTTGGCTCCTTGTTCCATAATCGAGCGGGACGGAAAAATTCTCAGGTGTTCCATCATCCCTCCCTCAAAGTTCCCACACCCCTTTTCTCTTTACTGTAACCTCTGAACCTGTCGTTGCTACGAGAGCCATCCAGGATGGGAAGGTCAAGAGCGCTGCGTCGCTGTGCAAACCACCGACACAAACGGGCCTCAGGCCTTCACAGAAAGTGCCTTCAGGAGAAAGCCTGATGGCCTATGGCTACACATCACACAAGGCCCCCAGCTTGGACTTTTCTCCCTCCAGAAACTTCTCTACACTCACCTTACATGGCCCTCAGGCAGGAAGCATGGTGTCTCTACCCAGTGCCAACCACAGCGCCTAGAGTTTTTGTCTATAGGCCTGGGAAGCTGTGTTCCAGCTGATCCAATGGTGTTTCTGCATTTGTTCCAAGATCACAGAGCAATTCATTTTGCACTATCAACCCTGCTATGTCACTCACTCTCCCCCAATCTTTCCTGCCCACCGCTGACCGAGGGGCTCCGTGCTCTCAGGGCACCTGCCTTCTAGAAAGGCCCAAGGGCCCCATACAAAACTCCCACCCACCCATACGGTTGCCCTTCCCATCTTCTGTCTTGGCTCAGAGCCATCCAGTCCACCTTGCCTGGCCTCTTGCTCACCAGATTTGGCCATTTGGACCACGGCTGCCATTTCTAAGACACGACCCAGAATTCTCTCTTGTAGACTCACCCATCATAACCCAGACCTACATGCTCCTTCATTCTTCAACTCCAACAGACCCTGGGGCCACCGTCTTTCCAAAGAGGAAGTTCTGACACCAGCCCCCAATAGGTTACGTTAATCTAGAAATGACAGCATTTCCGTGTACCCTTGTTTATGCGGCATTGAACTAGTCAGCTCTATCGTCAAGAAGCAAGAAAATACGTACAACATAGCACTCAGTCCCATCTATTTCAGAAGGAAAAATTATGACATTTAAATAATTGATATGATAGATTTCCAAATTGCATTACTGTTATTAATTGCCTGCTGTCAAAATAGAAATTATCACAGGAATGTTTCCCTCTACCCATTAAGCCTTTTAATAAAAGCTGGAAAACAGGATGGAACACAAACAGCATAACTAGTCGTTACTGAGACCTTGTTTACAAGGTTGCTTACAGAATTCATTTCTCTGGGCTTATTCACAACACAAATAAAGGCTTGTATAAAAAGCTATCCCTTTTTGGTATCTATCGTTAAGAGCAAAATCTAATGCAGCTCTTCTATTCTAGCTTTAACTAAATAACCATTTACCTGGGGAAAGTGACTTCAGAACTGGGACTAACTAGTTGGTTCCTTGGCAGGTCACTGGGTGACCGTGGGGCTCGATGGGAGATCTGTGTCGTAGAGAACGTCTGCTTGTCAACATCCGTGACGCTTTGAAAGTGAACTGGAAGCATCCTCCCATTTCCTGATTCCCTCCAAAGCCAGGGTCTAAACTCTGTATTGCAGGGAGAAGGAAGGGTTCGACCATGAGGCCCCAAAGTCCTACCGGAAGCAGGAGAAGGTGGCACGTCCAGCTGACGCATGGCTCACGTTGGCCCCCACATTCCCGTTATCTTACAGGCTTTTCCACCAAAATGAGACTCGTGGAGAGGGAAGTTAGCGTTCCAGCCAGTAAGTGTAGGAACGGGCTGGTACAGCTGAAGAGATCGTCCGTGCTCTCGTGTCTACTTTAAACTAACAAGCTTTAAACACAATTCAAACTCCGTGTGTAGCACCTTGGAAATTATTCCGAAAGGGGAGAAAGAAGTTCAAGTCATTTATTTTTCCAAAGTAGAGGGAGAGGAAGCTGAAACACAGAAGTTCAGTGGAAAGGTGGGTGCCGCTCAGTGGTTTTTTAATCTCTAGAAGCGGACGTGTGGCAAATCCTATTGCCACAAACACCAAATTGCCATCCAAGTGTGTCAGAATTCAACTACATCAAACATCACTCGAAATAGACAAGCAGTCAGCTGAGGTTAGAGACGTTTGTTTAATGGTACAGCAAAACTTCTCGAAAGAGGTATTTGATCCGCAGGGGTAGATCACGGCACGAGCACACTGAATGAACACATTCGGTCGTCATCTATTCAACTTACCGAGTCCCGCACGGTCCGTGGTGTCCTGGTGGCCGTGCTTCCTGGGCAAGCACAGGTGTGCTGGTGACTATAGACGAGACCCCTGCCAAGTGGCCTCCAGCCGTGTCTCACGACACCCCCCACTGACATTGTCAGATCTCGGCTCGTGCCGAAAACCGCAAAGCACCTTGAGCTGGAGCTGTTCCTGGAGGCTGTCGCAGCCAGAGGCCAACGTGTGAATCGGGCATGGAACACCCGTCAAGCAGAACTCCAGGAGCCAGGCGTGGCTGGTGGCCCCCCCCCAGCGGGTGTCAGCTCCTTCCAGCTTCCAACACGAGCAGCCGGGCGCCCTGTGGAAGGTGCGGGGCCGATGGTCAGAACCCAGTTTTGTGGCCCAACTTTCACCCACACTGACGGTAGAGGGTCAGAAATTGATGATTAGATCCTGTGACCCCAGGCCACTCTATCCCCATACCTGGCCAGCTGCCGCCGTGATGGCTTACCAGGCCAGCAAACCTGTGCCGATAGCCATCACGCACTGCTGTCCCCAATCTTCCTCCTCAAAGGTACAGCTTAAGAGGGCTTGGCGTGAAAATGAAAATAACCTGATAGCGTCACCCATGAACCACTTTGAGCTATCCTCGCTTATGACCCATTTCCTGTTTGGAAAGCAGAGGGCTCTGTGGCTTTTTTTTTTTTTTTAATTCGTGTTTGTGCCCCGATTGCAGCCTTAGGCGATTATCTGAGGCAGCTGCCGTTCTTGGTAACCACGCTACTGTCCCCGGAATTCGCAAAGATCTTCATAGGCCTTTGGCAAGTTCAAAAGTCCTGAGGTTTCCCAAGACTCCCACAGCCCTTTTCTCCTACCAATGCCAGTTACAAATGCAAAGATGGGGAGCTCCCCTGTGGACAGTTGCTGAAGCCAAAACTCACCCCACAGAGCGCCCACTTATTTCGCTGCAGACGGACATTTTATGAAAAGTCTTGGCGTAGACAGTCCTTAAACTTCTACAAACTTCAACAAGATTCAAGGGGGAGATGATTAGTGTCAGGTGCAGGTGCCAGGTGCATGCTATAGAGTGGAGAGGCTTGAATGTAAATAATAATAATAATAATAAATGGAAAATGAGGGGACCCTGGGTGGCTCAGTCAGTTAAGCGTCCAACTTTGGCTCAGGTCATGATCTCGCAGTTCATGAGTTCGAGCCCCGCATCGGGCTCTGTGCTGACGGCTCGGAGCCTGGAGCCTGCTTCCAGTTCTGCGTCTCCCTCGCTCTCTGCCCCTCCCCCGCTCATGCTCTGTCTCTCTTTCTCTCTCAAAAATAAATAAACATTAAGAAATTTTAATAAAGTATAAAAGCTATAAACCTGAAAGTTCTGCAAAAAAGAGACTTCTCACTCTGCCCTGTACTTTCAGGAACAGACATGGATTTCTGTCCGTATTACATACACATACATGTACACAAACATACATATATGCACAGTGGTGTGAATCCACAGTACATATATTTAATGATATCTTCACTGCAGTTGAATTATATTGGTTCAGTACATACTGGAAGACGTCTCCATTTGACCTTCATCATGCTCTCTTTGCCAACACTGCCATCCATAATGTCACTGTGTCTGCTAAATACCTTTTCTTTTTTTTTTTTTAACATTTATTCATTTTTGAGAGTGAGAGAGACAGAGCTTGAGTGGGGGAGGGGCAGAGAGAGAGGGAGACGCAGAATCGGAAGCAGGCTCCAGGCTCTGAGCGGTCAGCACAGAGCCCCGACGCGGGGCTGGAACCCACGGACTGTGAGATCATGACCTGAGCTGAAGTCAGATGCTCAACCGACTGAGCCACCCAGGCGCCCCTAAAGGACAAGGAGACTACTAGGACAAGGAGAAATTACTTCCTAAGCAACCGGGTCTGGTTTCCAGCCAATACCTGCAAGACGGGTCTCATTAATGAACAATCTCTGGTATCTTAGCTGACACCCGGATCCCTCTTCCCCACCTCTCTGGCCGTTAGAATTCAACGTCCCCGAACAAGCCTTGCCACTGTTAAAGAAAAACCAGAGCCTGATAGTAGTCAAGGTGGTAAAGGCAGATTTTTAATAGGGGAAAGAGACCTCAGTACAGAGCGGGGTTCAAGTCCAAATACATCAGAGTGGGCAGAGATTCTAGCTAAGGGTAGTCAGTGGATGGGAGATACCCAGAGGAAACATCGGGGGTCAGGGCATTCTGGCTAAACCGACCCAACAGGATCCTTGCTGAAGGCAGGCCAGGTGATCAGACCTCACCTGCGGATGGTGAGAAGGATGAGAAGCCTGATCAGGTGCTGAGGGCGATTGGATATCAGCGTGGGGGATTCTGGGTAACCTGACTTCACAGGACTCTGGCTAAAACTGGACAATACAAACACACAAGTCCAAAGGTCCAGGTCTCTTTGGGGAGGGCGCTTGAGAAGAGCCTGACGGAAGTGGGGTCAGGAGGGTCTCTGTGTCCAGCAGTGGGTCATGTGTCCCGGACCCATGTTATTGTCAGGCTCCATTAGGCTGACAGATGAAGGGGGGTTCACAGGGAAAGCCCTGGGCTTGTGATCAGAAGACGTGCTCACGACTTGACCCGGCTCCTTGTGAGCCATGTCCTTGACCAAAACATCTGGTTTACCTGGACCCCAGTTCTTCTGTCTGATCAGGGGCGATAATACCTGCCTGGCTTGGTTTGGATGATTATTAAATGAGATGATGCCAAAGGAAAACAAAATCTAGCATAGAATCTGAAATACAGTAGACATTTGAGGAAACGAAGGTGCTTTGAAACTACTGGTGTATCTGCTCAAAGGTTCTTCTCACCTATAAAATAGCAGGTGGTTTAAAGATCTAAAAATGTCAAGTTAGAAAAAGCACTCCCCTCCTTATTAGCAGGCAATTCTTTCTTAAGTTGAATTTCAGCAAGTTGAGCTGGGGATCCCGTCATGTATAATTCAGACACGTTAGCACACTTTTGCTCTAAAATTATCTTTATAAGGGGGAAAAAATCCTGGTCTGCCAAGCCCATACAGAGGGTTCTTTTTCTCATTCAAGCCTCTTATACCCAAAACAGGTCAGGCAAAAGGGACGCCTTCCGTCTGGGATGGAAGGATTCCGGGAACAGCAACCACAAAAAAAAAAATCAATAAAAAATATAATCATCGAGAATCATTGAAAAATAAATAGAACAAGGAAACTTTTCCATCATCAGGCATTTGTTTCTCTGGCAACTTGATCCACCAAATTGCAGAATACAAGTTAAGAACCCAGAAGCAAGGACAGAAATGCAACCACAAAAGATACCAGAAAGTCCATTCGTTGAACATTAATCACCAAGCACAGGGTCCGAGACCGATGTGAAGAGAAGCACAGCCTGTTTCTTTTTGCAAATAAGAAATCCTAACAAGTTCAGTTGGCTGAACTGGTCCCAGACCAGAGCAGAACTGGAAGCAGCAAATAAAAGGAAGCCATGGGTTTACTACAAGCTGAAATATGGAAAGCAGGGAGGATCGAGTCTAACAGCAAGTGAAAAAAAGCCCAGAGCTACCCATCAAAGAAACAAAAGCCCAAACGTGTAGGGGTCTGGAAGCTGTCGCGAGAGAAGGAAACGCCCCTGGCCTTGCGATCTCCCGAGGTCAGGTGTGCAGTGAAGGACAGAACGGTATCTGAGGTTTTCAGCAAGATGGGCCTGAGGCATGAAGAACTTAGGTTATACAAGGGGTAGTCTGCTGCCCCACGGTGGGCTTTCCTTTCTCCTAGCGGCCAATTGCCCCCAGCCCAGGCTGTCCTGGAGTGAGGGCATGCTGTCCCGGTGTTCGGGAGCGTGGGAGTGGGATGGAAGAATGGCAGGCTTAGAAGGGTCAGCAGGGATCAGAGGAGGGGGCTCCCGCTGTCAGGGTGGGCACCAGCCCGCCAGCACCACACAGGAGTCACCCCGGGCCTCAATTTCCGCATTTGGCAGAGTATTGACTCTGGCCTTGACTCTTGACCTTGACTCTTAGGGGCTTGACTCTTGACCCTTTAGGGCCCTTTAGGAAGGAAATGCACTATGGGTTTTTCCGTAGCCCACCCCACCCTGCCCCAGCACCCATTTTCACACCACCTCTCCCGCCTCCCTATGATGTGCCCGGGTCTCCGCGTGCACAGGAGTTTGAGGCCCGTGACCACACGCGTAGGTCCGTGTCTGCACTTGGGATCCAACGGCCTCGAACACAAGACAGGGGATGCATGGAGGTGGCGGGTTAGGAATGCCAGATTCAGCACGTAGTTTTTAAGCCACAGTAGCTTTTTCCCTCCCAGACAGTCGCTGTCTTCATCTTCTGCCCGCATCGGCGATTTGACTCGGGTGATGAATCTCTCTTTATTTGCTTTGGTCTAAGGCAATTAAATTTTGCTTCTCACTGTCCTCAACTGTGTATTAAGGGAGAGCAGAGAATAGTAGCCCAGAGCAAAACCTCTTTATTGCCAGAGAAAAACTGATGTCTTATTTCTCATTCTTTACTGTAATTTGGATGTTTGTGCATTAAAAGTAATACTTGTGAACGGTAAGAAATTCAAATAGCATAAGAGAATACATAATAGAAACACATCCTTCTCCCATCCTCTATTCTCCAGCCCCTCTACTGCTCAGTCACCTGTATGCCTTCCGGAAATAGTCGGTACTTATCCAAGTCTAGGTACACACATTAATACATACTTCTATTTTGTTACACAAATGGGAGCATGCACTTTGCCCATGGTTAATTGTGTTTTTAAAATGTAATAGATACTGTAAATCTTTATTAACATATTCTCTTTTTTTTTAATGTTTATTTTTGAGAGAGAGAGAGACAGAGCATGAGTGGGGAAGGGGCAGAGAGAGAGGGAGACATAGAATCCGAGGCGGGCTCCAGGCTCCAAGCTGTCAGAGCCCGACGCGGGGCTCGAACTCACCAACTGCGAGGTCATGACCTGAGCTGAAGTCCGACACTTAACCAACTGAGCCCACCAGGCGCTCCTCGGTTTATTTATTTTGAAAGAGAAAGAGAGCATTGGGGAGGGGAGGCAAGAGAGGAGAGAGAATTTCAAGCAGGCTCCGTGCTGACGGCAGGGGACTCGAACCCACAGACCATGAGATCATGACCCGAACCGAAGTCGGACACTTAACCAACCGAGCCGCCCAGGCGCCCCTAACGTATTCTTTTAAACTGCAAGATGATATTCCAGGTCATGGATGCGCAGCTCTTTACGGAACGAGGGCTCTGTTGGTGAATACGTAGATAGCTTCCCGCATGGAACTCTGATTTCCATAGGATAGATCCCTAGAGGTACAACGGACAAGGCAGCAGAGGACATGCATATTTTTCTTTAAAAGATATTGCCAAATTGCCCCCCCCCCAGGGTTGTGTTGACTCACAGTCTTCCCTCCAGAAGGGAGTACTTCCATCCCCACTGGATAAAACGACCCATCGATCTTCGCCAGTAGGATGAGTGAAAACTGGCTGTCATCTACATTTCCTGGAGTGAGTTGTGCATCTTTGAATATATATTTGTTGGCGTTTCTTCTCCGGCCCTTTGCCCATTTTTTCTAGTGGAGTTTTAGCCTTTTCTTATGGACTTGGAAAGGCCTGTCTTGAATAAAGGAAATCAGACCTTTGTCAGTTACGTGTTTTACAGATAGTTTTTCCAGTCTGCCTTTTGTTTCATGGCCTTCTTTGTTATAGTTTTATGTTTTGTGTCTTTGGGCTGCAGAATATTTTTCTTTTACGTAGCGAACGTCAACATTCTCCTTCATGAGATCTGCTTTAGGTCAGTGAGATGTTTGTGTTTTAGGAATACAGAAATAGCTTACGTCGTGGGACTAGGCCCTCCCTGTCCCTACGTCATCGATGTAAAACAAGTCCGCTTTGTTTCCTTGTAGTCTTTTGAACAGTTTAACTTTTGAGAGACACAGACGGGGAGGGGGAGGGAGGAGCAGACAGGGAAGTAGACACAGAATCGGAAACAGGCTCCAGGCTCTGAGCTGTCAGCACAGAGCCCGTCGTGGGACTCAAACCCACGAACTGTGAGATCATGAGCTGAGCTGAAGTCGGACGCTTAACCGACTGAGCCACCCAGGGGCCTCCAGATCCTCCAGACTGAGATCTCTGAGCCAGCTGGACTCCGCTGGAGAGCACGCCTTTCGTTGTTTTCCGCATGACCAGCCGATCGGCTCTAACACCACCCACCGAATAAGCCATTTTTCTCCACCGACTTGCGTGCCCATCACTCAAGTGACGGTGCCCACTTTGCCCTTTGTGATTGTTGTCTGACCCCTCTTCGGCAAAAGACAACAAAAGTCAATAAATATTCCTGTCCTTTGGCGTATGGTGACTGTTTCAAATATCAGTCTCAGCAGTTGCCTATGCCAATACAGCTTTTCACAATTGTTATTGCGGACGGCTGTCCCCCAAAACTCACAGGGTGAAGTCCTAACCCCCAGGGCCTGGCCTTTTTAAAAGAGGGAATCAGGACACAGGCACAGGCTCAGGGAGAAGGCCATGTTCAGACGAGGGCAGAGACTGGGGGGCTGCACAAGAGGGCAAAAAATGTCAACCAGCAAATCATCGGAAGCCCAGAGAACCCTGGAGCAGATCCCCCACCCCCACCCCCCCCCACACACACACACACAGCCCCAGAAGGAACCAAGCTGCCCACACCTTGATCTTGGCCTCTTGAGCGTGTCTCCAGAACTGTGAGACAACGTTCTTCTGTGGTCTCAGCCGCCCAGCCTGCAATACTCTGTAACAGCAGCCTGGGCAATCGAATACAGCCATTATGGGGAAAGTTCCATGATTTCTTGCTTAGGACTGGAGACATTGGACTGGAGGCATTGGCTGTGGGAGAAGGCAGGGTGAGGAACGCCTGTGCTCGGTGGAGGCCGGCCTCCCAGACAGGGTCAGTGTGCCCTGGGGACCACCAGTGAGGCAACGCACCCCCAGGCCGGCCTCCAGCAACCACACAGGATGGCCCCAGCTCTACCTACCGAGGAGGAGATCCCTCCTGGGGGGGGCAGGAGGGGGGACACAGCAGGAAAGGGCCCTGGGCCCAGGTGCACACACTACCCCCACCCACCGAGGCCCCTCCCAGCCGATGCACCCTGCCCCCTCCCCCCTGCTGGGCTGGCCCTGAGCTTCCTTTCCTCTTCCTGTAAACAAACAAACATGCTGAGCTGGGGAACACGAGCCATCCTGACCCTCCAAAAAGAGTGCCTCTGAGGTTGCTCGGCCGGGAAGCAGCGTGTTGCAATGGCCAGTACAATGGTAGAGGAGCCCACGGACTGAAGGGGGAGAGGAGGGAATGGTCGCTTCAGGGAAGCCTGAAGAAGGATTTATTCAAAGCCGCTCTCTTTTAAAAAAAAAAAAAAAATGCTGTTTTTAAAAAGCAAAAGCCTCGCAAATCCCTCCGGGAACGGGGCGGGGGGCAGGGGGGGGGGGGTTCTCCAACTGCCAGTTCGCCCTGGCGTCTGCAGCCATTTCTGTCACCGGGGAATCCACATTTGCCACACTGGCTCCTTCTCTTGCCGCAAATACGATTTTTCTTTGGGGCCGACTTTGTGCGTATGTGTGAATTTCGGGTGATGTCTGGTAGCTGGTTTCCTCCCTCTGGGAATACACAGCTGAAGAAATTATCATGTAAATCAGGGTGGCGGAATGATTCAGAAGACACTTTTCCAGGAACGCTTCCCTCGCCTGACGCCACAGAGGGAGCAGTGGGCGGGAGGAAGCTGGATCCACTTGGGGGAACAGCAAGGTGGGTCTGAACAACGCTGGAGCTCTCGTGCGGTGCGGCCGGAGCGCCGTTCCCCGGGGGCTTGGCGCTTTGCTCCCCACCCCTCCAGAGCTGATGGTAACTGTGGGGCTCACAACACGTCCCCAGCAGGCTGCAGGGACAGGTGGAGAATTCCAGAAGTTCTTGGGGCGACAGAGAACCACTCCGGTCCCTGCTTGGGCACCAGCCCACCTGCAGCGGGTTGACTGATGGCCCCCAAGAAGATACGTTCACGCCTTAAACCCCAGCGCCTCTGAACGTGACCTTATTGGGAAAAAGGTCTTCGCAGATGGAGTCAAGGATTTCAAGGGATTGTTCTGGATTACCCGGGTGGCCCCAAACCCTGTGACGAGTGTCTTTGAAAGCGATAAAAGAGAAGACACAGACACAGAAAAAAAGCCACGTGAAGACAGACACAGAGACTGAAGGGACACGGCCACAAGCCAAGAGACATCTAGAAGCCACCGGAAGCTGGAAGGAAGTAGGAAGGATGCCCCCTCTAGAGTCCTCAGGGGGGCACACCCCTGCGGACAGCTTGATTTCAGACTTCTGGCCTCCAGACCTGTGAGAGAATAGATTTCTGTTGTTTCGAGCCCCCTAGTAATCTGTAACAATGTGAATTTGTTACAGCAGCCTCAGGAAAGGAATAGACCATCCCTCCAGTGACCCCTCGCCCTCTGCTGCCTCCACAGAGACCACAACCATTTGTGGAACCAAGGAACCAACAGGACAATAAAGCAGCTGGCCAAGACCGGTCCCTTGACACGTGGGCATGCCGGACCTCTTTCCCCTTAAAGAAATAGACAGCAGGTGTCCCTCACGGTCAGCAGTCAGCCAGGACCAACATCACACATCTTGACCTCTAATTTCACAGGAGTGGTCTCCATGGGCCAAAGTGGCTGTCCAGAGCATTGACCTTCCAGAAAACTTGCTTTGGGTCACTCCTTCTTTCCCCCTCTGTTCTTTTTTATGTTGCCCACTGCCCTCACTGGCGGATTGTTCCAGCACATACGCATTCACAGAGAGGAAGTTTAATGAATGGCAAGATGAGAAAACATTACTCATGTTTTCACTTCCTTCAGAAGCTCCTAATCAAATTACAGGTTTATATTTAGCCCCAGGCAATGCAGGAGCCTGTGCTTAACTCATCCATAGGCACCTGTCAGTCTCCCTTCAGGCAGAAACCAACACAGGAAAGACCCACAGAAGGTGAAGAGAAGGGCCCCATCAGAGAAGCTTGGCTGCTTATCACATTACCATCCGCCTACTTCCAGATCATCCTTCATTAGATCACATTATCCTTGCCTACACCTTGGGAACTTCCTCCCCTAATTTGAGAGCTTCAAGTTGTCGGCATCGAATGAAAAATGCAAGGAAAAGCACAGCATAGACGCTCTCAACCCCTAGAGAGTGAGAGAGAGAAAAGAAAATTGGGACCTTGGCATTGTTATTTCTAAGGCCAAGGGGACCTCAGCTCTCTACTCCTCGATAGCTAAGGAAACAACTCGTTAAGATTAGTTAGAGGGATGCCTGGGTGGCTCAGTCAGTTAAGTTAGTTAACTCTTGATCTCGGCTCAGGTCATAATCTCACAGTTCGTGACATCAAGTCCCATGTTGGGCTCTGCACTGACAACATGGAGCCTGCTAGGATTCTCTCTCTCCCTCTCTCTCTGTCTCTCTGTCTCTCTGCCCTTCTCTCTCTCTCTCTCTCTCTCAAAAATAAATAAACATTAAAAAAATATATTAGTTATAAATTGTGCAGTCAGCTTTAGGGGTCATAGCTCCTTCCACAATCGACATGATCCTCAACTCCTGTCCTAGACTGGAACCTCAGCAGAAACAAGATTGGCAAGTAGCAGTAGGTACTGCTGCTCTGGGGAACGGACCCTCTGGTAAACAGTGTGGTCCCAGAGGTGGGCGTCAGAGAAGCTCCATAAGGGGTGGTGGAGATGGTGGCTACAGAGGTCCACGTGGTATGTATATTAGCCTGGGCTCTCCAGAGAACAGAGCCAGTAAGAGAGAGAGAGAGACAGAGGTTGGATGGATGGATGGATGGATGGATGAATGGATAGATGGGTGGATAGACGGATGGATGGATGATGGGTGGATGGATGGATGGGTGGATGATGGATGGATGGATGGATGGATGATAGATGGATGGGTGGATGGGTGATGGATGGATGGATGATGGATAGATATAGATGGATGGATGGGTGGATGATGGATGGGTGGATGGATGATGGATGATGGATGGATGATGGATAGATGGATGGATGGATGGATGGGTGATGGATGGATGGGTGGATGGATGATGGATGGATGGGTGGATGGGTGATGGATGGATATGGATGGATGGATGACTAATAGATTAGATAGATAGATAGATAGACAGACAGAGATAAATAAAGAGGTTTATTATAAGGGACTGCTTCACATGGCTATGGAGGCTGACAAGTTCCAAAATCTGTAGTTGGCAAGCTGGACACACAGGAGAACCAACAGTGTAAGTTCCAGTCCAAGTCCGAATCAGAAGGGAGCAGAAGCCCGATGTCCCAGCTTAAATACAGTCAGCAAGAAGGAGCAAATCCTTCCTTCCTCCACCTTCTTGTTCTCTTCAGGCCTCCAGTGGTTTGGATGAAAATCCCCTGATCCCACATTGGGGAAAGCACTCTGCTTTATTCAGTCTACCAATTCAAATATTAACCTTCTCCAGAAACACCCCCACGGGCACACACAGAATAATGTGTGACCAAATATCAGGGCACCCTGTGGCCCAGTCAAGTCGATGCACGTGAATCACCACAGCATGGGTACCCCAGCTCTCAGGGGTGGCCACGTGCAGCCCCGAGTTGGCCGGTCAGCTCAGGCGGTGAGCATCTTTGCAGACTGACGAGGTCTCAGAACTTTTGGTAAGGGGTGGGGTGGGTAGGCCATGCTAGAAGTCCAGAGGAAGCACAAGCCTGAGAAACAGCCCCATCACACGTCCTTGACAGCAGCTAAATATTTGGGGAGCCACTGTGGCCACGGATGCCATTTCCTTTTCTTGCAGGTGCTCTTAGAAATTCAGTCAGTTGCTCGCCCGGCCCCGGCCAATCACATCAGAGTCATAGCCTATGGCTATGTTACCCTCACACCCATCGCTCTTAGCTACGTATTTCACTCCACTCTGTCTTGAGAGGGTTGCTTCCTTAGGAATTTCTGCCCTGAGTGGGAATCTTCCTAACCTGTTTTTACTCCAAAAGTAAGCAACAACTGGGGCGCCTGGGTGGCACAGTCGGTTAAGCGTCCGACTTCAGCCAGGTCACAATCTCGCGGTCCGTGAGTTCGAGCCCCGCGTCGGGCTCTGGGCTGCTGGCTCAGAGCCTGGAGCCTGTTTCCGATTCTGTGTCTCCCTCTCTCTCTGCCCCTCCCCCGTTCATGCTCTGTCTCTCTCTGTCCCAAAAATAAATAAAAACGTTGAAAAGAAAAAAAAAAAATTAAAAAAAAAAAAAAAGTAAGCAACAACTAAAAATGGGCTGTTACTTATATATACTCCTGGCCAGTAGGGGAAATGAGTTGAGACAGAGGGGGAACAGGATTTACACCTTTTGCTTTTGTATCGGAGAAAGAAAAGCATCATTCACTGTATGCAATTTATTTATATACAAATATATCGTTATAATCAAAGGAGTTTAATAAAAAAAAAATCTCAACAGGAAGGAACTGGTCCTTCTGCTGACTCAGGGCATCCCTGGGCACCCACGCTCACAGATACTCTCGGTCGCTTCAAAAATGAGTAATGAGGGTGCTTGGTAAAGCTTTTTAAGGTCAACGTAGAGGGTTCTTTCAACCAAGATTAGAGGCGGGTGAGTGTGAGAATGCTGAATCATCGCAAAAGGCAGCTAGGAGTGGCGGAGACAGCAGGGTGCGGGGCTTGGCACAGAAGGTCCCTCCGGGGAGAAGATGGGGTCCTTTCATTCACCCCCTCCCCGGCCAGCAGACCTTCTGACCCTTGTGCTGCGTCTGGACTGGCAGAGCCTGCAAAGCGGTTCAGATGAGTGTCGATGTCCTCCTTCCATTCATTCAGCAAGAACTCTGTTTCTTCCCCATTTCCCCGCCTTTGCCCAAATTCATACAATTACCACTCGTGCGGGTTAAAAATAACGGTCATTTATTGAGCACTTGCCGAATAAGAACGTTATGTGTACTAACTCACAAAATCCTTACGGATCTTCTGCGGTGGAGACACTGTTATTGCCACCCTAATGATATGGGTGAGGACACAGAGGCACCGGAGAGTTGATCAACTTGCCCGAGGGCACACAGCTTCGGCAACAGTTGTCAACTGCTGTACCACGACTTACCCAAAAACGTAGTGGCTGAACCAACAAACGTGTGTTGCCTCCCAGTTTCTGTAGGTCAAGGATCAAAGGACTGAAGATAAACTCTCTGGGCCAGCTTGCTCTCTGGCTGGGACACAGGGGCTGCACATGCCCAGTGAGCCACAGGATCAGGGTCGGGGTCAGGGGGCCTGCACGCCCGGCACTGAGCTGTTGCCATGGGAAAGCCACTGTCTCTGGGGCTGTGCTTGTATAGGCGTCCTGTCCCTCCTCGCCCCCAGGCTGTCACACCACAGCTGGTCTTAAGCCACAGGAGGGTCGAGTCCTGCAGTCAGAGGCAATTGTCCAAGGGCAGTGGGGGGTGGGGGAGGAGGGCACTGGTGGCATCCTGGCATCTGGGCAAAACCGGTGATGGAGGTCTGACCCTGGACACGGAGCCCTCCCGAGAGCAGCCTCAGCCCAGCCAGGACCCCTGCCCTACAGTCACTCCTAATAAGGTGTCAGGTCCCAGCAGCGGGGACAGTGGAGGCTGTGAAGGGGACCGAGAGCCACCATGAGACTAGAAATTTCCAACAATGCAGGGAGACCCGTTGTGCTTTCTCACGCCGCTCCTCTTGGCACTCCTGACATTTGTCACTTCTTTGCTGTGGGGCCATCCCGCAGCCTCCCTGGCCTCTACCCTCCAGATGCAGCTGGCCTTCAGCCAGCTGTCGTGACCATCAAAAGTGTTCTTCCAGACATGGCCCACGTCCCCAAGTGTGCAAAGGCGCCCCCCGGAGAACCACTGCTCTGGCAGGAAAGGCGACCTCTCTGCTTTCCTACTGTTTTGTTCACAGCCTCTCGGATGGCCCCGGGCCTAGGCGTGACCCCTGTGGCCACCTGCCCGTGCTCTCAGGCAGAACCCCCTGCCCACACCTGTACACAGGCCCGCAGGGCTCAGTGCTCGCCTCTGCAACCCTTCCACGGGCACTGGGCTTGCCTGAGTTCATGCTTCATTCCACGATTTACCAGGAGCCTGTATCAGCCGGCAGAGGGGTGCAACGGTGAGCAAAGCCCAGGGCCCACCCTTGGGAGCTTAGAGCCCACCTGCCTACCTGACCATGGACGCCCTGGGGTCATGGGACCCAGGCCTGACCTACGGCAAGGCCATCTCCTAGAGTAAGACACCCCCCCCCCCCATGCTTCCTCTCAGTGGCTGACCCAGTGGCCGGTCCCGGGGCCATGGACCTCACCCACCTTGCTGGCTGCCCTCCTCCTGCAGCCCTCCCATCTGTCTTCTGCTGGCACTCAGCCAGTTTGGGGGCACCCAGGAATCACCAGGGCTGGTGTTAAAATACAGGCTCCCATCCCGCAGGTCTGGGTTCTGCATTAGGGCATGCTAATGCTGCTGGTCCTGGAGACCACAAGGAAGGGGTGGAGGGCCAAATTAGGCAATCTGACAAATGCCCCCCCCCATTAGTGCTCTGCCTCCTGCAGAAGGCCGTGGGGACGCCCTAAAGGTGACTCCAGCAATAGGAACTTGGGGATGGGGTAACACCATGAGGACCAGCCAAGGGCGGCCCTCCCATTTCCTCCCCAGCACCTGAAGCACATAGGAGGCTACCTGCCTGTGATATTGCTTCCAGGACAAGCGAGGGCCCTTAGTGACAGCCTCCGGGCTTAGTCTCCAGAGGTCGGCCTGGTCAAGATGTCCACCCCTATCACACACCCTCTCCTCGGGGTCGAAAGTTCTGCGCACGTGGAGGCAGATGGCAGGCACCGGGGACTAAGGCGCCCCCTCGCGCTAAAGCCCTCCCCCTCCCCAGTCCGGGGTCCAAGGAAAGGACAAAGTGCAGCCCCTCCCGGGGATGCGGGTGGACCAGGGGACCGGAGGACCAGCCGGGCAGCGCGCCTTGCCCACCGGCGATCGCGGGGACCCCAGTCGGCTGTTCTTCCCCCCCCCCCCCCCCCCCCCCCCCGCGCGGCCAGCGGAGCCCGGGGCGACCGGGGGCGGCCTGAAGGCCCTGAAGGACACGCAGGCGCGAGCGCCACCTCGTGGCCCAGCGGCCACACAGCCCGGCCGAGCCGCCTGCGGACTCTGGGGCGCCTGGGGCAGGTTGTAAAACCAGGGCAGTCACACTCTGAAAAACACACCGGGACTCTACACCTCTCTTCGGGGGTGTAATCCGCGTGGCATTTCTATCCCCGGGGTATAGCCGCCATCCCTGAAATCCCAGGTAACAAAAGACGAGGTCTTTGGGGTTTGCACTGACCATTATGTCAAACGTTTACTGAGCACCTACTATTCCCAGAGAAGACAGTGCAGCCGCAAACAAAATACAGGCCGTCGCTGGTGGGCTCAGTCCATGCCAGGCACCTGGAAAGTGGTGTGAAAGGATGTCTACTGAGTTAGGCCAAGGCCACCAGCAGAGCTCCTGAGCCCACCTGGGAGGGAGGCCAGGGGGCAGGCGAGACAGGGCTGGTCTGGGAAAGGCAGCTCTTGCCTCTCCTTAGCTACCCTAATTGAGCAAGTTGCCCAGCTCTTAGGCAGTCATTCATGTGTCATTAAACGAGGACATACTATGCAGTGATGTGGGGACACAGCAGTGAGTAAACCGGGTCCCCGCGTTCACGTGTCTGCATGCAAGTGAGGGGGACAGAGACTAAGCCAGAAGTGAGTATGTCGGGGTCAGATGCGCACACAGGTAAAGGAAGCAGGGTCCGAGCAGGGGCCATACGTGGGGCGCAGAGGAGCCAGGTGTGACTGAGAACAGGCCTGGACGGGAGAGGGTGTGAGCCATGGAGAGAGTGGGGGGGAGAGTGTTCCAGGTAGAGAAGGCCTTGCAGCCATGGACGCTTACAGAAAGGCTAGGAGGCCATGTGGCTGGTGAGAACATGGAGAACATTCATGAGCCGGGCCGAGGAGGGCGAGGCCCAGGCGCCGGACCCAGAGCCCTTGTGGACCGCTGTAAGCATTACAGCCTGTGCTCCAAGAGAGGGGCCACCGAGAGTGTCGAGCAGGGAGTGGTGAGGTGTGACAGGATTTTAAAAGGATCACCTGGCTGGTATGTGAGCCGGGACGACCAATGTCTAGGTGTGCCTGGGACTGAGGGGTTTCCCGGGGCGCGATGGGACGTTCAGGGCCAGATCTGAGTCACAGGCAAGCCTGCACGAGTTTGTCACCCTATGTGCGGACAGCAGCCGGTAGAGGAGGAAAAGTCTAGAGAGAGGCGATGTTGGGGCAGGTCGGGTTGAAGATGAGGGGGGTGCCAGTGAGCCCCGAAGTCTGCACCTGGGCATAGACAGGGACTGTGCGTTCCTCCCTGGCCCCACACTCGCAAGTAGCCTGCTTTCGCCGTCCCCGTGGTCCCTGGCTAGAAGGCAGGGAGACCTCCCACAGGCACAATACACTGTCATCACCGGAGGGAAGCCACGGGGCTGAAAGTCACGCCATGAAAGTGGACAGGTAAACCCTGCTCTTCAGCCAGCTTCCCTTCTAAGGCTCCTTTGGCCATCTCCAGTGCAGCCAGGGCAAGTCCTTGTGAGAGCCTCTTCCGCTTCTTGCCTCCAGTGATCCACCTGGTAAACTCCTATTCATCCTTCAAAGCCCATCTTCCTTTTTTTCCTTTGTAATATAATTTGTTGTCAAACTGGCTTCCATACAACACCCAGTGCTCATCCAACAGGTGCCCTCCTCCGTGCCCATCCCCCCCTTCCCCCCTCCCCCCCCACCCCCCATTCACCCTCAGTTTGTTCTATTTAAGACTCTCTTATGGTTTGCCTCCCTCCCTCTCTGTTTGTAACGTTTTTCCCCTTCCTCTCCCCCATGGTCTTCTGTTAAGTTTCTCAGGATCCACATGTGACTGATAACATATGATATCTGTCTTTCTCTGCCTGACTTATTTCACTCAGCATAATACCCTCCAGTTCCATCCATGTTGCTGCAAATGGCCAGATTTCATTCTTTCTCCTTGCCAAGTACTATTCCATTGTATATATAAACCACATCTTCTTTATCCATTCATCAGTTGATGGACATTTAGGCTCTTTCCCTAATTTGGCTATTGTTGAGAGTGCTGCTGTCAACATTGGGGTACAAGTGCCCCTAGGCATCAGCACTCCTGTATCCCTCGGGTAAATTCCTAGCAGTGCTATTGCTGGGTTGTAGGGTAGATCTATTTTTAATATTTTGAGGAACCTCCACACTGTTTTCCAGAGCGGCTGCACCAGTTTGCATTCCCACCAACAGTGCAAGAGGGTTCCCGTGTCTCCACATCCTCGCCAGCATCTCTAGTCTCCTGATTTGTTCATTTTAGCCACTCTGACTGGTGTGAGGTGATATCTCAGTGTGAAAGCCCATCTTTCTTGAAAACTTCCTTGCATCACTTCCATCTAGCAAATCCCCCCTTCTCTCTGCCTCCTCTAGCCCTCAACACACCTCTGAAATTACAGGCACCCACATATCCGTTTACTATGTGTGTCAGTGTCTGCACCCTCTTACCTGGTGCCCCCACCCCGCCGTGTCCCTGTGCCGAGCACAGCGTCCGGTCCATAACAGGCGTGTGATGCGCGGGTTGGGTCCAACCACAGGAACAAGTGGGCCCAGCCATGGGACGGGAAAAGTGCTGGTCTGAGACATACCCTCATTTCTGAGGCTCGGAAGTGAATCCTGTGCCTGAGAAAATGAAGGCTGTGGCCCCAGAAGGGAGGGTAATTCTACCGGGAAAGAAGCAGGGGGGGGGAGGGAGGCAGAGGAAGCAGCCCTCTCAACAGCCCCTCCTGACCTCAGGAGTGTCTTACAAGAGCGGGCGATCACCATGTTTTTGACACACGTGCAGCTGAGGTCAGGCCACCGGGAGTGTGGGCTCCAGTCCACTGTGAGCCTGTCCCCAGTGGTGGATGAGGGGCCCTGGGCAGAGGCAGGGATGCTGGGGAGGATGAGGGGCCCTGGGCAGAGGCAGGGATGCTGCTTGACCTCCTCCAGGGCTGATGCCAGACCCCCATCTCCTGCGTCCCATTGAGCTCCGTTAAGTCTGTTCCCACCCAGAGTTCTGTGGGCTGCCTCTCAGCAGAGTCCACAGAGGACAGATATGGCTGGGGGCCTCTCCGGACTGGAGGATGGAGTGCCACGTGCCCTGCAACCGAGAATCGTCCAGCCCCAGGTGCCCCTGGCATGCAGCTGAGGACCCCTGACCCAGAGGTTCGAGACGGGAAGCAAAAGGAAGCAACACGATGAGTCCTTGCTAGGCCCCCAGCTCAGCTCTGGGTGCCCTGTCCCGGTTGTCTCTTCGTCTGTAAGAGCCAACAATGGCAGAGCAATAGTGCTGTCCCCTGTGTCACAGCGGAGATGACACAGTGGGGGTGGAGGAGGCCCAGCAGCCTTCTTGGAAGCCCAGGCCCTCGTCACACAGCAGCCCCCAAGCCAGGCCGTCCTGTCCAGATCGTAAGGGTCCAGCTCATCTGGGATCAGCCCAAAGAGTCCCAGGGAGGGGACTTAGCACCACCAACAGGAAGCCAGGACTAGGGGCTCTTGGGTCAACAGAAGCTGGCCTTGCCCGTAGCCAGATCTATCCATTGTCCCCCTTCTCCTCCCCTCTCCTGTGAGCCCCCACCCTGGGTTTGAATCCCTCCACTCCTGCTTGTGTGCTTTTCGGAGAATCACTTAACCTGTGTGTGCTCCTCTGTTACCTACAGAATGAGAGTATCATCTTCCTCTCGGGGTCTCAAGGTGGCTGTGGGGTGTAAAGTGAGATCCCCCGTGAAAAGCGACTAACAGAGCAGCGCATGGGTGGCTCAGTCAGTTAGGCGTACGACTCTTGATTTGGGCTCAGGTCATGATCCCAGGTCGTGGGATCGAGCCCGCGTTGCACCCCGCACTGAGCGCGGAACCTGCTTAGGATTCTCTCTCTCTCCCTCTCTGCCCCTTGCTCATACTTTCACACCCTCTTTTTCTCTAAAAAATTACAAAATAACAAATGAAAGATTAATAATAATGTTTTTTAAAAAAAGAAAAGCAACCGGAAGCATCCCTGGGCATCACAGCACGCTCACGTGCACCCACTTCTGTCCCCTCCTCCCACCCACGTGCCATCCATCCTCTGGACTCGTGTGTCCTCCAGGAAGGCTTCCCTAACCATGTCTGACACCTCCATTCCCTGAATAACTAAACCACCAAAGCGTCAGCACGAGCTCACACATCACCCTCCATTGCTGTCCAACTCTCCATCAGGATAGTTTCTTAGATAGACTTTAAATTGCTGAAAAGCAGCAACTTGGAAGTCCTTGCCTGTGTTACTTGTTGGACGGATGAATGATTTCCTATTTCAGCCTCGTCCCTCCCCTCCTTGAACCACTGGGAGAGGCCGGAGAGGTTCACACCCCAAGGCAGAGCTGTATGAATCCCAGCTCTCTGGAGAGGCTCATCCGCCCAGGTGACAGTGTCCCACCACCCCCACCCCCCCCATGGAAATTAGGTGGAATAATTTAAAAAATTACCTTCCCGCCTGATCTCACTATTTCCCTTTGCAGTTCAGAACTGCCTCTGATTCCCGTGAGATTTGTCTGCATCCTGCCAGTTGCTAAAGGTTTATCGTACAGCTAGGGTGAGTAATGATTATCTCTTCCCTAGAGAAATGACTCCTGGCAATGATTACAGACTTCCCCTGCCATGGACTGCCTCCTCAGCGAGGCTCTTGGAACCAACTCCCCGCACTAACACTCTGCTTTACTGGAGCACGATCCATAATAATAACAATGGTTACCATTTATTTAACGTATATCCCCTCGAGTGACTTCCATTCCTGATCTCCTTGAATCCTCATAGGGATCAAGCCCATGGGGTTGGAACTATTGTTATCCCATTGAGCGGATGACTAACCCGAGCCTTAGAAGGAGTACTTCCTTTTTTTCCAGCCTCTTGTAGGACTCGAGTTATCCTTCCCTGTTTGAAAGAACCTACAGAAAAACCATGTGGGTTTTCCATCCACTGTTTCCTTTTCATGAAGCCTTTTCACTGATGTAGTTTCTCCAATAGTTATAGGACTATTCAGGTTTTTCCATTTCTAGTTGAGGCAGTTTTAGGAAGCTCTCTATTTTTTTTTAGAAATTTGTCTATTTCATCTAAATTTTCAAATTTACTGGTGTAAATCTACAATATTTCTTGTTATATTTTTATAGCTTTACTGCATATTTAGTTATATGCACTTTTTCATTCCTAATGTTATTTATTTAAATCATCTTTCTTTTTGACTCTGTTATCTCCCTAGGGATTGGTCAGTGTCATTACCTCCAAAGAATCCATTTTAATCCTTTTTGTCGCATTTTAATTTTCTATTTCATTACTTCCCGCTGTCGTCTTGATTCTCTCTTTACCTCTTTTTATTTGGATTATTTGTTACTTTTCCCCCTTAATATCTGCCAGTGGTTCTTTGCTCGTTCATTTTCTGTCTCCTTTGTGTGCTTTCTAATATAATTTAGGGTTGGTTTTCTAAGAATCCCTTTAGGTTCATCCCACAAGTTTTTATATGTAGTTTTTTTTTAATTAATGTTGAATTCCAAGAGTTATCTCATTTCTATGATCTTGGATTATTAACTGATAAATTATTTAGATGGGACTTTATTTCCAAAAGCATGGTGTTTTATTAGCCTTGTTATTGACCTCTGACTTAACTTCTTTATGGGAACTGCATGACAGTTTCTTTAAAATCTATCAAGTCTTGTTTGTTGCTTTTGTACACGATCCTTTTAATGATTGTTGCGAATGTGCTTAAAAAGAACACAATCCCAGCCACTGGGTGCAGTATTTGACATATGTTCATGAGGTGAAGCTTGGTGACTGTGTCCTTTGTCTACCTGTATTCTTACTGATCTCTTGTCTGTTTATCAAGATCTACTGTTGACAGAGTCTTCATTACAATGGTGACTGTGCCCCGGGGCGCTTGGGTGGCTCAGTTCGGTGGGCATCCGACTCTTGGTCTCCGCTCATGTTATGGTCTCAGTGTTTGTGAGCTGGAGCCCGCATGGGACTCTGCACTGTCAGCGCAGAGCCTGCTTGAGATGCTCTCTCTTCCTCTGTCTTTGCCCCTTGCCTGCTCATGCTCCCTCTCTCTCTCTCTCTCAAAAAAAAAAAAACTAATTAAAAAAAAACACAGTGGTGAATGTGTCCCTTTCTTTTTGTTATGCTTAAAATCTACGTTATTAGACATAAATTTAGCACTTTTATATCATCTGATGAGTAGGACCTTCTAACATTATGAAGTAACCCTCTCATGTCGTGCAGTATCTTTTGCCTTAATCCATTTGTTTGATATTAACGTACCTACACAAGTGTTCTTTGGTTACTATGTGCCTGATCGATCTCTTTCTGTAATTGTTCTCCGACCTTTCCGTGTTCTTCTGCTCTAGGAATGCCTTTTATGAACAGGATGTAGTTGGATTTCTTAAAAATTAAGTAGACCATTTTGGTCTTTTTACCAGAGGATTAATCGAGTGCTCAAGGTCAGTGATCTAAGAGGGACTCACTAACTTTTTTATTCGTACACTCCTTAAAAATATTGGCCAACTACTGGCTTCTCATATAATTTCAATATGACATCTGATACTTTCATTATAAGTTTAAATAATTGCAAGAAGATTTTTGGCATATTGTAAATATCGACATTAACTATGACATGATTATATAATTCATTTCAATATATCCCATAGAGGGGCGCCTGGGTGGCTCCGTCAGTTGGGCGTCCGACTTCAGCTCAGGTCATGATCGTATGGTTCGTGGGTTCGAGCCCCGCGTCAGGCTCTGTGCTGACAGCTCGGAGCCTGGAGCCTGCTTCGGATTCTGTGTCTCCCCGTCTCTCAGCCCCTCCCCTGCTCATGCTCTATCTCTCTCTCTGTCTCTCAATAATGAATAAATGTCCAATAAATAAATAAATCCCATAGAATATTAATATCTAGCGATCCAGTAACTCATCCCCAACCATTTAAAAAACATAAAACAAGCTTTTCTTTACACGTCTGAAATTTTACTGTCCTTTTTCCCCTTGCATTTTGATTTTCATTTCACCCCCACACACGTGTACCTTAATGTCCTACATTTTTACACTTCGAAATCTTCTGATCATGAAATCAGATTTCTTTGCAATAAAAATCTCTACATAAGTTTAAATTGAGAAAAAAATAATTCCTCTGACCAAGAGTGCAAGAGTCAAATTACATTCTTCTAGATAGCTGTCATTACAACGTAAATAGAACGCAAGTGATCAAACTACAGATAAATAATTTTTGGTAAGCAATTATTAAGTACAAATAACAAAATGTGAATAGATAGACGTCTCTTGGGGATGTGAGTGGAGTTTTAACTTCTGACATGTGACCACAGATTAGTATTACTTCTTGGTAGTCCGAGAGACCAGAAAGACCTCCACCCAAATTTTTTGTTAGCGTAGCTACAAGTGCTGATAAACATCATTCCTATAAATACATAAGAGGGACTAGAATGAGTATCAACATAGCAAATCACTCAGTTCGTTTGTCTTCTTTGAGATCACTTGGTTTTAAAAATTGGATATTGACTAATCATCAAAAATCATTTTAAATGATCCATAAGATGATAAATGAGTGAGGTCCTGTTTCTGTTTTGTTGAAAGCAAATCGTTAGAAACCAGCTGACTTACTAAAAAATATGTTATTAGTTATTATAGCCGGTATTAAAGCTAATCACAGGTGCAGTTTCAAGGAATTGTATACAAAAGAGGGACTTTATCAAAACGTATCAAATAGCTATGAATTACGTGATTCTTATACCTGGAGGCATCTCTTTTAGCCCGATATTTTCAAAAGATTGTTAGAAAAATAGAAGTTTTAAAACACCCCTGCCAAGGAAATTTGAATAGGTAAGTGCTGAACAGGGCATTCAATTAAAAGGTAATAAAAATTGTTGCCCCCATAAGTCTGAAAATATGTTGAAGAAACTGTAAAACACTATCTTAGTTCTGAGACCTTCTCTCAAAGACGTTATGATAATTATGATAATCTGCTAAATGTGGGCAGGTGACCCACAGAGGGAGGCACCTGTGAAAGACGGGGCTCGCCAGGATTAGTGGGTTAATAAAGACAAGGTGTGGGGCTCCTGGGGCCAGTACCCGGTGCCGGCCAAGCCAGCTTGTCTTCCTCCCCATCCCAAATATTTCTTGGAGCCTTGCGTGTGCTGGCTGTGTGGACGCACCACCGGCCAGGAGTCTTTGTTCGGTCCTCGTGGGAACAGGGCATTCCGCAGCCACAGTAGGGAATGGGAGGAGCGAGGTGTCTACAGGGAACTCAGCGTCGGGTGGGTTGGGCAGCCAGCTTCCAGCCGAGGCGACGACACACGTGACTTCCGCACGTGGTGGCCTGGGCCAGGACGCGGCTGCCCACTCAGGACAGTGCATGGCAGACAGGGACTGCTTAGAAGCCCACCTGCGCCCATTAATAGGGTGTCCGCAGTACTGATGTTTCGTACGGTCTGGGGCCTCGCGGGGGTTCTTGCGTCTGGGGCATTGATGCTAGTGAAGTGTAGCCATTCTGGGTCAAGTGCAATGGAACCAATCACAGAAGAAAGGGAGAACAGAGACGGCAGGTGCGTGCCCCCAGGAGACGCGCTTGGGAAAGGCTACCTGGATGGTGAGGCTCTACAGGTGACGCTCCACAGAGCCCCCTGGGGAGAGTCACGTGTCCAAGTGGACACAGAGCAGTCTCTTGAGGCGTGGGGTCAGCGCCTGTCCCGGGGCCACAGGGTCAGCACGATCTCCCTGCAGCAACCTGGCCCCCTGTTCCCATTTCCTCTCTGGTTCTCAGGATTTCCCTCTCTCTCCAGCTTCGGTTTGCTCTGGCACCTACATTTTTGTCATGTACCCAGCATTTTCAATATTCTGGAAGGTGACAATTTTTCAAGTGCTCTACACAAGGCCGTATTTCCGGAAATGAAAATGCTTCGGCAACTTCACAAAAGGCTCTCAATCACTGCCTGTCGGGGAGGACCAGGAGAAGCCAGAAGCCTGCAAGATCGGGTCCCGAAGCCACGAGCCGGAGGAGGCATTGCCATGTCAGCAATTTGCTTCCTTGCCTCCCGTTTCTTTCTCTTTCTCATGCTTTTCCATTCTCATGCTCTCGGCCATAACTCAGACCTACCTGTACACCCCCAAGGACAGCTTACAGCCTCTCCAGCACTTGTCACCAAAGATCTGCCCCGTGTGTGAGGGGGTGGCCGCCGTCCCCTACCCCACTTAGAACGAGGGCTTTGTTGCCAGCGAGGGCATCGGAGAGCAAGGACTCAACTCTTGGAGGGTTCTCGCCCCTCTCTTGGTCACAACTTTTCAGTTCACATCTATGATTTATTTGGTGCTGAGTTCGTGATCAGGAATGCAACCTCACAGTTACACATTTTTCTTGAGGAACAGAGCGCTCCGATCGAGCTGCAGTTTCTAGGAGTGCCCGGACAAAAACAAAACCAGGGACAGCCTGTAACTCTTCCCCTGGGCTCCACCAGGGGTTCCGAGAACTTCCATGAAGTGAGTTCCAACCAACTCGAGCCTTGACAAAGCGGCAAAGCATTTAAGGCCAGGAAATGTTATTAAAATGCATCTCACTTGAAAAAATGACTGAGAATTCCCAACTCAGTTTCCAGCTAATGTAAACGCTGAAAACACATTACTCATTTGGGGAGTGAGAACAAAGAGTTTTCTGTTTTAAGTGTGGCAGCAAACTTTTCTAGACAGAGACTTAATGTTTGGGGGAGGGTAAACAATGGAAAGAGGACCAGCCTGAGAATTGGAGGGTCCAGGCTGGCCCCAAGCTCTGCCACTAGCTGGCTGGACAGCCCTCGGCAAGGGGTTGCTGCCTCTGTTTCCCCATCTGTAGCAGGAGGAGTGGGGATGGTCTCTGAAGTCCCTTCCAGCCCTGATGAGCCAGGATTCCAAGCCACAGAGAATTTTTTTGGCCTCAGTATCCCTTTCCCTCCCATAGGTCAGTCCTGCTTCTGGTGTTCACATTGCCTGGTTATGCCCTTGGGAATGGGGTACGGGATTCGGGTATGTTCTCTTTCCAACCATTCTGCAGACAAGCCCCCCAAAAAAAAAATCTATCACCATCACCCACTTCTTCAGGGCTTTTTAAACCATCAGAAAGTTGCACACAAACATCCCTGCTGCCTGCTTGCTGCAACATTGTAGCAAATGAAAAGCTCTTCTAAAACGTTCTGCACTGCAGATATTTTGGGACCGATTTAAAATGGCTGCGCAGAAGTTGCCAGAGACACTCACCCATGTGAGGGCAAATCCACGAGGTCTCAGTTTTCTCATCCAAACAAAATTGCAATGTCATGCTTGTCTTCAGGGACCAAGTGCTTCCGTCTCTCCGTTTAATTCGCTGTGCATTCCTCCCATATGCTTGCAATGCACCGAGCTCACTCTTATTTTCCACTTAGTCTGTAAAATGAATGTCTCAGTCATGCCATGGCAGCAATGGAATCAGTTAATTGGGCCCTTCCTGCAGACAGCTATGTCCCCTGCACCCCCCCCCCCACCACGTGCAAAGCAATTCTGTTTTATGTGCAATAAAACAATCCATAAATATTTCCAGGCACAGGAGCCTCATTTTACCAGAAAACGCCCAAGTTACAAAATGAATCTCAAAACCTGAGTGCAGTCCAGGATGGGGTCATGAACGTGGGGAGCCAACAGCCCTGAGTTCCCACCCCCGCTCATCACTTCATCAGCTTGCAAAACAGTCACGGGAAAGACACCGTCGTAAGACACGGATTTCGTGCAATTCACGTGGCAGGGGCTCGTCCAAACCAGGCAATGGCCTGGACAGGTCAGTTATGAGAAATCACCGCTTCGTGTGTCGTTTTGCCGGGAACACGGTGGAAAACGAAAGGAGTGTGATTTTCAACTAGTCCGGAAAGTTAGGGGAGGCCCTCCGGTTTATGAAGGTCACCCCAACAGAGAGCTGGTCCAGTGGATGGGGTCCCTCCAAAGAAGAGAGAAGAGGAGGAGGGAAGGAGGCCCTGTTGTCCCCACGTCAAGCTCTAACTGGCTCTCCCACTGCTAATGGAGAAGCGGAGCAGACCCTCACCCATCCCAGGACCACCCAACCACATGTTGGGAGAGCTTCCCCAGGCCCACCCCTAAGGTTTGTGGGGTCGCCGCAGTGCACAGATGGAGCCTCCCAGGCGCACCTGTTCTCCCTTGCCCCATTTTCCAACTGGTCCAGGGGCGGTCCCCTGATATCACGTGACTGCCGTGCCCGCCCTGCCCCACCAGCTACGCCAGCCAGCTTGACAGTTCTCGCCAGCAAAATCCCCAAGTCCACGGGGCGGCGTGGGGATGCTGAGAGAAACCGGGTGACAAAGGCCGTGGTGTGACCCGAGATCCTGTGCAATCCTCGGGGCCTGCGTGCACGGGACAGGCCCACACCTGAGTCCATGCGGGGGGGATGTCAGCAACTACGGAAACCAGGGTGGAAGGTGGCGGTGACAGTAACGCAAGCACGAGGCAGGTCGTGCGTCCAGACCCCCGCCCCCGGCACCGTGCCGACCCGCTGGCTCCTTCCCAGCTCCCTCTCCTGGTCTGGAGCCTCAGCACCCAGCTCTCGGTCATGATCTCCAAGGGAGAAAGCACCGGGGAGCCATTGCCGACAGGAGCACCCCGCCCATCACTAAGGCAACACCCTGCACCCAACACCTTTGAATGGCCAGGAATCAACTGAAGGTAGTTGAAGTTCATTGTATAGGTAAGACCTGTCACCTCACAAAGGATTCTCACATCATTCTTCCTGTCCATCCAACCTGTGTCCTTCTCTTTCCTTCTCTCTCTCTCTCTCTCTCACACACACACACACACACACACCCTGCATTACAAAGGCAATGTGTTCAGAGACCAGAAGGGCTAAGATACAGCTTGACCCACAGGTTCCAACACCATTGTGGGACGTCGCCGCCTTCTGTCCCTTGGCTCCACTTTGCCCTGTGCTGCCTCTAACTCCCACCCTCTCAAGTTCAGGCTCAATGCGGAAGAGCTGGTCTCAAGTTCGGGCTCAATGGGGAAGAGCTGTGGTCCTTTCCTGCAGCTCCCTAAAGTTCTGAGAATCCCAGTGACGGAGCTGGGTCGCAGGTGGCCCCAGGGACGTCCATGCGGCCTGACGGGGAGGATGAGGAAGACGCTGGGGAGGCAACCCACACACACGCCCACCTCCTCCAGCCTCGTCCGGGAATCCTCTGCCTTTCTTTCCGGCAAGTCACTTCATCGGATAAGTTCGTCCGTCAGTGGAACAGGCAAACTTATCCTCCAGTGGTTGAGAAGATGAGAGGACCCTGACGTAAGCAGGAAGGAGGTGTGCGCCAGCCTTGCCCGCGGGCCAGAGCGGCCGCACGACCCGCCCAAGGACGCGGTCAGGGCTCCGATGGCGGCCAGCCCCTCGTTCTGCACCTGCTGCGTCCGGGGACGCAAGGCAGGGAATCGGTGTTCGAACCTCAACAGAAAGCGTGCCAGGAAGTTATCAGGAGATTCCAACACTTTTTCCCATCTGTCAGTCCAGCAGAGAAATGTTAAATCGGGGAGGGAGAAGACAGCCAGTCCCGTAGAAGAGCTTTCAGCTGCTTCCCTCTGCTGAGCGCGCAGAGAGGGGACGCCAGGCTCGCGCTCATGTCCCACACCCCGGCACCTTCCTGGTGCCTAGGACACAGCTTGCCAGCACCCCGGACCAGTGAACGCAGAACCGAAAAGACGGAAGAGGAGCTACCCCAGGCACCGGGCCGGATGCTTGACATCCACAATCTCTGATGCTCGTAAAAATCCCACGGCGGAGGGGAGGCGCCTGGGTGGCTCAGTCGGTTAAGTGCCCGGCTCTGGATCTCAGCTCAGGTCATGATCTCACCGCCAGCGGGATCAAGCCCTGAGTCAGGCTCCGGGCTGCCAGCCTGGAGCCTGCTTGGGATTCTCTTTCCCCCTTGCTCTCTGCCCCTCCTCCACTCACTCTTTCACTCTGTCTCTCAAAATAAATAAATTACATTTTTTTACAAATCCCACGAGGTGGAGTCTTGGGTTCCGAGCTGTGGCGAAAGTTGCCCGAGGACGTCTCTCTTGTTAAAACAAAACCTTCCTGCTTCCACAACTCCCCACTGCTCTTTCTCTCTCCTTCCCTCTGCACGCAGAGTCTTCTTGAGACTTGCTTATGTCTCCTCCCTCCCTCTTCCCCTTGCCTGTTCACACTTCGGCCACTCCCGTGGTGTCTAACCCCACCTCCCCACTGGAGCATCGCTTACCCGACTCTCCAGGGACCTCAGTCTCCCAACCCAGTTAGCTGGTTCAGGTCTTCATTTTGTTTGTCCCGCCAGCAGGTTTTGATGTTGACCGCTCTTTCCTTCTGGGACTCCTGTCTTCCCTGGGCTCCTCTGACACGTAACTCTCCTGGCTTTTCTTTCCCCTGTTTTTCCCAAGATCTCCTCCAAGGTCGTAGTCCCATAACCAGCATGGAATGTCAGAGCTTCTCACGGCCCAAGCTAAGTGCTCTGTCCTCTCACTCTATTCCAGCCCCAATTCTCATCTCACCCACTTCAGTTGCCACATGCCAGTGACTCCCAAATTTACCTCTAACCCAGGCCTGCCCTTGGCGTTCCAGAATGTTCTATTCAACAGCCTATTGGGAATCTCCTCTTAGAGGTTGGATGTCAAAAACACCACAACTCAACATATCCAAACTAAACTCATAAACACCCCCAACTCCAGTCCTCTCCCTGGAGTCCACAGGTCGGTGCATAGGAACAATATTCAGGTGCTCAATCCAGAAACCTAGAAGAGATCCAGATGCTTCTTCTCCAACACTGTCTCTGATCCAGTATCAAGCTTGGCCCATTTCTGGTCCTGACTATCTCTTGAGCCCATCCAGTCTCTCCCTCTTGCGACCTTTGCGATCCACCTGCCACTGACTCCCACCCAGACTATGAGGAAGGCCTGCTCTCCCCGTGTCTACCCTCACTGTACCCCAACACGCTGTGACACCACAGCTCTTTCCCCCCCACAGATCAGGGTCTTTCTGTTTCCTGAAAACTCCTCAAATGACTTCTTATTCATGAAGCTCTTGGTAGGGGCAGGTCCCTACCACTCAGTGAATCAGGTTCATGCCACGCTGTCACCTATAGTGACGTAGAATAAACATATAGGAAATAAATGTGGCTAAACCGGAACCCAGGCTGGTTCATTTGGAAACAGTCCCTTCAGAAACGTCAGCAAGAGACAGCTGGTCAACCAAAGGCAATCAGGAATTTACGGCCACATCTCTATGGCTGTCGCAGATAGCCTGTGACAACAGGTTCCTGTCATGCCCACCACCTCCCACTACAAAAATCCTAATCTCCAACTGATTTTGCCATGGGATTGCCGTGGAGGGCTTTTGCAACTTCCAAAAAAAAAAAAAAAATTCCTCTTTACGTCTCCTTCAATGTCTCAGTAGTAATGTCTATTGAGAAGTATGTAATTGCAATGAATTCTGAGTCTGTTAAAGAGTATAAACAATGAGTGGAAACTGGAGGTGACTGCCAGAGGGGGAAAAGGCATCACATCTTCCTCTTAGAAATCTCAATGCTAAGATTCCCTGCATCAAACTTCTCATATTTCTTCCATAACAGGTCATGGATAACATGCAAAAACGAAATGTAAGTCAAGGGAAGAAAAAGGAGAAACACAGTGATGTACAAACTTCCTTTCCTAAGTGACCAGTTTTAACAAAATTAAACTTTAAGAACCCAAGGTAATGAATCCAGTATGATGTGACTCTAGGAATGACCAACTCTTGGGCGCCTGGGTGGCTCAGTCGGTTGAGCGTCCGACTTCGGCTCAGGTCATGATCTCGCACTCCGTGAGTTCAAGCCCCACGTCGGGCTCTGTGCGGACAGCTCAGAGCCTGGAGCCTGTTTCGGATTCTGGGTCTCCCTCGCTCTCTGTCCTTCCCCCACGCGCACTCTGCCTCTCTCTCTCTCAAAAACAAAGAAACATTAAAAATTGTTTAAAAAGAAAGACAGAAAGAAGGATCAACCCCGGGAAATAACAGGAAATAGGGAAGAAGGTTGATTTTCATCATTTTGTTGGGCCGAGAAAGGTCCCGTGGCATCCGTGGCCTGGGAAGCAGCCCAGTGAAATCAGGACCCTCTGCTCCAAGAGAAGTCATTTGAAAAGTGACCTATTGACAATCTGGTTAGGAGAAAACGCTGAAAGACTGAAGTGAAATTATCCAGAAAGGAAGAGGAACGATCCCCGATTTTGTGCCCCAATCTAAATATTAGCAAGAAGGCCCTGCCCAGAGACCATGGACCAGTTGGCAGGGTTAGCAACTCCAGTATCGATGGCCACGGTGTGCTCCACCAGAGTCTCCCAGAGGAGAGGCCGGGCCTCTGAGGCAGGTGGCCTCCCCCCTGCTCCCCCGAGGAGCGCTCCAAGGGCTCACCCAGCAGCCAGCCGCTCAGGGAGGTCTCGGCGAGGAGGGCCTGCTCCGGGCAGACAGAGCTGCCAGGCCTCGGCATTTCCAGCCGCCACCTGCACAGGTGAAGCCCCTTCCTGGCCTTCAACCCCAAGTCTTAGCCCCGCGGGGGGCACTTTAATTCTTGTGGGAAGGTTTGAGAAAGGCAGGGGATGTGTTAGAAGGTCCCACACCTCCAGGCTCCATTTCGGCCTGACATCCCCCCAGGAGCACCTGAGGAGGGTCTGTGGCAGCAGCCGCCCAGCCCATCCTTGGCTAATCCGGGCCAGAAGGACCTCCCGGCAGCCTCACGACAGTCACAGGCTACATGCAACATGTGACAGTCACATGTCACCTACACACGTGACATCCGACATAGGGCACTGTCCCACACTGCGGGTCTCCACGTGAGGCTCAGGAAACACCCTCTGCAGGAGGTACACTTCACCTCCTCCCACTACGTTCATGTAAACCAAGCCACGGACGCCGCTCTCTCTGTCGACCAGGCGGTAACTGTTTTTGCTTCATTCAAGTTTATTTTTATTTATTTCGAGGGGCAGGAGACGGGCAGAAATAGAGACAGGCTCCCAAGCAGGCCCCGTGCTTTTCAGTGCAGAGCCCCACGCGGGGCTTGAACTCACGAACCGTGAGATCGTGATCCGAGCCAAAATCAAAAGTTGGACACTTAACCGACTGAGCCACCCAGGTGCCCCAGTGTTAACTGTTTTATTATTTTTTTAATGTTTATTTTTGAGTGAGAGAGAGAGAGAGAGAGAGCCAGAGCGTGAAGGGGGAGGGGCAGAGAGAGAGGGAGACACAGAATCTGAAGCAGGGTCCAGGCTCCGAGCTGTCAGCACAGAGCCCGGCGCGGGGCTTGAACTCACGACCTGAGCCAAAGTCATACGCTTAACTGACTGAGCCACCCAGGCGCCCCCACGTTAACTGTTTTAAAACACAGTGCCCCAGTAGAAAATTTGAGGTTCAGGAAGGCCAACAGGTCGGGAGACAGCTGTCACTGCAAAGACAGTTTGTTACAGATCTCAAGAGGACGGGGCATAGCACCTCGGACCGGAGCACAGGACAAGCACCAGGGTTGGGCAGGAGCTGGGGGGGCTGGAGGTGACTACGGCTACAACTTTTATTGTAGTTGCTGTGGGAAGGAAGGAGCAAGACAGGGTAACTGGAATGACTTCCATGGACACTGGGCATAGGAGCTGTCCCCAGGGTGATGAGGGCAGGTGAATGTGAGAGCCCCAGCGTGGCTGGGGTGTGGTCTCCAGGTCGGTTGGCTTGTGTTTGAAAATCGCACCCATAGTCGGGCAGTCTACCGTCTATCTGAGGGGATCGGCTAACCTGGGGAAGGGGAGTCCCTCCAGGGCCAGCAAGTCCCCGGATGTCAAAACACAGGAACACAGAAGATAAAAGATATGGTTAATACTTTAACTCAGAACAAAGCTCTTTCTGAAAGAGTCACGAAGTATTGCTCCCCTGCTCCCCCCCACACACAGACCCCTCAGCCAGGTCGTTACATTTTTTAAATTTTTTAAATGTTTATTATGTATTTTTAAGAGAGAGACAGAGAGCATGAGCAGAGGAAGGCAGAGAGAGAGGGAGACCCAGAATCCGAAGCGGGCTCCAGGCTCCGAGCGGTCAGCACAGAGCCCGATGTGGGGTTCGAACCCACAAACCGCGAGATCAGGACCTGAGCCGAAGTCAGACGCTTGACTGACTGAGCCACCCAGGTGCCCCCAGTTCTTCACATGTAATAGCACACTTTCAGAAAGACCCAAAGGCTCACAGCATCCGAAGAAATGAGCTGAAATGCAGGAACCACTCCAGCTCCCCTAAGGCTACAACAAAGATACCTATGATATTCTGTGCTTCATAAATGGTGTCATTGACTGGGCATGTGTTACGTACTCTGCACGGTGCTAGATACTCAAGAATTATTCCACCCGAGAGATGGCTCGTCTCCCTCCCACCGGCACAGATGACGGATTCTGTCCCTCCCCTTCATCCGATCCACGCACACAACCCAGGCCACTCCTGTGCAGGCCCCCGCTGTTATGACTAGTCTAAGTGGATTGCCAACATGCCGTGACCCAGAATCCCAGTACCCGCTGTTCCTCGTCTCAGGAATGCTGCTGAACATCCCCGGCACGCAGGCTGGAACATACTGGCCTCCCTCTGGGAGGGACAGTAAAACGAGATGGCAGAGATTAGCCCAGGGAGGAACACTGTGTCTTTTTCTTCGGTGCCTCCTTGCCTTAAAAGGCAGGGCCGAGTAAATGATGAAGCTGTAAGAATATGGTATCGGCCGGGGAGAAAACCAGCCCGCAGGTGTGAATACAAACTGACGAGGGGGTATTCCTGTCACTCCCCCTGGAAACTAACAGGCCAGAATTTGGACACCGGCTGGTGATCTGTGAGCAAAAGGATGAATCAAGACGAGGATTTATCTTGGGGCGCCTGGGGGGCTCAGTCGGTTAAGCGTCCGACTTCGGCTCAGGTCATGAGCTCACAGTTCGTGGGTTCGAGCCCCACGTCGGGCTCTGCACTGACAGCTCGGAGCCTGGAGCCTGCTTCGGATCCTGTGTCTCCCTCTCTCTCTACCCCTCCCCCCCTCATGCTCTGTCTCTGTCTCTCTCAAAAATAAATAAACATTAAAAAAGATTTTTTCAAAAGGCGAGAATTTATTTTGCCAAACCAAGCTCTCATTTGTTCCTTGGGGATATTTGATTCTCATTAAACATCCAAACCCCGTATCTGACACATCGGTCCCTCCTGGGCTACATTTTTCACCCCTAAATGGACTGGAATGAGGAACGTAGAGATTAGGTGGTATATTTACTTGAAATCAGTACTTCAAGACCAGACTTGGACTAAAGCAGGCTCTCACTGCTAAAGGTATTACACATGTGTTTACAAGGCTGTGCTCATTCGGAAGACTCGCCTCACCCTCTCCACACCCAAGTAAATTTTTGACAGGTCAGGAGAGATTCCAAATTTGAAGAAAAGACGCAGGTTCACAAACAGAGCCGTAAGTAGAATTTGCCGCGATCTCATTAACCATTCATGGTTATTGAAGAATGAAGACATTCCAACAGATCACAAGGAAGGCTGCAGCCATTGCTAGATTCCCGGACATCTTGAGGCATTTGTCACAGTAAAAAAGGATCAGATGTATGAAGGACCTCTAGAAAAGACCCCTAAGTGCCTCGCACATGACGTTTTCAAGCCTGGAAGCTGCGGCCAGAGGAGGGACGGCGATCCACGTTGGCTCAATCCCAGGGCAGCCTAGGCAGCGATGCCCCAGAATCTTCGGACAAAAGCTTACTTGTGGCACGTGGTTCAATGGATTCAACGTCCCCAGCGTCCAAACCTCTATGAACCCCCAGGATGCAAACTGCGCTTTTCCGGAATTTGCCCAAACTTTCAATTTCAGACCACATTTACTAAACAGCCTCCTAAGAAGATGTCTTTGCTTTTATAAACACATTGCCTCTATCATATTGCCTTCCTGGCACTGGGTTCGTGAATCGGTCTATAAAGATCTCGTTTGCTTTCAGAAGTCCACTGCTGGGGCGCCTGGCTGGCTCAGTCGGTGGAGCCTGCGACTCTTGATCTCGGTGCCATGGGTTCGAGCCCCGCGTCAGGGCATAGAGATTACTTTGTTAAAAAATAATAAAACATAAAGAAATAAATAAAAGCCCATTGCTTTTGGTTAAAACCCCATTAAAGTCCGTTTTTCAAAAGAAAAATTACCTGTTTTCTAGCAGTGGCAGGTTCTCACGCCTGCCCCTTCTTCCGTCCATCGGTTCTCCCCTGGGGGAAGGACACTTCGGAATCTTTCTGGAAATATGCGGACAAGAGGAAGGGCGGGGAATTTGGTTACTGTTGTGCAGGCAAGCTGTCAACTTTAGGAAGAGTTTCAAACAGGCTCGGGGCGTTTCCTTGTTTTTCCAGTTTTACTGAGATGTGACTGACATGCGGGACTGCGTCAGTTTGAGGGGACGTTCGCGTATCGTGGGGCGCTTACCGCGGTGCGTTCCGTTAACGTCCGTCCTCTCACAGGGACGGAAGGAGAAGAAGAACAAGAAGAAGAAAGGGAAAAGGGTGGGGGATCTTTCTTTTGTTAGGAGAACCCTTAGGATTCACTCTCTTCACTTTCAAACACTCCATACGAGCCACACATCTTTCTGCATGACTTGCGTGTTTGGTTTCAATCCCCGTTTAAGTGAGGTTATAGGCTCTTCTCCTCTCCCCAGGCGTTTCTTCTAACAGACCAGAACAAGGCAGGGTACAAACGGGTCCTCTGAGGACGTACGTGGGAGGTAGAGCCCTCCACAGACTGAGTAAGCGTGGCCCTGCAGGCACAAAGTTAATACGACACGGTGAGGACACAGACGGTGATGACAAGGCAACAAAAGTGAACGACCTCTAGGCCAGGCCTAAGCTCTAGTTAATTTTCAGGTACTTTTCCAGTATCCCCCCGGCTTCTGCGATGTCAGAGTCACAAGCCCGAAGGAAAGTCGGGAGGAGGGATTTTGTTCTCCTCCCCTTCCCACACGTGAGCCATCCCGTCACTAAAAAGGACAGCGTTGCACACACGTGTCTTAGAGGCAGAGACAAATCTCAGCTTGGGAACTAAAGATTGCGTCGGATTTTTTTTTTTTTAAGTTTATTTACTTATTTGGAGAGAGACAGTACGAGCAGGGGAGGGGCAGAGAGAGAGAGAGAGAATCCCAAGCAGGCTCCAGGCTCAGTAGAGAACCCAATGCGGGGCTTGAACTCACGAAACCGTGAGATCGTGACTTGAGCAGAAACCAAGAGTCTGATGCTTAACTGACGGAGCCACCCAGGCGCCCCGCTGAAGATTGTTGTATACTTGCCCAGTCAAATGCACGTCAGCCGACGGTCTCCCCTGAGTCACTGCGCTGCCCTCACGGACACCCTTCCGTTCACTTTCACCCGCCCGGACAGCTGGCCAGATGCACATCGGTGGCAAAGAGTGGTCTCGAGACCTAAGTGACCTGAGGCCAGGAGCATCCACAGGATGCCAAACTTCCGGAAGTGTCCATTCTAAATGGGATCACCTTAGTCCACAGCTTGTGTGCCAGTGACACACGGAGGCTTCAAGACACATGGTGGGTCCCACTAACCTGAAGTGTGCTCCTGCCTCTTCTTTGGGGCACAGACAGCCAAGGGCATCTTAGTCCAGGAGCTTCCCCAGCCAGCCAGCCCCACGGTCTTTAAGCTGGGGCTCTCCCTGGGCTGTTTGTCTTAGCCTCAACCATCCATTACGTTTTCTTCCCAGTTGAGGGCATTCTCTCTCCAAGTGGATTCGCGTCATTGTAAGAGTGCTCGTGTAAGAAATATTGGTGACGCTTTGTGATTCCCTCTTATTTCTTTAGTCCGCCAGGTCTTTATTGAACAGCTATCGTATCCCACATTGTGCCCAGCTCCAGAAACACAAGCGAGGCACAGTCCCTGCTCGTCGTGACATTTATGTTCTGTCAGCAAGAAGTCTCACAGGGGACGGTGGGGTGTGATGGGCAGGTGTGACAGAGACCTAACTCAGGAAAGGCCTGCTGGAGGGGGCTACATGGCCCCTAAGGGAAATATACAAGTCAGGCAGGGGAGCAGAGACCCGGAGAGACCGCGTGAGAACTTTGGACCTTGTTTTCGCGGCAACGGGATGTCACCGAAAGGCTCTGAGCCAGACAGATAGCATCAGATCTGCTTTGTTCCAAGGTCACCCTAGCGTCGGGAGAAGACGAGCTGAAGGCAGGAGCCGCTTCCAGAGATGAGGGTGGCATGGGCCAAGGTGGTGGCGATGGTGCTAGCAACGGGAAGAGAAGGAAGCCGAGATCCAAGGTGCATTTCAGAGGCGGAACCGACCATATGCATCAAGCGATTGGATGTCAGCAGCGCCATTGACTGGAACTGGGAATCTGGGCTGAGAGGCAGGTTTGGAGGAAAAGGTGATACAGGTGGCACGTGTTCAGTTAGGGGCATTGGATGAGACACCCGAAGGGGAGATGCCCAGTGGGCAGGTGAATGCAGGGGTCTGGAGCATCAGGCATGAGGTTTGGGCTGGAGGTTAGAGAGTCAGCAGCTCCTAAAGTCACATGAGCGAACGAGATCATCCAAGGAGAGAATGTAGACAGAGGACCTCGGAGCCCAGAGAGAGGACTGGGAGGCCAGGGGGACTCAGAAGGAGGACACGGCCAGCAGGGTCAGCAGCAGAGCCAGTCCAGTGAGCTTGCAGGTCACGAGAGCTGCGGGACCACTGCGTCCTTAGAGGACCTAACAGCCAGCTGGTCGCCTGTGGCCGAAGCGGCTCTACCTGAGGTTTTGGTTTTGGAAGCGCCAGTAAGTAGGATGAGATCATCGGCCAGGATTTGCCTCAATTAGCGTTAAGTCTAGGTTGCCCCGGCAAGAGTGTAGTCAGTGGCTCGTATAAGTTTTAGTCTTTCCGGCAACACAAACTTACCTTTAGCACTAGTGAATTAATGTGCCGGACAAGGGCCCAGAGATCCATCAAAATGGCCCATCTGGACGTCCTTTACCCAACAAAAAGATCCTAAGTCTCAGGGCGCCTGGGTGGCTCAGTCAGGTAAGCATCCAACTCTCGATTTCAGCTCAGGCCAGGTCGTAATCTCACAGTCATGGGATCAAGCCCCACTTCGGGCTCTGCACTGAGCATGGAGCCTGCTTGGGGTTCTCCCTCTCCCTCTCTCCCTGCCCCTTCCCCACTCGCATTCTCTCTCTCAAAATAAATTAACTTAAAAAAAAAAAAGTTCCGAGGGGCGCCTGGGTGGCTCAATCGGTTAAGCGTCCAACTTCGGCTCAGGTCGTGATCTGGTGGTTCGTGAGTTCGAGCCCCTTGTCGGGCTCTGTGCCGACGGCTCGGAGCCTGGAGCCTGCTTCCAATGCTGGGTCTCCCTCTCTCTCTCTCTGCCCCTCCCCTGCTCACGTTCTGTCTCTCTGTCTCTCTCAAAAATAAGTAAACGTTAAAAAAAAATTTTTTTTAAGTTCCTAAGTCTCTTACTAAAACTGAGTTTTCCCCCGACCAACTCTATATTGTTCTAATTATCAAACTCAAAACGTAAAGGCCTGGGTTTTTTACTAGAATCTTAAAGTCAGCTGAAATAAGATGTTTATGTTCAACTATGCAAAGAGTAACAGAACCACGTGAGCTTCATAAACTCTCTGGAGGGCACTCTCAGGATCACGGACTCTGCTTTTTCGCTCCAAGATGAAGTCATTTTAATTATACGTGTCATTGTTTGTTTTATTTGGGAAGGATAAGCACTTAGAATTTTAAGCCAACTTTTTAAAAACCGTGTCCAAGGAGAGATTATAATTTATAGACTCCACGCTCAGATGAGTAGAAATAGAATTGACTTTGTTTCCCTGTGACTGAAATTAACTACACTGCTCTTAAGCTCCCTGTTTCCTGGTAGAAATAAAAGCTTACATTTGCCAATTAAAGGTAACTTGGTCACTTCCAGCTTCCCATGTGGTTCATTCAGATCTAAACTGTCACTCAGGGGGCACCTGGGTGGCTCAGTCGGTTAAGCGTCCGACTTCAGCTCAGGTCATGATCTCACGGTCCGTGAGTTCAAGCCCCGCGTCGGGCTCTGGGCTAATGGCTCAGACCCTGGCACCTGCTTCCGATTCTGTGTCTCCCTCTCTCTCTGCCCCTCCCCCGTTCATGATCTGTCTCTGTCTCAAAAATAAATAAACGTTTAAAAAAAAAATTAAAAAAAAAATAAACTGTCCCTCAGGAAGTTCCCCTCTCGAACCATAAGAGCCATCTGAATCGGGGTGGTTTATACATCATTTTGGCATCGGTGAGGGGGTGTAACCTAAGTACATCCTGCCTCCTTGCTCTCCCCACAAGGTCTTTGGGGTATCACGTGCTCTCGCTGCGAGGGTCCAAGTGTCCACCAGGCTCCTGGATTAGAAGCTGCCGTGTGCCTCTCCCCACGGTCCTGCCAGCGCCTCCACACCGTCCGCACACGCTCCCGCATACACACTCGAGAACACACACACTTGCACACACACGAGGGAAGCTCACACAAGCACAAAAACGCATGTTCATACACACTAACACACACACACAACACAGTCAGAGCACACGCTCTGGGCCAGGCCCTGGGGCACTGACCAGATGCACCTCATTTAAATGATTTACAGTTTTCTTAAAAGGATCACAAAAGCAGGGGCGCCTGGGTGGCGCAGTCGGTTAAGCGTCCGACTTCAGCCAGGTCACAATCTCGCGGTCCGGGAGTTCGAGCCCCGCGTCAGGCTCTGGGCTGATGGCTCAGAGCCTGGAGCCTGTTTCCGATTCTGTGTCTCCCTCTCTCTCTGCCCCTCCCCCGTTCATGCTCTGTCTCTCTCTGTCCCAAAAGTAAATAAACGTTGAAAAAAAAAAAAAAAAAGGATCACAAAAGCAAATCCTAAAAGGAAATACAAGTAGAAGCAAATGAACCTAACCAGACATGAAATAGATGACAGGCCACGTAGAAAAAAGAACAAATTCAGCGACGTTTAGAACACAGGACCTTGATTACACTCCCTCGGTGGAATATTCCAAGATTGAAAAGAAGTGCAAAGAATTTTTTTCTTAATTTTTCAATGTTAATTTATTTTTGAGAGAGAGACAGAGACAGACAGAGAGACACAGCGCGAGTCGGGGAGGGGCAGAGAGAGAGGGAGATACAGAATCCAAAGCAGCCTCCAGGCAGGCCCCAAGCTGTCGGCATAGAGCCCGACCAGGGGCTCGAACTCATGAACCATGAGATCACGGCCTGACCCAAAGTCAGATGCTCAACCGACTGAGCCACCCAGATACTCTGCAAAGAAATTTTTAATTTTCCCTTACAGGTTTGTGGTCGATAGTGTCAAAAGGACAAACAGCACCTTGTGGGTTGTTGTTTTTTTTAAGGTGCTTTATTCAGATCTTATGAAGGAGTCTGTTACCATCATCCTCCTTCCTTCCAGAAGACTCTGATGACTTTGAGAGGAAAGTGAGTTTTATACAGTAAAAGAAGGAAGTCTTAAGAGGGCCTTTCCTCCTGGCTTGTAGAGGGCCTCCTTCTCGTGGCATCCCAACATGGCCGTTTTCGGGTGTGCATGCGGGAGAGAAAGGTCTCTGGTATCTGTTCCTCTTACAAAGACACCAACCCTATGAATCAGGGCCCCACCCTTATGACTTGGTTTAACCTCAATTACCTCCCTAACGTGCTGTTTCCAAATACAGTCCCATTCAACATGGGAATTTTAGGGGCGCACAATTCAATCCATAACCCGTGTTATCCAGGAAAGGTACTTACACTTTCTTTGCTTTAGTTTGACCATATGAAGGTAGAAATCATAACAGCCCCGCTGTAAGAAAGCTGCTGCGAGGACTAGACGGTTGATGCACGCAAAGTGTTTTGTGCCTGGCAGAAAATAAACAATCAATAACATTTCGTATTTAACCCAAAACTTGTTAATTTTGCCAACTACTTTGGCGAGAGCAAAGTTAGGAGTACACACATAGAATGTCTTTTTTTTTTTTTTTTAGACATTAAGAAAATGCACATCTCCATTTATTTTTGCATGGCTGCAGGTGAACCTCGGTGGCCCCCCAATATTTGAATAACAGAAGAAGTACAACTGTTTATGGAAGGGCCTTGTAACCTGAGTGGAAGGCAGGGCTCTGTTATTTAAATAATCAGCAGTTGGCTGAACCTACTGAATGAAAGTTATTATCATGCCACGGCAGAGATTACACTATACTGTTTCTTTTTGACATCGCGCTTGGTAAATCACCAACGTTCTTCTCCCACACAAACACTTATAAACATAAGTGCGGAACACTTCATTACTGTGCTAATTCAGTGCGGTCCTTACCGAGAATAGCGAGGAGTAAAGAGAAACATCACATCGTTTAGCCCAGCATTTGAAATAAGAAGGCGAAGCCCCTACAGTCAGTTCTTTGTCTCTGAATACTGATGGTCCATATTGGTTAATTTTACAGTATTCAAAGTGGTGATGGCGCTTTATATCCATTTCATTTTATTGGCATCGTATTCTCCAGGCGGTTTTGATGTATTATCTGTCTACAGAGTGAATCCCTCTGGCTTTATCCAGCGGGCTCTCTCTTGAGGATGGCTTTCATCATATTGGTATTCTGCTCAAAACATTTCCCATCATAATTTGCTGCTGTGAATCTAAAAATAGAGCTTTGCCTGTTAAACCGTCGTCTTGCAGGCCTGACCCTCTGCCTGCTCAGCCGCTATGACAGATTCCCTAGCGGTGCCGCAGTTAGGTTTCCCGGCTTCTAGATGGACTGGGCTTTGCGCCCACCGCCATTACACGCCCCCCACCCCCGTCCTTGCTCTTACATAGTCTTACTCAAAGAACGAAATGGCCACCAAAAAGAGGAGCTAGTTCTAATCACTTCCCTGCAGGTTAAACTCTTGGAAGATTAACCAGAGATCCAAACAGAGAAGTTCTCAGAGGAGAAATTATGAAATTATGAAACGAAATAATATTTAAAAGATACACACACACACACACACAGTGTGCGCGCACGGCTTGGGGCTTTGGGGAAATAACTTAGACCATACCACGCTGCTACGAAAACCAAGCAGCCTCCCCCAGCATAAAGTCAAAGGCATGCCTGGACCTGAGAACCCTCCAGAAGACCTCTTCCTCCCCGAGTCCCACTTTGCCTCATGCCATCTCGCAGTGACAATCTGCACCACTCAATGTCCCCTCATTTCTTTTGAGACGGTGAGGACAGATTTCCCCAGGGATGTACTTTGGACCAAGCTTACCAGATGCGTATCTATTTTATTAGACTTTTCAAACAACCAATTCTTGCCTTTATCCATCCTATTTTTCGTTTGTTGTCTATTTTAGTAATTTGCACACTGACCTTTATTGCCTATTTGCCATGGGTTCATCCTGTTGTTGTTGCTACTGCTGCTAATTTTTTTTCCACTGAGCAGGGCTGACACACACTGTTCCAGGTGTGCAACATAGTGATTCAACTTCTGTATGTCCTGTTGGTCTCTCCTTCTTTCTTAAGATGGATACTCTGCACGTTAGTTTTCGGATTTTCTTTCTTTTCTTCTTTTTAAAGATTTTTTTTATGTTTATTTATTTTTGAGAGTGAGAGAGTGAGCACAAGACGGGGAGGGACAGAGAGAAAGACACAGGATCCAAAACAGGCTGCACGCTCCAAGCTGTCAGCACACAGCCCGACATGGGGCTTGAACCTACAAGCAGCGAGATCGTGACCTGAGCCGAAGTCGGACGTTTAACCGACTGAGCCACCCAGGCGCCCCAGACTTTCTTCTTTTCTAGCAGAAGCATTTAGACCTATACATTTTTCTCGCTTTCCATGTATCCTATAATTATGACATTTAGACTTTTTATATCATTTAGTTCCAAGTATTATTGAATTTCAGTAGGGTTTCTTGTTTGACAGAAGCTATTTAGAAATGTGATGGTATATTATGAAAGACGTGGTCATTTTTAAAATTCATCTTTTTTTTTGTTTTCTGTCCCGTGCATGCAAAGCTCCAGACTTGTATCAACTCATGCACGGAATTCATTCGCAGGATTCTCGTCCCCAGCTCTATCCTCTGTAGGATTCCCCACCGTTTTCAGCTCCCAGACACCCGCTGCTCAATCTTCTGTCTAGCAAGATAGGACTTTTCTCTGAATTCTAGCCACTTGTGCCCCGCATGGTCTCACAGACTCGGGTCACTGTCAGGGTAAAACAGTGAGAAATGAGAAAAACACAACCACAAACTCTTTGTCCACAGTCCCCTTTTCCCATCCTCTGGCCAGATTTTCTCCAGGCTTTCAGTGCCTGTGACATACAGCACACAGAGAAGTTCCCGATGGGGCAACACTGAGGGCTGGGTGAGGATAGGACGAACCTAGCGGGGACCCCCCCCCCCACTCTCATCCTCTGGCTCAGAGGGGCACCTTGTCCCAGTGCTGTGGTCAGAAGGACAAGGTTTCTCCCCGAGATTTTGTTGTCAGCACCTGCTGCCGACTTCTATGCTGGGAACACTCATCTGGTTAAAGCCAGATGATGAAAAAGGAAGAAAAGAAAAGGAAAAACAAGAAATTTACCCCCAAACAAGTTGATCTTCATGTTTGGTACCCTTTTCCCATCTTCCCGCTCGTGTTAGACTTTCTGGAGTCTTTAGGCTGAAGATTTTGTCTAGAGAAGTTAGTTGTTTGTAATCAGCAGGAGAGAAAAGCTGTACTTAATTCTGTCTTCACCAGAACCAGAAGTCCTATCCCTTACTTTTTTAATTGAACTTATTTTTTATTAAAAATATGGATTTTGGGGGCGCCTGGGTGGCTCAGTCGGTTAAGCGTCCGACTTCAGCTCAGGTCATGATCTCGCGGTCCGTGGGTTCAAGCCCCGCGTCGGGCTCTGTGCTGACAGCTCAGAGCCTGGAGCCTGTTTCAGATTCTGTGTCTCCCTCTTTCTCTGACCCTCCCCTGTTCATGCTCTCTCTCCCTCTCTGTCTCAAAAATAAATAAACGTTAAAAAAAATGCATGGATTTTGTAATTTTCCAGCACCTAGGTTATATTTTAGCCGTGGGTCCTTCATAGATAGTCCGGGATAACACTGGAAACAGAAACCTCCCACTTTCCTTCCTAAGGACTCAAGCCAAATTCCACACATGAATGAAATCATATGATATTTGTCTTTCTCCGACTGACTTATTTCACTTAGCATAATACCCTCTAGCTCTATCCACATTGTTGCAAATGGCCAGATTTCATTCTTTCTCATTGCCAAGTAGTATTCCATTGTATATATAAACCACATCTTCTTTATCCATTCATCTGTTGATGGACATTTAGGCTCTTTCTATCATTTGGCTGTTGTTGATAGTGCTGCTATAAACATGGGGGTGCACGTGCCCCTTTGAATCTCAACAGAGAACACAGGGAAAGGAAGGAAAAAGAAGATAAAAACAGAGGGAGACAAACCATAAGAGACTCTTAGATACAGAGAACAAACCGAGGGCTGCTGGCGAGGAGTTGGGTGGGGGGAGGGTTAAATGGGGGGTGGGAATTAAAAAGGACACTTTTCAAGATGAGCACCGGGTGTTATATGTAAGTGATGGATCACTGGTTCTACTCCTGAAGCCAAGACTACACTGCGTGTTAACTAACTTGAATTTAATTTTTTTTTATGTTTCTGATGTTTATTTATTATATTTGCGACAGAGAGAGTGTGAGTGGAGGAGGGGCAGAGACAGAAGGAGACACAGAATCTGAAGCAGGCTCCAGGCTCTGAGCTGTCAGCGCAGAGCCCAGTGTGGGGCTCGAACCCATGAACCATGAGATCATGACCTGAGCCGAAGTCAAACGCTCAACTGACTGAGGCACCCAGGCACCCCTTGAATTTAAATTTAAAAAAAAGGACTCACAAGCCATCTTTTTCCTGAATAACGGATCTGAGACATTACCAACCAACAATGTTAATTAAACTGCTTCTCTATAGTTTTCCTAAGTCAAGTCTTTTGACTTGACAACAAGTAGTGTTTGGGAAACTACAATGTTGAAGCGCTGTGCTAAATGCTAGGAACATGGAAATAAACAAGACCTACCAGCCCCAGTGTGATCCCAATTCAACAAGGGAAACGGACACTTAGAGGCAACTGCAAACAGTGGGATAAGGACCATGAGAGGGTATCACTGGAGTGTTATGGCACCCTGGGCTCTATAGTTTCAGCTAGGGACCGGTCAGTCACAGAGTGCTCCAGAAAGAAGATGATAAATTAGCGCTTGAAAGATGAGCGGGATCCCATCGGGAGAAGGATATTCAAGATAGAGCAAAGAGATGAACACAGGCATAAAAGCACAAATGCCAATGGCGGGAGAGTCAGTATGCCCGGAGAGTGGAGAGCGATCAGAACTGGAGATCAGCTTTTTCATGTTTCGCTCTTCACCAAAAGAAGCATCTCTTTTTCCAGAGAGATGTTTACTCACTAAACACCTAATGCAGGGGACTCCATGACTGTCTTCTTGATATGGAAAATAACACAACATACATACGCACTGATGTAACCTTGGCAGCTCTTTCTTACCGTGTTAGCCCAGTTGGTTGTATTTTGTTACTTTTTCAAATTCAATGAAAATCACATCTTTAAAGAATGGATTAGGGGGCGCCTGGGTGGCGCAGTCGGTTAAGCGTCCGACTTCAGCCAGGTCACGATCTCGCGGTCCGTGAGTTCGAGCCCCGCGTCAGGCTCTGGGCTGATGGCTCGGAGCCTGGAGCCTGTTTCCGATTCTGTGTCTCCCTCTCTCTCTGCCCCTCCCCCATTCATGCTCTGTCTCTCTCTGTCCCAAAAATAAATAAACGTTGAAAAAAAATTAAAAAAAAAAAAGAATGGATTAGAACCAATGGCAATGTGTAGAATAGGAATCTTTCTGCAAAAAAGGAAAATTATCAATTTACACTAAAAACTCTTTTTAATATTGTACTATTGGGTAAGTACATTAATATTATTTTTTATCCCTTTTTAAATGAATTAGGACACCACAAAATGAATAAAAAAAGGAAAAGCATCCATGAGCATTCATTTAAATCTCACCTATTCACCTTTTTATTACAAAAATTAAACAATCTCATTAAAATGGTACTATGAAAAGATATTTTACTATCCCTATAGAATTCAATAAGTTATTCGTTTGCTAGGTACATAACAAAGTAACACAGACTGGGAGGCTTAAATAACATAAATTTATTGCCTCATAATTCTGGAGGCAGGAAGTCCAAAATCAAGGTAGGGTTGGTTGCTGTGGAGGCCTCTCTCTCTGTCATGCCAATGACCACCTTCTTCCTGTGTCTTCACGTGGTCTTTCCTCCGTACATATCTATGTCCTAATCCACTCTTACAAAGACTCTGATCATATTGGATTAGAACCCATCCTAATGATCCCATTTTAATGGAATTATCTCTTTAAAGACCCTATCTTTAAAAACACAGTCTGAAATACTGGGGGTTAGTACATCAACATAGGAAATTTTAAGGGAACAATTCAGTTCCTAACAGTACACAGTTTCCACAAACCAAGTCAGTATTTACATTTCCCTCAACAAATAACCCCATCACATACCTTTGAATCACTTTGCTTTATTGAATAAGTAAACTGTGGCATTTCCATTGAATGAAATAGTGTAATTGCCATATAAATGGAGTAACCAAAAAATTATACTGAAGAAAAACATTTATATTTGCCTGTGTAGTTGCCTTGATCAATGCTGTTTCTTTCTCGATTTGAGTTACTATCTAATAACCTTTTATTTCATTCTGAAGGCCTCTCTTTAGTACCTCTCGTGGAGTAGGACTGCCATAAATCAGTTCAGTTTTTGTTTACCGTGAAATGTCTTAATTCCTCTTTCTTGTGTGAAAGACAAAATTGCTGGATGTAGGGTCCTTGACATATAGTCTTTGTCTTTAAGTGCTTGCAATGTGTCTTCTCACTGCCTCCTGGCTTCCATGGTTTCTGACGAGAAACCAGATGATGATATTGTTGTGGATCCCTTGTGTGTGATCGTCGTCTATATCTTGCTGCTTTTAAGATTCTCTCTTTGTCGGGGCGCCTGGGTGGCTCAGTCGGTCGGTTAAGCGTCCGACTTCAGCTCAGGTCACGATCTCACGGTCCGTGGGTTCGAGCCCCGCGTCGGGCTCTGGGCTGACGGCTCGGAGCCTGGAGCCTGTTTCCGATTCTGTGTCTCCCTCTCTCTCTGCCCCTCCCCCGTTCATGCTCTGTCTCTCTCTGTCTCAAAAATAAATAAGTGTTAAAAAAAATTTAATAAAAAAAGATTCTCTCTTTGTCATTGTGTTTCAACAGCTTGATTATTGATGTGTCTGAGTATGAATCTCTTGCGTTAATCTTACTTGGAGTTTGATAAACTTCTTGTGAGTGTAGACCAGTGGTTTCCATTAAATTTAAGATGTTTTTAGCCCTCGTGTCAAGTATCTCTTCTCCCCCTTTCCCTCTCTACTCTCCTTCTGAGATTTCCATTACGCATATGATATGATCGATGGTGTCCCACACATCTCTGAGGCTTAGCTCAGTTTTCTTCTTTCTTCTCTCTTTCTGTCCCTCAGACTGGAGACAATCACAATTGACCTGTCTTCAAGCTCATGATTCTTTCTTCTGCCAGTTCAAATCTGCTGTTGAGTACCTCCAGTGCATTTTTCATTCATCTATTATACATTCCAACTCTAGAATTTAATATAATTTAATTTATATTTGTTTTTTTATATATGATTTGTATTTCTTTATTGATATCCTCAATTTGGTGAGACATCATTCTCGTAATTTCCTTTAGTTTTTTTTTCACATATTTACACTAGCGAGTCAGGTGAGTCCAATGTCTCAGCTTCTAGGACAGTTTCAATGGACTGCTTTCTTCCTATACATGGGCCATACTTCCTTTTTCTGTCATAGGTCTCATAAATCTTTAAAGCCAGCATTTTAAATAATATAATGTGGCAACCCTAAAAATCAGATTCTCCCTCCTCTCCAGGGTTTTTTGTTGCTGTTGCTGTTTGCTTAGTGACTTAGTGTGAGATTCAGGAAGTCTGTATAGTTTTGTATATAGTCCCCTGAAATCTTTGCTCAGTTAGCTTTGTAATCAGCTAATGACTGGACAAAGGTTTCCTTAAATGCTTGGAATCAGTAAGTCTCCAGTCTCTGCTAAGGAGTGCTGTGTGCATGGTGGGGGGCAGGCCTTCAACACTGAGGTAGGAACTTTACAGCCTTGCCTTCACCTTCACTTCCTGCTTGCTCAGAGGCTCAAGGTCAGCCAGAGACAAGAGCTCAGGGCCTTCTCAGGTCTTTCCTGGGCATGTACCCAGTCCTAAACATGCATGTGGTCTTCTAGATTCTCAGGAATATGTCAGAGTTTTTCCAAGTTCCTTACGGACATCTTTCTCCAGCTTTTCCTTTTGTTTCTTGGTTAGCTTGTTGTTTTCCCCAACTGTTATCACTGCCCCCCAAGCAGCTGCAATATTAAACGACTGCCTGGCTGTTTCTGACAACTGACCCAAGGTAAAAGGCTGCCTGCATTGGGTGAGCTCTCTGCCAGGTCACACAAAGACAAGCCTTGCAAGCGGGGTTTTCTAGGGAACCGCCAGACACATGAAGTAATGACAGTTCTGAGAACGGGGCTTGGAAAGAGCTCCACCCGTGTTCTGACCTCCGCTAGCTGTTAGGCTGCTGGTTTTCACCACGATTGGGGCTGTTGGTTTTTGAGGCTCGTGGGGCTGAGCAGGGGGAGTTAAAATTCCACACCGTTCAGGGTTCTTACTAAAGTTCAGCTATTTTGTTCCTAAGGAAGCTCCCCTGGAATTCATTTACAGAGCTCTAAAAGAGTTTGTTTGGTCCGTGCTTGCCACTGCTCTCATTGCTTTTATGGGGGAGAAGGTTTTCAGAGGTTCCTCCCCTCCCCCCGCCGGCCTTCCTGGTGACATCCTCTTGGCTGCACCCGCTGTTGTTTCTTCATACCTGTATCCCAAGTGTCTGATTCTCTCTTCAGCCAGCTCCAACAGATGTTGAAGGTCCATTTAGATTTTAACTTTAGTAACGGTAGATGTTATTCCTCACTGCATTTGGTTACGTATATAGCCAGAATGGAAAGCCTAGGCGGATTTTATGGTATTTGACCATCGCTGGCTTCTAATCACTTCACAGTAAACGTGTACCTCCTTTATGGGGAAAAAAAAAGTTACTGAAGTTATTTTATCACCTTTTCCCCTTGACTTCCTGTGTACTCCTCATTCTGAGCCCATATGTCCCTGCCATCATCTGTCTTCCCCCGTCACACCCCAACACACACGAAGAGTTGGCAGTTCGGACGAGAAGCGCTGGTCGGGAAATAAAAAGCAAGACAGGGGCCTTTTCTTTTCCATATCTAGAAGTCCTGCAGTACTTGTGTTAGAGGCATAAAAGGGGGCTTTTGTGGGTTAGCCAGACAGACACTGCCAAAGGGTAGGATTCAGTTTGGGGATTAAGGAGAAGAACCCAGGGCTGGAGTGAGGGCAGCGCTGACTCGGGCCCTGACAGCTGAGCGGGGTAAATCACGTAAGTCCCTGGCACCCCGGTTTCTTCTCCTAGTCGCAAGGAGCAAGTGCCATGCTCTGAAATCACCCTGTAGCTTGAATCCTCCGTGGAAACACCCACACGTATTCTCTCCTCCCCTCTCCCCCTGCACTCGACACAAAGCAGTTGCCTGGTACACCTTGTCGGCTGTCTCAATAAACGACATGTGGACTGACTGGCTGTTTCCTGGAATGAATGAACACTGACCACGGGACAACTTTTGTGCGTCACAGGTAGTTTGGCCTTGAAGGATCCCTTATTCTTTTTTTTTTTTTAAGTTTTAATTACATGACATTTTACAATCTTATTAGAGTAAGGGTGACTATCTTTTTTTTTTTTTTTTTGGGGGGGGGGACAGAGAGAGACAGAGCATGAACGGGGGAGGGGCAGAGAGAGAGGGAGACACAGAATCGGAAACAGGCTCCAGGCTCCGAGCCATCAGCCCAGAGCCCGACGCGGGGCTCGAACTCACAGACCGCGAGATCGTGACCTGGCTGAAGTCGGACGCTTAACCGACTGCGCCACCCAGGCGCCCCGTAAGGGTGACTATCTTAACGTTTTCTTCTACCTAAAAGTTCCTTGTTTTGTTCTGATTTTAAAAGAATTTTTATAGGTCCCTAAAAAGCAGTTGTGGGCCCTAGGCCCCGGACCTGCCTAGCCAATGGAGAAGTCATGAGTTTCCCCCATTCTGTCATTTCATATTTTTACAAAAGCTGCTCCTGGGGCGCCTGCGTGGCTCCATGGGTTTAGCACCTTACTTCCGCTCAGGTCACGATCTTAGGGTTCATGGGTTCGAGCCCCGCGTCGGGCTGTGTGCTGACAGCTGGGAGCCTGGAGCCCGCTTCGGATTCTGTGTCTCCCTCTCTCTCTCTCTGCTCCTTCCCCACTCGTGCTCTGTCTCTCTCTGTCTCTCAAAAATAAATAAACGTTTAAAAAAAAAAGCTGCTCCTGACTCCTGGGCTGCAGTCGCTCAGATGGCATTTCTGTGCAAACCAGGAAAAGGTTTCTTATGTTTAAGAAGAAGGGACAAGCCTTGAAAGTATTATGGTTATTGCACAGTCTGAATAACTATGCTCACTGGGCCCGGGGCAAGTACAGAGTCGGGGGCGGGGGGGGGGGGCATCCCTTCCAACGTCACCTCGGGCGGCAGTGAGGCCTGCACGGCACGATGGGAGGAGAGTAACGCTGATCCATGACGTTCGGCTGGAGGACCTCCCGGGTGTAGTTCCATAAGCCAAACTCCACTCCAAGTCGATGGCCGGGAGGCTCACGTCTCCGTAGGGCTCAGGCGAAGCCCCGAAAGCCACGGGAGGCCAGAAGCGCGGCCTCCGGGGTCTCCCGGCGCGACAAGCGGACAGGGCACGAGCACACGTGACTGTGCACCTGTGCGCACGTGTCTTCCCGTGCGTGTGCACGGCCTCGCGGGCACGCGTGGCTGGCTGTGAGCCAGGACGCTCCCCCCTCCCCGCCCGGCGAAGTCCCGGCAGCGCCACCGCACACGCTGGTAGTAGCGTCCGCCTGCAGCACGAATCACACTCTGGGTCCTAAGCCCTGAGCCCCTGTGCGGGCCGCAGTCTGAGCAGCTCGGGGCCGCGACCACCGCCCGCCCGCTGGGCCCCCTTGCCGAGGGCAAGGCCGCACTCACTAAAGCCTCCGTCCGTCCCCTTCCTTGCAGGAATGACGTGCCAAGCCCGGAGCTCCTACGTCACCAGTGAGATCCTGTGGGGTTACCGCTTCACACCTGTCCTGACGCTGGAAGACGGCTTCTATGAGGTCGACTATAACAGCTTCCACGAGACCTACGAGACCAGCACCCCATCTCTCAGTGCCAAAGAGCTGGCCGAGCTGGCCAGCCGGGCGGAGCTGCCCCTGAGTTGGTCCGTGTCCAGCAAACTCAACCAGCGCGCGGACCCGGAGACGGAAGAGGAGGAGAAGAACCTCGAGGAGCAAACAGAAAGGAATGGTGACGTGGCAAACCTAGAAAACGAATCCAGAGTCTAGTCGCCTAGCCCGGCGGCTCCTCCTCCCCTCCCCCCCCCCCCCCCCCCCCCCCCCCCCCCCGCACAACCCCTCCTCGTCTCTCATGCTCTCTCTCTTTTGTCTCTCTTCCTTGGTTGTGTACGGATTTACATTTAGTTTTGACATCGCCAGAAAGCGAGTCTTCGAGGTGTAAAATATCTACCTGCCCTCTCTCAGTTTTGCAGACGGACGAGGCAGACACAGATTTGGTGAAGGTGCCAAGCGCCCTCCCTCGCGGCCCCAGCTTGCTCTCTTCCCGAAAAACCACGCATCCGACTCCTAGGGACTTAAGCTACTTACCTGCATGTCTTGGACAATAGCAGATCACTCAAAGAGTGTGTCAGAGATTTCACCTGGGATAGGACAAGTTAGGTCTCTGGTGCCTATTTCCTCATGCAGTGAGACATAGCGTATAACCCTCGGTTTTATAGATCCCAGTAAATTCCATCTGCAGGGCGGCGTGCCTGCCCCCTACAGGCATTGCAGTTATAGGACCCGGGTCAGGTAAAGACAAAACACTGTACATATATATGCCTTATGTAATTATTTTTCTTTTTGCAGTCAGTAATAAAACACAGCATGTACGAAAAGTACTGTAGGACAGAACTTCCAAATAATGTACATAGATGTATAATTAATGTAGGTTTAGATATATAACTTTAGAAATAAGATGCAAAAAAAAAAAAAAAAAAAAAGATTCCCAATGTACAGCAGGCATTTCTGTTCTGATGTCTTTGCTTTCTGAATTTCTTTGGTCCCATCGATCACTGGCCCTTAGTGCATGGCCTTTGTTCTGTGTCCCAGACTGGTAGTGTTTGGGTACCTCACTGTTCCCTTGCTTATCCTCTCACTGAATCTAATAAGCCATAGGTCTGGGGGAAGTTAGGAGGTCCGGTACACGGCAAAACCCACCACCAATATGCTGAGATACTGTGAAATGTTTACAAAACTGAGGTCTCTTTCTTTTTTTTTTTTTTTTTTTTTTTTTTTCTTTTTAGTAACAGGAGCCTCACTGACTAGCCTGGGAGAATATTCCAGGGGGACGACACTCTCTGGCATGTCAGCAATGATGTGTTTATGCTTTTCACATGAGCTGTCACCCTTTGTAGTACAAGAGTTTGGGAAACTCTTCTCCTGCAAACCCATGGATTCCCCAGCTGTTCCACTCTGTAATTGTGAGAAACTATAGACCTAAAAAAAATCAGACATGGTAATTTCGCAGAAGACGGTTCGGGTCTAAAGCCATGACATTCATGAAGGCGTGCAGTGGGCGACATGTATTATAATCATTCACCTCACACACTTTGACTCCATCCGGCTCTCTCCCTGGCCCCTCTAGCTTATCCATCAGCATTTTTCGCATTTGTATTTATTATTATTCGTCTTCTTTTATTATTCTGAAATGACCAGAGTTCAAGGGTCAAAGATTAAATCAACAATCTAGGTGACTCTGAAATCTCTCTAGAGCATGAAATCTCTCTAGAGACATCCAAAGTGTCTCCCAATCAGAAGAAAACAAGCAAAAAAACTGCAGCCTTAATTAATTTTAATCTGTGAAGATAAATGGAAAGAGAGAGATTAAGAGGGAGAAGAGAAGAGAAGGAAGGAAGGAAGGAAGGAATTTTGTACTAAAAAATCTAAATTTCAAAATGAAAAAAAATTTTCAAGTAAAACGATAAGGAAGAGGATGTTAGACGAAAATCTCAAGGGCAGGTGGAAATTTTGCACTGTAACAGATCTTTCACATTCATTTCGCAATTTTAAACTCTTTATTCCCTAAACAGTCGCCCATCATAAATATTCATTGGCTGAACTCAAGTTCATTTTCAGCTCCCACAGCTGTGCTCAGTTTGAAGCTTTGTGCCTTGGAGGTCAAAGAACTCAAACTAGCTATCACTCCCTGTTGCCCTTGACTTCCCTGACCAGATTGCACAGGGCTTCGCTGTAGTTTGGGGACTTGGCTACTAAAAAGCATGTCCCAGAGACAAGGAAAGTGGCTCCTCAATTTAACACAGGGGTCTCTCTTCTCCCACGTCCTTGGCCTTGCATTAGGACAACTGCTTCTTGGCACTGACTTAACCGAAAACAAATCTGTTGGCCACGTAGCCCTTTCCTGTTTGGCAGCATTTCACTTTCTGCATTGAATACCTGTCGAATCATTTATTCATTCCACACACTCCGAGGAGGGCGTTGTAGTCCAGGAGGAGGAGGAGGGAGCCCCATACACTTCCTGCCAGGCTGTTGGGAGGTACTGTGGCCTTACCTCGCTGTAGCCTTATGAAGGGCGCCCTTGACTTGGGGGCGCTAACCCCGCAACATCACCAGAGTTGCAGGGAAGGCACCGTAGCACAAAGCAAGATGAGGCAGGGGCTCATTAGCGAATTAGCTCTTGATGACTCAGTGGGCCTTTTTTTACTCCGTTACTAAGGTTCAAAGGACAGCACACACCCTGTTGTCTGGTTGGAAGAACAGTTTGGGGCCCTTTAGCACAACTGAACGAAGAGCCTTGGTGACCCTTTGGTCATGCACGTGTGTCGGTTCTGTATCTGTGACAGGGCACCCAGGTGTGAGGTCTCTGCCTATTTCTCATCGTCTTTTGTGTCAATGTAGTTGAAGACAGAACATGAACCAAATCTCGTTTTTGTAACGTGAGCCTCTGGATCTTTAAACAAGGATGCTCCAGAAGAACCTTTTACTAGAATGTCCCTATCAAACGTGTCTATTTTTCTACAATTATTGATAACACAGTTTAACAGTGTATTTTGTGTCAACTGTTACCATTTGGAATTGAAAGAAGTTCATTAAGACTGAATTTTCTAAGCAGCAAGTATTGAATGGTGTTTTTCATTAAGACCGTACAACAAAGATGAGCCCGTGATTTCTACTCACTCTATTCCGCCATGGCCAGTCCCCATTCACTCAGTCACTTTCTTAGCAAACCAAGTGTTATGAAAATAAATAAGCCTGTTTTAATTCAACAGTACCCACACCTAATGAGCATCGCTCTCAACTTGATATTTTGGTCTGTTTGGTTGGTGTGTTTGAGTCACTTTCCATAAAAGCATGGTGGGATCCAATAGCCAGATAAGAATTTTTACCTAAAGGGTTATGGTTTGCCACAGTAGACCCCAATCTGGAGAAAAGGGCAGAGTCAGCTGGAAGCATGACCTCCCCAAGGGCTGCTGAGACCCTCAGATTCTCACTTCCACCCACCCCAAGATGCTTTCCAACTGGAAAACCTATTTGTTGATAAGTCAGTTTTATGTAACTAATAAAATCGTTTCTGTTTTTGGCTGTCCCCTGGACGAATGATACTCTTTTGAATTAACATACTTGTAATCACTGTAATGTCAGGTCATTGTTTATCCATTCCTTCATAACATGGCATTGCAACCTGGTGAACCAACATACAGCCACTCCATGTCCGTAGGAAGGAACTCCCTCCTTCCCCCACTCTTTTGCTCCACGTGTCTCTCTCTTTTGTGCTTTCCCTAACTCTCCAGTGCCAGGTCCATTGATTGAGTTCGGTATCTTATGTTCCCTAACAGAAATCCAGCTACTGTCTTTAAAAATGTCAACTTATTTCTTAAGCACAATTTTTCTCTTGGTTTAACCAAACTAGGGCTCTGAAGTGTCTATTTCTCACTGTACTCTAGTTAAAAAAAATTATTTACGACTTCATTCAAAAGCCTAAATTTTGAAATCTCCAGAGCAACATCCTTACGCTTTCCTTCCCTACATTTTCTTACATTTCAGGTTTCTTAATTTTTCCCCTTTGCTTTTTAATTTGATTTAAGCCAATATCTTTGGGATGCACAGAAACTGTTTATTAAAGGCGGGAGCTGGTGGACATGGGGGTTATAAAAATGCCAGTAGAAAACGACTGGGACTCACTCAAAGAATGTGAAATCATTTGACTAGCTGAGTAATTCAAGATAAAAAAGAAGGAAAATATGCATAGTCATTTCCAAGACAGCTTGCCAATAGTCTGACTTTCTTTCCTTGACTTGGATGGTACTCTATGTGACTCAGAAAAGTCAAAAGGGGAGTTGTAATGAAATGCCCTACATACATGGGAAATAGTAACTTCTATGATTTCCTTTCAACGGATGGCTATAAAGTTGAAAAACATGGTTATACATAATAGATGATTCATTGATACCGCATTCCAATATAGTAAAGTCATATTATCTTGTTTCTAGACTTCACGACCAACCTGTGTTTAAGAAAATGTAATCCTTTCATTTCAAATGGAGTTAAACACACCTCTTCCTAATATTTCTGCCCTTAATGTCTTAGAGAACTTCCACCGTAGTGTCATCTAGAAGTCAAAAACTCTGCAAGGCTACAAAGAGATTTTGACAAAGCACAATATCAACACAAAATACAATGACAAATTATGTCATTACACAAATTATGTCATTTAATTCTACTCTACCATGAGAGCTTGAGTGTTACAATTTACGTTTTATGATAGGAATACTAGGGCTTAGGCAAACTGAATAACTTCCCCAAGGTTATGGGCCCAGTAGTAATAGCTCCTGGTCTCAAATCCAGGGCCAAGGCTTAAGCCACGGGCACTATTAATACAGAGAGGGTCGGCAAACCAAAACTACTCACAGACTCTGGCCCACTCCCTGTTTTTGCACCACTTGTGAGCAAAGAATGACTTTTACATTTTTTAATGGATGCAGAGGGGAGGAATATTTTCGGACATATGAAAATTGTATGCAATTCAAATTCCAGTGTCCATAAATAAAGTTTTCTTGGAACACAGCCACACTCATCCATTTGCGTATTGCCTATGGCTGCTTTCACACTACACTAGCAGAGCTGAGTATTTAAGACGGAGACTATGTGGCCAGAAGACTAAAATATTCCTATCTGGCCCTTTACAGAAAAGTTTGCTGACCTCTATACTGTCTGTACTATTAAGTACTATTCATGTATGAAGTGGTACTAATTATTAAATATTGTACCGTGCTACCAACAGAGTCCTGGACAACTCAGAACGATGATATTATTTCCCGATAAAAATGCATTGCAGTGACTCGCAGATCTGTTCCAAGAAAAAAATAACACAGTCATATAATCAGGTGTCAAAGGAGGACTCCTTCCTTTTCATAACCATTCTCCCAGAGCGCTAAAGAAATAACCGGTCAAGATTCAGTGGCCAACTCACAAAGCGACAACGTGAAACAATTCCTTAACAAACAAAAAAGAAGTGGGAGTTCCCCGGTCCAGTTGACTGAGACATTGCGTCACTGGTGTATCTATAGGTGTTTAAATATGTAGACAGTGGGGACACGTGTCTCCACCCGGTGGGGAAAACCGGCCGCGCAGCAGTTGCTGGGGGAGCTTCCCCTCCCCCACCTGCCTTCTCTCCTAGGCTCCTATGGACAGTGGAGCTCTGCCTGTGTCCTCCCACTAGCTCTCTCTACCTGCAATTGATCAACGTACTGATGATGAACGTTGAACTGTTGCTCATGTCTAGCTGTCCTAGTTCTGGCTCTCTCCAGCCACTTGGCCAAAAGCTTAATTTAACATGAGAATTAGGAACTAAATCCTTCTCTTGGAAAACCAAGAGGTTCTTTACAAAGAGCTCAGGAAGAAACAGGAGGGCAGTAAGGGTTGTTGGATTGTTTGTCGCTTTCTGAGTCTGAAACACAAGATAAAGATTGGTAATTACAGAAATATTGAGAGCAAGAAACCCAGACAGTGGAGTTTTGAGATAAGTCAATATTAAATGACATTCTTTAGTATCACTACGCTGAAAGCACTTGTGTTCTAAGAAAGCATTTCCAAAGCCAGACATGGGTCAGCCAAGTGAGCCAAGTTCTGTTGGAAAATATATCAGGTTCTCTTATGAGTGCTTTCCTGGAAATTAGGTGGGGGGGGGGGGGGGGTGGATTTTGTAACAAATCATTGTGATGTATTGCTGACAGATACATGATGGAAATTGAGATGGATTTGGTCCTGTGTCTGAAACTAAATGGTAATGATATCTGAAATATATGTTGCAAAAAGCTCACAACAGCTTTGCGTGGAACAGCATAATAACTAAGTGGGGGGGAAAGATATCTCAAAGTTCAACACCGTAAAACTTAAATAAATGTAAAAGGAGTCAAACTTTTACTTGGCCTCATTGCCTTGGTAAAAGAAAGCTCGATGCATCCACCTAACTCAAACCTATCCTCGTCCAAAGGAAGAAATGAGAGCAAAATAGCTCGAGATGGTCAGCGTGATTAAGTGATGGAGATTTATCACCAAGGAAAGTGGCTTTTATAAAGTTAATTTTAGATACTACCCCCTAGACGTGAATCCTAATGTGTTCTGTGGTCGGCCAGAGAATTGTGACCACACAGGCAATAGATCTTGATTTCAGAGAATGAAATGTTCCTACTGTCAAAGGGTAATTGACCATTTCAGGATTAAGACCCTGCACCCATTGTATTAACACTGATCATAAATACTGTGATATCAACCAGCCAATCTTTATAAGAACTTGAAGGGCTGTTTTTCTCAGGCAATGTAAATATCTGCTACCAACAGACACTAGTGAAATAAACACGTAATGCACCATTATTTCTAAAATTCTGATAGAAATCATAAAATATCCATCTAAAGGAGCAAGAAGTCATGGGAGCCTAAGTTCAGACCTCTTCGGCTACTAAAACCCCAGTGCAGTCTGAATGCCTTATGGAGTGTATCAGTGTTAGGTTGATCAGCACTAAACACAACTACAGAACTGGATCAACTACAGCACAGAGAGCTGGGCTTGCATCAGCTGTGCACGATCAGAACCTCTAACCCCATGGCCACTATTCTTAGACAAGGACAAGGGACACTGTTCTCAGATCCATTTGGTGCCATCCTGGCATCATCTCTCAGCATTATTGGGCATGGGAATGGCTGTAAGCAACCCTCCCTTGGGTCAGTTTGGCCATGCACACCTGCTGCAGGCTCTCTAGGTGAACCTCTCTCTCCAGGTCTAGTTCCTGTTCATATAGACAATGACCCCTCCCAGAAGACACCGGGGAACCTGTGTCTTTTGAGCTTATGTTGGCCAGCACCCTTGACCCTACAGAGTACCCACCTGGAGCAGGGATGACAACTCTCCCTAGAAGAAATGAAGTAAGGCCTTTTGAATCCCCTATGCACAGGGCTGTCCCTCCTATACATAATCAAACAATATTATTGAATAAACGGAGTATGTGTAAAGAAGTCCAAGGAAAGATCATTTTCCCACGGTGATTGCCCTTATGACTTTTTTCCCCTTTACACATCTAATTCTTCAGCCTCTGGAAATTCTCACTTTTTAGTATCATGATGCTGTGAGCAAAAACTCAGCTGGGCCATTGGGCAATCCAAGACATCACCCTAGACGGTCTGATCCTGTTTCTTTAAGTAAGGGGGTCTGATCTGTTCAAACCTGCCCCTCATCCAATCCAAATGCTGCCCTGTCCAAGAAATGTCACGTCCTCTCTCTTTCCTCTAACAGGAACCAACAAACAAGGATATTATTGTCAAGAGTGTCCTCTTGATTTGCAAGGAACTCCCCTGGATGGCAACACTTGGAGACACAACTTAGGCTCTCCCCGGGTGCCCACAGGGCTATCATGTCACCACAGGTTATCATCCAAACATTCTACCCACTTCCGCTTTCTGTATTCCTTCCTTGGCTCACCACCAAAAGTCATCTTTCCTGGAAATTCTTCTGAGCTTCCATTCCATTTTTGAGTGGCAACCAAGAACCTATTATCAAGGCTAGTCTCATCTGTTACCACCTAATTGTTCACACCAGTTTTAACTGCGCATGTACTATGTTCACAGTCTGACCACCTGAGACCCAAAAAAAAGGTAAAATATTTCATTTCTGCCCCCATACACGCCCTGAGAGTCCATGAGTGATGACATCAGCCCATAACTGAGCAGAGCATAAAAAGGGGTCTTGTGCTGAAGGGACAGCTGGACTTTTCCAGAGGAAGCTTCTTGTCCTTTGCAACATGCAGTTAGGCTAACCAGCTTGCCAAAGATGATCCCGTATATCTTTATTCAGCCCCGTGGAACAGCATCTAAAATGAGTCTTGCAGGAACAACAGTGAACTCCCACACATGTACAGGATTCTGAAATGATGACCTAAATATATGCCTGTGTTGGCAAAGTGGCCTTTCCTCCCCCGCTGTCTGCACAGACTGTGCTCTGGGGAAAAACCAAGCACCCATGTGGTGCCTGGTTACCCAGGATGTGCATGGCTGCTGCCATGGCAACCTGCAGCCTATCAGCATAGATCTCTCCATGGAGTCTCTGAGGAGAACTGGCTGAGGCCCCAAGGGGCTGGAGCTCCCAAAGGCGTATCCACCTGCAGACAGCCTTCAGGGAAACCTAGGAGATACAGGGCAGTGCCCAGGCAAACAGGTACGTTCAGTGGCCAGGTGTAGAATATTACTATCCCTTCTTCCTAAGACAGTTTGCACTCAGGTGGCCGAACTGTTCCTTTGAAAAAGGCTATTCTTTAAGCCATCATCCCCATCCCACATACACACCCACATCAAAATCACATTCTCCTTTAAAAAAAAAAAAAAGAGAAATTCCAAAACTAAATTCACATCATCTAATGCAATGGATATCCAAAGAGCTCCCATTTTATTAATCGTGAAATAGGCTGAGCCTAAATAGTGTTTCCATAATAAGCCCAAGTGTAAACAAAAGCAATTTTAAATTTTTACTTAGAAATTCCTTCAGGAAAAAAAAAAAAGAAGTTCTTTTAGAAAACCTGATTTCAAATGTTCATTTTTGCCTCCAGAAGGCAAAGTCTCCAGAATACTATTTCTCCATGAACTTGCCACTTTCCATTTTCTGGCTTTGAACCTGAGAACAGACTCCTTTACATTGGCAGGAAAGGTTATGCAGAATTTAGCACTGAAACTTTCAGAGTTAAATTCGGTCTGGCCCTATGAGCCCAGGTAGGAGTAAACTCTGCTGACCAGGAACAACTCTCCATCGATGTGCTTAGATGTCAACCTCAGGGAAATTTTGGACATGGAAATTTTGCTCAAGATGATGGCCTGCTTGCAGAGAGAGCATGGTAGTGTTCGAATCTCTGAGTCATGCCCACACACATGCCAGATCAGCTGGCCTGATCTATAGCTTGCCCAGCCAACTGGCCCTATCCACAGGGGGCATTAGTAAATAAATGAGAACTTTCTACAACCCGAAGAAGCACACTGGAAGACCTTTCTTCCGTCTTATTTACAATGCTGTTACAACAGACATCAACAAGACACGTGGTTTGTTATCCCACAGCTCCTCTCTGCTTGTACTTTCGTATTTTTTTCCTTTCCTAAAAGAAAGAAGGCTCCTCTAAACGTTACACGAGGCAGTGGTGGTACAGTCCTTTGTAACTAACACTTTAACAAATGCAACAACCCTTTCTGCACATACACGCATACAGGCACATACATATGTACACATGCCCATACATACATATACACAATATACATGCACTCCCACACGCACACACGCACACACACCCATATACACACACCTACTTCCCTCCTCCAATCAGTTATGAGCTGGTCCACATAAGTGGATTCACAGAAAACCAAAGCCCTAAAAATGACAATAACTCCATCCCTTAACCATCACAGTGGTATTCTTTCTAAAATGCACCATAGGCCTCCCTGAACTCACAGGCAATGGGTCATAAAGTAGCCTTTTTTTTCCATTGTTTTGTAGGAAACCTGGATTCAGTCTGAAGAGAACAGGATTCTGATCCTGGTTCCATCCCCAGATGAGTTATATGGACTTGGATAAATCATTGAACTCAAAAACAGTTTTCTCATCATTTTCTCTTTTTTGGACTAATAACCTTTAGCTTTTAGCACAATTTTAGGTTCACAGCAAACGAACCTATACTGACTCATCAGCATCACCCAAAGTCCATAGTCTACAGTAGGATTCACTCTTTGTGTACATTCTATGAGTTTTGACAAATGCACAATGTATAATATGTAGCCAGCACTAGACTACCATGCAAAATAGTTTCACTGCCCTAAAAATTCTCTGCGCTCTGTGTGTCTCTCCCCACAAACCCCTGACAACTACTGATCTTTTCACTGTCTTTAGAATTTTGCCTTTTCCACAATGTCACAGAGTTAGAATCATACAGCATATAGCCTTTCATATTAGCTTCTTTCACTTAGTATTATGCATTTAAGATTTCGTCATATCTTTTCATAGCTTAATAGCTCTTTCTTTTTAGGGTTGAATAATATTTTACTGTCTGGATGTACCATGGTTTATATATTCATTTACATACTATTGTTTGCTTCCAAGCTTTGGCAATGATGAATAAAGCTGCTATAAATGTTTGTGTGCAGGCGTTTGTGTAGACATAAAGTTTTCTATTCATTTGGGTAAATGCCAGGGGGCATAATGGCTGGATCATATGATAAAACTGTGTTTAGTCTCATAAGAAACTGCCCAGCTGCCTTCCAAAGTGGCTATCCCATTTTACATTCCCACCAACAACGCATGAGAATTCCTGTTGCCTCTCATCCTTGCCAGCATTTAGTGTTATCAGTGTTTTGAGTTTTGGCCATTCTATTAGGCGTGCACTGGTATCGCATTGTTTTCATTGCATTTCCCTGGTGACATATGATATGGAGCATCTCTTCATAGACGTATTTTCCATCTGTACATCTTCTTTGGTGAGGTGCCTGTTCAGGTCTTTGCCCACGTTTTAATCAGGTTGTTTGTTTTCTTATTGTTGAGTTTTAAGAGTTCTTTGTATATGTTGGATAACAGTCCTTTATCAGGTGCATCTTTTGCAAATATTTTCTCCCAGCCCGTGGTTTGTCTTCTCATTCTGTTGATAGCCTCAGCTGCCAAGCAGAAGTGTTTTAATGAACACCAGCTTATTAATTCTTCCCTTCGTGGATTATGCCTTTGGTGTTGTATTTTTAAATTCATTGCCATACCCACCGTCATTTAGATTTTCTCATTTATTATCTTCTAGGAGTTTTATAGGTTTTCACTTTACATTTAAATCATTTTGGGTTAGTTTTGTGGAGAGTTTCAGGTCTGTGTCCAGACATTTTTTTTTGAATATGAATGTACAGTTTTTCCAGAATCATTCATTGAAAAGATTGTATTTGCTTCTGTGTATTGCCTTAGCACCATTGTCAAAGATCAGTTGACTATACTTATGGGTTCTATTTCTGGGCTTTCTGTTCTGTTTCACGGATCTGTTTGTCTATTTCACCAATATCACACTGTCTTGATCACTGTAAATCAAATCACTGTAAGCCTTGAGGTTGGATAGTGTCAGTCCTTCAGTTTTGTTCTTCAGTATTGGCCACTCTAGGTCTTTTGCTTCTCCATAGAAACCTTAACACCAGTTTGCTAATATCCACAAGTTAATGCTGGGATTTGGGCTGGAAATGCATTGAATCTGTAGATTAATTTGGGAAGGACTTGACAGTATTGAGTCTTCCTATCCATGAACCTAGAATATCTCTCCATTTATTTCATTTGTTAGCTTTCACCAGTTTTATAATTTTCCTCATATAAATCTTGTACATATTTTGTTGAATTTATACCTAAGTGTTTTATTTGAGGGGAGGTGCTAATATAAATGGTGTTGTGTTTGCAATTACAGATTCCACTTGTTCATTGCTGGTATATAGAAAGGTGATTGACTTTTTGTATATTAACTTTGTATCCTGCAACCTTGCTATGATGTTTTTTGTTGATTCTTTCAGATTTTCTACATGGACATGCATGTCATCTGCAAACCAAGATAATTTTGCTTCTTCCTTCCCAACCCCTCTAAGCACTGTTTTCACTGCATCCCACAAATTTTGACAAATTGCATTTTTATTTTCATTTGGTTCAAAATACTTTTCAAATTCTCTTAAGATTTCTTCTCTGGCCTCTGTGTTATTTACAAGGGTGTTGTTGAATCTCTGGGTATTTTGAGATTTTCCACCTCTGTTGGTTGTATTTCTCATTTGATTCCCTTGAGGTCTAGAGAAGACATTGTATGACTTATATTCTTTCCAGTTTTTTTAAGTTGTGCTTTATGGCCCAGAAAGTGGTTTATCTTAGTGAATGTTCCAACGTGAACTTGAGAAAATGTGTCTGCTGTTAGTCTCCTTGTCTTTTTCTTTTTGTCTTTTTTAGCAAGTTGAAACCCCCAGTCTCTGCTTCTAAATCTAATAGCAGTTCGAGTCTATACCACCCCTGCACTAGATAGCCCCAGATGGCTTAGCTTTCAGTATTCGCTGTTTTTAATAGTTTCACTAATTCCTATGTTGGCAGCAATGAAATTTTGCCACCATCCATACCCTTGCCTCCAGGGTCTCCTTACCAAACACATCCTTCTCTCGTCTCCTCTCCCACCACTAAGTCCCATAGCAAATAGACAAGTTATGAGTTAGGTGCCTTCTAGACAAATGAGGTGCTACTGTACAAGCACTATAGTCTCCTTTACAGTAGGAGAAAAAGCTCCCAAAGTGGTTGGGACCTTTGACAGAAAATAAGTGCATGACTACATCTTGCCAGCTCATCCATAAATACTTCAATCAGCTCCAGCAGGTTATTGGCAACTTGCTTTTAACCTGAATCCGTCTCTACCTTCCCTGAAGCATGCACTTAGGACCCCAGGACAAAAAAATTAATGCTAAATCAAGTAGAACAAAATTAGGGAGGCAAAGAGATCAAACCATAACACTTTAATTCAATGGCTTTATTTCAGCCACATCCCTCTTTTCCACTATTAATTGAAATATAATTCACTGTATTTGTCTTCCCTAATAAAGTATCACCATACGAAGGCCTGAAATATTTAATATGGCCCAATAAAACATGAAGTCATTCTGTGAGCCATTTCCTAAGATAGAAAGAACATTATTCTGGAAGGTTCATCAGTTCAAAAGTCCAAAGAAAGCAGTGCCTAAACTTTGGTAGTCTTTTTAATCCTGAATCTATGAAACTGAGGATAAATCTTAATCTGGTTTCAGGGCTGCGTGTCTTGCAGACATTCCTGTTTCTATTAGCCTGGAAGTTCTCGTTCTTACCATCACACAGAACTGTCAGGAATTGTTTGAACAAATCCTAGCCACTCTTAGATCCAACTCATCAAGCTGGGGTGTCATTGGGGCACATGTTGGTGTTCCAGTTCCAGTATCCACTCCTAGAGAGAATAAGTCTTCTAAAAAGAAACAAGGCACACACATAGTTGACCTTCAGCATTGTTCCCAGAAATCCTTTTAAGAAGCTGAGTTTTTGATAAGATGCTCACATTCCACAGAGAAATAAAACACTTGGTTTTCAAGGTGTATGAAATTCGCTGATGCTGGGAGCAGGCACATACGTGTACCTCCATTCTCAGGGATCTAAGCTGCCAACTAAAACTAGACAAGGAGAGAATTCCACTCAAAAGATTCTGAAAGCTAGTAGATGCCCCATATTTTACTGTTCTAGATTAATATTTGTTTGACTGAGTATTGACCCGTGAACATTTTAGCACAGTGGGCAATGTCCTAGGCAGGTTGTTCTAAAGATCAAGAAATAATGACATCTTCCTCTGCCCTCAACAAGCCTATAACCTCACGGCAACCAGCTCTTACCAGATGACCACACTGTGTTGAGTGAATCAACCCACAAACCGCACAAAAGCCCTGTGAGCAAATACTGACGCCTACTTTACAAATAAAGAAACTGAGGCATAAAGAGAAAAATGAACTCACTCTAGTTTTAGAAATCAGACAACCTAACGGAGAGGGTACAACAATGTTCTGAAATGTAAAAAAGCAAACCTGTTTCTATGTAAGCAATCACGAATCATTTCCCAGGGAATAAAGGGACATTTGTCCTGACGTTCTTGGAGACTGGGCAGGATGTAGAAGACACAGACCCAGAAGGGAGACTTCCTTACAGTCTGAGGAGCCAACATGGGAGAGAGGCCAAAGATAGGCACGCACAAAGCAAGATTGGGGGAGAGTGCCTAGGCCCCCCTGGATGGGATGGATGGCTTGTTGTAGGATTTGATAAAATATGCATTTTGAAAACTGGTGCTAAACTGTAGAAGACTTGGAATTGCAGGATAAGGAAGAGAGACGAAAGTAAGCACAGTAGGGCAGCATTTATTAATAAATCCACCATAGCACTTAAAAGGCTCTTAAGTCTGAGGATTGGTTTTTCAAAACAATAACTTTCAGTTGAAAAAAGCAAGACGTCCCTGCCAAAACTGCCAAACACTTTGAAATGATTCAGGGAATCTATACAAAATGGAATAAATCATTGGTGGGATTTCAGTAACAATTGGTAGTAAGCTACATGGCCAACAAAATCACAAAACAAGAATTATTATAGGAGACATTTATAGATATTACATAATACAATGCACAAAATAAAGTTTTATTCAGAAAAAACCTTTAGATGACTCTTTAGAGATGAACAGACAGAAAATAAGGAAAGGCATCTTTCAGAAAATCCTACCAAGGCCTCTGACTTTTCCTCCTGATAAGTAACTAAGATTTGCTCCTGAAGTCAGTGTCGTCAACCTTCCCACCATGCTTTTTGGAAAGGAAAGCCAGGAAGGCCTCAAGTACTGGTTTGGCTCCTGACCCACCTTTTGGTCTTTTTGTAACTCCCTTTATTCAACTCCAAGTACATCTGTGCACGGACAATGAGACGAAAGCATGCTACATGCGAAAGCACAAATTATGTATTGAGAAATCACTACAATGCCAAATTTTTTTAGAAGAAAAAACTGTATCTTTAAGAACTCGCTGTGTTAGGGAAACTGTTTACATATTGAGGTGTTCCTCTTTTTTTTGACTGGAACAATAAAAAAGAAATTTGATATGGCCTTGGTTTCTTGTGTGTGTGTGTGTGTGTGTGTGTGTGTCCAAAGAGTCAGCCTTTTCTGCCGATGAGAACATAGAGTCAGCCTTTTCTATAGGTAGGAACAGGAATTGTCTTCGAAGCACCATATCCCGCCACAGGACCAGTCAGGATGCTGGACTTCCCACCATACAGTCCAAGAAGAGTATCACAGGTTTGAAATGATCTCTTCTCTCTCTCTCCCCTCCCCTTCCTCTCCCCTTCCTCTCTCCCACCTCACCTTCACCTCTCTCCATACTCTGCCTATGGCCAGATCCCGGCAATGAGTCAGCTCTGCTCCATCCCACACGTGCCCACCCAAGCGGGACCCATTCAATATCCATTTACCATTCGAACCTTCTGGAACTCAATTTTTTTAATATTTATTTATTTATTTATTTATTTAGAGAAAACATGAGCAGGGAAGGGGCCGAGAAAGAGGGAGAGGGAGAGAATCCCAAGCAGGCTCCGGGCTGTCAGTGCAGAGCCCGACACGGGGCTCGAGCCCACAAACTGTGACATCACGACCTGAGCCGAAACCAAGAGTTGGACACTCAGCCGACTGAGCCACCCAGGAGCCCCCCTCATGGAACTTGAAATAATGAAGGGGACCTGGGGACCTGCAAGGCAGTTCATCTGGTCACTTGCCACAGCTCAAAGTGTCCGGAGAACTTTAACAACACATGACAAAGTCCAACGTTCAACAAAAGAAACGTTCCTAAAAGAGATTTTCGTGCTCTCGGTTGTCCATTTTGCATGGGGTTGGCTTTGCCTGACCCCAGCACCTCAGCTCTGGCTCCTCAGATTCTCCAGGAGGAAGCCAGTGGCTTGGCCAGCCAGCCCTCTCCACGGAGGCCTGAAGGAAGCCTGTGAGTCCAGCCAAGTTTTCAAGTGACGTGCTGGTCGCCTTACACTGTAAGGTGAATGAAAGAACTGCCATGAAATATACCTAGGTTCCATTCTTTCCCAGAGGCTTCCAGGTGCTGAGACAAGACACTTAGGACACCCTCACTATCTCGTCCCATTTTTCCTAATGGGACCCCTGCCCAGTATCACTGTTGTGCCCGACAGAGTTATTAATCTGTCATCTGTCATCCGCACCCCTGTGCGCATCAGTCCCACTTAGCGCTCACCATGCCCCACAGAGACCCACAGAGGTGCGTCCATTCCCTGGGGTACCCAAAGGAGGAGCCCCCATCTCTGCTTCTGGCTGACTCCCATGGAACCACCCTCCACATTGCCACAGAGGCATTGTCTAAAGCAACTCCCTGACTGAAGCCATACCTGGAGCCACACCATCCACTCCAGTGGTTTTCAGACCAAGCTGCAGACACTTTCCTCTGAAGGAACTCTCAAACGGAAGCTCAATATTTAAATCAGACAAAAGCAGAGTTCCCCTGTTGCAGCAGGAGTAGAGATTCAGAGGCCAGTGCCTCAAACCCAAGTACCCTGGGGCCCCTGTCCTCAGAGCACAGATTAATAATCACCACTGTGCAGCATTATGTCCAAAGTCCTTGGCTGGGCCTACAAGGATGGGCAGGTTCTGGGCCCCAGGAGGCTCTCCAAACCAATATTCCACCTTATTACTCTCCTTCTTAAATGTCTACATCCCCTGACAGGGCACCCCTTCCCAGGACACCTAGACTTTGAAAACACTGTTCTTTTGTCCTGGAATGTGAATCCAGAGCCACCAGGAGGGCTCAGACATCTTTACCGAACTCTCCCTGATCTCAGATGGCTTCTGAAGCTAGGTCTTCAGAGCTCATAAACCAGCACTGCACTGTGTTTTAACTTTCTTATCCATCTTATGCAGTAGACAATAAACTCACAGTCAAAGATTATTTCACTCTTCTTTGTCCCCAGCACCTTCCATAATGCTTGGCACTTAGTTGGTGCTCAATGCTTATTTGTTGGATGGATGGATGGATGGATGGGTGGGTGGATGGATGAGTATGTGAGTAGTGGATGAGTGGGTGGATGGATATTTGAGTAGTGGGTGAGTGAGTGGATGGCTAAATAGACAGGTAGATGGGTTGGCAGGTGGATGGATTGATGGATGGGTGGGTGGATGGAGGAACTGGCAGGTGGGCAAGCAGATGGGAAGGTAAATGGAGGAAGAGAAAGAGTAGGACATTCATAGTTTGTCATTCAAGTGACTACAGCAGCCACTGAAACACCTACTATTGGTTCACAGTTGCATTATAGTTTGAAAATCTCACTCTTTGCTAGCTGGGAAGAATCTGGTGCTTCCTTCATCTATGGTAGGGTGGTTTCTTCTACCAAATCACATTATCTGACATTTTGGCAAAACATGCTATACTGCCCATATCTTGGCACACCCTTATGAGTGACTTCTATGAAATTCATTAATTTACAATTTTAAAGAAGTCCTCTTGTCTTATCATTGTTCATGACGGTGACCCATCTATTTAAAACCAGTAGGCTGCAATTCAGCCCCAAAGATCAATATATACCCCACAGCAAGGCAAGTGCATCCACATTCATCACTTGGGCAGGCCCCATCAGGAGGGATAGACACTGTAGCCAATGGGACTCAGAAGAGCACAGTCAAGGGAGATTCTGAACATCGAGCATCTCCCCACTGCTAATACGTTCCTACGTGTTACTTTGGGTTTTCTTTAGCCAGCACGATGCACACATCCTTTTACACGTGTTGCTCAAACGGTATGATCTTTCTTCTTTCATAAAGAAATATATTATTTTGGGTCTTCTCGACAACTGCTTGGGTTACAACTTTTCTAAATCACAATGTCATGCTTCATTTTCTCAAAATCCCAAAGTCATCTCTAGAAAGAAGACTTCGGAGCTAACTTCCATCCCCAAGGGATCCTTCGAGCAGACCACGCCCTGCCTCCCCTTGACTCCTGCATCAAGGAATCCCAAGGCAAGAAAACGACAAGACCAGCTCCTCAAACCATGCTTGTCCCTACCAGAGCTGGGTACACTAATGACAAAGCAGTCTTTCTGAAGGCCACAGTCAGTGCATTTTAAGTCTCATGTCCAGCTTCTTTCCCACCAGGGTAGTCTCAAAAAAACACTGTTTTTTATAGACTCGAGGCAAGCAGATGACTCCTCTCCTTTTTGGACTCTGGCTGTATCATGGGCGCAAGCCACAACAATAACAACCACCACTCATGAGCACATTAGCATATAGGTGCAGCGTATTCCATATACATTACCTTTAATCCTTCCAGCCCTGCATGATCAGTAACAAGAGTTCCATTTTCTAACTGAGAAAACAGAGGTTCAGAGATTACAATACTTAGTCCAAAATTACATTGCAAGCTGCAATTATAATCGCTCCATTATAATGCTGAATTGAAAGTTATACCGTCAGTTACAGAGCATACTGAGATGATCCAGTGTCTTCATCCTTTCAGGTTGAGAGGAAGAAACAGCACCAACCAGCACTGCCCACGTGATGACAGGGTCATTAAGGTCGAGCCAGGAGGGGGCAGCAGAACAGCAGCCAACAGCAGCCAAGGAGGCAAGGCCAGCAGGGGCTCAACGCTGGCTAACCTTGGAGGAAAGCAGCTGGTGGGGTGTCAGCGACTTCCTCAGTAGGGCCATTCCGCTAGGCCTGGCTGGGTCTCTCTCCAAGCTGGCCATCAAGTAGGATGTCCCAGAGCGTCAGCAGGCAGAGATGGCACAGACGGACCAGGACGTGAGCAGGTCTGAAGACCAAACTCCCAGCATGCCCACCCCTACTCCAATGCTACCCCACATGTGGGCAGTGACTCTCCTCTGCGTTGGCCTTCCTCTCCAGGGGACATGCAGGGATTTCTTTGGACTGGTCACTGCACTATAAGTCCCTGAGAGGCCCGGTTGGGTCTCTTTTGGCTCCTCTTGCCTCAGTGTACCTAGTAGGTACATGCTTAGTAGGCATCTGCTAAGTGGTGAAACCAATGTTGAGGCCTTGGGCATGTGGATCTTGTATGTGCATTGTTCTAAGTGCCCTGCTCATGCCCAGAGGCAGTGAGATCGGGGTCTCATCCAGGCCCGCACAGGGATGATTCACCAGACCCCTGTCTTCACCTTTACCTGGACAACAGCGGAAATCTTTATCTACCATTTCATTGGGCATCTTTCCTTACGGCGTCCTCCCCAAGCCAGCTGGGTGACCAGTCTCGTCTTGACTAAATGTCCCAGTTGATTCCATGTGAATCCACTCCAAACTCAGAGGCTTCAATCAATCATTCATTTTGCTCATGGTTTTGTGAGTCAGGAATTTGGAGAGGATGTGCCAGGATGGTGTGTCTCAGATCCTTGGGCCATCAGCTGGCTGCCTCAGTTTCCTTAGCTTGTTCTTTCCCCGGGTGGCAGCTCATGGCCCAGGACGTCCACAGGACATGAGCTTTTCACAGCGTGGACATCTCCAGGTGACCCACCTCTCACAAGATCGAACCTCCAGGAAGCAAGAAGCCCCAGCTGCTCCGTGAAGGGCAGCACCAGGACGTGAGCAACTTGTCACCACACCGCGTTGGCCACAGTCCCTATCCCGACCCCAGACTCTAGGAGGCCGAGACCCCACTGTACCGTGGCGGAGGGGCAAGTTCATACACCACTGCGGTCACCTCAGAAAAGCCCCAACCTGCCACATCGAAGCTCACGGCAATTCCCTTCCACTCCGACGCTGGGCTTGGAAGGACGCGGTGAAAGGTTTCACTCTCTCGGCCCAGGGCGGCCACTGTCACTGCCCCCTTCTACACCTGCCTGGTCAGCACCCACCTTGACTTCAGCCCCCGTAGTTCACATACCTCTTCTCCCACAAAAAAAAGGGGGCGATGAGAAAAACAGAACCTCATCATATTAATAACATTCCCGTTAGAGCAGTGTAGAGGCTCCCTGATGACAACAGTCAGGATCGCTATTCCTGTCATCCCTGAGTTTTTACCTTATTGTGGAAGCCACAATAACCTTGACCGACAAAACTGTATGCACATAAGAGATAAGCAACCGGCTAATGGGCCTTAACAAGCCGTGGATGGGAGAAGCCCGAGATGAGAAATGCAGGCCAACAGCTGTTCAGAACGGCCCTGGGACGCAGCTTGACCAAGGTAATTGACGTCAACCGGAATCCAAACAAACGGTCTCTGGGGTCTTGTCCACTCTTTGAAATGTAACAGGGAGGCTTCCAAGGCCAAAGATCCTAGAGAAACAAATTAGGTGAAACCTCCCCGCCCCAACCAACCATATTGCCAGAAATTGGAGAACCAGTATCTTGGGCTGTGCCTTCACCCACCACAGTCCAGGCCAAATGGGATGCTTAGTCACCTGCAACTAACATATCTGCGCATGGGGAGATAGTCCTCTAGGCGACAAATTCTGCCTCTAGGCAGTGATGAGTTGCATAAGGGCATACGAGCTCCTAAAAGGAAGGGAGCCTCGGCCACAATTACTTGCCAGAGTCTGGTCCCTAAGGGCTCCCAGGACCTAGAAGCCTATGATGTTTGCACAAAGCAGGCAGCCAGGGATCCCCGCAGAACCCAAGAGGGGTGCAGAGATGGACAGCAGAGCTGACAGGGGACAGAACAGAAAGACTCTGGCGTGAGTCCCCCACCAATTTCTCGGTTTATACATTGTGACTGTCTCAGGGATCTTTTCAACTTAAAAACATTTGGCTTTTAACGTGTTGTTGTGTTGTTGTTGTTGTTTTTAATTTTCATTGTCTCAGGAACCACAGAATTCAGACCATGGCTTTGGTTTAATCGTAGGCTGCTTGAAATGACAGGAATAAGGACGATCTCAAAACACACACCTGCAAGAAGAATCAGGGAGAGGCCAGAGGGGAGCAAGAAAGACCTCGGGGCTCCCTTGGAGCTGGAGGAGGGAAGCAGAGGGACACTCTTCCGTCCACTCAGCGTCAGTGGGCCTGTCTCGGGCCCCAGAGGAAGGAGCTAGCTGGCCACTGAGACTTGAATGTCCCACTACCCCACATTGACCCCCCCCCACTAGCACCTGTAGTAGGTTGAATGGTTTTCCCGAGAAATTCACGTCCACCCAGAACCTCAGAATGTGATCTTAATCGGAAATAGGGTCTTTGCAGATGTGATCAGTGAAGGATCAAGGTGAGGGTATGGGGTGGGCCCTAAATCCGATGACCAGTGTCTTATAGGAAGAGGAAAAGACACACGATACGACGAAGGCCAAGGGAAGACAGAGGCAGAGCCCGGAGAGCTGCGGCCTCAAGCCACGGAACCCGTGGAGACGCTGGAAGCTGGAAGAGGCCTAGGAACCGAATACATCAAAACCCCACACGTCAGATCCGCAAAGAAAGGGAAATCCGGAAACAGAACTACAGACACAAAGGAAGGCAGCCAAGACGGGTTAGCCACACTGTGGGGTTCGGGTTCTAACGTGGCTTCCCTGATCTCGGGCGACACCAAGTCCGTAATTCTCCCACCTGAACTGGAGCCATTTGAGTTGGGCATGGGCTCCACCAAGAAGACACGGCTGTAGCGTCCTGAAGGGGCAGGAAGGCGTCAGGACAAGAACGGTCCGCCTCTGTAACTTTCCCTGACAGGCGCTGTCCCTCGTGTTTCGTGGGGGAATAAAGCGAATGAGAGAACTGGCAGTGTCTCTTCAGGCTCAACAGGAGGCGAGGTGGTTGCCGGGGGCACCCACTGTAGGCGAGGGTGAAAGCTGAGAGCTGAAGCGGCTGCCCGCCTAGAGCCTACGCCAAGGTCAAGCCCAAGGACGGCTCAGAGCACAAGGGCTGCAGGCATGTGGCATGACCCCCCCCCAAAAAGGGAATGCCGTGCATCCCCTGGAACACGATCCAAACGCGAGCCACATGTATAGCATGCGGTGGTCTCCACTGTCGGGCAAATAAAAGGCACTAAACTCCCCTCCTTCGGAGGGAGATGATGAGAAGACGAGGAAGGTCAGTCATGCTCGGAAGCGCCTTCTAAAAAAGGAGAAACGAGCCCGTGGAGTGATACTCGCTCTTCTTGTAAGCCTTCGTCTTTAGTTACACTCTCCCAGCGCATTCTTATTTTATTTTTCCTTTATTTATTTTGAGAGAGAAAGAGAGCACAAGCAGAGGGGCAGAGGGAGAGGGAGAGAGAGGATCCCAAGCAGGGTCTGCCCTGTCCGCACGAACCGTGAGATCATGACCTGAGCCGAAGCCAAGGGCTGGACACTTAACCGACTGCGCCACCCAGGCGCCCCTCCCAGGGCATTTTTTAAAAGAAAAAAAATACACAGTGTTGAGGTCTGTTACGTCTTCCCTTCTGGCTACACCTGTCCTCTGGGGGCCAAGTCTGTCGGCGTGAAGTTCGAGCACAGGCTCAGGAGGGGCTTTCTGTGGGAAGCAAGGGTTCCCTTGTTACCCACAGACCTTACGGGGCCCCGTGAGGAAGAAGGGAGTCGGGGGTCCTTCTGGAGTCTTTATTCTTTGGAGGAAGGAGGGCAACGGGAAAGATTCCACCAAGAAGGAGGGAAGGTCATACGGATTTTGTGCCCCTGGGCACTGGAAGCAGGCCAGGTTCTGCTGGACTGCTGGACAAAGTCACCCTGTTTAGGTGGCATTGGGGCGTCACAGTCTTCCACTCACCGGGGGCTGCTCAAAGGGCAGGCCCGGGGTTCAACCAGGTAAGTACCAGGGGTCACCTGGAGTTGGGCCATGGCTCCCCTGGGGGCAAGACCAGGACTCCCCTGGGGTAGGGCCAGGACTTACTGGGGAGCAGGGTCAGGGCTCACGAGGGGACTGGACAAAGTCAGAATACTCTGGAAGACACATCATGTTGCCCGCTGTTTGGCAGAGGACATTACTACATCCTCAACATCATCTAGCAACGTGTGGCTTCCTTTTTCATAAAACCCTATAGCACACAGAGATCTAGAGCTCTAAGGGCTTATACCAGGAGATCGTCCCACCTCTCATCTCCTAGCTGAAGGCCAGAAGGAGCCATAGGGGGCCGAATGTCACTTTTCCAGCAGTGACAGTCAGAAGCATGACCCAGCTCTCCTGCCATCAGTACCCCTGCATGTTTGTGTGCACCTCGCACTCACAGCCAGGCTGTTCCATGGCGCCAAGCACACCAACCCTGCCAGTTCTTTGAACACAAGGTTCAGGTGGCTCATGGCCCAGGAAGGAGGCCCAGCTGTCAGTGTGTCTGGTCTGAGTTTTCCGAGGTCACCGGAGGGGAGCTGACGGCAGAGGGAGAGACTTGGAGGACAGACACGGCGCGGGGCTTACGTGCACCCGCTCCGAGCTCAGGGAGGAGGTAGGTTTGCGTCTGCCCCGCTCGGTGCACCTCTGGGCAAGTCAGTCGACCTCCCTGAGCCTCGGCATCTCAGCAGAACCTATCCCCTATCCTGTGTTGCCAGCACGGATGAGATGCTATGAGCACACGCTTAGCTAAGTGCCTGGACCATACTAGCGTTCAACAATTACGGTCAAGAAATAGTATCACCAATCACTTCCGAGTTGCTGCGCTGGAAAAATCCAAGCTGGCATCCTGAATTCCCACCCAAGAGAGGCTAAGCAGAGAACCCCAGAGGAGGGACAGAAGAGTGACCCATGGTTACCATCTCATCCCACGGCCGGCCTTCCATTACCCGTCCTCCTACCCTCATCACCCAATGGAAACCAAGCGGAACCATGCTCGGGGTCATCGCCCCCTGGTCCTCCCTGGCACTGTCCCCTCACGCGGGGCTGACGGCGGCATTCACAGCACGGAGGAGAAAGGTTGCCCAACTCAAATTCAAAGGCAGATCCATTTTTTTATGACCCTGAAAAGTTTGGGATCACATCCCCAGAGGCTAAATATCCCCTTCTGGAACGTGCAAAGGGAGAAAGCGGATTCCACACTCTGACATTCCAGCTCTTCCAGACTTTAATGTCAACAGCCTCCTGGAGGCCCTGCCTGCAGCAAGGAACTGAAGCTGAGGGAGGAGTCTGAACCCCTTTTCTCAGCCTTCCTTCAAAGACAGTCATTTGGACAAAGCGAAGCAGGCTGGCCACGTGTATGCTTAGCACAGAAAATTCCGCGTGTGAGAGCCTCGTGTGTAGGGCACACACAGCCACGCCACGAGGTGGCCTCACGAACAGCACCCGGTGGGCTAGCTTTACTCGTCCCCATTTCTGAGATGAGATAACTGAGCTCTGAGGGGTTCAGTGGCCTGTCCCCGGCTTCAAAGTTAGCAAGTGAGGGAGCTGGGAGCCTAGTCTACATTCTGACCCGGCCAGCGTCCACACAGTGCAACCCGGGCGCCCTCCCGTGTATGTGCAGCCCCCTCCCACGTCTGAAACTAAGATCTCCACGCACCCAGTGCCCATTAGCCGACAGAAAGTTCTGGGAGCTTTGAATGCCTGAATGGTAATAACTTATCGGTAAAATAATTGTTCCTGGTGCGTCTGGCTGTCGAAAAGGCCTGTCGGTCTCATCTGTCAGCCCAAATTAAGAATGTCAGCATTATTAAGACCGAGCGAACTTCAAGCAGCAACTTCCAATTATTTCATTAGCAACCCTTTGCTGCGTGTCACCACCCGAGACGAATCTTTTGGGCACGATCGAAAGTTATCATTTCTTCCCCAACGTGGCTCTCATGTTAGCTAATTCAGCCCCTAAAATAAGAAGATGATGCATATTGGGTTAAAAAGGACTGAGAATCCTGCAGAAATAAAAAGCACCCTTCTGCTTTCTAAGAGAGCTCTCTTCTCAGAGAGATGGCACCCAGTCCTGCGTGGATGAAGCATGTGGCTGCGGTGGGCACCAGAGAAGTCAGGACGCTCAGTGTTTCGTCACCCAGTTCGGCCCGGATCGCCCAAAGCCCCCAAATCCTGGCGGCGGTATAGGAACAGGGACAGTGCCTGGGCGTACACCCCCGAAGAACTGAAAGCGGAAGATCTAAGACTGTCCCCCTGGGCCCTGAGCTGTGGTTTCAGCACGAGGGGGAGCACAGCAGAGGCCCCAGGACGCCCAGCCTCCCGACCCGACGTGATAGGGTCGAGCCAGTCTGCGGGACCCCCCCGTGGGGCCACCCCTTTCAGCCACCTCGGCTCATTTTCACAGGGGGAAACTGAGGCCCAGAGAAAGACGAATGCGCAGCAGGCTCAGGACACAGGGCCGCCAGGCTCCAACTCCACCTGGCCCCTGAGGCCAAGGCTGAGGGGCTGGGGCCGTGGCAACCCTTACAGAAGGCACGGCCGGGCTCGTGCTGTGCGTGGAGAAGGTTCCTCTGGGAGCAGAGGAGGCTGGGGCTAACGAAGGCCGACAGTGGAGGGGTGCCCGGGTGGCTCCGTCGGCGAGGCGTCCGATTCTCGGTGTCGGCTCAGGTCACGGTCACGTTCTCTGGCTTTCGTGAGTTCCAGCCCCGCATCCGGCTCTGTGCTGGTGGCACGGAGCCTGCTTGGGATTCGCTGTCTCCCAGTCGCTCTCCGCCCCTCCCCTACTCACGCTGTCTCTGTCTGTCTCCAAAATAAATAAACTCTCCAAAATAAATAAGTAAGCTGACAGGAGGCTCCCCAGGACGTGGTGCTGGCGGCCCGGGACAGGAAAACAGAGGCAGGAGTCGGGGTGACCCGGGCTGGAGAAACAGGGGAGTGATGTGACAGGTGGGGTGAGTCTCACAGTGATCTAAGGTCAATTCGGGGCAGGCCAAAAGCCCGCTGAGCATCTGACATTTGAGACTCGGCTTAGGGATTCCATTAGCCGGCTCTCCCTCCCCATCTGCTAAGTGCAAACCCTGTGTTCACTTAAGTCCTCGGGAGGCACATTGTTTCAACTCTGCACGAAGAAAGCCTGCCTTGGATGGAGGTGCAACACACGATGCTCTCAGCTTCCACAGAGAACCACGCTGCACCCTCAGGGGGCCCCCGGGGCGCCCACCTCCCCACAAGGCTGAGGGCGGCTCAACGCAGCAGATGCTGGGGCGGGGGGGGGGGGGGGGGGGGGGGTTCCACGACTTTGCCAAACTGCAGCTGAAGACCATGGTCATCACCCTACTTCTGAGGCTTTTATGCTTTATGTTTAAATAATTAGCTCACGGAACTAATAAAGAGTCCCTCTCTTCTGGGGCGCCTGGGTGGCTCAGTCGGTTAAGCGTCTGACTTCGGCTCTGGGCACGATCTCACAGTCCGCGGGTTCGAGCCCCGCGTCGGACTCTGTGCTGACGGCTGGGACCCTGGAGCCTGCTTTGGATTCTGCGCCTCCCTCTCTCTTTGCCCCTCCACCACCCCATCCCACCCCCCGGCACCGCGCTGCCTCTCTCAAATATAAAGAAACTTAAAAAAAAAAAAAAAAAAAAAAAGGAGAAGAGACACAGACCCACAGAGAGAGGAGCGCCATGTGCCGACAAAGACCCACAAGGGAAGGTGGCCGTGGGACGGTGGAGCCAGAGACTGGAGTGCTGTGTCTACAGCCAAGGAGAGCCGAGGGCTGCTGATGGCCACCAGAAGTTCGGAGAGGGGGCAGGGCCCTGCCAACACCTTGATTTCAGGCCTCTCGGCTCCAAAAGTGAGAGAGAATACATTTCTGTCGTTTCAAGCCACCCGGTTTGTGGTCCTTTGTTACAAGAAATGAACACAGTCCTTCACATGGGAGCCAACACCTCCATGACCTCCAGGCCCCTCACACCGCTGCCAGGGTCCAGAGCCTCCCACCTGCCGGGCCACTCTTCCTCCTGATACCCTCAGGGCTTGCTGCCTCCTTTCAGGTCTCAGCTCAGATAACACCTTTTAACACGTCCCTGACCACTCTCTCTAGACACAAAAGCCTACCCTCGCTTGGCTCTCCGTATTCTTCTCTAGTACCTGTCTATTATGGGCTGAATTCCCCCCCACAAAAAAATTAGAGTTCTAGGGGCGCCTAGGTGGCGCAGTCAGTTAGGCGTCCGACTTCGGCCAGGTCACGATCTTGCAGTCCGTGAGTTTGAGCCCCGCGTCAGGCTCTGGGCTGATGGCTCAGAGCCTGGAGCCTGTTTCCGATTCTGTGTCTCCCTCTCTCTCTGCCTCTCCCCCGTTCATGCTCTGTCTCTCTCTGTCCCAAAAATAAATAAACGTTGAAAAAAAAAAATTAGAGTTCTAACCCCCATTTACTCACAGAGTGGCCTTATTTAGAGAGGATCTTTACCGAGGTGGCCAAGTTAAAATGAGGTCAAGGGTGGCCTTAATCCAATGTGACTGGTGTCCTTATACAAGGGGAAATTTGGGGGGCGCCTGGGTAGCTCAGTCAGTTAAGCGTCCGACATCAGCTCAGGTCACGATGTGGTGGTTCACGAGTTTGAGCCCCACGTCGGGCTCTGCTGACAGCTCAGAGCCTGGAACCTTCTTCGGATTCTGTGTCTCCCTCTCTCTCTGCCCCTCCCCTGCCCACACTCTGTCTCTGTCTCTGTCTGTCTCTCTCTCTGTCTGTCTCTCTCTCAAAAATAAACATTTTTTAATGTTTATTTATTTATTTAGAGAGACAGAGACTGGGGGAGGAGCAGAGAGAGAGAGACAGAGACAGAGACAGACAGAGAATCATCCCAAGCAGGCTCTGAGCTGTCAGCACAGAGCCTGATGCAGGGCTCAGTCTCATGAACCATGAGATCATGACCTGAGCCAAGGTGAAGAGTCAGACGCTTAACCGACTGAGCCACCCAGGTGCCCCTTAAAAATAAATAGACATTAAAAAAAAATTTTTTTGGGGCGCCTGGGTGGCGCAGTCGGTTAAGCGTCCGACTTCAGCCAGGTCACGATCTCGCGGTCCGTGAGTTCGAGCCCCGCGTCGGGCTCTGGGCTGATGGCTCAGAGCCTGGAGCCTGCTTCCGATTCTGTGTCTCCCTCTCTCTCTGCCCCTCCCCCGTTCATGCTCTGTCTCTCTCTGTCCCAAAAATAAATAAACGTTGAAAAAAAAAATTTTAAAAAAAAAAATTTTTTTAAGGGGGGAAATTTGGACAGAGAGAGACACAGGGAGGGGAGACGATGTGAAGACACAGGAGAAGCCGAACGCCAACAAGCCAAGGGAAGAGATCTGGAATAGCTCCCCCTCACAGCCCTCAGAAGGAATCACCCTTGTTGAGCCCTTGATCTCAGACTTCTGGCCTCCAGAAATGTGAGACAAACCTTTCTGCTGGTTTGAGCCACCTAGTCCATGGTATTTGGTTTAGGCAGCCCTGGAAAACTAATACACCAGGGGCACCCGGGGGGGCTCAGTCAGTTAAGCGTCTGCCTTTGGCTCAGGTCATGATCTCAGTCCGTGAGTTCGGGCCCCGCATTGGGCTCTGTGCTGACAGCTTGGAGCCTAGAGCCTGCTTTGGATTCTGTGTCTCCTTCTCTGTCTGACCCTGCCCCGCTCCTGCTCTGTCTCTCAAAAAGGAAATTAATACACTGTTTGACCTGTGGCATGGTTATTTATTTTCTCTTTCCTCCCTATTAGAATCTAAGCCCATCTGGGCAGGGACATTTCATATTTTATTCACCACCCAAGTGCCTGGATCCGTGTCTGGTGTGAAACTGTTGTGCAAAAAATATTTGTGGAATAAATGAATGAATTTGTAGATTGCTCACTCTGTGACTGGCACGACACATACATTATATACAATCCTGAGGCTTTTTTCTTCCCGACACCAAATACCTGGGGTCTTTTCTACCACCGCTTCTCCGATCGTCCAACACCAACTGGGTGTCCAACGAATCAACTCAACTTGACAACATGTCCCTGGCGTTAGCATCAGCTCCCATGAGCTAAAGGGCTCAGTTCCTCAAGATGGCTCCCCAGTTCAGGCATCACTCACAAATCCCAAGCCCCCAGTCTTCTGACCAACCAAGAAATCAGAGCTTCTCAAGACCACCACCCGTCAGGTTTGGTAATCCTTTGGAATGACTCACAGAACTCAGGAAGGCACTTTACTTACTATTACCAGTTTGTTATACAGGATACAACTCTGGAACGGCCAAATGGGAGAGATGCAGGGGAGGGGAGGAGGACACAGAACTTCACGCCTTCTCTGGGTATCCCACCCTCCCGGCACCTCAACAGTGCTCAGCAATGTGGACACTCCCTAAATCCCATTGCTTAGGGCATTTCATGGAGATTCCATTCTGCAGCCATGATTGATTAGATCACTGGCCGTTGGTGATTAATTCAACCTCCAGCCCCCCCTCCCTCCCCAGAGGCGGGCGGAGAGGGACTGAAAGATCCAGGCTTCTGCTGTGGTCTTTCTGGTGACCAGCCCTCGTCTGCTGAGTCACCTCATTAGGATGAACACTGATCCTGTCACTTTTATCACTTTTATTCCAAGGCTACCAAGGAGCTCTGTGCCAGGGACTCTGGACAAAGACCAAATATTTTTCCCGTGATGCCACAAAGCCCCCCAAGCCTGCAAAGCAAGCAGGATTTTCCTTGTGCAAGGCCCCAGAACTCTCTGCGGCACACCGCAGCACATGGTCAGGTGGGAATTCAAAGCTGGGTTTGACTTCTTTCCTCAGGTTTTACACCAGGGACACAACAACTAGAAGCTGGTTCTTAAGCAGAGGGAGAAGAGTGACAGGTTCAAGACGCAAGTAGAGAGACCTTTGTTACCAGCCATGCACTAGGGCACAAGTGCGGTCACCATCCATATTACATATCCGAGACTCTTAGGTGGGATAAGGATGACTGTGTAGGCTTGATTAGTGCTCTGCTTTTCAGAGTTTTCACGCCTGAAATGCTGAGTTTACCAACAGCTGCTCCAGGTTATATTATACTAATGGGACGTGAAATGTATAGCACCAATTTTAATATATATTCATACAAATTAAGAGAGATCGTGTAAGAGAAGAAGGTATAACGCAGCCAGCCTCCTGGTTCTGCTAGAGAAGAACCTGGTTCATTTCTCTTTTTGTTAGGAAGCAGAAGCTGCCTGCCCAGGTCAGGACCTGTCCTGTGAATGGCTGGTGAATCAGTCAGAGGACCCAGGGCTCATCCCATGCCCAGCACCATCCTGTAGCTGTTTCTTCCCCAGTTGTGATTGGACTCTGCCAGTTGGCAAATAAGGAGCATTTTCCTCCACGAGCATCTCACCTGCTCAGAATGATGCTAGGAAGGAGCCTATTTGTAGCGCATTGTATGTCTAAGATATCTGCTCCTACCAAATTACTCCCATAAGCTCTAAATCATAGAGACCTGGGCTGTATTAAGCATCATCCTGGGGGATCTTGGAAAGGTGGGGATTTGCCTGGGTCCTTTGTCTCTCTACAGATTGAGAGGAAAACGGTATTAGTGAGGGTTTTCAAGAGAATCAGAACCAATATAGATATATAGACTTATTATAGAAACTGGCTTACATGACTACCGAGGCCAAGAAATCCCACAATCTGCTATCTGCAAGTTGGAGAATCGAGAAGACAATGGCGTAATTCAGTCTGAGTCTGAAGGCGTGACAAACAGAGGAGTGGATGGTGTAACTCCCGCTCCAAGTCCAAAGGCTGAGAACCAGGAGAGTCAATGTCAAAGGCCAAGAGAAGATAGACGTCCTAACTCAAGGAGAGAACAGATTCGACATTCTTCTGCCTTTTTGTTCTGCTCAGGACTGCTGTGGGTTAGATGATGCCCACCGGTGAGGGCAATCTTCTTTACTCAGTCTGCTGATTCAAATGCTAATCTCTCCTGGAGACACACCCAGAAATTGTTTCTCCAGCTATCTGGGCACCCTGTCCCTTAGCCCAGTCAGGCTGACACGTACAACCAACCATCACAAGAACACAGCCCTAAGCCTACAGTCCTGAGCGCCCTGAAGCCCCGACTCAGGTTCCTCCAGCATCGGGGATTTGAAGTCCTGATAAGTTTGGCCTCAGAGACCCCAGGGATGGAAGCACATCTCCTCTTGCCTCGGCATCCTCTCCTATTTGAGTGAATAGGGGACCCCACTCAGAACTGGCATGCATCCCCTTTTCCCTTGGTTACAGGTAACTTAGACACCCAGGACGGCTTTGAAAAGGAGACGTGTGACACGGTACGTAAGAGTAAGTTGGAATCATTATTATTGTGCCTGCCTTTGTTTTTGTGCAAGCAAAATGGGTCTGCAAGGTTGTGCAGGTAACTGCAACTTAGGTTTTCCCATTAGGAATCCACAAGGCCCCTGCATCCTTAGAATCAGGAAGGAGGCAGGGCCTGCTACCAAATCCTCACCCCCCACCCCTTCTCCCCTTCTTCTCCTTTCCCTGCTCAGTCACAGAGGTTCTAACTTCTTTTTTTTTTTTTTATGTTTATTTATTTTTGAGAGAGAGATAGCATCAAGTGGGGGAGGGGCAGGCACAGAATCGGAAGCAGGCTCCAGGCTCTGAGCAGTCAGCACAGAGCCTAATGCGGGGCTCGAACCCACGAGCCATGAGATCATGACCTGAGCTGAAGTCGGACACTTAACAGACTGAGCCACCCAGGTGCCCCTGGAGGTTATAACTTCCGTGTGAACCACGCCTTCTGACAGCTACTGATTCAAATGAGCATCTGTCACTGACTCAGGCCAAATGGCCAAATCCAAATTACTTAAGTTTGAAGAAGGTCTCAAAGTAGCCATCAAGCAAACACAAACCTGGAGACACACAGACCCAAGTGGCTTCAGGACTGGAACCTGTCACCACCAGCATTCTCATACACAGCTCTATCTTCCTGGGCAGGAGGGTCACAGACCCAGGTACTGGAGCCCCTGGAATGAGAATGCTGCCTTGTGAGGGGACCTGGCAGGCGACAGGTGCTTTGAGAGTGAGACAGTTAGGAGTTTAAGAATGCCAAGGCCCATGGAAGGGGGCAAGGTAAGGTTCAAGATCACCAGAGCACGATCGTAAGGCCTGGGAGCTAAAATCAGGGGGCCTCTAGGACAGGAAGGGCTGGGAAAACCCACAGACAACAAGAAACACGTGGCTTAAGTTCTCCTGGAGAAGTAAGTTCTCCTTAATCAGAGAATTGTAAAATAAAAGTTGAAATGCACAGTGCAGGTCCTATGCTGGTATCCTATGACATAGGTCATACGCTTATCTCAGTGAAGAATTTTGTCAATAATACTGAAAAATATGTTGCCTTACTTGTCAGGATGCTTTACATTTGCTATAGTTCAGGGGGAACTTGCTAAGAACTGGAAAAATATATTTACCTCCAGGAGGTCAGACACTTCCTGCCTTGAAACGGGTGAAGAATATCACCAGTGTTGGGTCGACAGATTTTTTTTGGTTTGCAATGTATATAAAATTCCATGTTCTTAATTCAGCTTTGTACTTCTTACCTCTATGGGGTAGGTACAATAAACTACCTGTAAGAAATAGAGGATGGGAATAATATTAGCTTCTATGGCAAGAAAGCTGGGTGCCCAGAAACTTATCCCACTGAGTGTGGGGTTCGGCAACATTGCTTATAAGGACGAGAAGGTGTAAAACTAGCCTGCTTTAGTTAGGTAACCTGGGCAAAATTAATTGTGTTCACTTTTTGTACATTATCCACATAATGATCTCAAAACTACAATTTGCTTTCCTAGAGGCCACAGCATCTTTTATAATTTCTGGGTTTTGTCCCTGACGTCACTAATTGAGTCACTGTGCATCTTTCATTCAAAACACGGTTTTGATTGTCAGCTCTGAGCCAGGCGTGTGCTGGAGAAGAGGTTACTGACCTAGGAGACCAGTCCAGGAAGTCAACAGTGGAAATCAGGAAGTGATCAGCACCTTGGTTACACTCAGTGTAGAGGAAAGAGGGGGCCTAATTCACATTTGTTTTGTGAAAGGGTACATCAGCTATAAATGGTCCCTAACCACATAATTGATGTCTTCCAAAATCCAGTGAGTAAGTCAATTTTGTCAAACACCATTCCTCTGAGGATCAAGTAAGGTGGCCATCAACAGTTAAGCAGAAAAGAAGACTGAGACCTTTGTCTAGAAATTCAATTCTATTCGATAAATATTTACCTTCCTTGTAACAGGTATTGTTTCCTGGCACTAAAACTTCCATAGTGAACAAAATAGGGAAAAATATTTGCCCTTCAAGAGGTATACTCTACCCAAGGAGACAAACAACAAATAAACTAAATATGTAAGATACATAGTATTTTTAGATAGTGCTCAGTTCTAAGGAGAAGAATAAAACAAAGAAGGAGGATAGCAAAGTAGGGTGTAAGTAGCAAAAATTTTAGATGGCGTGGCTGTGGAAACCAGTAGAAGAGATAAAATAAAATTTTAAAAAAGAAGTCAAACGTAAATTGGGCAGGAAAGGAAGAAAAAAGGAACAAAGAACAGTTGGGACAAATAGCAAGATTAACAGCAAGATGGTAGATTTCAACCCATTCATATCAATAATTATATTAAATATAAATGATCTAAACACTCCAATTAAAAGTAAAGATTATCAACTTGATAAAATAAGCAAAACCCAACTATATGGTGTCCATAAAAAATGCATTTTAAACATAGAGACACAAATAGATGAAACATTAAAAAATGGGAAGAAGTATGCCAAGCAAATAATAGTCATGAAATAACTGAAATGATTACATTAAAATTAGATATAGTAGATGTCAAGATCAGGGATATTAACTGAGATACAGAGAGAGATTTTATAAAGATAAAAGGACCAATTAAACATGATTAATTACAAAGCTTAAAACTATATGAAGTAAAAATAAGAGAACTGAAGAAGTAGACAAAGCTGCAATTATAGTTGTATATTTCAAAAATACTGGCATAAGAAGAAAGAGGAAAAAAAGAAAAATATATATGATACTGAATTTGTAGTTTAAGTTCTCACACATTATTTGTCAATTACACTTCAATTTAAAAGAAAAAAAGGTTGGGGCACCTGGGTGACTCAGTTGGTTAAGCATCCGACTTTGGCTTAGGTCATGATCTCGTGGTTTGTGAGTTTGAGCCCCACGTCGGGCTCTGTGCTGACAGCTCAGAGCCTGGAGCCTCCTTCGGATTCTGTGTCTCCCTCTCTCTTTCTCTGCCTCTCCCCTGCTCATATACTCTCTCTCTCTCTCTCTTTCTCTCTCAAAAATAAATAAACATTAAAAAAATTTTTTTAATAAATAAAGAAAAGAAAAGAAAAAAAATTCCTCACAAAAAAGTCACCAGGTCTGGATGGCTTCACTAGTAAATTAGACGAAATAAGAAACAAAATGCCAGTCTCTTCCAGAAACATGTAGGAGGAAACACTTCCCTACTCATTTTATGACAAAGATAAAATGAGAAAAGAAAACTATAGTACAATATCCCTCATAAGGTTAGATCCAAAAATCTGTAACAAAATAATACCAAATAGAATCCAAGAAATATATTTTTAAAAAATTACATCAGGACCAGTGGAGTTCATTCCAGGAACACAAGGTTGCTTTCCCCCTTATATTGATAATAAGACAAAGGTGTTCACTCACTGTTTCTATGCAGCATTCAGACCTCAGAAGATCCCTCTGGGAGCTCTGAAGCTAGGATGACCCTTCAGAGACGTCCAGAATTAACAGCTAATGGGTAGCTGGGTGGGGTGCCTGGGTGGTTCAGGCGGCTAAGAGTCTGACTCTTGATTTCAGCTCAGGTCATGATCTTCCAGTTGGTGAGATCCAACCCCACATTGGTCTCTGCACTGTTAGCACAGAGCCTGCTTGGAATTCTCTCTCCCTCCCTCTCTCTCTGACCCTCCCCCACTTGATCCCTCCCTCTCTCTCTCTCTCTCTCTCTCTCTCTTAAAATAAATAAATAAACTTTACAACATGGTAGCTGGGCTTTTCTATCCCCACATCTATCATTCATTGTGTCTAGAATGCCACAAGGCGAGGGGTATATGGTTTAGCCAGGCAGCTCCCTTCAGCTGAGCTCAATGCCTAGGTCGAGTGTCAGCTGAGATCCATTATCAACCAAACTCCTGACGGGTGGAGGTGAGCACTCGGTCATGAAGGGGGGATCCGGGCGGCATCCCTATGGGAAGCATTTACTAAAGCTAAGCGTATGTGTGCCCTAGAACCCAGCATTTCCTCTCCTCATGCACCAAAAGACACGTATCAGAATGTTCACAGCAGCATTATTCATAATTGCCCAAAAATGGAAATTACCTAGATATTTTTAACAGTCAAATGGATTCGTGAATATAATGCATGCATAGGATGAAACGTTAAATAGCAATGCAAAATAAACAATCACTGCTATAGTCGATATTATAAATTAATCTCACAAATATAGCATTGACTGAAAAAAAAAAAAAAACAAACCAGAAACCAAAGTATGTGTACTAGAAGAGTTCATTTATTTGAAGTTGAAAACAGGACAAAATTACTCAGAAGCCTACATATGCTCACTTCTGGAGCGTGGCAGATCTTGGAAAAGTCAGAAGCGGGAGGTAGTTTTATTCTAATTCCTCATCTGGGTTGTTATTACATGGGTGTTTTCACTTTGTAAAAAAAATAATAATAATTGGGCTCTACACTTACGATCTGTGCATTTTGTGTACATATTATATAATTCTACTTAAAGTATTTACTAAAAAACAGTAAGTCACAGGCTGGGACTTTTGCAAACGTATAACTGAAAAAAAACAAAAGGATTCATATCTGTAATATATAAAGAACTCTTGAGAACTGGTAGGAAACAAACCCAATGGGAAAATACAAGGCAAAAGATACGAACAGCCCATTCACAAGACAGCGAGATACAAGGCCAAGAAACCTATAAAAAGACACCCAATATAAATACTAATTAGGGAAACACAGATGGAAACACGGTGAAATATCTCATAACTATCCACTTTGAAAATATTTCAAAGTCTACCAGGTCCACTATCGTCGCAGATGTAGAGCAATAAGACCGCTCCCACCCCTGGGTCATTTGGTGAAGAGTAATTTGGCGCAATCTCTCTGGAAAGAAAACACCTGCTCCTCGATCTACTTCTGGGAAAGTAATAAACTCTTGCAGAAGTTCCATAGGGAAAATGGCACAAGAAGGTTATTGCGTTATTTGTTTGATAATAGAAAAAAAACCCATCCAGTATGACATTAATAAATTTTGAAAACATGCCAAAAAAACATGGATTCCCACATGGGATGCTAATAGAATTTTTTTGTTCATTTTTTTTATTTAAAAATAATTTTTTTATGTTTTAGTTTTGAGAGAGAGAAAGGGTGAGTGGGGGGAGGGGCAGAGAGAGATGGAGGCACAGAATCCCAAGCGGGCTGCGGGCTGTCAGCACAGAGCCCGACGCGGGGCTCGAACTCACGCACCGCGAGATCATGACCGGAGCCGAAGTCAGATCCTTACCCGGCTGAGCCACCCAGGCGCCCCATCCGTAGGATCGTTAAATGCGGTTAAAAACAAACATCACGTTCAAGACGGCGGTTACCTCTGGGTGGGGGACTGGGACGAGGAAAGGATCCTAGAAGGGTATACTGGGAGCTATGCCAGCGTGTGCGCCGTGTTGCTTCTTGAAGAAATAGGATGCACGTGTGACAAAATGTTAGCGCTCAACAGAGCTGGCTGGTAAATGTGTTGAGTGTGTTATGAACTTTCCTGAATATTTGAAATACTGCACATTTTAAGAAAACCGTTCACCAATATGCCTCTTACTCCGGTGACTCTCTCTCATGCAGATCCTCTCTCCCCAGCCACCCATCATCACAGCACGTGCAGTGTCTCACGTCCTGTGTCTCCCCCCACCATGTCTCACGTCCTGTGCTTCACATGGCCTGGGTCACTGTCAACAGGGAGGAAAGAATGAACAGATAACAGACCTTCAGGCTTCTGCCCAGCAGAAGATCATATGAGTTGCCGTCTCTTTTTGAAATGGGCTATCTCCCGCTGACCACTAGGTGGGACAGCAGCTTGCCAGTTGCTGGATGAATAGAACGCATATAGAATTCTCGAAACAGCCTCTGTTTCTGCAGAGAAGACCATACTCGGAAAGCAGTTAGCAGAACAGCTTAGGGAGGTGCTTCCTGAGTTGGGAAGCAGCACCTCTTCGAATTCCTGCCGATGATATTTATTTTGGGGTGCAGTAAGTAATACGCTCCTACTCTACACAAATGCCAACTGATATTCAACTAACTGGAATTTTCTCTGGTCCAGAATCGTTCTTTTCTGGCTAACTATGGTTGGGACAAGGAAGAGAAAAAATGGAAAACGGCACTTATTTGGTTTATGCGCCAGGAAGCAAATTAGAGCTTTATCTCATAATAACCCTCACGCCCACCCTTCAAAAAGGGACATCATTTCACTGTTACAAAGAAGGAAGCAAAGGCTCAGAGATGTTAGGTGCCTTACCAGCATCCCAAAAGGGAACAGCAGACTAAAGGTTTGAACCCACTTCTCTCCACCAACATAGCCCCCTTACTTTCTACCAAGCTCCCTCTCCAGAAAGCCCTTGGAGAGAAACTCTGAGAGGGGGTGGGGAGGGGAATGCAGAGAATATATTTAATATTATTTAAACACTTCTAGGGGCACCTGGGTGGCTCAGTTGGTTAAGCGTCTGACTTCAGCTCAGGTCATGATCTCACGGCTCGCGAGTTCGAGCCCCGCGTCGGGCTCTGTGCTGACAGCTCAGAGCCTGGAGCCTGCTTCGGATTCTGAGTCCCCCCCGCCCTCTCTACCCCTCCCTGTCTCATGCTCTGTCTCTCTCTGTCTCAAAACTAAATGAACATTTTTTAAAAAAATTTAAACACTTCTAGGCATAGCTATAATAAGAACAGGTAGTAAGAAAATCTAAAAGGTCAAATAAAATAAAAATTATTATAACTTATTCTTTCCACAAAATGGTTTTTAAAGAAGTGAAATGTCTACAGAACTCTTCTTAGATATCAAAACTGAAAACAGAGCCCTGGTATAATCTTTCAACACAGGGCTTGGTGAACCAGAAACAGACTTCCACAAGCATGTCAGATTCTCCCAAGCACTGGGTGTGTGTGTGTATGTGTGTGTGTGTGTGTGTGTGTGTGTGTGTGAAAGAGAGAGAGAGAGGAGAGAAAATTAGTTTGCTAAGGTGGCCATAACAAAATACCCCAGACTGGATGGTTTAAACAAAAGACACTTATTTTCTCACAGATCTGAAGGTTGGGAGTCGGAGATCAAGGGGTCAGCATGGTTGGAGTTTCTCCTGAGGCCTCTCCTTGCTTCTCTCATAGGCCATCTCCCTGTGTCTTCACGAAGTCTTTCCTCTGCATGTGTCTGTGTCCTAATCTTCTCTTCTTCTAATAAGGATACAGTCAGACAGGACTAGGACCCACCCATCTTACCTCACTTTAACTTAATTACCCATTTAGACAGTCTGCCTCCAAACATAGTCACTTTCTGCAGTACTGGGGGTCAGAACTTCGACACAATATGGGGAAAACACAATTCAGCTCATAACAGACAAATCGTAAGATGTGAAGGACCCAGATCAGGGCTTTTTGGGGAGGAGGGTCCATCCAAACAGTCATAGATGGTGACGTGGCCTTGTCTAGCCACCAAACTAGGAGACAGCCATCCTCTCTAGAATTATCCCAAATGACTGGCATCAGAAGGGCATCATCACTAAACTCCTTTTTTGTTCTCTTAATCCTTTAAAGATAATTATAACGATACAGGCGCCTGGGTATCAGTCAGTTAAGCATGGACGTCGGCTCAGGTCATGATCTCACCGTTTGTGAGGTCTAGCCCCACATCAGGCTCTGTGCTGACAGGTCAGAGCCTTGACCCTGCTTCGGATTCTGTGTCCTCCTCTCTCTCTCCCCCTCCCCCACTCGCTTGCTCTCTCTCGCTCTCTCTCTCTCTCAAAAACAAATAAACATATTTTAAAATTTTAAGGTGATTGTGACAAGGATCCTCTCTAGGCTCTCTAGAGAGATTCTAGAGCATTATACGTTCATGTCCCCAAGTTCCCACATAAAAAAAGAGACCAGGCAACGTGTATATTACAATCAAAGATGTGGAACTCCTACAGCAAAACAGGTGACAAGGTATCCCAGTGAATCTTACAAAATGAGCACCTAGGGTAAGCCATCGACGGCCAAACAACCTGTATGAGTTGAGGATCTGAGTGGGAGGGAAAGGAGGGATTCCAACAGTCCAGACAACAGGAAAACCACACCGATGGCCCATATTCACTGAAAACACAGAGGTCTAATCTGAGAATAGTAGGATCCAGTTCACGGGTGAGGACAAGGGGACCATGATACGCTATTCTGACCATGATGGACCAGACTATAAGCCCTCAAATATAGCATACTGAACCTTCCTGTCAAGACAAACGCCACAGTGGGAAGAATAGGAACGAATAGGCACAGAGAAAAGATCCAGCACAGAAAAAAGAGGGGGGAGGGATCAGAACGTCAGATCTCAGGAAACACAAGGCAATATTTTTTTCTTCACTTTGCAAAATCAGCGGAGGAGGGAGTACTGGAGTCATGAAGCTAGAAGACCTATCCTGACCTATCCTTCACTCTTATACACAAGCACACATTTCACTTAGAAAGAAAGAAAGGAAGAGAGAGAGAGAGAGAGAGAGAGAGAGAGAGAGAGAAAGGAAGGATGGAAGGAAGGAAGGAAGGAAGGAAGGAAGGAAGGAAGGAAGAAAAGAAAAGAAAAGAAAAGAAAAGAAAAGAAAAGAAAAGAAAAGAAAAGAAAGAAGGAAGGAAGGAAGGAAGGAAGGAAGGAAGAAAGAAAGAAAGAAAGAAAGAGAAGGAAGGAAGGAAGGAAGGGGGGAGGGAGAAAGGAAGGAAGGAAGGGGCAAATTTTTCAGAAATAAAAACTAAATTAGAAAGGACATCAGAACCAATACACAAAACAAATAATGGCTTAAAAGAAACAATGTGTAAAAGAGGGAATTTTAGAAAATCAAAAAGAAACGAAGAGGTTCCACTGCTGGTCAGGATGTAAGAGATCACAAAAGACACCACTGAGCAATGAGGAAGCACTCGATAAGCTTTCAGATTGTTTTTCTTTAAAGTCACTGAAGATCCGCAGATTCAAAGTTTAAGTAAAGTAAAAATTAGAGAGAGATTAGCTCGTCTTAGTGAGTGCGACCCAGTGGTCCCTTGCATTCCTGGGGCAAGTTGTTAAGCACGGGAGCAGGGGTGGGCAGAAAAGCAATTGTCAGGGATAAGGGGAAGCTAACTGAGAATTTAACAGCCGATGTGTAGACTTGAATCTGGAGGAACCCAAACACGGGTTGGACAACCCTGAGTGCCGACAACTCTCTCTCACAGAAATTTACTGAGTGAATGGTGGCCAGGAAGTCAAAGGATGACACAGGAAAGAAGAGAGCAATTTTGTGGTGTCATGGTGCTTACTTCTCACAGGTGCCGGAGGGAGGGGGATCCCATTCTCAAGACATTTCAAATTGAAGGTGAGCTAAATTAACTAGAGTGGCAGCCAGGAGTCTTAAATCAGCTCAACTGAATTAGTCCTAATCCAGCTCAAAGATTAGACTGTAAAGATCACATCCTGCCCCAAGATACCCAACTCACAAAAGGACAAGCACTTTCCAGAAACAATTATTACTACTTTCAGTCTCCACTACTCTATTATATGCAAACAGCAGCACTTAATTAAAAAACAAACAATAACAACAACGACGACAACAACAAATTACGAGACGTGTGAATAAGCCAGAAAATACGACCCACGATTAAAAGGGAAAAAATAGTCAGTGGAAACAGGCCCATAGATAACCCAGAATTGGCATGAGCAAATAAAGACTTTAAATTTATTAAGGTATAAGTGTGAACATTTTTAGTGGAAATATAGGCAAAATGGGGGAAAATATAAAGAATTTCAGCAAAGAAGTGAAAACCCCAAAAAAAGACCCAAATGGAAATTGTAGAACTAAAAAATACAGTACCAAAGTAAAGAATTTGATAAGTGGTCTTAATAGCAGACTAAACAAAGTGTCTAGTGAGCTTAAAAACATGTCAGTAGAAATTCTCTAAATTGAAACATAGAAAAAAGTACGAAAAAAGTGAGAGAAATGTGAGACAATATGGAACAATCCAACATACATGTAATTGGAGTCTCAGAGGAGAGGGGGTGGTGGGAGGAAGAGAGAGAGAAAAAAAATGAATCAAAATAACTATTTGGAAAGATATTAGCTGATATTTGTTTCCAAAACTGATGAATGACACCAATACATGGACCCAAGATTTAGACCACCATGGGGCACCTGGGGGGCTCAGTGAGTTAAGCCTTCGACTTCAGCTCAGGTCATGATCTCAGGGTTCATGGGTTTGAGCCTCACGTCAGGCTCTGTGCTGATGGCTCGGAGCCTGGGGCCTGTTTCAGATTCTGTGCCTCCCCCTCTCTGCCCCTCCCCTGCTCATGTTCTGTCTCTCTTTCTCTCTCTCTCTGTTTCAAGAATAAACATTAAAGGGGCGCCTGGGTGGCGCAGTCGGTTAAGCGTCCAACTTCAGCCAGGTCACGATCTTGCGGTCTGTGAGTTCGAGCCCCGCGTCGGGCTCTGGGCTGATGGCTCAGAGCCTGGAGCCTGTTTCTGATTCTGTGTCTCCCTCTCTCTCTGCCCCTCCCCCGTTCATGCTCTGTCTCTCTCTGTCCCAAAAATAAATAAACGTTGAAAAAAAAATTAAAAAAAAAAAAAAGAATAAACATTAAAAAAAAAATTTTTTTTAAAGAATTTGACCATGGTCTCTGTCCATTTCCACTTGTCCTGTGTCATACTTCCTCTCATGACTGGTAGAATGGGAGGAGCTACAGCAATTTTGGGTATCTCACTAAGGGGGTTGGGTTTACTATTAGTTTGGGTTTAATAATATAAATGTATGTGGTTCGCAATCACTTCCATGTCAAATTAAGTTATTACCAGCTAGTGTAGTGCATAAACGATTTCTAGGAATACTCCTGCCCACTGTAACAACTCACCTGGCTTGGTGACACATATATCACAATATATTTGCCTTGCATGCCTCATCTATATAGTCTTATAGGAGAAAAATCCACCTGAACAAGACCTAAAGTGGTTAACCAGCATGATATTTTGCAAGAGTTATGTGTTTTCAGGGAGACTGGGTGGCTCAGTTTGTTAAGTATCCAGCTCTTGGTTTCAGCTCAGTTCATGGTCTCACGGTTCGTGGGTTTGAGCCCCACCTCAGGCCCTGGGCTGACAGTGCAGGGCCTGCGTGAAATTCTCTCCCTTTCTCTCTGCCCCTCCTCCATTTGCACACTCTGTTCTCTCTGTCTCTAGATAAATAAATAAACTTTTAAAAAAGAAATAGGTATGTGTTTTCTTTACAGGTTCATTGATGGAGTATGTTTAACCACACGTATAAGCTGGCTTTTCTCTGAAGAGTCTAATTATAGAGAGATGCCATTACAAATCTGTCCAAGCCTTGCAACTTGGATATAATAATATTATAAGTGCTCTAGTCTATGTTTTTAAAGATTGAAGAGAGAAACCCAAACACAACAGGAATGCAAAAAAATTATTCAAAAAATTAATGAAGCTTAAATACGCCATTTAACTGCAATTTGAATGGATGTCTTGGAATGTTTCAATAAAACAAGTGAGAAATTATAGATCTCCCTTATATGTACAAAAAGTGTCTTTTTTGACACTTTAAAAATTTTTAAAGCACTGAGAGAAAAATACACATAAAAATTACTAGTGGGGGACCTGGGTGGCTCCGTCGGTTGAACATCCAACTCTTGATTTTGGTTCAGATCGTGATCTCATGGTTCATGGGTTCAAGCCCCGCATCAGGCTCCATGCTGACAGTGCAGAGCCTGCTTGAAATTACCTCTCCCTCTCTTTCTGCCCCTCTTCCACTCTCACTCTCTCTCTCTCCCGAAATAAATAAATAAACTGTTTTTTTAATTACTAGGATACTTTAAAGCTATAAAGATGAAAATGCACAACAGAAATTACTCCAATATTGAATAGAGAATTTTACTAACAAAAAAAGTTTCGATTATACAAAAAAACAGTAAACCATTAAGACAAAGAAATAGATTCGTAATAGAAATAGTACATTCTTGAATAATTTGATATCCAATCAATAATGAGAAGTGAATCAGAGGAACACATTGCAACCAGACTTCAATTTCTTGCTTATGGGACACTGATGCTGATAAAGATCATCTAAAAGCCCTAACATGGCACCATAACTGGGACATTGATGACCATCTGGTCAGTGAGAGATGTCAATTCAAAGAATATTTATGAATGGTCACTCACAAGAAAACTTGAAATGCCTTGAAATCGTAAAGCTCATGTGTGAAAGCAACTCACTAAATATTGTCCCATTTTCACAACAATCCTGAAACTTTACCTGACATTGCCAATAATGAGTTGTAAGGCTAAAGCCAATCGATCTCTCTTTTCTCAACTGTCAATAATAAACACATGCCGGTCACAGATTCTAGGAAAGACTGAATTACCAATCTATTCTCTCTGTTTAAATGTATTTTTTTAAAAAGGTTTATAATGTTTATTTATTTTTGAGAGAGAGAGAGACAGAGTGCGAGCGGGGGAGGGAAAGAGAGACAGAGGGAGACACAGAATCCGAAGCAGGCTCCAGGCTCTGAGCTGTCAGCACGGAGCCCGACACGGGGCTCAAACTCGGGAACGGCGAGATCATGACCTGAGCTGAAGTCAGACGCTTAACCAACTGAGCCACCCACGTGTCCCTGTTTAAATGTATTTTAAAATTGTTGCCATATGAGGAGGAGAGCAAAGAAAATGCAGTCCAAAAAAATATATAAAGAGGGAAAGATAGATAGGGTGCCTGGGTGGCTCAGTTGGTTGAGCTGAAGTCAGAGGCTCATGAATCATGAGGTCAAGATCTCACGGTCGGTGAGTTCGTGCCCCATGGGACTCCATGCTGACAGCTCAGAGCCTGGAGCCTGCTTCGGATTCTGTGTCCCTCTCTTTGCCCCTTCCCCGCCCGAGCTCTGTCTCTCTGTCTCTCTCTCTCAAGATAAATAAACATTAAAAAAAGAGAGAGAAAAAGTGGTGGTTGAGGCAGTTAATTAATAAAATATTTGGTTACTTTTCTGGACTTTTTACTGTGTGTGTTATTAAATTTATGATTGATAGCAATTTTTTTCTCTCTTACATAAATGTGTACTGTCATACCAAACCCTACATTCATAATTTAATACTATTTGTTTTTAAAGCTGGTCCCCCAACTACTACAAGCTTCGGGACTCACAAACCTAGACCCACCCACGCGGAGGGCTGGCCCAGTCTCTGTGGGACCGGCCACACTCCCAGTGACGGTCGGGGGAGGGGATGTGAGGACACCCCCTCCAGGTTGTTTCAAATATATCGCCACTGTCTCTTATTTTTGTTTGCCAGTTTTCTTTTTATGATTTGTCTTTTTCCCCCAAAAACAGAGGTTCAGAAGGGGAGAATTTTCAATGATCTCAAGATCGTTGATCTCGTTTCACTGTTTTATAATTAAAGCCAGAGGACGGGACTTTGGGCAAAACCACGCCCAATGATCAGAAAGATTGTCAAATACAAAGAGAGTGAGACCATGGGATGAAAACTACCAGGAGTTGGGGGGTGCCTGGGTGGCTCAGTCAGTTAAGCATCCAATTCTTGATTTCAGCTCAGGTCACGATCTCATGGTTCGTGAGGTCGAGCTCTACATTGGGCTCCAGGCTAACAGAGCGGAGCCTGCTTATGATTCCCTCTCTCCCTCTCTCTCTGCCCCTCTCCAGCCGTCGCTCTCTTTCTCAGTCTCTCTCAAAATAAATAAATAAACATTAAAAAAAAAAAAAACCCTACCAGGAGTGGTTTAAAACAATAGGGAAAATGTGAGTTGTTCTCTGTAGCAGTCGGAGGGCACCATGGGGGCCACAGGGATGCCCACCCCTTTGAAGAACTCCAGCGTGGCCACTCTCTCGTGAGGTTACTCCTGGGACCATTTACCTTGGATAGTTTCCACGATGGATAGTTTTCAAAACCATCTGTCTTGACAGCTGGGCCCACACCTCAGAAGTTCTCCTGAAGAGGTCAGGAGATGCTGGTGTAATCCAAGTAGACAACGAATAGAGAGGAAACCTGTGTTGGCAGCAAAATACACAGACAGTGCGTTGTGTTCTGGAACAACAGGTAACGAAAGTCCACGGAGTGCTCACTCTGTGCCAGACAATTCGCTGGGCGTCTTCCCGACATGCTACCAGAGTTAGTCTCTGCCCAAACCTCTGAGGTAGACGTGACCGTCAGCCCACACGTGAGGAAACGGACCCTGAGAGGGACAGGCTGGAAGGTCAACAGCGGGGACTGGACCGTCCCCCACCACATTCCAGCTGCCCCCAATTCCAACCCTTCCTCCAGCCCAAGTGTTGGGTGAAGGCTGGGGTCTCTGCAAAACGGTGCCACATTCTTCCAGGCTGAGTAACGGACTTTCTCAGGAGCTCGTTTAAGCAGCTCCAGGACCCAAAGCCCAAAAGGAGGTGCGTCGTAAGTGGAAAAGTTACTTCCCTGGAGCGAGAAGACAAGGAGTCTAGGCTTCTAGAATGTGCCCCTTGCCAGCTGGGACCTGAATTTCACTCCCTCGGTGTCCCTCTTCCCACGAGCAAACCAGAATGATGTCAGCCTACATGTATACAGACCGAAGAATGAGGCAGGCATTGATTGGGGCGCCTGGGTGGCTCAGGCAGCCAACTTCGGTTCAGGTCATGATCTCGTGGTCTACGAGTTCGAGCCCCGCGTCGGGCTCTGTGCTGACAGCTCGGAGCCTGGAGCCTGCTTCGGATTCTGTGTCTCTTTCTCTCTCTTTCCCTCCCCTGCTCACATCCTGTCTCTCTCTCTTTCTCAAAAATAAATAAAAAACATTAAAAAAATAAAAAATAAAATAAAAAGAATGAGGCAGGCACCACTCCCACCTCTCACAACCCTACCATCATCCAACTTCACAGATGGGGAAACTGAGGCATAGAGAGGTTAAGGAACTTGCCCATGGCCGGGAATTGAGCCTGGAAGCCAGACCTCAGGTCTTCACTCCCAGCCACTGTGCGTGCATGTGCCTTATACGAGCGCGAGAACCGAGGAGGGTGGTCTCTATCACGGCTTCTCAGCATGGTCCCTGGGCCAGCAGCACGTGGGAACTTGGTAGGCATGCAAATTCTCAGGCCCCACCAGAGACCACTGGGTCAGCAACTCGGAGGTTTGGGATGGGACCCCGCACTCTGCCTTTAACAAAACCTCCGGGTAATTCCGAAGCTTGCTCAAGTTTGAGGACCTCTGCTCTAAGTGACCTCTAAGGCTCTCGGAAAGCTGAGCTGAGGAGGGAAGGGGCAGAAGGCAGAGAAGTGCCAGGTAAAGCAGGTCAACCAAGGGACAAACAGAGATGACGTAAACACAGTTCACGGAAGCACAGGCGTCGATCATGACAAGGCCATTCTGCTCCAAGAAAGGCAGCGAGGGCGTCCCATGGCCAAGCAGGTGTCTGAGAGGCTGGCCGGAGGCGGAAGTGAGCGGGACGGGACAGCCAAGCACGCACGGATGAGGCCTCCAGTGAAACCTGGCTGATCTCACCACCCCAACCTCTCTCGGTGCTGCTGTCACTGCCCCTGACACTTTGAGCCCCAGGACGAAGGCTGTGACAGTGACAGCATCCCAGAGTGGGAAGCATCCTGGGGACCATTTCACCCAGCAGGACCACTTCTAAAGCAGAGGGTAACAGCTGTGCCACCACCACCCAGAAGGGCCATGTGGAAAGACAGAACAAAAGCCACATGTTCGCTAAGAGAAATAAGCCAGGCTGGCCAGAGAAGCACCCCAGGAGGGGCTCCAGCTCCTGGGAATTCCCGAGCGGGTGGCAGGACCCACAAGTGAGGGAGATTGACGTTCTGTGCAGGGAACTTTGACAATGGGAGCCAGAACAGGGCCCAGAGGATAAATCCTCCCTCCTTCCCTCCTGAAGGACGGTTCTGAGTCCACAATGGACCGGCCACCCACTTGGCCTCTTTGGCCGGGTTTGTGAAGACAAACCACCTTGACTGCTTGTTTTCCCTCCCTGCTCAGTCCCTTTATCCCTCCCTCCTGCTTCTCTGGGATTTTCACTCATACACCCTCTCCCCCCCAAAAAGTGTTAATTCACCGTATCTGTTCTTCCACTTTTAAAAGGTGTATCAAGAAAACTGAGCTGGGGAGTCTAGATATAAAGTGCAGCCAAATCTCCAATCATTAGTCGTGGAAAGCGTGATGATCATAAAATCGGAAAACAGTCCCTAGTTTCCGCTGAAATTGGAAAAGGAAGTGCCTGCATGTGACACGGGCTCAGGGCTAAAGGCCAGGGTCACGGCGAGGCAGGAATGAGCACAGAGCGGCCGCGGCCAGGGAGGATCTGATGGCATGTGGGTGGGCTGGATTAAGGACCGCAGCTGGGGAATGGTGAGCAGAATTGCGCAAATCAGGATGTAAGCAACGCAAAAGTGAGTTTCGGGCACAGGCTGAAATTGGGTTCTGCTGCAAACGCCAGAAAACTGCCAAGAGCAACTTTTTCACAACTCTGGAAATTAACCAAAGACCTGCAGCGATTCCAGGGGATTTATTCCCAAAAAAATGACTGAATCTCGGTAAGAAATGGGAGCTCTGTAGCATTTTCACTTGGTCCCTAGTGGAGGCCGTGGGGGCGTGGAGCTCCCCTCAAAGCCCCATTCCCAGACACTGTCCCGTCTGGAAGTTCCCTAGAAATCCCAGTGGCCCACGTGACCAAGAACAGAGACCACGTGCGTAAACACACACACAGCGGCTGCTGCCACCAGAGCCCGGGGGGTGTGATTTCCAGAGTCACCACGACATACCATTCGGTGTGTCCAGTTTTCAGAAAAAAAAAAAAAAAATTACTAGACATGTAAAGACACAGGAAACATGGCCCACGGGGGGGAGAAAAATCAACAACAGTCAGAAACTGCCCCCGAGGAGGCCCAGATGTTGAACTTTCCAAATCAAGATGTTAGCTCAGCTATGATAAATACATTCAAAGAGCTGAAGGAGGCAGAGAAGACAGACCCGGGGAAGAGAGGAAGGTGTGAGTGTTACAGGAGGTGGGGGAGACCCCAGTCCTCGTGTCATGGAGTCAAAGCATGAATCTCGCCGACAGCAGAGAGTGAGCAGAGCCCCGGAGCCTGTGGAGCGAAAGTACAAAGCTCTCAAGAGTGAGAGGGGTCCCGACTGGGTAGCCATCGAGGAGGTTTGTCCCTGACCTTTTATTGGGACCGTATCAGAAAGTCTGTGAGACTCCACACATGACCCGTAGCCCAGGCAGGTCTGGAATACCTTTGTCCTTTTTTTTTCCCCACCCCCCCTCCCCCCACCCCATCGCTTCTTCACCCTCCCACCGCAGCACCTGCCTCCCCCTTATCTCTCCCTGCCTAATGTTAATCCCTTCCCTACTCACGAGCACCATGTCACGCCAAATAGTTAATACTGATAAAGAAACGGGTCGGCCACCTGGGTCGGCTCGGTCGGTTAAGCGTCCGACTTCGGCTCAGGTCACGATCTCGTGGTTCACGAGTTCAAGCCCCGCATCGGGCCCTGTGCTGACAGCTCAGAGCCTGGGGCCTGCTGCGGATTCTGTGTCTCCCTCTCTCTCTGGCCCTCCCCGGCTTGCACTCTGTGTCTCTCTCAAAAAAAAAAAAAAAAAAGAAATGGGGATTAACATATATCTATATATATATCTATATATATATCAATTGATTACATATACTGAAAAGTACAATATCTACCATGAAAAATGGATTCGTGGGGGGACACCTGGGTGGCTCAATCAGTTAACCATCCTCCCCAGTGCATGCTATAAACAAAATAAAGAAGTAAGTAAGTAAATAGACTTTTAACAAAATGCATTAGTGAGGCTCAGGTTTGAAGACAGGTCAGTTGAGATTACACAGGCTGAGGAAGAGAAGATTCTCAGTCAACTCAGACACTATGACAGAAGACCACGAACCAGGTGGCTCAAACAACAGACCGTGATTTGTCACAGCTCTGAAGGCTGAAAGTCCCCGATCAGAGAGCCTGCATGGTCGGATTTTTGGTGAGAGCTCTCTTCCTAGTTTACAGATAGCCGTTTTCTTGCTGTGTCCTCAAGGGGCAGAGACAGCTCTGGTCCCTTTATCCCCTTATAAGGCCACCAATCTCATCATGGGGCTCCACTCCCATGGGCTCATCTAAACCCAGTTACCTCCCAAAGGCCCCATCTCCAAACACCATCACACTGATGAGCAGGGCTTCAAGATATGAATTAGGGGGACCGAGGAAGATGTAAACATTCAGTTCACAGAAGCAAGAAAAGAGAATTTTTTTTTTTTTTAATGAACAGAGCCTCAGAGACCTGTGGGACACCATCAAGTGTACTAACATACACGTAATGGAAATCCCTGAAGGCGTCCTATGCCACAGGACATTTGCACCTACGACTCCTCTGCCTGAGTTGCTCTCCCTTACACAGCATCAGCATGGGCTCCCTCACTCCCGTCTTCCAAGTCTCTGCTCAGCTATCACCTCAACACTGAGGCCTTTCCTGAGCTCCTCATAGGAAACAGCCACTCCGTACCCCTCCTCGCCGCCCACAGGCACCTCGGGTCCTCCTACCCTACCTTATTTTTCTCCGTGGCCGTCACGCATGTGCTATTCTCTGTATCCACTTGTTTATTGGATTGTGGTCTTCTCCCTCCACTGGAGGTCGGCTCCAGGAAGGCTGAGAGTTTGCTGTTTGGTTCCCTGCGAGACTGCCAGCTCCCGGCACGGCCCTGCACGCCAACGGATGTGCACCAAGTCTTTTCCGAAAGAATGAACTCTGTCAGCCCTAAAAACGTCTATCTGCTTTGATCCGGCAAACTCACTCCCGGGAATTTAAGGAAAAACTTCAAGAGAAACATCACATGAATGCAAATGTTCATTGCCACCAAACTGTGTTTGTTAGGTCTCATTTTACCAACCGCATAGGGAAGGCTAATTATAAGAAACCAGCATATGGAGCCAGGTTTTTAGGAAAGGTTCCTCGGAAGAGAGAGTTCTGAACAGACTCTTGAAGAGGCAGATTTGGTTGAGCAGAAGAAAGACCCCGGAGGAGCAATGTGTCTGACAAAGGAACGAAACCCCGGAAAGATACCTGTCATCTGCATCATTGTCCCCCTACCCCGGGGGGGGGGGTTGGGGGGGTGGAGTTTCAGGACCAGAGAGAAGTTAGTGGGTGAGGGGGCCGGCAGGTCACAGATCGCACCTGAAATTCAGTGTGAACCTGACCGAGCTCTCCTCTCAACACATATTGGAGAATACCAAGATGCTATAAATGGAAGGTTTGCACCTTACGACAACTGTTTTAAAATACCTGCAAATGTGTAAAATATCTGTGACTTCCTCCCCCACATCAGGAAAGTCACTCTGCACTTGCTGGGGGATCTTGTCAAACACAACGCCCACCGGGGCTTCTGACACAGAAGCTGGTGGATACGCAGGGGCGGGGCTTCTGCCCCTGCCACACACCCCCGCACCTACTAAGGGTCCCTTATCAGATCATTTGGGGGCGTGTTTGCGACTGTCGGAAAAGATTTTCGAGTAATCTCAACAGAAAGAACGAAAGTCATTCCTCTAGATGAGGAAAGCCTTTGACGGGCAAACTGTTCAGACGAAAATATTTGAGGACACATTAACAACAACAAAATTCTCAGGCCGTGGGCTAAATCGATCAAAAGGCACTTCCAGGGGAATCTGTCTTCAGGGGTGAGTAAATTACTTGGGCACACGTAAATCTGAGCAGTCACGTGAATTTATGAGCACCTACACATTTCCTCAGTGCGTCTTTATGGGGACCTATGTCAAATCGGGTCACAGGCTTCGTGGTCCGGCAGAGCCCATGAGAGCAGTTTCTGTGTTCAGCAAGTCTAGAGACATACAAGGTGTACAGGTCCCAAATCCCTCACCTGAAACTCTTGGGTGCTTTGTAATTCAGAATGTTTCAGATTTCAAGAAGATGGTGGTACAGAACTTTTTTTTAATTCAAGTTAGTTAACATACAATGTAGTCTTGGCTTCAGGAGTAGAACCCCACGATTCATCACTTACATAGGACACCTGGTGCTCGTCCCAACAGGTGCCCCCCTTGATGCCCATCCCCCATTTAGCCCATCCCCCACGCACCTCCCCTCCAGCAGCCCTCAGTTTGTTCTCGGTATCGAAGAGTCTCTTATGGTCTGCCTCCCTCTCTCTTTTTATCTCATCTTTCCTTCCCTTCCCCTAGGTTCATCTGTTGTGTTTCTCAAATTCCACATTTAAGTGAAATCATATGATACTTGTCTTTCTCTGACTTATTTCACTTAGGGCTACACTCTAGTTCCATCCATGTTGTTGCAAATGGCAAGATTTCGTTCTTTTTCACTTACACGTAAGTGGTGCAGACTGTATATTTATGGCGGTCCAGGAAAGTCCGCCCCAGCACCATGTAATCAAATACATCAGCATTTCCATAGCGAGACATAAATATTCCCACTAAGTGAGATGTACGTAGCCTGAGTGCGGGTCATGAAGTGCTACCAAACGAGCTTGCTGCAATGTTATGGAACTCTTCCTTTAAAATCCAGAATTTTTTTTTTTTTTTTCAAAAAAGAAAAAATCCAGAGCTTTCTGGACTTTAGGATTGTGGGTAAGCGGTGGTGGGTTGAGGAAATGAGCTGTTTCCAGAAAGGCCTGGAACTGTGGGAGACAGCGCATGTGATGCAGCTGAATGGGGATCAGAGGACCTCGAATGCTCAGGCCCTCAGCGCCACAGGCCACATAACGTTCACACACAACACACGTGTGATCGAGTGAGGCGACGAAGCGCCTGTGATCACCAGCCCCGGGAGGACCTCGGGTAGGCTGACAGTCCAACTGGAGAGAACGGGGGTTGGCGGCCGTGGGATTTGGGGCGATCAGGGCCTACTCCAGGGCGGGGTGGGGGGGGAGGCAGGTAGAGAGCAACAGCAGATCTCAGTCTGGGAGAGAACCCAGAGCAGGACCGGAAGCCAGTTTGAGGGCAGTTTTGCTTTAGAGCTTGCAATTTCAGGCCTTTCCTGCCTCCCCACAAAAACCAATGGCAAAGTCTTCCATATCTTATTAATCCGTTACAGCGTTGGATTTAATTCTGGGGCACGTTGAACTGCCGAGCTCTGCCTCAGGGTGAGCGTGAGCCAAGGTCAGAGTGGTCCCGCCAAGACCCAGGCCGCACCCACCCATCACCTGCACCCCACATCAGTGACCAGTGTCTACAACTCAGCCTGATGTCCACCACAGGAGCAACCGGCTGCAGGAATGGTTTGTAACTATGCTTGGCAACGGGAAGGTGTGGTGTTGTTTCCCAGTGTAAGGATACCTACGTGAGTTCGCCAACAATTACACAAAGGAAGCCAGGCCCCGCGAGGTGAGGCTAACAACAGCCGTTACTGTCTAGCGGCTTCCGGGCACCTGACAAAGAAGAACTCACTGGTCCTCACAACAGGCCGGCCAGGCGGGCACTGTTGTACTTCTATTTTACAGAGGAGGAAACTGAGGCATAGAAAGGTTTAATGACTTGGAGAGGTGGTGCTGGGATTTACACTCGGGTGCCCATGCTATTAACGAATACACAAACTGTGGTTCAGAGACCCCCATTCGTGCACTTTCCACCCAAAAGCTTCTGCTGGGCTTGCCGCCTGTACGCTGACAGGTGACGGAGAGGAAAGGTCATGAAAGACTACGGTGGGTTTTTGAAAATATTCCTCAAAGAAAACAGCCCACTATTGTCTTCAGCCTCTTCTCAGCAAACCCAAAGGTAAGGCATCCAAGTGATTTGGAAGGTCTCCACTTGTCAGTCTTAGGAGTTTAACCCCAGGGGAGTCCCTGAGTCCCTCCTCAGCACAAGCTTTGCCTCCTTTCTTACTCCCTGGACCTTCATGCAAACCCCACAGCCTGGGGCGCCTGGGTGGCTCAGTCGGTTAAGCATCCAACTTTGGCTCAGGTCATAATCACTTGGCCCGTGAGTTTGAGCCCCGCGTCGGGCTCTGTGCTGACGGCTCAGAGCCTGGAGCCTGCTTCAGATTCCGGGTCTCCCTCTCTCTCTGCCCCTCCCCCACTCGGGCTGTCTGTCTGTCTCTCTCTCAAAAATAAATGAGCATTAAAAAAAAAAAAAAAAACCCACAGCCTTCACAGATTCTGCTCACGGCAGCAAAGGGGCTCCAGACCAAGCTCCTTGGAGAGACACCAACAATTTTATATTTGTGGCCTGCACCACATCTAGAGACAGATGAAGGCCTGCTGAGTCTCCTCCCAGAGCTACTCAACTGTACTTCACTTAGAGAAGAAAATCAACTCTACTCAAGTGATCTGAGGTCTATTTAAGTGCATTTTTTAAATGTTTTTATTTATTTTTGAGACAGAGAGAGACAGAGCGTGGGCAGGGGAGGGGCAGAGAGAGAGGGAGACACAGAATCCCAAGCAGGCTCCAGGCTCTGAGCCGTCAGCACAGAGCCCGATGTGGGGCTCGAACTAACAGACTGTGAGATCATGACCTGAGCCCAAGTGGGACGCTCAACCGACTGAGCCACCCAGGCGCCCCTTAAGTGCATTTTTAAGGTTGTATTCTGATAAAGTTAGGAAGCCAGAACATAGCCACGGTGCCTTAAAGTCTTCCTCTGGTGGTTGAAGCAAAAATAAATAAATTAAATAAAATAATAAAATATAAAATGAAATAAGTCAACCCCTGAAGTCTTGAAGGATCATGTGGACTCTCCTGTAGGAATTTTTGAGGCATTAACACAGCACTTTACATTGCAAATACTCTAAATTCCCCTCTCTCCCTCTCTCTCTCCCTTCCATCCTCCATATAGCTCCCTTCTGGCCCTGTAGCCCTCACTTTTTCCACCTCTGGCCCCCAGCAGGTCCGCCTAGACACTCTCTCCTGGGTCAAGGACACCCCCCCACCCCACCGTGCCATCGGCAGCCCACTGGGAAATATAGTCTGGTCTCCTGCCCCAGCTGCTTTTGTCGCACATTGGAGTCGTGGAGTTCTATGGAATGAAGTGTCCACCTTGTTGTCCATAGAGTGCAACCAGAAGTTCTAGAGGCACTTCTATAATGCATTAGGCAAAAAGGCCAGTGAAAACAGGGGGCCCCTGGGGGTTTTGAGGAAATACTGATTAGATCATTGATTAGAAAGCGGAGGGGACCCCAAAGGACTCCAACCACTTATAACTAAAACGGGCAGAACCTCAGAAGTTGTCTGGGTGGGAGGAAAACTCGAATGGAGGTTTCTTAAGGTCTAATCAATGCTGCTCCTTGTGAACAAGGAGGTAAGAAGAGAGCAGAGCCAAGACGCTTCTCCTGTGGGGACACAGCCCCCTGGCTGGGGGCTTGGTCAGGGGACTAATTCTCACGATCTGGCTCATGGGTCGGTGGTCAGTGCCCAAACGGTCAGCTGCCATGCAGTGGGCAGCATGTCAGGCCACCGTGAAGAACACAAAAATGCCAAAGGTCTGGATTCTGAGTCAAGATGCATGCTCCAGCAACCACGTGCAAGCCAGGGCACGAGGCAACCACAAGCATCTGGGGACGACGCCACTGTGGAATCTGGGCTGGATACTGAAGAGCAGACACTCCGTTTAGTAGGTGTCAGCAGGAGCAAGGATTTGAGGCCGAAAGGCACGAGGCTGGCTTGAGACGAGAGCAAGCACCCGTGTTGGGGGGGGGGGGGGGGGGAGGAGCATGGAAGTAACGCATGGAGAAGTTTTGAACATCAGTGTGCTGCTGGTTAGTCAGCTCGTGGCCCTCAGCTGCCAATGCACCTTCCCTCCTGGGCTTCGTGGTGCCGGGGCTGGAGGTCCGCAAGCCACCTTCCTGCTCTGCCAGCTGCTCCCTGCGCTGACAAAGGGGGCGCCGGAGGGAGACTGCAGGGCTGGAGGGGGAGGCGGGGAAGGGCTGTTTCCTGTCTGCTTCCTGTTCCTGCCGGCCTCACCCGGGCAGCCCTTCGGCATCCTGGGAAACGGCGTTGTTGCTTCCGTTTGGACCCAGTTCTGGAGCTTTCGATCAGCAAAACCAGCCTCATTACGCACCCCGGGCGAGGCGTCAGCCCAGGCTTCAGGACCTCCTCCTTAGAGCCTTAGAACCTCAGAGGTTCAACTCCACGGCGCCCTCTGCCAGTCTCCTAAATTTTAATTCCAATTTCTTCACTTCCTACCCCCAACTGAAGGGAAGGAGCGGCTTCCTGCCGTGGCTTCCTCCACAATATGGAGCTTCACCCTTCAATCACCTCGTTAATAAAGAACTTAACATCTCCTTGACAGATATTTATATTAAATTCTACTAACACAACGGCTTTGATTTCTGTTTCCTGCTTAGACTCTAATAAAACCAGAAAGGGAAATCACATCTCTATGTGACAAGAACTCTAAATCCACAAATTTAGAATTTCCAACCTTCTACTTAAAACAAGTTAAATCCCACGTCGTGTGTGTTCCACCCGTCAGGTTAGACATTATCAGGGCCCTATCTCCCAGTCCAGAGGCAAGTAAGGACTGAGGGAGGCTTACACAGCACCGGCACATTCATCCGTGAGTTCACTCAGCGGTACATACAACCTAGCCACTTTGAGATTCCTGCTGTCCACCCACTGGCTCATGAAAGCCCGTGCTTTAGAATAATGGCTAATCTGGTTAAAGACTGTGGCTATTCTAGACCTGCCACGACAAAGATTACAAACAGGGATTGAAAAAAAAAAAATCTAGCCAAACTACAAGCAGATGAACCACTTGCCAGAATAACGATGTGCACTATTCAAAGGAAGACAACAGAAGCCAGATACTCAACAATGTGACATTCACAACCACAAATCACAGCACATTAAAACCACGATGAGATATCACCACATACCTATTAGAACAGTGAAAGTTAAGACCCTGGCGATACCAGGCGTTGGTGATATTGTCAGAAACTAACTCTCATCTCACAGTTCACGAGTTCGAGCCCCATGTCGGGCTCTGTGCTGACAGCCCAGAGCCTGCAGTCTGCTTCAGATTCTGTGTCTCCCTCTCTCTCTCTGCCCCCCGCCCCTGCTCGCACTCTGTCTCTCTCAAAAATGAACAAGTGTTAAAAAAAATTTTTTTTAATGCAAAATGGAACAACCACTTGGAAAAGTTTGACAGTTTCTTGTGAAGTTGCATTTACACTTACTATATGACCCAGACATCCCACCTCTAGGTATTAATCCAAACAAAATGGAAATACGCTCACAAAAAGATGCATCCTCGTATGTTCCTACCAGGCTTATTCATAATAACCAAGAATTGGAAACAATTCAAATGTCCATCAATAGGTGAATGGGTAAACAGATTTTAGTGTATTTACACAGTGTGATACCACATGGCAAAAACTAGTTCTGATACACAGAGGAAATTCACAAACACGCTGAGTGGAAGAAGTCACGCACAGAAGAGTACAGTTGACCCTCAAACAATGGAGGTTAGTGGCGCTACCCCCCTACACAGTCAAAACACTATGTATAACTTTCGACTCCCCCAAAACTTAACTACTAATAGCCTACTGTTGGTCATAATCCTTACCAGTAACATAAATAGTCAATTAACACATATTTTGTATTGTTACGTGTATTACGTGCCATATTCTTATAATAAAGTAAGCTAAAGAAAATGTTACTGGGGCGCCTGGGTGGCGCAGTCGGTTGAGCGTCCGACTTCAGCCAGGTCACGATCTCGCGGTCCGGGAGTTCGAGCCCCACGTCGGGCTCTGGGCTGATGGCTCGGAGCCTGGAGCCAGTTTCCGATTCCGTGTCTCCCTCTCTCTCTGCCCCTCCCCCGTTCGTGCTCTGTCTCTCTCTGTCCCAAGAATAAATAAACGTTGAAAAAAAAAAATTTTTTTTTAAATAAAAAAAAAAAGAAAATGTTACTGAGAAAAGACATTTACAATACTGTAAAAAATCCACATACAGGTGGATGCCTGCAGATCAAACTCATGTTGTTCAAGGTCAACTGTACACACTGCATGACATTTATGGGAAATTAACCCGTAGTGATAAAAATCAGATCAATTACACAGGTCCAGGATGTGGTATAAATTAGTTGGGAAAAGACACTAGGGGATTTGGAGATGGGAGTGGAAATATTTTGTCTGTCACTGTGGGTAGTGGTTACTACAATGTGGACAGTAAGTTTTTATAAGTCACCAAACTGTACGTTGAAAAGAGTGCATTTTTATAGAACTATCCTACGACCCAGTAATTGCACAACTAGGTATTTATGCAAAGGATACAAAAATGCTGACTCAGAGGGGCACATGCACCCCAATGTTTACAGCAGCGCTGTGAACAATAACCAAAGTACGGAAAGAGCCCAAATGTCCATCGAGTGACAAATGAATAAAGAAGATGTGGCATATATACATACAGTCGAATGTGAGTCCACGATCAAAAAGAATGAAATCTTGGCCATTCGCAACAACATGGATGGACCAGAGTGCATTATGCTAAGCGAAATAAGCCAGTCAGAGAAAGATAAATATCATACGATTTCACTCATATGTGGAATTTGAGAAACAAATTTATATTTGTTTACATAAACAGATGAATACAGGAGAAAGGAAGGAAAAATAAGATAAAAATAGAGAAGGAGGCAAACCATAAGAGGCTCTTCAATACAGAGAACAAAGTGAGGGTTGCTGGAGGGGGGATGGGCTAAATGGGGGATGGGCATTAGGGAGGACCCTCGTTAGGATGAGCACTGGGTGTTGTGTGTAAGCGATGACTAACTAAATTCCACTCCTGAAAAAAAAAATAATTAAAAAAGTGAAAAAGAAAAAAAAATAAAAATAAACAGTGCATTTTTATATGTTAATTATGCCAATACAGTTAAAATATATGTCTACTGGAGGAAAATTTGTCCTTTCAGTGAGTTGAAGATGGGTCAGAAAGGAATGAGACTAGAGGCAGTGGTCTCAGGTCACCCCCCCCCCCCCCCCCCCCCCCGAGCAAGCGGGAAACCCAGGCATCCTTCCTGGGTTTGGTCTTTCCAACCAAGCCCAGGCTCAGAGCGCAGAGTAAAAGGACACGCAAATTAGCAATCAGGGATGAAGGTGGTACAAACACCCAGCAACTGATACAGGTTCCGCAAAAGGAAAAGAGTGAATTTGATTAGTCACTGGTACACCCAGCCAGGCCCTACGGGCGCCACGCAGTGCGCATAAACAGGAAAAACAGTTTGCTGGCTACCGCACTAAGCCTGCTGTCACAAGGCTGTGGAGATGGAAATCACTAGAGTTTGGCAAACGCGTGGATGTGAGAAGGAGCTTCGGAGACAACCTGGTCTCGGCAGCCTGGGTTCCTACAAGAACGTCAGGGTGCGGGGAGGTCATGAACCAGAGAGATCCACTCAGAAGACAGGCTGTGGCAGAGAAGGGGAAGTAGTTAGCCTGGGAAATTCTGAGCTCAAGGTGCCCACAGGACAACCAGGCGATGCCCAGCAGTGACTCAGAACATGAAACACAGGAAAGGCCATTAGAACAACACATGCGGGTTCAAAGGCCACTAGCATAATCCTTGTTCTTTTATACTGAGTGCCTTGGCAACTGCTGTTTCTTTTGTGTGAAACACTTTTCCTCTCCCCCACATCTTTTCTACTTTGTCTAAAAGACCAGTTCAAATGAAACCATAAAAGTGGTCCTGCACTTATGCAGGCAAAGTCAACAGCTTTGGCCCCCGGGCATCTTACCGTGCTAATTGGGAGGGAGTGGAAAGGCTGGACTGAGAAGAGCCTGAACTCTGGGGTCAGAGTGATCTGGGTTTGAATCCCCTGCCAATCATACTGGCTGTGTGATCCTGAATAATTCACCGCGTCTGGAGTCTCAGAGTCCTCCTCGAAATGGAGAGAACATCAAACTCAAAAGGTCATTGTATTTAACGAATAAACGCCTAACTGCGGCTGCCTGGCTGTGGAAACCGTGACATCGTGTGTTGTAATTGTTTAAAAGACCTGTTCTCTCTCCCCTTCTAGACCGAGTGCCCCACTGGGCTCCCTGGGTCTCCTTGAGTAGGCGCTCACATCATGCTTGACGCTGCACAGAGCTGGAAAAAGACGTGGAGGAGGGACCCCCGCGGTCCATTCAAGCCGGGGTCATTGGAATCCTGAGCAGGTTCCACTGTGAATTCACTCAGAAGCCACATCTGTGTTTTGGAAGACGCAGCAATGAGGCCAGCAGCAGCCTGCCACCTTCTGCCAGAAAGGAGAGAGAGAATGTCTGCAATTGTGAGTCACTGTATAGGTTTCACTGCAGATCCACCTTGGGGAGCCCGGAGGCGGAGCCGGGAGCGGGGAGGGGTCTTGAGGGTCGATCCGTGTTCCCCAGGGGGAACCAGAGTAGAAGGCAATTCAGCCTGGGCTCGGGTACTGCGGGGAGGAGAGGGTGGCCTCTGCAAGGATGTTCCTGGGAGGGTGCCCTCGGGGCGGCGACAACCTCCCTCAAGCACCACGACAGCAGGGACAACGAGGATGTGACGCCGCATGGCAGAGTTGCATCCCCAGAGCACCTCTGGGACCCTGGATCCTTCTCTGGAAAGCCCCACTCTGGGGAGCTAGACTGCACGTTGCTGGGGACCAAGGAACAGAGTCCCACAGGACAGGAAGCAAGGCACAGTTAAGGTGCCGGCAAGCCGCAGACTTAGCAGCTCGGAGGCCAACTGCGACCCGAACCGGGAGACGCCCAGCGCGACCCCACCGAAGTGCGCGCGAGGACACAATTCCGCCGGCAGCGCCCCTCCTCCCCGGAGCGACGGCCCGGCCCTCGGGGCGTGGCCCGGAAGCTACCGACCAATCCGTGTCGCGAGGCTTGGTCGCGTGACCGCCGGTCGGGCGAGGGTTTCCTGCCTTCCGCCTCGCAGCTCCGCCCAACGCGGCGAAAGGCCGCTGCCACCACGCCGGCGAGGAGCTTCTCGCGAGAGCAACGCAGACATCCTGGCCTCCCGTTGGTCCGGCGCTGGCTGGCACCGCGCCCTCGAACCGAGAGCCGTCAAGTGCCGTGGCTCCGGTACAAGTGAAGGAGGCGCCCCCAGGACAGCAGGCATGTCGGGGCTGCCTTGGCTTCTTCTTGCCGCATCCAGCCAGGCCCCGGGGACCCCGAGGCCCTTGTACGTGCACTTCCCGGGGCCGGAAGCGGCGACCGGGTTTGCAGGCGTCGGTGGGGGCCTCGGCTCGCATGATTTCCCGGCTTCTCAGAATCTTTGTCGCCACTTGCCACTACACCCACTGAAAATCTGAGGCACGAGAGAACATTCCAGCAGGAAATACGGGGTCGACCTCATCTGAGATGTGATATGAGCACAGCTCGTGTTTGCGCGTTCCACGGTGCTCAAGCGTCTCCCCAGAAGGGTTCACCTGTCCTTTAACCACCCTGCAGGGCGCGCTTTGTCCTCCCCGTTTTAGAGACAAGGAAACCGAGGTGCAGACAGGTTTGAGGAACTTGTCCATTGCACAAAGCCAGGCTTCGCATCTCAGCGTCTCCGACCGGAACCCTCCCCACCTTCCGGCTGCTTCTGAATGAGCAGCCTCAGGACCTTGCTGTCTGGGGGGAAAGGTTTGGCCAAATGCCACCATGCACTGGTCAGGGAACCGGCTGCACACTTGATCCCGTGTCCCCGAGGCACCAGCCACCGAGCCTAACCTCAGATGTCCAGTAGAAGACAGCCTGTCACCGGTACCCACCAGAGCCCCTTCCGTGTTTCCAGCCTCCCGTGCTGCACCTGGTTCCCCAGTGCCAAGCCGGCGTGGACCTGGAGGAAGGAGGAGGCAGACCGTGGACCCCAGCTGTGGAGACAGTGCCCTGGCTATGAAAGGGCCACTTCGTAGCCACGGAGTGCAAAAAATGGGCTTCCTCAGATACACTTCTCCGAGGGAACTCCTAAGGGGATATTAAAATTGTCCCATTTATATTCATTCATATCAGATGAACATTCGTTTCAGGCCCAACATGATACCTTCGTGGAGCCAAACGAATCTACTACGTAAGCCACTTGCAGGTGAGTCAGAGCCCACTACCACTACCATTTAAAACATCCCCTGGAGGGGCGCCTGGGGGGCTCAGTCGGTTAAGCATCTGACTTTGGCTCAGGTCATGATCTCACGGTTTGGGAGTTGGAGCCCAGAGTCGGGCTCTGTGCCGACACCGCGGAGCCTGGAGCCCATGCTTCGAGTTCTGGGTCTCCCTCTCTCTCTGCCACTCCCCACCCCGCACTCTCTCTAAAAATAAAAAACATTAAAAAAAAAAAACATTCCCTGGAAATGCCTGAAGTTACCATTAGCGGTTCTCTGAGATTAAGAATCATCCTGTCTAGATTCATTGACAAATGAGATGTATTAAAGCCCTGAGTTTCTGATAGAGGGGAGGTAAATTAAAGCACTGGGTTCCTAGGAAGAGGGAAGAGAGAACACAAGGGGAAAGGGCCCCCCCCCCTCCCAGGAGGGACTCTAGAGAGATCTAAGCGGGATCTCTCCGCTTAGTGCAAATCCTTCGGAAAGTGCAAATCCCTAGTCAGTACTCCCCAAGCCTTAGAAGGGTGCTCTTCTGCCCTCTGGGGTTCTGAGACCAGATGAACCTACTCAGTGTTCACAGCCACCTGTGGTCACACTCTGGGGATATGAATCCGAAGGCTCTCTGCTAACCAAACTTCCCTCTGAGCAGCAGAAATCGGAACCGTTTCTTTCTCCCGTTCCAGGAAGCAAAGCACAGCCATATTCAGAAAATAATGAGAAAGACCATTAAGTCAAAGGAAAAAGGAAAACAAGTCAATAAATCAACTGTGTATGGCACTACAGAAAAGATTAAGAACGCCAAGGTGACATAAGCGTTAAACATTGTTATTAATCTGGGGAAACTTGATTCCAGTCACAATGTTCTTTCCTCTACCAGGCAGTGTGCACCTCTACGTGAATTAGGAAAAGGCATCCCTTCCTCAAGATACGTTATTGCTGTCGGCCGGAAAAAACCTAGGACGACCTCTATGAGAATGGTGTCCCTGAAGTTGCTCAGTGCGTGACATGCGCCACTGTACAGGGTGGCCCGGAATGCAAAGCACACTTGGATATCCTTCATGGCAGAGGGTCATACAGGCCACTGATCAGGCTGAAGCTTCCCAAGCGCCAACTACAGTTTCCTTTGTGATCAGGAGCTGAGATAAAAGACAGGTGTCACAGATGTCTGAGCAGCCCCTATATCTGTAGGGCTCAAAGAAGTAGGGTCTCCTTTGGTGACCTCAGGGGCACTCACAATACATAATCACAGAGGGGCTGTGCATCCTGGCTTGTATGCAGCTGCTGCTTGCCATCATATGACACTTAATATTGTAGGTACTGTGAAAAAAAAAAAAAAAACCAGGGTGCCTGGGTGGCTCAGTCAGTTAAGCATCTGATTTCAGCTCAGGTCACAATCTTGCAGTCTGTGAGTTCCAGCCCCACATCAGGCTCTGTGCTGACAGCTCAGAGCCTGGAGCCTGCTTCGGATTCTGGGTCTCCCCCTCTCTCTGCCCCTCCCCTGCTCATGCTCTGTCTCTCAATAAATTAACGTTAAATTTTTTTAAATAAATAAAAAACACATAATTTATTAGGTTTGCCTTTTGCCCAAATAATCTGAGGCTTGTATTTGATGCTGATTTGGGTCAACTGGTCCACATGCTACGTATCATACTATAGTTATGTTGTGTAGAATTATTTATTTTCAAAGGCGTGGATTTTGAAACAAAATCCACACAGGGGTCGTGGGGAGTGGTTATAGTCTGCATAGCCGTTGACCCATTATCAGTCTTCTCGTGAAACAAAAGTCTGTCAAGAGTGCTTTATATTTTCTCAGACGATGAAAACAAATACTCAAGGATATTTAGAAAGAGCAACCATTTCTGGATGTATCCTTCGAAGGAAAAGATTATTTTAAAAACAGTTTTTCTAACACTAAGCAAAGAAAAAGAGATAAGGTCATATAAAATAAAGACAGCAGGAAGGGGACTAACACGAGACACAAGGGCTCCCGGAGGCTCGTGCTGGTGTTGTCCATGGACACAGGAAAGCACACGCTGCATCTGGGGATACGGTGAAAAGCAAGTGGCATTGAGTAAAACAAGTAATTTTTTTTATTCAGCTACCACCAGTCTATTAGAGAACAAATTTCTTCTTTGGGGACACAACTGTGTTACGCTGTACCGTAGATTAGCATTTTCCGAGATTGGTGACTGTAATATTTCTGTCCTCACATGTTCTTCCCGGATGTTGCCGTACTCCCTTCAGGAGGTGATGTCTCTGTCCGCCTCCCCTTGAAACTCCCCTTGGAACACAGAGCCTTCGTGGAGAGAATTCGATGTCTAGAGTGCCTCGGGAGCAGCACTGCCCACTCCCAGGGCCAGGCCACAAAGGCAGTTAGGGGCTCGGCCAGTGTCCTCAGTGCTCTGGAGTTTGTCCTTTCTCCACCGCGCCCCACACACACCTCTCCTCTCTCTCCGTATCTTTCCTTCCCCATCTCTGCCTCTCTTTCTCCCCCTTGAAACCCAAGCACCTTGCTGTGAGGTGCCCAGAGCACAGCCTGGCCCTGAAAGAGCTGAGGTCCAGGGGCTCTTGGAGGAGGAAAGGCTCTGGGAGAAACAGGGGAGTAAACTGCAGGACAGAGATAAAGGCAACTAGAAGTCCAGGGAGAAAATGTTCTCCAGGAGAGGGAATGAAATCTCAGTAAATGAGTTGGCTCTGCAGGAAACAATTATTCCACTGTCTTAATACTGAGAGTAGATGGCGGGGGTGGACGGGGGGGTGGGGGAGGAACAGGTGGGGCAAATAGAAATTCTACTCTCGTAATAGAAAAATCAGCAGGTCGTGTGAAAAAGAGGGGTCTGAGGAAATAACAGTATAAGCTCATATGGAGGTATGATTGGCAGACTAAAGGTCTCCAAAGATGACCAGGTCCTAATCCCTGGAACCTAACATGACAAAAGGGATTTTGCAGATATGATGAAGTCCGTGACCTTGAGGCAGGGAGCTGATCCCAGATCATCCAGCGAACCCAGTGTACTCACAAGAGGCCTTGAAAGACAGAGCGGGGGAGGCAGGAGGGTCGGAGAAGAAGAGCCACAGAAGCAGAGGTCCAAGGGACGTGCCTGATGGAGGAAGGGGCACGAGCCAAGGAACACGGGTGGCCTCTAGAAGCTGGAAAAGGCAAAAAGACACAGATTTTCCCCTGGAACTTCTAGAAGGAACCATCCCCACCAACACCTTGACATTAGCCCAGTGACACCCATTTCAGACTTCTGACCTCCAGAACTGTAAGACAATAAACCTGTGTTGTTTTAAGCCACTAAGTTTTTGGTAAGTTTAAAAGCAGCCATGGGAAACCAACACAGGAAGAAACGCCCAGAAGGAAGAACAAGAAGGGTTGGAAGAATGTCCTGGGAAGTGTGATCACGCGGGGAGAGGGACTCCAGTCCGTTACCCTTCCACTATATGCCTCTGATAACTTTGGTAAAAACTGTACAAATTCAACAAGGGATCCTGACGTAGCAGTGACTCAGAGAGGAAGACGTGAGCAAACTGTCTGTAGTCCCCATAAGGAGGGAGCCTGAACACTTAAAACCACAGGGTTCCACGCGCACCTTCTGTGTGCCCCCCCCAACACACGCAAGGCATTAGGAGGGACTTCAAAAGATGCTCAGGCCCCAGCACTCGGGGGTCCGTCACTCCCACTTGCCTCCCACCTTGGAAGAGCCAGAGCCAGGCAGCACCACCCCGGTGGCAGGGCCCCAAGGCCAGCAAGCGCTGGGAGTCAGCGAAGATGGGGATGGGTTGGTCAGAAGGAACTGCTCGAGCTGCCCTGGAAGAACTGGAGTTGGGGGATCCAGGCACAAGAAGACAAAAGCCAGAAGAAGGAAGCGAGAATCGTGTGTTGGGGGACACTGGAGACGAGCGGAAGGCTCCATGTGGACGGGACCCGCCCCGAGGACAAGGTGTAGAGGGAGCATACAACCCACGGCTGCAGGTTTGCACACTGTCGTGTACAGCTAGGCGTGCCAGGGACGCTGACATGGCTCAGACCCATTCAGAGCAGTAATCTCCGGTGGGCAGGTCCCAGCTTGAGCCCGTGACCCTTCCCGTGAGATGCCATCTACTGAGAATTCACTAACACTCTAGGCACTGGGAATCCTGTGACAAGCGGCACAGCCTGGGAGCCTCCCTGGGGCTCACATTCCAGAAGGGACTTGATGGTGAACACCTGCGTTAATGCCCGAGGGCGCTGAGTGCTTTGAAGGCAGGCAAGGGAAGCGGGTGTGCTGTTTCAGATGGTGGAACCAAGAAATGACTGAGAAAATGACACTCGAGCCAGAGGGCACGGCAGTTAGCTGCTTGGGACCTGCCTCAACTTACCTATCGTGGCCCCGTGGGTTAGCTATCCTCCAGAACCAAACGAGGTTCCTTCGTATCTGTCAGTAACACTGATGACAGCCCCATTGCCACAAAAACCCATTCCAGATGTTTGCTCCCATTTGCAAAAGCTACGGCTCAGCTGCCCCACTCTGCTCGCCACCGGCACTTATGAGCTGTTTGCCACACTAGGCTGGGCGATCTCCAAAGACAGACGCAGACACGTGGTGACCTTCCATATCAGGGCGTTGAGAACATGGCACGTTCAGGAGCTCACTGAACACGCTGTTCTCCCGCCGATCCCTCCTGCAGCCCCTGCTCGCTATATAAGGCTGTGCAGCCACACTCATATAGACACACAGTCATCAGCACGGGTTTGGTGTTGCTATCTTTGGAAATAGTACACGTCTTTTGAGCCTCACTGAGGGCATGTCCACCTGTGGCTATCTTTTGGCAGGGCGTCAGCCTTACAGAGGCACGCACATGCCCACGCCACTCAGCAGAAGGAATTCGGGCACGTGGCATTGGAGCCCTGAAGTGGTCCTCCCCTTTTTTAGGGACAGAGGAGGTAAGACTGGGTGGAGAGTTCAAGTCGACTTTCTGAGCGTTAGCAGCAGTGGCTCCTATCCACTGTGCTTAAAGATCAATTAGGTGCGTATTGAAAATGCAGATGCTGAGGTCGCAAGACCCAGAGCTTCAGATTCAGTCTTGTCTGAAGAGGAGGCTGGACTTCTGCCATGCCCAGGATGCCCCGGAGCTCCAGATGCTGGTGGTCCACACGCCTCGAAATCTGTTTTACCACCAAAACCTAGTGTTGGGGGCAAGTTTTTTGAGATGCCACCCCCAAGGCTGCCACAGTCAGCTGTAAAGAACACGGAACAGTTTCGTGTTAAAACCAAAGCACAGGGGCACCTGGGTGTCAGTTAAGCGTCCGAATTCGACTCAGGTCATGATCTCACGGTTCGTGGGTTTGAGCCTCATATCAGGCTCTGTGCTGACAGCTCAGAGCCTGGAGCCTGCTTCGGATTCTGTGTCCCCCTGTCTCTCTGTCCCACTCCTGCCTGTGCTCGCTCTCTCTCTGTGTCTTTCAAAAATGAATAAACATTAAAAAAATAAAAATAAATTTTAAAAAAACCAAAGTGCAAACCCCGCCCGAAGTTTAAGCAAAGAAGAGGTCTAGAGAGATGCTTGTAGAGAGGGTCATGTTTTTCAACTTACATCCCGGAGTCCCAGGCTCCTCCCTCCAAGATCTGCCTTCCCCTTGGAGTTAATGGAGTTTTTTTTTTTTTAAACCAAGATTTCCAGGGGCTTCTGGCTGGCGCAGTCAGTTAAGCATCCAACTCTCGATCTCGGCTCAGGTCATGATCTCACAGTCCATGAGTTCAAGCCCCGAGTCGGGCTCTGAGCTGATGGTGCAGAGCCTGCTTGGGAGTCTGTCTCTCCCTCTCTCTGCCCCTCCCCTGCTTGTGCTCTCTCAAAATAAATAAAAAATTAAAAATAAATAAATAAAACTCAGATTTCCATTATACCCACCAAAATTCCAATCCTAGATCAAAGTCTCTTTCCTTTTATCTCCTGAGTATCACCAAAATTAGCTGATATTTGCAAAAGAATGTTAATAAAACACTGCAGAAAACTAGGGGAATCCTTAAAAATGCAAATAGCCACGAAGGTGCAAGTTTCCAACATGTAGGTTTCTGGTGCTAACACGAGCCCCCCCCCCCCCTCCCCCCGGCCCCTGGGCTGCTGCTGGCCTCCTGCTGGCCTCCATCTGTCTCCCAACCCTTCTCTCCTCCGAGAACCACTGAGGCCGGAAACAGAAAGATGGCTTCTTACCCCACGTGCCCACCCACCCCTACCCTCGCCTGCCGGTGCCCCCAAGGCGCTCTGGTCTCTCTGGCCCCAAGCTCTGGGCTCCAGGCTCTGCAGGGATGATTTCACGCACCCCCCATTCAGCACACGCCTGTCCCTGCGTGGGTAAGCACGATATACCTGCCACAACAAGCCACATGCGTGTCCCCTGCAGAACCGCTCTGGCACTGCATGGGGCGCTGCGTCCGTGGAATACAGCAAAGACTTGAGAGCCGATCCCTTGGAATCACGGCCAGTAAAAAAAATGTCAACGTCTGCAGGTCAAGAAGGTCAAGAAGTTGAAGACTACTCTCCCCTTCGCCGTCTCTCGGGGTTCCCTGCTTCGGACACACGCCGACCTGAAGTCTTAGCCTCGGAACCAGCTCTTAACCGGTCGGAAGAGACCACGGCCGGCCGCAGCGATGAGATTTCCATAGCAAAAAAAGAAAGACAAGAAGTCCTGACACGATCAAGTGTTTATGTGGCTTTAGTGAGTGAATTCACGCGCGATGTCGTGTAACTCCGTAACATTCGATTGCATTTGGACATTTAACAGATCACCTTCACTGAAAAGAATCGGGTCCCACCGAAGGGAGGCTGTCCTGGAAAATCCCGGATGTGTGGTTGCCGTAGTAATCGATGCCTTCTAGAACAAATCCACGCTTGGCTAATTACAGCCTTCTATTTTTAAACTCATCTACATTCTTGTCCCCCCCCCCCCCAACATTTCTCACACTACTTCAGCAATAAAATACTGTTACTGTTATCTGTACAGCCTGTGCTGATCTCAAAATAACTTGTTTCCAGTTAGCCCCTGCGGGAGGCAGCGGCGCTCAGTCGGACAAGAGACACCTTTGAATGAGCCCCGAACGCTTTACGCCATAGGGATACAAGGGCAGCACCGATCCAGGGGCACAGCCACCTCCTGAGCACCTGGGGTCTGGGGGTCGGGGAGAGGCCTGCTCAGCGGTCTGCCCACCACCTCCCTGAGCCAGGCCCAGGCCCCCACCGCCTCATGGGAGGTCCTTTGGTCACCAGCCGCAGAAGGGACGGCAGAATAGCCCCGGGGCCCACATGAAGATCAGTCCGGAGCCTGTCAGGGCATCACCCGGCCAGGTCAGAGCCCCACACCCCCAGCCTGAGAAAATGCTTCCTGCAGCCCCCTACTCTCTGGGCTTCTGACAAAAAGCCTGGCCGCCCGGGGTCCTGCTATCTCCGTCTGAAGGCCTGGCCCTCCCACGGCAGGGCGGTGGGTGTTGTGGAAATAGACGAAGACCGGTGGTGAGAGCAGGCAAAGATCATCATTTACCCGCAGCTTGCTCTAGCAAGGGAGTCGGCCACCGTCACCTGCTGCCTTCGCTGCGAGGTCTCTGCTGACAACGTATCACAAAGCACGTGCCTCCGACAGTCCAAATTTACGTGTTCAGAGAGTTCTAGAAGGCAGGAGTCTGAGATCATGGTCTCTGAAGAGCCAGGCTCCCTCTGAAGGTGCCAGGGAGAATCTGTTCCAGGCCTCTCTCCTAGCGGCTGGTGGCTTGTGGGCACACTTCGACGTGCCTTGGCTGGTGAATGCCTCACCCAGGCCTCCGTCTTCGTGTTCACACAGCGTTCTCATCTGGGTCCAAATGTCCCCTTTTTATAAGGATACCAGTCATATTGGATTAGGGGCCCCCTCTACCCCAGTATGACCTCATCTTAACTAATTACATCTGCGGTGATCTTATTTCCAAATAAGGCCCCATTCTGAGAGAGGGCGGATCAGGACTTCAACACACGAATTTCTGGGGGACACAGCCCGTAACACTTGCTCTGGCAGAGACTCAAAAGCAAGCAAAGCAGGGAGTGGCAAAGCTTTATACTGGACCAGGGGGAAGGCTCCGTGTGGGCCTTGGTCAGAGGGTGTGGGGGCAGGGAAGCTAACCAGAAGGGCGGGATCCTTTGGGATGGGTTTCTCAGGTTGGCTGAGTTAGAAACAGAGGCAAAATCTAGGGGAGCTGCGAGTCACTGACCAAGTCCTGACTGTTTGGGGCTGGTTGCTGCAGACGTTTTATGTTGGTTTTTTGGGTTTGTTTTTTTTTTTTTTTTTTTAATGCTTGTTTATTTTTGAGAAAGAGCGCGAGCAGGGGAGGGGCAGAGAGAGAGAGGGAGACACAGAATCCGAAGCGGGCTCCAGGCTCCGAGCTGTCCGTACAGAGCCCAACACGGGGCTTGAACCCACAAACCACGAGATCGTGACCTGGGTGGAAGTCGGACGCTCAGCTGACTGAGCCACCCAGGCAGCCCGAGGTTTTATGTCTATATATATAGACAGAGACTATATATATATATATATATAGTCTCTCCATTGTCCATTTGTATATTAATTCTCTCAGTGCAAATGCCACATTCTGCCAGCCTCAGGCTGCTGCTGGGGCCGGTGACCTGGAAGGACCTGCAGAGAGAGTCTGGAGCAGGTGGTCTGCAAAGCCCAGCACTGGAAAGGCTCAGTGCCCCCCCCACCCCCCCCACCCCCCACCAAGAGCAGACCCACGATGGCGCAGCCCCACAGCGCAGACCTACTCAGGACCTCACCAGAGCAGAGGCTGAGTACCCAGGGCCCCTTCCATAATCTTCTCTTTCTCTTTCCACCAGGCTGAGCAGCTGTGGGGGAGGAAAGTGTAGGCACACTGGCCAGCCGTCCTCAGGCTTCCAGATCGTAGCACCCCTTTCAGGACTCCAAAGAGCTTTTGTTTATGTGGGAGACAACCATCGGTATTTACCACGTTAGAAGGGAGAAACTTGGGGGCGCCTGGGTGGCTCAGTCGGCTAAGCGTCTGACTTCAGCCCAGGTCATGATCTTCTGGTTCGTGGGTTTGAACCCTGCGTCTGGTTCTGTGTTGACAGCCGAGAGCCAGGAGCCTGCTTCGGATTCTGCGTCTCCCCCTCTCTCTACTCCTCCCCCGCTCATGCTCTGTCTCTCAAAAATGAATAAACATTAAAAAAAATTTTGGGGGGGGGGCGCCTGGGTGGCGCAGTCGGTTAGGCGTCCAACTTCAGCCAGGTCACGATCTCGCGGTCCGGGAGTTCGAGCCCCGCGTCGGGCTCTGGGCTGATGGCTTGGAGCCTGGAGCCCGTTTCCGATTCTGTGTCTCCCTCTCTCTCTGCCCCTCCCCCGTTCATGCTCTGTCTCTCTCTGTCCCAAAAATAAATAAACGTTCAAAAAAAGAAAATTAAAAAAAAAAAATTTTTTTTTAAGGAAGTGAGAAACCTTTCAAATATTAAGCCCATTACGTGTTAATGTACGTAACTTATTTTTATGAAAAACATTTGTTTATTTATATTTTCCAAAAGAAAAAAATTCCAGAGATGGTAGTATTTTAAATGTATGCAAGGCTCTTGAATGTCTGGCTGAATAGAAGCCGAAGTCTCATGTCTGCCTCTGCATTTCAACTGTTGTGATGTCACACATCACGCAGCCTCTGGAAAACCCCACGTCATGCTCGTGTGAACAAAAGCTTACAGCGTGGTAGAATTACCAGGAAAAGGAGCTCAGCCTAGTCCCCAGGCTCTGCCCTAGACTCATGCTCAGTAGCTGAAGCAGAGATCAATCAGCAAGCCTGCAGGGAGGAGGGGGAGGGGTGCCTGGCAATGTGGGAGGAGGATTAGAAACCATCCAGGCCAAATAGACTCAAGTCTCACAAGTTAGGGAAATGCTCCAAACCTGAGCGAATAGAGAAGAAATTTTAGACCCGAGTCAAAATTGGGGACTTTCAAGATCTTAACCTCCCGCTTGAAAACGCAAAGGTGCTTGCTCGCCCATTCTCTCTCTCTCTCTCTCTTTCTCTCTCTCTCTCTCTCTCTCTCAAAAAAAAAGTGAGGGGCTCCTGGGTGGCTCCGTTGGTCGAGCTTCCCACTCTTGATTTCCGCTCAGGTCATAATCTCAGGGTCATGAGTTGAGCCCCACATCAGGCTCTGACTGGGTATGGAGCCTACTTAAGACTCTCTCTCTCTCTCCCTCTCTCTACCACTCATGTTCTCTCGCTCTGTCTCTCTCTAAAAAAAAAAAAAAAGCAAAGGCAAATGAAAAAAATAAATAATGTTTGTTAGTTCAATTTTCCCCCCACTAGTTCCTAGATTATATGCAATTAGAAACTGACTTAAGTAATGGATGCTGGGGGTGCCGACGTTGTCTGGGTGGCTCTGGGGGCATCCGGGCCCTGGTTCGACCCACCGCAGCCCATGGAGCCCAGGGCTGTGAGCAGAGGGACAGCCACAGAGTCCACACCATGTGGACAGCCACACCATGTGGGAGTGTCTTCCTTTTCCAGCCTTCTCTCTCCCGGTCCTACCTTCTCTCCTTCTTCTTGAACTCCTCTTGGCATTTTCTTCTCCTCTTCCCCTCTGACTCTACGTGTACCCCAAATCGTGGTTACCCTGACATTTAAGATGCAAGCAATAGCCAGCCACTTACTAGAGTAGATTAAACTAATGCCCTTCTTTAAAACGGTTGGTTCTATGTTATATAAATTTCACCTCATTTTTTTTTTCAACGTTTTATTTTATTTTTGGGACAGAGAGAGACAGAGCATGAACGGGGGAGGGGCAGAGAGAGAGGGAGACACAGAATCGGAAACAGACTCCAGGCTCCGAGCCATCAGCCCAGAGCCTGACGCGGGGCTCGAACTCACGGACCGCGAGATTGTGACCTGAGCTGAAGTCGGACGCTTAACCGACTGAGCCACCCAGGCGCCCCTAAATTTCACCTCATTTAAGAAATATATGAATGCCCTTATTTTAAGTCAAGTTTATTTTTTAATTATTTAATCCTAGGAAAAGTATTTCATCCATTGGTTTATTTATTTATTATTTTCTAAATTTTTTTCATCCATTGGTTTAAATAAGGAAGAGTGATTTGGAACTTCAGAGTTCATAAAATATGATATACAATATATGTGTTAATTAAAAATTTTTTTTTAATGTTTATTTTTGAGAGAGAGTGAGAGAGCACGTGTGCACGCGCATGAGTAGGGGAGGGGCAGAGAGAGAGGGAGACCCAGAATCCGAAGCAGGCTCCAGGCTCTGAGCTGTCAGCACAGAGCCTGATGCGGGATTTGAACTCACATACTGTGAGATCACGACCTGAGCCAAAGTCAGACACTTAACGGACTGAGCCACCCAGGTGCCCCCCAAATTATTTTAAAAGATAAAGAACAACAGGGCCGCCTGGATGGCTCAGTCAGTTGGGCGTCTGACTTTGGCTCAGGGCATGATCTCATAATTCATGAGTTCAAGCCCTGCATGGGGCTCCATACTGACAGTACAGAGCCTACTTCAGATCCTCTGTCTCTCTCTCTCTCTGACCCTTCCCTACACCACCCCCCTTAAAAATAAAAATAAACATTAAAAATTTAAAATGTCTAAAAAAATATAAAGAACAAATTAAGCATGGACACAACCATAGAGAATCAAAGATACTCAACTCAACTCTCAAAATGCAGGCTTGGTCACTAGAAGTCACCTGCTTGACCAACCTGTCACAACCAAAAAAAAAAAAAAAAAAAAAAAAAAAAGGATGTCCAAGCAAGGCATCTATCTCTATCCCAAAAGCACAAAGATAATCATGATGAATTTGGGGGAAAAGTAGACATATACAAGGATAAAATTAGAAATTGGAAGTAATGGTCAGCTACTGCTACAATAATGCTGCATAACAAACAACCCCAATAGCCAGTATCTTGTTCATTGAGTCTTAATCATGGTATTGCAGGTTGGCTGTGCTTTGGCCGATCTAGGCTGCAGTTTGGGCTGCAGTTTGTGTTGTGGTCTCTTCCCCATGTTCTTTGCATGATAAATAGCAGGGGCACAAGAGGCAAGGAAAACCATACAGGCACATCTAAGACCTCTGCTTGCATCACATTTGCTAACATTCCTTTGGCTGAAGCCAGCCAACCTGGTTTCACCCAACATCAATGGTGTGTTGTATCCGCAGTGAGAGGGGAATTGTTGCCAACCGATAATCCATCAACTTGGGGCAGAGAGAGCAGGCGAGACAAAATTGGTAGAGCAACATCTTCCAGAAAACTTGAACAACATGTTGCTTTGATTTAAAGGCTGGTAAGGAAGAGACCCTGTAGGGGAACCGTTCACTGAGATTCTTCTAAAACACTAGTATCTTGAAAACGGAGATTTGTCTCTAACTCTGCATTTTGGAACACATATATTAAATTATATCAAATAGAAAGAATGTACTTTTTGTAAGAAAAATTCTAAGTCAAGTCACCCCGCCCGAGGACAAAGAGTGACTAGTGGCCATCGTCACTCATGCATTTTTCATCCACACTTGAGTGTTACTGGACGAAAGTTGTGTGCCAAGTGCTATGCTGGGGCTTGGCGGGTTGGGGGTGGGGGGGGAGGTGGCGGGATACAAGGATGGAAAAGACACCCTGCCAAGAGCACTTAGTCCAGTTGGGGAGGGGGTAAAAAAGAAATAAATGTCCATGAATAACTGGAACTTAAGACAGAAAGTGATAAATGTCCATTTTTAACACATAGATAAAATGCTCCGGGGAGTTAGCAGAGGGAGCATTACTTCCAGATGCTGAATAATGATCATATCTGGTTGACGTGATTACAAGAAACTCCCAGAACTTTTGAACCAGCCGATAATCCGTTCAAACTCTTTGTTTTACAGAAGAGGAGACTGAGACTCAGGAAACGCAGGAAGTAATGCAGGGGTAAGAGAAGTTTTCCCTCCTTCCCTTCTAAGTGCTTTGGCTGCTCTAATAATTAAATAGACATGAGGCAGGAGATACTAAGAAGAGAAAATCAAACAAAAGTTTAGTAATCTGTATACCTCCTGGTTACGTGACAGAGACCCAGGAAAACTGAGTAACTCTCACAAACAGGCAAAGCCACCACCTTAAATCCCACCTTCAGCCAAAGTCCAAAGATGCTGGGCAGCTGGGGGGAGTCAGTTATGGGAGGTGGCCCAGAAAAGCACAGTGAACACGGTAAGGTTGTTTTATAGATTTAGGTCCCCGCCTGCTCCAGTGATAACGGTCCAGAGATCTAGCCCTCCTGCTCTTCCTGGTACCTGAAAGGAGACACCTTACACGTGGAGACCTCCCTCATGGACGCAAATCTCTCTCTCTTTTTTTAACGTTTATTTATTTTTGAGACAGAGAGAGACCGAGCATGAACGGGGGAGGGGCAGAGAGAGGGAGACCCAGAATCGGAAACAGGCTCCAGGCTCTGAGCTGTCAGCACAGAGCCCGATGCGGGGCTCGAACTCACGGACCGCGAGATCATGACCCGAGCCGAAGTCGGCCGCTTAACCGACTGAGCCACCCAGGTGCCCCAAATATCTCTTATAAAAGGGTAACTTCCACTCGGTTTTCAGAGTTTCTCAAAAACAACCAGCCTGAAACCATCCCTGTGCCAAAGAGACACATGGGGGGGGGGGGGATATTTTCTCCTCCTTCAGTCCCGCTTTTGAAACTTTAAAGAATTTTCACAGTCCAGAAGCTGAATTGGTAGGTTGCTCCCTATCTCGCTGAACAAATCACTCAGTCCTGAGAACAGGTCAGTTCAGTTAAACAGCTGTGTCCCGTTCCAGGAGAATGTCTTAAAGGTGGACCCCCAAAGTTAGGAGAAATCAGGTGTCTAATAAGGCATTTCCATGGGAACAAAAGAAAAACAAAGGCTAGTGATTGGAACAAATTATAAATCAGTTTCTGAGCCCAGGGGGCATCCAGTCAAGAACATTTCTAGATGTCAGGCCGGAAGCATCTCCAGATAGTGAGCGCAGGTGCTGGCAATCTGACAGATCTCTTTGAATTTGCAGTTTGCCTCTGGTGATCCTTCTGATGGGTCTTCCACAGGCATCACGATTGTGTAAACATGAGCTTTTACTTTGATTTCTGTGACGTTTATATCAAGTTGTTCATATGCAGTTTGTGGGACTTTGGGCGAAAGGGTAGTTTTTGGTTTTAGTGATTCCAAGTCAAAAGGTGGGAGAGACCTGGAAATGGGAGTTTGGAGATCTGTGGCCAGGTATTTGAAGGAGCTGGAAGAATTCAGGATCCAGTCCAGTTCCAGGTAAATAAAACCTTAAACAGAATTGGAACTTAATATCCACCAGTTGCATTCACAGTTCTTATTGAAGTAAGTTTTCACTCCAAAATAACCCTATTTCTACCAAAGATAATTACAGTAAAATTAATTTGTTTGAAAAATAAGTCTAGTCTGGGGCGCCTGGGTGGCTCAGTTGGTTAAACGTCTGACTTTGGCTCGGGTCGTGATCTCATGGTTTGTGGGTTTGAGCCCCACGTGGGGCTCTGTGCTGACAGCTCAGAGCCTGGAGCCTGCTTCACATTCTGTGTCTCCCTCTCTCTCTGCCCCTCCCCCGCTCATGCTCTCGCTCTCTCTCTCTCTCTCTCTCTCTCTCTCAAAAATAAACAAACATTAAAAAAAGAAAGAAAAAGAAGTCTAGTCTGAATAAACTTGACCTGATTATTTATATAAGTATAGCAAGAATAGCACCTAACCATATAGACTCTTAGTGTGTTTCACTGGAACTTTTCATAAGGAACCTCAAATGGGACTTTTAAAAGCCTCCAAAGGCCAGGAAGCCAAACCAAGGACTTGCCAGACTGGCCTGCAATACCTATAGATTTAGGTGAATTCCTCGCTTAAGGATCCCAAAATATCCTAAGGTTCCTGCACTTGCCAGGAAGTGACCTTCCTTAGGCACCTGGCAAGACTTCTGGGAAGTCTGTAAGCAGGGTACTAGGCCGTTTTTCCAAGGGACTTCATTGGCTCCATAAAGTCAACTTTAGTTCCTTAAAGCTATTTGGTCATATCTGAATCTACGTACATCTCTCTCAAATATGCCATTCTAGTCAAAGCCTTGGTAATAGAACCAATTTCCAACTGTTAGAGAACAGGAGAATAAAGAGAACAGGTTCTTATTAAACTTACGCAAATAACTATCTTGCCATAAAAATAAGAATACTCAGTGAGAGTTTCTGAATTCTGGAGAGATTAGGTAGGGAGAAAAAGATAAATGTTTCATCTTTGTTCACAAAGGTGCACTTTACCAAGTTACTCTGAGATATATAGGCAGCTAGATCAATGATCTGATCCTAAAGTTATCAGACACCTGAATTCAAGGGTTCTTTCCACGAGCCTCACTAAAGATGAAACCAAAATAATAATAGTAAAATTTTAAAAATAACAAAAAGATGCTTGCAAAAGCATTACAGTAAAACAATAACTGTAAATGGCAAAAGATTTTTATTTTATTACTATTATTTTTTTTAATGTTTATTCATTTTGAGAGAGAGAGACAGAGCACGAACAGGGGAGGGGCAGAGAGAGAGGGAGACACAGAATCCGAAGCAGGTCCCAGGATCCAAGCTGTCAGCACAGAGCCTAATGCAGGGCTGGAACCCACAAACCATGAGATCATGACCTGAGCCGAAGTCAGACGCCCAATCAACCGAGCCACCCAGCAGCCCCTGGCACAAGATTTTTAAATGGCCATGGACCTTTTATTTTATTTTATTTTTTTCAACGTTTATTTATTTTTGGGACAGAGAGAGACAGAGCATGAACGGGGGAGGGGCAGAGAGAGAGGGAGACACAGAATCGGAAACAGGCTCCAGGCTCCGAGCCATCAGCCCAGAGCCCGACGCGGGGCTCGAACTCACGGGCCGCGAGACCGTGACCTGGCTGAAGTCGGACGCTTAACCGACTGCGCCACCCAGGCGCCCCCACCATGGACCTTTTAAAGATCTGATGAGAGTTCATTATCAAATTTGCATATTTCTGTAACATGCAACATTTCCAGATAATAATCGAATTACAAGTGATAACATTGTACTAGGACATATCAGAATTCTAGGAATTTCATAAAATTTCCAAAACACCTATGTTAACAACATTGTCCACACAAACATCACAAATCATTATGAAACAATACTTAATTATCTCTTTGACCAAAGTGGTAATAAAAGATTTCAAAGGTTACATAGCCGTGGGCAAAATTTAACTCTTAATATTAAGACCCAGTTTTCTCAAGCAATCAAAGACCTGCTGGTAAGGAACACAGGAAATCATTTTTTAATGTTTACTTATTTATTTGGGGAGAGTGCGCACAAGCAGGGGAGGGGCAGAGAGAGGGAGGGAGAGAGAGAATCCTAAGCAGGCTCTTCGCTTCGGCACAGAGCAATGGGGCTCAGTCGCATGAGTCGTGAGATCATGACCTGAGCTGAAATCAAGAGTCAGACACTTAACCGAGGGAGCCACCCAGGCGCCCCAGGAAATCATTTTGATAAAACACGAAGTCTTTGCTTTTTAGGCAGATTACTTCAAAGGTAAAGAAAAACAAATCTCTTATCAGGAGCGGATCAATAGTCCAAGAAAAGTTTATCCTTTTAGTAGCTGAAAGAAAATCAGGTTTTAGCTTTACATAAATACGCTACCGATTTTAAGCTTAATTTTATAAGCCTTATAATCAACTCAGTACATTTTTAGCCCCCTTGACCACACAAAATAAAATTCTCTTTCTCTTCCCAACTTTCTTTCTAGTTTTACTTTAGGACAATTTTACCTTCTTTTCCCTTCACAAAAATCCATCTTCATATCTTATACATTTTCTTATCCAAAAACATCTTACTTTCCTTGCATCCAGACTTGTTTTCCTTATTACTTCTAGTAGCTGTAATCACATATGTTAGAATTCGTAACCCTTAGAAACCTTAATTTCTAGCAAAACTAAGAAGTAAGCACTTGTGAACAGCCTGTTACACCCACATTCTTTAGATTGGCAAATTTATGAATACATTTCATAATTTCTAGAAACATATGCCTTTTTAAAAAATAGTACCATCTTTCAGCGTGGCACAAGACATGTTTACTAACAGACCCGAATATCTTTAGTTCTTCTGTAAGAAGAAGCCAAAAACAGATAAACTTAGGTTCAGTAATTGATTGGGTATTCAACGACTTTTTCATCATCTAACTCCGCAAAACTTTAAAGTTTCAAGTTAGAAAGAGAATTGAAATTATTTCTAAGGACACATACCATAAAATATAATTATTGCTAAAAAGTTTACCTGAAAACTCCTTTCCACTAACTCATTTGCTCCCAACGATGATGCTTAGATTACTCACAAAAACTCGACAAGATATCAGCCATCATCCAGGTTACTTTTCTTGCTGATGAGTTTTGTAAAAGATAACATGAATTTGATTAGTCCACACAAGTAGTTGTTAATCTGAATTACATTTGATGTCTCCATGAGGACACACGTATTAGACTAACAGACTTCAACAAGCTTTCATTTACCAAAGATTATCCTGCATCACGAAATTCATGAATTTGAAAAGCATTTGGCTTGGCTTCTATATTTCTGAGAGTTTTAGAATACCCAGTCCTTAATTTCTATAAGTCCTTGTTTGTTTTTAACAAGTTTGTTTTTGTCCAAGTTTGTCCAAGTCCAAGTTTGTTTTTGAATAGAACTCTTCACAAATGAATGTTGCCAATACCATTCAGAGGTAGAAAAATATCACATCTATAACATACGTACAGAGACACACATGAATATATAGACGCAAATGAATATTAGAGCTTTCGTTTTAAAATTTTAGCCATGAAATGAGTATAATAATGCAAAACCCCCTCATATAGGAAAGAGCAGTTGGGGCCAAACTGAATTTCTGGCAGATGGAATAAATTAAGGTTACCTGTTGAGATGGCTAAAGCTTCCTCTACTAGTATTGGTGGAGAAGACATTTAAGATTTTTCATTTGCCCAATTTCCAAACACTTTCTTTTTTCCCCTCTCTCTTATGGGAGAAACATCTCCCTAAAGTTTGAATTTCAAAGAGTGGCTCTTAGGTCCTAGACAAGATGGAGATGGAAAGTCTATATCACAAAGGCACAGAGAAAGTATCCAAGTTTTCCCAAACATGGAGTTTGGGGGGGGCATATTTGCCTATAACCAGGGGTCTAGGACAATTTAAAGTTTTCCTTCTTTTCCTTTTTAATGTTTACTTATTTTTGAGAGGGAGACACACACACAGTGAGAGTAAGGGAGGAGCAGAGAGAGGGAAACAGAATCCCAAGCAAGCTCCAGGCTCCGAACTGTCAGCACAGAGCCTGACATGGGACTCGAACCCACGAACCGTGATCTCGTATGACCCGAGCTGAAACCAGACACTCAACCGACTGAGCCACCGAGGTGCTCTGAGCTTTCCTTCTTTTTCTTAAGGTCAAGACGATTCTGTTTCCCATGTCTCAATGTCTACAAGCATTCTGAGATGAAGAGGTGACGTCTGGGGACTGGTAAAGACAGGTGGGATGGAATTGCTTCTAGAGCCACGTTTCAGGTTTTGTAGAGCCCGGCAAGACAAAGCAATTGTTTCCAACTGCCCCCCAAATTGAGTGGTGGTCTGAATGATAGAAGTGTGATACATCCATCCAACTGTATTTCCTTTCATTTGCTTCTCTATCTCAGGGAGATTTCCAGCGAAGATGGCAATCAAATGATTTTTTTTGTTTAATGTTCTAGAAACTCAGGGTTTAATACATTACATCTTCCAAAAGCCGATGTAAAGTATTTAACAAGGGTCTGCAGATGCTCTCCTCCTTTCTGGTGCAAAATTCAACCTTAGGCCAATTTATTTTAGGGGGGAAAGCCTCTAATGCTTCTATCAAGCCTTGAATATCAGCCTCCAGCTGAGCCATTTCCTGGTCACTTGTAGGAGGACCTGAGATGTTCTGGCCATCTGTCTCCTCTGTGAGAGGGTTTTCCCCAGGGGGGCAGCTGACTTGTCTGATAACCATAGTGTAATCATGGGAGGAAAGGACAACCATTAGCAGCCAATCCGGGTCCTAGTGTGTGGGGTTATGAACGGCCGCTCATCTTCCCAACTCCTCTCTGCACTTGGTAGGATCTTCTGAAAGAGGAGGCAAAAGGCCTTATAATTTAGAAGATCTGTTGCTGCCCAGGTGACGTGAAGTCTTTGTGGCGGGGGGTCCAGGATACATCTATCAAGAACATTGTATGGGAAGGCCTGAAGCTGGCGGGGCCTGATTACAGAGGCCTGGAAAGTAGGAGGAATTGTAAGGAACAGCAAAGTGAGCCCTGCCTCCTGTCCCGAGAGCTTCTGCTAAAGCCACTTCCTGGCATTTCATACACCTCAAGCCTGGAGAGCAGACCCTGCTCTCTATAAATCTTAGGAAGAAAGGGAAGTTGAAACAGGCAGCTGGGTGTTTATGGGATTGTCTGGGGATGTTACAGGAGTCCTGGGATGCAAGGGAATTTGCTGAGGAGGTGGGGCTAGATTTGAGGGGGGGTTAGACCAGGGGCTCAGAGACTCAAAAGATCTTCCGAAGGGTCAAGGACAGGGATTTGGGGGTAAAGGGGTGTATGGGAGCGGGGAGAGGAGTGGGGAGAGTCCATTAGATGTGGACTCTAATTTTTGCTCTAAGTCTCATTTCTGTTCTGTCATCTTTTGAAGAGAGTCCCTAAGGCTAGCTGCTAATACTTCTTTGTGTCCACTTTTAATTTGGTCTTTCCATAGGTACCAGTAAGACCACTGTTTAGGATAAGAGCGCTCTAAAACTTTTTTTCAGATATAGCAATTTGTCCAATAAGAGGATTCAGCTTCTGGCCTTTGACAAGTAGGCAGTTAGGATCATCTTTCAATCTCGATCTGCAACTGAAACCAATAAGCCTTTGAACCACTTAACCATGGACGCAGGAGGCGGCCCAAAGGAGAGGGCTAAAGATGCAGTCCTCACAAGATCCAGAAGGTTCGTCAGATCCCAGCGTGAGTCCAGAAAGCAAAGATGTCACAGGCAGTAAGAATGCTGTATCAAAAACGGTGTCTCCAGTCCCCCATGGGAGCGTGAGACGGGGGTGCCCGGGTGGCCCGGTTGGTTAAGGGTCTGACTCTCGATTTCGGCTCAAGTCATGATCTCAAGGTCGTGAGATGGAACCCCAATTGTACTCCATGCTGGCAGCGTGGAGCCTGCTTGGGATTCTCTCTCTCCCTCTGTCTCTGCCTCTCTCTCTCTTTCTCAAAAAACAAGAGACAGAGAGGAAATGTGAGAGGCCTCCAGTCATGGAGCCAGTAATCTGTGGCACTGGGGGGCCGGCGGAGGGGGGGACCCTGCCGGAGGGGGATTTTCCAGCACTCAGCCCACGTTGAGACAGCGGTCCATTATGGACAGGAGCCCTCATGGCGAACTCCCCTGAGAGCTGGTACCATCAGAGAGAAGGGACGCCAGCCACAAGTCCAAGTGTGGCCTGTACTCCGACCCGGCTGGCTAAAATCAGGGGGGCCCATGCCCCCCCCCCCTTCCAGATCCAGTCAGCTTAACATCCTCTGGCTGGCACAGACCAGAGACAACATCCTCACTGGTCACAAAGCCAAGGTCCGGAGACACAGAGCAAGACAAAAGGGATCCGGAATTTCTCACGCCGCACATTAAGAGCGTTAGCTAAAGCCTTGGGTGTCTCCGAGCCAAACTAAAACCCAGAGTGCCGCTGGGTTGAGGACTGCTTGATGTTCTCCGGGTCACCTCTTTGCACAGTCTTCTCTTGCGACTGCCGGGTGACCTAGTGTCAATCTAACCCGTGAGCAACGTACCCTACCCCGAGAGCCTTAGAGGTAGGTGACACGGGCCCTAACAGCTCTGAAGGGCTTGACCCGTGCCCGCCACCTGCGTGGCATGGCTTCTAACATATCCCTTAGCAACGGCCTTTCCCTCACGTGCACATCAACCACGGCCAAGTTTATCTAAACAGACACAGGTCTGATGAGTCCGGCTCAAACAGCAGGCCGCGGTGGGGCCTGGGCCTGTGTCCTGCCCTCTGCTGTCCCGCCTTATGACAAAGGACACAACAGACAGACAAAAACAGCATTTGGGTGAGGCACATGTTCAATAAGCAAGACCTTTTTTTTTTTTTTTAACCCGGAGTTGCCGTGCCCAAGGAACGAGCTCCACAAAGATTTTCTCCTACTAATCTAACTTGAGAAAAATGCTCACTTCCACTGCACCTGGCAGGCAGAGGGCTGGGAGACGGACGAGGTAAGAATCTTTGCTTCTGCCGTAGGGGCGGCAAAGCTTTCCCTCCTTCCCTTCTGGGTGCCTTGGCTGCTCCAATTAGATTGAGAGAAGACAGAGTAACAGGAAAAAACCAACCAACAAACAAGAGCTTCATAACACGTATACCTCCCGGTTCCGTGGGCGAGCCCCAGGACAAAGAAACAACGGTCAGAAATGGCCAAAGCCGTCACTTTAAGCTAAAGATAAAGATGCTGGGCAGCTGGGGGGCGTCGGTTAGGGGAAGTGACCAGGAAAAGCACAGTGAAGAGGTTGTTTTGTGGATGTAAGTCCCCACCAGCTCTGGGGATAAGAGTTTCTGGAGATTTAGCCCTCCCCCTCTTCGTGGTACAGGGAGGGAGACACCTCACGCGTGGAGATGTCCCTCAGACACACAAATGTGGCTTATAAAAGGGTAACTTCGCGGGGCGCCTGGGTGGCTCAGTCAGTTAAGCGTCTGACTTCGGCTCAGGTCACGATCTCGCGGTCCGGGAGTTCCAGCCCCGCGTCGGGCTCTGGGCTGATGGCTCAGAGCCTGGAGCCTGCTTCCGATTCTGTGTCTCCCTCTCTCTCTGCCCCTCCCCGTTCATGCTCTGTCTCTCTCTGTCTCAAAAATAAAATAAACGTTAAAAAAAATTAAAAAAAAAAAAAGGGTAACTTCGCTTGGGTTTTGGAGTCTCTCAGAAACAACTAGCCTGAAACAATCCCTGTGCCAAAGAGGCACATATTGGGGGGCATCCTCTGCCCCCCTCCGGTGACATTCCTACAATCACACAGCCTGCAGTAAAGGGGCCAGGACTCAAACGAAGTCTACTGCCCCCCTTCTGGGCCTCCTTCCGCTGTTTGCTGTGGCGCTGTTTCTAGGATCCCCGAAGCTGCTTCAGTTCAGCAACAGTTCAATTCCACACAGTGACAAATGAGAGCCCTAAGCGGAAGGCGGTTACAAGAACTGGGTTAAATAAATACCAACCCATCAGAAAACAACAAAGAAAACATCAGCCCCAAATTTACGACCTGCAAGGGTTTTCCCTACTTTTTTCTGCCATGGATATTCATCCAGACCCCTTGTTCTCTGACTGAAACACCCAGAAACACACCGGTCTTTTCCTGGCACGCGGAAGGGAGATGTTTTGAACGATCCAACGTGTCTCTTGTTCTAAGAACCCTTTAAGGATGTGAGTTATGGGGCCTTTCTTCCCGCCTTGGTTCCTTTAAATTATGCTCATAGCTTGGCAAAGAACTCTTAACTGCCTGGCCCATTAATCAGGCTGAGCCATAAATTTCCTGCCTCATTGCCCTGTGGAGAATCCGTCTGGAAGATGTTCACGCTGGAGTAGTTTGGGAAGCTCCCACAACATCAATGGCCTGGTCGGGTCAGCAACCCCTGCACTCCAGAGCCCAGGGGGAGTGGGCGGGGCCAGCCAGGACACCCGCCTCAGCCCTCCACCGTGGCTGTGTGGCCCCGACCAGCCACTTGACCACGTGGGGCTCCACATCTGCAAAATGGGAAGACTCACATTTCTCTTTCTGGATTGTTTTGAAGGTTAATGAGATAAAGTGTATGAACCAGAAGGTGATGGTTAAAAGACCCGGTAATGACAGCAGTCTATCCAGGGACGCAGCACAGCCTTCCCCCCAAGGCCTCCTTAGCCTTTGGTCTCGCTCGGCTGGAGAAGGCCCTTCCTTCCCTGCCTTACTGCAACCTCCACCTTTGTCATTCAGCTGCAGCTTGAGGGTGCCCGGCAGGCTGAGTCGGTGAAGTTGGATCTCAGGGTGGTGAGTGAGAGCCCCACACTGGGCCTGGGGCTTGCTCAAACGGGAAGCCCCTGCACCATAATGGCCGAAGAAACGGTGGGCCTGGAATCTGCTGAGAGACCCCAACCGATCCTGTCTCTTCCTGTCTCCCTGAAGTGCATAACAGGACGAACAGGCCACCCAGAGGACCGTGAAATTTGCAAACCCCAGCTTGAGAGGCTGGTCCTGGTTTCCAGGGACACCTTCCTGCAGGAGCACCAGAGACCCTCACAGCCCGAGGGCACTACTTTTCTTTTTCCTCCAGTATCTTCGGCCACTGCCCCGAGTTTTTCCCGAAGGGGCACCTCTCAGGGTGAGTCTTCAATGGCTGAAGCGTCTTTGCTCTGTTGTGAAATAGTAATACTAGGATATCAACTCAGATGTGTAGGGCATGGGTACGGATTGAGACTAAAGTTTATTTTACTTTATTTTATTAAGTTTTTGTTTATTTTGTGTGTTGGGGGGGGGGGTAGGGGCAGAGAGAGAGGGAGAGAGAGAATCCCAAGCAGGTTCCACACTGTCAGCGCAGAGCCCAATGCGTGGCTCGATCCCATGAATAGTGAGATCACGACCTGAGCCGAAATCAAGAGAAGGATGCTTAACCAAATGAGCCACCCAGATGCCTCCCGACTAAATTTTAGTTCTGGCCACAGCATCCGATGGGTACCACCCCAGAAGGGCTGCCTACTTCCAAGGAAAGCTGTCACATCTCTCAGAATGAGCTCTTAGGGGCGCGTAATTGGCATATACTTAAACATGTAACTAGATGGGTGGGGGAAGCAGGGCCAGAATGAGCACGGATCTAAGATTAGCAGATTAAGCTTGACTGAGTACAAGAGCTCTGTGCCTTCAGAGCTCCCAAACGCTTGCCCCTACGCGGGAATGCTGCGGTGCCCTGCTCTTGGTACATCTGTAAGGCCTAGTCTTTGGCCAGAAGCTCTGGATCTCTCTCTCTCTCTCTCTCTGGGCAGAGAGTCCGACACAGCCATCCTAAAGAGAGCACATCTCTAGCACCTATTAACCTTCAAAACAAAACTGCCAGTTTTTTTACCGGCAAAAATGGATTTACTTGGGATTAGCAGAGAATTGCAATCGGGGACAAGCCACAGCAAAACCGGAGGCAAGTCCAATGAACAAAGGGGAGGACCGCTCTTCTAGAGAGGAAAGGAGCTGTGATCAACAAAAAGTCCATCGGGGTAAATGGGAGTTCAACTGTCAAGGCTTCTCATTGGCTGAGTGGTGACTGTCTCTCATTGGCTGGGCCAGGGCAGGAGAAAACCTTCCTTCCTCCCTCTGGGTAGCAAGACAGTATCTCCGCGCAAGGTACCTCTCTTCCGGTTGGGTCTGGGCGTGAGAGGTCCCCCTGGCGGCCTCCCGACTCCATTCTAAATGAGGATTCCTGATTTTCACGCACCCATCTGAAAGTCAAGGTCATGTGGATTCCTAACCCTACCTCAAAGAAAAGCGTGTGTACTAAAAATATATATATATTTAGTTTAGATAGATTAGTTTCACATTTGCTGTGTTACAGGATTCTATAATAAATGTAAATGAAGTAAAAAGACTCCTTCCACTTTATTACACGTCCAAAGTCAGTAAAGCAAGTGTAGTGTGGTTCGCTGTAGACCTCTGGCTTCCCCAAATCTTTCTCAGAACGTACTCATGGCCCTGTATCTCTTCTTAAATTAATTCCTGCTTCCTCCCCTAATTATTGCATAATTCAGAGGCGTCGCTTTTTAAAATCAAGTCATTATTCCACCAGCAGCAAACGATAAGAGAAAGAGGGGGGATATGTATAATTTTTTAAAAAACATATTTTGGTGCCTCTTGCATCTCAAACATGGCCTCGCCAAGGATTACACATATGAGACTTAACCCCTCATCTTTTTTTATTTTTTTCAAGGTGTTAGATCTTTTCTTTACCGGTTGTTTTCTAAGTTAAAGTGTACATAAAGTGGGATGCACGGACCTTAAGTATACCATCCAATGAGTTCTGACAAATGGATGAGGCTGTGTGACTCAAGCCCTTATCGTAATACAGAGCATTTCCATCACTGAGGAAAGTTGACTCCTATCGTTCCCATGAATCTTCCTGCCTACCCCCAGCCCCAGAGACAGTCGCTGCTGTGGCTTCCGTCAGCATAAATGGACTTCATACGTAGAATCAGTGTGCACTCTCTTGTGTCTGGTTTGTTTCACGCCACATAATGCTTTTAAGATGCATACGGTTTCATGTATCAGGAGTTTGTTCCTTTCTGCAGCTGAGTAGCATTCCATTGTATGAACACATCACGGTTCCTTCATCCACTCTCCTATGGATGGAAATTTGGGTCGTTTCCAGTTTTTAGCTGATAGTAATAAAGCCGCTATGAAGGTCCTTGTACAAATGTCTTTCTTAGTGGATATGTTTTTACTTCTCATGGGTAATCTGGAAGTGGCATTGCTTGGTCATAGCGAAGGTGAGTGGTTAGCGTGAAATGAAACAGCCATTTCCCCAAAGCATGGCGCCCATGATGACATATGACAGCCGTGGTGACCACATCCACCACGACACTGAGTGTTGTCCGTCTTTAATGTTAGCCATTCTCCTGCAGCGTAGGGGAGAGAAGCTCATTATGGCTTTAATTTGCGTATTACTGATGAATACTGAACACTCTTTTAATGAGCTTATTGGCTATTGATATTGTTTCCTTTGTGAAGTCTACGTGCAAGTATTTTTTTTAATATTTTTTTTTATTTTTTGAAGGAGAGAGAGACAGAACATGAGCAGGGGAGGAGCAGAGAAAGAGGCAGACATAGAATTCGAAGCAGGCTCCAGGCTCCGAGCCATCAGCACAGAGCCTGACGCGGGGCTCGAACTCACAAACCGTGAGATTGTGACCTGAGCCGAAGTCGGACGCTCAACCGACTGAGCCACCCAGACGCCCCGTGCAAGTATTTTTTTAATGTTTATTGTTGAGGGCGGGGGGGAGGGGGAGAGAGAGAGAGAGAGAGAGAGAGAGAATCCAAGTGGAGGAAGGGCAGAGATACAGAGGGAGACAGAGAATCCCAAACAGGCTCCAAGCTGTCAGCACAGAGCCCGACAGGGGGCTCCAACTCATGAACGGAGAGACCACGATCTGAGGTGAATCCAAGAGTCGGACACTTATCCAGCTGAGCCACCCAGGGACACCTCTGTGTAAGTACCTTGCCCCCTTTTTAATTGGGTGGTCTGTATTCTCATTATTGAGTTGTAAAAGTTATTTTCCTAGTTTTTTCCTCTATGCTTTCCTTTACAAATGTTATAGTTTTAGCACTCATATTCAGGTCAAGGATCCACTTCAAGTTAACTTTTTTGCATGATGTGAGATAGGACTTGAGGCTCATTTTTTCCACATGGAAATCCTGTTGCCCATTCATTGGAAAGACTATTTTCCCCCCATTGAACTATCTCGTCACCTTTGTGGAAAGTCAATGGGCCATGGAAGTGTGGATCTACTTCCAGAGTCTATATTCCATGCCAATGACCTATCTGTCTACCTGTCTGTTGACACACAGTCTCAGGTGCTATATGTAGAGACAGAGATGAATCAATAAGTTGACAGTGGTTGAAGCTGAGTAATGGGCACAGGTGGTGAGTTCATTACCCTATCCTATTTTTGTATAATAAAATGCTTTCTAAAAGAGAAAGTTTTAAAACGCATGGGGGTGGGGGGAGGGATGGGACGTCTGGCTGGCTCAGTAGGTGGAGCATGTGACTCTTGATCTTGGGGTTGTGAGTTTGAGCCCCACGTTGAGTGTAGATAGTACTTAAAAATAAATGTTTTAAAACAATAAAAATAAAAAGCACGGGGAGGGGGCGGTGGAAAGGTTAACTAACCTCCCTTGAAATACCAGAAACGCAAATTAGGACACTCTATTTTCACATCACCACTTTGATACTTCACAGCAATCCTCCATTTATCTTGGTAATGCTGAGTTGTAGTTTTATGTCCACACACAGAGACACACGCCATCTGCTCCAAATAGATGGAATATTTCAATGCAAACAATATCACACAAGAACATTTTGGACAGTGCTTATATTATCCTGAGGTGAAGAGGCCTTTCTTAGCAGGACAGAAAAATCCAAAACTATAGAGGAAATGCTTGACTTCTAATGACATGAAAACATATCACCTCCATACGTCAAAAAACAAAATCACAGACAAATTAAAAGATGAAGGGCAAGCAGGAAAGCATTTGCAATATATAAAACAGCCACCTGGTAGTTACCGTAATCTCTTAAAGTCTCTTTAAAATTCATTAAGAGATGTAGGGGAGCCTGGCTGGCTTAATCAGTGGAGCGTGCAACTCTCCACCTCAGGGTGGTGAGTTCGAGTCCCACGCTGGGTGCAGAGATTACTTACACAATAAAATCTTATTTTTTTTATTTTTTTCACAATAAAATCTTAAAAAAAAAAATTAAGAGGTGCAGACTTCCACTGCATTCGTAATGTTATTTGTACGTGTCTGCTGAGTCGATCTGCAGATCTGCAGATCTAAGTTGATCTGCAGAATTTTTATACCTTTTTTTTTTATGAGACATTTGATAGTAAATCCAGGATGATGAAAACGAACCAAAACAACAGAGGAGCAACCCCTTAGGAGACCGACAAAGAGGTGAATGAACGCTCCTACCACTAACCAAATGCGATACAGTGATTTGCAAGAAGAAATAGGTATCTGGCCTTTGTCCACTGTTCCCGGCACACAGTTCCAAAACTTGGAATCTCCTATACAGGAACCGCAGGGGCCTCTTTTGTTACAATACTTAGTTTTGTCCCCAGTCCCCGAAACAGCTCCAGAGTGGCAAAGGGGAAGTGGGAGGCTTTTGTTATTTATAACAAACCCCTCTCCGCGGAGTGACTTTTGGAGAGCCCCCGAGGGCGGGGGCTGGTTGCCAGGGTAACCATTCTGCGATCACAGGGTTGGAACTCCAAGCCCCGCCCCCAGCTCTACGGAGGGGAGAGGGGCTGGAGATCTGAGCTCGGTCGCCAGTCCCACCTTTGTAGTGAAGCCCCCACCGGAGCCCAGGAGGACAGACAGGGCCCAGCGCTTCCCGGCTGGTGAAGATGGAGAAGGACGCACCAGGACGGGTCTTGGGTGCTGTGCCCCTCCCACATCCAGTGCCCTACACATCAGTTCCAGCGGGCTCTCCCTGAGTTACACCCTTTTTCCAATAAACAGGTAATCTAGGAAGTAAACTGTTTGCCTGAGTTCTGTGAGCCACTCTGGCAAATCAGTCAAACCCAAGGAGGGGGTCATGGGAGCCTTCTGATTTATGGCCGACTGGCCAGAGACAGGTGACAACCCGGACTCACCAGGGGTGTCTGGGGTTGGGGGGGGGGGGGTGGGCAGTCCTGTGGGACAGAGCCCTACACCCGCGGGATCTGACGCTACTTTTAGGGAGACAGTATCCGAACTGAGTTGGCCCACAGGACACCCGGCTGGCGTCTGGAACATTCCTCGGACGTGGGGGGAACCCCTCTCCCCACGGCAGAATTTGCTGTCGGAACTTTTACCTCGATTCTAAAAAGCTCATTCCTTCCACATCACAACGATTCTAATATTAGCACAAGTCCCACAGACTGTGGGGTCCATTCGTGTCATGGCTTTTATTTTCATTCTTCCCACGTTTCTCTTACAAATTAATGGTCCAGGTGACACTGGCAATATGTGAGACTCGAGGACATACGGACAGCGGTAGGTATTAAGCGGCCACTTATCGTACTAACAGAATTACTGCCTTGAAACAATAAATGGCTAATACTTTTGGCTAAGGGAACAGAAAAGCCCGTCCCCATGAACTGAATTCCTCATGGTGACCCCTGCCGAACAGCTTTGTCACTGGTCCCCAAGCCCCCGGATCCTCGTCTTAAGGACTTTTCCTCCAAAGGCAGTGAGTCTCTGAGTCCGCGGGAAGAAGGCTCGGTTCCTCCATCGCCCGGAGCACAGGACGGGGAGGGGATGAGCCACAGGTGGATGGGAGGCCCCTGGCTGGAGGGCCTGCGGGCGGCCTCCCTACATGCACTCCTGCCTCCACAGAAGCGCCCGTGACAGTGGCCCTGCTCACGTGGGCCGTGGTCAGGCCCCCCTACCGTTCCTTGCCCTGTAGAAACATGTCAGCCCCTCCCTTCCCTGCAGTTTCAATGAGACGCCCGAATACTTCGATTTTACAACAGAGAACGTAGACGCCGAGAGGCTTTTCCCCCAACGTCTGGTTGTCCGTCCAAATGGTCAACATCTTTCTGGTTTGAGACCGAGAATGCCCGAATGCCCACATCTCCGACCCGGCTCTTGGGTTTACTGCGCTTCCAGAAATATGGAACGGTTTGGATGCCGGACCCGGAAAAGCCTCGTGTCAACTTTATTTCGCCTACTTGTTTCTCTCATCCCCTCCCGGGTGCTCAGGAGGAGGGGACCGACCTCGGGTGCCCTGGGTAACACCTGGGCCCAGCTGGGACCCTCAGATCCTGATCAGACACGCCACCCACAGCCCGGGCCCGGGGAGCATCCCTGCCTTCTGTTCTCCACCTCGGCCTCCTCCACACCCGTTCTAACTATTCTCCCTTTACCCACATGGATTGGCACGAAACCCTCAACTTCCTGCATTTTCTCAAGAGACGCCCAGAAGCGCGTCGGGAGGGGGGTGGGTCCCCGTACCCCCTTGAGCACCCAACAGATCACAGAAGGGAAGAGATCCCAGCTCGTCACCTTATCACCGCTCTTCCCTTCTCTCCTCGCGGAGGGGCTTCGAGCGGGAGCCGAAGACCCCGGCAGCCCCTGCTCAGTCGCCCTCGCCACCTGCTTCAGGACTAACGACGGCACCACCGCCCTCTGTCTCAGCACACGGCTGTCGCTGAGGGTCACCCGGAGTGAAGTCAGGAGGGCCTCGGGGGCCTCGGCGTCCGTCCAGCTCTGATCTCACGAGGCAGGGCGTCCAAGGACTCCCGATCAGCTCAAGAAGGGCAGCCTCTTGCTAGGGAGTGCACCTGTTACTAGTGAGCCCCAGACCCACTGCACTTAAGAGAACCACACTGCGTAAACCAGCAGCTCCTGGGGCTGATGTGACCGAGCTCTGTTTGCCACCAAGTGACAAACACGTGGCTCGCTGTCTGCAACAAAAATCCTTTGGAGTCAACACAAAAATAATTATGGGCTGACCTGCCCGAGCCCTAGACTTAAATTGGGTTAGACGAACTTTAGAAAGGAGACTTATATACGATGAGTGTAATAACAAGCCCGTCCCCCCTTACCCACGGAGGGCACATTCCAAGAAACCTCAGGGATGCCCGAAACCCGGATAGTACCGAACCCTATAGATACTATGTGTTTTCTTTTTTTTTTCTAATGTCTATTTTTGAGAGACAGAGAGAGAGAGAGAGAGACAGTGAGTGAGTGGGGGAGGGGCAGAGAGAAAGGGAGAGACAGAAACCGAAGCAGGCTCCAGGCTCTGAGCTGTCAGCACAGAGCCCGACGCGGGGCTCGAACTCACGCGCTGTCCTTCATGCACAAGGACAGTAATTCCCAGAGAGACTGTCACGAAGAGTGAGGTGGCCAACATGAAAACTGCATCACTGGGTAAGAAAGAGTGCGCTCCCTGCCTCTCTGCCTCCAAACCCTCTGGCCAATGTGATGACCCTAAAACAGGCGTCACTGCCCTCTCCTGTGGCACCAGCCCCTTAGACGACATCTCAGGAGCCCATGGTGTGGCCTCGGGCGCCCACTCTGCCCTTGCCCCCTCCGTTTCCCCTTTGGATTTGATGCTCCACCAGTCTGATTTATTCAGTGCTTGTGTCGGTTTCCTTGGAGGCTCTAACAAGTTACCACAGCTTGAGAGGCTTCACATGATACTAATGTATCATCTTGCAGTTCGGGAAGTCCCAAGTCCAAAATGGGACTTGTTGGGTTCCAATCAAGGTGTTGGCTGGCCCGTGTTCCTTTCTGGAGGCTCTAAAAGAAAATCCACTGACTTGCCTTTTCCAGCCTCTAGAGGCCACATGTACTCCTTGGTCTGTGGCCCTTCCGCCATCTTGAAAACCAGCAACACGGGCCAAGAGCTTCTCATGCCGCCATTGCTCTGGCTCTCCGTCTTCTGCCTCCTCCTCCACTTACAGGAACTTTTATGATGATGTCGAGCCCATCCAGATAACCTGAAAAACTCTGCATCTCAAGGTCATCTGATCAACCTCAAATTTCATATGCTACCTTAATTCTTCATTGGCATGTAACTTAACATATCAAAGGTTCCGGGGACTAGAACACAGACGTCTTTGGCCGGGTTGGGGGGGACATTCTTCTACCTCCGTCAAAACACCGTGGCACTCACATCTCTCTGCCTTTACCTACGCAGCTCCTTCTGCTGAGAATGCCAACTCCCCAATGCCCATTCCCATTCCTCAGACTCATGTATTGTTGAAGATACTTCTCAGGTGTTACCTCCTCTGTTAGTCTATTCCTCTTCTGAGCCCGTAAAACTTTGAATCACACTGATCCTGTGTTACGACGATTATTTATGCGCACCAGCCCCATTAGATGGAGAATACCCAGTGTCCACCGTGTCAGGACCTTTGCTCACTCAACAGAACTTTGGCACTACGAGGTATTTATTACTTTCCTCTTTGTGGATGGAGGGCCGTATTTCCAGCTTGTCTGTCCTTCCTGGGATCTACTTGTCTGCTCCTAGACGACCACCACCACGCTGGTTTTATCGCAGTGGCTTTATAGAACGTCCTGACACCTGGGAAAGCAAGTTCCCCACCGCCACTCACCCTGTGCCCTACTGTTCGTCTTCCTCCTGCGTTTCGTGGCTATTCTCTCGGGCGCGGCCTCTCCTATCCTGATGGTGGTGGCCACCCAGGTGTGTCCATGCACCAATACTGATCAAAGCGCACACTTGAAATACGTCCATCAACGAGAGTCTATGCTGAATGCAGCTGCCACTTTGGGAATTTCGCAAATACACAGGTGGTTAGACTAAAACTAAGAATCTTTCTTTTCCTTCTTTATGAAACTAAGTACTTGACCCCATGTTAATAATTTGGCTCCTTTGGGGGTGCCTGGGTGGCTCAGTCAGTTAAGCGTCCAACTTTGGCTCAGGTTGTGATCTTACGGCTTGTGCGTTCGAGCCCCACGTCGGGCTCTGGGCCGACAGCTCAGAGCCTGGAGCCCGCTTCAGATTCTGTCTTCTCTCTGCCCCTCCCCTTCTCATGCACGGCCTCTCTCTCTCTCAAATGTACACATAAAACATCTTTTAGAAATAATAATTTGGCCCCTTTGGTACTAGTCAGTGCTGTTGGCTAAGCACCCCTCCCTGGAAGCCTTCTCGGGTACACCCAGCAGCTTGCAGGGAGTGCCCTGCAAACGGCTTCCGTGGCACCCCCCTACCCTGGGTGGCTCACAGTAAAGTGCCAGCAACCGGGGGGGGAGGGGGGAGGGGGAGGCCTGTCACTCGCCTTCCCTCAAGCAGTGTCAGGGAAGAGAGCGGCCAGCCAGGCTCCTCCTCTTGCGGGGCTCGTGGGGCACCTCCTGGAGCAGCCTCGAGGATTCTGAGATGCGACGCCTCCCTCCGGCCAGCTTCCCACCACAGAAGGTGGATCTCACGTGAGCCCTTCTGGTGAAGCACCTCGGCAAACAGAGCAGAGCCCCGCCTCGGTCTGTGGAGCACAGTCATGACTGCACCCCCTCCAGGAGGTCTGGAGGTTAGCTCCGGGAGGGGGTCCCTCTCAGTCCCAGGTGCAGAGACCGCTGCCTATACCGTATACTCTTACGGCTCTTAGAGTTCTCTCACTAGCCAATCACCCATTACTCTGGTTAATAATTCTTTTTAATTTTTTTTAATGTTTATTTTTGAGAGAGACAGAGGGTGAGCAGGGGAGGGGCAGAGAGAGAGGGAGACACGGAATCCGAAGCAGGTTCCAGGCTCTGAGCTGTCAGCCCAGAGCCCCACCCGGGGCTCGGACTCACAGACCGCGAGATCGTGACCTGAGCTGAAGCTGGACGCTCAACCGACGGAGCCCCCCGGGGGCCCCTGGGTTCCATCTTCTGATGGGACCCCCACTGACGCACGGCTGGGAAAACGATTCTGCAGTGAACGTCAGTGGTCTTTCACGGAAAAGGAAGGACGACGGAGAAAGTGGTGCCAGGAGCCCAGAAGAACCAACAGCTGTGGACGTGGCCCCCGAGGATCCCCGAGTCCTGGTCCTCATGCTGCTTTGCAGTCCCCTCCCACACTGAATACGGCTGACCCAGTGGCCCAGGAAGATACTGTAGATGTGGCACGTTGTCAGGACAAGCCACAGACATTTGTGGCTTCCGCCTTGTGCTCCTCATGTGGCTGAAGTGAGGTGCTATGTCATGAGGCCGCTGCAGGAGCCCTCTGGAGAGGCCCACGTGGGGAGGAATGGAGCCTCCTGCCCACGGTCAGTGGACGGCTGAGGCCTCCAGATAAGAGCCCATAAGGGAGCTGCCTTGGCAGGGACCCTCCAGCCCCAGCCAAACCTTCAGATGACCGTCGCCTCCACTTGAGCGACCCCACCCCGAGGTCATCCAGTGGAGCTGCTCCCAACTCCTGGCCCAAGGAAACCAAGAATAATAAATTATTTGTTTCTTAAAGCCACTAATTTGGGAGTGGGGAGGGAATTTGTCATATACGTTACGTAGCATTAAATACCAAATATGCATGGTCTCAGGGCGTCTCCCACAAAACGCCTGCTACTTACAAAGGGAAAATCAGTAAGTTTACAATGGAGAAAATGGAAAAATACCACTTTAACGAAGCGATCAAAGCATCACCAGTACTGGAGATATAAGAAAAGCATACGCCTCCTGATATGAATTACTGAAAACAGCACGTCATCATTTCCTGGTGTTCTTGCCTGAAACGTGCAGTCATGATTCAATCACAAGAAGCATCTCACGAGCCAAAACTGAGGAAAATTCTACAAAATAACTAGTCAGAGCTCTTCAAAAATGCCAAGGTCATGGAGGGGGGGAAAACAAGACCAAGGCGATGTCTCAGGAGGAGACTAGAGATATGTGACAAATCAAGGCAGCGTGTGGCCCTGGGTGGGACCTGGTCCAGAAACCAGGTGAAGTTTGAAGAGATCTGTAGATTAGCTGTGTCAGCTAGTTCCCCACTTTCGTGACTGTATTAATGACCACATAGTACGTTCAATGTTGAAGACACAGGATGAAAAGTATCTGGGAACTCCCTGTCCGACGTTCATAACTTCTTAAAAATCCTGACGGTATTTAAAAATTAGAAGTGGAAACTAGTATCTTTCAAGAATGAAGGTACGACTTGTTTCCAAATATCAAAAAGCAAAACAATCTACTGCTGCAACAAAGAGGAAACGAAAAGGTGTTCTGCGCACAGAATGAAAATAGTCCTAATTAGAAGTTCAGGGATGCGGGAAGAAATAAGGAGTAAGAAAGAGGGTAAATCTGAATTTGGGTGAACCCTACTGAGTGCTGACTGTATAAAAAGCAAGCATAAGTCTATTGTGGGCTAAAATTATCCAGAATTAAAATATGATAACAGCATGTAAATTGAGGAGTGTTTACAGTTTAGAATATTCTGAAGCCCCTGCAATGTCTAGGAAAAGGGGAGACACGCTTAAGTAACATTAGTCTTTGATAAACAAACGTCACACTTTAAATCTCTATAGTAACCACCACCGATAGAGTAGAACACTGTATAACTTACAGACTAATGAGGGAATTGAAAAATTGAAATGGAAAAATACAGTTGAAAATAGAATTGCAAAATATACAGTCAATCCAAAAGAAGAAGAAAATGCACAGGAATAGACACAAGGAGGGGCGGGGGGGAGAAAGAGGAGATAGACGGTGCAATCCCAAATGACAGATAATTCCAAACATATCAGTACTTACATTAAATCCAAGTGGACAGAAGGTCCGGTTAAAAACCAAAAGACTTGCAGACTGGATCAAGAACACATCCATGATATATACGAGACACTGTTTTTGCAAAGACACATCAAAAACATAAGGACATAAAAAGGCTACGAGTAAAAGGGTGGCAAAGGTTACGCGGTGCAAATACGAATCCAAAGAGGGCCGCCGTGGCTGTACTAATTACAAAGTAAAGCTGAAGGCAAAAACGGTGACCAGACAAAGACGGGACATTTTCTTCTCGGGGGAACCCCGGATGCATTCTCACTGAAGTGAGGAATAAGAAAGATACCGCTACGTCTCCACAACCGCACTGCCCAGTATCGTTAGACGCGGGCGAATGACAAACAGATAAGCACCGGCGGGCAGGTACAAAATATCCCTATCTGCAGGTGGCATCGCCGCATTCTGGAAAAATACAAAGATCCCACGACAAAACCATTACGACACAATGAGAGAATTTTGTGAGATGGCGGGATCTAAAACTAATGTAAAAGCCAACGGCCTTGGGACGCCAGAGTGGCTCAGCTGGTTAACCGACTGACTCTGGGTTTTGGCTCAGGTCACGATCTCACAGTCGGTGAGACACTGATAGCCGGGAGCCTATTTGGGATTCTGTCTCCCTCTCTCCCTACCCCTCCCCTGCTTGTCCTATCTATCTAAATTAATATTTCTTTTTTTTTTTTAATTTTTTTTCCAACTTTTTTTTTAAATTTATTTTTGGGACAGAGAGAGACAGAGCATGAACGGGGGAGGGGCAGAGAGAGAGGGAGACACAGAATCTGAAACAGGCTCCAGGCTCCGAGCCATCCGCCCAGAGCCTGACGCGGGGCTCGAACTCACGGACCGCGAGATCGTGACCTGGCCGCAGTCGGACGCTTAACCGACTGCGCCACCCAGGCGCCCTAAATTAATATTTCTTAACAAGCCAATGGCCTTCATGCGTTCATAAAACAACCGGCTAGAAGATATGTGGAAGAGAAAAACCCCACTGAGAGCGGAAACAAAGAAAAACCACCTCGGTGTAAAAATAACATGCAACATGGAAAGCTTTTATGCAAAGAACTTTGAAAGACTCCTGAAAGACACGGAAAGTGAGGTTCACAAATGAAAAGACGTACCATGTTCCGGGATACAATGCTAATTTCACATCAAAAGAAGTCCAATCTCCCCAGCTCATGATGTACAGCATTTTCTTCTGAAATTAGTTATTCAAAAACTCACATGGCGGAGAACGAGCCAGGAAGGACGACCTGAAGGGAAGAGGGTGGGGCTGCCAGATGTCACGCAGCCTCAACATCAAGACTGCGTGCTTGTGGCAGGTGGCCAGCGTCTGGAAGATCCAGACTTACAAACCAGCGTCTGGAAGATCCCAGGAACTGTGTGTCACCGTACGACAGATGACAAATGCGGGATCTTTAGCGGATGGCGAAAGATGGGCTTTTTAATGAATGGTGTGGGGACACCAGGGTCGCCGCCTGGGAAAACAATACAGTTGAATCCGTGCCTCACCCAACACACAATGAGAGCAACTCCAAACGGATCGAAGATTTAAATGGAAAAAAAAAAAATGAAACCATGAAACGATAGTAGAGTGGGGAGAACTTTTCTATTGCCCCAAATACAGAGTACAGACGGTTCTAGGTTTAAGGGGACTTAAGTAACGGAATGAAACGCAACGTCTGGGCCCTAATGGGATCCTACTTTGAACAGACCAGCACTAAAATGTTATATTGGGGACGGTGGGGAAACTTTGACTTTGGACCTGTCGACAGGAACTGTTCATTTTGTTCGGTGTGATAATTATATTGTTTAAGCAAGAAACTGCCGTTAAAAAAAGAAGATGCTTACTGAAGTAACGTGGGGTGAAATGTCACGTCTCCAGCGAAGAAAAGATTATAAAGTCGAGGTGATGTCGGCAGATTATCGCAGGGACTCATAAAGTCTCTGAACACTTCTGGTTTGGGAAATCTGTCTTTGCCCAAAGTTTGCCTGTTTGTCCTCAGCACAGTTAGGAACTGCTTTACAGTCTGGATTTTGTCAGAGCGGACATCATTCTAGAAAATACCAAAGACAGCACGAATCGAACGCTGATGCGGACACACACCCCCAGCTGTGCTGCATGCGGCCGGTGCCCGAAGCCCCAGGATCGCCACTGTCCCGGCGGCCGGCCAGGGCACCTGCCAGGTGTTGTACGAAAGGGAAGGAGGAAACCATTCCTCCCGAGGACAGAGCGAGGCCCCGAAGCCAGGTGGGAGGACAGCAAACGGGCGGAATCGTCCAGGAGGAGTCCTGCACGGGCTGCGCGCCCAGAGCTTTCCGGGAGCAGCCTGGGGAAGTGTCGGGGTCCTGGGCTGCTCCCCTTTCTTGCCTCTGCAGGGTTGAGGCCCAGGTCGGGGAGGGGGACAGACCAGCGGGTCCTGCAGGAGAGCCGACCGGGAGGCCTGGAGACAGGGCCCTTCCAGCTGCAGCAAAGAGAACTTAACTCCCCCCACCAGTCTTGGGGAGAACTGGGGGGGGGGGGTCGTAGGGTGGGTAGGGGGACTAGAGAAATTCCGTTTTGTCACCAAAACCGTGCTCTATTCGCGGGCTGGTGTGGTTTGGGAGAATTTGGTCATGCAAGAACAAATCCTTCCTCAGGGTAGACGGTCCAAGGTAAGGAAGAAGCAAAGACAGACTCACTGGAAGCATCTCACATGGGCAGCCGGCTGGTCCCCTGCAATCCTTCCAGAAAGACAGAGTCGGTCAAGGTCCTGGAGGTGGTTTTAAGCCCCTGAAGTTTCCTTTGACCATATGCTGACCCTTGCTGTCACCTCCCCAACCCAGGTTTGTATATTTAACCTGGAAGGGCGTTGCTTTTCATCTTTACGAACCCCCGAGCTGCCGCCGTGACACGCTGGCACGTGGCCATTTCTTAAAAATCCGCTTTGGGTCCAAAACGCCACATCCTCTTGGTGCGGTTCTCCCCGATTTCCCGGTTCCCCTTCACCCACCTTCCCAGTCCTGGGCCGTGGCCCCCTTCAGGCCACAGCCCCTCGCCCGTCCACGCCGACCCCGCGGCGGCTGGCACCCTGCCTTTGGCAGGCTCCCCCCACCCGCCCCCGCCTCAATGGCCCACGGGACTGGCTGGGGTAGCTGGTGCCTCTCTCCAGCCTGAGAATGTTCCGCCAGGTACCAGAAGGAAACAGCATCTCCATCCTTGATGCCCTAGCAGATTCCCTGCTGGAGGGATTCACTTCCAGCTTGATTAGCAAAAACCACTTTCAAAAAGCTTTTTGGGGAGAGACCTTACTGGCCTGGCCGGATTCCAAGATTCAACAGGCCGGGCATCTCACACCTACTTTTTACACCAAGCTTTGGAGAGAGCAGAGGGGGGAGGAGGTGGGGGGCGGGGGCAGATGTTAACTCTGACACAGGTACTGGGGCGCCGAGGGGGCACACGCAGGTGCCACCCAAGGGTCCTGGACCGGGGGGGGGGGGGACGCCGGCGAGGACCAGAAGCGCATCACAGGCGGAGGCTGAAGCAGGCACATTTGAGAGGCTCGGGATCAGGAAGGCAGGAGGCTGTGGGTGGGGGGTCAGGTCTTGGATGAATCTTCCAGAACCTCCAATGATGTCCGGGCGGTGGCACGGGTAGGGTCTTAAATAGAACAGGCCAACGTCAGTATGTGACAACGGTCAGGGAAGGGTGGGCGGGGCACGAGCGGTGGCAGGCGGCTCCAGGAGGCAGTTTGGGGGAAAGGGGAGTAGACTTCAGTCTACAAACCGTGTCCTTGGGCGGGGTGCTCAGCGTGGCTCCACGCGGCACGCTGTTCTAAGAGTTTTGGGTGTATCCACTCATGTCATCCCTGGGAACCCACCGGGTAGGCAATATTCTCATCCTCACTTTTTTTTTTTCTTATTTAAAAAAGTTGTATTTCTTTTTGAGAGAGAGACAGAGTGCGAGCAGGGGAGGGGCAGAGAGAGAGGGAGACACGGAATCCGAAGCAGGCTCCGAGCTGTCGGCACAGAGCCCGACGCGGGGCTGGAACCCACGAACCGTGAGATCGTGGCCTGAGCCGAAGTCGGACGCTCAACAGACTCGGCCACCCAGGCGCCCCTTGTGCCCGTTTGAAAGACGAGGAGGCAGAGACCCAGGGAGGTCGAGTACCCTGGCCAGTCCGGGACGAGGAAGGCATGCGGTGTCCGGCCCAGACTGGCACGTAATGGACACGTAACGGTGGGAACCCCCCCCCCCCGGATGGTGTCAGGCCAGGCCAAGATGGGGGGTGGGGAGGAGACTGGCACAGAACGGGCGTGTTGCCCGCCGACGGAGAACGCTCCCGTTGACTGCTTCCGGCCCCAAGAAAAGGGCTTCTACAGACGCTCACAATGGGGATGCCACCCCGGGCTCCCAGAGAAGACCAGTGAAACACCGCCTGGTAATCCAGGGGTTTTTACAGTCCTCGAATCACTCCCCCGCCTCTTCCCTCTGACCTTGCCAGCAACGCCCGTAAACCAGGGACACTGTCTGGGGGCCCCACCACTCCCGTCCCAGGGGAGAGCAGGATGGGGCTTAGCGCTGAACACACACCAGAGTGCCTCAGACTCCCTACCCCTCGGTAGGTCCTCACATCTCACGCTGAGGACGCTCCGAGGCAGGTGTCCCCGTCCCCGTTTTAGAGTTGAGGGAGACTAGGGCTCAGAGAGGCCAAGCAACTTGCCGGAGGACACACAACCAGTACAGGGCAGACCTGGGATTCCAACCAGCCTGACTCCAAAGCCGGTTTGCTCACCACTGACTGTGCTAGGGACAGAGAAAGGTCTCCCGTGCGGGGCATCCGTTCTGAGCAGTCCCTATAAAGGAGTTTGCAGAGGCGTTAAGAGGCGTTTCTGGAGTCTGCTTGCCTGGGCTTGGGGGCTGGCCTCATCGCTGCCACTCACGGACACTCTTTCCCTGGGGCTTCAATCTCCTCCATCTGGGAAATGAAGGTCAGGACAGGACCCACCCCCCCTCGCCGGGAGGTTGTGTGCATTAAATGCAACGTGCCCAGAGCTTTTGTTGCTTCTGAACAGGGACTGTTGCGGTATCACAGAAAGAGGCTTGGTCTCTGTCCCCCGTGTCTGACCCAGAAACCCTAAGTCCCTTGTCACTCCTTGAGTGACAGGAGCATCGCTGGTTCTAACATGATGACCCTCGGGGGGCCCTGGACAGCTTCAGGATGGGGGCTGGTCTTTCTAGAGAAAAACCAAGCTTTGACTAGAAGCCTAGATCTTACTTTCCGCTCACCCCCTGACCTCCAGGGGAGGAAGGCTGGAAACTGATGTGATGAATCCTCCCTAAGACCCACCCCCACCCCCGAACGAGAGGATTTAGAGCCTCTGAGCTGGTGAACATCCATGTGCCAGGAGGTTGGTGTCCCCCAACTCCACGCGACAGAAGCTCCCGCACTCGTGACCCCTCTTGATCCCACGCTCTTCATCTGGCTATTCGTTCGTGTCCTGCATAATAGCCAATAAACATAAATAACGCGCCCTCTTGAGTGCTGTGCACTGTTCTAGCAAATCACTGAACCAGAGGAGATCGCGGGCACTGCTTCACAGCTAGTCGCTCGGAAGCTGGCTCGGGACTCACGACTGGCGTCTGAAGTGGGGGCTGTCCTGTGGGGCCGAGCCCCCTGCCCGGTGGGCTCCCGCGCCGACTCCAGGTAGACAGCGTCAGAACTGAATTCTTGGGACACCCGGCCGGTGTGTGCAGGGGGTCAGAGAATCGGTTGGTGTCGGGAGGAAAAAATAAACGCCTCCACTGCCCTTGTGCAGGCAAACCGAGGGCTACGCGAGCTGAGGGCAGACGGTGCCAGCACACAAACTGGGAGCCGCAAGCTGGTGGTCGGGCTGGCCTTCCTCGCTGCGGGACACGCAGCTGTCCTGTAGGTGGTTCCCGCGTCAGAACTTGCTCCTGTACCAACAGACGGAGGCACAGAGGTGGCATCCTCCTCCCGGCTCAGAGACTCTCTGAGGAGCAGAGGCAAGTCCCCAGGAGCAGGGCCAGAGGGTCGTGGATCCCTGCCCCAGACTTGCCCTTCGGCCGCACTGACAGGGGAGGCCGAACCCCCGCCCACCCCTCAACGCTTTTGCTCCATCGATTGAAGGGGGAGGCAGAATTTTTCCTGAAGAGGCCAGATGTAAAATATTTTGAGGTTTTCTGGGTCAAAAGCCAACAATCTAGGATACTGTGGATTTACGTCACAAAAGAAAAAAAAAATTAATTGGCGAAACTCAAATTATTGAGCACATTTCTTGAGGTCCACTAATGAGTGCAATTTTCATTCTTTTTAGCGGGGGCTTAACATTTCACTGAATTGAGGCGCAAAGCTAGAGTTGCCTCTCGTCAAAATCGGCTGCCCGTGTGTATCTGTTAATGCTGACCTGTAATAAGACTTCACAGGTTTCATCGCGGAGACAGCCTTCACGTGGATGGGTGCCTCACATCCGTACCGGGCCGTTAAGCACGGGATTTTTAGCCAAGCACACTGACCACCTGAAAGGCACTTGTGGAATTCTGCTAGATTTTTCTCTCGAGGCTTATTTACCTTGGGGCAGATTAATTGCTTCCACTGAAGGGTCAGGCAGGAGTCCCGCAATGGAGGCTGGGTGGATTTTGCAACATGGGAATTTCTTGTGGGTTCGCATTCACGTCTACAAGAGCACCTGCTCGAACTGCGGTGGGAGGTCCTACACCTGCTGCAAATGCGTGTGGAACGGAGCCCTCGCTTTCGGTGGTAACTCCTGACGACACGGCAAGTGTAATGAAGCAGGGTGATGTCATTCTGACATTAGCTCCTGTGGAGAGGACTCTACCTGGTCTGAATCCCGCGTAGAAAACACTGCTTTGCTTTGTGATTTTAGACGGAATCAGTGAAGAGGGTCAGGTCTGCAGCCAAAGCTAATTTCCAAAGCTCTTCGGGGTTGGGGAGCGGTGGTTGAGGGCCGTGCTTCTCATTCAGAGAAAGTGCAATCTTCTTGGTCCTCAGCTCAAAGACTGAAATAAAACCTCACCTGAAAAAAAACTACTACACCAGCGAACTGTCGTGGGGCAGCCCATGTCCGGATATCACGCTCCTCCTGCTGATAAAACTCCACAGACCCGGGGATGGTTCAGTCCACAAGAGCGAACGCAGCTCACTGTTGACAATACTGGGTTCGAGAACGCTGGACTCGAATGTTCTCCGCAAAACACCTGCTGATTTAAGCGATACAGTAAATAGCCAGAGGCTCTAAAATCTGGTATCATCACAAGCTTTGGAAGCCTTTTCTATTCCCCACGTATTTTTTTCCACCGTCGATTGCGACGCATCTTGAGTCAACCTCAGGTTGTACGGAACCCGTTTCCTCCACTTGGAGAACGTTTTTGGCCGTCGATGTTCCACCCAGGTTGTCGACGGAGCTGAAGTCTTGAGTAACTCGTCACTCGGCACAGACTCGTCAAACCACCGAGCCTTGCTGGTGCCACAGGTCACCCCCTGTAACAAGAGTCAGGGAAAGCCACTCAAAATCACTCGCCTGGCTTTTCAACGGGCTGTTGGCATCGCCCACAATATCCTCAACCCTTGGAGAGGCCGTCGTCAGAGAAAGGCTAACAGTCCTACACGAATTCACTTTCCCTGGGCACAGTTCTCCAGCCGCCGCATCAAAACATGGGGGGCGCCTGGGTGGCGCAGTCGGTTGAGCGTCCGACTTCAGCCAGGTCACGATCTCGCGGTCCGTGAGTTCGAGCCCCGCGTCAGGCTCTGGGCTGATGGCTCAGAGCCTGGAGCCTGTTTCCGATTCTGTGTCTCCCTCTCTCTCTGCCCCTCCCGCGTTCATGCTCTGTCTCTCTCTGTCCCAAAAATAAATAAACGTTGAAAAAAAAAAAAAAAAACAAAAAAAAAAAAACATGGTTTAACTGACCCACTGCGGGTCTGTGGTTTCCCCTGCTTGGCTAACGAACGAGCCAATCAGAAACGCTGGTTGTAGCAACACTATCATTTGTGTGTGTGTGTGTGTGTGTGTGTGTGTGTGAAGAAATTCTGTGATTAGATACTCAATTTTAAATTTTCCCATTTTTCTGGCCACTGCTTTTTCGGGAGTTAGAGATATTTCGGTTCAGAGGCGTCACGCCAGCATCTATGGCATTCTTTAGGACAGCCACCAACCACATCAAGGCACTTTATCAGTAACGAACCAATCCACACTCCACCACGCCTGAGAGGCATGGAAATATCCGAAGCTTCCTTTCCACCTTCCCTGTTTTGACACGATGGGAAACGCTGGTGGGAAAAAAACAAAACGTTGAGGCACGGCCACACGCGCGGCACTCAGAAGCCCAACGGGTTACAGCCGTGTCCCAGCTCTTTGTGATCCCCCAGGCAGGAAAACGACCCGTGCCACACGCTCTCTGTGGCAGCTCCTCAACTCTGCCACCGTAGCATGAAAGCAACCGCAGAAAAAAACGCAAATTTAAAAAAAGAATAATCTGATGGTATTCCAATAAACTTCATTCACGGATTCTGAAGTTTAAATGTCACGCGATTTTCACATCGTGAACTATTCGCCGGACGTTTCCCAACCGGTTAAAAGGTGCAAACCACTCTTACCTGGATGGGCCATGGGAACACAGACTGGCTGTGACGTGCTGATACTTAGTCTATGGCAACGGCAGGAAGCAGAGGCCAGTCAGCCCGGCCTTTCTAGAGCTCTCCCGCTCCTGAAGGACCCACCACCGTGTAAGGAGTGCCAAGGGCCTGATGCCAGCCACGGATTGGGAAATGCAGGTAACAGTAGCAAGAAAGCAAGCGGAAACATTTCAGGGAGACAAAAAAAAAAAAAAAAGTGAGGCTTCCCTGGCGATCGCTGGAACATGACACATCTATTTTCTCTTCCACCCCGAGCCTATTTTTTTACCTTTGTTCAGAGAAGCCTAGAGGGCCTCCCTACCTCTTGGTCCAGAGCTACGGCCCAGGGTCCCTCCCACATGGCAAGGTCTGGATGAAAGATAACATACGGTGCCTGGAGTTGTGGGCACGGATGGGGACCGAACGCCACACGGGACAACCAGTTGCTGTGAAGGGCTACCGGGCTTTTGGGTCACAACACCCCGGAGCTGCCGCCAGGTGAGGGATTGCTGGACCCTGGAAACCAGAAGCAGGGAAGATGACCCAGGGAAGAGGGGGAGGGGGAGGGGAAGGAAGCAGCACATTCTCCGTCTGGATTCTTCAGAGCCTCCTGGAAGCTATTTTAGTTGCCCAGTTGGGTGAAAAAATCCAGATACATCTGTTCATTTCCAAGTTCACGAAAAGCCTGTCAGAATAAAAACTTTTAAGCACCACGGTGATTCATCAGGACAATGCAGGCGGTCTTAAATAACTAAGCTTCTTTTAGCCCCTAAGCTGAGAATCTGGATTAACTGAGATTAAATTAGTCTCACCCAGAACTCTGCTTCTGGTGGCCCGACAACTGGAGGGGGCAGCCAGCGGTCGGTTGTCCTGGGGATCTCAAGGTCAAGGTCAACATGGAGAACTTCCAGCAGGCTGCCCTAGAGGCCAGTCGCGGGCCAGTCGGGCCATCTTGACCAAGTTGCTTAAACTCTTCGGTTGTCTCAAATGTAAAGGGGGGCGCTGACCACTGCTTCTCGAGCGATCACGCTTACTCGCCGCCCGAGGACCCTCGTAAGATGCGGATTCTGAGGCTGACGTGGCCAGTCCCCGGACCACCGAGTGCTGAGGGACGAGACCATCTCCACCTCCCCGAGACACCCTCAGGGTCATGGAAGGCATGATGGGTAATAAGTCTTGGAACAGACAGGCTTCTCGTGTTGAAGTGCCCAGGCTCTGCTCTTAACCCCCCTTCCATCGCCTCATTCACCATCACCTGCCTGACGAGGACCCACACCTCCCACCCCAGGCCGGACTTTCCCACCCTCAATCCGTTCTCTGGCACGAAATCGCCCACTGGACTTCTCCCCTCAGATGCCCTGCAGGCCCTCAACGCTCCGACTCCTGTGACTGAACACATGAGCATCCGGCCCGCCGGCTCTCCCTCAAGTGCCCCAGGGCCCCGCGGCCGGCAAGCACTCTGCCCCTGCAAAGCCGCCGAGTCGACAAGTTGGAAGAAGCCCGGCTTGTCTCCCTCACCACCTCTCTCTGCCCCCAATCCCAGAGATCGATCAGCTCTCCTTCCCAAGTATGTGGACCCTATCCGTGTATCAACAGACACTGGCAAGGCCTCTCGATTCCTCATTACACCGGGCCTCGAACACCCTGTTGTCTTGTCCTAGGTTCTAGAACATTTCCACCACCCCATTTGCCCATTGCATGACTCCCATTTGCCCATTAGATATCCGCTTCGGCCTCGATTCCGCAGGGAAACTTCCCTCAGCACCTGGACCAGAATACACTTGACTTCCCGGGAGGTGTTCGCCATCTATCTGCTTCCGCTCCCCAAACCAAACAGTGGCATGCCGGTTGGTGCCACCCCTCGGACACAGCTAAGTGCCTTGCACATGACAGGTGTCGGGACTCCTCTCCTAGAGTCCTCACATCAGTTGCCCCAAGATCCCCGTTAATGTTCTCCTCCAGGATGAACTGACTGCTATCTTTGGTTGGGGGTGTCTTCTGTAGGAAGTAGGAGGGATGTTTCTCCTGGTCTTCATCCAACCAGTAAAGGAGAGTGCAGCCTCGCTCCTCGTACCCGGCCGCTCCTGGTCACCCTCTGCTAGGGCCAACGAGACAGGACTCGCAGGGGCAGGGCCGAGCCGGGGAGAAAGGCCGGTTGGTAATCATGCACGTGGGAAGGCCTCAAGCTTGAATCTTCGCAGCCCCTACACGATGGGCGGGGGACACCTCCGGAAAAGCTCTCGGCTCCGGGAAGGAGGGGACCAGTCTTGCCAGCGTCCACACCCCACACGTGGAGGAAGCCCTCGGAGAGAGTCGGACTCGGGTCAGAGGGCAGTGGGAAGCAGGTACGTGCCGGGTAGGCACTCTGCAAACAGCAAAGCACCAGGCAAGTCTGGGATTGGCGAGGGAGGCCAGCCCTGCCCACGCTGCCCCAGAGGGGTGAGGTCGGAGCTGCACCCCTGCAGGCCAGGCCCCAAGGGGCAGCCACGTGCAAACAGGGCAGGCCCAAGACCGAGAGCTGTCAAGAGGTTTGCTTTACAGGTAGACGGCCGTCTGTTACCTGAACTTTAGCTGGGGGTGGGATGGGGTGGGGGGTTTCTGCTGCTCCCCAAAGAGTCGTCTCTACCTCAGGTGAACACTTAGACCCCATTATCAGATCTATGGTTTTCATCTTTATCCAAAGCCACAGGCCCGTGTAGTGCACATGTCCCGGTGAGGGAACGCCAGTCATGTATATTCTAAAGCGAATGAACTGGCTTTTTGCCCTAAGAAAGTGTTGTCCTTAGGCTTGTTCTAAGGAAGGGAATGAAAAGGGAATCACGTTGAGGGACTCCAAGATGTGGAGGTAGACAGTCTCCTACCGTATCAACAAAATGAATAGAAAAGAAAAACGGAAAACCAGCAGTAGCTAGCCCCTCATGCTTTCAAAATGTGGGTTATAACCAGTTAAGTTCTAAAAGCTTCCCCACGGTTATCAGTTTATGAACCCAGGAACCGATTGTCTACTTCTCCTGTTTTCCCCCTAACTCTGAAGGCTAACCACTCGACACGTCTGCTTCGGGGTGGCGACAGGGACGAGCGGAGAGGGGCCGCTGGACGCAAGACGACCAGGTCTAACCACACTGCCTTTCCACAGTTACTCCTCCAGCCTCCTTGAAGCTGTAGAGGAAAATTCTACTTGAAAACCGTCCTTTATGAGACATTTAAATATCACACGTTATCTCAAAGCAAATTACAAAACGTACAACCTCAGAATCGTAAAATAGATGTAAGTAGCAGCAAAACGAAGTACCGAAGGAAAAGTTACGACCCAGTGGCAGACTCCAGGAATAAAAGAAAACTGGAAAATAATCCTGTTGAATCATCCACAGAAAACACTACTCACCTGAGTTCCCGGGGTGGCTGCTATATTCACATATAGAAAAAGTAGATTGACTCGTGCTGCAGAGTCAAGCTCTGTATTCAGTTACAGATTCCATTTTTCGAGTGCTTCCCATGCCGAGCTATGATCCTTACGTTCATTACTAGCTCACTGAAGCCTATGTAGAATCCCATACAGTGGATACTACAGTTACTCCCCCTCTACTGAAGAGGAAAGGGAGGCTCGGAGAGGTAAAGCGACTTGCCCAGGAGAGCAAGGACGGGACCCGATTCTGAGCGGACAACCACGGGGCTTCCCAAACGTCTGCTTGCTCAGACCAGGGGGCCAGTGGCCCGGAGAACTCCTGCGCTTCACAAAGACCAAGTGGGGCCAAGGCGTGAAGGACGATGTCCCCGGCCCGCTGTTGGGACACTTAACACGTGTCATTCTCACGGGACCTCCGAGGGCTGCGGAGAGGTCACGTCAACCCAGTTCCAAAAGGGAAGATGCCAGAAAGACACAAATTGTTAAAGTCTGAGACCCTTACATCTGACCATTTCTGACTCTGTTGGAGGCTTGTCTGTGACATTTTATAATGCTGTGTAAGTGATGAGTCTTAGTTGCTCGTTTATATATTTTTTATACATCTATATGTATAAAATCTGCGATAATAAATCTACACTTTAAAATCTCTTTACTAGAGACTTCTGTCAGATGAGCCGCAGGCACCTCCTCGCCCTGAGAGGCGCCTGGCTATACAGGTGCAGGATCACCCAGAAAGCTTCCCCTAAACCACAGCTGCCCAGGCCCCACCCCCACCTCCTCCATCCGTCACCAGCAACTCTGCCATGATTTGTCCTCCGCGCTTAAAAAAAAATGCGTATTAGCCAAGAAGATTCCCACTCTGGTCCTCCGCTCCTTCAGAAGCCAGGGGAGCTGAACCTGACCGCGGCGGGGGGCGGGGGGGCAGAGGGCGGCGAGGCTCAGGCCCCGCCCGTGGAGGGCGGGGAACTCCCGACACGAAATTCACACGCCTGAATCCCCACCCCTCCGACTTCTCAGGAAGAGGACATCATCTCAAGGTGGGAAACCACGAACATCAAACCGCCTTCAGGTTCAGGTCAGGAGACCACTAGGTGTGCAGTCACAGGTTTCCGCCAGCCGAAAACCTTCCCACGTCCGAAATGGCCGAAGACCCCCCCCCACCCCCACCCCCCGGAGTCCTGGTGTTCGCTGACCCGGGAAATCTGAAGAGGACTTTCGCTCTCACAAAAAAGGCCGTTACCGTGCTACCACGGGTCTTTTTGCAAACACGAGCGGCACAATGCAAACGTCCGGAAAGCGAGGGATACTCGCCCCTGGTTATCCCGCGTGTGCTGAAATCTGAACGTTTTAGTTGGCGACGTAGCTTTCTTTTTGTCTTTGGACGAGATTTAGGGCAAGAAAGTGGAAACAAATTAATGACGATAAATACCTGGTGCTCACCGAAAGTCGTGCAAGAGCACCCTGGTGCTCACCGCTCACTCGGAGCAACCGAAACCCGGGCGGGACACAGGCTGCGCGCACACCAGCGAGGAGGACACACACACAAACCGATGGTCCACTTACCTTGCTCAAGGAGTCTGCACAAGAAATATCTAGTGCTTGAAACACAGGGACATGTAAAACTACGAGGCCAGGTGACCCCCAGGGAGACGAATGTCGGACACAGGGTACTGCTATGCATTTTGAGGGACGACAAAGAAAATAAGCTATTTTCTTCGGGTCTCTTTTCTTGCTCCTTGTCCTAAAAATTACTTACTGTTATGTTTTCACCCTGGGAAATGAAGTCTAGCGAAGGAGATCCAAGATTAAGAAAATGAGAGCTTCTGCTCTACTCTGACACCAAGGGCTTCTCAATGCGGGGCCACCTGCTGTCCCAGGGAGGGTTCGAAGACATCTGAAGACCATCTCAGGATACCACAATGGGCCCTGCCCGCGCCTTAATCTTAAAATTTCAAACTGTCTTCATATATGGCACTAAAAACCAACCTCTGGTATCTGGAACAAACCATCTGACCTATCAGTTCCGGTCACCACTACAGAACTGGACATAAAAACGAGTACTGAGCTTGTATTCTGAGAGCAAAGTAAAGGCCAAAAGGAAACTGGAGAAGTGCCCTGGAAAAAAATTGGCATTTGCTATCCTGTCTTTGTATTTTGTTTATGTATTTTCTATCATATGACTTACTGCAACAGTTTCACAACACAGGAGCTGAGGAGGAGGGTACAGGGACAAATGCAACAGGCATTTCGTGGGTCTTCTAGAATTACCGCAGCCTTAAGGATTTTTTTGCAGGTCATTCTAATACTCCTTAAAAATATGCTTAGGATTTTTGGAGTCTGATCCCATATAAACGTGCCACTTACCGAAGTTAAACAAAATGCTCAGATCCTAAGAAAAAAACTAAAGCCAGGTTTTTTTTTTTCTTTCTGATGAAGTCTAACTTTGTGCGGCCAACTTGCCTTTTACGGAATCACATTTAACTTTTAAAGTTAAGTTTTCTGCCTTCCTGAAAGCCACCCTCATATATACTTACATATTAATTTATAAAAGGAAAAGACTTTAGGTTACACGTTAATTCACTGTGGCAGGAGTTCCAGACTCCACACAACAAAGTCCCTGATTCGCCCCCCCATGTGGATCTGGGGAAAGAGGGACAAGATGACGTGTATTTCCTCTTGTTTCCCAGAAGGTCCAACCCTATTCAAAGAAAAACCACTGAACCCTCACATCCATTCTAAAAACTACAAGCTATTAGCACTCTGAATAGGAGAGAAACCGAATATAGTAATCACTCATATAAAGAAATGATTTTGAAAATCAAAATGATCAAAACCAAAACCTCCAATTTTCACCTTCCGGGATTTGGGAAGCCTAGGTCCACGCCACTACCATTTCCTTCTTACACATTTGACCAAACTTATACTCAGTATACCTACCAGACCCATTACCTGGACCAGGTTAATTGCATAGGAAGATTTTTTTTACTATGTTTACATCTTTCTTAATTTTAAAAAAGCATAGTAAAGAGTCTGAGGACAAATTATTCAACTGTTTATCATACATAAGACCGCATGACTATGATACAAAGGGGGGTTCTTTTTCATTTAACGTTACAATATACACAGCAAGTCCGGACCAGATCTTACAATCTGCACACAGGTATTTAACCTTTTCCATGCTGTTTATGTTTTACAATGCACAGAAGTCCTGTAACCAAACCGTGTAGTAAAGCACACAAAACTGGACTGTAACATAACACAGTATGCAGAAGCATTGGATTTTATGATTTCCTTTATGTAAATAGCGGTTTAAAAACTGCTTTCGTTTTTGGTGCTTGCTAAGATGTGGCAACCAGCACAGAAAAAAATGACCTGACCCATATAATATCTTCCCCTTATAGTCCTAAACAGCAGTAACTACTGATTCCTTTTGATATTGCTATACTCAAGATGATATCCTTTTATTCACTGTAAACTTTTATGAACTACCAAGTTCAAAAATCATCCACAGGCTTGACATTTAATTACAAAATAAATATGGATTTCCTGATTAACAACAAAAAAATTTTGTGGATTATAAAAACGGTATTTCCAAGTTTCCATTCACATTCACATAGTTTTTAAGCCTTTCTTTTTGTCACTGTTTACATATAAAAACCTGCTTTTTGTTCAGAAAAAATTGACCTAGTCAGCCACATGGAATTGACCAATAAAAAGTAATGTGGTGTTCTGCTGAGTTGTTTTGAACAGGGTTATCGGCAGAGGTAGATTACTGCTTCTTTCCTAGGCTTCTTTTGATCCTGGACAGATAAATTACTTATCTTCATTCTCCCAATTCAACCGCTCAAAAGTATAACACCCTAAAATTGGTCAATTTAAAATGGGAACACAAATTTAGCAACTGCCAGACTGTGTTACATTAAGGCAGCATAATCTCAAAACTAGGCACCTGTTAAACACCAGCCTGTTCACTTCAGGTCACGCATGAGAGTTTTGCTTTACTCGTGCTCATATTTTGGACCTGTTGGTGCAATCAAGGTCTTGCTTTCAAGTTTACAAGTAGGTTAATCAGGAATACAAGAATCGACTGCTGGTTCCATAGCTTCTGGATCCAGTGTCCCTTTACCTTCAGAAGCCTGAACACATTTAGAATGTAACAGATGCTGTCATCTTGAATTAGATGTCAATCGATTATGTTCAGAACACAGATTGCTGTAGGTGTATTGGCTATGGATTCAACAACAGTTCCAGTTTTGTTTAAGCAATAGTACAGCCATAATTTTCAACTGACATTTAAAAATGGTCTAGTTACACCTTGTGTCAAAGTGCAGGACTGCTACATTATTGGTTACAGACATCTATGTGCTATAAAAACAGCTTTGGTACAATAAATTATCAAAAAAGAAAATAAATTTTTGTAAAATTCACAGCATAATTGTGAGGCAAAAAAGCAGTCACATAAAATTCTGCATTTTTTAAAAATGTTCAGGATGAACAGAAGACATCTTTGTGCAGAAGAAATGGTGGAGATACCACGTGCCGAGAAAAAAAGCAAAAACGAAACAAAAAAAAACAAAAACAAAAACAAAAACAAAAAAAGTAAAAAGCAGGAAGGGACACAGCTGTAGCTATTTCCATCAAAGCAAACCACTACTTCTGTGACCTTCAACCAATAAGGAAGTCAACTTTATGACACACGCAAAGTGACCTTGCAATACCTTACAATTAGTGGGTCACAAAAGTCTATTTTAAAAGAAAGGCCTCTTGAATTACCCATTCTCTGTGTTTTCAGCATTAAGGACTGTCTGCAAAAGCATGTCCAAAAGTGATTGCATCTGAAATGGTAGGCTCTTCTAATTTCGAGTCCAAATCCATAAGGCCAAAGGTTATCCCAAAGACCACCACTCAGACCTCCCCAGGACTGGCCACGACTGACCCGTTGATTGCTTCTCAGTGCACCTCGGTTAGGAGACCAGTCACGTTCCATTACTATCTACCGTGGCCTCTCCAACAGGAGACCCACGGGATCCCATGTAATTGCTGCTTTGCTCCTCAGTAGGTTCAGACAGGAGAGTTCTGATCCCCGCCACTTAGCATGCTCACTGTGCCTTACAAACAAACTCCAAAACAACCGTCCCTTCCATACAGCTGAAGGTGATGTTTGTGTCAGCTGGAGGTCCCTCTTCCTTACAGTACTGCGTTTCCGTGCCCAAGTGTGTTTAGAGGACTTAAAAACCCAAATTTCCCACCCCCCACCCAAAACAAAACAAACGAGGGGGGGGAGGGGGGTAAAGGGAGGAAAAAGGAAAAAACAAAAAGGAAAAAAAACACCCTCGTGGGGCCCTTTATGCAAATTATGTGCAGTGCCTTTTTATTTTAAAATTAGTTGGCAAATGACCAAGACCAACATCTGAACATTAACTTCTGTGGAACAGAAAAGACAAAAAAACCCACTACGGCTGGGGTGTGGCAAGTTAAAATGGGGGAGGCGAAAAGAGGACACCTCTGCGCTCTCCGTGACGACGGGTTTGTGGACATGGCTCTTTGAAAAACTTCATTGTCCCTTTGCAATCTTTTCAAGTTAAAAAAAAAAAAAAGAAAAAGAAAAAAAAGTCAGCTTTGCCCTCTTGTAGCGGTTCAGTGTGTTAATCTCCTTCTGATGCAAGCAGCTTTGCACTTTGTTTTTTGGAAAAAAACACCACTTCTATAAAAACACACAAGAAACAAACTCAAGTTTCAATTTAGTCACGAGCTAGCTACAGAACTCTGTTGCACACAAACTCCTGTCATGGGGGACTCTTCTCTGTCAGCTCCTTGCCTCATCGTCAGATGTCCCTCAGTCATGTAATGTGTAGAACCTGTATTAGCAGAAAATTGGTACGCTGAATGTCCAGCTAGGCCAGTCTCTTGGCGGGGATTGGAGTAGACGGTCAAATTAACGTCCATAGCTCCATTCTGTCCAAAGTCCAAGGTGTTAGCAGCCACCGGGCGATTCTGGTAGGCCTGGTTGCCTTGATTACCGGTAGAGGAGGAGGACGTAGAGGAAGAAGTAGTTGAGGAAGACAGGGATGTCATGGAGTGGTGACTATGGCCAACCTCCATAGAATCCTGGGTAGAGGAGCTATTCGTTGGAGAATTGTAGACCCTTGGCCTGGTCCGGTTACCCAAGGCTTGTTGTCCGTGGTGGTGGTGGTGGTGGTGGTGGTGGTGATGGTGATGGGAACTATTTCCATGGTGATGATGCAATGCATTCTGTTGAGGGGCTACATGAAAGGTTGTTTCTTGAACGGGATGAGTTTCAACAGTAACCTGTGTAGGAGCTTCAGTGCCTGACCAACCAAGGGGAGCAGGAAATTGTTGACGCACCTGTAAGAAGATTTTCGAAGCATTTATTCAGAGTACTGTTTCCAAGCTTTACTTAATTTTCAATCGAAAGCTAGGACACCAGCATTTATGTTAATTAGAGAGAGGGGATTTTTGAAACTTTTAATGTGTCAGTTCTAGAACACAAAATCCCGGGCCGCCTGGGTGGCTCAGTAGGTTGAGCATCCGACTTTGGCTCAGGTCATGATCTCACCGTTCCTGAGTTCGAGCCCCGCCTCGGGCTCTGTGCTGACAGCTCGGAGCCTGGAGCCTGCTTGGGATTCTGGGTCTCCCCCCTTCTCTCTGCCCCTTCCCCGCTCACACTCTGTCTGTCTCTCTCAAAATTAAACATTAAAAACAAAAAAATTAGAACGCAAAATTCCAAGTTATGTTTGAGTGAACCAGTATTTTACTGTGAAAGCTGCAATTTTTAGCAAGCTATACCCATAAACAGGCTCATGTATTTCACTGGCCACTTTCTTTCCTGGGATGCATTGTTTGGGCCAGGGATCAGCAAACTTTTTCTGGAAAGGATCAGATAATAAACATTCTTGACAGGTTCGAAATGAATTCCTGGCTTTCCTGTAAAGCCCCTCTTCTCTCCATCTTTCCCGTTTCAGTAAGAGCACTCTTTTCATCAGCGGCTCAGTAACTCCTGCATCCACACCATCAGCAAGTACCACGGAGCGTGCCTTCGAAACGGCTCCAGCCTGGCTGCTTCCCTGGTCTCCACCACCATCCCTTCTCCCAGGCTCCTACCGTCCACCGCTCACCCACACTGCACAACCGCCTCCTAAATCAGCTCCCACCTTCCATCCTTGTGCCTTTGTTCCAATCCATTCTTCATAACAAGAAAAATCTTCTCAAAACACAAATCCAATCACTCTCCTATTTAAATTCAAATCCTTTAATGATTTCTCCGTGCACTTATTAGAAAAACAAAATAATGCAAAATCCATAGGTGGTCTGCCTCAGGGGCCACCGTTCGCCTCGCCAACCTTGTCCTCCAGCCATCCTTCCTCTTGCTACCTGGGCTCCAACACCGGGTCCTCCTCCTATTCCTCCACCCGGTAGTCGTATCTTTCCAACGTCTCAGGGCATCTGTGCCTACTGTTCCTTCCTGCCTAAAATGCTCTGACTTCTAATTTCTGCTTGGGTGCTTCCTTCCCATTTCGGTTCGAGTCTTCTCTGACCACTCTGGCTAACACTGCCTCAACTCCTGTGGCAGCAGCTACCAGCTGTCCACATGGCGGCACTACACTTCCCAGCCTCCCCTGTCCTCAGGTATGGCCACAGGACTGAGTTCTAGTCCGTGCAACACGAATGAACGTTTTGATGTTTTTATGTCACGGCCGGACCTGGCCCACCAACCAACACCTCCCACGTCCCGCCTGGTGGATGCCAGCAGACAGCCAGGCCCTAAGGGCCGGAGTTATTCGCCCAGGACACGGGAGACAGCCATGCCACTGACCTGAAAGCCCTCCCGGGACCGCTACCCAAAAAAGAGACTTCATACTCCCTTTGGCTACCATATTTTGTGGGGCCTATTATCAGCCTGGCTTACTCAAATCCTCATGCATCCCACCCAACAAATCGCCATCCTAGATCACATCCTGATACCTTTTATCAGCAGTACTTGCAATTTCTATTAATTTGACTCATTTTGTTTATCTACTCTGTCCTTAGGGGCTGGAAAATATGTCTTTTACCAGGAGCTGACATAAAGCGTTTCTTTCTCAGCGGAAGTGGTCTGGAGAGTCAAACTTTAAGACACACCACTGAAAACAATCCAGTAGAAAAAGAGGCAGAAAGTTCTCAGAAAATACTGACGGCTCTTAAACTACAACACTACTCAAATTCATGTATAAATAGAAAATAAGCAGGGTTGCCTGGGTGGCTCAACTGGTTAGACATTGGACTCTTGATTTCGGCTCAGGTCATGATCTCACGGTTTGTGGGATCGAGCCCCGTATCGGGCTCTGCACTGACAGTGTGGAGCCTGTTTGGGATTCTCATTCTCTCATTCTCTCATTCTCTCTCTCATTCTCTCTCTCTCTCTCTCTCTCTCTCTCTCTCTCTCTCTCTCTCTCTCCTCTCTCTGTCTCTTCCATAAAAAGTAAATAAACTTTAAAAAAAATTTTTTAAAGAAAAAAGAAAAACAAATAAGCAAAATAAAAATATCTTCTGTCCAATACCATTTTTCATTTCAGACTGATCAAAGGTGATCACCCCCCCCCTCCCTGATTGTTCCTCCAAAGTCTTGCTGGTGGAAGGCTAAACTGGCAAAACTAAATGGAGAGCAACTGACAGCAATTATAAAACTTACAGATCACATCACTCTCTGACCTGCGATTTCACATTTAGGGGTTCCTATCACAGGTACACTTAATGTGTATGAGTGACAGGTCTGTGGCATTCTACCATCATCTGTAATAGTAAAAAAGACTGGAAATTAACAGGGGAAATGACTTATGGAATATCTAAACACGGGAGTATCATGTGAAGAAGAAGGAAGAAAAAGTTCTCCAGGTTCTGATGTAGAAAGAGCTCCAAATATATATTAAAAATACACATAAAACATATAACGACCCCCCCAAAAAACAAGCAAAAAAACCAAACTCAAAACATCAACTTGTGCATGGCACGCTATCGTTTGTGTACAAAGATTAGGAATCTATATCTGTATGTGGATATGCATACACTATCTCAAAAAGGATACAAAAACCAATAGCGACATTTAAGTGAAGGTCTGAAGTGTAAGTGGCAGTGACCAAAGCCGAGAGAGGGGAAAAGTGTTCCAGGCTGAGCACAGAACATGTGAGAAACAAGAAAGAACGTGGTATATTCCAAAAAAATGACAAAAATCCAGTAAGACCAGAGCAAATAAAGAGGAGAAAGAATGCCCTGAAAAGGACCAGACCGTGGCAATCACTGAGACCTTCGCAGGAAGTCTAAATTCCCTTTTAAGTACAAAGGAAAGGCCAAACACTGGTTTAAAGTAGGGAAAAGCCACATCAGACTGCTTTACTGAATGTTCATGTGCCTGCAGAGAAGAAAATGGCGTTGACTGCTGAATGGAGTTAGATGCTGGAAGACCAGGTTAGAACATTCTTTACAGTAAGGCGGGCTGGAGACGGTTGTAGCAATGGGATGAAGTGAAGAAAATAAAAGCACATTTAGGATATTCAGAATTCACACAATTTACTATTTGATTCAACTGTGGGATGAGGGAAAAGACGAGTCAAGGGTCAGCTCCCCAACCTAACCCCGGGTGTAAGGCTTGAACAAATGGGTGAATCTAGGGCCATCTGTACGAGGAACACAAAAGAGAAACAGAGGCCCAGGGCTCAGGAGCGAGGTCCAGGTCAGAAACAAAGCTGGAGGAGGGACCGGTGCCAAGACGGTACTGAGGCATCGGACAGGGTGGGCGAGGTCAACCGGCAAGTGGGCAAGCCTTGGGAACATCCGTGTCTACAGGGTGGGCAGAAGAGAATCCAGGAAAAGAGACAGGGAAGGAAAGGCCAGACAAGTGAGGGAAACTCAGGGGGCATCCTGTCGAGGGAAAAAGAGGGCAAGTGCCTCAAAGGGCAGGGAGGAGCCAAAATTGCCCACGTGGGTGAGGAGCAAAAAAAGACAAGCCTCTGAATGCCCGGCACCGGCCTCCTCAGTGGCGGCCGCAGGTGACACTTGCAGCAACGGTGTCCCCCGCCGGAGCAGACCGAGGAACTCTTCACGGGTCCAACACAGCCACCACAGGCTAGCACGACGTAGGGCCAAACAGACACCAGACAGACACGGGCCAGGAGGAGGGCTGGCTCCAGCTGGGAGAGACCTGGGGGGATCAGATGCTGACAGAAGAAAATCAAGCGGACCCAGGAGCCAGAGGCTGAGCAAGAGGTCAGTTTCTACAAAGAGTAGAAGGGGCAGTGGAAACAGTGCCTACAGAGAACAGGGGAGACACGAGGAATGGCGAGCCCGCCCAGAGGCTGGGCACTAGGAACTGGCAACGGCACCGACCATGCCAGCTTGCTGCTTGTGGTCTTCTCCCGCAGCGCCCAGCAGCCCCAGCCACGAGAATGGGGCGTGATATCCAGCAACCTGTTCTGACTTCGCTTTTACCAAATGATACGCCGGCCCCTCGTCACACAGCACCGTGACACAGTGCCCAGTGTGAGTTAGTATTTTACAAAGAGTATTTCATAAATATTTTTACTACCAACATCTGCTTCATCCCATTGAAAATACCCGATTACAGACTCTTCTTTAACACATTTCAAAAACAAACGAGGGGGGCCTGCATGGCTGTCGGGTGAGTGCCCAACTTCGGTTCAGGTCACGATCTCACCGTCCGTGAGTTCGAGCCCCATGTCGGGCTCTATGCTGACAGCTCGGAGCCTGGAGCCTGCTTCAGTGTCCTGTGTCTCCCTCGCTCTCTGCCCCTCCCCGCCTCAGTCTCTGTCTCTCAAAAGTAAATAGATATTAAAAACAAAAGCAAAAGCAAAAAAAAAAAAAAAAAAAAAACCCCAAAATAACCCCAAAACAACATGGAGGTGAGAGACCACAAACTGATTCGGAATCAAGGACCATTAGTGACCAAAGATCACAGGAAGCGGCCGGAGCACAGTAATGAAGAGCACAAGCCAGGGAAAGTTACTGAACCCATCAAGGGTCAGTTCCCAAAGTTAAAAGGGAAACTCGAACAGCATAAGGCTCCAAGTGCTACTGTCGTAAATGAGATAAACACAGCGAATAACAACTGGAACAGTGGCTGGTATGCACCCAAGAAATGTTAGCTGCTTCTACATAACGAGGGAGAAAACTGCAAAGACATGCTTCCTTAGTTACGGACAGGGCGGAATTCCCTACACACGTGGAAGCTACTGAGACCCCGTGGGGTAAACGACACGACCATCGGAAGTGCGCTTGGTGCCCACCGCGGCCCCGGCCGGCTGCTGCGGGGCCGGGCCTCCACGGCGGGGAGCTCACCTGGGGACTGTGAGTCTCACAGTCCATGGCCTGGACGGCAGCTGTGAAGTGCCCGCCGCTGTGCCGGTGCTGGTGCGTCGGGTCTGACCTGGCTCTCCCACTGTTGCTCGTCCCCGACGATCCACCTTCGGGATCACAACACAGTACTTGTAAGTCTGAAGTTAACTTTGCTCAAGTATGTATTCCAACACTCACTTAACACCGAAGGTACGGCACGTACAAAAAGCTGTATGAACCTCAAAGCGTATCAGGAAGTCATCCAATTCTCTAAGTTCTTTCACACCGACCAGTGAACTAATACACGACAGTCTGGTTTGGGTTAAGTTAGGGGAAAGTTCAAGCACATGAACAAAGTATCTCTACTTAAGAAACCAAAGGAAAACTTTGGCTAAGAGGGGCGCCTGTGGGGCTCAGTCGGTTGAGCGGCCAACTTCGGCTCAGGTCACGATCTCGCAGTCTGTGGGTTCGAGCCCCGTGTCGGGCTCTGTGCGGACAGCTCAGAGCCTGGAGCCCGCTTCGGATTCTGTCTCCCTTTCTCTCTGCCCCTCCCCTGCTCATGCTCTGTCTCAAAAATAAATACAAACATTAAAAAAAAAAAACATTAAAAAAAAAGAAAGAAAGAAAGGGTTTCGTTTCCAACTGCCAAGCAGAATTTATCACGGGTAATTAAGTATCAGAGCTTGGGGACAGGTGAAATGTTTCACTAACTACAAAGGGTAGATTTAGGTAAAACAATGCCTCCCTATCCCCACAACCAATTCTTCAAAGACTTTACAGTAACCCCCACCTTGGAACAAAAATAAGAAACGCTTCCAGGCCTCCCCGAGTATCAGAAGGACCGACCTGAGCTGGAGGACGTGCTGGAGGTGGTTCCGGAGGACTGTGACTGCTCCATCGCGGGACTCGTGGACACGCTGTTACTGGTGTTTGTACCTTCGTCGGCTGTCTTCTTGAAAAAACTGTGCTGCAGGGCATAGTATGGTTGAATTCGAGTTTTGGGGTCATAATCAAGCATCCTTAAAATGAGGTCTTTGAACTTCAAGTAGTCAGCCACGGTATGACCCGATTCCCCAGCACGACGCCCACCAGGTCCTCCTGTTTCTACTCCGAGAATATTATGAAGTTTACGGGTTCCTGGTGGTTTATACTCCTGAAGAGAAGATAAAAAAAAAAGCTTTCTCTAAATGTGATGGAGTATGTAAAAGCCTGCATAACTTCAAATATGCTTAAATATGCTATATATTGAGACCTTTATTAAAAAGAACGCTTTATACTCAGATTCTCTGGATTTTCACACATTACTATTCCAAACGCGCTTGTTGTTGGAGAAATTCAAAATAATTTCAAGACCAAAAATGACTATAAAGACCATGTAGCCCAGGGGTCAGCAAACAAAGGCCTAGCCTGGGCTGTTTTTCTACAGCTTCAGCTACGAATGGGTTTTATATTTTTAAAGGTTGTAAAAACAAACAAACACAACCACATAATATGCAATAGAAGCCCACAAAAGCCTTAAGCTTTTACCTTCTGGTGCGACCGCTGCTCCGGCCCAGTGGTCTGAATCGCTTTTCTGCCTGATACACGTGACCTTGGATGCACTTCCTTTCCTAACAGTGGCTCTCCAAAGCTGTGGTAATCACTCCAAGTGAAGATTCACTGGTTTAACCCTACACGCTCGGATTTACCGTTCTCATTTCGTTTATTTTTTTAAGTAATCTCTACACCCAGTGTGGGGCTGAACTCATGACCCCAAGACCAAGAGTTGCATGGTCTTCAGGCTGGGCCAGCCAGGCGCTCCCCCACCACTTTCATATTTAGATAAAGAAATTAAAAGCATTTAGAATATGCTGAGTAATAAATTAACACGTGTTGAGATTTTTCTGAAAACTCCTTTTTTAATAGATGGTGGTAGAACCCTTAAGACGCTTATGAATATTGAATTTATCCAGAATGGCATCACCGATTTTTGCTTCTAGTGACAACGCAGAAATTTGTAAGAGACCACGGCTCTCACTCTGAAAGCAAAAACAAGCCAGCAGGTAGGCCACAAAATCATTCCATTTAAAAAACCCATCTGAGTGCCAAGAACTAAACAAATCAGAGTTGACTGAATTCCAGAAAATGAGAAGCCCTTTCTAGGAGAGAAGAGACCTAAGGCGAGGGAAGGAGCAAATGCCAGAGATGTGGGTAAGAAGAATCCAGCCCAACTCTGAACCAACTCCTGGCAGTGTGGACGGGCCAAAGGCGGAGGGCAGGCGGAGAGCCCAGACATGAGCCCCCGGGGAACTGAGCGGCAGGACGGACAGACTGCCTGGGGCAGCAGGGCTGCAGAGAGAGCACTCAGGTCTCCACAGACACTGCTTAAAACCTAGGAAGACGGTGGAGAAGAGAATCTAGGTGGAGCGAGCAAACAAACAAAGCAAGGCCCAGCTTCAGCTCAGCTACAAAGGAGATGGACGGAGTCCCATATGACGGAGTAAGAGGTGCATCTCTTTCTGGAGGGAGGGTTTACTTCCATCACAACTGTTCTCAGATACAAAGTCCAGCGTGCATTTAAAAAACTACAGACACAAGAAATTTTAAAAAGATGGGTCCATAAAGTGAAAAAATTAGTCAGAAGACCCACGTAAGTAAACCACCCAGATGCTGAAACTGGCAGGCCGGCATTACAAATAACCATGATAAACAAATAGGTAAAAGAATTTAGTTCAAAAGGTGCACATGTGTGAATAGATGGGGGGTTACAGAAGACCCAATGAAACCTTTCCCTGAAAGGTAAGTGGAAATGCGGAAATGTTAGAACTAAAATATGCAATATCAGAAACCAAGAATTCACGTAATGGTTTTAACGGCAGACTGGACTCGGCAGAAGAAAAAAAAAAATCAGTGAATCAGAAGACAGAGCAAAGGAATTATCCAAACTAAAACAAAAAAGAAAACAGCATGAACAAACTGGAGACCTCTGAGATCATGCAAGGCCTGTCACACACATTTCAGTAGAGAACTAGAAGGAGAAGAAAGACTGAAGCAACACATACTGGAAAAGACACAGTCTTAGGAAAAACTGACGAAAGCGATCAACCCACAGACCCAAGAACTTAGCAACTCCAAGGAAAATAAATACAAAGAAAGCTATACCTAGAGACATAAGAGTCAAATTATTGAATAACTGAACAAAAACAGAAAACATCAAAATCAACCAGAAGGAAGGGGGAAAGGGAGAAACATTACATATAGAGAAGGACACTTAGAAAAGCCACTGGCTTCTCTTTAGAAACAACGTGATACACAAAGCAATGTTATAACCTCTTTTCTCTTTTGCTGAAATGTCAACCTAGAATTCTACATCCATGGAAATGTCCATTATCTTCCTTGAGAAAGTAAATAAAGATATTTTCAGATAAACAACTGCTGAGAGACACCATCAGCAAAAGTTATTCCCTACAAAATAAAAAAGTTAGACGAAGTTCTTCAGGCCGGAAGCCAAGAAGGGTGGGAAGGAATCAAGAACATACATAGGTAAACAGAAAAGACCTTTTTAGTATCTTTATTTTGTGTGTGTTTCAAAATTTCTTTAAAAGTCCCTTTTTATTTAAGCAGTCGATGTGTCTGCTGTGAGGGTTATAACATATGCAGAAGTGACGTATGATGCCACGTGCACAAGAGGTAGACAGTTAGACAAAAGGGCATGCTTGATCGAGTGGTGTTACGTGAACGTCAACTGATGCATTAAGGGTACATATAACATTAAAAATTACACACAGGGTAAGAGCTAAAGGGTCAAGAGAGGAGATGAAATAAAATACCAGAACACCAGAAAGTACTCCATTGACCCAAAAGAAGGCAGGAAAGAAGGAATGGGGGAAAAAGGTGAGACAGAGAACAAATATTGTAACAGTTAAAACCTAAACTTCCAAATAACTAAATGGGTTAAAAACTGAACGTGAAAAAAAGAGACTGACTGGATTAAAAGGCTTGACAACTAAATGTTGCATACAAAAGTCGTATTTCAAATATAAATACAGACAGATTTGACGTTAAAGGGCACAAAAAGTACAGACTATGAAAATGTTACAAATAAGAAGGTTGGTACAGATAGTGTAATACCAGACAAGTCTGACTTAACAATTAGAAATATTACTAGAGATAAAAAGAGACATTTCCTCATAATGAAAAAGTCAATTTATCACAGTCACAACAATACTAAATGGGTACACACCTACTAAGAGAGCTTTGAAACACATAAAGCAACGAAAGGGAGATTAAGACAAATCCAGAATTACCACTAAAGGTTAACGTTCCCCTCTGTCATTGATAAAACAAATATCCACAGGCCGACACATGTACACACACATATAAAATAAGGATGTAAAAGATATGAAAAAAAAAAAAATCGAACAACCTGACCTATACTGACATCGGTAGACCACTACACCAAACAACTGTATAAAATGCAATTCTTTGCAACGGCACACAGGACATTCACAAGGTGAGATTACCTGCTATATTCTAAAACAAGTCTCAATGAATTTCATTTAAAGGAGTGAAATCATGTTTTCTGACCCATGATGCTATTGAATTAGAAATCAGCTAACAATAAGATACCTAGAAAATCCTCAAATATTTTGAAATTATACAACAACATTCTAAATAACAATGAGTAAAAAGAAATCACAAGGGAAATTAGAAATGTTTCAAAATCAATGAGACTTAAAATATATCAAAAGTTGCTGCATGCAGCTAAAGCAATAGTTAGAGGGACATTTATACCATTAAATGCTATGAGAAGAAAGTTTTAAATGAATGATCTAAGGTTCCACCTTCAGAAGCTAGAAAAAGCCAATTTAGCCTAAAGTAAGGAGAAGAAAAAGAAATAACAGAGAAAAGCACCAGTGAAATAGAAACAAGACGAAGCAACAGTAAAAACAAAACAAAAGACTGGTTGTTTGAAAAGACCGGCAAATTTGACAACCACTAGCAAGAGTAATGGGAGAAAGGAGAAAACAGGAATGACCGATATTAGGAATACAAGAGAGACTGTATCACTACAGATCCTCTAGAAACTACAAAGATAATAATGAAATATTAGGGGTCATTTTATGCTGACAAAGCCAACAACTTAGATGAGGACAAGTTGCTTGAAATCCATACCTACCAAAATGGACTCAAAAAAGAAACTCCAAATAGCCACATATTTACCAAAAAATGTGAGCTACAATCAATAACCTTCTAACAAAGAACATCTCCAGTCCTGATAGCTTCATCGATGAACTCTATTAAACATTTACAAAAGAAATAATGCCAATCTTATACAAACTCTTTCAGAAAAATCAAGAAAGAATACTTCCCCAATAGTTTTATGAGACCAGCAGAATCCTGGGATCAAAACCTAATGAAGGCATTATATTAAAATTTTAGACAAATATTCCTACCAATGCAGACTAGCAAACTGAACCCAGCAATATGTAGGAAGTGTGGTTTATCATAGGTTGAGCTTAATATTCTAAGAGTTATTGATGTATTTTACCACGTAACAGGGAAAAAACCATATGATCATCTCTACAGGTGCAGAAAGCATGTGACAACATTCAAAACCCACTCATGATTTAGAAAAACAAACAAGCAAGACACTTCCCTAAAAACACAGGAAACTACTCCTTCAACCCGACAGAGCTACGAGACACATACACAACGAGCACTATACTTAAATAGGTATGCTTTCCCACAAGATTGAGAACACGGGGAGATGTCCGTTCTCACCAAAACTACTCAATATACGGAGGTCCTAGTCAGTATGATAAAACAAGAAAAATAAATAAAGGCATACAGATTGAAAGAATAAAACTGTTCATTTGTGGAGGATGTGAGTAAGTAGAAAGCCCTACAGAATCTAAAAACAAATAAAAAACTAGAACAAATAGGTAAATGTAGCACGATCTTAGGATACGAGTTAATATACAAACTCAATTCTATTTCCACATATTTTCAATGAAAGTAGAAAACGATACTTTAAAAATGACATTTTAATGACATTTAACGATACTTTAAAAATTGTATCAAAAAAATCAGAAATTAAATAAAATGAACTAAAAATATGTGTGAAATTTCTGCACTAAACCCTACAAAATGTTGTTGAGAAGAATGAAAGACTAAATAAATGGATAAACCATGATCACAGACTGAAGACACAATACTGTTAAGATGTCCACTCTCCTGGATGGACCCTTAATGCAATCCAAACAGAAACTCCAGCAAGACTTTTTTTTTTTTTTTTTTTTCAGACTTATAAGCTGATTCTAAAATCTCTACATAAATAAAAAGGACCTGGGGAACAGGGAGGGGAAAAAAAAAACTGAAACGGAAGAAAAGATGCTGGTGAATTTACACTACCTGCATTGGGGACTTCCCACACGGTATGGAACCAGCACTGTCGTACTGGTTCAAGGACTGACAAAGCAATGTAACAGAACAGGGTGCAAATACAAGCCCGCACAAAAAAGAACAATAACTGAATAAAAGCACCCAGATTGACGGGGAAAGGCAAGTATCCAACAAACGATGCTGTAACTCTAAGGCAGGCATCTGGGGGTGTGAACATCAACTCCTACACCTCATTCCATCCTTAAAACTTAATTCGAGATGAACCCCAGGACTAACCATAAAAGCTAGGATCAAAAAATCTTTTTAAAGAAAGCACAGAATACCCTTACAAACTTGAGGAAAGCAAAGATTTCTTCAGATACAAAGCCTTCACTAAAAAAAGTTGACAAATTTGATTTCATTTGAAAATAGTAAAATTTCCCACTCATCGAAAAAACACCACTAAGAAAAGAAATAGTAAACTACAGTCCAGGGAAAAAATATGGACGCATGTATGACGAAGCACTTATATTCATTATGTGTAAAACAAGAACAAAAAAAACTCCAACTCAATTAAACAACTCAACAATAAATGAGTAAAAGACTGGAAAGATGGTCACAAAAAAAGCTCTACGAATGCTTAAAAAGCGCATACCATTAGTCATGGGGAAATAAATGCAAATGAAACCACTACGTACGTCCGCCCGTCAGAATGGCTAAGTTCAGAAAGAGAGACCACGTCAAATGGGGAGGATGTCACACAACTAGAACCCTCGTACTCAGTAGGGATGTAAAATGATGAAAAAATTTGGAGAAGTGTATTTTCTCATGAAGATCAACACACATATACCCTGTGACCTGGCAATTCTACCTCTAGGCAATGACCCTAGAGAAATGACAACACACGTGTACAAAAGATTTATGCAATAATGTTCCCAGAACTCTTATTCATAATAGTTCCAAACCGGAAACAACCCAAACGTCCACGGACAGGTACATACAGATAAACGACAACATTTTAATTCGATAGAATACTATGAAGCAGTAAAATGAAATAACTGTTGACACACACAACACGCATGAATTTCCAAAAATGTTTGTTAAAGTGAAGGAAACAAAACAGTAAATACTATAGGACTACATTCATATGAATTTTGCCTATGAACAGGCAAAAACTAACCTAGGACGAGAGAAATCAGAAAGTAGGGGTGGGATGACAAAGGGTCACAACAACATTCTGTTATCTTATTCTAGCTAGTGGTTATATTATTGTATCTAAACCATACTTCAACAAATCAGCATCTTAATTCTTCATCCACTTTCCCCACCAAAAAAACACATACACAGAGTATAGATATCATTACTAGGCAGCTAAAAGGGGCTCTTGACACATAGGTGAGAAATTACAAGTAAAAATAAAATCACTGAGAAAATAAACAGTACAAAGATACCCAACGACAGCACACGCAATGAGTTCATACTTATGGTTAAACTCCCGAGTGCAGCCTTCATAAAGTAATCGTTTGGTTCTGGATTTGAGTTTTTGGTTGGTGCAAAATTTACCTATGTCCGAAGACAAATACTTATTTTATACTTTAAGTTTCTTAAATGAGTTACTAATTGCAACTAAGGGAAATCTTATAAAACCCACAGTTAAGTAAGAGGTATTAAATACAGGTTAAGATACTTTCAATTTTAAGAAGGGAAAAGATTTATCTACTCTTTTCTGAAATGCCCCCCCCCCATAATTTTGTTAAAAAGTAATTATAGCTCAGTTTGGGAGAAATGATAGGTTTCAGCCCATAGTAGCTTCACTGTGGTTTTATAAGGCAGAGATGTGCATGGGATGGGATGAATGTTTTCTTTAGAAAAAAAGAAAAAACTGGCAGAAAAAAAACAACAAAAAACAAAAAGATTCCAAATGGAGAAAGCAGTAGCCACCTGTACTGCGGAGAGAGAAAACACGAAGGAGGTTTCATGCCCTCCAACTCTATTTCAAATCGACTGGCTGGAGCTACCTTGAATGCTGGTGAAGCTAAGGATCCCCAGGCTGTGCTCTGGTTCAAGGGGAAAGGGGCCATGACTGAGAAGCTCGCTCCGTGGATAAAGGCAAAAGGATTCAGGATGCTTGCGTGGTGTCTGCCATCCCTTCCTTAGCGGGAGGAGGCTGACTGTGGCTGCCAGATATTGCCCTGCCCAGAGCTCAGAGAATAAGGCAGAGTGCAGTAAGTTACAACCAGGTATGAAAGATACAATTACGGATGTATTTTTAAATCTTCTAAAGAAAATCGTTTGGTATTAAAAGCCTACGTGAAGGTGAATTAAAGCCAAGAACCATCACCTTCAGTTCACTGGAAAGGACACCTGGTGGCAGCATCGCTAAAACGCAAGGGGCAAAATACAAAGTGGCGCGGAAATCGTCCTAGGTGGCAACAACGTGTTTTAACTACAACCCCAAGGTGTCTGGTGCAAAGATCACACACCATCGGGTATTGATACATCACGTTCATCTTACACCAGAGACAAACTGGATTACAAAACACATGATTATTTTCACATTTATATAAAACAAAAAGTAGATCAGGATGCGAAACTGCCATCCTTCACTCTGTTAAACTGACGCAGTCTAGCGATCTGAAACCAGAAGAAAATTACTACAACAACCTAACATTCTGAAAACCTTAATTGCAAGGGTTTTGGACCGACATCCCTGCCGTCCATGCCACCGAGCTAGGAACCAGAACTGAAATCTGCCGAAGGATTACGGAGTCGGTTGATACTCTTGCCACAAATCGCCCAAGTCAAAAATTCTTTTCTCCCGTCGGAACTAATTGTTTTGAAAAAGCCGTTTACTGCAATCCTGACCTCTACTGCCCACAGCTGCAGTACTGTTTACTGTGACGTCGTTATGTACACTCACTGTGACAGACAGAGGCTGAACTTTCGGATTCTACTGCTGAAATGAGGCACGGTGATTTGATCAGCTGTGTCACACGGCAGACATACGGTTTCCAACATGAAGCCTTAACTCTGCCCATTAAACACACACTCGTCCATACAGACAGTCCAGGGCAAACTATACCCAACTTTTGAAGAAAGCAGACGCCTAGGTTATTAATGAAATTGTTAACGGAGACACTGATTTCAAGTAAATACAAAGTGAGCTACCAACAGCTGCAGTGAAATAAGTAACACAGGCTAAATAAATATATATGTAAAAATATAAATAAATAAATCAAGTTTCCCTATTTTACCCGTTTTCCATCTTTGGTCTTCTTTAAGTTCCAAGTGCCATCTGGCAACTTCTCAAAGAACTTTCTTGCTTTTGGTGCTTGGTCAAGAATGTGAGCAGGTGGAATACTCAGAACTTCCACTATTTTATTCATCTGATCTACCTGTATTAAAAATAAAAACAAAAACGCCTGTAACTTCTACTGTAGTACATCCTGCTTCTCCTCACCAGTTCATTCGTTCATCCATAAATTTTATTATTTTCTTTTTAATTTTTTGGTAACATTTTATTCATTTTTGAGACAGAGAGAGACAGAGCATGAACAGGGGAGGGTCAGAGAGAGAGGGAGACACAGAATCTGAAACAGGCTTCAGGCTCTGAGCTGTCAGCACAGAGCCCGACACGGGGCTCAAACCCACAGACCATGAGATCATGACCTGAGCCGAAGTTGGATGCTCAACCGACTGAGCCACCCAGGCGCCCCTCATCCATAAATTTTAAACAGAGCATCTTGCGCGTGTCAGGCACTCCTCTTAGGCATTGAGCACACGATAATGAACAAAAGAGATACAGTCCCTGCCCTCCTGGAGCCCACCATTCCACACAGGGCAGGGCAGACAATTAAACAAATGAACACATAAAATCAAATAACCATCCAAAAAAAAATCCCACAGGCTTAATAAAGTGTGGACCAAATAAAGTATATTTTTAAGTGCAGGTTCATTCACTCAAATACCAAGTGTCTCCTATATGCTAGAAGCCATGCTCAGTAGAACATAGCAGTAAACAAAACAGATAAAAAAAATCCCTGCCAAAAAGTTCATATGATAGGGGAAGAGATCACTAATGAACAAACACATAATGAAATACATTATGTCAGATGACGACGAAGAACCATGAGGAAATTCAAAGATGGAGGGTGAGAAGGGCACTGCAGCCGAAAGCAGGGTGTCACCAAGAAGAGGGTATGACAGCAAAGACCCAGGCAGGGAGGGAAGGAGCCACGCGCTCCCTGGGGAAAGGGCATTTCAGGCACGGAGAAGCACTAATGCAAAGGCCTTAGTCCTATGGGCCTGTGGCTACTGTTTCCAAGGGACCACAGAGTAAGGCTGCGTGCTGGTCCAGAGAGAGCGAGGGGAGGCAAGGTCGCAGAGAGAGCACAGGAGTCACAGGGAACGGGGATTCTTTGAACCGCTCAAAGAACTTGGCTCTTACAATGGGTGAGGTGGAAGCCACTGAAGTTTCACATGATTTAATAAAATACGGTTAATTGTATCTCATTATGTTTTAGTTAGAATTAATACAATTGAATTTAATACCGTGTAAGCTCATGAGAAAGGTCCTGATTTACAGGATAATATTAAGGATAACAAAACAATACCAAACACACACTATGCCAGTTACTGCCCAGGACTAGCTCACTACTCCTGTAGTTCAAGTGAATTAAGAGGATGGAAGGGACAAGTTTCCGACGCCATATTAAGAGTTGTATAACCCTGTGTAAGTCATGGTCTTTCTTTTCTTATTTATAAATGCATGGACTGATCAAGATCTGTAATGGTTAACTTTTCCTCAAAACACAAAAAAAACCCACAAGGTTTTAAAGCCAATGGAAGTCCAATTCCTCTGACTACAAGAGAGCATGGCCTCTCCCGTGCCCTCCTAGGCACTGCCTCTGACTTTCCAACACCTTCTGAGAACAGACCGGAAACCCATGAATTAAAAGAATTACATATAGCCAGTAGCTCTAAAATTCTATAATCGTAATTCACCCTAAATTACTCAGATCAAATCTCATCAAGGCTGCCAGCCAACACTTCTTAAATTCTAAATCGTACCCTCAAAATTTACAGCAATGTTGACACTGTTTTCATAGTGGCCCTCGTGCCTTTGTTACCTTTTTCCGTTATATTATACTTAAAATCTGCAACATTTAAACCAAAATGCCGAACATTTTCTAATCTAACTTATTGTTCTCCTTATTAGCAGATGAAAAGATCTCACTTCCCATCTCAAAATCCTAAAACTCACCATTATAATAATTGAAAAACTTTTTAAATGAACAATATAAATTCAAAACTGACCCAACATTTGAATATTTAACTTGATTATAAGCAGACGTCTTTTCCTAAAAAAATTTTTAAGATTACACAAAGATTAAAAAGGAAATTATGAAAACAGAAACAGAATTTAGAAAGCAATCATCACATACCTCATTGGCTCCACTGAACAGAGGTTCTCCAGTGTGCATTTCAACCAAAATACACCCAAGGGACCACATGTCGATAGCAAGGTCATAAGGCATTCCCAGTAGCACCTCTGGAGACCGATAAAAGCGACTCTGAATATACTGGTATATCTGAAATATATTGCAATATCATATTAATTCCAACATAAGTTTTGTTTAATTGTGCTCAACACTGAATTAAGAACACTTATCTGGTATCGACGGAAAAAATAACTGGCTAACTCCTAAGTTGGGGTTCCATTTACTGATTTCACCTTTATGCTACAAGTATCATTTAAACAAACATTTCAAGAGAGTGGTTAATCACACTGTGAAATGCAAAACATACAATTCAAGCCCTTTCATTTAGTCCAATCCTAACTGGCAATCAAGATACACCTTAAAACAATTATGTTTTGTTAGAAAAAAGACATTATTGAGAACAGGGTCTCCCTATTAATTACTCTTTCCTGCCATGGATAGCACTTGGTTTGCCACTAATTTAAGGACTAAACTGTATTTTAATTAACCTACAGAATGTATTTCAGCATCAAGTCAAATAAACTCAGTACAATGTAAATGAAAATTCAGACATCTATGACTGTACTGGTTTCACAGATGTATCTGAGAAACACCCCCATATAAAATGCAACCGGAGGTCATTCCTGATCAATCACTTCTTCTCTGCCCTGTCCTCCTCCACCTCCATTTGAGAATTCTTAGGGAAAAAAATCTTGAAATGGATAATTTTCAATGAAGTAATCTGAGAATGTCTCTAGAGACCAATTCATTTTCAGCCATCATAAATTTGTATTTAGAAACATCAGGAAAGCAAACAAAGTTTTATTCAAAAAGAGAAAGAAAGAAACAAAATCCTCCTAACTAAAGCTCTTCACGCTTAACAGTCCAATTAGGTGGCCAGCGGCGTGGTGCTTTCTCACGGACGCTTTTGTGGCTCCCACCTAAAACTCTAGCCGAGTCCCCAAAAACAATTTGATGCCCCATAAGCAGATCAACCCCAAACCTAAGGCCTTGTCAGAATGAAGAAAGTGAAATTCAAAGGGAGAGGTAAGAAGTATTACGTTTCCGAGTTTGTGGAGGGCCAACAGCATCGGTAAGCCCCAACGACTCCCTACATCTCAAAGGTCTCATTTCCCAGCTTACGTCTGTCACTCGTCTATTCGGTTTGGTCAAAGCAGCGGCTGGGTCATCTACAAGGTTGTGCACCCAAATCCCCTGCAACACACCTGCCCGGCCACCTTCTGAGACGGAACCAGTAAGTGCAGGGCAGGGCCACTGGGTGCGCATCTCAGAAAGGATCTCTCACTCTCACCTGACACGCTCACATAGTTTAAACCTCACGGAGCTAAAGGGATAGTTGTCTCAATTTGGCTGGAGAGGCACAGTAGTGTTTGATATTAGATCACAACATAGGATTTAGGTTTAAAAGGTGAGGGCGTAGAAATTTTCTAAATCTATTCAAATGACGTTCAAGATGGGCATGTATTTCCCATTCACAATATACTTCATCCCCATCAACAACTACGCACATCTCTTGATTTTCAGAGGCATCTGAAACCCCAAACTTTGCTTCCCACTCCCCTAAATCTCAATCAGTGATCTACAGAACACTGCTACCGTAAGACAAGTTGTAGAAAGTAACAAAAAGCCTGATAGTCCTGTTAACTGGCTATGAACCTCCACGATTAAATTAACCAGCCATGCTTAAAACACAAAAAGACTGTGCAACAGAAAAGTTGCACAGGATAAGAAATCCAATCGGGAAAAACAAAAAGCGGGAAGCCAACATGAAATAGTATCTGAAAGTCAGTTGTGGCCTTTCCTTTTTTCCCCCCCGCTAAGAAGTGCAGTTTCAATACTTTCAAGTAAATAGAAACAGTGTCTGAAGTGAGTAAAACATCATCAGATGGGGATCTGACTTCCTTTCAAGAAGAGAGCAACCTATCCCTCCTATTCTATATGCAAAACCCGCTGTTAAGGGTAGCTTTCATTAACGCCAGAAAGAATAGCAGGAAAAATCTTTCTTCCATCAGCTAAATCTAAATCTATTTATTGCTATAGACAGGTCTGTCTTCAGCAGTCTGAGAAAAACCAGTTTGGACATGTGTCAGAATGTATACAGGGCAAAAAAGATTTAAACTTATTTATCAACACAAGTATACTAACCAACTGTGTAATTTCTATACAAGATCACCATGTGTAATGTAAAATTACCCGTATTTTTCTTAACTTACCAGTTTTTGGAGAAACACATTTATCTTGATCTTTAGAGAAATATTTCATAGCAAGGATTCAATGCTCTAGTATTGGAATAGCCCCAAATTTATACTAAAATTTCTACTTGGAAAATACACAGATCCACGTAATATTTAATTCGCTCATCTCCTATTCTCTCTTTTAGGCACACAGGTCATTTTTTAAACCCTGTTTTAAAAAACCAATACCTTCTCATTCAAAACCTAACTATTTGCATTTGAAGAGATACTTCCCCCAGACAGGTTTCAACACAATGCGATCCAAGCAGCATATTTTAAAGATAACCATCCTGTGATTACCTCTGAATTGTATACACATTAATAACATCTCAAACATCTACCTACACTTTTACCTAATTCTACTTTAATACACAAGTCCTGAAATACACTTACCCTCTGCCCCAACTGACAGGAACTGCCAAAGTCAACGATCTTGATTGCACTGCGTTTGGGGTTACAAAGAAGGATATTCTCAGGTTTTAGGTCACAGTGAATGATACTAAGTTCTGGGGTCGCAAGAAAAAGCAGCGCGGTGCACATCTGTTGTGCAAACTTTCGTGTTAGGTTCAAAGAGACACCTCGAAAATTGGTGTTCCTCAGCAAGTCGTAGAGGTTGTAGGACAGCATTTCAAAAACTAAACAGAGATGGTTTCGAAACATAAAGTGGCGCTTCAAATGCACTGAAAGAGGAAGAAAAAGTTTCATTTTAAATTATATATACCAATAAGATGAGAATAAGGCATGCATGCATGAACTCTCAAACAGTCTAACAACATTTCCACGTCAAATGTAGAGTGAAAACCAAGTTAAAATTTGGAGATCGGCATTCTGCACTAACAGCACATTCTGTAACCAGTCAGGAATATCTAGATTGTTCACCTGCTAATTAAACAGGTGTCGTGCCTGCCAATCAGCAATATAACGTGAGAAGTATCACCAAAATGCTTAGTTTAAAAAAAAAAAAAAAAAAAGAAATCAGGTCTGAAAACACACATAGCAAACTGACAAACAATACTGAGAATACTTCAGTGACTTTCTGCTCACTTCTATGAGAAAGTATTTTTTACTCCCTGAGAGCCCAACCTCACAACTTCATATAAAGCCCCACCCACTGGGATCTCCAGGTTGTGACCATGCTGCTGTAGGCGGCTCTCAGGCTCTGATATATATCCATATTCCGCTTTGCTGAGCCTTGGATCTCACTAGTAATTTCCTGTAACAATTGTCAAAGGAAGGCACAGATCTTTTTTCTTTTAGGCAAATACAACAAGTATGTGAAAAGCATGCTTTACAAGAATTAGAGTTCATAATCAAGGCATTTGATTATGTTCATCAAACTGGTACATGGGATATCTTGTGCACAACTGAAGGTTTGGGAAAAGTTGAAAATAAAGCTCAATCACAAGAAGAAATTGTAAGCAGGCTCATGAATGAGAAAAAAGACTATAGAAGCCATTATATGCGATCAGTGTTGACCTCTAAAAAGGCTTAATACACACTAAATTGCTTCAAAGATTGTGCTTTTAGTATTAACACTGACTGCACATCAGATGAGGTCATTCAATAAAGTGCTGCCCTTCACTATAAAATTCTTATATATACCAAGCTGAACACTTGTTACTCAACTGGAATGACATAAAACAACCATCTGTCAAGGTTACCTTCATTTTGGTCTCTTAGTTTCATAAAAAAAACAGGTTTCTCTACAGATCTATCTGGAGTAACTATGACGGTATTCAATCTCTGGTCCCCCAAAATGGGGGATACATTGTGTGCTCCTGAATGGCCTCCCCAGAAGCAGGGCCCGTCAACATTGGTTTCACATCATCCTTGATACAAACAATCCAAAGCTGGGATAAATAATACAAATGCTAAACAGCTCTATAGGAGTCTACAGTACAACTCAACACTCTGAAAATAAAAAGAATCCTTAAAGGTTACATAAGAACGTATAACATCTGGGGCTCCTGGGTGGCTCGGTCGGTTAAACGTCCGACTTCGGCTCAGGTCACCATCTCCCTGTTAGTGGGTTCGAGCCCCACATCAGGTTCTGTGCTGACAGCTCAGAGCCTGGAGCCTCTTTTGAATTCTCTGTCTCCCTCTTTCTAACCCTCCTCTGCTTGCTCTCTCTCTCTCAATAATAATAAAAAAAATTAAGAAAAATAAAAAAAAAAAAGAATGTATAATATCTGCTCTTAATCAGTGAAGTGCATAGGTTTAATACTATAAACAGAGCTCCATGGGCAAGAAGACACCCCAGCAACATGGTCAAGAGTTTTAATTTGATGAAGCAGTAGCCACAAAAAGAATGTAGAAAGTAACTGATGTCAAAATTCCAGTGTAATTACAAAAATTCCTTTAAGAAACTCTGTGATTACAAAGTTCTTCGAATTGAAGATCAATCCACTTGGTTCCACCTGACTTCCCAATTCATTACTCATTTACTGAGTAACTACTACAATGGGCTGGGCACTAAAGACATTGTCAAAGAAAGCTCAAACACAAGTATATTTATGTATCTTTTTCACCGAACTTTGGAGATACAGTTGTGTTATCTTTTTAACTGAACTCTGTTGAGGGTCAGCAAGACTTTGTTCTAAACCTAAAGTGAATTTTAACTAGACCCATGACAGATACCAAATAATCCACGTGAGCAATTATGCTGCATGCTAAAGAAGACTTTTTTTTTTTAAGTCTCAAAGACCTAGGACTACAAACTATTAGAATAAATTATTCTTATCAATTACTTCAAAACAAAAAGAAGTTACTGACATCACAAAAGAGCAATATGACTTTGAGACATCTTAAATTTTAACTATCAATTCTCCTGGCAGGGCTATGTCTAATTTTAAAGTTTTTGCTTGTTTTCCAATACAGAGCCTCAGTTTCTTGAGACACTGTGCATTCACCACCTTCCTAAATAAAAACTTAAAAAAAAAAAACAAACACGCATCCCAAAAGCATCTATAATAATTAATGCCATTAATAATCATTAAAGTCAGTTTATTAAAAACAAATTGACAGCCATTATTATATACAACTGAATAACTAACATTTATTGAATGCTTACTATAAATTTGCCATGTTTTCTTTCCGTAAGACAGAATTCAAATGTAATGCCATCAACATTTTCTCTACTACTTAAGCAAACACTCAAAACACAAAACACAAGAGTGAGGAGGAAGATGTTCACAGATTATGAGTCAAGTATCCTTCAAATGTCCTTCTTGAGCTTCTAAGCCCTTTGAATGAAAACAGGCTCAAATTTACACGTTATAACTGACACTGAACAGTAAATGTTCAGTGAGTATGAAAGGTTTTAGGGGCACCTGGGTGGTTCAGTCAGTTAAGCATCCGACTTTGTGGCTCAGGTCATGATCTCACAGATCGTGGGTTGCAGCCCCGCGTCAGGCTCTGTGCCGACACCTCAGAGCCCGGAGCCTGCTTCGGATTCTGTGTCTCTGTCTCTCTGTCTCTCTCTGTCTCTGTCTCTCTCTCCCCCTCCCCCACTAGTGTTTCTCTCTCTCTCTCTCAAAAATAAATAAACAAAAAAAACAAAAAAAAAAAAAAGAAAAGGGTTTAAATAGACATGTTATTACTATGGATTATATCAGGTTTTCTCTACAGAGAGGAAATTAAGAAAAATTAATAATATTAAGGTCATTTTACTGTAACACTAGGGAATGAAGGCGGTTTCATAAAGGAAATCTGATCTTGGTATCTGAACCTTACATCTTTAAACATTTTTTGTTTCCACCATTTTGGGCACACTAAAGAATCATAATGCCCACTTATTCATAAAAAGATATTTATTAAATAAAATTTAACCTCATGTTTATCAAGTCAGGCCAGCATTTCTGGAAATGAGTTGCTATGTATACATGCCTAGAGAAACTTCTATAGTTAGTTGATCCTAAGGTCTCAATCTTAAAACTTGATGGTATTTTATATTTACTCTTGGTAGCAATTTGTTTCTTGGCACATAGAATAATGGGATCTTACAATCCTTGGCATCTTAGATTTGACTGAGAACAGTATTAAACAAGGTATATTCAGATGTTGTTGGGCCCATATATCAACTGACTTCACTATTTCCAGAATTTTTCTCTTTTTTGTTTTCAGGAAAAACACTGTAAGACAAGGAAACAAACACAGGGTCTAGATTCCAGCAGAGGTAGGTTCAGATGCTAGCTGCAGAGCCCCTGGGATCCTGGGTATGTTACACTTTGTAAACACAGTCTATAATCTAAGGACCCCACCGCTTTCCTTACAGGACTACTCTATTACAGATGATGGAAGAAAAGCACAAGGAATATGATAGGAGTTCAAGAAATAGTGGCTATTACCTCTTTTCTGTTGTAATAAGTCTTAACAGCATCTAATGCTGTCAAACTGACAAATAGCCTGAGGAGGAGTCTGAGAACTTGGCTCAGACATTCCAAAACTAGTTCTATTATTATAATATATTTGGCTTACTTCTAATTTCTGAGGGTAGGAGAAACAGTTAAAGTTGCTAAAAAGAGGACCCCCGGATAAAGTGCATCATTACAGCAAACAAATGGCACTAGTAAGTTGCAAAACATGATACTATTCTTGTGTTTCTAAATTATACACCAGGAGGAATGCACATTCCCCAAGATTTAGAATATTACTGCCAGATCGAGTAACCGACAAAAATCTATGCCCTCCAATAGAAATAAACAGTTGAATTTTTAACCTATCACTTTAAAAATTAACATATTCTCATTCAAAAACAACCATGAACTCAAACTTCTGGCCCATGTGAGGGCACATGGCTTTGTGTGCCTGTTTGTTTACCTATGTAGTATTTCATTTCAGTGTCATGTTTGTTCATGAGCTCAAGAAGTCGCACTTCTATCTGGGCTTGATTCAGAAAAGCCTTCTTGTTCTTTATTATTTTAATGGCAACCCATTCTTGCTCCACACGATCATATGCTTTTACAACCTAAAAGAGAAAAAAGATAAATAATTCTCTACTAATGGCAACAACTGCACGACATTCTACATTTAACTTTAATTGTACATTTACCTAATTCTCATTCTTCTCATCTCCCTAAGATGAGGTCCTGTTCGTTTCCATTCAGTCTCATCCATTTACTACTTCACAGTCAACTTTAAGTCAACCTTTTCAGTTACATTTCTTTTGTATCCTTACAGTATTTCTAAATATCCACAATATTGCCTTCTTAACAAAAGCTAGATTTCTCCAGAAACAAATTTACATCATGACAAGTGCTTTGCTTTTTTACCTTTTTTACTAAATGACACTATAAAACAATTCTCCTAACCTTTTAATGGGAGAAAAACCTGGTTTAAATCTCAAGTATATGTGTAAATTATTTATTTTTTAAAGTTTTTTTTAATGTTTATTTATTTTTGAGAGAGAGTACGCATGAGTGGTGGAGAGGCAGACAGAGAGGAAGACAGAGAATCCGAAGCAGGCTCCACGCTGTCAGGGCAAAGCCCAAAGTGGGGTTCAAACTCACAAACTGTTGAGATCATGACCTGGGCCAACGTTGGACACTCAACTGACTGAGCCACCCAGGCACCCCTCAGGTAAAATATTTAAAATAGGGTTCTGAGTCATTTGAAAAATGCAGAAAGCTTCCTAACCTTAAGTTAGATTTTCACAAACACGGGTATATAACAAAAGAATAGGTTTACTTTAAAAAAATAAATCTAATACAAATTACTCAGAAAGTTCCATGATATAAGGTAAAAGCCACAATTAGTGGATTTTGATAGTTTTAAAGTAGGAATCAATGCTAAGGAAAGTGGAATGTTCATAAGCAAATCACCATGTACACCTCTCATCTTAATTTTACTCATTTAAAAGGAGTTTCACATTACTAACAAAGAGAGTTACATAAAAATTAGGAAATCGGGGCGCCTGGGTGGCTTAGTCAGAAACATCCAACTCTTGATTTTGGCTCAGGTCATGATCTCACGATTTGTGAGATCAAGCCCCAAGCCGGGCTCTGCGCCAACAGGGTTGAGCCTGCTTGGGATTCTCTCTTTCCCTCTCTCCTTGCCCCTCCCCCATTCACGTACTATCTCTTTCGCACACACACAAAATAAACATTTAAAAAACTCAGGAAATCAATACATTGATAAAAGAGAACTATCCACAAATCAGAAAGAGCAATCTGATTAAATGTTAATTTATATTTATAATACATACAATCTGAATAGGCAAGAGTTTTTATACATTTTCTAGCATATTCAGAAAGCCTGGAGATAGATGTAGGTAGAACTCCAGGTAATTCCAATTTGGAGGCTGAGTACCACTAGAGGAGAGGAAGAGAATGGAATGCATGAAGATTTACATCAGTCAAGGTTAAATATATCGTCAATGGTATATTATAAATGGTCCAATTAAAAACAAACTTGGAGGGGTGCCTGGATGGCTCAGTCGGTTAAGCGTCCGACTCTTGGTTTCAGCTCCAGTCACGATCTCGCGGTTTCGTGGGTTCAAGCCTCACATCAGGCTCTGTGCTGCCAGCTTGGGATTCTGTCTCCCTTTCTCTCTGCCCCTCCCCCACTTGCGCCATCTCTGTGTCTCTCAAAAAAATAAATAACTTGTTAAAAAAAAATTTTTTTAATCAAACTTGGAATGAAAAATGCAATTATTTCTGGTTTCATCCAATTCTAGAAGAGTATCTACTGTCTTTAAAACCGGAGGCTACCCCTATAAACATCTGACCAAGCGGTTTTGATATTCTTCTGTTTCACTGACTATATTGACGGCACCAAGAGTTGCAGTTCTACGCCCGGATCCTAATGGTCTCCAGGACAAAGGCCACTAACGGGCCCAACTATTTACTGACTTAGCAAATAGTTAACCAGCTAAATGCTAAAGCAATGGTTTCTGACCCTGAATTACACATTCAACAGGCAGCTTGAAAAAATACAAACACGCAGAATCCAGCCACAGAGATTCTGGTTTAATTGGTTTACAGCCCAGGTAGCAGTCCTTTCCCCCCAACATTCCCCCCCCCCACCCCCTGCCAAAGCTCCCTGGGAAATTTCAATGTGCAATCAAGACTCCTAACCATTGGTTAAAGAAATGAAGGAGCACGTTACTTGATAAGGATCTGGCAGAGTTCAGAGAAAATCTGATCAAGTCATTATGGAAGACATTACCTGGTGAGTGACGGGTCCTGAACCTGAACACGCGTGAGCCTAAGGCAGGCATCAGTCTAACCTGATGAGATGGAGTTTGAGGTCAACGGGTCTCAATTTTCAATCGTTTAACTATGCTCACTTGCTCTTAGGAATTAAAGTATGAGAAAATCAAAGTGAAGGGGAGGAGAAAAACATCACTCTGAACTCAAAAGACTACATATTTAGGGAAAACCAAATAACCAAAATGGAAAACGAAGTTTAGAGAGTCGGCTGTATGGCACAATTTCCACGGTGAACAACACAGGGGTTAGAAAACTGTCCTACTGAAGGCAGCTGCCCAAGTAGCTGGTGTGATTTTCAAGGTGGAGCCAGCAATCCCTGGATCTAGGGTGCGTGCAGCCTTACTAAAAGCTGGGCCTCAGACACGCCTTTCCTTAGGAGACCCTGAGAGAGAAGGAGCTGCTTCTGACAAAAGAAGTAATACTTCATAAAGAGGGACTCCCCCAACACTGAGAAACCCCTAACTCAAAGAAAAAGAGGTTACAAATCAAGGAGAAGGTCCCTGAGTTCTTTACAAGTACTGCAACTACTTGGAATTTGAAAGCGGGAAGGGGCAGATACTATACACAGGTGGCACCAGGGCCTTGAAGAGCCACACTGGAATTACAGAGGCCTCCTAGCAACCTTGTACATATTTCCTTACAGGTTTAATAGCTGAAGATTTTTCTGGGTCTTTTCTGGGTGGCTGCTAATGGCCCACAGTACATTTTTTGTCCTAAGTGTGATCAGACGCATGCACAGGCTGAAAAAAAGGCATTATTTTTCCTTCTCTCAGAGCAGGAATGGGTAAACAGGAGCACGCGGGTTCCATCGTTTTAAAAGGCCCCAAAACAAAACAAAACCATTTTTCTTTAAAGGTGGTTCAGGAAAGTCATTTTGAAACCCATTCTATCCTCATCACTGAAAAGTCCAAAGAAGTGTTTGAACTGCAGGTTAGTAATGGCCTCACCACACAAAGGGCGTGAGGCAAAGGAGACTGGGATCAGCAGTAAATCACACCTCACACCAAACAGAGCTTGGGGACTCAATGAGATAGGACTGACAAGTGGGAGCAGCTAGCTGGGCAGGTGCACAGCCACAGAAAAAGTTTCTTAAAGTGCAAGGACGAAGGTGTGATGGCTCTCGGTCTGAGCACAACTGATGCAAGAGACCGCCATATTTAGGGTTTTGTGCTCTACGCTGAGGCTGGGTGGGCAGGTGAGGACGGAAGGGCTGTGGGTGGAGACGAGGCCAGGAATAAAGAGAAACACCGAGTTCTATTGGGGAGCCCCTTCCTCTCTTTTCCTGCTAGAAGCTGCTAGAAGCTAGAAGCTAGAAGTTGCTGAATGATCCTTTCCATCACAGTCACCGTATCAGCTGTGCTGGTACTGGGAAAACGGGAAGAGGAAACCCTGAAGACCATGTGCCCACTTCAAGGCCTGATAACAGAAGGTAAGTTGAGAGAAAAACCAGGACACAGCCCCTGGCTTTCCCAGCCTCTAAAAAAGTGGCAGGGCACCTGCTGTGCCAACTGAACTCTTTTCTTTTTGAAGAGGCGTATCAGATAGGAAGGTAATTATCTCTTGCATCCATAGTGAAGAATCATCCAGAGACCATACACAATCCATATGAAAGGGGCAATACTACCTGTTAGCGATTCCGATCGACTCATGTATCAGTAAGGAAAGTAACTTGATAGCTCTGGAAAGTAAATATGGGAAGTCTAATGGAGTTTTTAGAGCTGATGCAGTTTTACTGCCTTTGAAGGACCATGATAACCCCAAATACTCACATATCTGTTGTTTACATCTATTTACAGACATTGAAAGTGTACTACTGAGGAAAAGGCATAACAACATGATTCACTAGGAAGCTCTAATTTAGGAAATACAGCATTTTCCATTAAATTACCTGTCCAAAGGAACCTTTGCCTATCAAGGAGTCAATTTCGTAACGATCCATCCACTTCTCTCCGTTTTTTACAATATAATCATAGTTATCATCATCATAACCATCATTGTAAACCTTCCGCTCCTTCTTATGACTAGAATCGTCTCCCTGGCCCTGTTGGTGTCTTCGCTTCTTTTTTGCATAGTAAACCTGAAATGAGAATGTACCGGTGTTAAGTGTAGAATTTAAATCTTTGGGGGTGAGGAGGCGCCATGTGCACGTGCGTGTGTGTGAGATATAGATCAAGAGTATACGTGAGACAAATGTGCCATCAGGAAGAAACTGATGAATTTTTATTCCTTAGAACAAATACAAAAAAATGAAATAAAGAATTTTCTATAGTTGCTATTTGAATTACGTAATGACACTGATATATAACCATTGAAAAACGTCTATGGTGAAATTCACCTTTAAATTATATTGTTTATACATCTTATCAACAGATGCTAAGTGACTAGTCAAAGTATCCCATTCAAGAAGACTAACAGAGTCTGATTTATATTGATTTCTTAAACTAGGATATAACTTGCATACAATGAGATGGCATAGCTTGTACGAGTATAATATGAGGGATGGGGCAGGGAGGGGGGTGTGTGTGTAGATACTGATGTAATCAACACATGCCAAACCAAATAAAGAGCTTTTTCATCCTATCAACTTCCTGCATCCCCATTTTATATTTGGTCTTAAGACAAAAGGTTTTAAAAATGAAAGTTTAGATGGGTGTGAACTAAGATTTTCCTAATACAAAAGGCCGTCTGAGACATTCCGGTTTTGAAGCCTATAATAACGTAACAATTAATGAAAGCCGGCCGCTCCTTCCCCTTCCCCTTCCCCATACTAAGGGCCGTAAACCCTGTGGCTGATCACAGTTGAGTTCTTCTCCTTCTATCTATTTTTCTTACAAAATTGTTTCTAAAGCCAGTTAAAAAATTACAGGTAGACTAGGCAATAGTTCAATTGGTAACTAACTGAGGAAATTATAAATTACACTGCACAGAATAACACCAGAAAAATTCTAGTTTACAAGGTGCCAAAATGGTTAAAAACCTGCTTCAGCAAAGCTACTGGGAAACTCTGATTTCACCACAGGTTAACAGCAGCTTTGTTAATAACCTCCCAGATGTTAACAAACTGACATTAATAAACTGTTAACAATTTTCCAGATAATCAAAACTAGTTTGGCACATCTTTTCTAACACACTGTGTACAAAATCCAACGCAGAAATGTTCATCATTGAGTGCATACTAATCCTATCTTGCCACACTGCCACAGTAATACAACTATACTGGCATTAAACAGCATCAAACTGATATAAACTGTACACATGCATAAGAACATGCTTTTAGTTAAATGGCTCCAGAGCTGGAACGGGGCAAGCCTTTAGTATGAAAGGAGACAGGGCTCACATGAAGAGGAAAGGAAGCATAGACACATCCACTCTTCTCCAGAAAAGCTCATTTCATAATGAATTACGGAGCTAGAGCTGCGGCTAGAAGCAGATGGCAACCAAGCCAAAGGTCTAAGACACCAGAAAAATAATTTTTGGAGCCAAAGGGCCAAGGTGATATGAGTAATTCCAAGTGCTATGTTTTTTACTCTATTTACATCCACCAAAAACGCTTTCAAATATTTACAATAAAGCCACACACATAAAAATTTAAAAGACAATTTAAAGCCACAGAAATAGAGACCTATCAAATAAAGTAGGCCAAATGCCTGTTAACTGGGTATTAGATCTCACTCTGAGTTTCCTGACATCCATGGCGAAAACAGAAAGACATATAATAATTTACACAAAATTCTAACATATGCATAATTTTACAGTGTCATTATTCCCTCCTTTTCTCCTTTCTTGCTTTAGAGAAGAGTTATTACAGAAACATGATCTCAGCATATATTAAATACAACTTGGAAAAAAGGGAAGTCATCCTACAATTATCTTAATTTTTTGCAGTCCTTGTTAATATAGTTTTTTTCTTTTACACAATTATATTACCTATAAATCATTAACACTCTGGTCTACACAATAATCATCAATATTATAATCACTGGGAATAAAGTTTAGTATATTTAAAAAGGCCACAAAATAACTTTTCTTCCCTGCTCTATTGCAAGATATGCTATTAAAAGAAATCAGTCATCTTACCTCATTAATATGCTTATATGTTTTGATCAAGTCAACAGAAAGTTTTCTCAGGGGAGCAGTTGCTGGATCACGGAAGGTTTGGGGCATCCGCCTCTGTAACATGACAATATCAGGCATCACCTTAAATAGACAGAAAAGACTAGCACTTTAACTATACTGTACTGGTATAAATCCCCTCTCTTCTGTAACCTGTGTACAGGTATTAAAAAAAAAAAAAAGACATCTACATTAGAAGATCATACATTCTCTCTCAGTTATCTCTTTCGCCTGGATTCCAATGAAGACCACTGGAACAAAGAAGTGAAATTAGAAGATAATGTGCCAGCTGTGGCTTTCGATCCCGTTCCCCAAATTAAAGTGGGATCACAGACACACCCATGAGTCCAGGAGACACACACGCCACTGCCCAAGAGGGCTTCTCCATCATACAAGGAAAAAGTTCTTCCGAATTATTCCTAAAGCCCGATCTGGTTGACAAAAGGCAAAGACAAATCCAACTTTCAGCTTCCTAGGACATGGTGTCGGGACCCGCTGGCACCACAAAGCAAGGCGGCCACGGGGCAAGACTGGAGCCCGGCACTAAGGCGTGCAGTGCAGCCCCCCACACCCTCGACCCTGCCTTCTGACAAACACCTGCCCTGTAAGCAAGGCGGAAACCTGCATTTGTTTCTTTAACAAAACATGCTCTCCCCGGTAACACGCCCCAGCTTACTGTCCGCATTCCCTCCCCGCCTTAGCACTTAGCGCCACCTGACATACTATATTTACGCATTTACTGGTTCTAGTTTTTTCCCCTTCTCCTCCCATTACAAGAAAAACTCCATGAAGTCAGGGATTCCTTTGCTCAGTGGTGTATTATTCCCTTTGCCTAAAACAGTGGTGGGCACGTACGATATGTTTCATAAATACCTGCTGAATAAACCAACGAATCCACAATACCGAAATCTCTACTTACAATTACACTAGGAGGGGACCCCAAGTAAGTTCCAGAGAACACTTTAAAGCTCGTGAAACTCTTTTAAAAACTAATTCCAACCACATTCGATTAACAACCTCCCCACTCGAATCCTAAACGGTATCCCTTTTATCCTGTAACAGGTGGTCAGAGTTCAGCTGTGAGCTTCCTGCTCGATGGGAGGGGGACCAGAGCAGGGGCATCCTCCGTACATACACCAGGAATGCCTCCACTAGTGCGCCATGATCCTGGACTGTGGTCCCAACAGGGCTTCTTGCCATCAACAGATCCTCAAAACCGATGACGTGCATCAAGGTACCTACAGTCACCATCACCAGCCATTCGCGGATTCCTGTCTAGCTCTTGCAGACAGCGATGCCACAAAATCTAATGACTGAGCCAGATCCCCTGGCACAGCCCCTCTCCAAGGACACTCAGGTCAAGGCGAGGGGCTGAGAGACAGCAAATGCATCATACCAAGGCCTCACCGAAATGTCTGGGGTCTTGGGATAGTTAACCACGTCAACCCACACCAACAAAACAGAGGGTTGGTCTGTAAGGTGATGGTGGACTTAAGAGTCACCATCCCCTTGGTAAGACAAGATGGGAGCGATCGTGGCAGTTTTCCAGGTGCATTTTCTCTAAAACTAACATTAACATTGGTTTCCTCTGCCTCTATACTCAAACTCTAAAAAGCTATTATCCAGAGAGTAATTTCACTGAATTACTGTAGTAGGCTATTAATTCATTCTCTGTCCTCATGATCTTTCCCTCCTTAAAGTTCGAAATAAAGTTTAAGGGGGTAAAACTCTTTGGTGGTTAGAACTATTTGTCTGCAAAGATGGCAGCAATTAATAAGAAAATCCAAAGTACTTAATTTTTCAAATATATGTTGTTTTATATTGCTAAATATAAAGAGCAGGTACAGTGAGATGCACAGGATATTTTATTCTTATACTGTTCCTTGGAGATGTAATTTAATCGAGTAACAATACTGGTAATAAGCATGTCAATTATTTTTATGTGAATGAATGCTATAAGCAGTTAAGATAATGAAAAAGGTTTGCCTTAACATATTTCCTTCTTTATTTTTTAAGACCCTGGCAACGTTTTCTCATGCAGGGAATTAACTCGGCAAGACCATCCTTAGAGCACCGGAATGTGGCTAAACCCCACCATGAGATCTTACAGAACGTCAACCAGTGAGGTATTTCGTTACTACTCTAAGAAAAGTTTGGCGGGAGGCGTAGCTGCGGTTAGAAACAAATGAATGACTTAAGTAGTTGACAGTAAAATAAGAGAAGCAAGTACTTGCTCCACGCCCTGTCAGAAGCATACACAGATTTCTGCATCACTCATGGAATCCTCTCAATGATCTCCTAAGAACGAGCAGTGTTCTTGTCACCAGCTTGCAAGTGGGAGACCGGAGTCTAGGATGTGAAATGCTCGGCCGGAGTTCTGCAGCTCGTAAAGGGCACCTGTGAGATGGGACCTGAGACCGTGCGAAGTCCTGGGCCCTGAACCACACGACACTGGGCCAGGAGCTCCTTCCTGGTCAGGGGAAGGCCTCAATTCTACCCTCTTGGCCGAGTCACTTTTAGGCTATTTGTAGGGCAACATCACGGAGTTGTGCTTAATAAATATCAAAAAAAATAAGCATGTGGATTTATTACAATTAGTTATACACAAAACTGTGACTGGGTTCTTTAAATTTTTAACTTGTCCATTTACAGTTCCACTGGTGTTTCAAACATGGGACAAACAGAACCAGTGACTCCATCTTTCCAGGAGCAATTATGCTCACTCAAAAACACCAAAATCACACAATCAAGACAACGATTTCAAATGTACAGGACATACAAGAAATTCGACAAGAAGGTAACTTGGACTCAGTAGCGATGGTTTTCCCACACTCGACAGGAGTGTGCGCTAGGTGCTTGCATTTTATAAAATATCACCAACCCCTTCCACAGTTGGCCAACTCTGTCTATGAGGCCAAACTGCCCAGCTAATTCTAAATACCGTGCTTTTCTTATATACTTCTTGCAAAAGAAGTTAGTACTTTGGGAGCATCTGTATATGTAAACCAGAGGTATTCTGCCCACAAACAATCAGCCTTCAGACCAGACTGCGTTTCATTGCTTCAAATGGCACCTCGTACAAGCAGGTGCTCAAACTATGTGGAAAGAACAAACCAAGTAACACTCCCTCCACTAACTTTCACGGCGATTTCAGGCTCGGCAGCCAAATCTTCTGTGTTTTGATACCGTGCTGCTTGCTAGAGCACAAACCCAAAATTAGGAAGTGACTTTTCCAAACACTCGGTTACGCATCTATGCTAGACTCAAAGCTGAATCCTGAGCGTTTGACATTTTTTCTCCCTTTCCTGCTTCTTGTCACAAAGCCAGGAGCACAGAGAGGACCGGAGCGAGCTCCCTTCTTCCCTGGAGCCAGAGAAACCCACACCCCCAGGGCTCATAGCTCCTGGACCCCTCTGGGCAAAGACACAGATCCCAAAGCTCAGGAAAGCATAATGTGCATCTCCTGCTTAAATCAGTTCTGAGAGCTCAAACTGGTTTTTTCCTGAAAAGATTACACAGCGTAAGCTCCAGGACGTTACTTAAAAATTGTCTTCTAGCTTAATAATACCTATTCCATCCATTTTATTTAATATTTACCTCATAGTTTCATATAGAATGAAGAACTAGAAACCCACATTCTGCCTTTCTTGCTGTTTTGAGAGCTACTGAAACAGCTGAAAAGCACAGGCAGGGCATACCTTAGTCTAGTCTGAGGACTGTGCAAGGTATGAGAAAATTCTAACAGCACAAAGGGACTCAGCAATCCCAACACCAAGCATACTTTTCTACAATTGCTTTTACTGCGTTTCTCTTGCTTCCTGAATTTACCTTTTGGACAAAACTGTTTAAAAACCTGTATAAAACACACCACTCGCATAACCAGAAATAAAACGTTAAAGTTATTAGTTCATTTCAACTTACTTATATAATAAACCTTAAAAACAAACAAACTAGGATGTTAACAAGAAACAACAGAAATCAAATAATAAAATTATCCAAGTTTATAGCCAGAGGTAAGTTTAGAGCAGTGTAGTGTAAGGTCCCCATCATACATTCAAGGAGCAGACAGAAGGGCCACCTCCTGCAACTACGTGAGTCAAGACCCCGGGCCCGTGTCTTAGGACTTGCAGACCATATGCTACACCAGCCCACAGTTTCAGTGTTTTACGCTTCAGTTATAAGAAAAATCTCTTCTCATCTGCCTGATTAGGTTCAGAAATTTCTGGACTATGGTAGAAATACCTGGCTGAATACTGTTATTTAAAAGACAGCCTTTTTGGGTCGCCCGGCGGGGCTCAGTCTTAAGCGTCCGACTCTTGGTTTCGGCTCAGGCCGTGATCTCACGGTTCAGGAGTTCGGGAGCCCACACTGGGCTCTGCACTGACAGTGACACTGACAGCAGAGCCTGCTTGGGATTCTCTCTCACTGCTTCTCCTATTCTCTCTCTCAGAATAAATTAAAAAAAATAAATAAATAAAAATTTAAAAAGACAGTCTTTTTACATCATATGAATCCTTTAAAAACATTTTGTAACTAAAAAACAGAAATATTAAGTGAATTATTTCTGACTTTAAAATAACCCACAAATAAGATGTCAGTTGTATCTCAAAACAGGTGCTGTGCGGACCGAATTACCTACTACAATTACCTACTACAACTAAAGGACTAGAATTTTTTCTAGCCCTCCATAGATGCCAGGGGTCATACAATAGAAAGGGCACTGTGTCTAAGAAGAAAGAACCTGGGCTGCACCCCCAAGTCTACGGCGTCAACACCTGGAGAAGTCACAGGTGGGAGCTCAGGCCCTTCAGCTGGAAAACAATAAAAACAGGCACCCTGCCTGACAGGCTGCTTTTGAACATGTGAGAAAATGAATCCAAACATACTCTGTTTCTTAAAAGTACAGGTGATTCTTGAACAACATGGGAGTCAGGGACACTAGCCATGCTCCCTGTGCAGTTGAAAATCCACACATAACTTCTGACTCTCCAAAAATTTAGTTACTGATTAGCCTACTGTCAGCCAGAAGCTCTGCCAATAAACAATTAACACATATTTTGTATATTATGCACTCTATTCTTACTATGAACAAAGTCAGCTATTAAGAAAATCCTAAGGAAGGGAAAATACATTCACAGTACTGGGCTGTACGTATCAAAAAGATCCACATCTAAGTGGGTCTGCGCAATTCAAGCCCATGTTGCTCAAGGGTCAGCTGCACAATGCAAACGAATCATTGTGCTTTTACTATTTTTTGGATGTACCACGGAGCTGTCTTCTGGTACACACTTGCCAAGTTTGAACACTCGGACCACATGCTCCAATTCTCAAACACGCAACTTCTCAACTTACTGCATAAAACAAATTCTTAAGCCTTGCCATAATTCGTCTTAACTATGAATGTTATTCACGCGCTATATATATTTTATGAACGTAAAGCCAGCTCAACTGTTGACAAAATTCTTCTTATAACACATACAAGGGTGTCCCTTCATCATGATGTTACTTAACTGGAGCCAGGTGCTCATTAAAACCACATACTATGGAATTAGAAATAAATAATCCAGTGTAAGAAATATATTGAAATTTCCCAAGGTTCTGATCATCACTTGATATGTTAAAAGGCCTAAAAAACAGGGGCAACCCAAATTCCTAAGGGCCTTTTTCAGTGGTCATCACACCCTCCATCTAAGTGGGGAAAGAAACTTTACCACAACTATAGTCAGTACAAAAATTCTCCCCAAACCAAAAATCAACGTAGTGAATGCAGTTAATTCAGGAAATACGCAAAACACACACGTACATACACACACGTATATGTGTGCATACCAAGAGATTTCTGCATTTATTCTGTTACACTGTCCATTTTATAAACAACTGTTGAAATCTCTAGTCTGAATATTAAAATGACCAGTGCGGTTAATTTGCATTACATTTTTCTCTTCTCCATTTTAAGGAGTTTCATATTTATTGCAATGCCTGCGCGCTGAAGTTGTTTATAATGGCATAAAATCCGCTCTGCTTAAGTTTGGAATCTGACCTGTTTTCCTCTAACTTATAGTCTTCTCCTTAACCACCTTTCTATAAAAATAAGCTCTCAGTTTCTTTATTTTAACAGACATTCTTTAAAATGAACTTTTCCCCTCCCTATTACAGAAGGAGAGAATGTGGCTATGGTTGGTTTATAAGTGTTTTTTAATCGAGTGGAAGAGACAGAAAAAAGAAAAAGCTGACAAACTTGAACGCAAACTTCCTGACATCCTATCTCATCAATCCAGAATCTCGCGTATGGCACGAGAAAGTGAAAACCGTCAAGCCGTTTTTGCCTATTTACCATTCTACCACACTCCCAACAAATCACTTCTGAAACATCACGCACTTACCTGGTTAGTGAGAGGTTGCTGAATCTGGTCAGAATAAGATAAGGCAGAAACCTGTTGGTCACTTATGTTTGGCTGGCGACGGTCACTGTACTGATGTGAATGGGGCATCTGTCCAGCCATCTGAAGGCCAGCAGCATGGAATGAAAATGACGGTGCGAGCCGAACAGATGAAGGTTTGCATGCTGAAGTCTCTCCTCCTACGAGAAGACAGTAAGTGAGGTTGAAAGGATGTATTTATATCCCAGTGTCCCCATCCTTTGACCTAGCTGACAGTCCTCTCCACAAGGACCTTAGGATTTGGGAGTTTCAGTAACAGTAAAAGTTTTTAAAACCACACACTGCCAACAAATAACTATACTCAACACAACAGTTCTAGATTCAATGGGATAAAATACAGTGACTAAGGTGTCTATAAATCTGTGGTAAGAGAAAATCTTGTCTTTTCATAAACCACTAGGAGTAACAACCCTTAATACTTATTTTCACATAGGAGGTTTCCATCGAGAACTTTGAGTTAGGTAAGTAATCTTTGATTTTCTGAGAAGGGCCTCTCCAGTGGATCAGCTCCAGAGAAACTAACTCAGACGAGATCGGGCGTGTTCAGGGTGCTGTGGCTGTAGACACAGAAACCAATTCAAAGGAACGCCCCTAGGATGCCGCTTCGCACCCACCGGGTGTACGCGATCGATATTCCAGCACCCCCCAAACAAGTGAAAGATCTGTCCTCAAGGTGCTCACCACCGACACGGGTCATTAACACCTGAGCATACAAATACACGGATACAAATTCACAGGATGCTGGGTTCCTCCAACTCTTCCGACACAGTCCCGAGAGGATCCAGACCCCGCAAGCTCCCCGCGAGTACGAACGGCCAATAATCATCCCACAGGTAAGGCTGGGACCACGGTCACGATTTTCACGGTAGAAATGGAAAATGAACACTTGGTCCATACAAGCATTGGGTAGCTGGCGAATAAAAGTTCATTCTTCCTTGAAAAGAAGACGTTTCTTCTTAAATTTAACCACACTTGTAATCTCAGACGAAAGCCAAAAGGTGAAGCGCCGAACCCTGGCCAACAAACCGAGGGCCCAGAATTCCCGTGCTGGCCTTCCTGAACAAACCAGCTAACTCCAACCAGACAACAGGCCATGTCGTTCAGCACCTGGGTACTTTTCCTCAAGTACTGTTTTTGAGACCTACAACAGCGCAGGCCCCACGGTAAAGAGCCCGGACGCTCGGCCAGGCTGCTGCACTTTGGAACCTGAGCTCCACGCTCCTCGACCGCGTGGCCTTGCACACCTCATTTCGCCAAACGTGCAAAGGCTGTGGGGACGGTGTGTAAAATACTCGGAACAGCTCTGGCGGCTCATGAACGGCCCACACCGGCCACGATGCTGCCCTGGGCCGTGCGGTACCGGCTGGTGGGAACAGCACCCGTCTGGCGGGGCGAACAGCCTCTTCCTTGACGGTCGCCTAGACTCCCCAAACCGGAGAGAGCAAAGCTCGGCGCCCTCCAAACACAAGTGCCACTTCTCTGCTCCACCAGAGCACACGGCACCGCCTTCCACCCAGTCACCCGGAACCAGAGCTCCTGCAGTCAGAGTTCTCTGCCCCCAGAGACCAGCCTCGGGCAAACAGCTGCCCAATCTGGCTGCCTCCACCTCCCGTAGAACATTCAAATACAGCCCCTCTCTTCATCTCCATGAACCCCTGTCTCACTCAGAGGACTACAACAGATCCCCATGAGCTCTTTTTTGTCTTTATTCTGCCCATTTGCAGCTCTGGATCCCTTCAGTAAAATGCTAGAGTGACTCTTCGAAGCAGCAAACCTCGAGTCCTCTCCCCATTACTGAAACTGGAACATAACCTGCCTTGGCACGGCTCTTAGACCTTAGCTTCTGTCCCCTCCGTTACAGCCTGAGGTCCTTAACTGACCCACAGGGCATGATCAATAAATAGTTGCTGAATAAGTGAAAGGACAATGCCACTATCATGATAGATGGGGTGATTTTCTAAACATTTCATTACTCATACTAAAAAAATACAGTCCATTCAGATACACGGGACAACTCTGTTCAGCTAAAAAACAAAACAAAACTGGGAATTTAGCCTAAGGATATAATCGATGACGTGCACAAAGACACGGAAGAATGTTTATCCTGGTATTGTCCGCAACCATTTTTAAAAAAACAAAAAAACACGGAAACCTAAATGTCAAATAATGGGGGGAAAAGGAGGCTTTACATCTACATGACAAAAATACAAAAACCAAACAAACTGGGAAGGAATATAAATAAATTTAAATATATATAAATAGGATTAAGTTCTTTGATATATAAAAAGCTCTTATAAACAGTAAAAACACTAAGGCACTGAAAGGCAAGTTACTTAACCACTCTAGGTCTTAGCTTCCCTATCTATGAAACAGAGATATTATTACACTAACCCTATTCCCTTAGGTTTATTATGAAGTTTTAAAAAAATAAGACACAAGAAAGCACAAATAATGGATCTTGGTACTTTACAAAATACTAGCTTCTGCTTCTACTACCAGTGTCCTTATATACTAGGTTTAAACTCACTTATTGTAATATAGCAAAAAAAGGATAAAAATCATGAGTATAGAGCTTAAATAATTATCGATTGAACTTGTTAAAGGGGAGAGGGGAGAAACATGGGCATCATCCCAGAAACCCCCCACATCACTCTCTGACCCCTCTCAATCAATACCCAATTCTCTCTACCCCAAAGTTGCTATCTTGACCTCCAAACCCAGATTAGTTATAACTTTATGTAAGTGGGTTTGTTCACTTCATGTTGCGCCTATAAGCTGCAGTCTGGTCGTGATCGTTACTTCATGGTAACCCATCTGTCCTACTTCCGACCGACACTTGGATTATTTCCAGTTCAGAGCTATTATGAACCACGTCATTAGGACGAGTCTTGTTAAGGGTCTTTCGGCACATACAGAGATGCTGTTCTGTTGCTCTTCTGATTGCTGTAGTTTCTAATTTCTGCAGTGTTTTTAATTGCTCCGTTTCTCCCCTGGAAGTTTATGAAAGTCCCTTCTGCTCTGTTCCTTCACTGACACCTGGAACCCTCAGTCTTCCTAATCTCAGCCACTGCTGGAGGTATGTGGTGGCTCTCCACCAACACATAAGCGTGTACAAATTTCCTGGTGGCTACGAGCAGCTTTTCATCTATTTAAGGCTGCTTAAAGATCCACTTAGGTTGCTTTTCCATTTTTCTATCAAGAAAGACTATTCCTGATACATTTCTAAAATTTAAAACATCTTATTTTTAACACATATTAGGTACGAGCCCTTTGTCGGTTATAAGTGGTCTGCATGGTCACTCTCTTAAGGGTGTTTTTTTGATGAGTACAATCTACTAATTTTATCAACTTTTGCTTTAGAATTCGTATTTTTGGTGTCCGTTTAAGAAATGTTCCCTTATATCCAAATCATCAAGAAATGCTGTTATCTTCTAGCAGGTGAGTTTTCACCATTCACATCTAGATGGGCAGTGCTCTTGGATTTGATTTCTGTGCATGTGTACCACAGGAATTCGGCTGCATCCCCCCCCCCCCCATAATGGATATTCAACTGACTCAGGACCAATTATTACAAAGACAAACTTTCCCTGCTGCTCTGCAAGGCATGTGTATCATAAATCACATGCCCGTGCACGCTTGGATCTGGTTTTGGATTCTCTACGCTATTCTACTGGATACAAACCTACCTCGATTTCTTTCAACCTTGTGCCAGAACCAGCTTTACAAGTTTTAATATCCAGTAGAGAATTCTGTACTTCCTCAACAATGGTTTGGGTTATTCGTAGTCCTCTGCACGTCCGTATATGGTTTAGAATTAGCTCCCCAAAATCACAAAACAAATAAGCCTATGTTGGCATTGTGGTTGAAACTGCACACCGTCTCTCTTCAACGGTGCTGCTCGACAGAATTTCTGGCCATGATGAATTGATCGGCATCGCGTAACAGGCTGCCATAGCCACTAGCACTTCTGGACGTTTGAACGGTAGTTTTGCCTTCCCATTCCTTATTCTTACCCCCACCTCATTCTTCTTGCCACTGTCCCTCGAACCCGGCAGTGCTCAGAGAGGGACACAGGTACTTACTTTCCTGTCTTATTCCCAATCTCAGAAAGTAAGCTTTCAACGTATCTCTAGTACTGCGGTTGATGTAGGTTTTGTTTTTCCTTGATGACCATTAACAAATGAATCAAGTTCCTTTCTAATCATAGTTTGCTAAAACCTTTCCCTCACAAATGGATGCTAAATTTTATTAAATGCTTCTTCTGCATCCATTGAAATGACAGGAGTTTTCTGATCCACTGTTAATGTGGTAAAATATACAGATTGATTTTTGAATGTTAAACCGACTATGCATTTCCTGGAACACAATTTGGTCATAATCATCCTTTTGTGATGGACTCACTGATGAAACCATCTTGACTTGGAATTTCCTTTGTGGGTAGTTTAAAAGCTAATAATTACTTGAAAGTTGTATTTCTTTAAGAGGACTATTCAAATTTTGTATTTCTTGGTATGTCTGGTAAATTGTATTTTTCTAAGAGTATGGCTCCTTCGTCTACATTTCATATGCACTGGCATCAAGTTTCATTACAGCCTCTAAGCTTTTCTATCAATGTAGGTGTAAATCTAGTGCTATCTCCTTCAACTCAGGACTGGCTAATGAGGCCATCTCCTATCTTTTGAGTTTGCTAATTTTATTAAGTATCCTCTCTTATGTGGGTTTTCTATTTCTGCTCTCGTCTTGTTCTATCAGTTAGCAAGAGAGGTGTATTAAAAATATCCTGGGGCATTTGGGTGGCTCGGTCAGGAACCGTCTGACTCTAGACTTCAGCTCAGGTCATAATCTCACGGTTCATGGGTTCGAGCCCCATGTGGGGTTCTACGCTGACAGGGCGCAGAACCTGCCTGGGATTCTCTCTCCCCTTCTCTCCGCCCTTCCCCTGCTTGTACTCTCTCTCTCAAAATAAATAGATAAACTTAAATAAAAACCTTTTATCATCATAAACAGCCCTTCTTTGTTTCCAATAATGCTTCCCTTTTTTAATATGGCCACACCACACTTTCTCATTCTTTGTGTGGTATGCCTTATGTCCACTTTTCGCTGCCAACTTTCCATTCCCTTACATTTTAGGTTTGTCTCTTGTAAACAGTATGTACCTGGGTTTCATTTATGTATGTACACTTATAACCCTTCTATTTACTCCAACTATTTCATGTTCCTTTCTTACCTTCTGCTGGACTGAGATTTTTATACCTCCCAGACACACAAATTATTTTATTACTTTTTAGAGATCTTTTTTTTTTTAATGTTTATTTATTTTTTTTTTAATTTTTTTTTTTAATTTCTTTTTTTAACCTTTATTTTTGAGACAGAGAGAGACAGAGCATGAATGGTGGAGGGTCAGAGAGAGGGAGACACAGAATCCGAAACAGGCTCCAGGCTCTGAGCTGTCAGCACAGAGCCCGACGCGGGGCTCGAACTCATGGACCGTGAGATCACTACCTGAGCCGAAGTCGGATGCTTAACCGACTGAGCCACCCAGGCGCCCCTTTAATGTTTATTTTTGAGAGAGAACGAGCACCTGTGGGGGGGGGGGGGGGGGGGGGGGGGGGGGGGCGGGGGCGGGGGACAGAAGATCCGAAGCAGGCTCTGTGCTGACAGCAGACAGCCCGATGCGGGGCTAGAACCTATGAACCTTGAGATCACGACCTGAGCTGACGTCAGATACCTAACAGACTGAGCCACCCAGAGCCCCCACTTTTCAGTTATTTTATATGCTACAGTATAGATTACCATCCTTGACTCATCAAACTCTCATTACTCCTTTAATTTGTATACTGTTGTTGCCTCGGGCATGTACACACACACCTACGCACACATACTCACAATCACGAAATATCAACAAATCATCCAGCATGAGTACAATCAGACTCAAGGATACGCTTTGAGGAAGGGATGGACAATTCTGTGACATCCAGATAGCTATGAAAGAAATACAAAGAAACTGACAGCTGCTGCTTGATTATTGTAACTATCCTCCCAAAATATCTGTTTCATTTTCTCAATCTAGATCCCATCAATTAACGGATTAACTGCGTGCATTAAATTCACCAAGCACCGAGAGGTTAACGTGACACTGTTTTGGAGGTGACAATGCCACCCATGATCTAGAACAGTACTTCACAAACATTAATGTGCTTACAAATCGCCTCTGAATCTTGTTAAAAATGCAGGTTCTGATTCAGTACATCTAGGGTAGGGCCTGAGGGTCTACATTTCTAACAGGCCACCAGACGATGCCAAAGCGGCTTCGAACATCATCTAAAAAACAATTTCATTGCTTAACTTAATGAAAGAAAGCTATTTCCAACTAATCCAAGTGGCACATAACCAAACCTCAGCTAGAATTGTGACTATACAATACACCATAGGGCTGGTTTCCCCCCCAGAGATTTGCCTTCCTGGTTAATTATTTGGGGCTTTTTATTATTATTAAAACACTAATACACACTCCTGTACGTAAGGGTGGTATGTTAGGTGACAAAGAATCCAATGTTCTTTTTAAATTTTGCTGTAGGTAATCAAAACATGGACTAACAAGAAATCACTTTATGTTTTTCACTTGTAGTACTTTTTTTTTTTTAGCTACTTACTATACCATCTATCACAACTACTAACAGTCCCAGTGATGGGGCCTCGTAACTATGGTCTGTATATAGGTGTGTTTGCCACATGCTCACTGTCTCCTTTCTGAGTTCAACTGTTATCCGTGCAACGCAGAAAGATACTCAAGTTTCATTTCCTGCCACAAGTATTTAAGTTATCCATTCATTCATTCTTCTCCTATGACAAGATTCCATTCAGGAAGACAAACTAATACGAGAATTCCTTCTTTACCTGATTTTATAATCAGGCCCATCGCCACGGTTTTTAGTCTTTCCAAAGTTTCCCTCTTCCCTTTCTTTTCTTTTTTTTTTTTTTTAAATTTTTTTTTCAACGTTTATTTATTTTTGGGACAGAGAGACACAGAGCATGAACGGGGGAGGGGCAGAGAGAGAGGGAGACACAGAATCGGAAACAGGCTCCAGGCTCCGAGCCATTAGCCCAGAGCCTGACGCGGGGCTCGAGCTCACGGACCGCGAGATCGTGACCTGGCTGAAGTCGGACGCTTAACCGACTGCGCCACCCAGGCGCCCCTCCTTTCTTTTCTTTTATGTTTATTTTTGAAGGAGAAAGAGAAGAGAGAGACAGGATGCACTAGCATGAGCAGGGGAGGGACAGAGAGAAGGAGTCAGAATCCAAAGCAGGCTCCAGTCTCTGAGCTGTCAGCACAGAGCTCGATGCAGGGCTTGAACTCACGAGCTGAGCTGTGAGATCATGACCTGAGCCGAAGTCAGATGCTCAACTGACTGAGCCCCCCAGGTGCCCCTGCATCTTCCCTTTCAAGTCAAATGTTAAAAAGAACAAGGACTCAGTTCATCCTATGATGTTAATAAAGTATTAGGCTGACCTGTAGGAAACTGCTAATCTTAGACCTCCTCTGGCCTACAAAACAGCCATTTCATAATGGTTTAACGTGACATCTATCTATACCATACTATATGTAATCCTTGTCCAACTAAACTAAAAATTAGCTTTAATATTTTAGCTCAAGAATGTGTCAAAATACATGCTGTAGTATCAAGTCTTATAATATTTAATTCAAAATTATCTTCATAATCATGATTTGGAGTTCAGGACCAAAATAGTATTTTAAATTGCTGCCAAATAGTGTAAAAGTATGGAAGCTGGAAAAAGTATGCAAGTGGGGTCCTGTGCGCATTTTTATATCCTTCTGAACTATATGGAGCTTTTTTACCGTATGTTTTTGAATTTTCATAAAAATTTTGTTGGTAGTTTACAGGAAGGGAGGGAGGGAGGGAGGGAGGCAGGAGAAAAAGGAAGAACAACTAGCAGTAGCTTTCTCATTCCACTCCAGTTACGATGTTTCAGCAAACACCTAAACCAGGGACCATAACACTATAGAAATTAGCGGTGATTCTTCAGAGAAGCATTCCATGAACAGATCTGAGAGACTGGGAGATGGCGAGACTCAAACAGGCAGCCGGACACAGAGAGCACACGTCAAAGAGAAAAGCCTAGGAGAAGACCCTCGGCAAAGAAAAAAGCCATTTATTTATCTCGGATGTGAGACCCACAAGTAGCTCCACTTGTAGCTAGCTTGAATTTCTTTTGTTGTTAATACGTTGATAGGGGACCATCCTTGTGACATCTTAAACCACATTTGATTTTAAAGAGAAAGTACGGTATTAAAGACCAAAAATAAATGAAAATAATCCAAGCTAATTAAAACTATAACATCCACAAAATGTGGAAACTCTTAGGAGGCCAAGCTTCTGAGACAGACTCCCCTGAGAAAGGAGGGGAGGGCAACCAAGATTATGTAGGAAAATGTGCCAAGATCACTTGCAACAAGGCACACCCATAACAAAGGAGAAGAATGTTAAAGGAATAGCTGACTGCACTTAAATGATGGCTACAAACACAGGTCTGTGATGAAGAGGGTAACTGGATAGGAGTTCATGAAGAAAGTTTTATTCATCAAGGTATCATCAGTACCAAGAACAGTGCCTGCCACGTGGCCTGCATTCAACAAATATTTGTTCAGTGAAATAATGAACTGAATCTATCAGGAATATTTAGAATATGAAGAAATGGTTGAGAAGGGAGAGAGCTGAAGGGAGTAAGGATGGAAGAAGTATTTTTAAAATGAGGGGCTCATGAGTCAGAAATAAAGAATAGTCTAATCACCGCACAGGCTAGAGCTGTTGCTCGACAATTTCTCTTACTCGTTTTTATATCCCGAGCACATAGCACACTGCATGGCTCCACGGGTGTTAAAGAAATACATATTAAAGTAAAACTATGAAAATAAGATACAGTCAAACTACATTAGGGCTCCGTAAATTACCTAATGATAAGGACAAATAGATTTTTTATTCCCTTCTAGTTAGTGGACAGTATATGTCATGACAAAATGAGTGTACATACATAACGTGTACACACACACACACACACACACACACACTTGCTTTAACCTACAAGCCAAAATAGCATATTCAGTTGTCTACAAACACAACGAATTTGCTCATGTAAGATCCAAATAAATGTTGAAATTTTTCAGTCTGAAACTTTAATTCAATTGTGACGAATAACTGTGGGATAGGGATAAGAACACGTACTTTTAAAAGCCTATCACATCAATGCCTCGTAACTGACCTACCTCACGCACCATGAGCAAAACTGGGCAGCTGCACAAAAGCACTGTTTTCAGACCCAAGATGACAGGCCGTGCAGATCTGTGATCCCTGAGAAAAATGAAACAAACCTGGGGGGTCCCACAATCACTCTGGCTTTCTATCTGGAGACAATTTCCACAGTCCAGTGTGGGGAGAGGGGGCCCAAACACAACAGAGGGGTCTTGCTGAGTGGGGAGGATGGAGATGGGAGGTCCAGGCTGGAACTGGTAAGGCAGGCCACAGAAAGGAGGGAGCTCTGCACAGAAGGAGCTCCATTACCCTACACCTAGAAATCCCCTTGATTCTTTGGCCAAATACTAAGCTGCTCAAGTGCTGGGTACAGGCCCTTGCGGGAGGCGAGGCAAAAAGCATGCGCCAGGAGCTAGGAGCTGAACAGCTATTAGAACTCGCACAGCACCAGGAAACGTAAGTGCTCCAATCGGCTAGGGTGGAGAAACCCAAAAACACCACGGACATTCAAAACTGACTTCCCCCACAAAAAACACCCAAGCTTCAGCAGTAGAGCCATCCTGGCGGCCTTCTGCCTGTCCCAACAGACACTGAAACATACCTTCAAGAATCAAGACAGTGTGCAGCCTGCCAGGGCAAAATTCAACACCTTTCAAAGGACAACAAAACCCAGAAGCTCAACTACCTAGTATTTCTAATGCCTGTATCCAATCAAAAATCACTAGATAGAGGGCGTCTGGCTGGCTCAGTCAGTAGAGCATGCGACTCTTAATCTGAGTTGTGAGTTCAAACCCCATGTTGGGCATGGAACCTACTTAAAAAAATTAAAATCACTAGGCACACAAAAAAGCAGAAAAAGGAGGCCTGCTTCAGGAGGAAAACAAATCCACCTATATAGATCCAGAAATGACAGAAATAATGAAATTGGCAGAGGAAAAAACAGGCATACAAAGGCTTCAAAATAGAAGGAAAATGTAGACAAAATAAGAAAAAACAGCAAATCTTCTAAGTTTATTTATTTAAACAATCTCTACACCCAAGACGGGGCTCCAACTCACGACCCAGAGATCAATAGCTGCACGCTCCTCTGAGCCAGCCAAGTGCCCCCAAACAGCAAAACTGAATAAAGAGAAAACTATAAAAAGGAATCAAATGGTAATTCTAGAAATAAATAATAATTGAAATGGGGATGCCTGGTTGGCTCAGTTGGTAGACTGTGCAACTTTTGATCTCAATGTCATGAGTTCAAGCCCTACGCTGGGTGCACAGATTACTTACAGAATGAAAAACTATGAAAAATTCACTGGATGGATCAAACAGCAGATTAAACACTGCAGAAGATCAGTGAATGTAAAAACGATGCAACAGAAATTAACCTAACTGAAAACAAGTATAAAATACAATGGAAAAAATAATAATAAATGAGACAAGCATCTAAAACTTTCACAACAAAATCAAGCAAACATTCCTATCTAGAGGAAGTATTAAAAGAAAAGGAGAGAAAAATTGGGGAATGAAAATTTATGAAGAAGTAACAGTTGAAAATTTTCCCAAATTCAATGAAAAGTATCAACCCACAGATCCAAAATCAATCAACCCAAGCAGTATAAAAATACACAGGAGCATCTGAGTGGCTCAGTCAGTTGAGTGCCTGACTCTTGATTTCGGCTCAAGTCATGATCCCATAGTCGTGGGATCAAGCCCTGGGTCAGGTTCTGCACTGAGCACGGAGCCTGCTTGGGAGTCTCTGTCTCTGTCTCTCTCTCTTCCCCTCACCCTGCTCACAAGTGTGAGCACCCTCTCTCTTAAAAAAAAAAAAAAAAAATGCATGTGCGCACACCCACACAAAGGCACTCAATTGTTAAAAGCACTGATGAAGAAAAAACCATAAAAGCAGTCAGAATGGGGGGAAAATACACATTCACATACAGAACCACTGACTTCTCATCAGAAACCATGCACACCAGAAAAAAAAAAACAAAGCAACATCTTAAAATGATAAAAGAAGGGGCGCCTGGGTGGCTCAGTCAGTTAAGCGCTGGACTTCGGGTCAGGTCATGATCTCACCGTTATTGAGTTCGAGCCCTGCACAGGGCCCTGTGCTGACAGCTCAGAGCCTGGAGCCTGCTTCCAATTCTGTGTCTCCCTCTCTCTGTGCCCTTCCCCTGCTTGCAGTCTCTCTCTCTCTCTCTCTCTCTCTCTGCCCCTTCCCAGTTCACGATCTCGATCTCTCTCTCTCTCTCTCTCAGAAATATACAGTAAAAAAAATTTTTTAATTAAAATGATAAAAGAAAAAAACCTTTAACCTACAATTCTGTATCCACCAAAACAAGCCTTCAAAAGGCGGGCAAACTCTTCCACAGACAAATGAAAATAAAAAAAGTCTTCAGTAGCAGACTTGGCACTCCAAAAATGTCCACAGTTCACAGAAGGAAAATGACACCAGACAGAAACGGAGATCCACACTAAGGAATAAAGACCAACAGAAATGGCAGATACGTAGACAAATAGTAAAGATATTTCTTGTCAGTAGTGTTAAGAGAGAACTCATTGTTTACAGCAAAAATAACAACAAACTGTAGAGTTTACATCATTTACAAAAGTCATGCAGATGACAACCACAGCACCAGGTATAGGACAGATAAAAGGCAAATACACCACCGTGTAAGTTAAGGGTGCACGTGCTAAGCTCGCAAGCAACCACTAAGATGGACCAGATGGACAAACAGACAACTGGAACACACAAATTCTTACTTAACTCTACACTAAACGGGTCTTAACCCTTTCAATTACAGAAGGCAAATTACATTCTTGCAGCAGAAATAAGAAGTCAAGAACTTATTTTTAGGAATAGCATCTGGAACACACACAAAAAAGATGAAAATAGCCACCCAAAATATAGCTGCTGGATTCCATAAATTATTACACCATACAAGGTATAACATGTAATATGTTTATATTTATATGGCCCCCAATATTCTAAAATTATAAAACATTTTTAAGTGGTAAAAATAAAGAAGCAGATAATAATACCTCCTGGTATTTTATGGGTTATCAGTAATCATGAAAATTCCAGGTAGAGAAAGCAATATTTTTTTTCTTACAGTACCCAGAATATAAAAATGTTTCATCAGTAATCAGTCCATTTAAATAAAAGTTTTCCCCACTTTGTCAGAAACAAGGTGTTAAGTAACCTTTGATCCTTTAATTTCTAGAAATAAGGTGGGGGAGGGGTCTTGAAACAAAAAACAGGTAGACAAAGATACAGTGTCTCTAGACATAAACTTAACAGGTGAGATTAACCTCTTAAGAAATCAAGTCCAACCTCTTGGAGAAAATAAAGATCTGTGACTATGTAACTCAGCCTGGTGGCTGGTTGGTGGCTGGCGGTGTGATCGGAAGCCCAAGGTCTACCTCCTAGTGCAACGGGACTGAGACGTAAACCCCACCAGGACGTCCCCCTTCGTCCAGCTTTGTTCACTGCTGAATCCCCGGGACTTACAACAGTGCTCAGCACACAGAAGAAGCTCCAGAAGGAAGTGCTGCCCAAGTGACTAAATGAGCAGTTGAACATAAAGAGCACAGACAGTCATAAACATAAATGTGCACCCACCATGTGTAAAGTGAATCTGCCACTAGATTTAGAAATCCCAGAACAAGATGGAAGGTTATTAATACGCTGCAATATATTAAACATAGAAGTTGCAGAATTTTAGGTACAACTACCTGATACATGATTTTAAATAACTGTGACAAAACTTTTGGAAAACTGAAAACAGATACTTTACCAGAAAAAACATACGTGAAAGAAAGCAACGTATTTAACACAACAACTGAAGCTTGTACAAAGTGTTCACAAACATCCTGTTGAGGCAAATGCCGTAAAAAAGTTTATCTTCATGACTGCAGTCACATGATCCTTGCTGCCTTATAATTGTCTTAAATTTACAAATACTGTAACGACCCCCCGCCCACACACACACCCCAATCCTTTGGGAGAACATAAAAAGTGAATTTGTTTCTAACCGAAGTTTAATTTTAGATGTTTCACTGGACAGCCTTGCAGAGGGGCAGAAAAAGATGCCTCCTGGACTAGCAGAATCCAGGTAACAGCACAAGGGAAGAGCTAATGAGCCAGGACCCGCTGAGGCAGACTTTTCAGGAAATATCAGTGCCATCACACCAAACCCGTGTGTTGGTCACATATACAAGACCTGAATTACGGGAGTTTCTTTCCAGCCGAGGATTAAAATAACATCATCAGGGGCGCCTGGGTGGCTCAGTCGGTTGAGTGTCTGACTTTGGCTCCGGTCACGATCTCACGGTTCGTGGGTTCCAGCCCCACGTCTGGCTCTGTGCTGACAGCTCGGAGCCTGCAGCCTGTTTCCGATTCTGTGTCTCCCTCTCTCTCTGCCCCTCCCCTGCTCATGCTCTGTCTCTCTCTCTCCCTCAAAAATAAACATTTAAAAAATATATGTATAAAATAAATAAAATTAAAATATAATATAATATAATATAATATAATATAATATAATATAATATAATATAATATAAAATAAAATATCATTAATTCGACGGGTAACCAATCAGGGTAACCTGAGACCAAGCCGCTAAGAAAAACATCCACAACCACTGTTGAGAAGATCTAGAAGATCAGGGCACCTGGGTGGCTCAGTCAGTTAATTGTCTGACTTCAGCTCAGGTCATGATCTTGCAGTTCATGAGTTCAAGCCCCACGTCAGGCTCTGTGCTGACAGCTCCAAACCTGGAGCCTGTTTCAGATCCCGCCTGTTTCAGATCCCATGTCCCCCTCTTTCTCTGCCCCACCCCTGCTCACACTCTGTTTCTGTCTCTCAAAAACAAATAAATGTTTAAAAAAAATAAACAAACAAATAAATAAAAGATCTAGAAGATCTACACAAGCTGTGACACTAGCTCCACCAAGCTTCCAGACGAACATCAGAGAAAATGGGCAGGTGACCGAGGTCCCGACTAGACGGCAGGTCCAAAAGCCATCCTCTTCTTTAACGGGAGGAGGCACCCTCTCACCGCAGCCACTCGGGCCTTCAGGAAGTTCAACTTCCATAAACACTCCTAGTGTTTTACAAAGATGATGTCACTCAAATCGACAAATTTATTAGTCATATTCAAAGAACGAATTCTTCCAAGCAAGCTGAGAAACTATGGCTCCGACCACACGGTGCGGCTGACCCTGAGATTCTGGCGTGGCTTCCAGTGAGAGGAATGACACCAGGGACCCTCCCCAGCTCAGCACGATTGGTCTAAGTCTCAGAGCGGTCTCTCATACAGGCCCCACCAGCTCAGGGACCCTTACTTGTGGTTTGGCGACTCCAGTCACCTACGCCAGGTTATCGCAGCGGTCGCCGGCATGCCAAACAGCAAAAGGGCAGCCAGACTGGCAAGAGCATGACAAGTGCGTTCGACGAAGGCCACTCCCTACTTGCAGTCAGAAGAAAGGGTTTTCCCTCACTTCTCCCAGGTCAGTCATCTGTGGGACAGCTAAGGGGGAACACTGGAACAATCCAGACAGGTAAGTGCAGGTTCCAAGCTGTTCATAATCACTTTTGTCAAACCTTCTGGTCCCGGGCCCTGCTTTCTACATCCCTACAGATTCCTCTATAGCATGCAAATAGCACATTCATTTAGAACACAGAAAAAAATGAGGAATCCATCGGGAACATTCATCTTGCGATCCTGACATACGCTGGACTAGAATTTAAGCCCTCTGCTCGCCTGCCTTAGCACAAGCATCAAGTGCAGCATGGCAACAAACAGGTCCCTTTCCTCATACATGAAATAGGATTCGTCATCTAGTCCAATCACGTAAATCCAAAGCACAGAGGCCTTCCCTTGTACGATGCCATGGATGTGAAATGTTACAGACTGTTGCCAGAGAAAGAAAAGGCTGCTCAACAGTCTGTTTAGAGCTTAAAAGAGGCACTTTAAAGAACGGTGGTTAAAATCTGTTTCTTTTTTTCAAAAAAAATCTATACAGAAACACAGTAAAATGCTATTTATCTAGAAAAATGTTAGAATGTTATGTATACACCCACGTGCACACACATACATATGAAACTTGAATTACCCAGAGATGGACCCTCTCCCACCCTGTTCCAGTTTTCTTCAGATCTCCTGACCATAACTTTGTCAAGGCCTACATAAGGCACACTGAAGTTGCCTTCCAAAAACCCGGAAGTACAGAAAGAAGAGAAACTATATATTACAATGCATCTAAAAGCTGAAATAGTATGAAGCCATTAAAAAGCTGAACACAGCCTGCTTAGCTGCCTTGCCCTCGAGGAGAAGCTGCTGTGCCCAAACACGGAAAGAGGCAGATAGAAATAGGCAGGAACGTCACCTACCACAGGCCGCCCATCACCTTCGACTATGCCACAACCACGGCATTTTAAGAAATGTCTAAAGATGCTACTAAGTTTCAGGCACAGAAGGTTTCTTTGGAAAGAAAGCTGCCTCAAACTTTCCCTGATCTTTATACCACAAGCAGGCGCAGCAACAGCAGCTGGGGGGGGAGACCCAAACCACAAAAACTCAACCCAACACATTAAAAAAAAACTTTCCCTCTCTCTCTCCTATCCCAAGCAGAAAAGAGAACCATAAACACACCCCTCACTCTTTTTTAGTTCTGGCTAAACAGCTGTAACATACAAGATATTTTTAAATCTAGTTAAGTACTTGGGTACCTATATTGAATTGCAGCATAATACTTAAAATTACCCGATGAGGCAATCGTTTGGCTTTGTGATTCCAATTAAAACACTGTATATTTACGGGATTTTCCATTACAAAATGGCCAAAAGGCAAGATATTCATCTGACCAAAGACACTTTAAAAGTTAGGCATTGAGCAAACTGCTATAACCGTTCGATAGAGGTTATAAAATTTAATAACATAAAAAAAGGTAACCCTTCATTAAAAATATATTTATGTGGCAAATAAATACATCATTTTAGGGCTCATCGTTAGTTTTCCTCCTTCCAAGTCTGCTGTGCCAAAGTGCTTAAAACTTGTACCTGAGTTCTATGCCAGATGGAAACAGTACGGAACCCGTTACTGTCCAAAGTATTCTACAGTATCCTTAATATATTCTCTAATAATACAATTAGCACCGAGATATGCCCCTCCCTTCAGAAAGGACAAAAGATGCAATTCTCACAAACGAATAATAAGTATATGAGAAAAGTAACCCGAAGTCAAAAAGTCAATCAATAATAAGTAACAAGGACACTTCATTTTTACCTCTCCAACAGGCAAATTTTTTTAGAGCACCCTGAATAATAACTGTATGGATAAAACAAGTGTCCATGACCCTTTACTGGAATACTCTTAAGTAGTCAGAATTTTCAAACTGTAATGAAAGTGAAATTAGTGCTGTTCACTGGACTTTCAGTCCGTGCCAAATACCGTTCCAGTGTGCCTTGGTACCCCCAGCAGCTCTATAAACGAGGTGGCATCATTATGGTACTCGTTGCATTTTACACGGAGAGAAGCTCCAGTCAAGCAGCTGGAGAGGGGCCCCAAGTTCCCAGGTTCACACATTAAGAAAGCCAGACTGACCGCCGTCTCCAGAGAACACTCTCGTCGCCACCCTGAGCCAGGCCCCAAAGCCAGGAGTGAGCGGAAGAGTGCTCAAGAGACATGGAAACCCCTCCTAAAAAGTGAGACTGCCGAAACCCTGCAAAGGAGCGAAGAAAAACTGCACCGGCGAGGAAACCAGGGGCCAGGAAGCGGCACCCAGCCTGCGTGCCCCTTCCCAAACACACCCTGCTTGAATTCAAGTGAAAACGGACCGGTGGGTGGCTGTGGCAGAAGAGAGAGGAAATTACACAGGAGTCTAGAGAAAACGAGTAGACTTCACATCAAGTTTCACAAAACAGAAAGGCCAGTTCTCTAGTGTCTCTAGTTTTGTAAAGAGCCCATGCAAATGTCCTGTGGGAGAAGGCAAGACTAGGGAGCGGGCCACACTCGGGCGCCAACCTCCCTTCGCAGACTAATCTTATGACACACTCCCTCCCTCGGAGGCACCGCCACACTCTCTCAAGCACACCCCCCTCCTCCTCTACTTCCAACCTGAGTGCCTCAATCACTTTGCCCCATCCACTCTCACTTGTCTTGCAAGGAGTTCAAATGTCGCCTCGACTTTGGCTTGGAGAATACAGACAAAGGAGCAGGTTAAGGACAGAAGGGCAAGCCGGGCCCAAGAGTCTCCTCGCCAAGCTAAGGAATTCAGACTGTGTGAAACCTGTTAAGAGAGTGCCAGGGAAGGTGTGCCAGGAGCGACACAACTCCAGTTGTGGCTTTGGTTCTAGCCATTCACATTCTAGAGCGTCGAGATTCAATTTTGCCACTTACTGCCTAGCTACTGTGTGACTTTGGGTAAGTTAATGAAATCTGCGCATCCCTTTTCTATCTGCAGAATGAGTTAATAATAGTACTTGCACCTTAAGATTATTATGAAAATTAAAGAGCTAATGTTTAAAGTGGTATCTGGCACATTTAAGTACTCAGTAACTGTTCTATTATTTAAGCTGATCATAACGGAACTGGTGTGTAATAGGGGCTAGAACAGGGACAGCCCACAAGCAGAGATCAATCAGGGACTTATTTCAACAGTTCAAGCACAGGACTGTGGGAGCCTTCAGGAGGGAGGGTAATGATAGAAAAGGAAGGAGACATATGAACAGACCCTCGGAGGTAGAGGTGACAGGACCTGAGTGCTCGTCTAAATATGGAAGAGAGGAGACAAGCCAGATGCAAAAATGACTCAGAGGTTTTGAGCCTAGGTGACTGGGAAACCAGCGATGACGCTCAGAAAGGCAGGCAAGGGTACTAAGCTGAATGACGATAGTTCCTTAAACGTATTATGATCTGAACTTTAAAGACTGACTCCTCGTATTTCGCACTTTATGAGGCATGTGATAGTTAAAAAACTTTGTTGAAAAGAGAAAGGAGAGTGGGGCGCCCAGGTGGCTCAATTGGTTATGCATCTGATTTTGGCTCAGGTCACGGTCTCATGACTCGTGAGTCTGAGCGGGCCCTGTGCCGACAGCACGGGGCCTGCTTGAGACTCTCTCGCCCTCTCTGCCCCTCCCCCACTTGCACTGTCTCTCTCTCTCTCTCTCTCTCTCTCTCTCTCTCTCTCTCTCTCAAAATAAACTTAAAAAAAAAAAGAAAAAGAAAGAGGAAAAAGTACAAAAGCATGAAAGGAGAACGAAAAAGGTAGAGCCAAGAAAAAGAAAACTGGCCCTGGGAGCAGCCCGTGTAGCAGCTACATGACCGTGGTGGGATGCCCCGCGTCCAAACAGCCCCTCTCCGCCCCTCTCCGCGGGAGTATCATCACTCTTCATCTGGGGCGGCTCCAAAGTACATACATCACTCTCCTCTCCTGTCTCCAGAGCACTGTCCTGGGGAGCCTCTGTTTCTGACTGAGTAACCCAACCTGCTCTAGATGCCTGGGCAGAAAAAAGAGGTTGAACGCCCCTGAATGACCACGTCCACAGTCGCTTCCAGCGCCGACATCACGCGACATGCCTGAGCAGACCACCGTCGGGAGCGTACGAAGATGTCGCGCTTCCCAGTGACATGAGCACTATGTATCTACCTACACACACGGGAGAGGCGCCCAACTCCGCGCAGTCAGGAGCCTACCTCCACCATCAATACCAGTGACTTTGTGGTCACTGGATTTCCATCAAGTCCTCTAGGTTTGGGGCGCCTGGGTGGCTCAGTCGGTTGAGTGTCCAACTTGACTTCAGCTCAGGTCACGGTCTCATGGTTCGTGAGTTCGAGTCCCACATCGGGCTCCACGCTGCCAGTGCAGAGCCTGCTTGGGATTCTCTCTCTCCCCTCTGCCGTCTCTCTGCCCCTCTCTGCTCATGCTCTCTCTCAAAATAAATAAAAATAAACTTTAAAAAAATAGTAAAAATAAAGTCATCTAATCTTACCTCTTAAGTTGTTTTGGACACCACACTTTTTGACTCCCTGCACGATACCACACAGGGACATTGTGCCAATGACTTAAACATTTTAATATTAGAACCGTTGATGTTTTCTATTAATCCTACGGATATGTTCATAATTTCTATTTATTACAATACTTTTAAAGATGATCCTTAAAAGCTTTGTTTACAACATCAACGCCTGACACCGTGAAGCCGTAACCTCAAAAACTGGTGTTGTTTCTCTGCCTCGCTTTGTTCAGATTCGTTACATCCAGTGACCTCCACGAGCATCTAAAACTACTACAGAGGTGCTCCCATGCCTACGTCTCCCCCTCAAACAGAACTTTACCTCCCATGAACAGTACGCCCCGTAACACGAGACACTATGTAAAATGCTGTTTAAGAACCCAACGTATGTAAGGGCTGAGGGATAATGTGGGGGAAATAATAACTGCTCTATATTCCAACATGTACAGTACATAATTTTATAATGCCAAGTATCATCACAATGCTGAAAATCAGATTTGGTTAATTTTTAACACAGAAAATACTTCTTCTCATAGCTGAATGACACCAAGGTAAAAATGGTGATACGTCAGTAACACTTCTTCCTACCTTCCACCTAAAAAGATGTTTTCCTTTCTTTTACAAATGTTTTTCTAGCTGAGGCATAAATGACATACATCAGTTTTTGGTACACGATATAATGATTCGGTCTTTTCTGTTTTTAAGTCGCTAGAGAAACCACTTTTGAGGCTTTTAAAATAACCCTCCACTCTCTACTACCTAAAATGAGGGAAAGGAGTAGTTATAACACAATCCAATCAGTTTATGCTAGGGGCACCTGGGTAGCTCAGTCGGTTAAGTGTCTTGACTCTTGATTTCAATTCAGGTCATGATCTCACCGTTCGGTTTGTGGGATCGAGCCCACTGGGCTCCACACTGACAGCACGCAACCTGCCTGAGAGTCTCTCTCTCCCGTCTTTCCCTCCCCTGCTCGTGCACCCTCTTGGCTCTCTCTTCCTCAAAATGAATAAACTCTATGCTAAACGAACTGGATTTGGGCCTCTTAAAATGGAATCAAAGAACATGCCTCTTCAAAGGAGAGGAGACAGCAAGACAACTCTCCTCCACTCCCGGGGCTGCAGAATCCACTCCCCACCGCCTCCTCATAAGCGTCCTCCAGCAATTAACCCCTCAGTCTCCTGTTACCTTCCACCTCTCTCTCCCCGGTTCTATCAAACACAGAAACATGCCCTATGTCCTCACTATAAAAATAAAACCCTTCCTCGAATCTACATGCTCCTTTAACAACCAATGTATCTTCTTCTAATTCATTTACTCACTCATTCATTCAACAAGTATTTACTGAGCCCCTGCTATGCTCTAGACCTGAGCTGTCCAATACCGTAGCCAATGGAGCACTTGAAATGAGACTAGTAGGAATTGAGATGTGTTGCAAATGTAAAACACACACAGGATTTCAAGGACTTGGTACAACACACACATACACACACACAAACACACACACACAGAATGTAAAACATCTTATAAATAACTTTTAATTTTGAGATACTGTATTTTAAATATACTGGGTGAAATAAAATATATTACTAAGGTTAATGGTACTGTATTTGCTGTTTTTTAAACTGTGACTCCTAGAAACTTTTTTTTTAATACTTGTTTAAAAGAGAGAGAAAGAGACACGCACAAAGAGACAGAGTTCATGCATGTGGAGGAAGGGCACAGGGAGGGAGGGAGGGAGAGGGAGAGGGAGAGAGAGGGAGAGGGAGAGGGAGAGGGAGAGAGAGAGAGAGAGAGAGAGAGAGAGAGAGAGAGAGAGAGAGAGAGAATATCCCAGGCAGGCTCTGTGCTGTCAGCACAGAGCCCAACGCGGGGCCCAATCCCACAAACCACGAGATCATGACCTGAGCTGAAATCAAGAGCCGGCTGCCCAACTGAGTGAGCCGCCCACAGTACAGTTCTAGACAAAGTCTGTGGCATTAAGGACATAATATGAAGATGAGCCAAGTCTCCAGCCTCCGAGAGCTGGTATTTTATTGCCAGTGATGGGCGGAACCCTCAAACAACAAACGAGTGAACGTGAGCATTTCAGAAAACGGTGTTCTGAAGGCAGTAAAACCGAGAAAGAGAAAGTGGAGGGGGGAGGGGACCACACAGCAGCACAGGCCTCTCCCCCTCCGTCCCTTACAACAGAGAAGGCAGCCAGGCTTCCTGTCCAGTACGACCTCCACAGACCGCCAGTGGCCGTCTGGAACACGCCCGATCACAGATTCCAAGGCTCCACGGCTCCAAGGCCAAGCTGAGCTTCAGGTGGAAGGCACGCTCGCTCCGTCAGCCGCGCCCACCACGGCTGGGGAACAGGCACGAGGGCCAAGCACGACCCGCTTCTATCTGCCAGCGGCGCCTCCCATCCATCCACACAGGCTAGAAACCTCTGCCTTGGTCACTCTCTCACTTCCGCCTCCCTACGCGCCCGCCCGCACACACGCAATCACACTACGTTCTGTGGCTCCAGACTCAGAAACGTCCCACAAAGCTATCTGCTCGCTTCCGCGTTCGGTCAACTACTTCTCAGAAGAATTTGAAGACAGGGGTCTCTCCAGTAACTGCTCCTTCTCTGGTCTCCGCGCCTGAATTCTCCCCAATGCTGTCACCTTCGTTTCCTCAGAAAGTTTCAAAACCCCCAACACTTTCAAACCCCAGAGCTTCCAGGTTGAAGCGTTTACACTTCTTGTCTCACGGACCGCCTTTCTCTCATCTGTTCTCTCGGCTGCACTGACGCTGCTCCCTGTCAAGAGGTCCTCCTCTTTTCTGCTCCTAGAAATCCTGAACTCACGCTTCAAGACCCAGATCGAATGTCAGCTTCCCTAAGGAATCTTCCAGGAAGCTTAGAGCGAACTGCTCCCCGGCTCCATTCTTCCCCGAGTCTTCTGCCGTTTCCACAGCAAGGGTGCTCTGTGCCCAGAAACGGCACCACCTCACAATCAGAACCCAGAGGGAAGGTCTGGTCTCAACTGCGCACTCCCCTAACGACAGCAATGCAAAGGCTTCACGCGGCCACACGATAAACGAGTGCGTGCGTGAAGCCGACGACGGCCTCTGCATCCCCTGCCCACGACACTCTCACCCCCTCGTCTGGAAGAGGCACTCCTCATGGGTGCCCTACCGCCCTGGGCTGGACTGCTGAGAGCACCTCACCCAAGCTCTACGCAAATGATTTCTCTGCTCACCCACTGAACTATGGGAAGGCTGGGATATCTCACTCATCTCTACCAGGCCAGCACATAAAGGCACCCAATACATGTTTACTTAACGAGTGGATGAATAGATCCTATGAGTTATCGACTTCCCCGTCGCAATTTACATACAGAAGAGGCACCTGCTACCCAGAGAGGTTTAGGGACTTGTCCAAAAAGGTCAGTGGCCAAGTCCAGACTGGAACACAGTCTCCTATCATATACCATAACATGGGACCGTATCTCCTGATGGAAAGTTTCCTCAAGTGTTCGTCATTCCTTGGTCATGCATAATCTGGGCACTCACCACAGTTTGCGGGTATCATGAAAGAAAAAACAAAACAAAACAAAACTACACCACCGACTACAAAAGCCAAACGGCAACAAAAATTCACTCTTCCTTACTCCTTGGTAACCAGGGCTTGCTGGTAACCAGAGCTTGAACAGTCAAATGTTCCCGTTCAGTCAGAGTTTAGAAACTTGAGGGGTCACTCCTGCAAGATGCAGGGACACTGAGAGCATAATCACACAGATACTCACTGCAAAGTGCCGGGAATGGCACCCCCACCAGACGGGCCTCTGGCTCAACCCTGGCTGTGTCCTCTGCTGCCTGGCTCTTTGGTTCCTACGTCTTTTTCTAGCATAGGCTCCAGCTTTCTAATCAATTCTGGGGCAAACGTATAGCCCTCCATGAAATTCACATTCTTCTACCCAAGTTTAACTGAGCATCAATTTCTGCTGTCTGCATCCAAAAACCTTGACTATCACATATAAATGAACAATGAACCATCACCCCCACCCCCAGAAAAAGATCATGGTGGGCGGGGCAGAGGGGATGTTATTTAGCAGAAACACGGGAGAATGAGCAAAGGAACAATGACAGTAGTAACTACATAGCATAAATCAGTGTCTAACTATGTTTAGTCACTTGCCATATGGACTAGATTGCTCATCAATAACCAAAGGCATTTCTTTTTCCTGACTGATGCAACTCGCCTCATTCAGCTTCCCTGCAGCTAGCCTCCCCTGCAGCTAACATGGCCCTGTGACTAAGATCCAGCCAATGGAAGATCAACATGTGATGTGTGGTGCAACCAGGCCTCACCCATAAAAATCTCCCCTGTACACATGCTTTTTCCCAACCCAGTAACTGGAAGCTAAAACCCAGGGTGATGACCTGTGGATACTCTATGTATAGAACACATGAAAAATCACCACCATCCCTGAATAACTGTAGAGAGCAGGACAATTTTCCCCTGGGGTAGAAGTCAGTGGGCTGTTACATGAGTAAGAAATAAATGTACAGATTTAAACCACTGATATGTTGGGTATTTTTATTACATCTGGTAGCCTACCAAAATGAATACAGATATTAATATCTACCTAGAAAGGCTAGTATATACTTAAATGTTGTTTCCAAGTTTGAAAACATTGATCACACGTATGCCACTTACAATTAGTAAGGGTCTGCACTAATACAAAGTTACCTCCCCAAAGTTAAGAAATTTGTTTTTGATTTTGAGAGGGTAGACTTTTTCTTAGAGAACAGGTAAAAAAGCAGAGGGTGAGACAGAAAGACTGACATGAGCCTTCAAACCAAATTAACCCGTTACTGATATATATCTGTTTTCAGTATCTGAATTCAAAAAATCTCAGTATACAATTTGTTTTTCCAGAAGAAATCATGACCTATTCTAGAAGCATGTTCTTATTTTCTATAAGTTTTCATAATGAAAACAGTTATAGTATAAAAAGTGCTATGTACTCAACAGCTTACTTGGGGAGTTTTAAAAATACAGAAGACACCCTAACCTCTAAAGATTTGGACTTTCTTAGGTCTGAAAGAGGACCAGACATCAATATTTTTCAAATACTTCCCAGGTGATCTGGTTACAGGGCCTCTCCATTAGAACAAGAATTTTGAGTCAGATTTGTAAGATTTAAAATAGTGATGATTATGGGACACCTGGGTGGCTCAGCTGGTTGAGTGTCTGACTCCTGATTTCGGCTCAGGTTACGATCCCAGGGTCATGAGATCAGGCCCCGCATCGGGCTCCACGCTGAGTGTGGCACCTCCTTAAAATTCTCTCTCTCTCCTTCTGCCCCTCTCTCCGCTGTTCGCATGCGCTCGCTCTCTCTCTCTCTCTCTCTCTCTCTCTCTCTCTAAAAATAGTAATAATAATACAATAGCGATGATTAATATTTGGTATAAGGGATAATTTTAAAAATCTACAGTGTCTACTCATCAACAGAGAAGTTTCTATTAAAATCCTTTCTGCAATATTTTACATTAACAAGTAACAAATACTCAACTGTGCAATCATTATTCTTTGCATTTTGAGGAACAAAGTCAACGAAGAAGTCACAATGTGAAGATCAGAAATACAAATTTTTTTGAATTATTTGGAAGAAGGTAATACAGACAGAAAAATCCATCTCTTAACAGCTCTTAATAACTAATACTTCTGAAAAGTGGGACCCTAGGGAAACAAGAGCAGCTTTCATTATCTACTTTATACATGCTTTTATTACTTTATCATTTTAACGCGCAGCTTTTAAATCACCATACACAACTCACACTTACTAGAAAACACCAACAAGAAATGCTCTCAGAAAACATAAGAGACTCCCCACCTCAAAGCAAAATTAGTCACCCCCCACCTCTTGATTTACCACAGCGATCCATCCCAAACCCAGTGGACAGAAACTACCCGTTCACTCCCAAAGTTCCAACCATCTGTCATCACTGCTGGCTACTCAGATCAATCTTTATTTTCTAGCTTTGAAGCTGAACCGTACCTTCAAGAACAATGGCTGTCAAGGTCTTGAGCAGGGGTCAATTTTTTCTTAAAGCCAAAGTGTGAATATTTTAGACTTCGTGAAGCATAAAGTCTCTGTTGAAATTAATCAACTCTGCCCTTGTAGCACAAAGGCAGCCACAGACAATACCCAAACCAGTGAGCGTGGCTGTGTATTTATCAAAAAGAGCAGCAGGCGGGATTTGGGATCTTGAGGCATCAGAAGCAGTACGGTTAGTATGAGGCCCCCTGAAACTATCATTCATACACACACGCACACCCATACACACACACACGTGTATATATTTATACATTACACATAGTTACGTAATAGGAAATATTGTAGTTAGATAGGTAAATAAAACATGTGTTTGTGTTATCGTATCTTTCACCCCATCTATAATACAAGGTCCTTAAGGATGGAACTGCTGCTTCATTCACGGACAAATCTTTGGTGAACGAACATGTAACACTCAAAAACCATTACTGCCTGACTCAGCTCATGAGACTCAAAACACAGATTGAGGAGGGGGATACAAGAGTTAACTTCTGCTATTAGAAGACTAGAGAGATTATCACACGTAAAGCTGTGCCCTCTCTTCCCCTCCTAAGCCATCGCTGTCATGAACAAGGAGGACAAGTGCTAACAAGGAGGCACGGTCACCTAGACTAGTATCTACTGCTAGAACAGTGAATCTCATCAAAATCATGCACAAGAATTACAGACAGAACACCCGCAGGGCAGGAGCCCCTCCCACCTACCCTGGACACTATGCTTCAAGAGCAGGAAGTAGGGGTGGCCACAGTGCCTACAGCATACAACAGGCACTGAGCAAATATGGTATTAAGAAGCATAAACAGGGGCACCTGAGTGACTAGTCGGTTAAGCATCTGACTTCAGCTCAGGTCATGATCTCACTGTTCATGAGTTCGAGCCCCACTTCAGGCTCTGTGCTGACAGCTCAGAGCCTGGAGCCTGCTTCAGATTCTGTGTCTCCGTCTCTCTCTGCCCCTCCCCTGCTCATGCGCGCACGCGCGCTCTCTCTCTCTCTCTCTCTCTCAAAAATAAACATTAAAAAGAAAATAATTTTTAACACACATAATTCAATGTATTTTAGAAAAAAGTTAATATGCCTTTGTTTTTGAGATCCTACAATACTTGAGATAAATAAAATGAGGCAGTGCAGTGTAATCTATTTTATGCAAAATGAGTGAATTGAGAGGACAAGTGCTCGGGAAAACTTTTTCCAACTTTCAGTCCTAAAATGTTCTTCCACATTAACTGTTGAGAAATATGGAGACTACGTACGGGTCACTAGCAGGGATTTTCAGCAACAAAATTTTCCTGCATATCTTTGCATTCTTTTCCTAATGTCTAAGACATTTCTGATAGCAAAATCTACTCGAGGTTTTAAAAGCAGAGAAGCCCTTACCCCCAAATGAACAATAATGTTAAGACTGCCAATACTGAGGGTTGCCTGGGTGGCTCAATCGGTTGAGCATCTGACTTGGGCGTAGGTCATGATCTTGCTGTTCCCGGGTTCGGACTCCGTGTGGGACATCTGTGCTGTCAGCTGGGAGCCTGGAGCCTGCTTCCGATTCTGTGTCTCCCTCTCTCTCTGCCCCTCCCCCACTTACACTCCGTCTGTCTCTCTCTCTCAAAAATAAACATCAAAAAAAATTAAAAAAAAAAAAAAGACTGCCAATATTGACACTAAATTCCCACCTCTTCCTTGGCTTTGTGACAAAATGGACAGCAATTACAAATCACTACTTTCCCGTCTGGCGCTGCCTGGGCTTTCGTACGCACAACTGTCGTTCCCCTACTCCAAGTGGGAAAAAAGTGTAAGTGGTTCAGGATACAAGAGCAGATTTTCAAGATCTTATGCATGACGGTGATTGTCACTATAAAATGGAATAACCCACAGATAAATGTATTCATCTGACACAAGTCAAATGAACCAGAAGTCAAGCACTCCCTTGGAGAGAACACCCCTGACCTTCCTCACAAAACACTGCACCTCCCCCTACTGTCTACTTGTTTAGCGGTTTGCTGTGTAGCTCTATCCGTTAGAATGTGAAGTTGCACGAAAGCAAGGGCTAGGTCTTATCTCCTAGTATATACCTAGAACCAAGACGAATTCTTGGCACAGTAAATGCTCAATAAATATTTGTTGTTTCTATCACACACCATTTCATTATTTTAAACCAACTGACATCTATTCCTTAGTTACTGATCAAAAATAGTTCCATTATCTTCAGGTGTACATTCTGTACGTTGTCGAAATCAACAGAATTGCTTTGGATTTCTTACTTTTATTCCTCTTCTGTAAGTGACAAGTGAGGCTGGTATTCTAGTTGTCTGATAGTATTACAGTTTCTTTATGAAAGACTTAACACATTAAATGAGCAGCCTGAAAGAAAAATATCAGAGGCAAGCCTAGATGACCACCTGAAAGCACCATGATTACTGCCCACGTTTGAATTCTAGCTCCGTCACTTACTACCTACATCCTTCGGTACCTTTCTTAGTTTTCTGTGCCCCAGTTTCCTCATCAGCAAGACAGAAATGATCCTCCCAGTATCACCTGCCAGTTCTCTAGCCCTTTCACTCCTGCTGTGAACACTGGCAGTGCATCACCTACCCAGGAAGCCCCGCTCTTGATTCTATCATCCGTCGCGCTCTCTTTCATGGTAAAGCAAGGCCAACATTCATCAATTCACTATCTGTTTCTGAATTTTCTGCAATGTGAACTCAAGGAGTTGTCCCTTATTTCATCCACCTTCACCACCACCCCGCCCCAGAAAGAGAATGCCTTTACCTGACACTTCCCGTTTCTACTAACAATACTCTCCCACCCGGCCAGGAGTCACATCATGCTTCTTTAACTCTTCTTCATTCCCTCCCCTGAAGGACTAATCATTTCTTCAAGTTCTGTCTAGGGTTCCTTAGGAAATTCCTTTGTACGCATCTTCTCTGTTCTCCTATCTCATAACTCTCCACAGGAAGTAAATTCCTTAAGGACAGGAAGCAGATCTGGTATTTTCAACAGGTCTACCTAACACCTACTAAAGGATTCTGTACTGAGTAAGCTCAATGAGTACTTGTATAATAAATTCATGCATGTCGCACCTGCTGTGATCACCTAACTGGTTCTCTAACTCCAGATTCCTGAGCCTCCAACTCTTCCTAAATGTTTCTTAAAATGCTTCACTCCTACAACTTGTCTGCTTAGACACACTTCTTAACATAGTCAGTTCAAGTACCCACTAGTTATAAAATATTACAGGCGGTACTGGGATGGGAGCAAAGAACTGGAATACAATTCCAAAAATGAGTCCTCTCCAGTTGTTCAAAAAAATTACAAGTCTGTGCAAGAAACAGCCATGTAAATACTTATAATAAAAGGCACGATAAAAATGCCTCTAAATATGATTGATTAGAATTAGTAGGGTCTTTTTAAGTAAGATAAGCAGAGGAAAGGAAAGCAGGCAGCCTAGGAGGAGTGAAAAACAAAAGACTCTAAGAACATAAAAGTGGTAGTTCAGGGGAGGGGGGTTAATTACAGGTTTAACTGTGTCCCCTCAAAATACATGTTGAAGTGCTAACCCCAAGTACTTCAGAATGTGACCTTACTTGGAAATAGGGTCACTGCAGACATAACTGGTTAAGATGAGGTCATTAGCGTGGGCCTTAATCGAGTATGACGGGTGCCCTTATAAGAAGACGACGTTTGGACAGAGGCATGCACAGAGCAAGTACCTCACGTGAAGATGAAGGCAGGGATCCAGATAACTCAGCAGAAGCCAAGGAATGCCAAAGATTGCCAGCAAACCCTGAAAAGCTGGGCAATAAACACAACCACCAGGCTAGGAAGCGAAGCATCAAGATAAATTACACAGGGTAGTATCTTCACAGGAGGGAGGAATAATTAGATTAAATACTTGCTGGTCTCACCTACAAAATCTCAGAAGTGTGACTCAAAAGACTGAATTATTTTCAAATAACCTATCCCAGAAAAAAGGGTCAAGAAAATCTGTAAGAATGTAAAAATACTCAGCACTCAACAAAGTTAGAATTCACAAATGTCTGGCACACAGTCAAAATTACCAGGCATGCAAAACACCAGGAAAACGCAACCCATAACGAGAGAAAAAAATTCATCTGGAATCAACACAGCTCTTACAATTCGCAGCTAAAGACATTCAAACAAGTATTATAACCAAATTCCACATACTCAAATAAAGGGGAATCACAGAAAATATTTTTTAAAAGACACAAACTGAACATGTACAAATGAAAACCACAATGTGTAAAATTAAAAACACTGGGTGAGATTAATATATTAGACACTGCAGAAGAAAAGATTAGTGAACTTGAAGACACAGCAATAAAAAGTACTGCAGAATTTCAACTGACTGCTCCACACCTAAAATAGCTGTCAAAACAGAAAAAAGGACTAAAATAAATTTAAGACATTCCTCAAGTTCTGGGACAACCTCAAATACCCTAATGAGTATGTAACTTAATTTCCTCATAAAAGAAGGTAAGCAGAAAAAAATGCTAAATGAATTCACAGCCAAAATATTCCAATTTTGAAAAAAATTACAAATACAGATCCAGAAACTCAACAAATCCCAAGATCCAGAAACAAAGAAAGCTACATCAAGGTACATCATAATCAAATTGCTCTGCTTAAAACTGACGATAAAAAGAAACTCTTAAAAGCAGCAGGGGAGAAAGAAACATATATATATAGAAAGGAAGGAAAATGAGGAAAGAATTCTTATAAGAAACAATTCAAGCAAACAGAGCAACACCTTTAAATTCCTGAAAGAAAAAAAGTTATCACCTAGAATTTTTATACCCACTGAAAACATCTGTCAAAAACAAAAGAGAAATAAAAACATCTTCAGATATACAAAAGGTGAAAGAATGTGTCCCTACTAGGCCTGCACTACAAAATATGTTAAAGGAAGCACTTATGACGAAGGAAAGAGTTCAGATATAGAGAGGAGCTAAACAAAACAATGAAGAACCCAGGGAAAGGTATGTACAGGGGCAAATGTGTAACAGTTTTTCTAGTAAGTTAAGTCTCGTTAAAAGAGAACTATTAAACAACATTAAAAATAATGTAGTGTGGCATTTGTAACATATGTACAAATAAAATCTAGTTAAAAACAGCTGAAAACCAGTAAAAGATAAATGAAAGCACACAATGGTAAAGTCAATACACTACATGTGAAGGGATGTGGTATTATTTGGAAGTAGACTATGATAAGATAAAACGCAATCACTAAATTAAAAAACAAAGAGTTAAGTAAGCCAACATCAAATCATAAAAAAAAAAAAATCAAAACATAAAAAATAACTCAGTTAATCCAGAGAACGCAGAAGAGGAAGTGGGGAATAAAGAACAGATGGGACAAATAGAAAATATACAGCAGTGTCATTTAAACCAAAACATACCACATCAGTGACTTGTTTTCTACCTTAATAGAAAAAATCCAAATGAAATTCAAAGTGAAAGAATAAAAAAAAAAAAAAAAAAGAACATCCAGAGTAGAAATCAATGAAACAGAAAACAAAAAACACAGAAAAGTCAATGAAACCCCAAGAACTTCCATGAACAGAAGATACAAAAATACTAAACAAAATTATAGTAAACGGAATCCTACAATCTAAAAACAGGGGACAATATGGGGCATCTGGGTGGCTCAGTCAGTTGAGCATCCCACTCTTGATTTCAGCTCTGGTCATGATCTCTCATGAGATCGAGCCCCAGCTTAAGATTCTCTCTTTTCCTGGGCATTTGGGTGGCTCAGTCAGTTAAGTGTCCGACTTCAGCTCAGGTCATGATCTCCTGGTTCATGAGTTCGAGCCCTGTATCGGGCACACTGCTCTCAGTGCAGAGCTCACTTGGGATCTTCTGTCCCCGCCCCCCCGCGCCCCCGCCCCCCTCCACCCCTACCTTGTCCATGCTCTCTCAAAAATAAATCAACATTTAAAAAAAAAAAAAAAGATTCTCCCTCTCCTTTTGCCTATCCTGCTTGTACCTGCATGAGCACCGTGCTCTCTCAAAAAATAAAAATAAATTTAAAAAGAGACAATATATTATTACCAAGTGGCCATTATTTCAGAAACAGTTTAGCATTCAGAAATCAATGTTATTCACCAAATTAACTTAAAAAAAAAAAACCACACTGGTGAATCTCAACAGATGCAGGAAAAAATGTGACAAAACCCAACAACCATTCTCAATTAAAAAAAAAAAAAAAAAAAAGACCTTTAGCAAACCGGGACTTGAAGGTATCTTCCTCAACCTGATAAAGGGCAAAGACTAGCACCACACTCAGTGGTGGTGACTGAATGTTTCTCTGTAAAGATAAGGAAAAAGACAAGCCTCTTTAATCACTTCAATTCAACATTGTATTCTATGTTCTTTATGTATTCTACATTCCATGGAAGTTCCAGCCAGTGCAGAGAGGCAAGAAAAGAAATACAAGGTAATCAAACCGGAAAGGGAGAAGCAAACTGTCTCTAATCACAGACAACAGAATCATGTAGAAAATCTCATGGCATCTACCAAACAGCTATTAAAGATAAGCGATTCAGCAAGCTGGGGCGCCTGGGTGGCTGTGTCAGTTAAGCACTGGACTTCGCTCAGGTCACGTTTTCACTGTTCGTGAGTTCGAGCCCTGCGTCGGGCTCTGTGTGGACAGCTCAGACCCTCGAGTCTACTTTAGATTCTGTGTCTCCCTTTCTCTCTGCCCCTTCACTGCTCATGCTCTGTCTCTCTTAAAAATAAATATTTAAAAAACATTTTTTAAGTGATTTAGCAAGGTTGCAGAAAACAAGATCAATATAACAAAACTCAGTTGTATTCCTATGTACCAGCAACTACAATCAGAAACTAAAAATTAAAAACCACTTATAGTATCAAAAATATGAAATACTTAGGTATAAATATGACAAAAATGTCACTGAAAGACCTGCACACTAAAAATTAGAAAAATTCGAGAAATTAAAGAAAAATCGAATCAGAGGGAGAGTTACACCACGTGCATGAGTCTGAAGAATCCATCCTGTCAGGATGTCAATTTTTCCCCAAGCTATCTATAATTCAACACAATCCCAATCAACACAGAGTAGTCACAATTTTAAAAAAGAAGAAAACTGTAGGACTAACACTGATGTCAATACATGTTATTAGGCTATAGTAATAAAAACTACAGTATTGGCATCAAGATACACTAACAGATTAACAGAACAGAAAAGATGCAGACCCACGAATGATTTTCAACAAGGATACAAAGGTGGAGAGAGAACAGTCCTTTTGCCACATGGTTCTAGAATAACTGGATATCCATTTCCAAAAAAAAAAAAAAAAAAAAAGAAGTGATCTTTTAGCTACCCCTTGCAGAACCATAACAAATGTTAACTCCAAATGGATCACAGACTTAAATGTAAAACCTAAAACTATAAAATCTGTAGGTAAGGGGGAAAAAAAAGAAAACCTTTTAGATCTTGGGACAATTAGGCAAGTGTTTTCCAAAGCATGACCCATAAAAAGATCAAATCAATGAATTATATTTCAGGGGCGCTTGGGTGGCTTAGTCGGTTAAGCCTCCGACTTCGGCTCAGGTCATGTTCTCACAGTTCATGAGTTGGAGCCCCGCGTCGGGCTCTGTGCTGACAGCCTGGAGCCTGGAGCCCACTTCCAGTTCTTTCTCTGTCTCTCTCTTTCTCTCTGCTCCTCCACTGCTCACGCTCTGTCTCTTTCTCTCTCTCAAAAATAAATAAACATTAAAAAATTTTTAAAGACATAAATTACACTTCATAAAAATTTTAAGTATCTGTTTTCCAAGATATTTTTTTAAGAAAATGAAAAGGGTAAGCCATGGACTATGAGAAAATCTTTGTAAATCACATTATCTGATAAAGGACCTGTATCCAAAATAGATGAAGAATTCTCAAAGCTCCACAGTAGGAAGAAAAGTCAGACAAAGATCTGTACAAACACTTCACCAAAGACAATATATACAGAGCAAACAAGCATGTGCAAAGGTGTTCAACATCATTAATCACTGGGAAACACGAGTGAGATATCACTACACAACTATTAAAATGTCTAAAATTAAAAAGAATGATCACACCGACTCCTGAAATCATTGTTTCACTATATGCTAACTAATTTGGATGTAAATTTTAAAAAATAAAAAATGAAATTAAAAAAACTAAAATCAAAAAACTAAAAATAAAAATACATACATATATATACATATGTATATGTGTGTGTGTGTGTGTGTATATATACACACACACACACACACATATATATATACACACATATATATATACATACACACATATATATATATACACACACACACACATATATATATATATATACACACACACACACATATATATATATATATATATATATATATATATATATATATAAAAGAATGACCACACCGAATATGGCAAGATGTGGGGGAACGAACCGAAAGGCCCTCTACAATGCTGGTAGGAATGCAAACTGACACAACCACTTTGGAAAACAGTTTACCAGTTTCTTAAAAAAGGAAGCATACACCTGCCATATGATCCAGTCATGCCATTGTTAGGTGTTTTCATCCAAAACAAATAAAAACATGACCATGCAAAGACCTGCACATTAATATTCACGGCAACTTTATTTCTAACAACCAAAACTGTAAAATGAACTCAATGTCTTTTCAACAAGCGAATGGTAAATTTTTGTGATGTATCTACACAACGACTACTCAGTAATAAAAGAAATGAACTACCGACATGTACCACCATCATGGATGAACCTCAAAATGACTGTGCTGAGTCCAAACCAGACAAAAAACGCCAACCAGACAAAATGATTCCATTTATACAAAATTCTAGAAAAAGTAATGTGTACTGACAGAAAACAGACCAGCAGTCACCTAGGGATTGGGGGGAGGTGGGAACGAACAAGAAGCAGAACTACAAAAAACTACAAGGAAACTTTTGAGGGAGGAATGGATATGTTCACTATCCTGGTGGTGGTAAAAGTCTCACAGGCGGTACATGTGGATTTAAAGCCATCAAATCGTGTATTTAAATAGGAGGAAGCTTATTATATGACAATTATAATACAATAAAGCTGTTAAAAGAAGCTGTAGCCCATCCAAAACAGGACTTTTTATAGGCACACCCTCTCAAATCTGCTTCTTCGACAGCACATCCCATTCTCATGTGATGGCAACTCAAACTTCCCAGTCACAAAGATCAAACACCTGGAAATTATTCAATGTTGTGTTTTAATATTTTAAAATCAAAGAAATGTCTATTCTGAAATTTGTCAACATTCATAGAAGACATGTCTTCGTAAAACTGAAATACTGCTTTAAAAAGAATTTAAAAATCCACTTTTTTTTTTTTACAAGAGAAACTTGAAAGTCAGTGCCATCCATCCTTCATGGTCCTCAATAACCATCTCTTTACCATCAACCTTAGTCAACAAAGTGTTCTGAAAGGGCCTCCACCTTCAACTAGATAGCATCAGCCACACCCTACTGACTTACACTGTCACCTACTAAAATCCTATCCATTACCCAACACCATGGGAAATACCACTTCCACCACGAATCTTTTCCTAGTCCTGATCCAAAAAGGATTATTCCCACTTCCGAATTTCCACTTCTCTTACAGTGTGCATACTCTGCCATGCGATAAAGTTGTGTACAGACATACCTCAACCACCATTCCAAGAGTCTATGTTCCTTCGACTATGTAGGTGAATGAAGTATATATGCCTAGGAAAGCATTTTACAAATCAAATGTTAATGTTTAATTGCTTTTATTCTTTCCAAGGCTGTAAGACTGTCCAATGAGCTTACCCATCTAATTTAACTAGCCTCTTAAAGACAGAACAAGTAAAGGGGTAAAAGTTCGTAGACTTGACAGACACCTAAATTCACACGAATTATTTTTGGTGCCATCTTGTATTTCACTGCTTCAGGGCCAAAAGGGAAGGAGGAAAAGAAGTTAAAAAGTCCTATGCTTTAACCGACAGACACAAAAGGGAAAAGCACTGCTTGCCACCAAACAAAGTGAAGAAAAGCCAAAGAAAATGAGAGCTAGAACACTACAACAGCAGCTCTTATTTTAAGGGAAGGACGACCAGCCCACCTGGAAGCCCAGGCATTGAAATATCTAAGACACTGGGGGCCCTTGATCTATCAGTGTGACCATCTATATTGGACAACTGAAAAACACCAGAAAAAATTACTTTCATTCAACTGCTATCTATTCTTCACACTCAAGTGTTCTTCCCCATTACTCTCCAGCTACTTGAATCCTAAGCCATGTTTAAAACCTTAACACAGGTGGTTCAGTCGATTTTGGCTCAAGTCATGATCTCAGTTGGTGACTTTGAGCCCCGAGTCAAGCTCTGTGCCGACAGCTCAGAGCCTGGAGCCTGCTTCGGATTCTGTGTCTCCTTCTCTCTCTGCCCCTCCCCTACTAGCGCTCTCTTTCTCTCTCTCTCAAAAATAAATAAAACATTAAAAAAAATTAAAACCTTAACAAGTTCTATGGGTTTCCTCTTTAAGCCTTCCCCGAACACTCAATCCATTCCCCATGTCCCTATTCTTAAAATGCCTGATTTTTTTTTTTTTTCCTGTACTCTTCTGGATAAATCCTTATGGCACTTTCTGTATGAATGTTCTCAATTTTATCTAACTTTGCAAGTATTTACCAAGTATTTATTCTTTACCTCTTAATGTTCCTTGAACAAAGCACTGAGTTTTGTATTTCCTACAGAATCTGCCACCTAACAGCACCCGATAAAGACTCAATGTAAACCAAAAAATATATATAGTACAAGCAACAGTTAAAACATCTGACTTAAATTAGAAAGGCAGTAATAGCAGGAGGTGGTGAATAACACCTGATCTTCCAACTGAACAGAAGAACGTGAACCAGGAGTTCGAGTTTATGCTATTTGCTAGATTACATGGGCAGTACAAGACAAATTCTGCCCCAAAGCTTGCAGCAATTTATGAAAAACAAACATGTACCTTTATGAAAGGTTAACATCATGAGAAAAGTCAAGTATGTGACTTATTGCAATGGTACTATTTCTCATCTGGAATAAAAAATGGTCAATTTTATTTAACAGGGTTTTAGAAAACCTGTGCATAGTGCTGCTACCGGAGTTATATTTTGAGACAAAGCTAAATATTTCCCTTTTATGCTCTAAAGTATTTAATTAGATGAAGATTTTATACAACTTAGCTTCTGTGATATAATATACATATTTTGGTTACAGGTATTTAGCAGAGCAATTAAATCCTTATTTCCACTTCTGTTCTAAAATCCGCCTGCCCGCAGTGAGTGGGAACTGCTGCAGATCATTAAACACTCATTTATCAATGTCTCTCACCAGGCAACACAATGCAGCAGAACAGCACACAGAAACCATCCAGAACCCCAGCAACAGCGGCTAATTAGCATAGCCTACCACTAAACCGACACCATATGATTGGAACTGTTAGTCGGAATGCTAGCCAATCAAACTAGGTTATGCAAATAGCCTATTTTAGTTGCCAGGGCAGAGCTACTTCCAATTGTCCAATAGGAAAACAAGCAATAAACAAGAAATGAAATTGAGCTTTGTCACATTTTCAAGTTGCTGTTAACACTTTCAGGTTTAGAGCAAAATTAACAGCAACTGTAAAGGATTAGAATCATATTTTACCTTCCACTCCAAAAGCAATCCAATGGTAATACACACAGAATACAAAGTAGTGTATTTGTTATCATTTTAACTTTTTACTCTAAAGATGAGTTTTTCTAACAGAAGCTGCAATCAACATTTCAACTTTTCCCCCACCTAGTCAAAAGCAAGCATTATGTAAATGTCTTTCTATAACATTTAAAACGATTCTCAAACATTACATTTTTGAGGAATCCTACAAAGCATATTTATTCTATTATGGGAAGGCTAAATGAAAGGTGGGTATAACAGAACACATGGCTTGCTAGAAGTCTTAAGTTTTATCAGACTGAAGAAAAATAGTATTTTGCTTCTGATTACGACACGTTACGATATAACTTCAAAAATAATTTAAAAATAATAAAACCCAAATTACGTATTAACCTACAGGGCTTAGGATATGCAAATTGGGACCAAGTAAACAAGACTCTTTGGAACCAAGTTCAACTAAGATATAAGCATAATATAAACACGTTATATTCACATGTAAATTTTCTCATAAGGAATAAAACATTAAAGAAAACCTCTGTCAGTACATACTAACAACTACAAAGATAATTTTAAAGAACATCAGTGTTCAGACAATTCTTAGTTGTTGAGAGAATTTCTTCAATCTCACATATTCAGAGAAATGCTTTGAAACATGTCAAGGAGTCTCAGTTCCCATTTGTGCCTTATAATTCTATCTTCATAAAAGATACAATTTTATTTTAAAATAGATCAACTTGTCCCACCTATCCTAGCAATTATCTCCTTCTAAATGGAGTACAGATTCATCCCATACCAAGGAAGTTAGTGATTTTAAAATCTGTTTTTCCGCACAATGTCTGTAAATGTCTCCAGAAAGACTTTCAGCATTTGAAAACTACACTGAATTAAGACACAGAGCAGATTTTGAGCACGAGACTGAAAGAAAACAGCATGTTGGTCCTATATCACTGCATATTATCTTCCCCTTTAAGAAAACTGAAGCCACTTCACCATCTTCAAGCACCCACCACCCATAATTGTCTCCTAACTTCTTCTCATGGTCTCTCCACTTAGAGATTCTGGATGAAAACCACTTAAAGTCCAATAAAACCAAACCAGAGTCAGCTTCCTGGAGGAGAGAGATCAATTACTGAACTTTAAAGGTGGAAGAAAGCTTAAAGATCATCCAATACCTCTCATTCTATTAAAAAAGAAACTATGCTTTTTAGAAAAATAGTGCATAAAAGATCCTATCTGTAGCTGAAAATCAAAGCCCTCTCAAACCATCTTCAAACAGTATCTATGAATAATCAATAGATCAGTCAGGTATCAATAAGCATCTTGGTTTACCCGCACATACGAAAATTATATTTAAATATAAGCTTTCAAAAAAGAGTAGCTCGGAATCATTCCCCATGCCATCACCTACAGCATCTACTAATCAAGGCTTAAGAAAGTTTGAAAATCACTCTCAAACCCAAAGCATTTAATCCATTCCCTGAAAGACTCAATGTCACTTCACTTCAAACTTTAGGTATCATCTGGTGTGTTTAACTACTTGGAATGCTTACAAACCTCCTTTAATAGTAAGGACAAAGGCAAGAAGAGAAATAAGAGAAAATTTTTAAATCAATTTAGTTCACATTTTTGTCCATGAGCCTTTAACATTTTGGCTACTTCCCCCAGGTTCAGGCTTCTCTTATTCCCTCCACATTGGGAAAGCAATCCTAAGACTAGCTTCCAATCAACATCAGTAAACAAAGCATTTTCCATGTAAACAGGAATGTTTCCTAGTCCACCTCTTAAACATTCTTCATATCATGAAACTTTCCTGTCCTTGAAGGGGGAAAAATTAAAACCTTGGCACTTTTATTTTCTTTAGTGGCTTAGGGACCCAAGGAGACATCCTCTGCCTGGTTACAGGTACTCCAGGATAAAACACCCTGAATTTAAAATGTTTATCAAAAAATTTTTTAAGCTACTTAAATTGTGGACTTTAGTTTAGGAAAGTGTCAATGACTACTACTATCAGATTCCAAAATTAAACACTTAAAATGTTTAAAAAGTTAACTCACTAAATAAACCTTCATTACTAAAATATATTTTAGAATTCAACTCCTACTAAAGAAAATAAGTTTTCTAAGAATAATTTAATCATTAATTTTTTAAATACAGTATCCCAATTACATTCTCCCCTATATGGTAAAAAGAAATATATTTAAATAACTTCTCATTGATAATTAATGATGCTCAATATATATAAAAAGCCTCCAACCTCTCAATGTCTGAACAGGCCATTATTAGGCCAAATAATAAATCATCCACGATTTTCTGAAATGACATCATACCATAATGATTTTGTATTTTAGGGAGATATACAATGTAACTTTATAATTCTAAAATATGGCAAGTAGATTAATTTGAAGCCATCTAATCTGGAAAAATATTCAAACATTTTTGGGCAACTACTTGAATCAAGTTTGTAAAACCTCATTCCATAAAATGAGCCTGCCACCATTCTGTTTTGCTAACCATCTTTCACGAAAGATTAAGCCAAGTATCTGTCGTCTCCAACTTAAGAGGAATCTCCATGCTTTCTTTTACCCCCTCCTTCTCATTAAGTCCACTTATAAAAACAGAAGGTAAACTTTTATTTAAATCTGTATCAAAGACATAAATTTTTAAAGCCTGGAATATTCTTTACCCTTGTGGATCAACTATTTCAATGTGGGGTATGGTTTCATCTTCTTCCTCCTTCCCCTGATGAAACAAAAAAGACTCCTAGAACATTATCAATACTCGTTATTTTATGTTAAATGTATTTTTGCTCCCTCATCCAAGTACTGTGGAAATATAAAAGTTGACTGATCAGGCCTTTATTTAACTGTTACCATTATTAACGCATATCGCTAAAACAAAAAAAAAAGATTCTCACAAATTAAGTTGAAGGTTAAAAACCCATTTCGCTTTGTGCTTATCAAGGCAATAAAAGAGTCTCATCTTTGTTAAGTGCCTTCACCTTAAACTGTATTAAATATTTACTTGTCAATTTCCATGTCATGTGAAAACAAGAGGACAGATTTATATTTATTCTTATTTTAAAAATGAACAATAAAGGGGCAACTGGGTGGCTCAGTCAGTTAAGCATCTAACTTCAGCTCAGGTCATGATCTTATGGTTCCCGAGTTCGAGCCTCAGATCGGGCTCTGTGCTGACAGCTCAGAGCCTGGAGCCTGCTTCGGATTCTGTGTCTCCCTCTCTCTCTGCCCCTCCCCAGCTCACACTCTGTCTCTCCCTCAAAAATAAATAAAAACATTAAAAAAAAATTTTTTTAATGAATATGAAAAATTCACTTTATTTTTTTTTTAGTAATCTCTACACCCAACATGGGGCTCAAACTCATGACCCCAAGATCAAGAGTTGCATAGTTGGGGCACCTGGGGTGGCTCAGTCGACTGAGCAGCCGATTTCAGCTCAGGTCATGATCTCATGGTTTGTGGGTTGGAGCCCCACACGGGGCTCTCTGCTGTCAATGTGAAGCCCATTTGAACTCCTCTGTTCCCCACTCTCTTTCTCAAAAGCAAATAAACATTTAAAAAAAAAAAAAAAAGGCGTTGCATGCTCTTCTGAGACAGCCAGGCACCCCTGAAAATTTCACTTTCAAGAGCTTTGCGTGGGAAAGACCTGAAAGAGAAAAGCAGTCATCCTCCAAAACTCAAGGTAATAAAGAGAGGCCATGTATCTGTCCATGGGGAGGTAAAACATGTGAACAGATCAGGGACAGAGAAAAAAGTGCTTCCAAACAGAGCCCAAACCAAAAGTCACAAAGGCAGAAAATGAAGTACAGGTATTGACTTTCAACACGGCTGCTTCTCACATGGGCAAGTTTAAGTGCTACACTTAAAGTATACTACTTAAAGCAGGAATGTTTTCCTGAGACCCAAAAGGCCACCTACTTCTTTATACAGTTGACCTTTGAACAAGGGTTTGACTGCACAAATCCACTTATACATGATTTTTTTTTTATACAGAGTACTGTAAATGTATTTTCTCTTATGATTTTCTTAGTAACATGGTCTTTTCTCTATCTTACTTTAAGAACACAGTATACAATACATACAACATACAAAACAAAACATGATACTCGATTGTTTACATTACCTGCAACAATTCTGGTCAACAGTAGTAGTTAAGTAGTTAACAGTAGTAGTAAAGTTCTTGGAGAGTCAAAAATTATACTTGAATTTTCGACTGCATCATTCGAGGGTCAACCGTGCTACCCGAATTCACCAGTAAACAGAGAACCAAGGCCATAATTGGAATAGTGCTTTAAAAAAATCCTCTTAGACTACCAGCAAGAAATCAATACCACACCTAGAAGTTCAGTTTCCTGAGATGGGAGAAGAGGGTCCTTTTAAAAAAGAAAATCTAGGGGGCGCCTGGGTGGCGCAGTCGGTTAAGCGTCCGACTTCAGCCAGGTCACGATCTCGCGCTCCGTGAGTTCGAGCCCCACGTCGGGCTCTGGGCTGATGGCTCAGAGCCTGGAGCCTGTTTCAGATTCTGTGTCTCCCTCTCTCTCTGCCCCTCCCCCATTCATGCTCTGTCTCTCTCTGTCCCAAAAATAAATAAAAACGTTGAAAAAAAAAAATTAAAAAAAAAAAATCTAGAGCACTAGCTAGACTGGGCATACTTATTCATATTGTCCATAATATCCACCAAAATGGTAGTAGGGAGTCACAAAAATAAAATCAATTAATTAAAGCACAGAATAGGGACTTGACAGTAAACCAAAGATTCTGACGGATTTCTTCAGGACAAAAGGCCAATGGGATCATATCAACGATCAAAGGAATGTCAGCCCTCCAGCTGAAAGCTGGCACCAGAAACCACAGTGGAAGTGGTAAGTGCCATCCTGGGTGAGAAAGGAAAACTGGAGAAAAAGAAGACAACTATCTGCCACATGGTCACTCCTCTCCGGGTGCCTCTAGGAAGTACCCACTAGTCAACACACGGGGTCTCAGCCACTGAAACACAGGCGCCCCCAGGCTAAGGCCAAAGAAAGACCCTGTGAGGATACTAAGTCACGTGCCTAGGAAGGTCTAGATGGGCAACCCAGCAGTCCATACTTCTCACTGGGGCCTCCTCAACCTGCCAATGGACAAATGAGTCCTTCTTGCCAAGACCCCAATTCACACTTGCTGAACTGAAGCCTGCAGGTCCAATGGCTCACCATAAACACCCAACCTGTCTGCAGTCCTCTCACAGGGGGAGAAGCTGACATGGCGGAGGAAGTGAAGTTCTTGAGCTGGGCAACAGGGGTACACAGGTATTTACTATTAGAATACTATTAAAAAAAGGGGGGGGGGGGGGAGGGTCATGTATAGACCAAAGGTGACGAGTGTCATAAACAATTACTCTGCATCTGAGGCTTTTAAAAAAAGTTCTTTCTGGTGAAAGTTCAATGCATATCAACTCATACAGTATCAGACAATTAAATCCTCTTACAAAACCAACCATTATATTGCCAACACCACACCTCAGTCCCAGGGTTAGCATCTCACCTACGAGTGGAACAAACTTAGTGACACAATATTTACATCTCCCTCTCTCCACTTTTCCAGGACAGTTTTTTGTTTTCAATTTTCAAAAGAATCTCAAAAACAAAACATGGGATTCAATTCTAGTTAAGGAAAGGTGCGTAAAAGTGTATATACTTACGTACATACAATGTAAAAGTGACCATCTGGTGGGTAAAGTCTGTGACGTAGTTAAGAAATATAACAAAGGCCCTAAAACCCTCACTGAGTATCGTGGGAAATCAAGAGAAATTGTCTAAAAGTGATGGATCAAGAAAGAGAGGTTTAAATCAGTTTTATAAAATTTTAGTCATAATCAACAGAAAAAAAACTTTAATTTTTTTTTAATGTTTATTTTGAGAGAGAGAGAGAGACAGACAGACAGACAGACAGACACAGACAGAGTGCAAGCAGGGGAGGGGCAGAGAGAGGGAGATACAGAATTGGAAGAAGGCTCCAGGCTCCAAGCTGTCAGCATAGGGCCCGACGTGGGGCTCGAACTCATGGACCACAAGATCATGACCTGAGCTAAAGTTGGATGCATAACCAACTGAGCCACCCAAGCGCCCCCAGAAAAAAAACTTAGAAGACGACAAATTGGCAGGAAGAAAAGCAGCACAGAGAGCTATTCGATTTCGTCTTTCTGGGAGGACAATCATTAGTTTTTTAAATAATAAAACAGAGCTATAAACACATTACTATATTTAAAGTTACAGAAGTAACCAAAGGAAGAATTGAAAAATTCAAGAATTGAAAAATTCAAGCTCAGTCAGTTAAATGTCCAACTTCGGCTCAGGTCATGATCTCACGGTTCATGGGTTCCAGAGCCTGGAGCCTACTTCAGATTCTGTGTCTCTCGCTCTCAGTCCCTTTTCCACTCAAGCTCTCTTGTCTCGCTCTCAAAATAAAAATAAATGTTAAAAAAATTTTTTTTAATTAAAAAAATAAAAATAAACGAAAATAAAAATTTAAGATTAAAAGCGATTTTACCACTAAGGAGAATAAGGAAAACTGATTATTTTTTCCTTTCATAATGAAGTACTAGCATACGCATGTAAACTGAGTAATTACTGCTTAATATAGAGGAAAAGTACAAATATGAATTTTTAACATGTCAGCTGAACATAGCCTAAAAAATACTACTTCTAATAGGAGGAAAGAACGCTGGTTGTAACGAGCAGGTTAGAGAAACAGCAAATATCCAACACATTTTTTTTTAACTTTTATAACTTTACAGAAAGGAGATCTAGGTTTACAATAAGAACATAAATATTTACATTTTCAAGTGTCTGCTTTTTGGAGTACTTGATTCCATGGAGTGTATTTCGGGGATGGTGTATAAAAATGGGAGATAAATCTGTGTTTCTCTCTAATCTAATCTCTAATACAGAGATCCATTCAACGATATAGATGCTACACGTTTTTTTAAATTTTTTTGTAATGCTTATTTATTTTTGAGAGAGACAGAGACAGAGTGTGAGTGGGGGAGGGGCAGAGAGAAAGGGAGACAGAATCTGAAGCAGGCTCCAGGCTCTGAGCAAACTGTCAGCACAGAGCCCGACGCGGGGCTCGAACTCACAAACTGTGAGATCATGACTTGAGCCGAAGTCGGACGCTTAACTGACTGAGCCACCCAGGCGCCCCAAGATGCTACACGTTTTAAAAAGACTAGCATCAAGGATATACAGGTCTTGACCAAACTAAAGAAAGACTACAAAGTAGCCTGATGTCAAATATCAAAGGAAAAGGAAGACAAAATCTTTTAGAAAGAGGTAAAATCTTAAATTACACACCTTTGGAAAAAGTAATCTACAATATCCAAATCTTAAACCGTAATAACTTTTTACTTCGGCTTTCTTAGTTTGGGCTTTCCTTTTACGGCTTGTTACTTCTTAAAGTAAACCACAATTTATTCAAAAATCTTTTTAAACAGTGGCCAAATCTACCCATTTTCTAAAACTACAAAAACTAAACTTCATCAAATTATTCCTAGAACCAAAACACATATTTTATTTCACTTGAATTTACAATTCAAATCACTGTTGTTAATACACATTCTTCACAACTCATACTTGCTTAAGAACAATGTTCCTTTTTAAAGCAGCAGTTACTTCCACAGACTTTCCAGAAAAGCTAATACAGATAAGCTTATTATATTTTATCGAAACCAAAGAGTAAATTATTTATGAAACTCTTGGGAATCTCTTTAAAAGAGGAAATACAATCCAGAAAATAAAAGGTCACCACCATCAACAGATTATTAATGGGTTTGTTCTCATTTGTTCAAGAAATATTTGAGAATCTATTATGTCCCAGGTGTTACACTAATAAGACCTAGTTTCTCCATACAGAAACTTCAAAATCCTGTATAATGATACTGGGAACAAAAATTAAAAAGACAAAGGCAAACTGGAAAATGTCTGATTGGCAGTAACTAAGTAACTGGTTAAGAGTCTAGAGTCACGCTTGCTCCCAGGTTTGAATCGTAGCTACATTCACAGGATCAACCTGGGGCAGGCCCCCTAATCCCTGCTGGGCTTATCATGCCTATCTCAGAGTTACCATGAAGAGTAAACGCATTAAAAAAATGTAAATTGCTTGTAACAGTTCTTGGCATTACAATAAAGCTTCAATGAGGATCTCTTACAAATTAAAACAACAACAACAACAACAACAAAAACCTCAAAAAAATACCAGCAAAGAATATTGAAAGGAAACTCACATATGAATAACATAAAACATAACACATGAATAACATAGAACATACTCGGTCTCACTAACATTCAAACATGTGCAAGGGGAAATAATTAAGTTACTGTGTCTATCAAATTAACAAACATTTTGAAATCGCCAGGATTCTAGAGCATGGGAAAGTTCTGATGTGTAAGTGGTAGAAGTGACAATTGTACTTTAAAACATATTTGAAAATATGCATCATAAGTCTTTTAAAATGTACATATCCTTTAATTCAACAACTACAACTTCGAGGAATTAGACCTAAGGCAATAAATCAAAGAGGAACAAAAAGACTACATAATAATGTTCACTTAAACATTATTTATGAACTAATTAGCAACAATGGGGAATAGGTTAAATAGTAACTAATTTGTAGAATACCAATTAGCCATTAAAAATGATGCTATAAAAGAATATTAATGATGGAGAAGTGTTGAAATTGTAAAAGACTATACAAAGTAAGTAAAATATGACCCCGATTTTGTTTCTTAAATATGGTCTAAAGGAGCCACAAAGCACACGAAGTAAATCTGAATGTTAGGATCACTGGTGACTTTCACTTTCTTCTTTAAAGAAGTTCTACCTGAACTTGAGTTATTTTTAAGTAACAGTATGTAAGCTGGATTGTGGTAGTGAGAGCTGCACAATCGTGCTAGTTCAACAAAAACTCAAATTTACTCATAAAATGAGTAAATTTTTATGGCACATAAATTATGTTTCATGGAATAGTTACACACACACACGTGCGTGCGCCCCCGCCCCCCTCCCCCCACCTTATAAGAAAGGTGAGGGGATGGGAAAAAGTCCCTGCTGTCAAAGGAAGAAAAGAATTACCAACATGTTGCGTCTTACTCAATGGGGGAAAAAAAGAGCTTAAGTATTTCAGGTATCTTTCAATTTTGAAGGATATTGTTGAAAAATAGAATAACTGCAACAAGATATTCATGTAAAAATGGATGTTATACAGTCATCATTTCATAAGTATGAAAAAGCAAAATGTTAATTTTCAGCTATCTTGGTTCCAAGAATAACACCCTTTACCCATCACAGTTCTTCCCCTTCCGCCTACCCTGCTCCTGGAAATGCTTTCTGCCTAATTCCACAGTCCAAATCATAGGCCACAAAGTAGCATAATCCCAATAATAGATAAAACAGTCCTTCAACACAAATTTTAAGTTATGTAAATGAGATATGAATTCGAACGGACTGTTAACTCTGGTAATACAAGCCTAACAGACATAAAGTTTGAGACATTAACGTGTAATTGGAAAAGACATCCCAATTTCTCAAATTCAGGAGAAATTTAAGAAAATGCAAGCCCCCAATACACATAAATGGTACGGTAACGATTGGATGGGGTGAGAACACTAATCATAAAAATAAGAGCACATCTCCTGGGCACGTGCTATGTACACACCATGTACTCTGTGTATTACAAGGTATTCTTACCATCGTTATGCTTCTAGTTCTCCACAAGAAACAGGTTTAGAGCTCCGTACTTTGTTCCGATAGTTAGTTCTATATTAACATATTTCTGGCATAGCCAGCCCCAAACCTCTTCTGTTTTCCTTCCCTCTCATTACGTGTCTTGAGTTGAAGAAGTAGGCCCCGCTGATTCCCCTACTTAAAATCCTCACCGAAATTTAATGAGTAACGGTCTCCCCTGAACTGTCCTCTCCTCCGAGCATCTCATTTGAAGTACTACCCTTTTACTCCCCATGAAGAACTAGGAAGCAATCAGCAACTTTCTTCTTTCATTTTTCCAGTTATTTGAACTGCACCTTCACTGCAGAGAGCACGGGCATTCTAGAACACACTCACAGAGGGGCGCCTGGGTGGCGCAGTCGGTTAAGCGTCCGACTTCAGCCAGGTCACGATCTCGCGCTCCGCGAGTTGGAGCCCCGCGTCAGGCTCTGGGCTGATGGCTCGGAGGGAGCCTGTTTCGATTCTGTGTCTCCCTCTCTCTCTGCCCCTCCCCCGTTCATGCTCTGTCTCTCTCTGTCCCAAAAATAAATAAACGTTGAAAAAAAAAAAATTTTAAAACACACTCACAGATAACCATCATTCACTTTCAGTTCCACAAGCATCTGTTTAACGCTCCCCTTCTATCCATGTCCCTGCAGTCTTTCTGGGTTGCCCAAGTTTATTCTCTAGTAGAGTCCTCAAGAAGTGCTCAAAAAGAAACCAAAGTTCCCCAAATTCATACCTGTGTTCCTAACACTTTGTCTGTTTTTATAGTTTAGTCCATTTAGCTGGATATAAAATTCCAGGCTTTCTTTTTTTGTTTTTGTTGAGAATACTAAATGTTACCCCACTGCTTCTGGCATAAAGTGTTACTATCAAAATCAAGTAATCTAATTATTCTTTCCCTTTATTTTTTTTTAAATCCTTAAAAAATTTTTTTAATGTTTTTTTTTGTTTGTTTTTTTGAGAAAGAGAGAGAGAAAGACAGAGCACAAGTGGGGTAGGCACAGACAGAGGAACACAGAATCTGAAACAGGCTCCAGACTCTGAGCTGTCAGCCCGGCACCCAGTGTGGGGGCTTGAACTCCCGAACCATGAGATCATGACCTGAGCCGATGACAGATGCCTAACCAACTCAGCTACCCAGGCACCCCTATTCTTTCCCTTTAATAATGACTTATGTCTTTGCCTAGATACCCCAAGAATCTTTTTTTTTTTATTTTTTTAATCTTTACTTTTGAGAGAGACAGACAGACAATGTGAGTGGGGGAGGAACAGAGAGAGAGGGAGACACAGAATCGAAAGCAGGCTCCAGGTTCTGAGCTGTCAGCACAGAGTCCAATGCAAGGCTCGAACTCACAGACTGCAACATCATGACCTGAAGCAAAGTCAGACGCTCAACTGATGAGCCACCCAGGCGCCCCACCAAGAATCTTTTAAGTCCAGTAATTTTTAAAAAATATGTCTACATGTTGGGTCATTTCTGGACCCATATAACACAAGTACACAACATACCTTTTCAAAATGTGGTGGCAAATCCTTTTCTTTTTTTTTTTTAATTTCAGGAAATTTAACTTTTAGTATATATTAAGTTTCATTACTTTTGTTCTTCAGGATTTCTTATTACTATATGTTGAAACCTTACTGCCTGTCTTTAATAACTGTCACCTTTTTCTAGATGGTTATTTTTCTTCAGTTCTTTTTTGTTTAATTTTTTTTTCTATTTATCTCCAGTTCGCTAAAGAAATTCTTTATTGTGTTTGTTCACTCTTGTGTTCCTTCTAAATTAGGCTTCTAGATTTTTATTAATGACTTTCTCCCCGTTTCTTCAGTTACCACCACATTTCTAGGATTTCTATCCGGATTTATATTCATATTCATATCGCTTTCTAAATTTGGGTTTGTTCTAAAACACTAGGTTATCGTTTTCATTAGCTTTATGGACATTTCTCGCTGTCACGCTTTCACTGTCTGCACAAATATTACTCTGCTCCTTATTCCTTTCTTCTTACAAAAGCTCTGTGGGAAATATGACTGCAATCCTTGACTGTTGCTCATTTTCATGTAAAATAAAAAACATTTATTTTTACTTTTTTTTTTAAAGTTTACTTATTTGTTCTGTGAAAGCAAGAGAAACCATGAGCACGGGAAGGGGCAGAGGCAGAGAGAGAGAGAGAGAGAGAGAGAGAGAGAGAGAGAGGGAGGGAGGGAGGGAGGGAGGGAGGGAGGGAGAGAATCCCAAGCAGGCTCCACGCTGTCAGTGCAGAGCGCAATGCAGGGCTCAAACCCACGAACCATGAGATCCTGACCTGAGCCGAAATCAAGAGTGAGACACTTAACCAACTGAGTCACCCAGGCACCCCTAAAATAAAAAAACTTAGAAAACTGAAGAACTTTTCTGGCTTTGGTCCTTTTATGTCTCCGTGAAGGGTACTGAAATACAGCCTCGTAAGTGACATCTCCTGTGTGTTCACCTTCCCTCACTTCATCCGACCTTTTTTCCCTTTGCCTCCACCGTCGCCATCCTGCTTATTTTGGATTCCGTTCCCAGCAGTGTCTCCTCAAGTGCAGGGCTTTGGCCAGGAAAGGAGCTTCAACTGTCTTTGAAAGTTCATAGGGACCAGACGGCTCTGACCCTCAGAACTCGCCACACGCCCCATATATCCTGGAAACTTGAAAACATCTTTGTCTCCCCTACTGTTCTCAAATTTGCTGGCCACCCTTTCCAGGGAGTTTTTGCTGGTGATCCTGCGGTTCTCCTGTTCTCAGGCCCTTCAGACGGCCTGCTGCCTCCTTCTGTACAAGCACGGACACCATGCACGTCTTGTAGTTACTGGAGATGGGCCCTCACCCACTTGCACTGGGGTTTGTGGGGACACCGTTCACTTCATCTTGTAGAGGCGGTGTCCACGAGGTATCCGTTTTGCTGTTCTAGTTACTTTGTTTTTAGAGAAAACTGTGGAGATTCAAAAAAACTATGTCCTGCTGTCATCTTCCCAGAACTCAAACATTCTTTGGAGATACGTATAATAAGTATCCCTAAAAGTCTAAAATTAACAAATGTAAGTTTATCTGCTCTCACCTGGGTCTTAGAACAAAGGCCCTAAGGACGAAGAAATTCAACTCTGCAATGTGGCTACCCTTAGGTTTCTCATCATTCCCATAAATATCGTATGTTCTTTCATGTGATATTTAGTCATATCATCATTAACTGCTTCCACTTAGCGATTAGAAGCTGAAATAATACAAACATGAACTACTAAAGGGAGAGGAGAGGGAAGATAATGTGGAAGTCTTAAAGCCATTTTAAGAAATTTATCAGAGCAGACGCTCACATTAAAATATTATTTAGGGAGAAGGATGGCGAAAGTTACTATTTTTGCAAAGAATTCACCAGGCCGTTTTTATGTCCCAGGAACCCTGCTCAACAGACACAGGGTACACAAAGAGAGTAAGCCATAGCCACCTGACCTTGGGGAACTGTCAAAGACCAGGTGGGACAAAACAACAGTTAAGCGAACGAGTGCAAATGCCATGAAAGCATTAAACAGAAATGACTCGCTAGAAAGACAGAACCCGGGAGGAGAGTATCTACCAAACTATTAGCTTTGTTGCCTAACTTATGCATTTCTTCTTTTTTTTTTAAGTTTTATTTATTTAAGTAATCTCCACACCTGCTGTGGGACTTGAACTCACGACCCCGAAATCAAGAGTCACATGCTCTTCCAACCGGCCAGGCACCAATTATTACTTTAGACATTTCTGAAGCACTTAACACTTTTTCCTCTATTGAGTATACACTGTTACTTTTGTATTTCCTAAAATAGGAGATTCTTCTTTTTGCCAGCTGAATTAGAGTTATTTTTAACTGTAATACTCAACGCTCACAAAGACATATCAAAAGACACACATTCATGTAATGCGAGTGGGTATAAATTGGTACATATTACCAAAGAGTTTTCTGAAAAGCTGTATCAAGGGCCTTAAAAGTTTTCAAAACTCTATAACCCAATACTCACACTCCTAGGACTCAATTATAAGAAAGTAATTTAACACATAACCAAGCATCTGTGCACAGATGTTAGTACTTTAAAATAAAAAAGGAAAGGAAAAATTTAAAAACAATGTCAAACAGGAGATATCCAACTAGGAAATGATCACATAATGAAATATCCTCAAATCAGCACACTTTAAAGTGCATTTCTAAAAGTACTTCACCCTCAAAAAAGCTACAGTTCCGAATGCTCCAGATTTGCTTCAAGTTTCAAGTGATCTGACAGCAGATCACCAACTTAGCTAAGTTTTCGATGACACAGGGGAATATTTATGATCCGATGCTAAGCCAAAAAAAGAGAATATGTAAATAACATAAAATACATTCTAACCCAAGCACACCATCCTGCATGTCAAAAATGGCACAGAAAACAAAAACTTGAAAGGAAACGTGCCAGTGTGAACTGGACAGAACTTTGGGTCTACTTCCTCCTACTTCTCTCTATTCTTACAAATTTCCAAATTTCTTCAGTGTCTGTGTATTACTTAATAAACAGGGAGAAAAAGTAACAGACTGAGAGCAAAATATAAATCCACTGGATTTACCATTCACCAAAAACAATAAATTTGTTGAATTATTAGAAGTGGAATCTGATTGCCCAGGGTTAAGAAATGAGTAGAAGCTACAGAAGGGAACAACATAAAGACCAGATGCACAGGGCTGTGTGAAGAACAATCCCAAAAGGAGGCAAACTGGCAGTTATGTGCCAAAATATTAAAATGTGCAAACCCAATGCACCCTACATCTGAATGAGATTTAAAAGTTCATTTTTTCTTTTAATTTACAGATCTGACTTCTAACTGCTACCCTAATAATATGCCATACTCCTAGGACTATTAAATATGCAAACCTTGCCCTAGAAAACTCACATTTTACAATGAATTAGAGGGGTGCCTGGGTGGTTCAGTCGGTTAAGTGTCCAACTTCAGCTCAGGTCATGATCTCACAGTTTGTGGGTTCGAGCCCCGCATCAGGCTCTGTGACAACAGCTTGGAGCCTGGAACCTGTTTCGGATTCTGTGATTCCCCTCTCTGCCCCTCCCCTGCTGGCACTCTGTCTCTCCCTCTCTCAAAAATAAATAAACATTAAATTTTTTTAAATAAATAAATAATAAGATGAATTAGTGAATCTAAAGTTAAAATTCTGCCATATTAGTTTTAAGCACTTAAATTCATACGCTTAAGAAATATGACAAAGACCCTATGAGCAAATCAGCACAATTTAAAATAATTTCCAAGGCATTCCACCTAAAAGAGTTGTAGTTCTATATGTTCCAGAACTCTTTCAAGTTTTAAAATGACTAACCTATCACTATTGTTCGACAATCTTAATTGTTAAAGACGACGATGCCAACATCAAGAATGGTATCGACTGCTATATCCAACAGCTTTGCACAAATTATGTTCCATTGGATACTCACGAGCATAAATAACAAATCAGAGTGGGAGGTCCTTTTATCCAATAAACTGGAAAAAAACATGCAAGAGCTTTTATATTAACATACACCAAAATCTCTGAGGCAGTACATTTTCCAAATGCAATCTCGGAAGTAAGTGATTCTACATCTTTTATTTTTTTTAAGTAGGCTCATGCCCAGGGTGGAGCCCAACATGGGGCCCGAATTCATGACCCTGAGATCATGACTCGAGCTGAGATCAAGAGTCCGAAGCTCAACCAACGGAGCCACCCAAGTGCCCCTCTGCATCTTGAATAAGTGAAACGTGGTTACCTCTTAATTCAAAAGGATAAAGAGTGCTCCGAGGCTCCGAGGAGGACGGTGTGCTTGGGTAGACTGTCACTCATCTCTAACGGGAATGAATGGGAGGGCAGGGATGTGCGCAGAACAGACAGCCAGGAGGCAGCCACGGAGTCTGGAGCTCAGGAGAAAGGAGTAGGACACGAAAGTAGATTCGCGAAACGTCGGCACGTGGGGGTCAGGTGAGGGCCAAGTACTGTGAATGCTGTTAACCAAAGAGAGCTTTCTGTTTTTACTCTAGATGCCTTGAATTCAATACGGAAGTTTCAAGAACTGATAACAAATATCCACTGCAGTGTTTGTTTACATATCTTCCCACTTCCCCAACTGAACGGGGCCATTAGCTTCTAGGCACAGGGATCCTTGTGGGCAGGCCACCTATCATGGTACGTTACAGTACCCGGTACAAGGCAAACGTGAGCCCAACAGTTGTTTGGCCACAGATAATTTTTTGTCCCCAAATTTAAAAACAATTCAATTTTACTTCATTTATAGTCTTATTTTTAAATATGCAAAAAGACCCTCAAATCTAAAGGGTATGAGAATACCCATATACACAAGTACCAGAGGTGCATCAAAGTTTGACTTTAGCTTGGTGCTCAAGAAAAATCTATTATTAAAGCCTTTGCTTTTGAAAGACCAATCATCAGTCAACACCTAGTTCAACACACTTTCTAGCAGCTCTGGACCCACACCTAACCACCCAAGTGGGATGACAGAGCAGGGCATCGTAGCATCTAACCAACAGAGAGAGTCAGTGCCATGAAAGCCTAGGGAGAACAGAACACCCACTTCCGAGTATGCAGCAGCATTCCAGAAATAGCTTTTCACGGAAGAACTCCTCGTGAGCGTTTGCGTGGTCAAGTTCTATCAGGTGAAGTACAATAAAATGTGCGCACAGGAACACAAGAGTGACTGCTGCCTTAATTAATGATGATCAGGACAGCTGCTAATTTCGTGCTCAAAAACAATTACTAACCTTTAAGTCATTAAAAGGGAAATACAGCAACAGCTAATACATATGTAGAGAAAGCCAGATCTTCCTTCTTGAGTTTTTCCCTCATAAGCCGCTAAGTGTTGATAACTCTTAAAGAACACAGGCCAAATGAGAGAGCCCGCGTTAGATCATAAATCGAATCTTCGTAGAATTTTTGTGTTCCGGCATTCATAAAAGTGACTAGGTAACCTTTATAATAAACTGTTTTTACTCTTTAGACACCTCATGCCATCCATAAGCCTTTCAAGAAAAAGGGCTGCTTGGGAACCCTTTGTATCTCATAGAGATTAAAGGAGAAAGAAAAGAGCAACTTTGCCACGACCTCAAAATTTCATGCAGGAACACCTCCAACCAAAATCATTAACTATTCATGGATAAATCCAGGAGATATCCCACAAATGCTTGGTGTCTCTACTGACCTCGGATGAAAGTGAACACCTACTTGGGAAAGCCAATGTGCCCTATGGTGCCCGACGAGCAATCCGCGGGCCGACAGTGCTGAAAACTGTTCCGGCACCAAAAGGTCAAACTTATAAAATCGGACAGTATTTTCATCAAATTCTAAAGTTTTTCTCCGTAAATATTCCTACTCGTTTCTCTAGGACAGTGACACTCAGCCTCGGCACCACGTTGACTTTACGAGCCCCTCAGCCAGAACGTGTTGTACACGGGGCAGCTCTAGGGCGCACGTCTGAGAGACGGATCAAAGAGGATTACCCAGTCACCTTTTACTTAAAAAAGAATTACCAGAAGATTCTGTGAATCCACATTAATGTAAAACATTATTTCATCTACAATTTCATTTAAAAATATATTCAAAACACATTTCTTCATTCAAAATAGTAGAGACATTTTTTTGAATCCCACTCTAAAGTCAAAAAGGTAATTTTTTTCCTTTAGAAAGCATAGATCGCCAAAAACAAAAACCAGTCACAAAAACTTTAAGAGCTACACCAATAATGCAATTAAATCTCTATGTGAGGTTTATGTCATTACTTCTTTCCCAGTTAAAGACCACATTTTCAAACAGTTTATAAATATAATCCAATAAGACTATCCTGACAAAGTCTATAAATATAAGGCACTTGGTTCAACAAAAAGCCTCACAATCAGTGTGACTTAAAGAATATACAAGTTTAAAAATTACCACTTTATCCATCAGCCACCCTGTAGTTTCAAGAGTGTGAACACAGCCATAGATGGGCTAGCCTCCATTTTTCCGTTTTCCATTAATAAGATCACCTCAATTAATAACTCAATCAAAAATACTCTTCCAAAAATGCCTTTATACTGCTTCTCCCATGTAAATACAAATAACAAAAGGATGAAAGGAAAGAAGGAAGGAAGAAGAGAAAGAGAGAGGGCTGGAGGAAAGGATGAAGGAGGGAACAAGGGAAGAAAAAAACAAAATCCCAGACTTTATTTTTCCAAGGAATCATACATGCGGGTATAATATCCTTACTTTAACTGTCAGTCTGAATTTAGATACACGAACACCTACTCCGTATGCCCTTAAAAGATCTGCTCAATCCTAATGGGGAGCTGAAGGAAACATGCATTCAACCATAAAGGTGAATATTTTTTTGTTTTTGACAGAAGCGCTTCAATTTTACCAAAGTATTAGCCAACCAACCACTTTTGAAAAAGTCAAGTACTAGCAATTAGTATGCTGTACTTGTGTTAATACCACACTACTCAGTCACTAATATCAAACAGATTCCCAAAGTCAAGTTTATTAAATATCACAACTATCTTTGTATTTATCGATCTAAATATAATTCCCCCCACTACGATGTTTATCAGAAAGCACCCACATTCAAAATACAGCACCAGTTCCCACATTCGCTCAGACAGCCATAGCTTTACTGTATTTCAAAACTTGAGTCACCTGTATGCATCGTCTTCTTTCAAGTCTCATATCATCCTGATGGGGTGGGGGGAGGGAGGGAAGAGTCCAGCAGCAAAACTATAACACTGTGTGAAGAAAAACAGATTATGATAAGAGATAAGGATGCAAGACAATCACCCCTAATTGAGGAACATCTAACGTAACTACAATCCCCAAAACAGAGATACAGTGACTGTAAACTTGTACACTAACATTTATTAAGCTTACTTGAAAATAATTTTCATTAATGAAGATCCGTTATACATATATTTAATGTAATGTATTCCATTGCCAGGGAGAAAAGGTTTCAAAAATCTGTCTACCACCAATGAAAACTTCAGGCATTTCTAGGTATGAAATAAAGTCAATATTTCACTCTTCTATGTAATTTATCTGGGGGGAAATGCACATTTTGTAATATCCCTCAATTCACAAATCAGTATGAATGTGAATTCACTTCTCATCATGGCTTACTATCAGAGGTAGTTCGATTTGCCTGACGGTTAAGATTAACTTGTCAATCTACCAAGGTTATTTGTCAATGAAGTTCTGAGACACTGCTCAACTGCCCCCACCTAAGCCCACAGGCAGCTTCTGCTCCCCAAGTGGTTTCTCTTACTTTACTGTAAGTCTTGCCCCGGACTTCCTAGTTATTGCTTCCATTGGTATTTCACAAATGAGCAGCAAATTTTATAGTGACTGATGGGAAAGCAATGGCAACTGCAATGTTATCAGCTGAGAGCAGGTGATAACAGATGAGAGACAAGGACAAGGACAGGCTACAACCTAACTTGTAAATGAGTTCAGTCTACAAACCTACTTTTTCAACGGATACTGTGGAATTCAGTAAATATTACTAATGAAGTAATGCTGCTCACGTTGGCCAAGTTCCCAGGCCAGCCAAAAGAAACTTAAGTGATACTGAAAGATATTATTGGTCATGGGCACTGAGGACCCCTTAGAATACAATTGCAGATCCTCTCCCTATCTGAACAAAGTCTAAACTAGGTTGTTTTTCTTTGTTAGCACTCTCTCCGATCCTGATGTCTGTAATTCCCTAAATTTTACATTAGGGAATCCCAATCATCCTGCTTCCTAATCCTTTCTCCTAAGTAAGTTCTGTGTTCCTAAATTATTATCTAAAACTTCTACTGCCTCAGTGTGATTCACGTCAGGTATGTGACAGAAAAAAATCAACTAGACGGAAATAATTCACTTTAGTATTTGCAACTTTCAACAAGGATGTGAGTTAGTCCAAAGGAACCCCTAATTGGTAGAATTCTAATCATGTTACAAAATAAAGGTAAAAACAACCAAGCTTGTTTGAAGAAAAACGTTTGTAGGCAAATGGTCACAGATTTGAATGTGTATTTATTGCCCTCAAATATGTCTGCTTTTCACTCATTTCTCCTTCTATTTTTGAACTCCCAAGTTCTTTGAAAGCTTGACATTCGTACTCCAAATAGCAGCAACTGGAAAGAGCAGCTCGGGGACAGAGGTTTAAATGTATGAATTATCTGTAACTTAGGAACCGCCTATGTCTAAAATCACTACCTACATTCCAGACTCCACTTCTAAAGAACCACTCTTCCAGTTTAGATTCTACGATAAAACCTCAGACATGGAACCGACTGGTACCCACTCTGAGGGGGGGGGGTATGGACAGGTAGAGGGATGAACATTGAAGTACTATCTCAAAATAGTTTTATTTAAAAAATAATACTTGAAACCTCAAGATTAAGGATTTTTACATCAAAGACATACTCTTCTAAAAATTTTTCACTCATGAATGGTCAAGTCTTTACAATTCCAGCATAGACCATGGAGGCAAGAAATGTGAATTAAATCTCTAGCTATGAATTATATACTGTCAAATCTCTTGGGTTCTCAACATCACATTCTTCACCTATAAAATGTTAACTTACAATGTTACCGACACTTTGCCAACTTCAATGGTTTCAAAAGGATAGACACTACTGATACGAGAGAAAAATACTTCATACTTCATACAAAAAAAAGCAAAAGTAGGTAAAGCATTAGCAGTCTTTTTATTCTACTAAAAGCAGTTAGAAATTAGCAGATTATTCCATCACTGTATTAAATATCTAAAGGTAAGAAATGCGGGCAGGCCAGCGGCACAACGGACTGCGTATCTGAGGATCAGAAGAAGCATGCCTCAAGCCTGTCCAATTGAGAAAAGTCATCCATTAATCACCACTCATTTGAAAAGCAGCCTTTAGCAACGGGGAAAGCATCTCTACAAGTTACGAAACTTGCTGAGGACACACGCGGCAACCAAACCGTCATCCACTGAGCGATAATAAACTCCGTAAGTCTTGACCTTGGACTACTTGAAATTAAGATTCTACCGATAATTCCATATATCCTTCAGGCCGGTCACTTTTCAAAAAAAATCTGCTCCTACGAGGTCAGGGTTTTATGACAATAAGTAGGTAACAGCGAACACCAGATGGACTTTGCAAACTACAAACACAATTTCCTTTCTAAAGTCTGAAAATCCAGTCATATTTTAAATTCTTCTGAGAAAAAACCCACAGTGAATTTTTCACCTTTCCCCCTACAAATGGAGTCATTCACAAATGATGGCGCTCAATTAGATGCTAATGAAAAGCCTCTACTCTCCCTACCACAGGAACCTCCTATAATCCTCAAGAGCTTTTAGAGTATGTTTTAGCAAACATTTTGCCAAAGGCAATAAAACGGTCTATGAACAATCCAGAAACTGAGCTTAACTGATTTTTGAAGCTAAACCTACAAACCATTTGTTTAGTTGTCTGAAAATCACTGCATGAAAGTAACCTAGAGCACATCTGCAGAGACAGAATTTCAACGCACGGAAGTTTAAATGCACGGAATGCCCAGGTAGGGGTCAGACTCCATCTGTTAGTACGGGTCTCTCTGTACAGAGGGAAGGAGGGAGGGAGAAGGTGAAGGAGAACGAGGGAGAACACTGAGACACCTAATTAAAAGCAGTGACGGACTGAGATTTAGAAAATTAATGCTAATCCTCAAAGATCAAGATCGGCAAAACTGTGTTTGAAATGAACGCATTAGCTTCATATGGCAAATCCAGATTAACTCAGGAGTTAATGAACTAAGTGGAAGATACAACGTCTCCTCTCTGATGTCACAATGTTTTATAATGACATACAACTAAAAAGTGTATGCAGTTTCAAAATAAATTAGTAGGTATATCACAAGCAGCAGGTGAAAAGAATCAGCCTGACACAGGCTTCGGAAGTACTGGTAGGGACTGTTTTATTTCTTAAGCCGTGTGGAAGCACACAGCTGTTTTTTAAACATCTTTTAATTTTGCATGGTATGTATATTCGCACATGTGTATTTCACAATTAAAAAATTTAATCCAGGGGCACCTGGGTGACTCAGTCAGTTGAGGGCCCGACTCTCGATTGTGGTTCAGGTCATGATTTCATTCATAGTTCGTGAGACTGAGCTCCGCACTGGGCTCTGAAAGGACCATGCAGAGCCTGCTGGGGTTCTCTCTCCCTCTCTCTCTGCCCCTCCTGCCCTCTCAAAATAAATAAACTTTAAAAAAAAATTAATCCACGTGAAAAAATAAAATACAATATACAATAGGGTTTAAAAGGGCAATTTAGATAGTTCAGAAGGTGCCAATCTGAAAATAAGCTACCCACTCCCAAAACAGAATAGGCTACAAAAATGAAATCGGGGACTACAATTTGATTCCATGCATTGAAATTACAACATGATTATCTAAAAACTATCCTGTGACTGGCGTTCCTTGTAAATTTCTGTTCATTTATGCTAACATTAAGGAAGAGACAGAAGAAATGTCTTCTTTTTCCACATAACAATTTTAGGAACACGTTTTCTAGAGTCATGATAACCAAAGGAGTCAAAGCAAAAAGAAAAGTTTTAAATACGGTTTTGATAACCTAACACAAGGAAAAGAAATCTATTAATTCTAATTCCCAGTAAGATGCCAAATAACACAGACAAAAAAGCATTTTCGCTAACCGGGATTTCAGGTGAAATCCTTAAAACCAAGACGATTTAGGACTCCACCAAAATCCCTAAAAACAGTCATAGTCTTAAAAAAATTAAGAAGGCAAAAAGCACAGGAGAATCCCAAAGAAATCTCGTGCAAAACGACAGGGAAAAAAAACGTTCCCTCAACACTACACACCAACCACGCGACTGAGACACTGTACACAGGCTGACACACTTGATCTCCTGACAGCCCGACAAGTAGGCAATGTTACTTCCATTTCATCAATGAGGAGAGCGAACTCAGAGATCAGCCTACCTGGCCTAACGTCACAGCTTGTGGACTCTGGTCTCACACCAAAATGCCCCTCGTTAATAAGCGCTGAAACAGTCATGAGAAAATTACAAAGATCCAAGAATCAAAGGGTGTCTGTGTCTGATTTCTAGACCCCATACTCAATCTTCCACCTCAACCGTCCCAAACATACAGTACAGTTCATAGGCAGTAAATTAATTTGTAAAAAGCATTTCAGTTTACAAGAAAAGAAACTCTCCTCTAGTCTAGCAGAGAAAATCTGATCACAGCATATAACGGACTGATATATAGATTCCCTTTACCAAACAATATTAAAGGAGGCAAACTAAAAAGAAGGTATAAACCAAAAGCAGGTAAGTCACTACAGCACCAACGCCTTGGGCAAGATAAAAAAAAAAAAAAAAAAAAAAAAAAAAAGAAGGGTTACAATTATATGACTCCAATGGCATACTGGAAGTGAAGGTACCTGAGATACATACATGTTAAAGGAAAGAGGAAGATGTGATTTTTCATGAAACTATGTGAAAAAAACACAACCCTGAGTAAACATTAAAGAGAAGGTTGAAGAACTAAGAGCTGAGTGGATTACATAAACGTGGCCCCAAATTTTTGCTACTTCAAGCACCAAGTTACTTGGCCTCTCTGGAACTATCTACATCTGGGCTCAAATGCCAACAAAATTAGGCACTATTTGTATACAACAATACATACAGGAAAACAAGAGGGAAATGCCTCATGTGCATATTACTTGTAACATAATGCACTGACAAATGTCGTTTTTAAAACCAGAGAGGAGAGACTAGAAAGTTTCTAGGAGGAAGCCATGATCAGTAAGCGTCAAGTACAGGTGCCCTGTCACGAATTCAAAATAGGCCAACTACCAACATATTTACATCTAGTCTAAGTTCCTCAAATTCTCAGACCACAAAACTTTCCAGAAACCTAATTCCTACTATGAGAGAGTGACTACCAAATAAAATAGATACTAAGAAATATATCACAGGCAAACCTAAGTTCCAGAAGGCTCATTTTTAAGACAGCAGGATGAAAGTCCACCAGTATTGTAGTTATATGTGGAGCTACACGGGCTCTTACAAGGTACGGGGTTGGCTGCCTCTCTCTGCAGAGTTCCGGGACCACATTTCCACCCAGTAAACCAGGCTTGAATGTGCCAGGCATTACTGTTTCCTGGTTACCACTGAATAGAGGTCTTATCTTTACTGTACACATATTTTCCTTTAATTCACTTAACTCCCATAAATAATTATATAAGTAAGTAGTACTATTATCCCTGTTTTACAGGTGAGGAAACTAAAGCCCAGAGAAGTGGAGTCTCCACAAGTCGCACGAGACTAATGGTAAAGAGAAAATTCAAATCCAACCAAAAGGACTCCAAAGCCAGTGCTCCCAGGAGCATGTTAAACTGAATTTACAATCTCCTCAACCTTCTCCCCTGCTCAAAACAAAAAGGGGGGAAAGACCAGGCAGGACTGGGGGGAAAAAATCCATTTCTCCTTCCTGTATTCCCAGTCTCAGGTTACACATGTCACCGTCACCCCCATCTCCCAACTAGAACCTTAATCACCTAGGATCTCTTTTCTATTGCTTGCGACACACATCCACTCCGCAAATTCTTAGGTCGGGTTCCCCTCAGAAAGGTCCAGCTGGCCTCATCGCTCCACCTCTTAGTGTTCCTGCCACGGTCAAGGCCCTCCCGGTCCTATCTGCACTCCCCGCTCCAGTCTCCCCATACAGCCCGCTCTCATCAGAACTGCAGGCCTCAAAACATGCTGTCACCATTCCAGCCCAATCACGATCACAAAAACGACCACTTGCCAGCAGGCTGTCCTGAAGCTGGAACTGAACAACGATGGTCTTCTCTCCATTTAAAATTAAAGACCTCAGGGGAGCCTGGGCGGCTCAATCGGTTGGGCATCTGACTTCGGCTTGGTCATGATCTCACGGTTCGTGAGCTCAAGCCCCATGTCAGGCTCTGTGCTGACAGCTCAGAGCCCGGAGCCTGCTTGAGATTCTGTGTCTCCCTCCCTCCCTCCCTCCCTCTCTCTCTCTCTCTCTCCCTCTCTCTCAAGAATAAACATTAAAAATTTTTAATTGAAGACCTCAAGGGGCGCCCGGATGGCCCAGTCAGTTGAGCATCAGCCTCTTTATTTCACCTTGGGTCATGATCCCACAGTTTGTGGGTTCAGGCCCCGCACCGGGCTCCACACTGGTGGTGCGGAGCCTGCTTGGGATTCTGTCTCCCTCTTTCTCTCTCTCTCAAAATAAATAAACATTAAAAATTAAAAAAAGATTAAGGACCTCAAGTTTTTCTCCCATCATTTATCTGAAATAAGCAGACTGCATTTCTAATTATAAAACACTACATTGTCCATTATTTTTTAAAAAGGGAATGAGAAGAAACTGAATAGGAACAACCAAAAGCCACACAAAATTCCGACATCCTATGGCATCTCTGCTCATTTTTTTCCACACCTTTACATCAACAATTTGTATCTGCGGCACCTTACTCTATGCTTGGAGCATACACCCCTTCAGTGACCTAAATGTACTTTAAACAAATACCTATTGGGGGATATTTGGGTTATTTCCAGCTTCCCACAAGCATCAATTTTGAGCCTTGGAGCCTGTTTTCACCCACTTGCTAATTAAGGAATTAAAAAAAAAGTAATACGAACACCGAGACTTTTCCAACCGCTACTGCGGATGTGCCTGCTTAAAGACATATTTCATATCACCTACACATAATGTACTCAAACCTTCTATTATTCAAACCGATCCCAGGGCATAAAAGGAATTAAAAAGGAATTAAGGGACTTCTAGGTGCTCTGAGATTCACATCAGAGCGAGATCTAATGCTTAGTTATCCCTAGTGACCCCCCCCACCCCCGCCCCGCCACCAACCTGAACAGCTGGGTTCATCTCATTCATTTATATATTCCTATCAGACACAGGACTCTCAGGAAGAGTGTGTGTTCAATCGACAGCCTGCAAGTCCTTCTCATGACTAGTTTTTTTTTTTTTTTAATTTTTTTTTTTTAACGTTTATTTATTTTGGGGACAGAGAGAGACAGAGCATGAATGGGGGAGGGGCAGAGAGAGAGGGAGACACAGAATCGGAAGCAGGCTCCAGGCTCCGAGCCATCAGCCCAGAGCCTGACGCGGGGCTCGAACTCCCGGACCGCGAGATCGTGACCTGGCTGAAGTCGGACGCTCAACCGACTGCACCACCCAGGCGCCCCACTCATGACTAGTTTTTAAGAAGAACTCTGGAAAACCACTCTGCTCTATCCTTTCTGATAGCACTGACTTTTCTTCTACAGTGGTCATATATATTTATATGACACACACATATAATTTTACTTATAAAACACACATTATGTATAATTAATTTACATAAGTGCACGCACACATATACTTAGTCGGCTGCATGTACCTTTATACATATATAATTATATACAATTTTATAAACCTCTGCTTTTAATTATCTTTACATTTCCAAAATACAGAAAAATAACCAGGCCCAGAAATAATCAAAAACACACACTGTTATTAGTAGCTTACATCTTCCTTCAACCAGCCCGTGACGATTACTAAGAGTAGTAAATGAGTTTTAGTTTCACTTCTTTTTCCCAGCCACACTTTTAAGAAAATTCCTAAAATGTGTGTGGCCTCGAGGCCCCCATGTCTCTTTCACTTGTAGCCCCAACCTCAGGTGTTACCTGCAGCCTCATCCCCTGCCCCCTCCGCTCAGTTCTCGATCCATCTCTCCCACCAAAAGAAATACTTCAAAGTCTTACTCTGGACTAACAATGCTGAAGTCTTTCCTCCACACTCACCTCCCGCTCAGTAGCTATTACAACGAGCGGCTGGGTGTCGCCTGTTACAGTGCCATGTCACTACCTCAACTCCCCACACTAAAGACGCACCCTCACCTCCTTCCTCACAGAGCTCACCTTCCCATCTTTGTCCCTAACACCAGCACTCTTCCAGCGACAGCACTAGAAACTGACGTCTTTAGCTACTTGAAGTGGTCTCACTAAGTCCTGGCCAATTTTCAAAATGCTTCATGCCTTAATTCTTCTCCATACCCACTGCCACCACCTTGGTCTAGGTCCTTATTGCATACTTGGTATTCTAGATCCTCCTCGAAAAGCATCTGCTGGGCCTGGTGGTATTCTCAGGAACACTAAGGGAGGTTCTCAAAACTCGACTGCAGACTCCACACCCAAAGATACTGATTCGGGAAGCATGCAGAAGAACCCACGAATTCTTTTTTTTTTTTTTTTTTTTTTTTTTTAAATCCAGGTGATTTCTGAGCACAGCCCACTTTGGAAACCACCGAACGTAAAGGCAGCTTATCCCCTATCTCAACTCATCTGGCATATAGCAGCCACACAGATCTTCCGGAAGCACAGCACTTTCAACCTGGATTTAACTTACCCTCTGTAACTTAAAAACATTCGCTCAAATCTCATTGTCCTGAACACAGAGTGTGGCATGGCATTCTATAAAATGCCGTTTTGCCTCCTTCTGCACCGACGCTCAAATCATTCCCCTACCTACAGTTTGCCCATTCTTCACCTAACCCTTTACCTAAATCCTACCCATCCTTCAAGACCACCTCGATTCCCCCTCATCCAGCTGTAAGCCACTCCAGCCTCTCCTTGAATTTGCATTTAATGACCCACCACCATGCTCTGTTGGTTACTTCTGTTATACTCTTATTCCAGTGATATTATCTACTGCTTGGTGAGTTTCATATTTCTATTTTATCATGGTAGATGTTCAATAAACACATCGGTATCATGAAAAACAACATGGAAACTATTGTTCTATATAGAAAAAGTGAGTTATAAAGCAGGATGCAGACACCATATGATTACATTTTTAAAGGACAGAAAAATAGTTGTGTGCATAAAAAAATAAAATAAAACAAAATAAAATAAAATACAATACAATACAATACAATAAAATAAAATAAAATAAAATAAAATAAAATAAAAACCTGACAGGTTATCCATAAACCATAAATAGTAGTGATCTCCGGAGAGAGGAACTGAAGAAAACTGTTATTCTTATTTTTTGTACTTTCAAATTTTCCTTAAAGGAATATGCATTTTGTCATGAAACCAAATCTTCCTAGAATCCTAGACCTTAAAATCTTAACCTAGAATTTTTTTTTTTTAATCAATAGAAATCCTGTCAAAAGGAACGGCATGGATATCAGCAGTCACACTGCCACAATCTTAATATGCATGACTTGTTTGTTAATGTTAACATTTCCCAGCCTTTATACTTCAAATTCCATTGGCGTCACCAGGTGGATGTTCAACTTCCGGGACCCTGTTCACAGCTGTGCAAATCGATTTTATACATGAACATGCTACTTCTCTAGCTGTACAGGAGTGGCGTTTTGTTTGCGCTCTTGGTTTGTCCTTTCAATCAAAACTACAAATCTTAACACAGTGTTACTGCTCTCTTATTTCCACATGAGACCAGGAGACACAGAATTGGTGAGAAAGCTGAAATTAATTTTAAAATAAATTTTAGGAATAAAGGTCTGGAAAAACCTTTAGAACACCATCTTAAGTACCCCTTTCTTCTTAAGCAGAAAAAAAAAAAAAAAAAAAAAAACCCTAACAGTGAAAATCTCCATCTCAAAGATTAATTCTCATGACAAACTATAGCAAAATGGTCCATCCGTAGTTAGAAATTCTATGCTAAATTCCCCTAGACAAACTTAAGTTCATGATGTTTCTTCTGCACACTGAAGAAACGGAAAAGGGCTGCACACAGCCTACAAAACCCTCTTCACGTGCACAAACGCTCCTCAGCTTTCCTCCAACTGAACACGAAGACACTCGACGTGTCTTAAACTGGATTAGCCAGCCTCAGTCCCTTTCTCCTGCTCAAGTCTCCTGCTTTCTCAATGTATGATCTCCAAATGTGTACACAGCCTACTTAAACGTGAGCCTTGCAACACGAAGTGCTGCTCCTACGCAGTGTTCCTTTCTTCACGCGGCTCTGATACGTGGTCCACTTGTGGTCTATTATGTCTCATGTTCCATCTCCAGATGGATCCATTTCTAGATTTCATATCTAGAAATCCCTTTCATGATAGAAAATACGACATCTTTATATACAAGTCTCATTAAAAATAATTTAGAAATCAGAAAGTAAAAGATTTCAACACTAAAAAGACAAGGTGACAGAGGTTATGGTACATTCACATGACAAAATATTATGTCTCTAAGTTAAGTTCTTACGATAACTATGACTTAAGGGAAAGAGTCACACACTGTATCAGAAAGAACACAAAACCTTCCCTCCGAAGCACAATCTCAGGAAAGTAAAATAAATACACTGAAAAATCTCTGAGGAAAAATATAGAAGATTAATAATGAATGTCTCTGGCTAATAAAATTCTGGGTGATTTTTAAATTTTCTTCTTTATACTTTTCTGTCCATCACAACTTTTATAAATAAGCACATCTCTTATAATCAGTCACAAACAAACAAACAAAAAGGCCCAAGAAATTCAACCGACACCTTAAACATGAAAGCCATCGTGCTATCTATAGCTTACAGCCACAACTATGAGAACCACCTCCAAGTACACCTAATTTTTAAAACTCCAATACAGGTAAAAAGCTCACGCTAATGAACTATTAAAGGTCTTTATTTTTTAAAAATCAGTTGATACACTGGCAGGTTATTGTCCGCAATAAGACCCAAAAAAGCACCTAGTGTCGCTTAACTTCGGGTTGCTGACTCAAGGCCCTGCAGCCAGCCTGCCCCAGTTTAACTCCAGGCTCCACAACTTAACGGGAGGGCTCGCGCCAGGTTCCAACTCCTAGATGACTGCGTGTCCGTCCTCACCCACAAGGGGAGGATAATCCCGTAAGGTTGTTATTATCAGTGACACAGCACGTGTGAAGCATTCACAACACTGCGGTCAGCTGTGCCGAGCGACTCTCTCCGCCGGTGCGTTTCACGCTACCGCTACCCTTCTTCACCTTTCTAGTCTTCTCTCCTACCATCAATTTTCCCCAAGCTGACACTCCAGCCACAACGGGTAAGGCCACGTTGTTGCTGGGGCTGTTCCATGAGCTTTCCTCATCCCGCTCTGGGTGTCCACACCAAGCTCCGAGCCCAACACCAGCGCTGCCTTCCACGGAAGTCTCCGGCCCACGCTGCCCGCAGACCCCTCTCTCCACAGCCCTGCGGAGCAGCGTTTACACCGAGACTCTCGGGCCTCACGCCACCGGCCTTGGACTGTAGCTACCTAACTGCACACGTGCCGGCTTCCAGCCCCGGAAAATGGGACGAGCCTTGCTCATCTCGCCCTTGGGGAAGGCCAGCCTCCTCAACTACAGCAGACTCTCAACACACAAGAGAAAAACCACGATCATCAAGCCGCATCATCTCCTAAAACACCTGCTTCGGGTTGCTTTGCTGAAACGAGTGAGTTAAAACTCTTCAGTATTTAAGACACGACGAGAAGTAGAGTTAGGTGGTACACGAAATCTAGTGGTGGAGCAACGGAGTTCGCCATGGCTGGCTTAGTTCTAGAACTCACTTCAGTGCAAAAAGCACAAAATCTAGCGGTTCCGCCACAGAGAATGTTGTCTGTGCTAAGAAATATGGGATTATCAACTCCACATAAAGCTTGGGCACAGTTTTATTCCTGTTAAACACCAGAACTCTTTTTTAAAAAAGAATAATTTGGGGGCGCCTGGGTGGCTCATTCGTTTGAGCGTCCAACTCTTGATTTTGGCTCAGGTCGTGATCTCATGGTCGTGGGATTGAGCCCTGTGTCCAGCTTCATGCTGAGCGTGGAGCCTGCTTGGGATTCTTTCTTTTTCTCTCTCCCCCTCCCTCCCCTAATCGTGCTCTCTCTCAAAAAAAATTTTTTTATTAAAAAAAAAAAAAAGAATTATTTTTAATTACGGTATTACTTACACTGAAAATGCTCAAAAACCAGGCGGGCAAAATCCTGATCACTGCGGAAGCAAGGATGACAGGGACATGATGGTTCATTATGTTACTCTCCCTATGTATCTCTTAAGTCTTCCATAATTAAAAGTTCCTTTAAAAAATAAAGGAGTGGTCGAGTCTGGCGTCGGGCTCCGCGCTGACAGCCGGGAGCCTGGAGCCTGCTTCGGATTCTGTGTCTCCCTCTCTGCCCCTCCCCTGCTCATGCTCTGTCTTGCTCTCTCTCAAAAATAATCATTAAAAGTAAATAAATAAAAGTGATGATATATGAAAAAAGTATTAGAAATACAATTCTTTAATCCATACAATATGTGAGCTACTTGACAAAAGAAACTAAAAGAAATTGAAAGAGTCTGCTGTATTTTATCACAAGAGAGCTTACAAACAAACCGTTAACTCAGCAAAATCTGCTTTTCTATTCTTGTTTGTTTCTCTTTGGGGAGAGGAGGAAGGGGTTAAAGTAGCCTGGGAAACTATTTTCTATAAAATATTTTTAAATAAATCACTAACAAAGATTTACCTGTGTAAGTTTTGGTTTCTACACAATCTTTCCAGAAGCATTCATTGTGTTACTAAATGTACAGCTGTGGTGTGAAAATCCAGGGAGCTAGGTAGAAATCCCCTTTAGGATACCATCAGCTACCTTCGCAAGATCGATACACCACCAACTCCCTAGTGCCAAAGTCCCCAAAACAGATGATCCCACTACTCTTTTCAGCAACTACCACCATCCTCCAGCCACTCCTGGAGGACAAAACCTGAACACTGTAACAACTTACCCCAACATTTCCTTTTGCTACCCACAGTCATGTTCTTCATCTTCCTACGGTTTTTATATTATGCAGATAGCACATTTTTCATATCTAATATCGATGAATTATACAGTAACATCAAATTTAATTATCAGACAGTTACAAGGACTTCAATTTCACCTCATTCCAATCAATCCTTTAGCAGATGTGGAAACCAAAGTCTAGAAGTTATGTGCCTTACTTAGGATATCTGAAAGTAAAATAAACACTGAAAAAGATCTAATGATCAAATCAATGATAAAAGTCAAATAATACTTAATTACCATTTTAACCGAGCATTTAAACCCCACTGCTACACAGAAGTATGTACAAAGATAGCATACGTATGTAATGACAACAAAAGCATACTTATACATAAATGAAAATACACAGGAAAGAGTCCAGAAAGATGAACTGCACAGTTGTAAGAGCAGTACCTCTAGTTAGGACAATGGGCCCGGGAAGGTGATGGGCTGGGAGTGGGGAGAAGTCAAAAGAGAGACATTCGTACATCTGTACACACTTCAGAAGTATCATCCTTTACACTTATAGAAACAAATGAAAAATAATGCCAAATAACGGCATATATGCAACTATCCTAAAAATCAGATGATGTCTTGACATAAGGAGACTTTTAAATTCACCATTTCTTCAATGATCACGTGCCGAGTACCAGAGACACAAGGGCACAATTTACTGTCACTACGCCTGCCCTCAGAGAACTCATGATCCAACGTGGGAAACAGACAAAAATCACAGTAATATAGGACTGCAAACTGGGCTAACAGATATGAAATATGAATTACGAACAGAATATAAAAAGGGGAACCAATTTAGATTTGAGAAAGGAGTGTCAGAAACACTCCTGCCAAGAATATGACAGGAGAGATCTGAATGTGTAGTCTTTGTATCCGTACAGCTTCTCAAGCTCACAAGTCTTTTAACTTCTAGATGCACACAATGAGTGGCAATGAGAAAACCTAAAACTTCTGAGAAAATAATAGATGGATGGGAATCTGGAAGGACCAAGGCTGATCAGCCAAGATCAGTGAAAGACTAGAGGAACAGTGAGTAGATGCCTTCAAATAATTAAGCAAGTCTCACAATTATGGAAAGAATTGACTAGCTTCCTGTGTTTCAAGAACACAGGACTAACATCAGAAATAAGTAGAACGTTACAGGAGAACACGTGGAGAAAGAATAAAAGAATGAAGCCATCCACTAATGGAGAGTTCATGAACGGCACCCCCCGTCGCTGCATGTTCCTGCAGAGCCTGGGACCCGTAACACCTGCCTCAGCCATGACTCTAACACTAAGCAGGAAGTGGAATTCGATTACTCTAGAGTCCAACCCTCTGGCCCAAAAGCCCACATCATTGCATTATTTAAAAATGTGCCCGCTCTATGAAATATAACCAGGGGAATAGCTACTATTTTGTAAGAACACTTTCCTCCACTGAGCCTGTTTTGCCCTTGTTCTCTGAGGACAACTTCTCAACAAGGCGGAAGGAGCTGGAGTCCAAGCAAAGCACGGGGGTCCTGCTGAGATGTGAAGTAAAGGTCTCAACAACGGAAGCAGCTGGAATCTTGGTGGACAGGGCAACAGAGAGAAGGAAGCTGTGCAAAAGGGGACCCAAGAGGACCAGAATTCACATGGGCAGAGTGAGTCTACTCAAAGCGTAGCAAAGAGTGACTGCTAAGACGTTGAGAACAGAACAGAAATGATGTAGAACGAGCAGGCGTAGGCATGTGGGGAGTCCCTGCCCAAGCACCGTGGAAAGATCTAATTAATATCTTATAAAGGTTCGTTTAAATGTGTCAACTTGACTGGGTCATGAGGCGTCCAGACATTCGGTCAAACATTTTTCTGGGTGTGTAGTGAGGGTGTTTCTGGATGAGGTTACCATCTAAATAAACTTCTCCCTAATGTGGGTGGCTTCATCCAGTTAGCTGAGGGCCTGAATAAAAAAATAAAAAGGCTGACCCTCCCACAAGAAGAGAGAACTCCTGTCTGACCACATTGAGCCGGGACACCAACCTTTTTCCTGCCTTTGGACTCAAACTGAAACACTGGCTCTTCTTAAGTCTAGCTAGAGCCTGTGGGTTTTCAGAATGGAACTTAAGTCATCAGCTCTTATGATTCCCAGGCCTCTGGACTCCAACTCAAACTACACCATCAGCTCTCCTGGGTCTCTAACTTGCCCTCAGCAGATCTTAGAGGACTTCCCAGTCTTGATAATCAGGTGAGCCAATTCCTTATAATAAATCACGTATCTCCCTTTGGGTCTATTTCACTGGAAAACCAGGACAAACACATACTCTTAACTTCCTTTCCTCATTTCAAGACTAAGGGCCGGATCTCCTAGAATATAGCCTATGAACCAATAGTAATAGTGTCTAAAACCAAACCCAGGGCAAGACATGAAGGCTCAGTTTGGAAGTCATCCCCCATATTAGAGGGGATTCACCTTGAGCTTTCCATAGATCTTGCAAAATACAGTATAAAACCAAATATATATAAATTCAAAGTAACCAACCAGCCTTCGAGAATAAACATTAACACACTTAACAAGAAGAAAATAATATTTAGTCAAATATCAGTAAACAAGCAAAGGAAAAAAACCACGTGATCCACAATCAAGGGGGGAAAAAAGGAGTCAATAGAACACCAACCCCAGGATGGACCAGATGTTAGATTTAGCAAACAAAGACTCTAAAGCAGATGTCTTACACAAAGAATTAGAAGAAAACACATAAACTTTAAAAAAAAAAAATGCCCTTTAATGTGTGAACAGAGAGAATTATCTGAACAGCAGAAAAATTAAAACTACAAAAAAGAAAAAAAAAGGAATTCTAAGAGTGAAAAATATAATAACTAAATGAAAACTTTACTGGATGGATTTTAACAGCATACTGAAGACAGCAGGGGGAAAAAATCAGTAAAATGAGAGGTCAATAGAAATTACCCACTCTAAAACAGAGAAAACTGGGGCGCCTGGGGGGCTCAGTCGGTTAAGCGTCCAACTTCGGCTCAGGTCACGATCTCACGGTCCGTGAGTTCGAGCACCACGTCGGGCTCTGTGCTGACAGCTCAGAGCCTGGAGCCTGCCTCAGATTCTGTGTCTCCCTCTCTCTCTGACCCTCCCCTGTTCATGCTCTGTCTCTCTCTGTCTCAAAAATAAACATTAAAAAAAAATTTTTTTTAATAAAAAAAAAAATAAAACAGAGAAAACTGGAAAAAAAAAAAAAAAACCAGACCCTCAAAGACCTACAGAATATAAAATGTTCTGACACATGTAAGTGAAATCACAGAAAACTATGAGGAGCAGGCAGATAAATGTGAAGAAATCATGGCTAAATACCTCTCAAATTATAAGCATACTCAGGCATATCATGGGCAAACAGCTTAACACTACATATACACAGAAGAACAATATAGTAAAATCAATAGCATCTCATCAGCAACAATGGGAGCCAGAGACTGGACCACCGCCCTTCATGTGCCAAATGACAAAAAATGATCAACCCGAAATTCCACATGCAGTGAAAAGAACCCTCCAACACAAAGGTAAAATAAAGACATTTGCGAGATTGTTCAAAATCGGAGAGAATTCTCTGCCAGCAAACCTACCCAATGAAAAATGCTAAAGAATTTCTTCAGACTGAAGAGAATGAGAATGGATGGAAACACAAATCGACACAAAGGAATAAAAAGTGTCTGAAATGCAAATAAGTAAATTTTCATAAATATATTTTGCTTCTCATAATTTATTAAGACTTGATTGTTTAAAACAAAAACTTTTAAGTTGGAGTTTAAAACATGTACTCAAAACTCGTAAAAATTGTATGCTGGAGTTTATAATGTATAATGTAACATATGTAGCAGTAAAAACCATGGCAACAACTGTACTCAGCGAGAGGCAGGTTAAACAGACTGATGTTTATGGTTATCACATTTGGGAAATGGGTTATGAGAAGTGGAAAGTGTCGGTGACTTTCACATTTGAAAACAGAGAGGCACTGCCCTCAAAATACAGAACACCTTCAGAAGTCCCTGTGAAGATCTCATGCACAGTATTTACAACACACAAAAAAACCTTCCATCACAACAGAAATCCAACAGATAACCCAAGGAACTAGAAATAACAGGAGTAACTAAAAAGATCTTCAAAATATGTATCTTAAGATGTTCAGAGAAATAAAAGACTACTTTTTTAAAGGCTGACAAAACAATAGGCAGGTTCAAGAAAGAACCAGGTTTTAAAATTAATACACATGGGTGATCTGGGTGGCACCGTCAAACATCTGACCCTGGATTTGGGCTCAGGTCACGATCTCGCGGTCCTGAGATGGAGCCCCGCATTGGAATCTGCACAGCATGTGGGGCCTGCTTGGAATTCTCTCGCTCCCCCCCCACCCCTCCCCTGCTCGCACTCACATGCACACTTTCTCTCTCTCTCTCTCAAAATAAATAAATATTTAAAAGTAAATAAAACCAAGGGCGTCTGGGTGGCTCAGTCAGTTAAGCGTCTGACTTCAGCTCAGTCATGATCTTGCGGTTCGTGAGTGCAAGCCCCGCATCGGGCTCTCAGCTGTCAGTGCAGGGCCTGCTTTGGATCCCGTCTTCCTCTCTCTCTGCCCCTACCCCTCTTGCTCTCTCTCTCTCTCTCTCTCTCTCTCAAATAAACACACACACACACAAAGTTTTTATATAAATTAAATTAACACACACATACACACATTTATGTCCATGACTAGCTCACAACTTCAAAAACCCTCCACTGACACCATCCACTCTAGTGCGAACATCTTTTCTTTTTTTTTTTTAACGCTGTTTAATATGTGTGTTCATAGTTTATCCACAATGAGCTAGCTGTATTTGTCCAAAATTAGCTAAAACAAAGGAGCAGAATAAAATAAAACAGTCCAACTATAACACATTTTCAAGTCTGATATAACCAAGCCACATTAGAAAAAGTATAATCATAGTATATTTTTCCCTCTATCCTGCAATCTGCACCCTCTCAGTCATTAAAATTCCTAGATTGCTAAATTAAGTGCCAACAATTTAATCATTTGCCTAAATTTAGATTCATTTTTAATAAATGCTTGATAAAAATTACCACTGTCAGCTTCAGCCAGCCCTAAAAGAATAACCCCCATTATTTAGAGACAAGTAGCTTAAAACCATTATTATAAATGACATGCAGCATGGTGAAATTTGGGGTGAAGACTCCCAATTTGGATCCCAAATCTGGATCATCAAGCTAACACGGAAATGTTACAAGACATACTATGAACTCTTACTGTAACGGGAAACATACTCATGAGAGATCTAAAAGTTACTGTTTCAAAAGCCACCTTCCTACTCTTCCAAATAATTTATAGGAGTGGAAGTTGAAAGATGTCACCCCCCAAAAACTATCCACATCCTTACCTCTGAAACCTATAGGTGTTAGCATATTTGGAAAAGGGCCTTTGCTAATGTGATGATGAGTAAGTGAAAGATCTCGAGCTGAGGAGATATCCAGGTGCCCTGCCTGCCATCACAAGTGTCCGTGAAAGAGAAGGGCAGGGGGAGATTTGACACAGGAGAGGAAAAGGTGACGTGACCACACAGGGAGAGACTGGAGTGTCGCCGTGACCAGCCGCCAAGGAATGGCAGCAGCCTCCTAGAGACACCTGAGGAAGCACAGCCACGGCCCAGCAGACACTCTGAGTTCAGCCCAACGGGACGGATTCCAGACTTCCGGCGTGACTAAGTTTGTGGTGATTTGTCACAGCAGCCACAGCAAACTAACACAAGAAAGACATTCTATAAACGTCACCTCCGAACAATGTTCCAATCTGTATCTGTCTTCCTGGATCATGTAAAAAAGTGTGTTTCATTTACGGGCACCTCTCGCTCAGAACGATCTGCAATCTTACCGGTTTTTGGTAAGTTCATTCAAGCTTCTTGACAATAACCAGGGCGCCTGGGTGGCTCCGTCAGTTAAGCAAGTTAAGGTTCAGGGGATCCAGCCCCACATCGGACTCTGCGCTGAGAGCACAGAGCCTGCTTGGGATTCTCCCTCTCCGTCTCTCTCTGCCCCTCCCCCACTTGCTCGCTCCCTCTCTCTCTCCCTCTCAAAATAAATAAACTTAAACAACTCAATAAATAATAAAGACAACCGCTAGGAGACAGACCGTGTAAAATCCCCCCCCCCACTCATGCTCATCAAAACCCGATAGGGAGCCCCCCAACCTGGAAGAGCTCATCAAGCAGGTCTCCCACATAATCTAACGCGAACAGCAAACGCTAAGGTGCTGTCAGTAACGTGAGGGCACCAACCGTGTCTTTCTCCTTCTCACTACTTTAACCCTAACGTTTGGCACGCTGTCAAAGAAACCAACCTTCCCATTTCCCGTGGAGACTCACGGCCACCAAATGCCGCCTGTTTCCCCTCCCGCTCCTCCCGGGCTACAAGCCCCGCAGCTTCCTACAGAGCCCGCATCTCCAGCTGCAGCATCCCGCCAGGTCGCCCGGGCGAAAGGCTGCCCGGGCGAAAGCGAGGCAAATCCACCAGGCCGAAAGGAAGGATGGGTCTGAGATGTGCTGTGAAGCCGCCCCCCCCAGGAACAGCCACGTTTTCGATTATCCGTGCAGAAGCCACAGCCGGCGCCAGCACCACCAAGTGCTTCTAGGCTGCGAGACCCACGCTCCTCCCACTAACGAACCCGGCCCGTGCCACTCGCGGGACCGCAGGAACGGCTACGGTGACACGCGTAGGGCCCAGCACAGGGTCCGCACCATCGAATTCGTTCTGCCTCCCTCTACTTCAGGGAAGGGGGCGCATCCGTAACCCCTGCAGGCTGGTCTAGCATCTCATCTGCCTCCCAGGTCCCGACACGAGGGGGGAAAGGAGTCCTCCGAGGACCTGCCGGAGGCTGCTCTCTCTCAGGGAAGGGGGAGAGAAGAGGGATGTCACTCCCGTCTCCAGCTGCGCCCTCCACCTCGCCGGACCTCTCCCTTCCTCTGAACTCGAACATCCGAACATCGTACTCAGATCCTGCCCTGTTATGGCTGCAGGATTAAGTCTTTAAAAAAAAAAAAAAAAAAACGTTCCTAAGAACATGATCACGTTCTGTTCGGAAGTCTTCTCTATGAGGTTGTAACTTCCCAATGGGCAGAGACCGTGTCACATTCAGGCCGGCCTCGCCAAAGTGCAAAGCTCCAAGTTGCCCACACTGATGACACCGAACGTGTGTCACCAAGTTGACACATGGTATCTTAACCATGTGGAAACAAAAGTACGTAAGTTATCTGGCCGGCTTGTTCCCCTGTTGGTAGTTACGCTGGGAGATAACTTTTTCTGAATCCCCGTTCAATTACGCAGTATCAGGAAACCCAGATTTCTACCTTATAGTTATTTCTGGAGAGAACAGCACTTACCCCTTGGGTCTGTTGGGCAAATAAATAAGCTCGATTCCTGGAACGGACGTGACTTATAACACCACTCTAAATTCCCTAAATTCTGGATGGTACTTTTTAGTTGTGAAATAATTACAAATACAACTCATTTCGTGCTCTCTGAACCCTATGAAGCCACATAGGTATAATTTTGCACTTTCGCATGTGAGGCAAGTGAGGCACGGACTATGTACAGCCATGGTCCCCAGACGCCTCACAGCTCCAACTGAATCACCCTGAGGGGCTGGTTAAAAATTCAGATTCAGAAACCTAACCACCAGCACCTCCAGAGAGTAGGGCCAAAACACCCATTTCCAACAAGGGCCCTAAGGCGATTTTGACACAGGGCCAAATTTAGGGACTTCTGGTAAGAATTCAGAGCCCAAGAGGCCTAATGGTATGTATTTAAGAAGGAGCTTCCTTCTACTGGGCTAGCTTACTGAAATGAACTATGGGCTACTCCTCCAGAAAACAGAGACGTGGTCTGTGACTGAATGTGTACCTGAATGTTCCTATGAACACAGAATGCCCCACAGATTAAACAACTCTTACCTAGCTTGTACTCTGAGGAGACAAAGGTGTCATCAGTTAGAGCTGGTTAGTTTTAGGTTTCTGGTTAATTTTAAAACTTGTCTTTTGATATATTCTACTTAGCATTTTAACCCATCACTTGCCAAAACTTCCTCTTTATAGTAATTACATAATTTTTTGCATATTTTTTTAATAAAGACCTTAAGTAAAAAAGCTTCCCCCAAAAGTATACTAAGAAAATTAAATAGCTTCACCTACACTATCTGTGGCAAAGACAGTCCCCTCCTTCTTCCATAATTGTAGCCAAGCCCATGGCTGCCCAGAGGGGTTACATTTCCCAGCCTCCCTTTCGCCTAAGTATGGCCATGGGACAAAGTTCTCACGGACAAATGAAAAGTGATAACAAGGGTGGGGTGCCACCTGTGGGCTGGAAGACACGGAGTGAACACTTCTGTGTCTCTCTGTAAACTGGGGCAAGGACAACACAACTGACAGCCATACCTCGGGGTCTGGTGGCAAACCAAGATAAAAGAAATCTGCGTCTCTGAAAGACCAACTGAGGCAGTCACCCCCACCAACCAGGCCATTCACCTCCAGACGACTCTGTTCTTGGGGCCATCCATTAGCCGGCTCTCAGTTACGGCAGCTTAACTATGTACCCTGCTGTCTGTGTGGCAACTGGAACGAATTCCCTCTCACAACTCCATCAACCTGACGGTATTTCTAATGTGGTCACGACATTGGGTAATAAAATTCTGGACCCCGAAGGGCTCTTAAAAGATCATCTACAAAATAACTCAAGTTTGAAGACAAGGATCCTGATGGCTAGGGAGAGTCAAAAGCACGGCAGTAGGAAAAACACTGGCCCCCAACATTCCTCTATCTTCCCAGTTCATTCTTCCTTCAACACTATTCTACAGACTGGATTCCAAAACCGTAGAAAACAGGGGCGCCTGGGTGGCTCAGTCGGTTGGGCGGCTGACTCCGGCTCAGGTCATGATCTCACAGTTCGTGGGTTCAAGCCCCACGTCGGGCTCTATGCTGACAGCTCAGAGCCTGGAGCCTGCTTCGGATTCTGTGTCTCCCTCTCTCTCTGTCCCTTCACGCTCGCACTCTGTCTCTCTCTCAAAAATAAATAAACATTAAAAAAAATTAAAATTTTAAAAATAAAATCACAGAAAAGAAAACTACATTTTTCAAAATAACCTGTGGATGACTTTCATTCACTGATTCAACAGATAATCTAGCCCAGCATCTTGTCAGCTGCCAAGCAACGTGTTTTCAGGTGAATGCAGATTTTACAGAGGCCTTCAGTTTTCTGGATGTACTACTTCTTTAACTCTCCTGAGCCTGCACAAATTACACAGAAAACAAAACGAGTACAAATAATGTCAACACTCCCTTGAAGGACCTAGAAATACCCAAATCAAAATGTGGGCGTTTTCTTTACAGAAAGTAGTATATTGGAAACTTCTCTTCTACTTCTCCCACCACCATCCTCTCATACTCCACATCTTTTTGGAAGACTTTTTTACCCTAAGTAACCGTGGGGCTCGAACTCACAACCCCAAGATCAAGAGTTGCATGCTCTACCAAAGGAGTCAGTCAGGCGTCCCCACAAAAAAGCATTTCCATTTATACCTAGCCCAAAACAGAGGAAAAGGCCAGCAAACCCAGGGAACAGCATTACTCCTACACTCCTCCTCCCCACCCGCCGTGAACAGGGCCACTGGAGGTCCTGCCTTCCACCCCTCGCAGCCCTCCTCCCCCACCACGGCCTGCACCACACAGGAGACAGAAGCAAAGGGACAGGCCTCACTCCCTCGAGACAGGAACACCTCTTTCCTGTGGCATACAAGGGATCCTGGCGAGCTGTGTGTTAACAAGCTAAATAACACGAAGAGTTTTTGCTAATAGAGAGCTAAAAGGTTTTTAAATCCCAGAACAGAGTCCATTCCAGCAGTGCTTTGTTCATAAAGATAAAAATCAATCTACTTGGATGCAAAATGCCACAGAGTAAAATGTTTCCATTCTCTAGATATTTTAAAAGAAATTCCACTTAACGTCAGTAAAATCTTAGTCTTAAGAAACATTAACCAAATCACATACTACAGTTTCCCAGGATGGGGGGGGGGGGGGGTCACAGGTCCTGTGGGGCAGGTATGATGTCAGGATATTTCTCACAGGACGATATTTCTCAACCTTTTTAAAAGTATTCCCACCCTCAGAGGTCGGGGCGGGGGGGGGGGGGAGAACTAAATCAAATTTAAATTAAATTTCTCCTTAATAAGAAAAATGAAACCTGAAATATTTTGTCAGATAGGGTTGACTTTCACAGAGCCACAAACCATCATTAATACCTAATTTTTTCACTCCCTCATCTCCAACAATTATTACCCTGGTGGGGGTGATATTACCCCCCATGGAGAATGCATTGCTCCTCAGACTTGACATCACCCAGATCCCTTCTAAGACTTCTGAATATGCTAAGTCTGGGGTCAACCCCCAAAATCTGCACCTCGCCTTAAGCTTTCCAAAGGATTGATTATATGGTCTGTGGGCCACAAGGTTTCTGATGAATTTCCGTGGTCATACCCAATGCCTAGTAGCAGAATGACCTCAAAATAGAATGCAGATGAGAGCCATTTAAATGAAATAGCTGTCACATCCTGCGCATTAAGGAAAAAGAGATCTGTTCGGGTTCCTTACAGAAGATCTGAGGACGGTCTACCTCTTCTTTCTCCGGGACTAAGACAAGCGCAGGATTACTGGAGAAAAGCCAGAGGTGTTTTATGGACTATAACATGTGACCCAAAAGAAGATTTATGTCACCTATTTCACAAAGTACATATTCAAAGTTTCTATCTAGTACTTCGGTACTTACGCTTAGGTGTAAATTGGGGCCGAGCATCCCATAAAGTACTCATGATCTTTTCTTCCCCATCCCCAAATGTGGATTTATGAACCCTACCCATACACAGTCTAACTGAATTTGACAAATTATACTAACACTACACAGCAATCGAGCAGAGCTCTAACAAACACTGCATCATCAAACGAATAAGCCAGTAAGATTAGACAAAACAAAAAGAACAGAGAAGTCATCTTTTTTCCCTTCTCCCCTTCAGAAAGATACTTGTTCGTGCGGTGGAATGTTCTTTGGTGGCCCCAATAAGCCACTCTTGCCAGTGACCACATCTTACAGTCTCCTCCGCCTGAATCCGGACGGGCCCAAGACTCACTGCGGGACTGAAGAAGCTGGCGACGATGACACTGTGCCGGGTCCGGGCCTAAGGCCTCAGGGGGCGCAGCAGCTCCTGCCGTCGGCACCTCTAGAATCCGGTCACCACCTCTGAAATCCAGTCAACCACGTACAAAGTCCAAGCACCCCAAGATCACGCCGTGAGAAAGCGCGTGTTGGAAGAAACAGCCGTGCAGAGGAAGACACACCAGACACCGTCCGTGTGAAAGACGAAGTCATCTCAGACTCTCCAGTCCCCGCAGCTGCCACGCAGCATGGAGGAAGAAGCCCTGCCCAGATTGGAAAATTGTGAGCGAAGAAATGGTAAGCCACCAGGTTTGGCCTGGTTTGTGAAAAAGCCACAGATAAGCTCAACATTTTGCATGCAATCGCTTCTCGGCCTTTCGGCTAAGATCAAGTTTAACATTTTGTATGCAAATACAAAGGAAAATTACAATGTACCTGTCTGCAAAATGTTTGAAAGTAAATATTCTAGATCTTCTGAAATAATTTATCTTCTTGGACTTGAAAAAAAGGCTAGTAAATTCTAACAGACTGTATTAACGCACTTCTTTGACAAATAACACAGGCGCTACCAGATGGCTAATGCTGGACAGAGACGGGGTCAAGGCTCCACCTCAAGACTAGAGACCTCCAGACACATCCAGAAACAGAACAGCTGATTTATTAAACTGCACTAAAAACTAACCCGTAGATGACCTCTTTCAGAGTGTATGGAGTGGAGGTTTTGAAACTGATTTGTATCTTTACATAGAGTCAGTGGGGTAAGGAAGAGTATTGTTGCCTACTGTTAGGAAATGACAATCATGGGTAAAATGTCAATCTCTATCAACGAGTTCAGAGAATCATTGAGAATATTATACACGATGTGCCAAGCATCCTGGATACCAGGAAGAAAAAAAAAAACCAGTCTTGCCCACAGCAGTTCAACTTAGCAAAGGCCCCAAATACAAATAATGGTATTACAAACACTTTCTAGAATAAAGCTGTGTACACATAAACACAAAAGAACTAACGAGAACACAGAAGATGGAGCTGTTCTTTCTACCCCATTCCTGCCTCCTTCCAGGAGAGTTAGGAAAGACTAAAGGAGAGGACATCTGAGATGAGTAACTAAGGTTATGGAAGACCTCCCCTCAAACCCATCCCACAACAGCTGGAATTTAAGGACTCTAACGTTGGTCCCACGAGGGGCACGCTTATCAGCTTTGGTCCCCAAGGGTCTGTAGCATCTAAATCAGGGCTGGCCACATAATAAGATACACAAATGCCTGTTAAATGTCGTTGAACTCCTATGGACCTTGGGCAATACCATAGCATTCAGCAGCATTTATGTAAGATGAATAGTGGTGTACAGAGTTGCTTTGAAACTTATGTAAGATACCATATGATACCATTAGGAAACGAAGGTGGATAAAAGCAGTTTGAATGGCGTTATTTTAGAGGAAGTATTATTTATTTAATGTACCAAGCACCCACTATATGCCAGGATCTGTGCTCTACGGAAAATGCCATAAAAGAAGTACAGATAATGTGCTCCAAATGAAAGTTCAGAGAAAAGGAGAACGCAACACATGTGGGGAAATGTAAACTACTTAATAGCTCTACATGGAACAAATACAGTAGGGCTGCAGAAAAAGAGATCAGAAAGGTAGGCAGAGGTACAACTACAAAGAGAACCTGAATACTGGATCTTCATTCCATGGAAATGAGAATCATGAAAGATTATAGGCTGTGGAATAGCACAATCAGGGGGGAAGGCGAAAAAGGGTAGCAGTGCAAAAGATAATCAAAGACAAAGAGCAGTGCCAAAGATCTGAGAGGGGAATATTACAGCTTCAATAAATATACGTTCAACATAGACGGTAATCCATGCATTTACCTTTGCTCTCTCACAAAACTCCAATGAATATAAAATCTACTTAAAATCAATAAAGGAAAATAAAACAAGAAAGACAGTGATGGAGAAACAGGTTTCTCGACAGTGCAAAGACGGACTGCGGTAGCGGACTTAGAGGAGAATGAAGGAAGCCACAGAATGAATGTTGACACTTGGAAGTACCAAGAAAACGAGGCACCCCGATCCTGGAAAGGTTCAGGACACACACATATTCTCTGGCTCTGTCCACTGAGAGCCTGGGAGCATGCACACCTTGAGAGCAGTGAGCATACCTAATGCCCGGCACTTGCGTATTAAATGCCATTTCCATGAAAAGAACCAGAGCTCTAGGCAGAGTTCTCCAACTTGACTCAAATGCACGAACCACTGAAGAAAAATTTACTAAACTGAACTTCATTAAAATTTAAAACGCTCACTCTGAAAAAAACTGCTAAGAGGATGAAGTGACAAGCTACGCGATACGCTACGGACTGGGAGAGAGCACGCGCAGACCACACAGTGAACAAAGACCCCGCACCTAGAATACGCGAAAGAACTTTCATAACTCAACAGCAGAAAAAAAAAAAACAATCCAATCAGAAAATGGGCAAAAGACATGAACAGTTACTTCACCGAAGAAGTGAGAGCAAATAAGCACCTGAAAAGCTGTTCACCATCATCTGTCATTAGGGAAATGCAAATTAAAACCGCAACAGGATATCACTACACCTATCAGAACAGCTAAATGAAAAACAGTCGTAACACCAAATGGTGAGAAGGATATTGAGAAACGGGATCCCTCGTACTTTGCTGCTGGGAACAAAACGTGGTACAGACACTCTGGAAAGCAGTCTGGCAGCTGCTCACAAAACTAAACATGCATTCACCCTATGACCCAGCCATCTCAATCCCGGGCATATACCACCAAGAAACGGAACACTTACGTTTATACAAAAACCTGTACTCAAATGTTGAAAGCAGTTTTATTCATATTATTACGCAATATATTGGAAAACAACCTAAATGTCCCGCCAGAGGTGAGCGGCTGAACAAACTTGGTCCATCCATACTACGGAATACTACTTGGCAATAAAAAGAAATTAACTACTGATTCACTCAACAACAAATGGACCTCAAGGGCATTATGCTTAGTTAAAAGAGTTGATCTCAAAAGGCTACACACTGTATGCTTCCATTCATACAACATATGGAAATGACAAAACCACAGACATGGAGAATAAACTGATGGTTGTAGGGCTGTTGGGAATTCAAAGGGGTTGGATAGCAGAAGAGAGTTCTTATAAAGTGATGGAGCAGCTCTATTATCTTGATTGTGGGGATAGGTACACAAATCTAGACATGGTATAAAGTTACAAGGAACTACACACGCACACACGTAGGTTTAAAGAACACTAAAAACTGAGTAAGGTCTGTCTGCTGTCTAGTTAACAGAAATGTACCAGATATGTCAATTTCCTGATTTGGGTATCCTGGTAGAGCTAACATAAAACTCACCATTGGGAGAAGCTGGATAAAGGAGGTACATGGGACTTTAAACTATGTTTGCAACTTCTTGTGAGTTTATGATTATTTCAAAACAAAGGATTATTTAAAAAATAAAAACAGGGCTCCTTGGAAAAATTGTCCAACTCCAATTCCAGACTGAGACAGAAGTTCAAGATAAGCCTGCAAAGTGCTCAAAACATATTTGAGACATGCCAAAAGGGCACAGACACCAACTTGAAGGAGCTTCTTCTTACAAAATCCTGGACAACTGGAGCATTAAAGTAAGTAACTAACTACAATTATGGATTATTACCCATTACATAAAATAGAAAATCAGGTACCCATAGTGATACAAAATAAGTGACTAAATTAGAAGTCTGATTACTAATAATGGGCTATTTACATAGTCTCAAAGTACCTCTACACAAAACACACACTAATTACAAGGGCGGGGATTAACTTTAAAATGAAGAAGTCTGAAGGCACCACCATAATCAAGTGATCAAAGTGAACATTATCAGAAAACAGGACAAAGTGAAATCATATGGCACAATAACGCTACCCCCCCCCCCAAAGGATGTCCACGTCCTGATCCTAAGAACCTGTGAACGTGTTACTTTACAGGGCGAAGGGTTGAATAAAGGTTGCAGGAGAAACTGAACTTGCTAATCAGATGACTTTAAAATAAAGAGATTAACCAGTATCATCACAACAGTCCTTAAAAGTGAAACAGGAAGGAGAGGGAGACGGCAGCAGACGGCAGCAGGCGATGGACAAGGTCCAAAGCGACTACTCTGAAAATGGAGGAAGAGGCCAGAGGTCAAAGAGTACGGACAGCCTCTAGAAGCTGCAAAAGAAGGACAGACATTGTCCAGCAGAGCCTTCGAAAGGAATGGAAGCTGGCTTGCACCTTGATTTGAGCCCAGGTGAGATCCATTTTGGACTTCTGAACTCCAGAACCGTACTATAATAAATTTGTGGTTTTTAAGCCTCTCAATCTGTGGTAATTTGTTACAGCAGAAACACAACGCCAGGAGTACACCACCTAACAATGCAATGAGAAAAATATAGCATCGCTTCCACGATATTCCTACAAAGATGCTTCACGTACCATCTAATACAAAGAAACATCAGACAAACACGCATAGGTGACTCTAAAATAACCAGCCTGTATTCTTCAAAAATATCAACGTCATAGAAGAAAGAACAGATGAGGAACTGTTCTAGATCAAGACGGTTGAAAAGACATGACGATAAGATGCATATCCTCGACTGTATCCTCTTCCCATAAAGAACACTCCCGGGACAACTGCCGCAACTTGAATGGGGTCTTAGGGATCAGACAGCTGTGATGTATCAATATTAACTTCCTGCCTTTTGTGGTGGTATTACCGTTACGTTACGCAAGAGAGTGTCCCTGTTTGTAGGAATTATGCGCTACGATATTCAAAAAGAAAGAGACATCATGTCAACAACTTTCTCTCAAGTGGTTCAGGAAATGGAAGTTACTTGTATTATACCTGCAACATTTCTGAGTTCATTTCAGTAAACAAGTAAATAAAATAAGGCAGCAAGATCTCAAATTGCAGCCCAAGCTCTGTCCAGGCTGGCAACCGCCATGTCTGCCAAGAGCCCAAAGGCATAATCTACGGGGGACATGAACAGACGCTCTGGACCTGGAGACATCCAGTGCAACAGAGAACAGTTTTGAGGCGGGAAACGAAAACCGAATCCATGAAGAGTCTTGACACAGAACTGTGAACTCCAGTTCCCCTCCCCAGTTCTGCCTCCAGAACACCAGCAACAGGAATATCCCTTCCCTCTCCCCCAGGCATGGGGACAATCAGGCGACAGCCAGAGGCCTGGAGTGAAAGCACTGGGGACACTCCTATTCGTGGATTCCTCGATCTCCACACCAAGCCTTCAGTAAAGAAGCCAGCCTCACACCTCACAAAGAGCTTCCATCCACTTTACCACACCTTACCCTGAAGTAAAAGCCACCAGCCCGAAAACGGCCAAATATCTGAGGAAAGGTGCCAACATTAAAGACAGAAATCAAAACAACCAGAAAAATGGGAATCCAGAGGAAACTGAGGCAATGCCACAAAGAGGGAAAACAAACAACCAAAAAAACAATGGTGTTAAACTGTACTATCATGTGCTTGAGGAGGTAAAAGAATACATGTTATCGTGAAGTAGAACAAAACGCTAGTTTAACAGAAAACAAAACAAACAAACAAAAAAGGCAGGGCGCCTGGATGGCTCAGTCGGTTAAGCGTCTGACTCTGATTTCACCTCATGGTTTGTGGGTTTGAGCCCCGCCACAAGCTCTGCACTGAGAGTGCAGAGCCTGGTTGGGATTCTCAATCTCTCCTTCTCTCTCTGTCCCTCCCCCACACTCTGTCTCAAAATAAGTAAATAAACTTCAAGGAAAAATAAAAAGCAAAGAATAAATGATAACCCTGATGGAAGATAAAAGTCGAAAAATATCTCCCAAGAAGAGTAAGAATTAACAAATAGCAAATAGACGAGATAACCAAAGTGTACGTCACTTGAGAAGACCAAAGAAAAGCAGTTATCAAGGAAAGCATACAAGAAACTTACCCATGTCTGAAGAACAGGTACCTCCAAAGTAAAAGGATGGGTCCAACACAATGAAACCAGCCACCAAAGCACATCACTACAAAGCTTCACACCAGAGACAAAGAACAGATCCTTAAAACTTCCAGAGAATGAACAACAACAACAACAAAACATGGGGGAGGGGTCATACAAAAAGGACCAGAATCTACTAATAAATTAATATGTAATGGCTGCCAACAGAGTCGAATATTGTATCCCTCCCAAAGGAAACTGATCACCCACCCACGGAGTAGTCTCCCTACCTACCACCCTCCTCCCAACAACAAACAAAGAGAAAGCATTACATATGGAATGTTATCAAGCCTTAGATCTTATTACCAAGTACCAGAAAATACAAGGGACAGGGGAACATGTCAGTGACACCACAGGGATTCACTCAACATCTAGACTAGAGGTAAAACAAGATAGAAGACACCATTTCTTCAACAAAGTCAAGGAGGAAAAAAAAAAAAGATGCAGAGGAGCAATCAATCGATTAAGGGACCTTACTTAGATCCTGTTTGAATCACGCGTTTTAAAAACATACCATTATGAGGCAATCCAGGCCATCTGAACGCTTACTGGATATGTGAAAAATTACTGTTAATCTTTTTAAGGTATGATAATGGCACTGGGGTTATAGTTTAGAAATCAGCCCTTATCTTTTAGAGATATATACTGAAATAGTCACAACTGAAATCAGATATCTGGGTTTTTGTAAAAACTCAAGTGAAAGAGGGGTAGGCAGGAATACCGGTTTTTTGTTTTGGTTTTTTTTTTGAAAGCAGCCATGAATTGATAAATGATGATGCTGAGTGACAAGTATCTGGAAGCTCATTATGTTCTCTAACTTTTCCATAGTTTTTGTTTTAATAGAATCCAGAATACAAATTATATCTGCTACATGCAGCTAGAAGACCATGAAGTAATATACTCAGAAGTTTGCAGTAAAACCTATATTCAAACTACAATCCCATACCCAACCAAAACTTCTAATCAGGAGGGAAAACAGATTAAAGATACTTTCAGACAAGGTCTCAAAAAATTGACCTTTCATGCACCCTTCCAAAGGAAGCACTGAAAGCTGTACTCCAGCAAAATGAAAGATAAAAACAGGAAAGGTAAAGGTCAGAGAACCAGGAAACAGAAGACACAACCCTGCTGGAGATTTGCAAAAGTAATACTATTAGGCCCAAAGAGCAAGAATTTCATACAGGCAAGGCTTGATGAAGGGTCCCCTAAGAAGATTCTCGTGGGGACAGGAGAACTAGCTATCTGATATGTTTGTGCAAAAAACTATATTGAGAGCCTAATGGAAGGTATGGGAAAACTCAGTCACGTGGACCTAGAAAACAAAGCAAGCGGAAATACAATTGTTAATTCCAGGAAAAACAAAACTATACAAGGAGGGAAATGTAATCATAGTATACAATATAGCTCCATAGTGAACTTACATAATCATAAATACCAAATGCTTAATGAAAAAAAAATGTAACTATAATGGGTAGATGGAAAGAGAAAAGTATTAAGGCAGGGTTAAAGTTAAATGTTCACCTACCTTAATAGAAAGTCAACAAATAATATCTAAAATTTTAAGCTAAATACAAAAACAGAGTCAAGGTTACCTACCTAACCTACTCAGCCTCCAACCTCTCCTTTCTTCCTTTGTAACAGAAGCGGTTTTCGTTCAAGACCCATGTGCACATCACCCCAGTTAGGCACGTGCTCAGGGGACGGTGTAGCCAGCTCCACGATGATGCCCAACTGGTCAAAGGTAACCCCATTTCCCTTTCTAGTGAGTGTTTCAGAAACAGTCATACAACCCAGACAAGTCTACCAAAGAGTTTCTGGGCAGTTTCCACATTCTTACACAGCTATAAGAAAGAGTTCTCTCCTCTTCCTGTGGACACTGTTGTGTCTGGATACAACTCCTCAAACTGCTGCAGCCACCTAATTAATCTGTGCATGGAGCCAGCGAGTGACTCGAGGGGGGGGGATGGAAAAACTGGGTCCCTGAAGACATTACTGTGCCACCAAATCAATTAGCCCTAGAGGCCATCCTACCTCTGGACTTCCAACTGAATCTAGTCTGAGTCCGGATCTCCGTACCAGCATCCAAAAGCATCCTGACTGGTACAATAAGCATATCAGAGAGGTAAATAGAAGAAACGAAGAGCTGAGGTAAAAGCTCGCCAACTAGTAGGCAGGGCACGCAGGGCCACGAATATTTCAGATGAGCCCAGATCCCGGAAAGACCTCGGGACCTAGACAGCCTCTTGTATTCTACCGTGCCCGTGTAGACCCTGAGGTGACAACGTTTGGGAAGACCTGCTCTACGGTGCAGGACTACTGAGGGGTGTGTCTGGGGACAACTTTTTTCATTAGAAACCTTTCATTAGTATTCAATTTGGATTATACGCATGTTACACTAAAAATTCCTTTTTTTATAACTTTTGTAAATGTTTCTTTTTGAGAGAGAGACAGAGCACGAGCAGGAGGGGGCAGAGAGAGAGGGAGACAGAGAATCTGAAGCAGGCTCCAGGCTCTGAGCTGTCCGCACAGAACCCAACGTGGGGCTTGAACCCACGAACCACAAGATCATGACCTGAGCCAAAGTCGGACACCCAACCTACTGAGCCACCCAGGCACCCCAAAACTGAAAATTCTGAAGAAAACTAATGCAGTAAGCCTAAAAGAGACTAATCTGATCTCTGGAGAGGTCATTAACAATAATGTAAAGAAAGAACTTAATTGAAGACTATTTCAGAAACAAAACTCAAGAGGGTTTGGTAATAAGAGTAAATTTAAAAGTGACAGGAGAGGAACCAAGACTACAAAAATGTTTCTTCTTTGGGGACAGAACTCTACTAGATCACCCGAAGTGAAAACATAAATTATTTTTTGTTATACATTACACTGGTTGGATTACACTAGCCGCTACCTACCAAACTCTCAAGTTTTACAAGTACAGCTGACTCTTGAACTACATGGTTTTAAACTCACGGGTCCACCTAAATGAGGATTTTTTTTCCAATAAATACACTGGAAAAATTTTTTGGAGATTTGTGACAATTTGAAAAAATTCACAGATGAACTGCAGAGCCGAGAACTACCAAAAAAATTAAGAAACACGTATTATTGTACCCAGTATATAGTACGTATAACATACAAAATATCTGTTCATCAACTATTTGTTATGGGTAAGGCTTCCAATCAACAGCAGGCTATTAGCAGTTAACTTCGAGGAGAGTCAAAAGGTTTATGTGGATTTTCGGGGTGCCTGGAATGGCTCAGTTGGTTGAGTGACTTCAGCTCAGGTCATGATCCTGCGGTTCATGAGTCCAAGCCCCACGTGGGGCTCGCAGCTGTCAGTGCAGAGCCCGCTTCAGATCCTCTGTGACCCTCTCTCTCCGCCCTTACCCCACCCCTCGCACTCAATAAATAAATAATTTTATATTATTATAATAAGTAATACATTTATATTATTATAATAGATACATCTCAATAAATAAAACATTTAAAAATAAATAAATCAGGTCTCTCTTTAAAAAAAGGTTTCTGTGGATTTTCAACTGCACAGGGGGGTTCAGCAACCCTAATCCCCACACTGTTCAGGGTCAACTGTAATTTAACTTGGGAAGCTGAGACACAGTATAAAAGAATACCAAAACGCCAACATTCAGCCATGTATTAAGGGCCAAGCAAGATTCTAGTCCTAGACACAAAATGCACACAAAATACACATGGTTTCTGCACTCATGAAATTAACCTAGTATCTGCTAACAGCACAGTCCACAGAAGCAAACACTGAATAATAACGCTGAGTGAGGGCTGAGCCTGGTTTGAATCCTACCTTACCAACCACTACGAAAAATTACTTCAACTCTAAGCCTAAATTTTATCATCCATTAAATAAAATACTACCTTACTAGGTTGTGGTAGGCGTATACTCACACAGTGTGCAGAGCACGCTTGAGAAAGACTGTCCTTCCGCATTACCGGGTGACAAGAGGGTTTGCTATAACATGCTAATGGGCATGGTGAAGCTTCAGGAAGGCAATTTTCTCCGAGCGGATTTCCTCCACACCACAGCATCTTGAGGACGGGTCTGCAGAGCACATTTACAGAGAAGAGAAGCTTCCTACCGTGTACTCTGCTTCGGATCCACCAGGAGTGATTTTTATTAAGTCTTCGTCCCTTAGGCCTCTTAGTTCTCTTGCGTTTTTTTGGGTTTTTTAACCACTAGTTAGTGTCCACTCTGGAAACCCTTACCATCAGTTTAAAGACTACTATGCTTCAGTCTCCCCATGCTAGCTAGTGGGCAGGGCACACAGGACCACGAATGTTTCTAACCACTTATCTTTTAGGCTGACCACTCCAGTACCTGCGAAAACAGAGTACGGTGACACTAAAAACGCCTTCTCAAAGCAACAACACATGCATTTTCACCTCATTCTTTCAGTCACTCAACAAACATTTATGGAGTCTTCTATGTGCCAAGCCCTGAAGACACAGCAGTGAACAGAACAGACCCAACCCTTGCTTTCAAGCAGCTTAGGCTAAAGAAAGCAGATGCTACATAAATAAATAACCTCACAGCTATAAAATTCAGGTGGAAAACGTGTGAAGCGATGAGAAGAAAAAGTTCACGGTATTTTAAACCTAACGTAGACAGGAGGTTAGAAGGAGTCAAAGAGGAATCAGAGAAGGCCTCCCTAAATATATGAGATCTAAACTGAGACAGAAGAGATGAGTAGGAGCTGGTAGGATAAAGTCCTGAGCACTTTATACGCATTCACTTACTCTTCACGATACTATGAATAGTAGAAACCTATTATCCCAATTCTATACAAAGGAAAACCGAGGCTCAGTTTACACAGCTAGGAAGAGACAGGGCTAAGATTCAAAGCCAGGTTTCTAGATCAGACTCCACGGAATGCACTCTTCACCACTAAACACTGGACAGACCCTAGCATGGCTCCTATGACACGGCCTCATGCTGTTCGCGGCCTCGTGGCATGGCCCGCTCCTTGACCCGGGGCCCGGGACCTTGCTTCTAACCAAGAGAATGCAGGAGAAGTGATAGGACGTCACTTCTGCAGGTATGATACATAAGAGTGTACATCTGTCTTGTGAAGAGATGACACTCTCCTTTACTGTCTTTGAGAAAGTGAAGTGGCCCTGTTGGAAAGGACCCTACGGCAAAAAACTAAGGGCAGATGCCTGCTAACAGTAACAAACTGAGACCCTCGTGCAATAGTAAACAAGAAACTGAATTCTACCAACGACCAAATGAGTCTCAAAGAGATCTTTCCCCAGTCATGCCTCACATGTTACCAGAGCCCCAGCCAACATCCTGACTGTAGCCCTGAGACCCTAAAGCAGAGGACCCAGCTAAATTGTACCCAGGCCTCACACCCCCAAAATCTATGAGATCATACCTGTATGTTTTAAGTTTCTAACACCGTGGAGAAACACTGTTACATACCAAAAAACAACTAAACGCTGTTGCATAATAAAGTTCGTCCATCATACCCCAGTGCTTTACTGAAATACTGATTTTCAACCACTCTTAACTACACATCCAGCCAAATTCAGGTAGCATTCACAATTGTTCTTTTCAAGCAAAACTCACGTATGAAGGTGTCGACGTTAACCATAATCTGACCCTACATTTCATAAAGCCATCTGAACTACCCTGTTTGCTAGTTCCATTATCTCTGTCATTTCTGTTTCTATTGAGTTTTCTCTTCTAGGTCTTCAAATTCATTAATCTTTTCTTTTGTAATGTCTAATCTGCCATTAATGCCATCCAATGTATTTTTCATCTCGCACATTACTTTTCACCTCTAAATGGTTTTATTTGGGTCTCTTTTTCACCTTTCCAGTCTCTACCTTTTTAAACATATGGGATACAGCTACAATAACTGCTTTAATGCCCTTGCCTGTCAATTCTAACACCTTTCAGTTCTGGGTTGGTTTCAAATGACTGATATCCTAACTATAAGCCAGGTGAACCTGCTTTTACACATATTTAGGAATTTCTGATTGGATGCTGGGCATTTTAAACTGTTAAGTATTAGGTTTTGTTACATTTCTTTAAAGAGTATTGGACTTTGCAGGCAATTACATTCCGTTCAGATTAGTTTGTGCCTTTCGAGGCTTGTTTTTAAACATTTTCCAGTGAGATCTAGAGAAGCCTTTATTTGAGGACCAATTTGGCCCCACTACTAAGACATGACCCTTCTGGAGTCTCAATGAACACAGCATTTAACAAGAACTTTTGTCTTCTGGCTACAAGGTACTCAAATTATTTCCCAGCCCTATGTGAGCTCTGAGAATGGTTCTGCTTACAGTTTTCCAGTGGATTTCTTCCCCAGGAACTGTTCCTTTATGAAACTGCACCCTACATGTGCACAGATTAATCTTCAATCAATCATTGAAGAGGACCACTAAGAAGACTTATGCTCTGCCCAGCTCCCTTCTCTCCAGAACCCTGCTCCTCAAAACAGAACCATTCTGCTGGAGCAGAACCCCAACTCCAATCTTTGCTTCCTGAACTCAGTGAGGCCAAAGGCTCTATTTGGGATCCCCCTCCCTGCACTGAGATCTGAAAATTACCTCCAAGAAGAAAGCTGGGCCATCAAAGGGCTCACCTCATTTGCTCCCCATCTGTCAGGGATTACAGTTCTGTACTGCCTGTTGTTCAATACCTGAAAATAGTTGTTTCATGTATTTTGTCCAGTTTCCTAGGTGGTTACGGAAGGTGGGTAAATTCAGAATGTACTGCCTCATAGTCAAAAACCCAAGTCACGACTCCTGACAATGATTTTAAAGTAAATGTTTTATAAGACACATCTCCTAAACCTACCCACACCCCGTTATCTATCACATTACCCCACCTTTATTTTTATCTTGGCATTTATCACTCTTTGCCATTGTTATTTGCTCTCTTGCTTTCTCTACTTTTCACAACAGAATTAAGCTCTGTGAGGGCAGGGATCTTGTCTATCTTGTCACTCCTGTATCCCCAATACCTAGAAGAGGCAAATTCAAATCAGCAAATTCATTAAATCAATAAGCAGCCTGCATGTAACTATTTCACTTAATATACACGAGCTGTTCCCACTAATAAATTCTAATCTAGATGCAAGTAACCCTGACCCTGGAGTTTCTTGGAATTGTCAATTACCTTAATTAGCATCATCGAAGTAAAGGTTCTTAGCTGCAAACAAAAGAAACTAACCCTGGCTTTGCTGAAACTGAAAAGGAAGTTATTAAAGCATATTAGGCAACTCACAGAAAACCCCAGGAGGGCCAGACTGGAAGGCTACATAATGAAGAACACCCAAAATTCAAACCACAGATCTGGTCCAGTGGAGACAACACAGGGTTCAGTCACTGCAACGAGTACAGACGCCAGTGACACCAGGAACCAAACGCTACAGCTGAATCTTTGTCGCTGCCCACCTCTGGGAAACAGGTGCAGCTGCCATCCCCTTGCACTGCGGGACACAGATTTTACAAGTGTCTGCTTCTGAAAATCACTAGCTTCTGAGGTAGTGGCCTGGAGGCCCCAGGTCACACGACCACGTCCCCACTCCAAAAGACGCAGAGAAAATGAGCAAATTTGGCTTTCAAAATTGAAGATTTCTACTTCCCCCCAACCCCTTAAGATAAAGAATTCCTCAAATATAGAAAGCGTTTAGGGGTGCCTGAGTGGCTCAGTCGCTTGAGCGTCTGACTTCAACTCAGGTCACGATCTCGCGGTTTGTGAGTCCGAGCCCCGCGTCGGGCTCTGGCCTAACGGCTCGGAGCCTGGAGCCTGCTTCGGATTCTGTGTCTCCCTCTCTCTCTGCCCCTCCCCTGCTCGTGCTCTGTCTCTATCTGTCTCAAAAATAAACCAAACATTAAAAAAAAAAATTGGGGCGCCTGGGTGGCGCAGTCGGTTGAGCGTCCGACTTCAGCCAGGTCACGATCTCGCGGTCCATGAGTTTGAGCCCCGCGTCGGGCTCTGGGCTGATGGCTCAGAGCCTGGAGCCTGTTTCTGATTCTGTGTCTCCCTCTCTCTCTGCCCCTCCCCCGTTCATGCTCTGTCTCTCTCTGTCCCAAAAATAAATAAACGTTGAAAAAAAAAAATTTTTTTTAAATAAATAAATAATAAAATAAAAAAAATTTTTTTAAAAAGCGTTTACACATTTTTGTTTATTATTGGAAAAAACGAATGAACCAGTAGCACAAGGCATCAATCCCAGTATACCAGAACTTGTATCTATTTCTTCAATTAATGGATTATAGAAGCTCTATGTTTCTCTCTCTTTTCTCTCTAAATGTTTAACTTTACGGCACTTACCCGTTCAACTAAGTTTTCTATTATCTGGAGGCAGCATATGCAATCTGCTATGATGATCCTTAAGCAAACTTACTTCCCTACATCTCAACCTTGTAGCTTATAAAACAGAGATACGACCAACCACCTTGTAGAGTGGCTGAGAATATTAAAATAACTAATAATGAATATGTACAGTGTCTGGCCCATAGCAGGCAATCAATTAATAATAGCTATTGTTACTATTATTATTGTTAAATAGCTTATTTTTTAAGAGAATAAATTCACTGATCGACATTAACTTTTTTAAAAAGCTACCAACACGCTGAAGATCTAAATTTCTATTTTACATGGTACCATAAATGTTCCCCCCTTTACCTCCTTCCTATGTTATCAGAGATAAAGCAACACATAGCTTGAAGGACTCTTAACATGTTGCCACCAAAAACAAGTTCAAGAAATAAACAAAAGGAGGGAGGGAAGGAGGAAGTGCTCATGCTGAACGTGTTTCCTTTACATTTCTCTCCAGGGAGCTCCTGACTACACTGAAAAGCCTCATGAGGGCAAGGACGTGTATGTCCGTGTCACTCACTCCCAAGGGCCTAGCATGGCACCAGGCACAGAGAGGAGAGCTTCAATAGCTACTGAATAATTCTGAATATGTTTTCCTAAATATTTACAACAGACCTGTCACTGAGAAAGGTTTCAGAACTATTTTAAACAAATCCCTTATAAACTTTGAAAAGCTCATTCACCTGGGGGCAACTAAGTGGCTCAGTCAGTTAAGCGTCCGACTTCGGCTCAGGTCGTGGTATCGCGGTTTGTGGGTTCAAGCCCCGCGTCGGGCTCTGTGCTGACAGCTTAGAGCCTGGAGCCTGCTTCAGATTCTGTGTCTCCCTCTCTCTCTCTGCCCCTCCCCTACTCATGCTCTGTCTCTCAACAATAAACAGATGTTAAAAAAAGATTTTTTTAAGGCTCATTCACCTGACAAGATCAACAGCTTCAATAATTTTCTAACTACGAAACTCATTCTTTAAAAAAAGAAAAAAAAAATCCATCCATACAATGAACTTTCCCTAATCATTTTCATCCTGTTGTCCAAACTTGAAAAAGTTAAAGCCAAAAAAGCATCCAAACAAATCACCGTCTCCGCTTTTCCGTCACTTTTTAGATGAAGTCAAAGCTAGCACTTACTTTAAATGTGAACCCGACATTGGCTACTGCAAATGCCAGATTGACATTCCAGAGATCACTGGAGAATGAACCTCACTCTGCTGGCTAGGAACCGTGAAGAGTATCCAGGCTGATTCCCTCCACAATTTTTAAAACCTCTCCAGATGAACACTAAGGGCTGTACCTATTTCAATCAACTACGAAAATGATGTGCTCCTTTAATAAAGAAGGCACAATCCAATACAGCATAGTCAAATAAACTTTAATAAAAAATAAAAAGGCACGATGTCTCTATTCCATATTCCGAACATCTGGCTTCTCACAAACAGTAGGTATTTCACAGGCATTGTTAAAGGAATCCAGGAGCAAATAATTCTTTTTCCTGGCTACATGGTTTTCCAGTCCTATCTTTAAGAAGACAGTTCTTGGGTCCTTGAGACCAAATAGTAAAGATCAAAACATGTAGTTCATTGATTCACTCAATAAATAAATGTTTACTTGGTGCTCAGTATGTGCCAAACGCTTGCCAATCCCAAAGAAGGGGGGAGGGGGCCAACCACTGTCCCTTCTCTCTGAAAGGCATTAGTCAACTAAGCACTAAAAAAAAATGATCAAGTGTAATAAGCACTATAGAGAAAAATACAGCAAGACAGGAGATATTAAAAACGAAGAGGTGGCAGGGGATGGGGGGCAGCTTTCCCTGACAAGGTGACATGTGAGCTGAAAGTGAAGGAGGAAATGGAGCGGACTTCAAGAAAGGGGAGGACTACCAGCCGAAGAAGGAGCACAAGCCCAGACGGGGTCCGGAGACCCGGAAGGTAAGACTGTGGAAGTGAGCTGGGGCCACACCATCCAGTTGCGGGGTCCTGTGACTAGCAGGAGTCCCAATGTACCATTAAAAAGCTGTTCTTGGGGCGCCTGGGTGGCTGAGTCGGTTAGGCAACCGACTTCAGCTCAGGTCATGATCTCACGGTCAGTGGGTTCGAGCCCCACATCAGGCTCTGTGCTGACAGCTCAGAGCCTGGAGCTTGCTCGCTCGCTCGCTCTCTCTCTCTCTCTCTCTCTCTCCTCCCCCTGCCCTTGTGTTCTATGAAAAATAAACAGACGTTAAAAAAACAAAGTCGTTTCTTGCTCATCATTTGCTCAGATCACTCTTTCGTTCCTGCCCATGCTATTGAACTTTCCTTTTTTTCTCGACTCTCCCTCCATGCCTGCATCCTTTCTGTGTCTGGATCTTCGTCTTACTCAGCAAGAAGCCTTCCTCCAAGCGGTCTCTCCTGAATCCTCAGGCTCCTGTCTTCAATTTCTTCCCTCTGCATAGCTGACTGGAATACTGCTGAGTAACCGCGGGCCTTCGGGCCAATTCTTAGGTAAATTCACCTAGCTTTCCTGATGTTTTGAACTGTACCATAGAACCATTACAGGGAAGTTGAAAAGGTGAGATTAGATAATAGTACGCTCAAATGAGATCCTAAAAATTTCCTACCACTGCTACTTTGAAAAAACTTTTACAAAATCTTTTGTACCACGGAAGTAATGTCATTCAGTAATGAATGTGTTTGATGTAAAGATGAAGTTAAAAAAAAAAAAACAAAAAACACTGAGATGACAGTTGTTCTTTTCAAGGAGAAATGATCAAATCGGAACAAATTTTTCAGCACACAGAATTCCTCTTAAGGACTAGAGTCCTATTTATATTCAAATAAACTTTAACTCAAAGTTAACTGCCAAAAGAACTCTAAAATGAGACCAAAAAATTGACCTTCAAAAGGCAACACCAAAATCACTCAATTTCATGGACTCTGTGTTCCCTTTAATGAAGATTCATGTCTACCCTAGACTAAGTCCATGAGCCTACTCTAGAGATCCCAAAAGATCTCCCACCAGATCCTGATTCCCATCAGGACACCCACAGTAGGCTTTGCTGTAGCACTGACGCCCAGGCCCCAGTTCCACGTATGGCACCAGGAGGTACTCCATAAATAATCCCAAACACCTCACGAGATAAATACATTTTAGATTATTGGTATCCTGATAAGGATACACGTGAAAAGAAAGAGAAGATGAGACTTTTCAGGAAAACACAAAGACACTCTGTCACGTGTTCAGCTACTCTATACTTCGCAAACCACGTATTACGATACAACCTTTTCCTTTCCAGAGTCACACCTTCTAGCATTGCCTTCTCCCACTGCCCTATTTTTAAGCTCATCTTTAATGGTGCTACAAATGATTTCCAGCTGCCTTTAATGGAAGCCTGACTACACTAATAATTCCATCGTCTGTTCCTTGACAGTTCCTTCAGGCCTTCGGGAGGAAACGTTCTCAACCGTCCCGCTAAACCAATCATCCCGGTACCGTACTGCTACCTAAGTTCAATTCTCTCCTTTCTATCGCCACAAATTTGGCCACGCTGCTGTTTGAACACAGTGATATTCACTTGTCCTGCTGAAAAGTAAATAACTGAGAATTTTCAAGGCGCTCCAAACTTGGCTCTCCCATCTGACTTGTACCTTTTACCTCTTCGTATTCCTCCAAGCCTATACACCTAGAACGAGCTACCTTCCAGGCAGGCCCTGCTTCTCTCACTGTCATCTCCCTAACCCAGACCCATCATCACTGCCCTGTGGAAACTCCTTCAATTGCCCCAAATCAAATGCCTCACAATCTGTAAGACCCATCACTGTCATTTCTCAGTGCAACCGTCCCTATCCCTCCTCCAGGATCTCTCTCTCTCTCTCTCTCTCTCACACTCTCTCTCTCTCACACACACACACACACACACACACACACACACACACACTGATACTCGGGGCTCACGAATCTGTCATTCTCCAGAGTCACCCCTCACTTCCCCTGCTACCACAGGTCACCCACAGGACAGCCCCCAGCAGACTGCCACTGCCCCAGGTTCCACCAAGACTCAGTCCCTCCTCCTCAAGGCTCACTCAAACCCCCAGAATCCTTACTTCTCTACATTCTTCCAGTCCTTCACGTGTCAACTCCTCTCCGCGTCAGCAGCCGTGGTCTCTACTATGATAATGGTGCCTGCACCCAACAGCTATGTCAACACTAACAGCACAGGTAACCAAATCTCACCCACCTCTGTAGTCAGAGCTCCTACCACCACGATGCGCAGGCCTCACACAGAGGCCAGCCAAACGTTTACTCAAATGATGAGGAACAAGAATCCCCTTGCACAATTTATCAAAGCATTTACAATTACAAGCATCTACAGGTTATCAAAACATCCATTTTTCATTCAACAGAACAAAGAAATGCAGGAAAATCAGAAAATATTTTTAATTATGTATCTGACAGAGAATAAGTATTTCGTTTTTTAAAGTACAAAACTCCGAGTACAACTTAAGATGTTCAAACTCACTCATAATTAAAGAAATGCAAATCCAAACAACTGAACATCATTACTCACCTATTAAACTGACAAAGATTTAAAATTCTGACGACACCAGTATTGGTGAGATCTGGAAAACTGAACTCTCAGACCCAGCTCATGAAGTAGAAATTGGTGCTACTTTTGAGAAGACACTTTCGCAAGACATATTCAAATGTGCATATACTTGGTGAACCAGTAATTTCCCTTTGAAATATGTAATCTAGGGCTAGTGTTCTAGAGAACACAGTTATAGGCACAAGGATGTATACTGGAACACTTTAAAACAAAAATACAAGAACAATTCAAATGTTCTTTAATAGAGATTGAGTAAATTGGGGTACATCCATAACACGGAATACTCCCTAACCATTTAAAAACAACAAGCAAATATCATATAGCCGATAGGGAAATACGGCCCAAAGAGATCAAGACACTTAAGATGCAAATCTGTGTGTCTGGCACGATCCCATTCGCTCTTAACTGCAGACACTATACACACACACACACACACACACACACACACACACACATCCATCACAATGTCTGTGGACTTTAAAAAATAAATAGGATCAAGGGTGCCTGGCTGGCTCAGTCGGTGGAGTACACAACTCTTGATCTTGGGACTCGTGAGTTCAAGTCCCACACTGGAGGCAGAATTTCCTTAAAAAATACTAAATTTTAAAAAATAACAGGATCACACTGAACATACAGCTTTGTAACACACACATATAATAAACGTTTAATGTACATATATACAGTTGCACCTACATGCACAGGACATTTCTGGTAGGAAAACAACTATGACCTACGGAGCGTGAGGTGGGGGGGGGGGGGTGATAAGGCACCATTCTATAGGGCTTGAACTTTTTCTTTTTTTTTTTTTTATATCATGAGGACATTATTACTTGGTGATCTTTAGGAACTAAAATTCCCTAGGTCATCAGAACGATTCCTGTATGTTTGACATGGTATAAGACTGCTCCAAAGGAATGATGAACGCTAATTTAAAAAAAAAGCCTTCTACTCCCAATCAAGCAATCAAGTGGTCTTCCTCAAAATTATCCAGTTTCATGACCAACACTCTTAGTGATAGGAGGCCAGCAGTCAGTCTAATACCACCAACCTCTGGCCACCAGAAAAGCCTCCCGCAACCTTTCCAGGACTTTACCACAAGCTGACACTTTTCAAAGACATGCCCTTCATTCTCCTCCGGCAAGGGCACACGTGCCCTGTTCTTCCCCCCACCCTTCCCACAAAGCTCTCTCATTAGTACAGGTGCTCATCTCCAATTTTTAAAATGACAGCCAGCTAATTCATAAGAATAAAGTGTTAACTTGATATACAGATAAAGCACATTCCTCTGGGAATATTTCCATCTTACATTAGGGAATCCAGCTCTTCGCTTCATCTAAAAGAATGAATCTGACAGTGAGAACTGCAGATTTTGAAAAAGAAAGTAAGAACGGGGACAAGACCTACTTGGTTCCTTCTCCTCGTGCCTGGCAGGCACCTACCTACCATCTCCCCTCACGCTGCCCGTCCACGACCCTGTCCACTACAGCGCTGAGAGTAACGACACCTTATTCAAAACCTCAACTTCCCACCTTTAAATATTCATCTGACTACCTCTATTTGTTAAAAGGACAATTAAGTGATCCAACCATTCACTACCAATGAGCTCACACATAAAAAAAACTATTTGAGAATGACCCATATCCCTATAAAATCCCAATGCAGTTGGTATTTCGTCCTCTCTTGCGTTTGTATGAAGAACAAAGAAACAGGAGTCGGGAAAACATACACCAGCCCTGGAGACCAGCCTATTCTGGGGCACTGGTTAGTCATTTAGCTTCTTTACATCCATTTCCTTCCCTAAAATGAAGAAAATGAACTCTATGAATGTTTCTCAAAATGTTTCTAATGTACTAGGATTACCTGGAGTCCTAATTAAGAAAGTAGACTCCTGCAGCGCCTGGGTGCCTCCGTCCATTAAGCTTCTGAATCTTGATTTTGGCTTGATTTTGGCTCAGGTCATGATCTCACGGTTCGGTTCGTGGGATCAAGCCCCGCATCTGGCTCCACGCTGACAGTGCGGAACCTGTTTAGGATTCTCTCTCCCTCTCTCTCTCTCTGCCCCTCCTGTGCACACTCACTCTAAGAATAAATTCAAAAGAAAGAGAAGAGAAGAGAAGAGAAGAGAAGAGAAGAGAAGAGAAGAGAAGAGAAGAGAAAGAAAAGAAAAGAAAAGAAAAGAAAAGAAAAGAAAAGAAAAGAAAAGAAAAGAAAAGAAAAGTTGGGGCGCCTGGGTGGCGCAGTCGGTTGAGCGTCCGACTTCGGCCAGGTCACGATCTCGCGGTCCGTGAGTTCGAGCCCCGCGTCGGGCTCTGGGCTGATGGCTCGGAGCCTGGAGCCTGTTTCCGATTCTGTGTCTCCCTCTCTCTCTGCCCCTCCCCCGTTCATGCTCTGTCTCTCTCTGTCCCAAAAATAAATAAACGTTGAAAAGAAAAAAAAAGAAAAGAAAAGAAAAGAAAAGAAAAGGAAAAAGAAAGAAAGAAAAAGAAAGAGAGAAAGAGAAAGTCAATTCCAGAGCATCATCCCAAACCTATAGAAAGAGAAGTATCTGAGCTTGGGAAATCTCACAACTCTGAGAAGTTCTCCAGAAGCCTGTTTGAGAACCATTAGTTTCTCAGGTCTCCACTAGATCAAATAATAACACTCTCTAGTTCAAAGGAATCCTAGACTCTCTTTGTTCAAACCCACAGAAACCTAAGAGGAACATACTTGGATAGTAAACTTCTTTCTAAACATCACTGCTATCATCCTTACAACTTCAGGGGCTCAAACATTTACTGAAAACCTGACAAGACACAGGTGTTATTCCAGAACTGTCTGCTGAGAGTATGAGTATGAAAACATACCATAAGAATACCTACTAGGAAACTATGAAAATAAAACTCAAAAGCTGGGACTCCAAATACTGGTTACATAAAATACAGTCACAGCAATCAAGAACCATGTTTCTATTAGAAAACAGCGTCAGTAAAATAACGTGCCAAAATTCCTTCACTACTAAAAGTTTAGCTACGTGTTTTCTAATCTGACCATATATGCGTATATTGCAGATACTAAATAGTGATCTATTTAAATGTGCACACCACAGTTCAAAAGATTAATGACCAAATATGGAAAGTAAGTCTTATTAATTAGTGCAGTAAGTTGTCTTTTCAAGGTTTATTTCTGTATGTTTCTTCCAAAACATTTCAAGGTGTGACAGGAAATGCCTCATAATCCCCCCCCCCCCCACCATTCTCTTCTTCAGTAGAAACAGATTTTCAACCAACCAGCTACCCTACCCTGCCAGAGACCACATATCCCAGCCTCCTTTGCAGCTAGCCACCTGACCCAGTCTGGACCAACAGATGTGAACAAAAGTCACGTATGCAACTTCCAGGTTTGTCTTCAAAAGGAGATGTGCTTTCCCCACATCTGTTCCTAGATGGTGGATATGGTGGGGAACGGTCTTCTACCATACAGAAAGTGGGGTTTCCCTAAGCACAGGGAAGGGACCAAGGTCCCCTCTACCATGGAGCCACCACATTAGCCTTAAAATTACTTCCAGGAGAGAGAAATAAACTTCTTGTTTAAGCTACTGTATTTAATCAGAACAAAGGCCCAATCTTGTATTCTAATTAATGCATATAGAAAGTTTAAGTGTATAACAAATATTAATAACTTCTTACTAATTCAGTAAAGCTGAAACTCTAATTATAAATTCTTGGGTAACCCCACCACTGAAATTATTGCTACTGTACCAACTTATGTCTAAATGGCATTTTACACTTTTGCAAAGCACCTCGTTACAGTATCTCATTCCACAGTCTCAAACTCCTGGGCAGGGCGGCTGGTGCTGTGCACGTCTGGCATATAAAACACCCGAGCCCAGAGAAGCTACTCTGCCCAAGACTGCACAATTATGGAGCGGTACTAGGACAGGACTCGGCAGATAGGTTCCTCATTCCATCCTCTATACACATATACATCTACCTCTGCTGTACTGGAAGGGTGATCAAAGAACTATTCCTGTCCAGGTGGATGTTACCATCTAATGGAGAGAAGAGACAGACGTTATGTAAGTAGAACTGTGAATATATACGAATAATCGTACAGCTATCTGCAATAAGAGCTATTAAAAAAAAAAAAGCAGAGTCCTATAAGAACACACAGCCAAAGAACCCTACCTAGACTGGGGTTTGGGGGAAAGCCTCTCTGAAGAAGTAGCATTTATCCTGGGACCATAACCATGAGTATGAATGCAGGAGGAAAAAGAGGGAGAAGCGAGAGGAGAAAGCTATTAAGAAATGTGCAGGTGCTGCCCCAACCTTCACAAGAGCCCTGTGAGAAGTATCACAAACCCCGTGTTACAGAGGAAGAAACCAATGCTTACGTAGCAAAGTCACACGGCCAGTGAGTGGCAGGACCTGCTGAGATTCCGGATCTGCCTGACTCTGGAGCCTCTGCCCAGCACCATCTCACAGGCCTGTACTCTGTCCACAGGACCACGCTGTCCCAATGGCCATCTGTAACTAGACATTATGCGCATTTTGGACGGGTGTCAGATGCAAACCCTAACCACAAATATCCATAAAACTTAAAAAAGAAAAATCAACTCTTGTCACTGGAAATTTGATATACTTAGAAAAATTACAGGGTTACTTAATGAACAGGGATGTTATGTAAAATAAAAGGGATGCTGAAAACCAGATTTGTTCCATGTTAAACCAGATCCCTAAGCTCCTCCCCACTGATTTACACAAGCATTTTAATTATGGGAACAGAAAATTCATAACAATTCTGAAGTAAAAATACATTTTAAGCTATCGTGCAGTATTACATACGAGCATATATCCCTCAAGCAAAAGGTAAGTACCTTGTCAAAACTTTAATGGTACTATAAATTTTTCAAAATCTCCTTCTAGGGGCACCTGGGTGGCTCAGTTAAGCATCTGACTTCAGCTGAGGTCTTAATCTCAGTTTGGGAGTTCAAGCCCAGCACTGGGCTCTGTGCCGACAGCTCAGCACCTGGACGCTGCTTCAGGTTCTATGTCTCCCTCTCTGTCTGCTCCCCTCCCCCCCTTAAGCTCTGTATGTCTCTCTTTCTCCAAAACTGAATAAACATTTATAAAGATTTTTTAAGGGACACCTGGGTGGCTCAGTCAGTTAAGCATCTGCCTTCAGCTCAGGTCATAGGCTCAGGTCATGATCTCACCATTCGTGAGTTTGAGCCCTGCGTCGGGCTCTGAGCTGACAGCTCTGAGCCTGGGGCCTGCTTTGGATTCTGTGTGTGTGTGTGTGTGTGTGTGTGTGTCTCTCTCTCTCTGCCCCTCCCCTGTTCCTGCTCTGTCCCTGTCTCTCCAAACCTGAATAAAAGTTAAAAAGGAAAAAAAAAAAAAAAAAAGATTTTTTAATAAAGTAAAAATAAAATAAAATAAAATAAAATAAAGTAAAATAAAACAAAATAAAACAAAACAAAAATCCCCTTCTAGAACAGAGGTGCATAGCTCTGGTAGAAAAATCAACTGTCAAAAATCCCAAAAGTGGTTCTACATTAGCACAAAGTATGCCCACCAGGAACCACATCACTTTAGACATTCAACATACTGTAAGTTATTATCTCCAAAAGAAAATTTTAACTCGTTATACAATTCTGAAAGGATTTCAAAGCAAAAGCTTAACTTCTGAAAAATGTTCAGCTGGCCTATATAATGCAATACTCCCAAACCATGTTCTTTCCATACACTAAAAAATGAAACTCAGGCTGCCTGTAGCCACTAAGTTAGGAACACAACTTGTCTTTAATTACCTAATACGAATCTTTGATTAATTATTTTCTCCTGTGAAGCCAACATTTCATTTTCACATAACCAACGATAAACTTCACAGCTCCAGCTTAACACTGCAGGCAAGATTTCAAAAAATTTATTCATTTAGGGGCAACTGAGAAGTTTTAGATAACCTGAAATAATTTGACGATTCTTTTCCAAGTAATTAAACAAAAACTTTAGCCTCCCAAAATTTTTACTCAAAAACTGTATAAGCTGTGGTTAGGAATTACCACAATTTCTCTAGCCATCAAAACACTGACCAACGGTGAAGATAATACACGGTAAGAAGTCTTTTAAAAGGCATAGGGGTACCTGGGTGGCTCATTCAGTTAGGCATCTGACTTCAGCTCAGGTCATGATCTCAAAGTTCATGAGTTTGAGCCCTGTGTCCATCTCTGTGCTGACAGCTCAGAGCCTGGAGCCTGCTTCAGATCCTGTGTCTCCCTCTCTCTCTGTTGCCCCCCGACCCACTCATGTTTTGTCTCTGTCTCCCAAAAATAAATAAATGTTCAAAAAAAATTTTTTTAAAGGCATAATCACCATGTATACTCAAGTCCCACAATACCTTGACAAGGCCAACTGTGTTAGCACCAAGATTCAGGTGACCATGTTTGGTAACTTCAAGTAATATTTTTACTCGTAAATAGAAAACAGGTATACCTACCAAAACACTCAACAGAAAGTAGAGATTCTTAGCTCATAGCTGGAATTACTGATAAGGAATACAACAAAATTGTAAGAGCAATAAAATTCTGTGTAAGTGCTAAGTTCTTTATAAAGACTCTTCCTGGAAGTTTCTGCGTTTTGCTGGGTTCAAATGTTTCATTTTTTTTCTTGGGGCAATGAGAGAAATTGCTTGGGGGTGTGGGCGTAGGAAATGTGAAAGTTCTCTGAAGTGAGAGAGAAGCTAATTCTGAAGCAAAAAGATTGACACCTTTATCACAAATACAAAGAAAGTCAAAAATGAAGACTCCTATTAAACTTACTTTTACTAAGCAATTCCCTTTGCACTCATAATAAAGTTACTTCTATCCAAATTTTCTTCCCCAAACAAGATACTTACCAACCATAAACACACATGTAAAAACATCCCTAGTAATCTAAGTAGCTAAGCTGTTATTTAAAAAAAAAAAAAGAAGTTTTCAAGTAGTACCCAAAATTCGATACAAATTAGCATATTCGTTTTTTTGCATATTAGTTTCAAAACAAAATGCAAGCCAATGGTCGTTCTGTAACTGCTGTTGTAAGTTGTCTTTGACTTTGCTTTGGCAGATAAATATTCACAGCACCATAAAAACCTATGTATGTAAATTCTTTAAATACCAGTTCCCTAACCACCCCCCCAATCTTTAAGTCATCAACACAATAACTCTCCATAAACTGAAACCCACAGGACAGTCATGTGACAATATTCTAGGAGGTAAAAATATACTAACCAAGGATCTTTTTTTTTTTTTTTACTATACACATTCCCAAACAAGACACTGCATTAAAATGGAGTATTTTCATTTATTTTGAACATCAGTTCCCCTAAAAGACTGGACTAACGGGTTAATTTTTGAATCCCAACACACAGTAATTCTGTGTATCTCTTAAGTTTCTAATAAGTCCCACCAAAATGTCTTTAAAACATGTTTAAGAATCTTATACCCAAATTCCTTATAACAAAGATCCCACCAGCTCATCTGGTCCACTTCCCATCCCCTACCAATAATGACCATCCATTCATTCAAGTCTATTCCTTCAAATCATAATCATTTTTAGATTTTAAAGTGTGCCTGCTACCTTACACAGAGGTGACTCTAGAATAATGACTTTCTGAGCTTATGCCTCTTATGAACTTTTTATACTGTTTTACAACAGAACTTGGTACACATGTTAACAGGAGTCCTTAACTTTCTGATAAGGTTGGAAGTGTAAGTGAATTTGGACAGCCAACACAAGCACCGGGGCTATTTCAAGACGAATCTTCCAAAAGCACTGGGGTACTTTAAGTGTAAGTCATGTGTATATTAAAAATCTTAACTGTAACCGAGTAAACTTTTCTCTTAACTGCTGTTTCTTTGAAACTATCTTCTAGTCTCACATTTAGTCTGTCTGAAGATAATTATTTCTCTCAAGGTAACTAAACAATCAAGACATGACAAATTTAGGAAAACAAAACCTAAAGGTAATTCCACTGAATTATTAGAACTCCCCCAAATCAAATTAAATATATCCATTCTTAAACATTTTGTGTATGTAAGGTACAAGAGGTCATACAGGAAATCTATTCAAAGATTTAAAAATTCCTAAAAATAACTTTACACAAAACTTTCTCATGACTCATCAATACTGAAGTGATGCCTACAGTTAAAATTAAGTGTGAAGAACAAAACGCACCAAAAAAATATTTCTTAATTCCTTCCATTCAAGAACTGCCTACATAGTTGGGGTTTTTTTTGGGGGGGGGGGGGGGGAGGGAAGATCTGACAAGTTTCTTTAAGAGGGTCTCCTTTCAATCTTTCCACTTCCGCAAAGACAAAGTTAATTCCATGCTCAACACTGCCAGGGGCACAATCTCTGGGTTAGAACCCTGAGTCATTACACACAGATCGCTCCAAAATTTGCCAGTGTTTATAATAATCGGTTATAACCTAGTGATTATGAGCCCAGGCTGCCTACAGACTCCTGGCTCCTGGAGTCCCAGCTGTATGACCTTGGATGAGTCACAGCTCAGTTTCCTCATCTGTGAAATGGGTTAACAGTTCCTACCGGTAGGAAAAGCAAGTTCATACATGCAAAACCCCGACAATACTGCCTGGTACCCTTCGTCCTAATCTTTAAAAAATGCGTGTGAAAACAATGCCATCCGGTGTATTTTCTAGCAACTTGGGCGGAATTCAAAAACCAAACGGTGCTGGCATTCAAGTGCGGCACCTAGATTACGAGGACCATATAATCTAGTGCTGGACGAAAAGCAGAGCCCATTAGCCAGAATCACTCACTAATTTTGCCATTTTTAACTATTTCAGACTAGGGAGGGGCCTTTCGAGAGGTATTAAGAAATTCGGCAGCTTTGGTGGATCCAAACGAGAGCGGGTTTGTGCCTGTAAATAGACTTGTGAAGTTTTGCTGCAATAGCCAGGTATCAATTATAATTTACGCATTCTCAACCACCAACTCCTCCGGCTGCTAAACAGGTCATTACTCCACCTCGAGTGGCCGGGATCACTTGCACTCACTGCACAACTTCGGAGCACGCCGAGTGCCCTCGCTCCGGCACACACCCCAAGGGCCGCTGAGGGACCCGGCTCCCGACCTTCCCCGGCGCCTCGCCCAGCAGCCAGCCCCATTTTCTTAACCCGTGCATTGTCCTTGCGGAGAACCCCGGCGGATCCCACACTGGTGGGGACCGAGAGGAGGGACGAGGGAGGAGCTGGGGGAAGAGGATGAGGAGGAAGAGGAGGAGGAGGAGGAGGAGGAGGAAGACAACCTCCTCCCCTCCGCTCGGGCGACCAGTGAAGGTCTGGCGCTTTCTCCGGCCCCCAGGCCCCGGCTCCCGGGAGGCCGTGGCCCCTGCTCCCACCCTCCGCCAACTTTCCCTCCGCTCGCACCCGCCTCTCCTCCGGGACCGGGCCTGTCGGGCTCCCTCCCCCGGCGGCCGGCCCCGGGCCGCGGCGCCTCCTCCTAAAATGGCAGGTCCCTCCCTCCGCCCGGCCGGCCTCGGCGCGGGCCCGGCTGCAGGCCGCGGGGGGAGCCGGGCGCCGGGCCGGGCGGGGCCGCGGCCGGGCCGGACACTCACCGGGACGATGGCGGGGCGCTCGCGCCGCTCCCTCCGGTGAGTCTCAGCCTCGGGCTCCCGCCGCTGCGCTCCCGCCGCGGCCTCCGCAGCCAGCGCCGCCCCGGCCGCTTCTCTCCGCCCCCGGCGCTCCCGGCTCCGCGGCCGAGCCGCAGCCTTCTCAGTCTCTCTCCGGCTCCGCGGTTCCAGCGGCGCCCGGGGCCGGGGAGGCGACAGCCCCCTCCCCGGCAAATACCGCAGTCCCCGGACCCCGACTCCCGGCGGCGGGGCCGCGCGGCCCGGCGCGGCGCGGAGGGCGGCGGCGGCGAGGCCGGGCGCCGAGTCGCGGCCGCTCCCGGCGGCTTCTTCCCGAGGAGGATTTTGTAAATCTCACAAAATGGCGCGCGCTCCAAACCTGCGCAGCGAGAAGCGCCGGGGCCCGAGCGGCGGCGGCGGCGGCGGCGGCGGCTCCTCCGCCAGGAGAGCCCGAACCGCCCGCCCCCGAGTCCCCGCACAGACAGACAGACACACACACACACTCACACACACACACACGCACGCACACTCGCCCTCGCACACGCTCACTCACACACACTCTCACACTCACACCGGTCCCGCCCGCTCGCCGGCGGCGGCAGCGGCACCAACAGCAGCAGCAGGAACAGCAGCAGCAGAAGCGGCGGCGGCGGCGGCGGCGCCCGCACCCCCCGCTCGAGGTGTCCGCTCCCAGAGCCCGACCTGGGCCGCGATCAGCAGCAGCGACGGCAGCAGTCTCCCCGAATCCCCCCGCCGCTCTTGCCGCCGCCACCCCCGCCTCACTCCAATGGGGCTTTTTATTATTATTCGGGCGGGAAGCGAAAGGGTTTAAAAAAAAACCAACCAACAAAATGGCGACGGACCGACCCGGTCGCTATAGCAACTGTCAATCAAAACGCAAAACCCCGGCTGACGTGCTGACGTCCTCCTCCCGCCCCCCGGCCCCAAGCCGGCGGGCGGGGCCTGTTGCTCGGGCAACGGCAGATTCCGTTCCCTCCTTTCCCTCTCCCCCTATGTCCCCAACCAACCACCCAACCCCCTCAGGTCACGTGAAGGATAAATTCGGAGCTCGGGCCCGCTACGAGTGTCAGAGGAGGGCGCGTGATTCGCTCGGGGGAGGGGAGAGGAGGGGGACGGCCGGGCCGAGGGAGGGAAGGGAAGCGAAGGGGGGCGAGGCGGCGGCCCAGCCTGTGCGCGAGCGCCCGCCGCCTCCCCGGCCTCCTGGCCGCGCCCCGCCCCGCGCCCGCGCCCGCGCCCGCGCCCGCGCCCGCGCCCGCGCCCGCGCCGACTGCGGCCCGGGGAGCGCGCGCGGCCTCCGCGCCGCCGCCCCCGGAACCCCGCGCTTCCGCGTCGTGCGCCCGCAGCCCCGCCCGCGCCGAGGGGGAGGGGGCCGGGCTCTGCGGCCGCGCGGGGACCCGGGAAGCCCACCCCCTGGCGCCCGGGCCCGGGGCTCTCACCTTCATCCCCGGGGAGCGCGCCGGCCGCGGGAGGGCGGCCCGGGTGCGCACGGCCGCGCGTTTCAACTGTTCTTCGAAGGGTTCGCGTGCCCCCCTCGCCGGAAAATGCCCACGGAGGCCGCGGCGGGGGTGGGGAAGAGGCCGCCTCCGCGTTTCAGACATCTCAGGAATTCCGGACGCTTCGCCCGAATCCGGGATGCCCCTGCGGCTGACACCTTGATTAAATCCTGCCTCTCGATTTTTGCGGCAACCAGTGCCAACGATCAGATATTATGCACGGAGCCATCATAAAAACTTTTTTAGGCTGTGCACGCTCTCCCAGGCTTTCCCACCTATTCCAAACCCCTCCCCACCTTTCTGGGCGCAGCCTTTCCTTCTGGAACGGAATGCCCCCAACATTCATCCTCTTGAGCTATTACTGTATCCTGGTTGCCCAACTCCCTGTTTTCCTCTTTGATGCACCATCTCCGCTTCCCGATTCTTTTCGCCCACCTCTCTTCATTAATATTCTGGCTTCCGTGCGTTTTTATTTTATATACCCCTTCCGCCTGGCTAAATATCGCTAGGTGTGCTTCCCAGGCATTAAAATCTAGATATGCTAGTAGCCATGCTGTGCTGGCTACATTGTAAGCAGTAGACAGCCACTGGCTAAAAATTATATTCTGTACCAATGCTAATAAAATGGCACTGAAAAATGTTACGCTAAAAAGGATGATATAGGTGTTATTTTACACCAAGTCACAAATTTATTGATTTCTAAGCTTATTTTCCCATCATATAATAGTGTTCCAGTTTTTTTTAAGCTGTTCACAAATACATTAGCAACAGATATGAATGATCTTGTTAGTGTACAGAAAGGCCCCATAATAAGTACTGGTCTCTATCCTATGTGACTCAAGGAAAGATACTTGCTTTAAATGATTTACAACAAACGTTTCCCTCCTACACTTACCAGAACATTGGTATAAGGCAACAATTCAAATTAGCCAGGCCCTGAAAAAAATCAGACTAAACCTGAACTAAATTAGCTAAAAAGTAGTCAGGCAAATAGCTTACTTCAGACTGATTCTCCGTGTTACCAAAAGTTCACTTGGGGGGCACCTGGGTGGTTCAGTTAAGCATCACACCCTTGGGTTCTGCTCAGGTCATGATCTCAGGGTTCTTGGGTTGGAGCCCCACTTCCTCCCAGGGCGCAGCCTGCTTGGAATTCTCTCTGCCCCTACCCTCCCTCTCTCCTCCCCCTCCCCGCCCCCCCCCCCCCCCCCCCCCCCCCCCCCCCCCGCAAAAATAAATAAATTTTTTTAAGTTCTTTTGGATTGCTGCTCCTCAAAATTGACTCACTAATGCAATTAAAATCCACATTCAACTTGATTGTTTTTGAAGGAAGTAGCCAAGCATGTCCCTACTGAGGTGAAAGATCCTACCTTGATTCTTCCCAAGCTCACACTTCTCCTTACACAACTTACACAATCAACTTCTTCCTCCACTGGCTCGTCTTCTCCCTGCTCCCCACCCCACCCTGATTCACCAGTTTCACTTCTATCAGAACACTTAAGCATTTACAACCGGTAACACTAGATTTGAGTCAAATTTTTATTGCTGGTGATGAAGGAAACTTGCATAATTAAACTTCTAGGTAACCTGCAAAATTTTATGGCAATGTCTCAGGAAATGTGTCCTTGTCTTCAGTCAAATCAATCTGGAAGATCAGGTTGAGGCAGAATCTTGAGCTAATAGTCATGCATCATAGAAAGTATTGATGGTCTTCATATCTAGAAGGCTATATCCCTTCTCCCCAACACTCCTACCCCCAGCCTGACAGCCTTACACAATATTGATCAATGAACTATCGTGTCCAGGTTGGAGTGCTGTAAAATTAGTTTTATACAGGGCTTCACCTAAAAAGGAACATGTAAGTTGTACTGACTCCAAACAAGTGAACACAGGTAGGCAGGAAGGACTCTGGTAGAAATGCCAGTTCAGTGTTGACCAGGTTCATCACTGTCATCTGAGACTTAGCCCTAGCAGACCCTGTGGCAGATATATCCAATCATAGAAGTGAACCTCTAAAAGCAAAGACCCCCCCCCCAACTCACAAATAATAATAGCCTCCATTTACCCAGTACATTCTGGGGTAGCTCCAATCTCATAGCAACATTACATCCCCACTATACAGATGAGAAAATAAGTTCTGAGTAATTCAAAAAACTTTCCCAAGGTCATACCCCCAGTACCTGGTAAAGCCAACATTGAAACCCATGTGTAATTATAAAGCCCATATTCTTTCCACACCAAGATGGCTCAAGAGTATTTGGAGATTGGGTTCTTACCAGAGGTAAGCAAGAGTAAGCCCTAATCGAATATGACTTATGTCCTTTTAGAAACGGGAAATTTGGACAGAGACAGAAACACACACAGGGAAGACAAAGGAAAACACCTTCTACAAGCCAAGGGATAACTGCCAGAAACTAAAAGAGAAGTTGGGATTATTGCTCACAGCCTTTAGAAGAAACCAACCTCCTGGGGTGCCTGGGTGGCTTAGTCGGTTAAGCGTCCAACTTCAGCTCAGGTCATGATCTCACAGTTCATGGGTTCAAGCCCCACGTCGGGCTCTGTGCCCATAGCTCAGAGTCTGGAGCCTGCTGTGGATTCTGTGTCTCCCTCTCTCTCTGCTCCTCCCCCACTCATGCTCCGTCTCTCTCTCTCTCGGAAATAAACATTAAAAAAAAATTTTTTTTAGAAGAAACCAACCTCCTGACACCAGAATTTTGGAGTTGTAGCCTCCAGAACTGTGAGGCAGTAAATTTCTGTCCAGCCACCTGGTTGGTGGTGCTTTGTTTTGGCAACCCTAGCAAACTAATTCACAGATCCAAGCCAAGATGCCCAGATTTTTTGTTTGTTTCCACTTGTGTTAATGACCAATCTTGGTGGTGCACCTACTAAGCCCAGGAGTTCACTAGTTGGAGCCCTGCCAGGAATTAGAACCCAAATTTTCCAAGGACAGACTAACAAATATTCCTATCTCTGCCCCTCCTACCAGGTGAGAAGGTGGACTATTGACAACTTATCCCTGCACAGTGGTGTGGCTGCAATCTGACACCCATGCTCTTCTCATAGACTTCTGAATGAAGGTCCTTGATTGATCCGTTTATACAAGTTTTACTGTTTGCTCTGAATTTAATAGTAATTCATGTGTATAAAACATTAAAAACAAACAAAATAAGACAAGAGACGGGCATTATTTAAACTGACAATGGTAGGGGCGCCTGGGTGGCGCAGTTGGTTAAGCGTCCGACTTCAGCCAGGTCACGATCTCGCGGTCCGTGAGTTCGAGCCCCGCGTCAGGCTCTGGGCTGATGGCTCAGAGCCTGGAGCCTGTTTCCGATTCTGTGTCTCCCTCTCTCTCTGCCCCTCCCGCGTTCATGCTCTGTCTCTCTCTGTCCCACAAATAAATAAACGTTGAAAAAAAAAAATTTTTTTTTAAAATAAAATAAAATAAACTGACAATGGTAGTATGTTATGAACCAAGAAGTTAATACAGTTGGCCCTCGATCAACACAGGGTTAGGGATGCAGACACCCCCTTCCCATTACAGCCAACACAGAGAACTTTTGACTCTCCCAAAATTTAACTCTTAAGAGTCTATTGTTGACCAGAAGCCTTACCAATAACATAAACATACAATTAATACATATTTTGTATGTCATGTGTATTATTAACTGTATTCCTACAATAAGCTAGAGAAAGAAAAAAAATTTTTTAAATTTTTTTTAATGTTTACTTATTTTTGAGACAGAGCACACAGGGCAGAGAGAGAGGAAGACACAGAAGCTGAAAAAGGCTCCAGGCTCTGAGCTGTCAGCACAGAGCCCGACACGGGGCTCGAACTCAAGGACAGCGAGACCGTGACCTGAGCTGAAGTCGGACACTCAACCGACCTAGCCATCCAGGCGCCCCAAGAAAATTGTAATTTTTTTTTAAAGATTATCAGGGGCTCTCCCATTATTATTTTTTTAAATTTTGTTAATGTTTACTGATTTTTGAAGGAGAGAGAAACAGAGTGTGAGGGGGCAGGGGCAGGGGCAGAGACAGAGGGAGACATGGAATCCAAAGCAGGCTCCAGGCTCTGAGCTGTGGGCACAGAGCCCGATGTGAGGCTTGAACCCACAAGCCATGAGGTCATGACCTGAGCTGAAGTCAGGTGCTTAACCAACTGAGCCACCCAAGTGCCACAATTGTTTTTAAAAAATCACAAGAGGGGAGCCTGGCTCAGTCGGTTAAGCACCCGACCTCAGCTCAGGTCATGATCTCAAAGTTTGTGGATTCAAGCCCCACATAAGGCTCTGTGCTGACAGCTTGAAGCCTGCAACCTGCTTCAGATTCTCTCTCTCTCTCTCTCTCTCTCTCTCTCTCTCTCTCTCTCCCCCTCCCTTGCTTGTACTCTGCCTCTCTCTCTCTCTCTCTCAAAAATAAATAAACATTAAAATTTGCTTTTAAGTCACAAGAGAAAATACATTTACGGGATCAGCTGTACTCAGTTCTCTACATCAGAGATCCAAAAAAAATAAAAGTGATATATGGTCACTGCAAACAGTTTTACGAAATGGAAAACAGTAAAGAGGTACAGATCATTCGTAGGTGTCCCCAGAGATAAACCTTATTCATATCTTCATATTGACATATACCCTCCCAGACATTCTTAGGAATGAATGCATACCCACATAGAGGTGCATTTCATGCCTTCTTTACTTACAATTCTGTTATGAACACATTTTTCTGTTAATCAGGTAACATTGAGGTGATTGTTTCAACAGCTGCAAGCATGCTATCAGTTGAGTGGGCCGTAATTCCTTTAACTGTTCCTTTATCGTTTAAGGAAGTTTTCCCTTTTTTATTACAACTAAAGCTGTACAGAGGTGCCTGGGTGGCTCTGTCAGTTACACATCCAACTCCTAGTTTCGATCTCACGTTTTGTGAGTTCAAGCCTCACGTAGGGACTTGGGATTCTCTCTCTCTCTCTCTCTCCCCCCCCCCCTCTGCCCCTCCCCCGCTCTCACATTTTTTTTCTCTTTCTCTCTCTCTCAAAATAAATATTTAAAACAAATAAATAAGTAAAGCTGCATAAACATCGCATAAATACATTTAACACGCCTGTCCAGCTATTATTCCTCAGGGTGAGGTAAGGGCATACATCCTTAAAAAGCTTTGGTTCCTGTTGCCAAAATATCCCTCAGAAGCGATTGCACCAATCTGCGGTCGTAAAAGTCATGTGTGAGAATGATTTTTCCCACTCTCTACCACTCTCTTGTTTTAATTTACCTTTCTTTGATTATTTAAGGTCTTCTGTCTTTTATATGTCTATTGGCTATTTATTCCCTGCCTGTATATATATTCATTCCATGCTCATCTGGGAGAGAGGTGAGATTTTATTGATTTTATTTTTCTAATTTTAATTTTTCTATTTCTATTTTTTTTAACTTTACTGCAAAAAAAGAAATAAAAGGGAACAAAGGAAAGGAAACTGGAAAGCTATATGTAATGGTTAGGCTAGTGTTAGATGCCCATCACCCTGATTTATCTGTGGCCATCTCTATTCCTGTCTCCCCGGGGGATCTAACCTGGACCTTTTCCCTGCCTCAGCCTCTGCCCTCCCCCTCCTACCTCCTCTTGACGAGACCTTTGACCAAATGCTCCATTCTCCTAGCATCAGGAGGTTGCTTACAAGGTTGTTCGATGCCAAGATTTGGATCTAACGGTGCCATCTTTAAAAAGGAGGACACTATTCATAACTTTCCTATCATGTAAGAATGTTTACCAAGTATTATCGCACGAATTATAGTTAACGTTTTCTTTTCCTGTGACATCAAGATAAAGGCTAAATAGAAAATGTGAACGGTTAAATAGAATATGTAATAGTATAGATTTTGCACTGTTTGAGGATAGCTTGAAACAGTATTTAAAAAAACTTTTTTAATGTTTATTTATATTTGAGAGAGAGAGAGACAGTGCATGAGTTGGGGAGGGGCTGAGAGAGAGAGACACAGAATCCGAAGCAGTCTCCAGCCTCTGAGCTGTCAGCACAGAGCCCGACGTGGGGCTCGAACCGCAAGCTGTGACATTATGACCTGAGCCTAAGTCAGTCAACCGACTGAGCCGCCCAGGCGCCCCGAAACAGTATTTTGCAACATTTTGGCAAGACTTGAAAAGGAATGCACTTTAAAATATTGATTCATAGGTATGTAATAGCTTCAACAGGTTGGGAGAAAATGCCCTAATGAAACTGAAAAACAATTAAGTACGTGGAATTAAAAATTAGGTAGAAGACACAGAAATCTACAAAGGTCACTTACTTCAATGCTTCGTTAGCTCAACAATGCTTCGTGAGTTGGGGATTATTTTTTTTGGCTTTTTAATGTAGCTACGTAATGGACATCATTGAATATTCCTACAGTGTTTACTGATATGTGCATTTCCTGCTACCGTCTTCAACATTTTTGCTGTTTTGCTTCTACCCAATTCAAAAGACGTCTGTAACTGTGGCAGTGGCGTCACTTTATTATACTGCGTTTGCATGCCTGTCTCTTAACCACCAGCGTGCTCGTAGGGCAAGGATCCTACACTTTCAGCCTTTCATCCACTACCGCTGTATCTGGCCCACCATAAACACAATAGCGTTTTGTATTTTTTAAATGAATGGTGAGCTCTAGCCATTTGCTTCCTATTTTCCTCCATCCCATCTGACGTTTTAGGCAATTGTAAAAATTTAGGGGAAACTGTCCAGCGATTTGTACAGAAGCAGGAAATGTTCTCTTCTGATCTTAAAATGGATGGGATTTCTCTAGCACAAGAGGAAAGATTGTTGCAGTCAGCAAAGCCCGCGAAAGAAAATTCCACGTAAGAGATACGGTTCTGTTCGTGATCCATGGAACTAGTTAGTTCTACCACCGCGGTGTTTCTCAAACCAGTGTTCGTGCACAGTCTGCAGTTCACCCCAGGTATCTCCAGTTTGAGAAACTATAAATTCGGGCATTCTCAGTGGACAGAGATTTCAGAAGGACCTCTGTGTCACTGACACTTTTTTTTTTTATTTAAAAATTTTTTCTTTAAGGTTTATTTATTCATGAGAGAGAGAGAGAGAGAGAGAGAGACAGAGCACAAGCCAGGGAGGGGCAGAGAGAGAGAGGGAGACCCAGAATCTGAAGCAGGCTCCAGGCTCTGAGCTGTCAGCACAGAGCTTGATGTAGAGCTTGAACTCGGGGAAAGGCAAGACCATGACCTGGGCTGAGTTTGGACACTTAACTCCCTGAGCCCCCCAAACGCCCCTGTGTTGCTGAGTCTTTTAACATCTATATAGCTGCCTGCCTGCACTGTTAGTAACTCAGGGGCAGGGCCAAATAGTCAAAAGTCCATTTATGAAGGAAAGCAAACACGTCTGTCTATTCCCACATCTGCATTTACTTCCAGACTCTTAAAAGCAAAAATTATTTATTACATTTCCTTCTTAAATATGTAACACACAGAGTATAGAGGACCAGACAAAAGGAGCCACTAATCCCATTGCCCAGATAATGTTTAATTTTTTTAATAAAAACAATTCAAGTACGTGGTTTGAAAAGCAGAAAACAAAACAGAATAAATAAAGAGTAAAAGCCCCCTCCTAGCTTCCCTGTCTCCTTTCTCTGTCACCCTCCTTTCCAGGGCCACAGGGACTTTTTCTCAAATGCTGTGTCATTTGAACAACCCAAAGGGCTCTCTTAGCTTTCGGGATAGCATTTCTGTCTTTCTTTTTTTTTTTTTAACGTTAATTTATTTTTGAGAGAGAGAGAGAGAGAGAGCGAGCATGGGAGGGGCAGAGAGAGTGGGAGACACAGAATCCGAAGCAGGCTCTAGGCTCTGAGCTGTCAGCACAGAGCCCGACGCGGGCCTCGAACTCATGAACTGTGAGATCATGACCTGAGCCGAAGTCGGACACTCAACCTACTGCGCCACCCAGGCGCCCCTAGGGTATAACATTTCTACTACTTGTTAGTGTGTCACCATCTAACCCCTAGGTCCTTCTTGGCCAGTTGAGACCCCAGAACATAACTGGCTCTTTTCTGCATACTCTTCTCCCCCCTGGAAGGCCTTGTTCCCTGGCCAAAGCCTTTACCTTCCTGTGTTTTTACTGAAAGCTCCCTTTTCCGTCAGCCGGGAGAAAAAGAAGCTCTTCAAGAGCAGAGACCTAACTCACTTGGCTTTTTTTTACCTCCCCTCCCCCGTGCTTGGCATATACTAGTTACCAAATAAATGTTCTGGTGAGAATAAAACCACCACAGAATTGCAAGACAGCAGGAGCTGGCTTCAGTAGGCAAGCAGCTGAAACCAGGAAATGGTTAAAACCAAGAGGAATACACTTCTTCACCCAGGGCTTGAAAGGGGTGGCCATCTGCTTCCGGCTTTCCTCTCCCTCCCACAGTGGATGCAGGCTTCCTGAAGACTGGTGGGGATCCTGACTGGGAGGGTTGTCAACCCACAGGAAAGGCTGCAGTGGCTTCAGTGAAGCACGGAAGGAGTGTGACTTGGGGGGTGGGGATGTCACTGTCATGGTACCTTCTGATTTACTCTGGCTAGAAAGGCGGGTTGGGGGGGAGGGTGGGGGAGAGGAGGGATGGAGGGGTGGAGGGGAGGGGGGGCGGGAGGGGGGGGGTCAGGGGTGGTAGGGGTGCAGCAGGGAGCTGGTCACCTGAAGATGCTGCCAAAATGGGACCTTGACATTTCCTTCTAGAATGTCTAGTCCGAGAAGGACTGGGATGAAGGCAAGAATTCAGGAGGAAGCAGAAAGCAGGAACCAATTCCTAGGCGACGTGCTGTACAGCGAGGCAGGTAGAGTGGAGGGCGAAGCCCAGGGGTCCAGGGTTCTGAGTTGAAAGGGTCCAATATATTTGAGGTATATGATTTCAGACCACTAAGGAAGGACACTCTGTCCTGGGCGGAAGTCACCTGAGCCATCAAAAGCTCGGAGGCTATCAGAATGGGAAGAGCCAGGCCCTTAACCTGTCCAAACCCTAATCGTGAAGTCGCTGCTATGGGCCAGAAAAAACACACAGGAGACCTTATCTGTTAACTGTATGGCGACATGCTGGTCACATTCGTCATTGAAAAGATTTTCATTTTCTTGCAGGAAAGCAGGGCATAGGCAATGTCCTGTGAATCTGGACTTTCTAGAAGAGTTGGTGACCTTAGTAATCATCAGAGCAATTGGGAAAAAAGTGGTTGTAGGGATGAAGAATGTGGGGATCTAGTCTAGGGTCAACTGCATCCCAGCTGTAAGGTCCTGGGCGATTTAGCCTCTCTGGATCTTTTTCCTCGTTTTATTTATTTATTTATTTATTTATTTATTTATTTTCAACGTTTATTTATTTTTTGGGGGGACAGAGAGAGACAGAGCATGAACGGGGGAGGGGCAGAGAGAGAGGGAGACACAGAATGGGAAGCAGGCTCCAGGCTCTGAGCCATCAGCCCAGAGCCTGACGCGGGGCTCAAACTCCCGGACCGCGAGATCGTGACCTGGCTGAAGTCGGACACTTAACCGACTGCGCCACCCAGGCGCCCCTTTTTCCTCGTTTTAAAAGGGGGATTCTTATAAATAAAAAAGTAGTAACAGGAAAAATAAAAAGATAAACGGGGATTCTTTATCATCTTTGTGAATCATTATGCAAATATTGGGCCCTGACATATAGAATAAGCACATTGCATTCAAATTTTCACTTTTGAAGCCTTTCCCAACTGGCTTTCCCCTTCCAAAAAAAATAGGTGAACAAGTGACTTGTTCCACACTCTCAAATGCTCCAGTCTCTCTAAACATAGTTAAGGCATTATATTCACAGAGGTGGTCTTAAGCCTATGCTTAAGCATCTTCACCAGCTGGAAACTCACGACTTCCTGAAACTAACCAGACTTTTGACTGCCCTTGGCTGAGGAAAGTCAGTCTTTATGCACCAGAAATTGATCTCCCCAGAGTTTCCACCCACCCGAAGTCTTCCCTGCTGGCTCCACACAGACCAAGTCAAACTCCTCTTAGAAATGCCAAACTTCGGGGTGCCTGGCTGGCTCAGTCAGTGGCGTGTGTGACTCTTGATCTCAGGGTTGTCAGTTCAAGCCCCACTTGGATGTAGAGAGTACTTAAAAATGAAATCTTTAAGGGACGCCTGGGTGGCTCAGTTGGTTAAGCATCTGACTCGGGCTCAGGTCACCATCTCACAGTTCATGAGTTTGAGCCCCGTATCGGGCTCTGTGGTGACAGCTCAGAGCCTGGAGCCTGCTTCCGATTCTGTGTCTCCCTCTGTCTGCTCCTCCCCCACTCGTGCTCTGTCTTTCTCTCTCTCAAAAATAAACATTTAAATAAATAAATAAATGAAATAAAATGAAATCTTTAAAAAAATGCCAGCCTTCAAATGTTGCAAGAAAATTGTGATTTCCCCACCTGAGTTTAAACTCCTTGGCTTCCAACATTTGCTTATCTCATCTATTTCCCGGGGCCAAGCCCCCACACATCCTTCACAAGCTTCAAGGATTTCCTCAAGCTGAAACATTGAAAACAACCTAAACATCCAGCAGGGGAGCCTCGGTTTAAAAATGTGGCATATCATGGGGGCGCCTGGAAGTCTCAGTCATTTGAGGGCCCAGCCCTTGATTTGGGCTCTAGTCATGATACCAGGATCGTGGGATCGAGCCCTGTGTCATGCTCCATGCTGAGCATGGAGCCTGCTTAGGATTCTCTCTCTCTCTCTCTCTCTTTCTCTCTCTCATTCCTCTTCCCCTCTTCCCCCACTCTCTCTTTCTCTAAACAAACAAACAAACAAAAAATTGAAAAACAAGAAATGTGGCATACTATGTCAAAATAGAACACATAATAAAAGAATATTTCATGACATGAGAAAAATGATCACAGTCTGTTAAAAGATAAAGGAGGTTATAAAGTAGTAGTATTTAATTTTGTAATAAAAAGTGCATACTTTTTTTAAAAGTACATTATTAAAATAAATTTTTGTAATATTTATCATTGGGTAGTACAATTTCAGGTGACATTTATCTTCTCTGTGCCTTTTTTCAAATTTTTTACAATCAATTATTGGTAATCAGGAGAAAAAACAGGCTCTATGTCTCTATAGGTTCTAATGGCCCAGGTTATCATAAAATAGGCTTCTTCCCACTTCTCATTTCTGGAAAAAAAAAAAAAAGTAACAATGAGGCCAGAATACCACGAACCTGGTGGACATCCAAGAAATATTGGTTTCCTTCCTTATTTGCTAGGTTCTTTTTTTTTTTTTTTAATTTATTTTTGAGACACAGAACATGAGTGGGGGAGGGGCAGACAGAGAGGGAGACCCAGAATCCAAAGCAGGCTCCAGGCACACAGCGGGATGCGGGGCTCCAACTCGCCAACTGTGAGATATGACCTGAGCCGAAGTCGGATGCTTAACCAACTGAGCCACCCAGACTCCCCTTTATTTGCTAGGTTCTTAGGAACTACTTTCATATCCTCCCTTCTTACTAATCTTTCTCTCATCTGCTTTCTTCTTAATTTTTATTTATTTGAGAGAGGGAGAGAGAGAGAGAAACAGCACAAGCAGGGAGAGGGGCAGAAAGAGACAGAGACACAGAAGCAGGCTCCAGGCTGTGAGCTGTCAGCACAGAGCCTGACGCCGGGCTCGAACTCACGAACCCTGAGGTCGTGACCTGAGCTGAAGTCGGACGCGTAGCCGACTGAGCCACCCAGGCGCCCATCTCTTGTCTGCTTTCTGTGACGTGTTTCAATTTTCCATGTGACGTTTGCTGTACCTGCAGCTTTGTCCAAGCTATTGATTGGAGGTCCCTGATAGTCAGTAGCTTCAACAACAAAAAGCAGACACATCTCTCCATAAGGGAGAAAAGTATGAAAGGAATGTCAGTTCCAACACTTTGCAGCATTTTTAAGCCCGAAAAACCCCAGGATATATCTTTTTTTTTTAATGTTTTTTATTTATTTTTGAGACAGAGAGAGACAGAGCATGAGCAGGGGAGGAGCAGAGAGAGAGGGAGACACAGAATCGGAAGCAGGCTCCAGGCTCCGAGCAGTCAGCACAGAGCCCGATGCGGGGCTCAAACCCACGAACTGTTGAGATCATGATGTGAGCCGAAATCAGACGCCCAACCGACTGAGCCACCCAGGCACCCCACAGGATATATCAAAGCCAGCTGGGAGTTAATTGTTCCGTCGATACCCATGACATCGTATTAGAGTACGGCCTATTTTCTGATCCCTGAATCTGCAAAGGGACTGAATCCTTTGCCCTGGAGTGAGAGTGCAAGTGTGCACCGTTCACGACTTTGTATGTTACAAGTTTTTGTCAAGAAGGAAATCCAGACAGTGAGTGGTTAAACATAAGTAAATGAGGAAACAACAACAGCAACAACAAACCGGAGGTCTCAACTTGTCAAACCAGAACTAGCCTTCATCCTACATTGTTCTCTTAGATGACACATCCGGGCCTACGGCCGCCATTTTTTACAAACCGAGTTATAAGTTGCCACATGTATTGACTCCACATGTATTTGAATACCTGCACTGTGTCAGACACCCTGATCATGCGGGAGATACAAAGATAAATTGGATGGGGCTCCAAATCTGAAAGAGTCAGAGACCAGTGGGGAAGACCAGCCATGCACCAGAAAAACTATAATATGGCAAGTTCTGGGATAGAAAGTAGGGGGGCAGATGACCCTTGTCTTGGGGAATCCCAGGTCCATAGTCTGAAGCATTTCTCTCCATATAGTCTTTTTGAGTTTCCACCCCACCCTCCCAGACCGCCCACACCCAGCTTTTAATGATTCACTCTGGAATGCCTGGTAGAGAGGTGATGAGAACTGCAGAAAAAGAAAGATTTTGTATAAAGACTGTTTCTCATGAAGAACTTCAGGACAAGCCACCCCAACATATGACTTTTGGTACATTATTTTGAACGGAAGGCACTGAGGAACAGCAGGTGCAGGGCCGACTCTCTCTGAAATCCCTCATCTGCCTGAAGACATCTCCAAAAGGAACTTGGTCATCTATCCCCTCCCAGGAGGGTCTTCAGCAGGGAAGATAGACTCTCATCACTGGAGACATGAGACTAGAAGAAACCGTCATGCATCCCATCTAGTCTTCTGAGGGCCCCTTCTGCTTCCCTAAAGTCATCTGCCGTCCCCTAAGTTGGCTACACCCCCCGCATTCCCCTATTAAGACATACATAAGCTTTCGAGTCTCACCCACCTTTCAGTATTCTCTTTTGTCCCTACGACGCCCCTGTGTGCCTCATATTAAAAGTGAATACATCTGTCGACCTTTTCTGCTGTGAATGTGCCTGTTGTCTGTCTATCTCATACACCCGGCTACACAGCCTAGGAGGGTAGAGGAAAGTCCTTCCTCCCCTACAGGGGAACCTCCAGGTTCCAAGACTGTTGGTGACACCGGGTTACCTTTGTGGCTGGTGGTCTTTCCTTCAAATTGCTGCAAACGCTTTGTAAATTCTCTCTCAAAACCCGACAGAAGGAAGGCAGAAGAGTGGAGAGGCCCCCGGAAGAGGCGTCAGCTGGCCCGTGTGCTCCCACTCTGCAGTTCATCGGTGCTTCGACTTGGGGCAAACCTCACGGCCCCTCTGGGCTGCCATTTCTCACCTGTGCAAAGGATGGGGGTGGGGTGGGGAGAGCATACGGAGTCATCTCTCAAATTCTTTACTGCTCAAAAACTCAATGAGCCGGTTCCTGAAACTTGGGCGGAAGCAAGAGAACATATTTGTTGCCTCATTTGTACTATGGGCACATTCGACAGCTGGTTGGAGACCTACTGGCTTGGTGTTTCCCTTTAATGGGCTGCTTTCTAATCGCTTTTCCTCTTTTTGAAATGGGTATCCAGGAAATCTCTGATTTTTTTCTTTCTTGGCTTACAGCCACGGCTTCTTGTCCCAGCGTTTTCCAAGTCTGTGAATAATGATCTGGTTTAACTTATGGATACCCTGAAGGTAATACCACAAATTGTTCATGATTCCGTTTGGCTTGTGCTTCCCCGTGCAAAGTTCTCCCCGTCTAAAACACTCCGGGATGAGAACTTTACCCACAATACTACTTTAAAGGTACACAGACCTTTCCACTAGAGTGTCTTTCACAACTCTTATAGCAGTGATCAACACAGGCTTTCGTGAGGAGTGAGGAAAAGTAAACATCTTCAGTAGTGTTAGAAGGGCTGTTTAAAACAGATTTCTCACTTTAGTTTTCATTCTCCAATTTCTTCGTGGCTAATGTACATAAACAATTGATTTCGGTATTTTGACCATGTATCCCACAGCTTTGCTGAATTCACTGATTAGTTCTAATAGACTGTATAACTCTCTTTGGATTTTCTGTGTATACAATCATCTGTGAATAACACTTTGACTTCTTCATTTTCTTTTTTTTTTAAGTTTATATATTTATTTTAAGAGAGAGAGAGAGAGAGAGAGACAGAGCATAAGCAAGGGAGAGGCAGAGAGAGAGGGAGAGACAGAATCCCAAGCAGCCTCTGCGCTAACAGCATGGGGTTCAGTCTCACCAATCTTGAGATCATGACCTGAGCCAAAATCAAGAGTTGGACGCTTAATTGACTGAGCCACCCAGTCACTCCTTTCTTTTCAAACTATAAGCTTTTTTTGTCCCTTACTTCTTCTGCTCTTGCACTGATATGAACCGCCAGTATTATGTTGAAGATAAATGGTGAGAGCAAATGTTTTTTCTTCCCTGAACCCAGAGGGAAAAGCATTTGCTATCTCACAATTCAGAATTTTTGTACATTATCCATAGGCCTTTGTAGATACTCTCACCAAGTCGGGAAATATCCTTCTCTTCCTACTTTACTGAGTGTTTTTGTGACTGAAGGGTATTGAATTTCACTGAAGGACTCTTCTGCATCTATTGAGATGACCCTTTGGTTTTTCTCCTTTATTTTGTTAGTGACTTTTTAGTTAATAATAGCTTTTCAAATGCTAAATGTACTTGGTAATGATGTGTTAACCTAAATTGTTGGATTTAATTTGCTAATGTTTTGTTTAAGATCTTTGCATTCACCAGAGATATTGGTCTATAACTTTACAATGTTTTTGTCAGGTTCTATTATCAAAGTTATACCACCTCAAAAAATGAGTTAACAAATATCCCCTTTTTCTCATTTCTGTGAAAAAGTAATATAAGATTAGTATCATTTCTTCCTTAAGTTTTTGGAAAAATTTACCAGTGAAGTCGTGTTTTTATAGTGGGCCTTTTGTTTTGTTTTGTTTTAGTAGACTTTGCACCCAGCTCGGAGCCCAACATGGGGCTTGACCTCACCACTCTGAGATCAAAACCTGAGCTGAGATCAAGAGGTGGGTGCTCAACCAACTGAGCCACCCAGGTGCCCCTATAGAAAGACTATTTTTTAATAATAGATTCCATTTCTTTAAAAGATATGAGAATATCTATATATTATGTTTCTTCTTGTATCAATTTTGATAAATGAATTTTTTCAAAAAATGTCTCCATTTCACCTAACCTGTCAACTTAACTTTGTTTTGAATGTCCTTCTATTATGCTCTCATGTCTGTAGGATCTGTGGTGATATCTCAGTTTTCATGACTGATATTAATAATTTGTATTTTCTTTCTTTTTTATTCATCAGTCTGATAAATGTTATATTATTTTTATTAATCTTTTTAAAAGACCAACTTCTGGTCTTGTTGATTGTGTCTATTGTCAGCCTATTTTTCCATTTCACTGATTTCTGCTCCTAAGTATTTTATTTCTTTCTACTTTCTTTGGGTTAAATTTCATCATATTTTTCTAGCTTTTTCAAATGGAGTTTAAATAATTGATTTTCAACGTTTCTTCTAATTTATGCATTAAAGCAGTACATTCTCTTTTAAGCATTGCTCTCGCTACATCCTCCACATTTTGCTAGGGGCGCCTGGGTGGCTCAGTCGGTTAAGCATCCAACTTCCCCTCAGGTCATGATCTCATGGTTTGTGAGTTTGAGCCCCACGTCGGGCTCTGTGCTGACAGCTCAAAGCCTGGAGCCTGCTTCCGATTCTGTGTCTCCCTCTCTCTCTGCTCCTTGCATGTGTGAGCACGTGTGCTCTTTCTCTCTCTCAAATATAAATAAATAAAAACTTTTAAAAAAGTATTATGGTTTGAATTCAAAATATGTTCAATTTTCATTCTGATTTTTATTTGACTCATGGGTTAGTTAAGAATGTGTTACTTAATATTCAGATATTACTGGTTAGTTTTGTTTTTGATTTCAACTTTAATTTCACTGTAGTTAGGAAACATGCTTTGTGTGATTTCAGTCTTTTGAGATTTGTTAAGACTTGTGTGTCACTGGTGTGCCTGAATGGCTCAGTTGGTTAAGCATCTGACTCTTGATTTCAGCTCAGGACATGATCTCAAGGTTCATAGGTTCGAGCCCCACATCAGGCTCTGTGTTGACAGTGTAGAGCCTGCTTGGGATTCTCTCTCTCTGTCTCTCTCTGCCCCTCCCCTGCTTGTGTTCACGTGTGTGTGTGTGTGTGTGCACATGCACACATGCTCTCTCTCTCTCAAAATAAATGAGTTATTTATTCATTTATTTATTTTTGAAAAGACTTGTACATCAATATACGGCTCAATGTATGATTTATTTTGGCAACTGTTTCAGGTGCACTTGAAAATAGTGTTACTGGGCAGTTTTGGGGTGAAATGATTTATAAATACCAATTGGGTTGATTTGACTATCAATGCTATTCAAATCTACCATGATTGGGGCGCCTGGGTGTCACAGTCGGTTAAGCGTCTGACTTCAGCCAGGTCACTATCTTGCAGTCCGTGAGTTCGAGCCCCGCGTCAGGCTCTGGGCTGATGGCTCAGAGCCTGGAGCCTGTTTCCGATTCTGTGTCTCCCTCTCTCTCTGCCCCTCCCCCGTTCATGCTCTGTCTCTCTCTGTCCCAAAAATAAATAAACGTTGAAAAAAAAATTAAAAAAAAAATCTACCGTGATTATACTGATCATTCTTGCTTGTTTTATCAGTTATTGAGATCAGAAATTGTGGATTTGTTTACTTCTCTTTAATTTCTGACACATTTTGCTTTTCATATTTTGAAGATATACATACATTTAGATACACATACATTTATGATTCCTCTGTCTTCCTGTTGAATTCACCCTTCCAGTATTATGAAATGTCCCCCTTTATCACTAGTAGTATTTCTTGCCTTTCCAGCTACTTGTGTGTGTGTATGTGTGTGTGTGTGTGTGTGAGAGAGACTAATTTGCCAGACCAACCCAGTGTGGAGCCTGATTTGGGGCTCGAAGTTATGAACCGTGAGATCATGACCTGAGCCGATATCAAGAGTTGGACACTTAACTGACTGAGCCACTCAGACTCCCCTTTTTCTGACTTAAAAAAAAATGTTTATTTGTTTAGTTTGAGAGAGAGTGCATGCAGCAACCAGGGGAGTGGCAGACAGAGAAGAAGGGAGAGAATTCCAGGCAGGCTCCATGCTGTCAGCCAGAGAACTGTGAGATCATGACTTGAGCCGAAATTATGATCTGGAAGCTCAACCGACTGAGCCACCCAGGTGCCCCTTTTTCTGACTTTCATAGTTTAAATGGACACAGCTTCTTAATAGGCAAGGAATTGGTACTGAATAAAAATCACATGGAAAAGCCATATTTGCAGGAGAGACATCTTGTTAGTGAGAAAAGTTGGAGCAGAGAGACTCAGCATTAGGAACAGCACTGCAGAGCTGACTTTTGGTCATTGGGAGAAATAAAAGTGGAAAGAGTGCATCCAGGCACACTATCTAATATTCAGAAACATAACCTTGGCCCCTCCTCCATCTGAACCTGTGTTTGTCCATACAAAACTTAGTCTACTCAGTCTACTTCATCTCAAAGTGAATTAAAATAGAACTGATAGAATTGTATTGTCAGAAGTACATGAAAAAAGGAAAAAAATGACAAATGATGAACGTTAGATAGAAAAAATATTGCCGTAACGAAGATGAGCACTGTGAGAGTAGATGAAAATCGAACAGATAACACTGAACTACAAAAGCTCAGTGAATGTGTTTCCCCTACAATGCAAAAGTGCAAACAGAGATATAAGTGGCCAGGAAAAATGCCCAGACAACCCCCCAAAATGAAAGCTTAGAAAGGAAATTGAAAAAAAAAATCCTGGAAATGGAGGTCAAACTGAGAGCAATGCAAAGAAGAAAGAACATTGTGGAAAGCGTAAGAATGGAAATGGAACGTAGGAAAAAGAAGAGCAAGAAAAAAAATAAAATAAAAATGAATAAATATTTTTAATGGATTAGAAAGAATATATGGAAGACCAACACCAATAAGATCCAACATACATAACCTTCATCCCATTAGAAGAAAACAAGACAAAACAACAACAATGAAGACAAGGTGGAGAGCGGAGAGTATACGAAAAAATATTTAAAGATACAATTCAAGAAAACTTTCCAAAGATAAAAGAGGACTTTATAGAGTATAAGGAAATAACTTGTTCCAGGGGGAAAAAACACACATAAAAGGATAAACATTACTATATTATCTCAAAGTTTCTGTTCTTCAAAGATACTTCTTTAGGCGTCCTGTAAAAAGATCAAGTTATGTAGGATGACTACATAATTTGTTATTTAACTGGAACAACCGAGGGAGTCAAAATGGGCTATTAGTTATTAGTTGTTACATTGGTGCAACAGCATGAACTGGGGTTGTCTTTGGTAACCAGATGTATAGATAGCCATTCTCCTTATAAGGAAGAAGGAGTACACGAACCCCAGACTTTTTCACAACAGCAATTAATGAGCGTTCCTGGCCTCCTCCAGGGAAGTGTATGCAACCTCAGAATTTCACACAGGGACTACCGTTCCCATGAACGCTTTTTAAAGAAATTACTACAGAATGCAATTTAACCAGCTAAGATAGCATGACCACATATAAAGCAGTGATGAACATTAAGCCCATGTAACTATATGGCAAGCAGGGAGACTGTGCTCATCAAATAGAATAATAACACTGAAACTCCGGAGAATGTAAAAAATGAAATAACTCAGAAAGCCTGTGGGCAATGTGGAAAGAGGGTGGGAACTGTATTTCTCCATCCTTTTTATAACCAGAAATAAAAAGATATCATTTAGAGCCAATAAATGAGGGATCAGCATATTTAAAGACATAAAGGTGAACTTCAAAAGATGAACTTCAAAAGAAAACCTAGTGATTTAGTAGAATTGCATGGTAGGGGGAAAGGACAGAGAGGAAGAATAGTAATTCTAACATTGCTTATAGTGAGGGGTCAAAACATGACATCTAAAGAAAAAAATCATCTCCATTTGGATCACTAAGCCAAGCCATATACGAGAGAAATACCTAAAACAGAGTGACTCAGCAAGGTTCACCTGTTCGTTCATGAGTATTTATTGTCCTACTGTGTGTCAGGTGTATAATAGGTGCCCGCAAACTACCCATGAACCAAAATGACTACCCTAAAAATGCTTTGTTTTAGAAGAAGGAGACAGATAATAAACAGGAAAATATCTGGTGTGTCAAATGACAAGGAGTCCTACAGAGAAAAATTAAGCTGATAAAGAACTGGGGATTGAGGAGAGCTATACGGATGAGTAATCAGGGAAGCCAGGCCACATAGGATTCTGCAGGCCATCAGACAGACTTTACCCTCTCTCTGTGTGAGATGGAACCCCCTGGAGGGTTTTACACAATGGTTGCAAATCAAAGAATCCGTAAAGAAATATGAGGTAAGCGCTAAAGAAAGATAGCAGGTAACATGATTTTTATTTCACACATTGGTTAATTCAAGGCAAAAAAAAAAGAGACAAAAAAAGGATATTTTAAAGGCATTAACACCCACAAAACAAAAATTACTAGAAACATAAGGAATGAAAACAGAAGACTCTCTGTCTATGACAGGTCAAATTAACAGAAATGAATAAGTATGTAAAAGATCTGAATAATGTAATTATTGAGGTAGATGAAAATGATACATATACTGTATTCTCACAACAAGCTGCTTTTTAAGTGCTCACAGAACATTCACAAAAACTGACAACACATTAGATCACAAAAAAATCTCAATTCTTATCCCCATATAACCAATAATTCCTCAAAAGAGCAATAGCACAAAATACCAGCTCCTAATCACAATGTGGTATAACTAGATATAAATAATACACTAAAAACCAAAAAGGTGCTACTTCCTAGAAGTTGAAAAATTCTTTCATAAACAACGTTCGGGTATAAGAGACACAACAATCGAAACTGCATAATATCTAGAGAAATAATCACAATAAAAAAAACTAAGTCCGAACTCCTGAGATACTGTTAAAGCGTAACTTGAAATGCGTTGCTCAACTCTATGCAAATGCATAGGAAACCAGAATGAATACTTTTCAGGTGCCTGGGTGGCTCAGTTAAGTATCTGACTCTTGGTTTTGGCTCAGGTCATAATCTCAAGGCTTTGTGGGTTCAAGCCCTTCATCGGGCTCTGGGCACTGGCCGCGCAGAGCCTGCTTGGGTTTCTCTCTCTCTCTCTCTCTCTCTCTCTCTCTCCCCCCTTCCCCACTTGTGCTGTCTCTCTTTCAAAATAAATAAATAAACTTAAAAAAAAAAAAGAAACGGACACTTTTCATGGAAAATGTAAATTAACAAAGTCTACCCCAGAAGAGACAGGAAACTAAAACGACAAAGCCTCTCACAAAAAAATGCCAGATGGATTTAACCATAGGATTCAACCCAATCTTTAAGAGATAGATAATGCCAATGCTATCTAAATTGTCCTAGATTGCAAACAAGATGTCCCCAACCTTTTCTGCAATGATAGCTTAATGTTAAAACAAAAACCCAACTACAGTATAGCATAAACAAAATGACAGAGTAGTATCATTTAAAACTGACAAGGTGGGGCACCTGGCTGGCTCAGTCAGTAGAGCATTCAACTCTTGATCTCAGGGTCATGAGTTCAAGCCCCACCTTAGGCCTAGAGCTTACTTAGCTTACTTAAACAACCAAACAACACAAACAAACAAACCTGATGAGGCAGGAATTCTAAATAAAATATCAGACAAACATTACACGACTATTTCAATGAACATGTGGAATACATTAAAGAAAATGAAAAGGTGTGTTGCTATTAAAAAATCTATTAAAACAATTTACAATATTAAAATATTCAAAGAGAAAATAATTGGTTGTTTCTATTGACAATAAAAAAGCATTTGATAGCAACCACTTCTGGTTTTATAAAAATATTCTCACTACAATAAGGGGCGCCTGGCTGGCTCAGTAGGAAAGAGCATGAGACTCTTGATCTCTGGGTCTTGAAGTTCCAGCCGCGTGTTGGGTGTAGAGATTACTTAAATAAGTAAATAATTTTGGGGCGCCTGAGTGGCTCAGTCGGTTAAGCGGCCACCTCAGGTCATGATCTCACGGTCTGTATGTTCGAGCCCCACGTCAGGCCTGTGCTGGTGGCTCAGAGCCTGGAGCCTGCTTCCGATTCTGTGTCCCCCTCTCTCTCTGCCCCCTCCCCTGCTTGTTCTCTCTCTCTCTCTCTCAAAAATAATAAAACATTAAAAAAATTTTTTTGTTAATAATAAATAAATAAACAAATAATTTAAAAAACATATTACAAAGCTACAGTAACTTTTAAAAAGAAAAGGGTGGGGTACCTGGGTGGCTCAGTCAGTTGAGCATCTGACTTCAGGTCAGGTCATGACCTCACAGCTTGTGGGTTCAAGCCCCACGTCAGGCTCTGTGATGACAGCTCAGAGCCTGGAGCCTGCTCAGATTCTGTGTCTCCCTCTCTCTCTGCCCCTCCCCCCTCACATTCTGTTTCTCTTTCTTTCAAAAATCAATAAACGTTAAAAATTTTTTTAAAAACAGAGGAAAAGGGTGCATTTCATTAATAACAGTGGGTTATTAATAACAGTAGTTGAACTGGGAAAAAACACACTAATAACAGTAGTTGAACTGGGAAAAAAACACAAAAACCATGGCAATTGCCTTGGAGTATTGGTGCTGGAGGGAATTGGATGGATTCAAGAAACAAATGGGGTGCCTGGGTGGCTCAGTCGGTTGGGCGTCCGACTTCGGCTCAGGTTATGATCTCACAGTCCTTGAGTTCGAGCCCCGTGTCGGGCTCTGTGCTGACAGCTCAGAGCCTGGATCCTGCTTTGGATTCTGTGTCTCCCTCTCTCTCTGCCCCTCCCTTGCTTATGCTCTGTCTCTCTCTGTCTCAAAAATAAATAAAAACATTAAAGGGCACCTGGGTGGCTCAGTCGGTTAAGCATCCAACTTCGGCTCAGGTCATGATCTCGTGGTCCGTGAGTTCGAGCCCCGCATCAGGCTCTGTGCTGACAGCTCAGAGCCTGGAGCCCGTTTCAGATTCTGTGTCTCCCTCTCTCTCTGACCCTCCCCCGTTCATGCTGTCTCTCCCTGTCTCAAAAATAAAATAAACGTTAAAAAAAAATTTTTTTAAACATTAAAAAATTTAAAAAAAAGAAACAAATAAGAAATAATATATAATGAAAGGTACTATGTTTTCATAGGACTTGGTGATTGATTGTATTGTGGAAGGGAAGCGGGGTGGGGTGTTGGAGGAAGGGGTGAAGGAGAAATTGTCAAAGGTGACTTCCTGGTACATGGTGGAGCCATTTCCTGAGCCAGGAAATACTGAAAGAGGTAGATTAGTGAGGCATTATTTTGAGTTCAGTTTTGGATCTCCTGAGTTTAATCCAAATGGAGATATTGAATAGACAGTTGTGTGTGCCCAAATGATCTCAGGAGAAAAGTAGAGATAAATTTCTGAATTTCTGTGTGTTCAAATGGCTTTTGAAGCCATGGAGATAGATAAGAGAGGTGTGAAGGGAGAGAGCCCAAGATAAGTCCTCCGGAATCCCAATATTTGAAGGTCCAAGGGGGACGAGGGAAGGGACTTGACAAAGGATACCGAGAAGTGGTGTTAGACAGAGGAAGAAGACCAGAGTTGGTGGTGACACGGAAGCCCAAAAGATCAGATTATTTAAACCAAAAACTCTTCAGGATCTCAATTATGTGCCACATACATTGAGGTGAATTGAATTGAATTGAATTGAATTGCATTCCATTGCATTGCTGGATTCACTGAAGAAGAACTGAGTCAGAAGCTGAATGGTATTGTAAAAGCATGCTGCTGCTAAATAAAGCTCAGTTCTTTACACTCATGGCCTCCCCTTGGCTATTCAAGGTCAATAGCACAATTGATTGTCTACTCTGGTCTTTCTGGAGGACTTGGAGGTGGCCTCCCAGCCCTGCTCTATACACCACCTCAAGCAGCTACCACGAGCTAATCAGACTGGCCCACAAGAGAATAGATAATACCAAACTGCCCCTCTCACCTCTCACTTGGTTCTCCTCATCCCCATCAGCCATCCAGCCGGTGCCATTCATTTCTAGAGGGTCCACCGGTTCTTATCCCTGCCTCTCCACTTGTACCACGGCCACCATGGGGCTGAGCTTTCCTCTCTTGACCACCTCACGCTTCCGGCTTGGTCTTCCTGCATCCCAGGGTGTTCTCTGTTCAATTAATCCTGCAAACAGCAGCCTTCAAATAATCTTCTGAAAATGCAATTTTTTTACCATCTTAAGCACCCGTTCAGAAATCTTTGGTGACTCCATACAGCAAACATAGTTCAAAATCATGAGCATGACACTCACAGCCAGCATCCACCTTTCCAGTCACATCCCTTGTTCTTGCCTCATGCAAACTTCTAGCCTGTCAAACCATAGACCACAGCCGCGAGAAGTTCTCTTGGTGGTTTCTCACCTTTATTTCTTCTTCACATTGCTCTCTTTCTTGCCTGGAAAACTCCATGCCCACTTGAAATTCTACCCATCTGTCAAGGTTAAGTTCAAATCCTAAATCTTCTGTGAAAACTTTTCCAATTGTCTCTGCCCCGCTGCTTCTGCGATATGTTAGTACTAATACTCACTTGGCTTCCCATCTACATCATCTGTCACCTACTTTGAGCATATTTTTTGGTAAATCCTAATGACACTGTAAACTCATTCAGGACAGGACACCTGTCCCCCTCTGTAGTCTTCATATGAGACACCACCACATCTTATTCATTATAAGCTTCAAACACTAACTAGGTAAACAATATCCCCATAAAAGATTTAACATAGAAAACAGCATTTTCTTTCTTTTTAAAAAAACTTTTTTTAATGTTTTTTTATTTTTGAGAGAGAGAGAGAGTGGGCGGAGGGGCAGAGAGGGAGTGAGACACAGAATCTGAAGCAGGCTCCAGGCTTTGAGCTGTCAGCACAGAGCCCAACACGGGGCTCAAACTCACAAACGGTGAGATTGTGACCTGAGCCAAATTCAGATGCTTAATCGACTGAGCCACCCAGGCGCCCCTAAAACAGCATTTTCTAATACATCGTAATCACAGTGAATCACTCCATAGTCTAATCATGGCTCCTAATATGAAGAATCAAATAAAATCTTCAACCATAGAATCTGAATTTTACTATTTGTACAACGGCATCCTTTTTGGGAGAAGAAAAGAACTTTAAAAAGTTTTAAGTATAAAAGTTACACCCTATTTGTCAGTTGGAGCTTTCTCCTGTCCTACCGAGTTAGTGCTATTAACTGTTTGACTCTACTATCGGATGTCAACTTGTTGCCAAGACCATGGGGCTTAAATGTTGGTTTTAAATGTTTTCTTAAGGGGGTAATGAATACCCTATGCTCCCAGTGGCAAGTTTTCATTCATGAATCTTAAAGCAGTTTACCTTAAAAAAATTTTTTAAATGGAAAGAATAACTGACACACAGTGCACAAGTCTTACGTGACCGGCTGGAGAAATTTTCACATGTGTGTATCCTGTGCCATCAGCACTCAGATCAGCACATAGAGCATTTTCAGCCCCCCAGAATGCTCCCTCCTGCCCTCTCCCAACCAGTATCTGGGTAACCCCCCTGCTCCGTTTCCTGTCACGATAGATTTTGCCAGTTTTTGAGATTCACAGAAGTGCTATCATCCAATCAGGATTCTCTTGGGCTGTTTTCACTCTACGTCTGTGTTGTGTGCTCTGTAGTCTGTTGTTTTATCATTGTTGAAGTCACATTACCTTTGTTACTGTACACTTTTTTTAATTGACAATTGTTTGTTTTTTTTAGTTTATTCTCCTTATTTTTTAGTGATCTCTACACGCAACGCGGGGCTCAAACTTGCAACCGACTGAGCCAGGCATCCCTGTTACTGGGCACTTTTTGCTGCAACCGACGATAAATTGACCATACATGTATTTCATTAATATGCTGATATTTCCTTTGCATTCACAACATTTATCTACATTTTATACATTTAGATGTACTATACCTACGGGTTTAAAATTTCTTGTTTTACCCCCAAGTAATAGCAACTGAGCAAACAGATGACCCATAGCAGTTATGAAAAGCAAAATCTGGGAATATTTTTGAACAACATGATCAATGGTTTTCACCTTAATGACCTGGGGAGAAATGTAAGAATATTACTAGTATGGTCTTTAGTGTTTACTTTAGGAAATGTTGGTGAGTTTTGAGGATAGATTGTCTGCAGATGTTATCTTAATTATTGAATCTTAATTATTGATTGATTAGGTAACACTAAGCAAGTTAAAACGTCTAACTCACCTTTCCCACACTGCTAATGTTTGGCCAGGAGAATATAATCTTTTTAGTGCTCTGAGCATCACAGAAAAATCACCCAAAATCCAAGTTATCATCATATTAGTTGGCTTTTGCTAAGTTAGGTTATAACTAACAAATAATCCCAATGCTACAACATAACTTTGTTCTAACAAGTCTCTGCGGCTTGCTGCGGCTGATCTCTTCTTCATAATACGTGTCTGCGATCCATGGCTCTGCACCGCGTATTCTTTATTTCAGGACCTGGGCTAAAAGCAAGTCTCTCTTGAGACATGCCTGACTCTACATAGAGGGAAAAGAGATGTGATGGCTTCTAATGCTGCTTCTTCTCTGCAACAAACCTTTGGCTGGAGCAAGTCTTATGGCCGAGTGTGACCTACAAGGGGAAGGAAAATCCTGCAGGATGAGTCCCAGGAGATTGGAAGTGAACATATTGACTGAGAATTCAGTCTACGTCAGGCAGTGTCACAGTATCATCATCACTGTCACCACTATTACGCATGGTCTATGCCATATGAGATTTTGCCTCCATGTTCCTCTGAGAGCCTATGGAACTCGGCCACCTGTCTACACAAGGGTGGATAATTTAAAAGCAATATGTGGATACCCCAACATGTAAAAACATTAACTCATTTTTTAGCCTTTCATGCAGGTGTACAAATCTTGGGTAAGCAGCCATTGAGGAAGCCAATTCATATCCAAAGCCACCACTGACACCAGCAACTGACCTTTCCAGAAGGAGTAATAGTACATTCGAACCAACAGAGCACCTGCTGCTTGTGTGTTACCTGGCTATGGTTTCAAGAATAAATGAGCTGAATGAGTCAGAGTGACTGCCAAATAGCCTGGAAGATGTTCCTGGTCAAATTGACACAAGTATATTCTGATGGAGAGATATTTATGATGTTAAGGTATGCATAAGCACCTATCCCACCTGTCCAAAGGTGAGATGATCATGCTTTAGAGAGAATGAACTCAAGGTCACCTTATCATTCGAGATCAGTTTGTCACTAACTGCTCTGTGAAATTGATAGGTAACCTTGCTTGACTTTGTCTTACAGGAAACCTACAAGGCTGATATGAGTAATGAATGCCCTGTTTCTATATAATTCCCAGGTCAATACTGTGTATTGGCTTTTCTGATTGGAAGCTATGTTGTTTAAAAGGCAGAAAGAAGCACCCTTGAGAAATATTCAGAGATCTTAAGGTGTTGGCAGTTGTTATCAATAGAGGAGAATGAACCTGGTCTTTTATCCAGTAATACTTCTTTTTTTAAATAAAACTCAGACAGAAAGGGGGGGGGGTGCCCTGGCTGGCTTAGTCAGTAGAGCATGTGACTCTTAATTTTAGGGTCATGAGTTTAAGCTCCACACTGGGTGTGCTGATTGCTTAACAAAGAAAATAAAGTTGATAAAAAAAAAAAAAAAGAAGAAGAAGAAGAAAGAAAGAGAAAAAAAGGGGAAAAAAAGAGAGAGAGAGAAAAGATTGGCATAGAACCAGTTGTGGTTCAAGATAGAGGTCAACAAATTTGTCTGCAGAGGGCCTGATAGTGAATATTAATGGCTCTGGGAGCCATCCAGGCTCAGTCCCAGAAACTCAACTCTGCCATTGGAGTGTGAAAACGGAAGATACATAGGCAAGAGGATATGGTTGTGTTAAGCAAACATACGTACAAAACACTTTATTTACAAAACACAACCTTCTAGAATTCAATTTGGCATTTGGCCTGCAGGTTGTAGTTTACCCACCCTCGCTCTAAGATAATGTATGGGGGCCTGCCATAAGATAACCTTTGGATGACAATGTTCTAGGCATTCTAGAACTCTTAAATAGGGAGTAAAGTCAGGAAAGGAACTATGACTTAAGCAACGATGGTAGTTATGCCTCAGTGCTGTGGTCCCCCAGAGAGAACACAGTCTGGGTAATACTGCTGGAAGGGAGCATACCTTTTCCCCACTTCTGTTTTCCATGGTGAGAGCTTTTCCTCCAGCACTAGAGAGGTGGAACCATTATTTAGAAGATGAGGTAGCGTGCTTGGCTCAGCTCTGCCCTATTTCTTCTTGAGAGGAAGTTGCTTACACGGACCAAACGTCCTCTGCTGTGTTCTCGTGCCTACACAGTACCCCCATAGAAGGAGGCTTGATCCCATGAAGGACTCCCTGGGACTAGGAAAGAAAGACTGCCCAATCTGAGAGTTAATGTTGACAAGCTAACTTGTGGAATAAGCCGAAAGCTTTGTTTGCTAACGTGGCCTCCATTGTTCCTAAGATAATAGTTTGGTCCTCATTGTTTTTCTCCAAACTCTTTACAAGTCAAGTAGGGGAGGGTGGCATTCATTGGGTGCCAACTAAGAGGCCCCGACATATAAAACAACATTGTTTAATTTAATACTTTCATTTGAGAGAGGCAAATAAAATACTTTAAGTCAGGTTTCAGACCCCCAAGATAAAGGTATGACCAGAGGTAAACTGAGTCTTACTGAAACTGCAACCCAACCCCCGTCCATCTCAGTTCCCAACTGGATTGAGGTGATTAGCTCTTCACCCTATATATTTCACAGAGGAAAGATGAAGTCCTGGAGACTCTACAATCCTTTTATATATAATGTCTGACACACAGTAAAAAAATAAATTTTCAAAGAGACAAGGCCATATAGTTAATAACCAATAAAAACATAAATAAACAACTGATGCAGACCAAGAAATACTGCAAGTATCGTCATTAACAGACAAGGGCTTTAACCGTGAACACCGTGTAAAGGTAAAGGGAGGAAAAGATGGATAAAGTGGGTGAAACATGGAGACTTTCAATGTCAAATTCATTTGTAGATGGAAATCTGTAAAAAGAAACATGGACATTTTTGGACCGAAAACAAAATTACCAAAATTTAGAACTTATGGGAAGAATTTAACAGAAGACTGGCGTAACGGGTGATAGAAATAATAAAATAAAAGTGAGATCAGTAGGAAAAAAAAATCCAAACTGAAGCTCAGGGAGAAAAAAGCAACAGCCTTGGCATAAAACATTTGTGGGACACAGCAAAAGGTCTCACAAATGTACAACTGGAGTCTCAGATGGAAAGGAGACATAGAATAGGGCAGAAGCCATAGCTGAAGAGATAACGCGGGAGCATGAAAACATTAATCTATAGGTTCAAGAAGCTTGGAAAGCTGCAAGCAGAATAAATAAAAAGAAATTCGTATTCAGTCACATTATGTCCAGATTACTAAAACCAAAAACAAAGAGAAAACACCATTTAGAGTAAAAAACGTATCTTTCAGAACCTACAATTAGACTGACAGCTGATTTGTCAATGAAACTATGGAATCCATAAAATAATGGAGCCACATCTTCAGACTGCTAAAAGGAGAAAGAAACACCGAGAGCAGACTTCTATACCTAGTGAAAATATCCTTCAGAAATGAAAGCACATAAAATCATTTGCAAACAAAAATGGGGAGACTTTATTGCCAGAAGTTCTGGATTCAATAAAATGCCATAGGAACTTCTTGAAATTGAAAAGAGATGATCACTCAAAGGACACTAGAACCGCCAGAAGCACTGAAAAGGCTAAATAAGAGAAAATATAAAGGACTGGTGATTGTATAAACCAGTGACAACCCCGTCTTAGCTGTTCTCTGCCATCCATAGGAGGATAATACATGACCACATTAGCACAAGGAGTAGGCAAGGGGTACAAGAGTTATGGTGTCATGAGGCTCCTGCATTTAGTAAATGGTAAAAGTACGAATTCAGACCCAATTGTATAAAGTCAAGGGCGAACGATGAGATCTCTCGCTAAAAATTATATAAGAATATTTCGTTTAAAAGATAATAGAGGAGGGGCTGCTGGGTAGCTCAGTTCACTAAGCGCCCAACTCTTGATCTCAGCTCGGGTCTTGATCTCAGAGTCATGAGTTCAAGCCCAGAGTTGGGCTCCATGCTTAGCATGAAGCCTACCTAAAGGAAAAAAAAAAAAAAAAAAAAGATGATAGAGGAGAGAAATGGGGTATTATGATGGAGATAAGAGTGGTTATTTCTGTGGGGAGAAGGGCACAAGGAAGGCTGATGGTATGCTGGAAATGTTCTCTATTTTGACCTGGGTGGTAGTTATGAGGATACATTTAAATTATAAATGAATATGTTATATATGATATACACACCTTATCCTACTATTAGCATTTACAATTTAATACACATACTTATATAAATGTTACAATTAATTATAAACATATGAATATATCATATAATATGTATCATATGATATACACTTTAATATTTATATACATTTACATTATATACAAATATTATGATATATTTATATAATAGCATATAATGTACATAAAATATGTATTTTTTAAAAGATTTTTAAAAGTTTATTTATTTGAGAGAGAGAGCAAACACAGAGGAAGGTCAGAGAAAGAAGAAGAGAGAATCCCAAGCAGGCTCTGTACTGTTAGTGGGGAGCCTGAGCAGGGCTCGAACTCATGAACTGTGAGATCGTGACCTGAGCTGAAACCAAAAGTCGGACACTTAACAGATTGAGCCACCCGGGCACCCCTATAATATACATATTTACATATAAATTCACTGAGCTGTACTCTCATGGTTTGTGTACTTTATTATGTGCAAAATAAATCTTAATAAAAAATTTAAATATGTCAGCAAAATAAGAGAAACATCGTATCCATGAAACAAGAATAGGGTGCTTAAAATGGAACAGATTGCAGAATAAAAATGAGTCTTTGAAAACTGCAAATATGATAGATATAAATATATCTAATAGCAAAAAGAAAAGAACAGTAAAAGAGCTGAAAGATTAAGTCTAAAGTACCTCTCTGAAAATAGAACAAAAACACTATGTCCCACAGGAGAAAAAGGTAACAAAATTAGAAGCTCATTGTGGATGTTGAATATCTGGCTAACAGGAGTCCCAGAAAGATAGACCAGAGAAAGTGGGGGAAAAAAGGAAATTATTGAATACATAGTTCAATGAATTTTCCCAGAACCAAAGAACACGAGTCTCCAAATGAAAACTTCCACCGAGTGTCCGGCACGATGAATGGAAAGAGACCGACATCAGAGAACACCATGGTGCAATGTCAGGACATCAGATAGAAGAAAATATCCCAAGAATTTTTAGACAGAAAAAGAAGGTCACCTACAAAAAGTCAGGAATTGGAATGGAATTCAAGTCCTCAACAAAACACAGACAGCTATGAGATAAGGAGGCGAAAGAAAACACGCGATCCAAGAACCTGGGGATCTAACGCAGAAGAGACACACTGGGGATTCCCAGCTCGGGGATGAAGCAAAGTCCCAGTTAATAATTGTGCAGTAGGCCTGGGGGCATGCCGTACGGGCCCACACAGGTGGTCAGAGAACTCCACACCAGGCGTCCTCACAAAGAAAGTGCGACTGATACAGATTATCTGGGGAAAGAAGGCATTGAGTGGGATTTTACAGAGCTGTTATTTTTAGGTGAGAAAACACTTAATGGCTCCTAAAAAGCAAAGCAACTGAAGAAATCAAGCAATTAAGTCCAATAAAATAGGCAGTTCTTACAATACAGGAACCGTAATTGTTGTATACTCATTAGTCAGTATATGGCCCTATATCATGTAGTAATAATAGTGAGAATATTGAATATGGAACTGAACGCAAGAGAGCTAGCATCGTCTCCTACTACACCAGAGAGTTATTAGATCTAAAATTGTAGGACCCAAGAAATAACAGTATCTGGGTTTATTTTTAAATTGGGAGGTAAACACAGAACTGGCAGCTAAATGCATTGAAAGCAGGTATCGTGGGGGCGCCTGGGTGGCGCAGTCGGTTAAGCGTCCGACTTCAGCCAGGTCACGATCTCGCGGCCCGTGAGTTCGAGCCCCGCGTCAGGCTCTGGGCTGATGGCTCAGAGCCTGGAGCCTGTTTCCGATTCTGTGCCTCCCTCTCTCTCTGCCCCTCCCCCGTTCATGCTCTGTCTCTCTCTGTCCCAAAAATAAATAAATGTTGAAAAAAAAAAAAAAAAAAAAAAGAAAGCAGGTATCCTGGGAAACAGGAAGTGGAGGCAAAGGGAAGACCGCATTTTTTGTAATGAGACTTTTTGCCTTAAGCCGTTTTCTCTTTTATTTTGAAAAATGTCAAGTGTATGTAAAAGTTCAAGAGTACAAGGAACACCCAGATACTCTTAACCTGGATTCCACGTGACCTTTATCTCTCCCTTATTTTCTTTTATTTTTTTCTGAACCACTTGAAGTGAGTTGACAACATCACAATACTTCCTTCATAAATACTCCAGCTGGTGTCTCCTGAGAACAAGGACATTCTCCTCCACTCTCAGAATATCATCATCACATCCAAGGAAATGAACACTAATCCCTTGTGATCCCCTATGTGGATTGTTGTACAGTCTACAGTTAAGTATTCTCCATAGTCTCCCAAACCCTGTTTATATATAGATATGTATATGTGTGTATATATATGTGTGTGTATATATGTATATGTATATATGTATATACATATATACATATGTATATGTATATATGTATATATGTATATGTATAGACTGTTGTACAGTCTACAGTTAAGTATTCTCCATAGTCTCCCAAACCCTGTTTATATATATATATATGTATATGTGTGTATATATATGTGTGTGTGTGTATATATGTATATGTATATATACATATATACACACACACATATATATATATTTTTTTTCCATCAGGATTTAATCAAATTTCACAGTTTGCCTTTGGTTGTTTCATCTCTTTGGACTTTTAAATTATGGAATAGTCCCCAGTGCCCAGGTCTTTCTTGTTTTTCATGACACTGACTTTTTGGACGGGACTCTAGTTGTTTGGTAGGATGGGTCACATGCTGGAGGTTTCCTCATGACCGGATTCAGCTTCCTATGGAACTGTTCCCAGGCACTATTATATTACTGTAGAAAACAAAATCAAACGGGAAAAAACGGAGATGGTATTTGTTTACATTTATTGAAAAGACGACTCTGTTTCTCTCTCTCTCTCTCTCTCTCTCTCTCTCTCTCGGTCACCTTGGGCTGGAGTTTGCTGCCTTCCCTGTGTTAATTGGGTCAGCATGTGCTCACTGAGTGATCTCTGACACAAGTCACTCCAGGAAGCAGGTTAAACACCTTTTCTCAGAGAGGCATACATTTTCACAGCTTTTCATTTGAAATTTGTTCACAGTGGGGATTTTTTCCCCCTCATCTTCCCAAGAAATTGTGTGACTGAAAATTCATGTGTTAGTTATCTCAATCACAAACGGAAGTTGTTTCTGCACAAATCCCTTGGTAGCTGAATGGATTTGATTCTCCTGTGTGATAAAGCCAGATCCAAAGGCAGCACTGTAGGGACGTGGGGTTCTGTGCCCAGATCTGCCACTGACACCTTGGGTGACCTTGAGGAAGCCCTTGGCCTCTCTAGGCTCCAGTGTTCTTATCTATAAAAAGAAAGGGGCAGAACAAGTTGATAATGAAAGGTAACTTTCAAAGCATGATTCTGAAGGGAGCAGAAAGAGAGGTCAAGGGCGGGTAGCCACCCCACACCTGGTGGATGGCCCTTTTTACCTTCCTGGAACTCAACTCAGACACACTCTCCACCCAACAAGTCGTTCCTTGGCTGTGATCGGGAGACAAATAGGTGGGGGAAGGGCACAGAGATGAGCAGATCAGGGGCAGTGGTGTAAATACCACTGCTAAGGGGGCGGAAGAAAACCCCGCTTCCAGGGTCATCTATGTGATGATAAATCGCGAGACAGACAAATAGTCTAAGAAACAAGTGTAATGTTAAAAGCAAAAGAAGAAACCTCAAAATATTCTTGTGAAGTCCTCAACAAACACTTAATAAATTTAATGATTTAATGGCAAAGGACCTCAGGACACGCTCCCCCAATATGTGCCCCTTTAGAACACTGACTGTTTTGAGCTGAGGGCTCTGGAAAACAGCAGATACAGAACAGACCCTCTCTGGTCGCCCTTATCTGCCTGGAGACAACTCCAAAAGGAACTTGGTCATCTATCCCCTCCCAGGAGGGTCTTCAGCAGGGAAGATAGACTCTCATCACTGGAGACATGAGACTAGAAGAAACCGTCATGCATCCCATCTAGTCTTCTGAGGGCTCCTTCTGCTTCCCTAAAGTCATCTGCCGTCCCCTAAGTTGGCTACACCCCCCGCATTCCCCTATTAAGACATACATAAGCTTTCGAGTCTCACCCACCTTTCAGTATTCTCTTTTGTCCCTACGACGCCCCTGTGTGCCTCATATTAAAAGTGAATACATCTGTCGACCTTTTCTGCTGTGAATGTGCCTGTTGTCTGTCTATCTCATACACCCGGCTACACAGCCTAGGAGGGTAGAGGAAAGTCCTTCCTCCCCTACAGGGGAACCTCCAGGTTCCAAGACTGTTGGTGACACCGGGTTACCTTTGTGGCTGGTGGTCTTTCCTTCAAATTGCTGCAAACGCTTTGTAAATTCTCTCTCAAAACCCGACAGAAGGAAGGCAGAAGAGTGGAGAGGCCCCCGGAAGAGGCGTCAGCTGGCCCGTGTGCTCCCACTCTGCAGTTCATCGGTGCTTCGACTTGGGGCAAACCTCACGGCCCCTCTGGGCTGCCATTTCTCACCTGTGCGAAGGATGGGGGTGGGGTGGGGAGAGCATACGGAGTCATCTCTCAAATTCTTTACTGCTCAAAAACTCAATGAGCCGGTTCCTGAAACTTGGGCAGAAGCAAGACAACATATTTTTTGCCTCATTTGTACTATGGGCACATTCGACAGCTGGTTGGAGACCTACTGGCTTGGTGTTTCCCTTTAATGGGCTGCTTTCTAATCGCTTTTCCTCTTTTTGAAATGGGTATCCAGGAAATCTCTGATTTTTTTCTTTCTTGGCTTACAGCCACGGCTTCTTGTCCCAGCGTTTTCCAAGTCTGTGAATAATGATCTGGTTTAACTTATGGATACCCTGAAGGTAATACCACAAATTGTTCATGATTCCGTTTGGCTTGTGCTTCCCCGTGCAAAGTTCTCCCCGTCTAAAACACTCCGGGATGAGAACTTTACCCACAATACTACTTTAAAGGTACACAGACCTTTCCACTAGAGTGTCTTTCACATCTCTGATAGCAGTGATCAACACAGGCTTTCGTGAGGAGTGAGGAAAAGTAAATGCCTTTGATAATGTTGGAAGGGGTCTTTAAAACAGATTTCTCATTTACTCCTAGACTCTAAAATTTTTCCTAGATCCTGAGAGCCATGAAAGCCTGGAGAAAATAGAAGAGGAAGGAACTCAGATGTATAGTGCTTTTTCAAACAGGGGATAAAATGCTGAGTCAACCAGGTGGTCTCTGATTCTAGGTCAGACTTACCAGGGGGTGAGGATTGAGGAGAGAGAGACATATGGAGGCAGCGCCCCAAGATTTAAAAGTCTTAGGAGATACACTGGGGCATCTGCCTTTGGCTCAAGTCATGATCTTGTGGTTCTTGAGTTTGAGCCCTCATTGGTCTGTCTACTGTCAGCACAAAGCCTGGATCCTGTCTCCCTTTCTCTCTGCCTGTCTGTCCCCTGCTCACGTGCTAGCTCTCTCTTTCTCTCTCTCTTTCTCAAAAATAAATAAACATAGGGGCGCCTGGGTGGCGCAGTCGGTTAAGCGTCCGACTTCAACCAGGTCACGATCTCGCGGTCCGTGAGTTCGAGCCCCGCGTCGGGCTCTGGGCTGACAGCTCAGAGCCTGGAGCCTGTTTCCGATTCTGTGTCTCCCCCTCTCTCTGCCCCTCCCCCGTTCATGCTCTGTCTCTCTCTGTCCCCAAAATAAATAAACGTTGAAAAAAAAATTTTTTTTAAATAAATAAATAAACATAAAAAAAGTCTTAAGAGATACATTAATCAATCACAATGAATGGACTCAAACAGCTTGTTTAAAAAATTATAAGGGGCGCCTGGGTGGCTTAGTCTGTTGAGCGTCTGACTTTGACTCAGGTCATGATCTCATGGTACGTGAGGTGGGGCCCCCATCGGGCTCTGTGCTGACAGCTCGGAGCCTGCTTCGGATTGTGTCTCCCTGTCCTGCTCCTGCTCTGTCTCTCTCTGTCTCTCAAAAATCCATAAACGTTAAAAAAAAAAAAAAAAGTCTTATTTTAAGATGCTCTACTCACGTTCTTCATGTTCTTTTTGGAAAGTTTGTATCTTTTAGGATAATTCTTCTAACTGAACTGATAACTGAAATCATAATGATGTCTGGTGATCGCTTCAAAATAATTTGAGTTGGGGAACCGGGTGGGGTTATAGGTAGAAGTAGATGAGCCAAAAGCTAATCAGCATTGAAGCTGATGGATGAGTCTGGGGAGTCTTCATTATCTGTTTGAAAATTTCCATAACAGCTTTTAAATAACTACCAAGAAAGCCAATCTTCTCCCAACAGAACAATAAGGGAAGCGAGAGAAGCCAGGGTTTGCCCGTCCCGTTTCACACTAGGCACCCCTCTGGGGTTTTGGGGTAGAAATAAACTCTCAGAGTTTGAGGTAACCGTGAAGAATGGAAATGGGAGAAGGAAGAAGGGTCTCGATGCTTTCATATTCCCCAACAATGCTAATATCGCCACACATTCGAATAACGTTTCACAGTCTCAAGTCCTTTCTGTCTCACTGGATCTTGGAAAAACCTGGTGGGTATATTCGTTGTCATCGATGACACCTGATGAAATGTCGTCATTGTGTTGTGTTCGTGTTTGTTTTTGGTTTTGGATGATTTACTTTAAACCTCTGGAAATAGACTCTTGCTTCTTTATTAGTCTCATAGTTGATACTTACGGATTTATTTCCTGTTCGAGTTTTGCGTGGAAGACAGCCTGCAGGTCTATTTACGATATTAGAATTCTTAAATGCTCCCCTAGCATGATTTGGAGCAGTTTTCTTTTTCCTCTTAGCTTCTATTGGGGGGGGGGGGCAGTGTACAGGGGAAAAGCCATTCTTATTTCCTTTGAGCCCACCCAGCTCTTTTATTTTGTGTTTCCCCTCATCTCCCAGGCTTCCAGCAGGAGTTGTGAAGCCATCAGAAGCGTTCTGTTCTTTTAAATCCCTTACCAGCGGTTCCTTTATTAGCCACATTATCCTTTACCTCTTTCCTGTGACAGCTTTTGAAACCCAAATTGATGAAGCCATGCCTTTTGTTATTTAAATATCATACACATCAACATTTACAAGTGTATTACAAGAAGATTGAAACCCAATACCCTACCCTAATTCTGACAAACGTACACATTTGAAGAAATACCACTTTCCTTTCCCCCTTTTTTGTGTATCTCGGGTTCCAGGATTCTACCCTCCTAGCGCGTGAAACTACCAGTGGCTCTGGTATTAAAAATTCCAAACTGGTCACAGACCTTCAACGAGGTCAAGAGCAGTAAACACCTTATCTTTATAAGGGCAACACATTCTTAAGTTAATACGAAGGCCTGGATGTATTTTGCCAGCATTGGTCTTGATGCAATCACGGGACCACCGTTTAAGGGTGCAACGAACTTCTATGCCATAGGAAGATCATCCTTTAAGGGTCTCTAAGCCGAGCTGTGGTGGGTGAAGGCTTCCCTGGGCTCCGACAGGAGTCACCCTGTGACTCTGCAAATATTAAATATAGCCACATGAATCACACTACAAAATTCCAGTCCTGAAATCTGGTGTCGGGCATAACAATTTGTTCTCTCTCCTTGCTCATGAATAACAAAGAATCAATTGAAGAAATTTTGGCCTGTCTAAAGAATACCCTGATGTTTTTTTTCCTCCCTGGAGGAGACACATTCTGTATTTGACATGACATATGCTTCTCAAGTGTTATTTTGTTTCATTAATCTTTGAACTAAATTGTCAGTCCTTGTAACTAGAAAGACATTTCCCCAGAACCCTCCTGACTCATGCTAAGGGTACACAACAGCTGATAAACTCTAGTGACCTCTGAGGAGACAGATGGGCTGTGTGGCTTTCAACACCCACGTGGCTTTCTGGACCGTGGGTGGACAACATAACCCAGGTTAAAACGTTCGGCAAAAATGGGCAGACCTTTTCCAGACGTGTTAAGTCGAGAGCAGGGGCTGCATTAACCGGTTCTACTGTTCTATCAAATCTCTTGGTTTTAACTTTCCTCTCCCTTATTCTTTCTCATTTGTTTATGCCCGTGTGTGTTTCTCTTAATAATTACAAAGTAATGCAGGCTCATTGCAAGAGTAACAACGGCTAACATTTATTGATGGCTTCTAAGGTGCCAGGCACTCTAGGAAAAGCTTAAAACTCTCACCTCACTTCATTTTCAACAACTCTTTGGGGGAGGTAATATTATCTCCAAATTACAGATTAAAAAAGCTTGGACGTACAGGACTCAGAAAGTTTATCACCCATTCATCCTTCCTGAAAAAGTTTCCTTTGGGGAAAAAGCAAGGAATCCAAGAAAGAGAATACAATTCAAAACATGTAAAAGTGGTGAGAAAAATAAAGCAGTAAAATGTATACTTAAATCTTAAGGTTAAGAGATTTAAGAAAGGGTTTTAAGAAGACAAAACAGAGTAATGGGAAAAGAACTTAAGTGATAAACTGGAACTAAAATTTCAGATTATTGCTCCAAAACATGAATTGCTTAAGATCTTGTCTTGTTTCCCCCCAAAAGTTACACTGACTCATTCTAAGCGCTGGTAGAAAAGCATTATTAAAAGCTTTCATTAAAATTGAGGGCCATCTCCTGCAATTGTCAAGGTCATCAAAAACAAGGAGAGACTGAAAAGGAGTCAAGTCACAGCCAAGAGGACAACTGAGGAGCGGATAAAGAACATTTGACAAAAGCTGAAGTATGAATAAAGTATAAACTCCGTTTAACAAAATGTCTCAATATGGGACCGTTAATTTTGACAGACGTGCCATGTTGAGTATACAGGAACTCTCTGTACTGTCTTTGCCATTTTTCTGTAGATCCAAAATTACTCTAAAATAAACATTTTACGGGCGCCTGGGTGGCGCAGTCGGTTAAGCGTCTGACTTCAGCCAGGTCACGATCTCGCGGTCCGGGAGTTCGAGCCCCGCGTCGGGCTCTGGGCTGATGGCTCCGAGCCTGGAGCCTGTTTCCGATTCTGTGTCTCCCTCTCTCTCTGCCCCTCCCCCGTTCGTGCTCTGTCTCTCTCTGTCCCAAAAATAAATAAAAAACGTTGAAAAAAATTTAAAAAAAATAAAATAAACGTTTTATTAAAAAAAATAAAACCAACCTCATACGGGTGTTGTAAGGATTAAATGAGATAATCGATACAGAAAGATCTGTGCAGGGACTAGAATATAGTAGTTATGTGAAAATGTTGGGGTTCAGAGCGAACAGTCGAGAAAGAATTCTTGAGGCATCTTCACTGCAAAAAGGGTGGTTTGATTAAAGGACAGGGACAGGACCCGGGGGCGGAAAGAGCTGCACTGGGGTTGTGAGGAGTGACTGGTTATTTAATTTCCAGTTGGGAGGGCGTTAGGGATAGCGGAATTTGGAAGCAAGGTTTCCAGGACCTTGAGGGACTGGCAGCTGTTAGGAAAAGGTCGTTTTACCACTGTCTAACAAAACCTTAGTCCTGAGACCCTTCAGATGTAGATCAGTGGGCCATATGCTTGGAAGATGATTACTAACGTAAATCTTGGGGGCTAGAGAGAAAGGAAGTTTCCAAAAGAATTTTTTTTTTTAATTTTTTTTTCAACGTTTATTTATTTTTGGGACAGAGAGAGACAGAGCATGAACAGGAGAGGGGCAGAGAGAGAGGGAGACACAGAATCGGAAACAGGCTCCAGGCTCTGAGCCATCAGCCCAGAGCCCGACGCGGGGCTCGAACTCACGGAGCGCGAGATCGTGACCTGGCTGAAGTCGGACGCTTAACCGACTGTGCCACCCAGGCGCCCCTCCAAAAGAATTTTTATATGTTAAAGGAGACTTACAAGATCCTGGATGTCAGGCTAATGTTAAGCTGAAGTATTAACATTGAGGGAGTTGAGCTCCTAGAGGAAGGTCACTCTGCCTGTCTCAAGGACTCGTCAATGGGCTGTAAGTTGTACGGAGATTTTATTTATTTAGTTTTCTTTTGCCTTTGTTCTCCACATCAGTAAGTATTCAGTAAATATGAGTTTTTAATAATGATTAAAAAATTAAGGGCTGTCAATAGAAGAAAAGGAATAGAATGCATATTTTTCCAAACTATGGGAGAAGTAGAAGACTTAAAGAAAATTCAAGAACCCAATAAAAATAGAAAAGTTAAAGAGCAAAGAAAGTAATGTAAATAAAAAAACGTAAGGGGGCGCCTGGGTGGCTTGGTCGGTTAAGCGTCCGACTTCCGCTCAGGTCATGATCTCACAGTCCGTGAGTTCGAGCCCCGCATTGGGTTTGTGCTGACAGCTCGGAGCCTGGAGCCTGTTTCGGATTCTGTGTCTCCCTCTCTCTTTGACCCTCCCCCGTTCATGCTCTGTCTCTCTATGTCTCAAAGATAAATAACGTTAAAAAAAATTTAAAAAAAAAACGTAAAATAAGACACAAGGACTCAGTAACTGCAGTAAATGTGAATGAGCTAAACTCATTATTAAAAAGCAAGTGTCCACATTCATTAGGTTGGCTACTATCAAAAAAACAGAAAATAACAAGTATTGGCAAGTAAAATGTGCTGCACTCAATTCCAATGTGGGGCAGGCAGGGAGGGGTTCCTGTACAACCAGCAAGCAATGAACTCAATTCTGACAGTATCTACCTGGAGATAGCATCAGATCGCACAAGTTAAGGGTTGTGTCTCACAGACTAGCATCCCCTCCTTCAGATGCCAGCCACAAGACCAGGCTGTCACCTGTGCTTCACTTCTTTTGACCAGAGATGGGAGGTTCCAACAACCCCCGCCTTGGGTTCCATTAATTCCTAGATTGGCTCACAGAACTCAGAAAAACATTGTACTTACTAGATCATTGGCATATTACAAAAGATTGTAACGCGGGAGTAGCCAGATGAACGAGATGCATAAGGCAACATGCCCGGAAAGGGCTCAGAGATTTCATGCTCTCTCTGTGAAAACCAATTTCCCCAAATCTCCATGTGTTCACCAACTCAGAAGCTCTCCCAACTCACTCCATTTGGATATTTATCGAGACATCATTACACAGGCATGATCGATTAAATCATTGGCCATTGGTGATTAACTGAGTCCATGTCTAGGCCCTCTATTTGTTCTTATATATTTGTTCTTATATATATATTTGTTCTTATAATATATATATTTGTTCTTATATATTTGTTCTTATATATATTTGTTCTTATATATATATATATTTGTTCTTATATTTGTTCTTATATATTGTTCTTATATATGTATATTGTTCTTATAAATATATATTTGTTCTTATAAATCACAATATTATGGTGAAGATGTGGAAAATTGAAACACTTGGGCATTGGTATTGGGAATGTAAAATGATGCTACAACTATGGAGAACAGTATGACAGTTCCTTACAAACCTAAAAATAGAATGACCATATGAACCAGCAATTCCACTTCTGGGTATATATCCCAAAGAGTTGAAAGCAGTCTCGAAGGGATATTTGCACACCCATGTTCGTAGGAGCATATTCACAATAGCCAAAAATGGAAGTAACCCAAGTGTTCACTGATAGATGAATGGACAAACAAAATACAGCATATACATACAACGGAAGACAATAGTATATACAAACAGAATTAAGAAGAAAATACATTCTGACACATGCTATGACATGGATGAACCTCGAGGATATTATGCTAAGTGAGACGACCTAATCGTAAAAAATGTTGGGGGCACGTGGGTGGCTCAGTCGGTTAAGGTGAAGAGTCTGACTTTTGGTTTTGTTTCAGGTCATGAGCTCATGGTTCATGAGTTCAAGCCCCATGTGGGGCTCTGCACCGGCTGTGTGGAGTCTGCTTAGGATCATCTCTTTCCCTCTCTCTTTGCCCCTTTCCCTCTCTCAAAAAATAAATAAATAAACTTAAAGTAATGTTGTATGATTCCTCTTATATGATGTTTCTAGAGTAGTCAAATTTATAGAAACAAAAACAGAATGGTGGTTGCCAGGGGCTGTTGGGAGGGGAAATGGGGAGTGGTTTCATAGATAAAGAGTTTCAGCTTTGCAAGATGAAAAAGTTCTGGAGATTGGATATACAACAGTGCAAATGTACTTAACATTTCTAAATGTTAAGTATACTTAAGTATACTGTATACTTAAAAATGGTTAAGATGATAAAAAAAATTATTTTTAATTTATGTATTTATTTTGAGAGAGAGAACATGCACTTATGAGCCAGGGAGGAACAGAGAGAGGGAGAGAAAGAATCCCAAGCAGGCTCCACACTGTCAGTGAAGAGCCAGAAGTGGGGTTCAGTCTCATGAACTGTGAGCTCATAACCTAGAGTGAAATCAAGAGTCGGATGTTCAACTGACTGAGCCACCCAGGCACCCCTAAGATTGAAAATTTTATGTTATGTGTATTTTACCAGAATTTAAAATTTTTTTAAAGAGAAGATTCTTAGACTGGGTGAAAACATAAAAATGCATCAAGAACATTCTGTGTCACCAAAGAAAAGGAAACTAAACAACAATGAGATATTGCTACATACTCATCAGAATGGTGAAAACCCAGAACACCGACATCACCAAATGTTGGTAAGGATGTGGAGCAGCAGAAACTCTCATTCACTGCTGGTGGGAATGCAAAGTGGTACAGCCACTTTGGAAGACAGTTTGGCAGTTTCTTGGAGAACTAAACATACTCTTAACACAAGATCCAGCAGTTGTGTTCTTTGATATTTACCCAAACAAATTGAAAACACGTACACACAAAAACCCATACACAGATGTCTGCAGCAGCTTTATTCATATTTGCCAAAATTTGGAAGCAACCAAGATGTCCTTCAGCAGGCAAGCGGATAAAGTGTGGTCCATTCCGACAATGGCATATTATTCAGTGCTAACATCAATGAGCTATTAGGCATGAAAAGACGTGAAGGAGCCCCAAGTGCATATTAGTAAGTGAAAAAAAAAAAAAGCCAATCTTAAAAGGCTATTTATGGTATGTTTCCAAATATATGACACTCTGGAAAAAGCAAAACCATGGAGATAGTAAAAAAAAAAAAAAAAAAAGAATCAGAGGGGCGCCTGGGTGGCTCAATCGGTTAAGTGTCTGACTCTTGATTTCAGCTCAAGTCATGATCTCACGGTCTGTGGGACTGAGCTCCGCACTGGGCTCTGGGCTGACAGCACAGAGCCTGCTTGAGATTCTCTCTGTCCCTCTCTCTCTGTCCCTCTCTCTTTCTCTTTCTCAAAATAAATAAGTAAACTTAAAAAAAATAAGTATGCCAGCAAATAAGACAGAAATGGAGTTGCCATTTAGGACCCACCGCTGGAAGTCACATGGTAAAAATACTCAATTGGTCAAAGCCACCCCAGATCGACCGGATTCAAAGGGAAGGATAAGACCTAATCTGATGGGAAGACTAGACTGGTCACATTTTAGAATGTCTTGTCGGATGGAAGGTATTTTTGCAGCTATCTTTGGAAAACACAATGTGTGACATAATAAAAATCAATAACAATACAGAAGATTTGAACAATGCTATTAAACTGATGCAGTTAGCTTATGTAGATCCCTGCATATATGGCTGTTAAGTACAAAATACCCACCTTCTGAAGTATTCATGATGTCTTTACCAACAGTGATATATGCTGAGCCATAAAGCAAATCTCAACAAATTTCAAAGGGTAAGAATTATATAGAGAATGTGTTCTGACCCGCGCGACCTGAGCCAAAACCAAGAGGCATACACTTAACCGACCAAGCCACCCAGGCGCCCCTAAGTCATGGGGGCTAAATCATGATTTTAAAAACAGCATGTATCAAAACTTGTGAAACTTCTTCATGTTGCCACGTTGTAGTAAGCGGTACCAATCTAGCCTTCCCACTCTTCCCACTCAGAAATGGCTAGAAAACTTTAAAATATATATAAACTAAATGCTGTCAGATATCACACAATACACAGTGCTGGACTATGAGGTCTTTAAAAAATTTTTTTTAATGTTTATTTATTTTTGAGAGAGAGAGAGAGAGAGAGAGAGTACAAGCCCATGTACGAGCAGGGGAGGGGCAGAGAGAGGAGAGAGAGAATCCCAAGCAGGCTCCGTGCTGTCAGTACAGAGCCCGACAGGGGACTTGATCCCAAGACCATGAGATCATGACCTGAGCTGAAGTCAGACACTTAACCAACTGAGCCAGCCAGGTGCACCTTATTATTCTTTTTTAAATGTTTATTTATTTTGAGAGAGAGCGCAGGGGAGGGCCAGAGAAAGAGGGAGAGAGAGGATCCCAAGCAGGCTCCACACTGTCAGCCAGATGCAGGGCTTGATCCCATGAACTGTGAGGTCATGATCTGAGCTGAAACCCAAAGTGGGCCACTTAACCGACTGAGCCATCCAGGCATCCCTGTCTCTCCAATCTTGTTGCCACAATTTGCCTTGTGTCATCCCCTCTCTTATGGATCCGAGAAGAGTTGTTAATTTTTTAGTTTGTTCGGCTTTTTACTTATTAGGATGGAGTGGTGGCTTACCAAACTTCTTACATGTAGAACCGGAAAGTGTTAAGTCTCCCTCTTTCATTTCTAACACTAGTAACTTGTGTCTTTTTTTCTTGGTTGGCTTGGCTAGAGTTTGGTCAGTTGTATTCATTTTTTTTTTTTTCAATGTTTGTATTAGAGAGAGAAAGACAGACAGCCAGTTTGTGAGTGGGGAAGGGGCAGAGAGAGACAGAGACAGAATCTGAAGCAGGCTCCCGGCTCTGAGCTGTTAGCACAGAGCCTGATGCGGGGCTTAAACCCATGAACCGAGAGATCATGACCAGGACCCAGGAGCCCCATGATAAGTTGTATTTTCATTTTTATTCAGTTTAAAATATTCTAGGGGCGCCTGGGTGGCGCAGTCGGTTAAGCGTCCGACTTCAGCCAGGTCACGATCTCGCGGTCCGTGAGTTCGAGCCCCACGTCAGGCTCTGGGTTGATGGCTCAGAGCCTGGAGCCTGTTTCCGATTCTGTGTCTCCCTCTCTCTCTGCCCCTCCCCCGTTCATGCTCTGTCTCTCTCTGTCCCCCCAAAAAATAAAAATAAATAAACGTTGAAATAAAATATTCTAAAATTTCTCTTGAGAATTTCTTCTTTAACCCATGTGTTTAGAAATGTGTTGTTTGCTGTGTCTCCCTCTCTCCCTCTGCCCCTCCCTCCCTCTCTCTCTCTCTCTCTCTCTCTCTAAAAAATAAACAAACAAAAAAAAAAAGAAATGTGTTGTGTAATGCCCAGATAGTTTAGGATTTTCCAGTTATCTTTCTTTCGTTGATTTCTAGTTTAATTCCACTGTGGCCTGAGAGGACGCTTTGTATGATTTCTATTCTTTTAAATTGGTTGAGGTCTGTTTTATGGCCCAGAACATGGTCTACCTTAGTGAATGTTCCATGTGAGCTTGAGAAAAATGTGTATTCTGCTATTGCTAGATGGAGCAGTCTATAGTAGGCTTAGAAATAAACCCATACAGGGGTGCCTGGGTGGCTCAGTCAGTTAAGCGTCTGATTTCACCTCAGGTCATGATCTCACGGTTCATGAGTTCAAACCCCGCGTCGGGCTCTGTGCTGACAGCTCAGAGCCTGGAGCCTGTTTCAGATTCTGTGTCTCCCTCTCTCTCTCTGACCCTCCCCCGTTCATGCTCTGTCTCTCTCTGTCTCAAAAAGTAAATAAACATTAAAAAAAAAAATTAAAAAAAAAAAAGAAAGAAACCCATACAATTATACATGTTTATAAACGTGTGTCCCAAACTACTCTGCTCGGGAATATTTTTGCTTGTTTTTGGTTTGGTATGTTTCTAATGTTAAGGCTTTACAATACTAAAGCAAAAAAAAAAAAAAATTATACAGTTAAAACAAAACAAAATAAAAAACAAAACAAAAAAAAAAGAAATAGACCCATACATGTGTGGTCAGTTGGCATAAGAGGGCCAAGACAATTGGCTGAGGAAAGAGTGGTTTTTTCAACAAATGGTGCTGGGACTCTAGACAGCCACATAGAAAAGAACGAAGTTAGAGCCCTGCCTTACACCAGATACCAAAATTAGCTCAAAATGGATCAAAGACCTGAATGTAGAAGCTAAAGTATGAAACATCTAGAAGAAAACATAGGAGTAAGAAAATCTTCATGACCTTGGATTTGGCAATGAATTCTTAGATATGACACCACAAGCACAAACAACAAAAGAAAAAACAGAGAGATTGGACTTCATCAAAATTCAAAACTTTTGTGCTCCCAAGAAAGTTATTAAGAAAGTCAAGGGGCACCTGGGCGGCTGGGTCGGTTCAGCATCTGGTCTGGATTTTGCTCAAGTCATGATCTCACGGTTTGTGAGTTCGAGCCCCACATCTGGCTCTGCACTGATAGCACAGAGCCTGCTTGGGATTCTTTTTCTCTACTTCTCTCTGCCTCTCCCCTGCTTGCTCTCTCTCTCTCAAAATAAATAAAGTTTAAAAAAATTTAAAAAGTCTTTCTTTCTGAGGGTCCTAGGCCAAAATATTCAAAGCCATTGATTTAATATCTGAAGTTATTGTCTGAACATGCTAAAATAGGTGCCACAAAATGTTTCTTACGTCTGACCTTGAGCAATTTTACCTTTTACCGTGTTAGTCTCAAACAATTATATTATGTATAACTGTATTAGACTTTGTTTCACAGCCAGTTACATCTATAGAAATACAACCCATAGAAGAAATTATGGTTTGAAAAGCCTTTCTATTTTTCTTTCCTTTTTTTAAAAGTTTATTTATTTATTTTGAGAGAGAAACAGCACGAGTGGGGAAGGGATAGAGAGAGAGGGAGAGAGAGAAGAATCCCAAGCAGTCTCCATGCTCTCAGTGTGGAGCCCGAGAGGGGGCTCGAACCCATGAAACTGTGAGGTCATGACCTGAGCCAAAACCAAGAGTCTGACACTTCACCGACTGAGCCACCCAGGCACCCCAAGCCTTTCTGTTTTTCTTTACAATATTTAAACTCCTTTGTTGAATAGCTAGATGAAAATTTAAATACAGTTAAATATTTAACATACTTAAATATTTTGAATATTTGAATTTCCTTAAAACATTCTTTTAAGGTCTGAAATCTGCAACTTAACTGACATTTACCTTGGGTTGGGGATGAGAAGTGATGGAGGGCCTGATCTAGGTTTTACTTCTTATTAATACAACCTTGTCTATAAAGGAATACGGCTCCATGGAAAAGTGATGTCAACTATTAATTGGTTTATTGACTCGGCTATAATATTTGCTTTATTTTCTCATGGCGTAAATATTTCATGACAAAAAGATTTTTAAATGCTGTCCTTGTAATTCTAACGTTTTAGTGCCATTTAATTCACGAACACCTGAGATGTAACTAAGGGGGTCATTAGGTTCTTGAAGGGAGAAATAGTTTTTGTTCCTTTTTTTTTTTAGTCTTGACGCATTTTGATGAAAAAAATGTCCTTACTATGACCTCCTGTTTCCATGAGATAGAGAGCGGGTCTTTAGTCTTTGGAAGCAGAGGAGCCCGAACTTAGACGGTAGAATACGTTGTTTTGAGTACACATGTGTCATACGAGAGCAAAAGCCTACCGTGGAAAGACCAGTCAGGAGGGCAGTGTTGCAAAGTCCAATCAAAGGAAACCCCTCCCTCAATCTGAGAAGTTGTGCTGTGAAAGGAATGGACGTTCAGACACCAAAAAAGGAAACTGAAGACTCCTGGTCTCGAGGTGGGCCCTCAAATGTGTCCACGGTGTGAGAGTAACCGTGAAATCGAGACAGCAATGGGTCAGGCAAGGAGCGGATGGTCTCCTTGGGTCCTCCGACAGACAATACTTTGGCCACCTTGAAAACGGGTAGGCCTGGAGGTGAAATGGACAGCCACACTCAAAAGGAAAACTAAATATTCCTCCTCGGATCCAACCCCCCCACAAAACCCACTCTTAACCATAATGAATATATAAAGAATCATCAGACACCCTGGAATACTCAACAGGCACCCTCCCTCCTCCTCCCTCCTACTCGCTCCTCTAAATAAGAAGGTACGCACAGATACAGTGAGCTTTTTGGAGACGTTGGAGAACTCTCAAGATGCTTTATTTTCTGACACGCATGCTTTCAACCTATTTGGAAAACGTTCTACTTAGAGCAATGTTTCTCACCCTTAAATTCACCAAATAATTTTTAATAAAATAAAAGCTACTAAGTATATTGTGCTCGCTGTGGCAGCACAAATACTAAAATTGGAACAATACAGGCAAGATTAGCATGGCCTCTGCACAGGGGGACACACAAAAAGCTACGTAGTACAGGGGCGCCTGGGGGGCTCCATCAGGTGATCCTCTGACTCTTGATTTTGGCTCAGGTCATGATCTCACGGCTTGTGAGTTCGAGCCCTGTGTCGGGCTCTGTGATGACAGCACAGAGGCTGCTTGGGATTCTCTCTCTCTCTCCTTCCTCCCCCATAGTCACACACACACACACACACACACTCTCTCTCTCTCTCTCTCTCTCTCTCAAAATAAAGAAACAAACATTTAAAAACAAAACAAAAAACACTACTAAGTATATAGTTAAATGTGGTTTGTTTAAATTTGAAAGACAGCTATAGATCTTAGCATATTTTATTTTGGATTGCATCAGAGAGGAGTTGAACACAAGCTCTGAGATGTTATTTTCATTCAAAGGAAGGGGGGTCATCCGCAGCCGGCATGTTTTTATTCACACACTAGTTACATGCTGCACAAGACCCATTCCCGTGAGAGGTGACTGCCTTTGGAGGCTTACTTTTAAGATCGCTAATTTAAGAAGTTTTTTCTTACTTTTGAGTGTCGATAGTTTCGTGTTCTTTCAGAGGTATTCCCCTGAAAAAATTTCCATCCTTATTTTTAGAGTTTCTTATTATGGAAAAATTGAAATATATGCAAAAGTAGACAGACTAGCACAATGAACCCAAGTCACCTAGATTCAACAGTTATCAGCTCAAGGTCAACCTTGTTTCATCTATGCCCTCACCCACTTCCTGCCTTCCAGTATTGTTCAGAAGCAAATCCTGACATCGTATCATTTCAGGCGTAAATATTTCAATATGTAACTCTAAATGACAAGGATTCAGATTCTTTTTTATTTAATCAATTAAGTAAGTAAGTAAGTAAGTAATCTCTACGCCCAGTGTAGAGGCCCTGATTCACCACCCTGAGATCAAGAGTGTGTGTTCTTCTGATGAGCCAGCCAGGCGCCCTGACAGAGATTCTTATTTCCTTTTTCTTTTCTTTTCTTTTTTAAGACTTTATTTTTAAATGATCTCTACACCCAATGTGAGACTCAAACCCACAGCCCTGAGATCAAGAATTACGTGCACCACCAACTGAGCCAGTCAGGCGCCCCAAGAATTTTTTTTTAATAAAATAAATCTATAGTTCCATTTTGCACCTAAAAATTAATAATGATTGTATAATTTCAAATACAGGCGACGTATCACATTATAGATAGTAATTCAAACCAAACTGGGTTTTTGAAAGCTCTCATTTTGTACCGTAAGGAAGACATTGTGGTCTGCCTTCCTGTCTCTGGAAGGAAGGGATTCGAGAGTTAAAGCAGGACAGAGATAGGCAAAGGGAAATGTGATCTTACCTGGATTAGTGAGGACTCTGACTGCAGGTCAGAGCTGGAATAAACAACCATAAGAGGCTCTTTTCTTTCTTTCTAAATGTTTTATTCATTTTTGAGAGAGAGTGCACTATAAGGGGAGGGGCAGAGAGGGGGGATAGTGGATCTGAAGTAGGCTCTGTGCTGACAGTAGTGAACCCAATGTGGGGACTGAACTCACGAATCTTGAGATCATGACCTGAGCCGAAGTCGGACGCTCAACCTAGTGAGCCACTCAGGCGCCCCAGCGAAACTCTTTATTTCGATGATACTGGAGAGTCTGATGGAAGGGAAGTACAGGAAATCAGCAGGGGCTCAGAAGGGATCTGAACCGAGAACTGGGGTGGAGGCACGCCAGAGGGACCCTCTGCATCAGACAACTCTCCTCTCTCTCTCTCTCTCTCACCTATATTTCATTCCTCTTGACTGGAAAAACAGCTGTGTGAAAGCCCCCGAATTTTCTCTCTTTCTCTGTATGAGAAACCAAACAAAACTGGGATGGGAATATCCTAGTAATAATTGCAAGTTTCCAGGAAAACCGGCTCCGATTGGGCCAATGTGGGTTAAGTGTCCACCCTGGGTCCGGTCGGCAGTGACTGACGGGGGGAGTGTCACATGTCACAAACATGGCTGCCAAAGTTTCCCCATGGTCTGGTGGGGAGGCGAATCTCCCAGAGAAAACCAAGGGCCATTGCTCACGGACTGGGTTGTTGCTGAGGAAAACCGGGAGCAGAAGCGTCTCTGGAGCTAAGGAATCAACGGTGGATCACCGTGTGCAGGGTCTCACAGACAGGAAGGCATTCCTCCTTCCTTATGCAAAAGTGGACAGGTGTCCTCACGAGCGAAGAGGTTCCGTCCTGGGCTGGGTTGTCAAGTTCAACCAACACTGTGCTTCTCTCCCCCTCAACAGTGATCCCAGAGTGAGAACCACCCTACAAGCCAGTGAGCGAAGGTTTCGTCTACCTCTAGCTCGGTCATGTCCCATGGTGGGTGGGGGCTGGGAAGTTGCAAGAGAAAACCCTTTCAAACTAGGCCCTCCGACCGTCACAGGGGGACTCCTCTACCTGAGAGCAAGGCTAAGAGGCAGGTAAAGAGGAAGGCACACTATGAGATGTGATATGGACAAAGAGATTTGGAAAGAACCAAAGACTAAACTCAGCTGAGGTGCTTAACGCAAGGCCTGGCGAGGTATCTTCATCACTTTCATTGGGTCCTACTTATTCCTTACTCTTTCTTGTTTGCTTGCTTTCTTGCTTTCTCTTTCCTTCCTTCCTCCCTCCCTCCCTCTCTCCCTCCCTCCCTCCTTTCTTTCCTTTTTTCTATTTCTTTCTTACTTGCTTTCCTTCCCTCTCCCTCCTTTCTCTCTTCTTTATTCAGTGTTCCTTCATCTGTGTTTTGAGGATCAGCAGCAGAAATCACCTCGGAGGCTCCTGCAAGATTCAGACTCTGGCCATTGTTCCCAGACATTCAATTTGGTCTTGAATGGGCCTGGCCTGGGAATCTGCCTTCGTAACAAGTCAGGAGGTTTTAATGCACACCCAAGTTTGAGCACCACTTGCTCTGGACAGAAACATTAGTCAAGTTGGCCCCAGAATTTTCCATTCATTCCCATGCCTTTAAGCAAGATGAATTTTCCTAATATAATTTCCCTACATTTCTGTGGTGATGGAGATGTGTGGAGCCAGCATACTGCAGTTGTCAGTGGAGGCATTCAAGTCTACACCCTAAATACCTCTCCTCCTGCCCCAGGAGCTGCCCTAAACAGCTGCCTGGTTCAAGAAAAGCTCCCCCAAACTCTCCCATTCTCCGAGTCATGTCACATCTCCCCAGATGAGGGAAGTGGTTTCTTTGCCTCTCTCAATTTAATGTATTAACACTCTTGAACATGGCATTGGTTGGCTAATATAATAACAAGCATGTTTATATAGAAATTGTCAATTCTAATTTTTGAAATGTCACCAAGCCCGATTTGATATAACATCATCTAGATTTACACGTCAAAGTGCCCTCCTCGGGAGAGAGTCTCCCCCATGCGAATGTATGATGGCTACCATGAAATTATAGGCAAGGCAAGCTAGTTGTATAAAGTAGTCTTGGGCTGGTCCTGAAAGAACCATTTCTTTTCGTTTCTTTTTAAAAAAAACAGCTTTAGCTTTATTTTCAGCCTTTTGGCTAAGATCAAGTGGAGGATCTGTTCTTATCAGTTTCATATCTGATACGTCCTCTATCCAAGGACAATGCATTAAATGGATTTTAGGAACAGGTAGATAGAATAGGAGATTGCTCTGCCCACTCCTCCAGGTACAGTGCCCCCCTGTCCGGAGCTTCAAACTTGGGATAGCTGGGAATGCAAGCTGGTGCAGCCACTCTGGAAAACAGTATGGAGGTTCCTCAAAAAACTAAAAATAGAACTATCCTACGACCCAGCAACTGCACTACTAGGCATTTATCCAAGGGATACAAGTGTGCTGTTTCGAAGGGACACATGCACCCCCATGTTTATAGCAGCACTATCGACAATAACCAAAGTATGGAAAGAGCCCAAATGTCCATCGATGGACGAATGGATAAAGAAGATGTGGTATATATATACAATGGAGTATTACTCGGTAATCAAAAAGAATGAAATCTTGCCATTTGCAACTACATGGATGGAACTGGAGGGTATTATGCTAAGTGAAACTAGTCAGTCAGAGAAAGACAAATATCATATGACTTCACTCATATGAGGACTTTAAGAGACAAAACAGATGAACATAAGGGAAGGGAAACAAAAATAATATAAAAACAGTGAGGGGGACAAAACAGAAGAGACTCATAAACAGCGAGAACAAACTGAGGATTACTGGAGGGGTTGTGGGAGGAGGGATGGGCTAAATGGGTAAGGGGCACTAACGAATCTCCTCCTGAAATCATTGTTGCCCTCACTATATGCTAATTTGGATGTAAATTTTAAAAATAAGATTAAAAAAAAAGAAAAAAAGAAAACGACATAAAACTAAAAAAAACGAACAAACTTGGGGTGGCTTTAGGGCATCTGGCTGGCTCAGTTGGTACAGCATATGACTATATTTTTTTTTTTTTAACATTTATTCATTTTTGAGAGACAGAGCACCAGCGGGGGAGGGGCAGAGAAAGAGGGAGACGCAGAATCCCAAGCAGGATCCAGGCTCTGAGTTGTCAGTACAGAGCCCGACGCAGGACTCAAACCCACGAACTGGGAGATCATGACGTGAGTCGCAGTCGGCTGCTTAACCAACTGAGCCCCAACCCAGATGCCCCAAGCATGGGATCTTGGTCTTGGGACTGTGAGTTCAAGTCCCATGTTGGGCAAAGAGGTTGCTTAAAAAAAAATTTATATACCATAAACTCACCCATTGCAAGGATACAGTAGATGTGTTTAGTGAATCTCTACCTTTACACACACATTATGAGTGAATCCAGTTTTTTTTTTTTTGAGTTTTTTTTTTTTTTAAGTTTATTTATTTATTTTGAGAGTGAGAAAGTGAGCAAGCGAGCAGGGGAGGGGTAGAGAGAGGGAAAGAGAAAGAATCCTAAGCAGGCTCCTCATTGTCAGCGAGGAGCCTGATGTGGGGCTCGAACCCAGGAACCGTGAGATCACGATGCAAGCCGAAGGCGGATGCTTAGCCAACTGAGCCACCCAGGAGCTCCTGTTTTTTTTTTTTTTTTTTTTTTTTAAGTTTTATTTCTTTTTGGATCCAGTTTTCCAACACTTCCATCCACCCGAAAGTCTTCCTTTGCCTGTTGGCAGTCACCCCCTGCTCCCCCCCGCAGCCCCGGGGTAACCACTGATCTACTTCCTCCACAGTTTTGCCTTTTCTAGAAATTTTCTAGAAATAGAATTATAAATAGAATCTATAATAGAATTTTAAATAGAATTGTAGTCTTTGTGTCTGACTACTTTCACTCAGCAAAATGCTTCTGAGGTCTAGCTCAGGCTGTTGTGTAGACCGAGAGTTCATACTTTTTCATTGCCCGGTAGTAGTCCGTGTAAAGGATCATTTTAAGGCCTCCATTTAAAATGTCTTCACATCGGTACGATTGGAACTTCTCTATGCCTAGAAACTCCAAACCTGGACGATTTCTTGCCGTCTCTGCCACGAGTGGAGAGGAGGCCTGCCCGTCATTTCAACTGTACCAGGTGGCAGAGAAGATGAGAGGATCGTTTTCTGAGTGTTGCTTCAACATTCAGCTTGTATGCTCAGACTGCAACCTATTTTTCAGTAGAAAAGCAGGCCGTGTCTTTTCCAAGATGTAACTGTTGAAGGCAAGGTGTTTCTGAAACATGCTAATATCATTGATCAGGGAAGATTTATAATACGCCTGTGAGCTTAATCACCCTTTTATATGTATTTTACTACATAAGAAGATCCATGTAAGACTACACAATCTAGGGGCACCTGGGTGGCTCAGTCTGTTAAGCATTCCACTCTTTTTTTTTTTTTTTTTAACGTTTATTTATTTTTGAGACAGGGAGAGACAGAGCATGAACGGGGGAGGGTCAGAGAGAGAGGGAGGCACAGAATCTGAAACAGGCTCCGGGCTCTGAGCTGTCAGCACAGAGCCCGATGTGGGGCTCGAACTCACGGACCGCGAGATGGTGACCTGAGCCGAAGTCGGACGCTTAACCGACTGAGCCACCCAGGCGCCCCCAAGCATCCCACTCTTGATCACAGCTCAGGTCTTGATCTCAGCGTTGTGAATTCAAGCCCCACCTTGGGCTCCATATTGGAGCCACTTAAAAAAAAAAATTTTTTTTAATTAAAAAAAAGAAGAAAGCCAACTACGTGATCTATCGCAAGCATACCAGTCTGTGGCACACATGTTTTATAGTTACCTTAATTCTTGGATTCCCAGGAATGGGCTACAGGTCCTAAATGAGCTAAAACTGTGATATTCTGTGAATGTGCTCCATGCATCTATTTTGGAGTGCATGGTCTCTGGTTCGAATATCTTTGCGCATATATTGCTTTGGAAATACTTTCTCAGCTTCGGAGGCATTCTCCAAACACTTTCCGACATAGCCCACATTCCAGGGTGTTTGCAGAAGGGCTGTCGCTCTCCCCCCACGATCCATTTCCGGCTGCACAGCTGAGTGGCCCAAAGAGGAAAGAGTATCTACTAGTTTGGAGAATGTAGTTCAGTGGGCCCTAGAGGTCTTTATTTTTAACAGTATGATTAAACAATATTTCTGACAGCACAGGAAATTAGACACATGCTTATGAAGTGCTTCTTTTGAAAAGGGCACGATGCCAGGCTAGAAAGCCAGGATTTATAGACTTCATTCATTAAAAAGACATTTTTGCAAATTAAAAAAAAAATTTTTTAGCAAATTTTTAAAAAAGAATTTTGCTAGGTGCGGTGGGAGGTACAAACGGGAGTAATTCTCAGCTTCAAGCACGTACCATCTGAGGAGGAAATGGGACTTTGGCGTTATTCCTCAGGTGATCTGTGTTTGTCGATGGACTTTAGAAACCTACATGTTCTTTCCTTTGGTTTGGTTTGGTGTGACAGAAAAATGGTTTCTGAATTATTCTGGAGACAGAAGTCTTTTGCTTCACCAGAATACAATCAGAAGAGCAGGAGTTAAGTGGATCCAACTGTTTTGGGAAGGTGCATTTAAACAGGTCTGCAGCTTAGGAGATCATTTGTCTTTTGTGTCCCAGGAGCCAAAACAACCTGGGTGCTGATTCCGGCTTTGCTGGTTTTTTGTTTGTTTGTTTGTTTGTTTGTTTTTTAATGTTTACTTATTTTTGAGAGAGAGACAGAGAGACAGTGCGAGCAGGGGAGGGGCAGAGAGAGAGGGAGACCCAGAATCCCAAGCAGGCTCCAGGCTCCAAGCTGTCAGCACAGAGCCCGACGCGGGCTTGAACTCATGAACCTCGAGATCATGACCTGAGCTGAAGCCGGATGCTTAATTGACCTAGCCACCCAGGCACCCCCCTCCCTGCCCCGGCTTTGCTGTTAATTACCAGGGTGATCTTGGCATCTATGTGGGTTTCCCCAGGGTCTTGGTTGTTTCTCGTCTAGAAAAGGAGGACACGTGTGGCTATAAGTTTTTAGGTTCCTGTCAGCAAGAAAATTCCACAAGGCCTTTTTCACTGGGAAAACAAATCCCTGGCAAGCTCTTGCCTAATAATTACTGTTCGGTAACCCTCCTAAGGCTTTATGACTTTTCTAATCTTCCGGCGTTATACATTTTTTTCTTTCCTTGGGTTTGTAATGGAGCAAAGTTAAGAAACATGTCGTTGATGCATATTGAGGTTTTAAACATTGACCTTTGCCTGAGTAGCAATGAGAAAATGAACGTTTGTGTTTCTTTAACATATACATACACATAGACACACACACATACCCCTTCTACCATGAAAATGAGAAAATCGAGTCATTAACATAAACAAATGAGAAGTGAGACTTTGGGGTTTGAGTGTGATTCCTCCCACCCTCCTCCAACCTCCGATACGAGACTGATAAACCGTGAGGCTGGTGGTGGGAGTCACCTGATGCCATGTCCCAATGTCCCGCCGCTCTTAAATAAAGGAAGGATAAAATCCCTGTCTTCGTAACGTAAAAAAGTAGTCTTCGTTCATCTTTTACGTTTTAACGATTAATTTCTCAGCCATCTGCAAAAGCTGTGATGAAGCTTTAAGAAGAGCAAAGGATAACAGAACATCAAAAACATAGAAATGAAAGATTCAGTGCTCACCCTGCCTCCGTGTACGTGACGCGATGCAACTGGGCATAGGGCACCCTGGTACATGTTGATAAAATTCAGATATCGGGTTTTAAATCCGTAAGTCTTCATTCTCACCAAACAAATATCTGTTCTTCAATTTTAAAAAGGCGTATCAAGAAAATCGACCTCGAAGTTTAGGAGTTAAGTCCAATCTCCAATTCGTTAGTCATGGAAAACGTGATGATCAGATAATCAGAAAACAGTCCCTTCCTATCCTCAGCTGAAAATGGAAAACGAAGTGCCTGTGTGTGATACGGGCTCGGGAAGAAAGGCCGGGGTCACAGCGAGGCAGGAGCGAGGACAGAGAGGCAATGGCCAGGGAGGATCTGACGGCATGGGGGGACTTGGATTAACGGTGAATCTAGTAACAAGTAGGCATAGAGTTTTGCAATCTGGATGTAAGCAATGCAAAAGGAAGTGTCAAAGAAAAAAAGAAGAGTGAGTTTCAAGCAAATGCTGAAATTAGGTCCTGCTGCAAACGACAGAAAGCCCAATGTAACAGTGGCTTAAACATGATTCCGATGTTTTCTCTAGTTGGGCGAAGAGCGCCTCCATCAACAGGAATCCAGGTTCCTTCCTCCGGTTGCTCACATCCTCAACATAGAGCTTCACCTCATGGGCCAAGACAGCCCTTCAAGCCCCATCTAGGCAGCAAAATAAATGCCTCTATTCAAGGATACTTCCCAGAAGTGGCAAATACTAACTCCACTTATATCCCATTGCCTAGAATTTAGTTACATGGTCACAACTGGGGAAGTTGGGAATCTGGTGGAGGTTGAGCTCTTTTTAAAGATTAAAAAAAAAAAATTTAAGTACAATCTACCACCCACCATGGGGCTCCAACTCACCACCCTAAGATCAAGAGTTGCATGCCCTAAAAACTGAGCCAGCCAGGCACCCCTGGGTTTCTTGATTCTGGGTACTTTGTGCTCAGTTAAAAATTGGGGTTCTAGGGGCACCTGGGTGGCATAGTCAGTTAAGCGTCCGACTTCAGCCAGGTCACGATCTCGCGGTCCGTGAGTTCGAGCCCCGCGTCGGGCTCTGGGCTGATGGCTCAGAGACTGGAGCCTGTTTCTGATTCTGTGTCTCCCTCTCTCTCTGCCCCTCCCCCGTTCATGCTCTGTCTCTCTCTGTCCCAAAAATAAATAAACGCTGAAAAAAAAAATTTTTTTTAAATTGGGGTTCTAGGGGTGCCTGGCTGGCTCAGTTGGTTAAGCATCTGACTCTTGATTTTGGCTCAGGTCATGATCTCACTGTCATGAGATCCAGTTCTGCTTCGGGCTCCATGCTGAGTGTGGAGCCTGCTTGGGATTCTCTCTCTCCCTCTCTCTCTCTCTCTCTGCTCCCCTCTCAAAATAAATAAATAAATAAGCATTTTAAAAAATTGGGGTTCTATTGTGCAGAAGAGTGCATCTGTGTAGGAAAGACATTAACCTTGCCTGGAAAGCAGTCTGGCCCTTGTCCTCTCCTTCCAATAGGTTGTTAAACTCCACTGGACTGTGTAGATTGGGGGCCGCCATGCTGGAAGTCCATGTCATTCAAGGTCATTTAGGATGAGGTGTTTGGGTCGTGAGGTATTAGTTCAACTTCAAGAGGAGCTTGGGGGATGCCTGGGTGGCTCAGTCAGTTGAGCATCCAACTTTGGCTCAGGTCATGATCTCACAGTTTGTGAGTTCAAGCCCCGTGTTGGACTCTGTGCTGACAGCTCAGAGCCTGGAACCTGCTTCAGATTCTGTGTCTCTTTCTCTCTCTGCCCCTCTCCTGCTCACACTCCATCTCTCTCTCTCCTTCCCCTCTCTCTCTCTCAAACATAAGTAAATCATTAAAAAAAAAAAAATTTTTTTTTTTTTTTTTTTTTAAAGAGGGGCTTGGGACTGGGTGGCTCAGTTGGTTAAACCTCCGACCTTGGCTCAGATCATGATCTCACAGTTCCATGAGTTTGAGCCCCATGTTAGGCTCTATACTGACAGCTCAGAGCCTGCTTGGGATCCTCTCTCCCTCTGCCCCTCTGCTCGCACTCTGTGTGTGTCTCTCTCTCAAAACTAAATGAAAAAAAATTTTTTTTAAAAAAGAGGGGCTTGGGACTCACATCAGATATATGGGACAGCAGCACGATTACAGGGTGGAGCCCCAACAGAACACGTCTCAGAGGGTGGACGGGCTTCCCCGGGGGGCAGTGCCCCACATGTGTCTTCACGCATCGATGCCGGGAAAGTATGCTGCCCGCGACCCCACAGGGAGAGGACAATGGAAGATCCACCCTGGGTACTTTCCTGGACTCTGCCCTCTGTACGCCTTCCCTTGGCTGATTTTAATCTGTATTTTTGTTGTTGTTCTTCTTCTTAACTGTAAGTATGGGTACAGCAGCTTCGAGCGGGCTCTGTGAGACTCTCCAGTGAACTATGGAAACCGAGGACGGTTGGAGGAATCCCCCTAACTTGTAATTAGTCTCAGGAGCGAGAGTGGTTTTATACGGATTGTGCTCACTCTACCTTCAGAGCATCCCAACCCTGTCCTGGAGATGGCACAACGGTGCAGAGGGCAAGGCTGTTTGTGGCCAGAGGCTCTGTGCGTTCTTGGCCTTACTTGTCTGGCCTGAAAATGAAGGTACTAATATCTGAATAAACTTGTAATTCAGTCGGGACATCCCAGCACACCGCGATGAAAGATATTCTGCTATAGAAGACGGGGGAGAACATTGGAAGAGAAAAGGAAACCACCACAAAACCCACTTGCCTTCGGCCACCCACGTATTTATATACCCCTCCTCCCACACGGAGTACAGATTTATACTTTTTGCAAAAGCAACAACCTCAGAGTCCCATCTAGGCATATCCTTCAGTTCAAAAGCCTGCGTCTTGGGTGGCGTCCAGAACTCTCCATTAGTGCAGAGGGCTCCTTGTGGTCTGGAACGCGTGAACCTATAGAAAAGTGATCTGCTTCAAAATAAGCAATATACAATGATGCAGTAGGAAAAGTAGCTCCAGTGAAAACTCCCATTGGAAAGGGGAGTCACCGAGGACACCCAGCAGTCCTTGACCCACAGCAGGGATCAAATCCTGGGGGAACGGGATTGACGGGGGCCCCCTTCTCTGGCAGTACAGTAAAGTATTTGGACAGTGCATCCGAATACCTTTGGCTCTGGAACAAGGTTTCTTGCCTAATATCCTCCTGGCTCCAGCCTGCAGGGGGACCTCCTTGTCCCTCATTTTCAAAAGCCCCATCAGAAGTGAGCTTTAGAGATTATTTGCTGCCTGAGAGCGGAACAGATACGGGGTCCTAAGAATTGCTTTAGGGATTGGTGGACTACTTTGCAGTTTCTTTTTTTTTTTTTAAGTTTATTTATTTATTTTGAGAGAGAGAGAGAGAGAGAGAGAGTGTGTGTGTGTGTGTGTATGCATGAGCAAGGGAGGGGCAGAGAGAAAGAGAGAGAGGGAGAGAGAGAACCCCAAGCAGGCTATTCGATGTCAGCGTAGAGCCCAACACAGAGCTCGAACAGACGAACGTGAGATCATAACCTGAGCCGAGATCAAAAGTTGGACACTTAACCGACTGAGCCACCCAGGCACGCAAGTCTCTTTATTAATATAACTAACACCTTCACAAATCTCCTGGGTTTCTGATATGCTTGTTTCTGGTATGTTCTACTTTAGGACTGCCAGATTTAGCAAATCCTCAGAAAACACAGGATTTCCAGGTAAGCCGGAATTTCAGATAAACAGTGAATGATACTTAGAAGTAGAATACTTGAAATTAATTAATCAATTAATTAAAAGAGAAGTAAAATATTGGAGACACCTTTACCCTAAAAAATCATTTGCTGTGCTCTCCTACCCCCTTCTCTTCCATCAAATTACAGTCCCTTTGGATCCGATGAAATGGTGGGCTTGGTTACAAAGATAACACCCATATAGTGATGTCTGCCTCTGGACTGGCTCTCACTGCTTGGCAGGAAAACCGAGATATAAAGGTCTTTGTGAAATTAGGAGCCCTCAGTAAAGCCGCCTACCCAGGCTGCCTTTGCCTGGGTCATAGAAGCTTGGGTTTTTTTAATTCAGCAAGACTCCAAATTATCAGTTTATGAGTCAAATGAATTGTAGACTCCAGACAGAGGAGATTTCCCAAGCAGAACAAATTCCCCATTCTGTTTCTAGGCTGCCCGGCTTTTTCCCCGAGTTCCCCTCTCTTTTGGACTTTTTGGGAAGTGGCAGGAAGCAGCCGAATGTGCTCCAGATTCTGAAATTTTCCAACCATTTTTTCCTAACGTTCTGCCTTGGTCAGCAGGCAGTGTGCCTTCTAATGTAGCAAGGGGAACATGGCACCAAATGTCTCATGGCCATGCGCCTGCCTGTGAATCTTCGTCACTCAACCGCTTAATCAGTTCACCATCTTTTAAGTCCTGTTAGGACTGGAGCCAGCTGCAGATGTCAGAGGTCACGAAATAATAATCACCGAAGCGGGTATATTAGTTTCCTATTGTTACTGTAACCAATTGCTACAAACTTAGTGGCTTAAAACACCACACGTTGGGGGCACCTGGGTAGCTCAGTTGGTTGAGCGACCAACTCTCAATTTCGGCTCAGGTCATGGTCTCACGGTTTATGGGATCGAGCCCTGAGTCAGGCTCTGTGCTGACAGCGTGGAGCCTGCTTGGGATTCTTTCTCTCCCTCTCTCTCTGCCCCTCCTACACCTAGTGATAAGGGTGACTGAGAAATGTAGACATTATTCCGGACAGATACCTGCCCAGCTAAAATAATTGGAGTTTCTACTGCTACAAAGGAAGAGGAGGGTATCTGTTGGGGGACCCCTAGTAGTCTCCACTGCTCCTGACTACATTTCTAAGATGATATGTACATTTTGGGGTTGAAAATGAACTTAATTCACATGCAACTGCGCTGAATTCCAGAAGGCAAACAATTTTTACCTGTGACTAGTCTCGTGCAGATCTTTGGAGTAACAAGCATCCTCTGTGTAGCACTGAGACCATGTTCCCTTAAAAAAAGAGAAAGAAAGAAAGAAAGAAAGAAAGAAAGAAAGAAAGAAAGAGAAACATACATGTAAATACCTTCCAGGGAATAAGAACATGAAATGGAAGTTTGATGATTCCGGAAATAAACACAGGAGACTTTCCTCCAGAACTTAGAGTGAACCAAATGATCTATCAGTTAGCAGTGAATGGGTAATTTGAGTTCTTACTGGACAGAGGTGTGGTGGCTGGAGGAGGTGCATCTCAGGGCCGAAGTGAGGCTCCAGGACGTGGAGAACCAGGAAGTGGGATGGGGTTTGGGTGAAACTGGGACCCTGCCTCCTCATCTATAGGTAGAAGCCCTCTTGCTCTCCCAGCTCACACCCCTTCAATAATCAAATCACATCGGGGCTAGGCGCTGAGATGTCCCCTCTTGGCCCACTTCTCTTCTTCTTTCTTACATTATTGCCACAACTGCTGTCCAGTCACCGTTATCTCTTGCAAAGATTTCTACAAACATCTCCTAACTGCTCTCCGATATATTCTTCACATTGCCGCCAGAATGCAAAGCTGATCAGTTCACGGTATAGGTTGAATTGTGTCCCTGCCACGACGACATGTTAGAGTCCTAACCCCCAGGACCTCAGAATGTGACCTTATTTGGAGAGAGGGTCTTTGCAGAGGTGATCAGAGTAAGATGGCATCATTAGAGGTCCTACAATAATAACTCTTCGTGCTGCTGGAATTGCTTGCTTCACCTTCTTTTCCCTTCTAGGCTGGACGCTACATGAAGGGAAGACCTTATCTGTTTGGTCCCCAGTGAGTCCTCAGGATTTAGCATAATAAATAAATGTGAGACCATTGACCAAATGAATGAATATATATTTTCTCATAAATTGTGTATTTCTATTTCCAATTTCACCCCAACTTTTATTTTAAAACTTTGAAACATGGAGTGGAGCTGAAAAAATTATATAGTGAACAGACATATGCCAAATATCTAAATTCTAGAATTAATATGTGGCTATGTTTGCTTTATCACCTACCTATCCATCCACTAATCTTCCTTATTTGAGTAGGAGTTTGAAATTAAAAAAATTTTTTAATGTTTTTTTTGAGAGAGAGACAGACAGACAGACAGAATGTGAGTGGGGGAAGGGCAGAGAGAGAGGGGGACACAGAATTCAAAGCAGGCTCCAGGCTTCATGATGTCAGCACAGAGCTTGGCCTGGGGCTCGAACTCACGAACTGTGAGACCATGACCTGAGCCGAAGTCGGATGCCCTACCTACTGAGCCACCCAGGTGCCCCTGAGTTTGAAAGTATAGATGCCCCCAAGGTCCTTGGCAAAATGTCTGCTCAATTTGGTAGATATCCCTAGGACAGCAGACTAGAAAATTCCTGAAAGCTATATCCTAGTCCTTTGTGCTAATGCTATGATCATGTGAGTTTTTTAAAAAATATATTTAATGTTTTATTTATCCTTGAGAGAGAGAGACAGAGCATGAGCAAGGAAGGGGCAGAGTGAGAGAGGGACACAGAATCCAAAGCAGGATCCAGGCTCCGAGCTGTTAGCACAGAGCCCAACGCGGGGCTTGAACTCACAAGCCATGAGATCACAACCTGAGCCTAAGTCAGACACTCAACCAACTGAGCCACCCAGGCACCCTGATCATGTGGGGTTTTGACTGGAATTTTAAAAGTGGAGCTCTTAGAATTATCTAGCATTTTCCTTATCCTAGATGTTTGCCTATTTCCAGATTAGGTGTATACCCAGCATTAACATCGAAACTGTTTTGCATGAATATAGAAACTGCCCAGGTAAAGCAGGAAGAGCTCGGTGATGATAGAGAAGCTAAATCAATGGGGCTATAACTGAAATCGAACAAAGGACACTTCATCTGGAGGATGAATCCCCGGGTGCTGCCATTGTCCTGCTCAGTCAGGGTCAGAGAGGGTGAACCAAGATGTGGAACTTCCCTACAGGGCTGTGGTGGTACCTTGTCACCCAGCCCCCCTGAAATTCCAGGAAAACCCAGTAGTCTCTCAAGGACACCAGAGCACAATCCTGTAGCTGACACAGGAGCCAGAGCAGGGACCAGGCTGCTGTCATGTTTAAACCTCAGTGAGTCCCGGGGCGCCTGGGTGGCTCGGTCGGTTGAGCGTCCGACTTTGGCTCAGGCCAAGATCTCATGGTTTGTGAGTTCGAGCCCCGCGTTGGTCTCTGCGCTGACAGCTCAGACCCTGGAGCCTGCTTCAGATTCTGTGTCTCTCCTCCTCTCTCTGCCCCTCCCCTGCTCATGCTCTGTCTCTCTCTGTCTCTCAATAATAAATAAACATTAAAAAAAAAAAAAAAGAAACCTCAATGAGTCCCATCCCTGATGTGCTCTTAGACGTTCATGAGGAATGGCAGGGAATCAAGTTAATTTCGTGATTTCCACCCCCCCCCCCCCCACTGCTCCCTCACATCATCTTGTTCTATTCTTTTCAGAGTTACTCACTTTACTCCACAGTTCACATTGGGGGGGGGGGGGGCTTGTTTTGCATAAGTTCTAGCTACATCGATTATAAAAACTTTTTTAGTGGATTTACACTTTACTTTTAACGGATTTACAAAGTGTTGGGACATGACGGCCCACTGATGTGCTGTAGGGAGTTTGCAGGTGACCCATTGGCAGTGTCTCTGTGGGAGACGACACACCACCTCATGGCAGGTAGACAGAAAGCAAACAGCACAGACGAGGAAAAGACCTGTGTGGCACCAAATGCTCACTCTACACAAGTTGAATTATCGGAAGGCTGTGAAAATGAAATTAATGTAAGAGATGAAACATGTGACTTTAACAAGTTGTCCTTCCTGCATTGCCTTTTGGATGACAAAAGTGCTCATGATTTAGTATTCACCGATTTGCCTATTTGAGAGAGATTTCAAATGTCTCCCCTATAAATGGTAAAGATCTCCCGTCAGGAAGAATACCCAGAAATGAGTAAATTCATCTTGTCTATCACTTAAAACGAGCCCGTCTTTGACTTGAGTTAGGAAAGCCAATATAGTCATGGTTTGCTTCAGATCATTTAAATCAGCTCCTGACTCTTGCAGTTGGAAAAATCCTGACTGCCCTTATCAATTAATTCCTCTTCCCTCTTTTAAAGTTTAATGGCTGCAGCTTCTCTGGAAAACAGTGTAGAAGTTCCTCAAAAAATTAAAAATGGAACTGCCCTACGACCCAGCAATAGCACTGCCAGGAATTTACCCAAGGGACACAGGAGTGCTGATTCATAGGGGCACATGTACCCCAATGTTCATACCAGTGCTTTCGGCAATAGCCAAATTACGGAAAGAGCCTAAATGCCCATCAACTGATGAATGGATAAAGATGATGTGGTTTATATACACAATGGAATACTACTTGGCAATGAGAAAGAATGAAATCATCCCATTTGCAGCAACATGGATGGAACTGGAGGGTATTATGCTGAATGAAATAAGTCAGAGAAGGACAGGTATCATATGTTTTCACTCATATGTGGATCTTGAGAAACTTAACAGAAGACCACGGGGGAAGGGAAAGGAAGGGGAAAAAAAATAGTTACAGAGAGGGAGGGAGGCAAACCTAAGAGACTTAAATACAGAAAACAAACTGAGGGTGGATGGGGGGTGTGGGGGAGAGGGGAAAGTGGGTGATGGGCATCGAGGAGGGCACTTGTTGGGATGAGCACTGAGTGTTGTACGTAAGTGATGATCCATGGGAATCTCCCCCAAAAACCAAAAGCACACTTTACACACTGTACATTAGCCGATTTGACAATAAATTATATTTAAAAAGTTTAATGGCAAATATATTTTTTAACTTTCATAGTAAATATTTTAAAGATTTTGGTTTATTTTTTTTTAAGTAATCTCTATGCCCAGGGCGCCTGGGTGGTTCAGTGGGTTAAGCACCCGACTCTTGGTTTCAGCTCAGGTCATGATCTCGAGGTTTTGTGAGATCGAGCTCCGTGTCAGGATGGTGCTGGCAGCTTGAGATTCTCTGTTCCCCTCTCTCTTTGCCCCTTTCCCACTTTCACTGTCTCAGTCTCTCTCAAAATGAATAAAATAAACTTTAAAAAGAGTAATAATCTTTACGCCCAATGTGGGGCTCGAACTCTTAACCCCAAGATCAAGGGTCGCACACTCCACTAACTGAGCCAGCCAGGCACCCCTTAGCTTTAATAGTAAATACTTTAAATTTAATGGTAAATGCTTTTGAAATCATGCATATTTGTGAGAAGAACCATGTCCTAAATACCCCAGCACAGACATTGTTGACAGTTGAGGGGCATCTCTTTCTCTGCTAGGTTTTCTGTGCTTTTTGTTTGTTTAACCTAGAGACTTAGGTCGCATGTGTTTTATTTGTTTGCCTGTTTTTCACAACTGTGATCATATAGATAAAATTCTGAATTTTTTTAAACTTTGATTTTAACACAACCATTTTCCAATGTTAGCATGTGATCTTCGTAACTATACTTTTGAAGTCAACTTATAGAAGTATAATTTATATAAAACATATCTGCTGTGTGTGTATATATACAGATTTATGAGTTTTAACAACATAAATAACCTGTGTAACTACCTCCCCAATCAAGATATGGATTTTTCCATTGCCTTAAATGTAACCTCCTGACCCTCTGAGGTCAGCACCACTATGTCACAGCCCGACCCTCCCTGGCCACCTCTCAAACATCCCCTTATCTGTCTTATGTCATATTGATTAGTTTTACCTACTTGGAACTTACATTAAGTATATAGATTTTTATGGCTGACTTCTTTTGCTCAGTGTATCTTTGGGATCCATCCATGCTGTTGTGTGTGCCAGTAGCTTATCCCTTTGTATTGATAATGTTTTATCATATGGATATACAACAATTTGTTTACCCATTCACCACTTGGTGAACATTTGGGTTGTTTCCAGTTTTTCTCTATTATGAATAATGCTGCTATGAACATGAAAGTGGAAGTCTTTGTGTGGACATATGTTCTCATTTTCTTGCATAAACACTAGGAGTGAACATGCTGAGCCACTTATTAATTAGGCTCTTTGTCTTATTATTGGGTTTTAAGAGTTTTTTACACATTCTGATATGTGTACTTAGTCAGATATGTGTACTGTGAATATTTTCTCCCAATGTGTTGCTTGTCTTTTCATTTTCTTAGTGGTATATTTTGAATAGCAGAAGTATAATTTAGCATTTTTCCTTTTGTAATCCATGATTTTTATGTTCAGTCTAAGACTTTTTTTGTCTACCCTAATGTCAAGAAGATTGTCTCCTATGTGTTCTTTCAAAAAGTTTATCCTTATAACAATCAGGACTATGATTTATTCCAAGTTAATTTTTATGTATGGTGTGAGGTAGGGGTTGAGGTCCTTTTTTTTTTTTTTCCCAACTAAATTTTTCATGATTTTGCAAATATCTAGTTCAAAACCCTATGTTGAAAAAGTTTCTCTTTCCCAATCAATATTATCTTGGCATCTTTATTGAAATTCATATGATTTTGTTGACTATATATGTATGGGTTTATTTCTGGACTCCCCATTCTATTCCATTGATGTATTTGTTTGTCTTTATGCCTTGAGCATTGCTTTATCCTAGGTCTTAAAGTCAGGCAGTATTGGGGCGCCTGGGTGGCTCAGTCGGTTGAGCGGCCGACTTCGGCTCAGGTCATGATCTCACGGTCCGTGAGTTCGAGCCCCGCGTCGGGCCCTGTGCTGACCGCTCAGAGCCTGGAGCCTGTTTCAGATTCTGTGTCTCCCTCTCTCTCTGACCCTCCCCCGTTCATGCTCTGCCTCTCTCTGTCTCAAAAATAAATAAACGTTAAAAAAAATTAAAAAAAAATTAAAAAAAAAATTTTAAAAGTCAGGCAGTATAAATCCTTCAACTTTGTTCTTCTTTTTCAAAATTATATTTGCTATTCTAGGTCCTTTGCATTATCATATTAAATTTTTGAAATGTTTATCCATTTTTTGAGAGAGAGAGAGATAGAGCATGTTGGAGGATGGGCAGAGAGAGGGAGACACAGAATCCGAAGCAGGCTCCAGGCTCTGAGCTGTCAGCACAGAGCCTGACACAGGGCTCAAACTCATGGACTGCAAGATCATGACCTGAGCCGAAGTCGGATGCTTAACCAACTGAGCCATCTAGGCGCCCATCATATCAATTTTTTAATTAGTTTGTCCATTTTTAAGAAAAGGCTGCCGGACTGTTGAGTGGGATTGCATTGAGTGGAAGAATGGACATCTTAATAACACTGAATCTTATACTTCATAAACATGGAATATTTCTCTATCAACTTACAACTTCTCTTTTCAGCATAGTCATGTTTTTAGTGACAGATAATATCTCACCAAATTGGAGGTGTAGTTTACCAAATCTGACCATTTTGTCATTTAGGTTGTTTCCAATTTTTATTGTTAATAATTTGCTGTGAACATCATGGCATTTAAAGATTTTTTTTCGAGGCACCTGGGTGGCTCAGTTGGTTAAGTGTCCAACTTTGGCTCAGGTCATGATCTCATGGTTTGTGAGTTTGAACCCCATGGCGGGCTCTGTGCTGATAGCTCAGAGCCTGGAGCCTGCTTTGGATTCTGTGTCTCCTTCTCTCTCTGCCCCTCACCAACTTGTGCTCTCTCTATGTCTCTCAAAAAATAAATAAATGTAAAAAAAAATTTTTTTAAGGTTTTTTTTTTCAAACCTAGGGTTCTTTTCTTTTCTTTTTTTGAAAGTAGGCTTCACACCCAGTGTGGAACCCAACATAGGGCTCAAACTCATGACCATGAGCTCAAGACCTGAGCCAAGAGCAAGAGTTGGTTGCTTAACCAACTGGGCCACCCAAGCACCTCTAGCATTATTTTCTTGAGATAGATTTACAGCAGTGAAATTACTAGGTCAAGGAATATAAACATTTTAAAGGCTTCGGTATATATTACCAATTTTCTTCCTATCTGTGTTGTACCATTCACATTGCTATCACAATGAATGAATACTCTGTCAATATTGAGTATTTTGCTAATTTTTTTTAAATTTTTTTTTCAACGTTTATTTATTTTTGGGACAGAGAGAGACAGAGCATGAACGGGGGAGGGGCAGAGAGAGAGGGAGACACAGAATCGGAAACAGGCTCCAGGCTCTGAGCCATCAGCCCAGAGCCCGACGCCGGGCTCGAACTCACGGACCGCGAGATCGTGACCTGGCTGAAGTCGGACGCTTAACCGACTGCGCCACCCAGGCGCCCCGAGTATTTTGCTAATTTAACCTGTGAAGTGGAAGATTCTTTCTGGAATTTCTTTTATTGAAGGTAAACATTTTTCCATATGTCTGCTTACTCCATAATTTCATCTTTTGCAAATGTTACTCATGTCCTATTTCTTAGAGTTCTTGTTTTTTTAAAAAAAATTACTATTTTATTTTATAGAGAGAGAATGAGCAGGGGAGAGGGACAGAGGGAGAGAAAGAGAGAGAATCTTAAGCAGCCTTCATGCTCAGCGAGAAGCCCAATGTGGGGCTTGATCCCATGACCCTTGTATCACGACCTGAGCCAAAATCAAGAGTCAGATGCTCAACTGACTGAACCATCCTGGCACCCCATTTTAGAGTTCTTACAGATTCAAATGTTATCCCTGCTGGTAGTCAAAATTCCAAGAATGACCCCCACTGACCTTACCCTTGTATGATCCCCTCCATTTAGAGGGTGGGTGGACGTGGGGTGTATGATGAAATATCGTTCCCAAGATTATGTTATGTTATACGACACCATTAACTTTAAAATTGGGAGATTTTCCAGATCAGCCTAAACTTGTTATCATAAGCCTTTTATTTATTATTTATTATTTAAAAAAAAAATTTTTAATGTTTATTTATTTTTGAGACAGAGAGAGACAGAGCATGAATGGGGGAGGGTCAGAGAGACAGGGAGACACAGAATCGGAAGCAGGCTCCCGGCTCTGAGCTGTCAGCACAGAGCCCGACGCGGGGCTCGAACTCACAGACCGTGAGGTCAGGACCTGAGCCGAAGTCGGAAGCTCAACTGACTGAGGGACCCAGGCACCCCTCATAAGACTTTTAAAAGCAGAAAGTTTTCCCTGGGAAGGAAAGAAGGTAAGATAGAAAGGAAATTCAAAGAGATTCAAACCACAAGAAGGATTCAACATGCCATTGCTAGCTTTGAAGATGGAGGGGTCCAGTGGAAGGATGAAAGACAGATCTCTACGAGCTGAGAGTGGTCCCTGCTGACAACCAGCAAGTGAGCAGGATCTCAGTCCAGCAACCACAAGGAATGACTTCTGCAAATAACCTGAATGAACTTGGGAGTGAGGCTTCCAGAGCCTCCAGATAAATAGCTCCGCTAACAGACACCTTGATTTCAAGCATGTGTGATCCTAAGCAGAAAACCCAGTTGAGCCTACCCAGACTTATATCTGATAGAACTGTGAACTAGTAAACAAGTGTTATTTCAAATCCCTAAGCTTGTGGTAATTTGTTACACAGCCGTAGAAAACTAATGCATCCTCTTTAAACAAGACATGATCTTTGCTTGTCATATTTGTTGCACATCTTTCCCATTCTTTTTATTAGGGGTTTTCTCCCTTGTGTATAGTAAAACTGTATATACATTGAATTGATTCTTTTCTTTTCCTTTATGATATTATTCTATCAGTCAATCTCCAGTCACAAAGTCTTCCCAAATCTACTCCAGCTCCACAGTTTTTTTCCCCCACAGTTTTTAAAGTTCAATTATATTTTCTAGCTCTTTATGTGGTTTAAAATTTTAAATTAAAATGCCTTTTTATTAAATGCAACATATATATAATTCTGAAGTCAAAATTGTGTGGCATGGAACATTCAAAGGAGTCTAGTAGCTTCCATCCCCACACCCACCCCATTTTGTCTTTTCTCCTTAGGTAAGCATTTACTTTGATCGTCTATTGCTACATCACAAACCATGTCAAAACTCAGTGGCTTGAAGCAATGGCCCTTTTGTTATCTCTCACAGTTCTGATGGTTGATCGAGGCTCAGCTAAGTGGTACTTTTGCTGGTCTTGCTTTGCGTCATTCATGTGGCTGTGGTCAGATAGTAAGAAGGGTGGAATGTTCAAGATGGCTGCATTCATATGTGTTAGGTACTTGGAGGGGACAAGAGGAAGGCTGGTCTTAGTGGTGGGGGACTGGTGCTCTTTTTCCCTCCATATTGTCCAAGGCCTCTGTTTCTCCCTGTAGCTCATCAACATGGTCTCTCCACCAGTGTCTTGGGGCTCCTTACATGGTTCTCAGAGCTCCCAAAGCACAAAAGCATAAGTTGCTAGGCCTTTTGAAGGCTCAGGCCCAGAACTCTCTCCACATGCTATTTGTTAAAGCAGGTCATATGTGCTAATATCTGTATGACATGGCCCAGGACCCTCACCTCTCCAGTTGCTCATTTCTTGTTGGAATTCTTTTGCTGGTTATTCTTGCTTATTTATCATTCCAAATAAACTTTATAATCAACATGCCTGGTTGCAAGAATAAAGAGTAGACGATATTTTTATTGGCATTGCTTTAAATTGATCAATTAAGCAGAGGACAATGAACATTTTGATGCTATTGAACCTTCTTATCCAAGAACATGGTATGCCTTTCCTTTCCTTCAAAGCTGCTGTCATGTCTTCTACAAGACTTCACTAGTGTTTCTCAAATAATTTTTCCACATTCCCGTTAAACCTATGTCTAACTTGTTCTATTATGTCCTAAACTTTTTAATTTCAGTAGGTTTTTGGGGGTGGGGGGGAAGAGGGTTATGGCAGGATAGCAAAATCTAAATTATCTTTTCACCTAAGTATAAAGCCATTCAGCCTAATATCATTTGCTGAATAATCCTTTGTTCTCTGCAGATTTATGCAATCTTTTACCATAAAATTTCATATATACTAACAAATTGGAATTTGTTCTGAGCTACTCTGTCCAATTGATCTTTTTTTTTTTTAATTTTTTTTTCAACTTTTTTTTTTTTTTTTTTAATGTTTATTTTTGGGACAGAGAGAGACAGAGCATGAACGGGGGAGGGGCAGAGAGAGAGGGAGACACAGAATCGGAAGCAGGCTCCAGGCTCCGAGCCATCAGCCCAGAGCCTGACGCGGGGCTCGAACTCACGGACTGCGAGATCGTGACCTGGCTGAAGTCTTAACCGACTGCGCCACCCAGGCGCCCCTGTCCAATTGATCTTATGCGAAAATGATGCTGTTTTAACTCTTATCGCTTTACTATGTTTTATGCCTACTAGAGCTCTTTTCCCTACAATTAACTTTTCTTAAAGATATATAAATTCCATTGTTTTTAAGAAAAATTGCCATTAAATTTCCTCGTTAAAAATTATATTGAGAGGAATTGATTAAGCCTAAAAATTAATTTTATAAGACTGTACATTTTTTAAAAATTTAGATTTCCTGGTCAGAAGTACTGTGCATATCTCCATTTTTCATATTTTATACACACATATATATATTTTATGCTTATTTATTTTTGAGAGAGAGAGAAGGAGAGAGACAGAGTACAAGCAGGGGACAGGCAGAGAGAGAGGGAGACACAGAATCTGAAGCAGGCTCCAGGCTCCGAGCCGTTAGCGCACAGCCCAATGCGGGGCTTGAACACATGAACCAAGATATCATGACCTGAGCTGAAGTTGGGCACTCAACCAACTGAGCCACCCAGGCGCCCCTATCTTATATTTCTTAATTCAGCTTTGTAGCTTTCTTCATGTAACTCAAACATATATTACATTCAAATTACTCTGAGTATTTTATATTTTTATTGCTATTGAACATACAATCCTTATTTTCATTTTATTTTCTGACTGGTTACTGCTGTTAAATAGGAATGCCTATTGATTTTTGTATATGTAGCTGTTTTAAAATCTACAGGCACAACACATAAACGGTCAAAAAAGTAACAGTCTTCATTTCTCTGTAAATTAACCTGATTTAGCTCTCCAGCAACCCTTTCTGCTGAGGGTGGGGAAAAAAAATCAATCTTACTATGTAGTTGGAAGTCAGTTGATACTATATTACATTCCCTTTTCACATCCCCATTCTCTTTCTTGCCTTCTCTCTGAAATCATTCTATCTGGGATGGGGAGAGGTGGATGGTTCAAACATGTCATATATCTCGGCCAGTATCCCTGCTGGTGCAGTTTGTAGTCTCCTCCCCGTCCAGCCAACACTATGCTAGAGCGTTTTGCTAGAATAAGCCTGAGCTCTCCCCACTGCCAACTCAATTCGAAGCTCACTCTTGCAGGGTCTTCTAATCCTCTCCTCTTTCACTCAGGCTCTCTGCTTTTTCCTTTCTTTTCATAGCCCAGCCCAGCCCCATCCTCAACTAGGGTGGTGACTCCAGAGGACAGGCAGCCAGGCCTCGCCCCCAGATCAGTTTTGCTCTTTCTGTGCCTTTTCCCGTAGATCAGACACATTTAGTTCATGTCTTTGGCAAAATGCTCTTCATCACAAATTCGTGATCCGGGGCATAAATCTGGTGGAGGGAGGGTTGGTGGTGGCGTACTTACTAGAAATTACACGGGATAAAAAAAATACGTTGGCTAGTATTTCAAAAACAGTGTCTCTTTCTACTATGGGATTCGAACATACAGAAAAGCACAGAGAATAGTATACTAAAGCTCCATGCCCTCATTATTCAGCTTCAATAATTATCAACATCTCTCACCCATGGCCCTGTCCCAACCATACCTGCTCTCTTTTTTCTTCCCTTCTTCGTGGAGTTAATTTAAAGCAAATTCCACATATCATATCATTTCACGTGGCCAAATATTTAAAGTCTTTTCTAATAATTTTACAGAGGAATCTTTCTTCGGTGTATCCGAAGGCTTTGGTATGAAGCATTCACACTTCCTTATTTTTAGTCGATTACTGTATTTTTATTTGCTCCTTGACCTAATGTATTTGGGAGAGTTTACTTGAATTTCGAAATAGTTAAAATGTGGCTGGTTTAAGTATCTGGACCATACTTAGTTATTTGAATATGAGATTTTCTTTGTGGTATAATATGCAATCAATGCTTACAGATAACTTGAAAAGGTGAATCCCCTGTGATTCCATTACATTTAATTGTACTTAATTATTTAAAATCCTCTATACCTTTATTGTTTATGCACTCAGTCTCTAACAGGTTGTGTTTTGTTAAAATCTTCTACTAACTGTATCTACTAACTGTACATTTATCTTTATATGTCTAAATGTTTTTGACCCAACCGACTGGGTAGCTCAGTCGGTTAAGTGTCCGACTTCGGCTCGGGTCATGATCTCACGGTTCATGAGTTCGAGCCCCGTGTCAGGCTCTGTGCTGACAGCTCAGAGCCTGGAACCTGTTTCGGATTCTGTGTCTGCCTCTCTCTCTGACCCTCCCCCGCTCATGCTCTGTCTCTCTCCCTCTCAGAAATAAACATTAAAAAATGTTTTTAAAAATATTTTTGTCTATATATTGTTGCCATGTGTTACAAGTTGAATTGTGCCCCCACCAAATTCATATGGTGAAGTCCTAAACCCCAGAACCTCAGAACATGATTGTATTTGGAAATAGGGTCTTTACAGAGGTAATCAAATCAAAATGAGGTCATTAGTGTGGGCTCCACTCCAACATGACTGTGTTCTTACAAAAAGGGAACACTTTTAAAAAAAATTTTTTTTTTTTAACATTTATTTATTTTTGAGACAGAGAGAGACAGAGCATGAACAGGGGAGGGGCAGAGAGAGAGGGAGACACAGAATCGGAAGCAGGCCCCAGGCTCTGAGCCGTCAGCACAGAGCCCGACGCGGGGCTCGAACTCACGGACCGCGAGATCGTGACCTGAGCCAAAGTCTGACGCTCAACTGAGCCACCCAGGCACCCCACAAAAAGGGAACACTTAGGGGTGCCTGGGTGGCTCAGTTGGTTACGTGGCTGACTTCAGCTCAGGTCACGATCTCACAGTTCGTGAGTTCGAGCCCCATGTCAGGCTCAGTGCTGATAGCTCAGAGTCTGGAGCCTGCTTTGGATTCTGTGTCTCCGTCTCTCTGTCCCTCTCTGGCTCATGCACTGTCTCTGTCTCTCAAAAATAAATAAAAATATTTTTTAAAAAAGTGGGGGGGGCATTTGGAGACAGACGCACATGTGGGGAGAATGCCAGGTGAGGATGAAGACACACAAAATAACGCAGCGTGAGGGGTCGCAGAGGAAGACCACCATCTGCAAGCCAGGGAGATGCACCTGGAGCAGAACCTTCCCTCACGGCCCTTGGAAGGAACTAACCTTCCTGCTGGAAAGAACTAACCCTGCTGACATCTTGTTTTCGGACCTCAGTCTCCGGAACCAAACAAGAGAGAATAATGTTTGTGGTTCCCAGCTGCCCATTGGCAGTACTTTCTTTTTTTTTTTTTTAATTTTTTTTCAACGTTTTTTATTTTATTTTTGGGACAGAGAGAGACAGAGCACGAATGGGGGAGGTGCAGAGAGAGAGGGAGACACAGAATCGGAAACAGGCTCCAGGCTCTGAGCCATCAGCCCAGAGCCCGACGCGGGGCTCGAACTCACGGACCGCGAGATCGTGACCTGGCTGAAGTCGGACGCTTAACCGACTACGCCACCCAGGCGCCCCTGGCAGTACTTTCTGATGGCGGCCCCAGTAAGCTCATGTGCCATACAATTCTCCCATGGCTTTTACAGCGTGTGCCTTCACCATCAAGTTCTCTCAAATCACCTTTGACTGTAAGTTGAACTCTTGCTTGAATTTCACATTTCATTGGCAGTTCTTTGCCCGGTCTTTTCATTAAGACCCTCTGTCCCCTTGCACTAAGCCCAACGTTTGTCGTGTGCACATACGTAGCATGGTGATTGGTGATTGCACATATGAGCTCTGGATCAAAATGGTGGCTGCCACTTAGCTGCTACAAGGCTTCGGGCGAGTCCACTAACCCTTCTGTGCCTGTTTTTCCCTTTTGTAAGGTGAGGGAGTCATAACTGTACTTATAAGGATGGAACAAATTAAAATATTTCAAGTGCTTAGAACAGTGCCTGATCCACACCAAGTACTTTATATATATGTGAGTTGTTATGAATCACTTTATAAGGAAAGAAGCACTGAGATCATTTTACAGAAGCTCAAAGAAGTTAAGTCAGGAAGCTGGCGTGACAGGATTGTTGCAGGCTGGTTGCCAAGGGGCAGGCCCTGAGATGGAGATTAATGTGCAGGAAATAAATTAAGGAGTGTTCCCCAGATCAACAGGTGTGTTGGGGGTGGGGTGGGGGTGAAGCAAGCAGGGTTGGGTTGGGCAGAGGGAAAAGTTTAATTGTGATGCAATCACAGGAAGGCTCCCCAGCCAATGGGCACAGAGTGCTTTAAAGTATGTCCAGATTCTTTGATATTCCCTTCCAAAGGAGCCAAATTCCCCTTCCCTTGGGTGTGGGCTGGAATCAGACTCTCTTCTAACCAATAAAGGAAACGTAAACGTGAGAGTTCAGAGCCTAGGCCATAGAAGGCACTGCAGAGCTCCGTCTGCTCTCCCTGTGGGACTGCCTGGTATGGGAGAAGCTGGCTGCCATGCTGTGAGGGCTCTCAAGCAGCCTGTGGAGAGTCCCACGTGGTGAGGAACTGAGGCCTTCAGCCCATAGCCGTGTAAGGGCGCCATCTTGGAAGTGTACCTTCCAGTCCAGTCCAGCCTTCAGAGAACTGTTGACTTGGCTGCAACCCCCTGACACCTTGAGCCAAAACTACCCAGTGAAGTTCCTACCCAGCTCCTGAGTTCCTGGCTCACAGACACTACGAGTTCAAAAATGTTTGTTGTGTTAAACTGCTAATTGTTGGAGGTAATTTATCACACAGCAATAGATAACTAATATAGGGATCTTGGGAGCTGACTTGTCCTTCAGAGTCGTTCTAAACTGGGGTGAAGGGAAGAAGTCTTTATGTTCTAAATTGACTAGTCATTACAGGTGGGCTGTCCCTCCCCCACCCAAATGACCATGACTTTGGGCAATGCAGTTTTCCTCAGCTAAGGGCAAGCTTTAAAGAGTGAGTTTAGCTGACAACTTTTGAGAGCAATACTCCCAGCAGCTCAGAAACACGTTCCTCAGTCCTAAAAGGTCTGAACAGAGCAGCACAGCCTCCACTAAAAGATGTTTAGTGGTCCGTCTCCTACAGTCCCAGAATGGGCAACACGCTCACAGCTGAAACAAGCAGAGTGCCCCATCTTCCAACAAAAGATGCCTACACTTGGAGGCAGGTATTTTCCCCAGAGCTTAATAAAGAGCTGCAGTCAAGTCCTGCTTCCACCAAATACTTCCCCAATCCTCTCCATCTCAGTCGACATGGGGAGGGAGAGGAAGGAATAAAAGGAGGCAGTTGGCCTTGCAGAGAGTTCAGCGTTTCTGGTGGGAGGTGACGTAGAGGGGGAGGCTGCAAGGTAATCTCTCCTTGGTATTGGTGGGGACTACTGCAAGGAGAGGCTGGTCTTTCATCGACTCCTTGCAAACCTGTCTGGCCTACATTCTTGATTTATTCCTGCCTGCATTTTAGGAGGGAGCAGGAAGATTGAAGAGAGACAGCAGGGTGGAGAGGAGAGGCCTTGGGGCAGGTTCCAGTCCAGCCCTTTTGTGTGGCAAGGCTGTGTATTTCTCATGGGTCACGCGGACTCCGTGGGAGATAAATGGTCTTGAGCCGCCTTGCTGAACCCTCACAAAGAGGCTGGGTGTACCACTGGGTGCTGGTAGGGGGGTGATAAGAAAATATTGACCTGGAGATAGATCTTCCATGGAAATGCATGGGAGGGAGAAGGCCCACCAGACCTTCTCATACGTGCCCCACGGAAGGAGTTTTGAACAAGGACCAGTCGTCAAGACAAGCAGGAATCAATTCAGAGAGAACTTTGGCAGTGGCCAGTTAAAAGATGCTTGCCTCAACACAGAAGCATCCAGGCCTTGAAGAGGACGCTGAAGAAGTGTCTGAGCCAGAAGCATGACTCGTACCTTCCCACTCCCAACTAAGGATCTGGGATCCCACTCATGTCCTGAGATTGGCACTTTGAGGTGGTCTGATTTTTAGTAACTGAAACTGACCAGCCAGGAGTATGCCCTAAGGTGTAGCTGAGGGATGGAGAAGATTCAAAACAACAGTGACTGGAGAAAAATGGACCGTTTCATGTTTGGAAGCCATCACACAGAGAGGGCCCCAAAACTGATTACACTGACAGCTGCTGGAACCAGAGCTCTTTGCTCCGCACCAGCATTCCACACAAATTGTGTACAATTTACAAAGAGGAATAACAACATGGCCTAGCTGACCTCAGGGAATAAGAAATGTTTGGTTGCAAAGTTAAGTAGAAAGCAGGTTTGCAGAAGCAGACAAGTCTAGGATGTGGATCCCTGTAAGAGGTTTCTTTTCCTGTTTCCCTGCATTGTCTACTGAGATTGAGATTTACCAGTTAGAAATGCTGGGTGAGTCTAGTGGAGAGGGATTCATTCCTTGAATTGCAAATAGACTAGTCTGTGATCATCAAGTCCCTAATGAATTGTTTTAGAATTGCTGAGTCTGAGTTGCAGGAAGACATCCAAGACGGAGAGACTGAAGCCCTGAGGGCAGAGGAGCTGAAACCGGAGACCTGAATATTGGGAAATACCACCTTGTATCACCCTTCAAAAGCAATTGTAGCTATAGCACCATCAGTGTCGTCCTATAAAATGCCTTAAATTCTCAAGAGGGAGGCACCGGTCACACTAATTCACGAAATCGTTTTACGGAATATTTCTAACGTCATCCTGTAACTAATGCACATTGAAAAACAAACATCAGAACTAAAGAATTTAAGAACAAAAAGCACTTCTTCACCGCATTGCCAAAATAACGAAATGTTACCTGCCTGCTTATTGGCAAAACCCTCGTTTAAAACATCTACGAGGAATTTTATTCGTCACTGCAAAAACGTTTCCTACCACTTTATTGCTGCCCTGCCTGGAGGCCACTCCCCCCAAAACCAGTATGTCTTGTATCTGCTTCAGTCGGCTCCGTCCGGGAATGAAAAACAGACTGGGCAGGTCCGCTTCGGCTCCGAGGTTCCCATCCGCGCGCGCTGCCGGCACCCAGGGCCTGCGGGCCGCGCCTCCCCGCATCCTGCGCACCGACATGAATATTCAGCCCCGGGTTCCAGGGCGCGCGCCGGGGGAGTACCCACAAGCCCCCGCGGCCCCGCCCAGCCGGCCTCCGGGGACTCGGAGCGGGGCGAGGTCACCTGGTGCTCCCCAAGACCTTGGCCCGCGGCCCAGCGGCAGGGGCGGGCCGGGCGGGCCAGGCGGGCCGCCCGCCAATCGGTGCCTTGCGGGCCGGGAGCGCGGGGCCGCGGGCAGGGGAGGCAGTGCCGCAAAGGCGAAGACGCCAGTCTTCAGAACCCTCGGGAGAGAGTGGGGGAGGACTAGAGACGGCGAGAGGCAGGAGACTAGGGAGGGAACTCAATCCTCAGTTATCACCACCTTAAGGCCAACATAGCGCAGCGCCCCTGAGCCGCAGAGCCTGACGGGAGCTTCACTTACCCCGCAAAGGCAGGGCCCGCGCTACGCGACCTCGGCACCACCCCCCACCGCGGGGCACGCCGGGAGAGAGCCGTTTTGGAGGGTATTTCCGGTGTTAGGACAGTCTTTACGGAAAGGGTGGGGCCGGCCTGGTCCCGCCCCTCGCGCCCAGCAGGGGCGGGGTGAAGAGTGACAGCCCCTCGGCCCGCGCTAAGGCCCGCCCCTGCACCGGAAAAAGGAAGGCGGGGGAGTCGATCCCGAGAAAGGCGCGAGGTCTCCAGAAAAGACAGCTAGCGGCAAGGGAAAAGGGGCGGGCCCGGGTCGGAGGGGCGGGGCGACTCGCCTTCCGCTCGGGTCACGCGCGGCAGGAAGTGCTGCCGGCCGCGGTGTACTCGAAATGGGGACCTGCCTGGATATTAAGATTAAGAGAGCGAACAAGGTTTATCACGCCGGGGTAAGTAGGGTGGGCGGGCCTGCAGGTCCCGTCGTCTGCGGGGCCCCGCGCACTTCTGGGTGTGCCTGGGCGGGGCAGAGCGCCCCTCCAGGTGCGTCCCCGCCAGGTGTGTTCCGCGCGCGGCCCGCAGCCCTAAGGAGGGCACCCCGGGCGGAGTCGTCACCGCGTCGGCGGGGCTTGCGGGCCGGAGGGGCCGGCGCCTGGGCTGCAGCGTTTACCGTCTGGCCTCGTGAACATCCGGCTCGGCCTTGGTTCCGGAGCTTGAGCTGTCCAGTGAGGGCCGAGGAGCTCGGTGACCACCTGCCCCGTAACTTCGCTCCCGCTGTGACTGCAGGGGTCTTACTGAACGAAAGGCAGAATTCGCTTTGAAAGCAGAAATACGCACTTCGGGCCCCGGTCAGCTCTAACACCGTACAGAAGTGACTCATTTCTCCGGATTTATTGTTTGAATGATCTACAGAAGGAATAGCGTATTAAAATGCAAGTACAAAAAAATAAAAATCTTAATTATGGCACTAACAAGTTTTGTGCCTGCCATTCGCCAATCACTTAATCTCCTCAGTCCTCAGTTGCCTTATTTGCAAAACGAGGGTGATGCAAGGTTCTTGTAGCTCAACCCTACACTGCAGTAGAATCAATCAATCACCTTGGGAATTTTAAAGTATGATAGCCAGGGCCCCACTCCCAGAGATACCATTGATTGTAATATGCAGCCGGTGTTAAAATCCCAGCTGGCTTGCACTGTGGAACAAACTTGCGAGTAGCAGTTGGTCACATTAATGCAGAGCAGTCTCAAAAAGGATCGAAGACCAAGCAAAGATCATGAACAGATGCTAAACCTTTTGAGTGCAACACAGCTGGGGAAACCTGATATTTACAGAGACTCAAATGGTCACCTCCCAGATTATTAATGTCAAAGGGAAAAAGCTACCTTTATAATGGAGGAATCAGGTTATCAGGACTCCAACGACAAACAACAGTGAGCATCACCTCACTGCCACCACTAGTGACACTGAGGTTTAGTTTTGGCATGATAATAAAGGGTCTGGCCTGCCTGAGATGCGATATTCCTACCAAAAGGGTTCGACTTAGATCAGTTCGTAAGGAAACAATCAGGCATTTCCAAATTGAGGAACACTCTGAAATAATTGGCCTGGATTCTTCAAAAATGTGAATGTCATGAAAAGCAATTTTTCTAGATTAAAAGAGCCTACAAAGATACGACAACTAAATACAGTGTGTAATTCCTGATAAATAAATTTGGATATAGACTGTACGAAAAATAATTTTGTATGGGTGTTAAATTTCCCGAGTGGGATATTTGTATTTTGGCTATGTAGGAGAATGCTCCACATACTGAAGTCTTTAGGAGTAAAGTATGGAAATAACTAGATTTTAAATAGTCCACCCACATATTGTGTGTGCGTGGATGTGAGGAGAAGAGAGAGAGCAAGTGGGGCAAAGTGTTAATAATTGAGGACTCTGATCGAGTCTACCTTGTATTCTTTTTTTTTTTTTTAATTTTTTTTTAACATTTATTTATTTTTGAGACAGAGAGAGACAGAGCATGAGCAGGGGAGGGGCAGAGAGAGGGAGACACAGAATCTGAAACAGGCTCCAGGCTCTGAGCAGTCAGCACAGAGCCCGACGCGGGGCTTGAATTCAAGGACCACGAGATCATGACCTGAGCTGAAGTCAGATGCTTAACCGACCGAGCCACCCAGGCGCCCCTTGTATTCTTTTTTTAATAACAATTTTATTGAGATGTAATTCAAATACCGTAAAACTTACCCATTTAAGGTGTAGAATTCAGTGGTTGTAACATATTCACGGGGTTGGGTGAATAATCACCGCCATGTAATTTTACAACATTTTGATCCACCCAAAAAGAAACCCTGCACCCATTAGCCAATACTCCTCATCCCCTCTACATCTCAGCCCCTGGCAATCACAGATCTACTTTCTGTCTCCATGGATTTGCCTATTGTGGAAACTTCATATAAATGAATCATACAACATGTAGCCTTTCATGACTGGCTTAATTCACTTAGCATGTTTTCAGCGTTCATACATGTAGCATATGTCAATCAGTTCCTTGTCCTTTTTATGGCGGACTAATATTCCATTGCATGGATAGACCATGTTTTATTTACCCATTCATCTGTTGATGGACATTTAGGTTGTTTTCACTTTGGCTTTTATGAAGAATGCTACTATGAACATTCCTGTACAAGTTTTTGTGTGAACATAGGTTTTCATTTCTCTTGCATATACACAGAGGTGTGGAATTGCTGGGTGATACAATAATTTTATGTTTAACGTTTTGAAGACCCACCAAACTGTTTTCCAAAGCACTGGGACTGCTCTACTGTGTGTGAGTGTTCCAGTTTCCCTACTATTTTGTATTCTTGGAACTTTTCTGTGGCTTGGAAATTCAGAATAAGAATTGGGGGCAGGCAGTGGTAGGAGACTATATACATTTTGCCTTAATCATTTTCATTTCATTAAAAAGTCAGTACATTCTATTCAGAGATGTTGGGCCAGCTGAGATGTTTTCTGTGGCTTTTAAATAATGGCACAAGTAATCGAAGGTGCATCTAGAAAAGCTGCAAGAAATGAAGTGGTGAAGTTGCCCCAGCTGGAAGTCTTCCACATGTAGGACCAGGCCTCGTGGGTGGCGGAGTTGAAGGTGGTGTCAGCTTTGCACAGCTACTACTGCACATCCCTTAGTGCCATTAATGGGGAATAGAACCTGTAGTTGCTGGCTTATGGCGGTTTTAATTTAATTAACATTTTATTTATTTATTTATTTAAAAAAAAATTTTTTTTAACATTTATTTATTTTTGAGACAGAGAGAGACAGAGCATGAATGGGGGAGGGGCAGAGAGAGGGAGACACAGAATCTGAAATAGGCTCCAGGCTCTGAGCTGTCAGCACAGAGCCCGACACGGGACTCGAACTCACGGACCGCGAGATCATGACCTGAGCCGAAGTCGGCCACTCAACCGACTGAGCCACCCAGGTGCCCCATTAATTAACATTTTAATTTAATTAACATTTGTTTTAACTTAATTAACATGTTTTTTCACTTTGTTGTGAGAGTGTGAATGTGCATTAGCATGTGGGGGAGGGCAGAGAAAGAGAGAGAATCCCAAGCAGGCTCCACACGATCAGCACAGATGACACAGGGCTCAAACCCACGAACCGTGGGATGACGCCCCGAGCCGAAGTCGGACACTTAACTGACTGAGCCACTTGGGTGCCTCCCTACGGCAGTGTTTCTTAATCTTGCATTGGGAGACCGTACATGGTGAGTAGAAGAGAAAAATCAAGGTAACTTCTCCTAAACAGATGGTTGCTATGTTTTTAGAAGCCAAAGGAAGAAAAAATGTTACTAAACTGGGCAGTCTAATCAACCAACAAAAGTATGTATCTGAACGTATGTGCCTGTGACTCAGATGTCAGACTCCGTGATCTATGATTCAGGATAGGTGGATCCACCCACCTATTCAGGATAGGTGGAATAGGCCAGCACTGCTATGGCGGCTTCCTAGGCTCCAGCCGGCAGGACCCTTGCTGGCCAGTTGCTTGATGCTCTCAGGGCCTGTGGACAGTGCGTGTTTCAAGCATAGTTTGGGCCATGGTTGTGTGAGGGGTGGCCTCTTTTTCCCACTCTTACTGGCCGCAAGGGGAACTAATCACATACAAGTTTTCGATTTTCCCTGCACATCTCAACAGCGTTGGTAAAGATTCCGTGACTCAAGATTTGACTCCTCAGTGGGTCACCAGAGCACAGTACCTGTAACTGTCATTGTTTGACGTGGCTACCACCTACGTTAGCCCGATCCTTGGTCGTAAGTGATTGTCATTCATGCAAAACATGTTTGCCTGTGTAACCACATAAAGCGGTCTTCTGTTCCACTCAGACGTACTTGGTAAGCACTGGTATAGGTTTGTTAGGCCGTATCACTGCGTTTTACTGATGAGGAAACTGAGGCCTAAGCAGGTTGAGAAAGTTGCCCAAGGTTACCCAACTCGTGACAGGCTGGATTCCAGCTCAGGCCAGCTAGCTTCGTCCATCCAACAGTCTTGCCATCCTGCCTCCCTAAGAGTGACTATTTTTGTGCAACATGGTTGAATTTATAATGTAGAAATAGTTGTTATTAATTTCCTAAGAGTGCTATAAATAGTATTATAATATTTCCATTTAAAAAACTATGACTTCTGGGGCACCTGGGTAGCTCAGTCGGTTAAGCATCTGACTCTTGATTTCAGCTCTTTGTTAGATCGAGTTTGGGATTCTCTCTCCCTCTTCTGCCCGCCCCCCTTCTAGCTCTTTTCCTCCTTCTCTCTCTCTCTTAAAATAAGTAAATAAACTTTAAAATAAAAAAATAGGGGCGCCTTGGTGGCTCAGTCTGTTAAGCATCCGACTCTTGATTTTGGCTCAGGTCGTGATCTCACAGTTGGTGGGTTTGAGCCCTGCTTCAGGCTCTGTGCTGATCGTGTGGAGCCTATTTGGGATCTCTCTCCCTCTCTGCCCCTCCCCCATGTGCATGTGCACTCTCTCTCTTTCTGAAAATAAATAGATAAACTTAAAATAAAACATAAAAAAATAAATCAGAACCTCTCCCCTACCCTTAAACCATGGAAACCACTGGTTTGTTAAAAAAATTAAAAAAACAAAAACTATGACTTCTACTCAGAAGAATGTACTGATTCTGTTACTGTGCTTTTCAGTATTTTACTTATCATAAAAGCATTTGAAAATGGCTTTGATTCTGCGGATACCAGAGAACCTGAGTTACCTTGGGTTTAAAATTGGCAGTCGGGGGGCGCCTGGGTGGCGCAGTCGGTTAAGCGTCCGGCTTCAGCCAGGTCACGATCTCACGGTCCGTGAGTTCGAGCCCCGCGTCAGGCTCTGGGCTGATGGCTCGGAGCCTGGAGCCTGTTTCCGATTCTGTGTCTCCCTCTCTCTCTGCCCCTCCCCCGTTCATGCTCTGTCTCTCTCTGTCCCAAAAATAAATAAATGTTGAAAAAAAAAAAAATTTAAAATTGGCAGTCGGGTTTTTCCCTAGGAAAAAAAAAAGTTTTTTCCTATTATTGATAAAATGATAGATTTTAAAAAGTCACAGTTGAATCATTTAAAAAATAAAAATGTAATTCATGCCATGTTGGCCACTTAACATTTTATAGAAGGCTGCTAAGTGAAAAGCAAGTTCTTCCTCCTCTCCCCCCCCTTTTCTGTACCCCGGAGGTATCCCCTAGCAGTTCACGTACTAGTCCAGGCATTGCCTGTGAGTAACAGGTGTGCATGTGCATGCACTCACACACACACACACACACACACACACACACACACACACACACAACTTGTTCTTTCTGCTTAACAGTGTCTCTTTGTCTTGGATACCTGTTCATGTCACCACATCCCCATCAATCTCCTCCTTTTTTAGTTGTTACTTAATCTAAACAAATTTATTCACCCCGTGTCTTTGGTCTCATGAGGCTTGGCGGTCAGAGAGAGAGACGGGTAACTATATAAACGAAAGGTGAGAAGGAGCTCAAATAGGAGCGTCCGTGGCAGATGAGCACAGAGTTGGGCATCCGTATTTCGGGCGGGCAGTAGTAGGCCCCTCTGGAGCTCACTGGCGGTGATGTTTGCACCTAGCTTTGAAATTTAAGCACTGGCCTGGGGTCTCCCTCCCCACCGGGCCTGTTCATTCCCACCAGGAGGAATGGACAGTGAGGCAAAGTGAACAAGAACCCGCAGACATGTGCAAAGCAGTCTGAGTCTAGTAAAAAGGTTTTGGACTTTTTTTTGTAGGCTTTTCCAGTGACTTCTATAATGCCATTTGGCAGTAATTTTTTTTTTTTTTTTTTTAGAGAGAGTGCACGAGCAGGGGAGAGGGAGAGAGTGAGAAAAGAGAGAGAGAGAGAGAGGGAGAGAATCTTAAGCAAGCTCCACACTCAGCACAGAGCCCCACACAGGGCTCGATCCCACCACCCTGGTACCATGACCTGAACCAAAACTAAGAGTTGGACGGTCCACTGACTGAGCCACCCAGGTGCCCCCACAGCAGTTTTTAAAGGGGATTTCACTTTATCATCTTTCCAAATATTTCCTCTCTTTTTCTTGAATTTATTCTGCCTTTTTCCTGTTGTTGTCTTTTATGTTCCTAACTTGACTGTTTAGCATATCAAATTAGAGCCTCCTTTTAAAAATGCAGACATTTCCCTCTAAGGACTGCTTTAGTTGCAACCACAAGTCTGCTCTGCCTACGCGCTGCCCGAAGACACGGCTCCAAAGGACCCCACCAAGACTGCATGGCACAGCAACCTCACACTGCAGACATGGGAAGACCCCCAAATCACTCTACCATCGTGTCGCGTGAGGTGTGATTTGTGGCATTTCATACTTTATAATAAGATGTTACTACAATATCTTCCAATCTCCACTATGGTTTTTCCTCTGACACATGAATTGTTTAGAAGTGTGTGTTTTCAATTCTGTTGTAAAAACAATTCTCACTCATAGACTTAGAATAATTCTTTTTTTTTTTTTTTAACATTGTATTTTTTATTTTTTAAGAGACAGAGAGGGACAGAGCACGAGCAGGGGAGGGGCAGAGAGAGGGGGAGACACAGAATTGGAAACAGGCTCCAGGCTCAAAGCTGTCAGCACAGAGCCTGACATGGGGCTTGAACTCACGAACTGCAAGATCATGACCTGAGCCGAAGTCGGACGCTCAACCGGCTGAGCCACCCAGGCGCCCCGACTTAGAATAATCCTTAAATTGCAAATTTGAATTTTAGAAAATGCCTTATCAGAAGAGTGCCTTGAACTGGAATGTGAGATCTTGGTGGAGCAGAGGTGTTGGTCCGGTGGTCAGGAAAAGACTTAGTGTCATGCCATGTTTTCTGTAACTCAGTAGTAACCTGTAATGCATTAGCAACACCTTTTATAGGTACCTGTATCATTGCACCAGTTAAACTTGTTGCAATTAACTTGTTCTTTGAATCTTCCTAACTACAATACTGTTTTGTTCACATTTATATACCTAGGGCCGTCAGTACCTGCCTACTCAGTAGGCACTCTAAGACTTTATTAAACGATAGTTGAAGCCTTTAAACTAAATTCATAAAGCTAATAGTTTTCTAAATGCATCGACCAGAAAGGGAAAGCTATGGTTTCATAGGTATACTATAGATTTTCCTTTGTAATTACAAATAATACTCTAGGCTTAAATTCTAGACAGATGTTGGTAAGATTCTTATTTTGGCATAGCCCCAGAGCTACGTGTGAACCCTCTCCATTATTTGTATTTGCTTTAGGACTATCGTTCTTATGGTTTTTTTTAATGTTTATTTATTTGTTTTGAGAGAGAGCATGCATGTGAGCGTAAGCCGGGAGAGAGGGCAGAGAGAGAAGGAGAGAGAGAATCCCAAGTAGGCGCCACACTGTCAGTACAGAGCCCGATGCAGGGCTCAGTCTCACGAAGCATGAGATCATGACCTGAGGCGAGTTTACGGGTCAGACAATCAACCAGCTGAGCCACCCAGGCACCCCTATGACGATCATTCTTAAAAGAATGATTCAAATAAATATGGGAATGGAGACTTCCAAATTCCTATCAACGTGATTCTCTTCTCTGCAATTCAGAAACAGAAGATAATAGAAAGTGGTCCAAAATTTGATCTGTGCCTTCATCACAATTTACATAGCGCAGAGGGAGTAGACCTTCCTCAGAGCTTAAAGCAGCATTGCCGTTCCACTCTGAGAATCCTCATTGAGTTCAGAAATTTGACTAGTGTTTCCCAAGCCCCATGTATGTCTGATACAAGATCATCAGTAATATGATTTGAAAAGAATTCCCTAATTCCATATTTCCAGTGAACATTCTGGTATCCCATGAGAGCACTTAACTAAAATTGCTTTATAATAACATATACTAATATGGCCCTTTCCAACTTTAATCCCCACCAACACTGAAGAATGCCCCCATTTTATGCTTGAGAAGACTGAGGCTCAGAGAATTCAGTGACATACACTGATGAGAGGAAATATTTGAAATCGGGCTTCTGTATGCCTTGTCTTAATTTTTAAGGCCTTAATTTTTCTCAGCTGGAGGAGGAAGCTGATACCTACTCAAAAGTTTTAGTGTAAAATTAAATGACATGTTTTAAGACATTTACTGTAGGCTCTGACCCTTAGTAGGGGCTCAAATGGTAAGTGTTGGTATCGCGAGGTTTTTCGACAATGTCTGTTCACACAGAATCGCTGTTAGTGCACTTTCCAAGTGGCGTACAAGTAAGTGTTGTATCAGATGCTTCTCACATCGTCAGACGTCTCTCCGCCGTGGACTTGGAGGAAGGAGGGCCAGTGACCTAGCAGCCCCGATAGGGAGCCCGGCAGTTTTGGGCACTGAAATCTGAGTGGAGTGTTGGTCTCCCTGTATACTCCTCACACGGTGCAGTAGATGTGTTCTTGATCAAAAAGTTTGACTCCATTGCACCGTAAATTATTGTTTTCAGTGCACCGGGGAAGCTTATTGGTTGAAAGAAACTTGCAGTAAATCTTTTGGTAACGTAAATACGGTTCATTTGTTTTTATAAATTCAGAATGTTTTATGTTCTAAAATCCCGGCACATGTACTCGTGAAAGTGACGCTGTTAAATAACGTGCTTGTGCAAAACATAAATAAGAGCTTTGCTCTCCGGCATGGCCAGGTCACGGTGACAAGGGATTTGTGCCCAGTGCGCTGATTACTGTAGCGTGAGAACCGCTAGGTTTCCATCTTGTCTTACCCGGCTTGCATGTACTTTCTTGTTACAAAATTAAAGAGGGAAAATCCTATATGTAACAGTTTGTTATTCTGAGGAAAAATTGCAGGACTGGAATGGAATGGAAAAAGAGCCCCTTACTGTACTTTGTACTGCACGATTCTTGATGCACGAATGATCAGTTCTGGTGAATGCTGATGCAGGTACTTAGGGTACAAACATGTAGATCTTTGAGCCAGGAGGGGTGAGTAATCCTAAGACATGTGGGGGAGGTCTGAACCTTTTAGGAATCTGTCGTCTAAACGTTGAGTGGGTCTCTAGAATAGAATCTAGAGATTCTAGTGGGTCTCTAGAATAGAATCTAGAATAGGCCTCTAGAATAATCGAATGCTCCTCCAAAGGCCTGTCTCCTGAATCGTAACCTCTAGAATAGAATCTAGAATAGGCCTCTAGAATAATCGAGGCCTCCTCCAAAGGCCTGTCTCCTGAATCGTAACCTAACCCTTATGTAATGCATGAGAGGCATTTTCAGAATTATCCAAGCCTGTTTGAAAACTGGGTGCAGTAAAATGATTCATGTAGTTCTCTAGTTGGTGTTTGTGACAGCACGTTTTGTACTGACCTGAGCATTAGGAAAGCCTGCTTGACCGCTCTGGGTGTGCCGGTTTCTAGACTCGGCAGCAGCCGGACGAGTGTCAGCACGCAGGGCCAGGCCGCCCTGACTCCAGCAGGGTGGTTGGGTTTCCTCTGCCTTCCTCTGGATGCCGGTCCCCAGTTTGGACCTCCTGGCCTTGCATCATCTTGGATTTGCTGGTGGAACCAGCCGCACCCTCCCCGTGGGCTCAGACCTGCATCTTTGCCTTGCCTGCTTCCTGCGGTGATGGTCCCCCAGCTGGAGAGCCAGTAGTATGGGCAGGTTTGGGGGAGATGCCACCTCTCTCCCCGTCTCGTCCCCCGTCTTGACTCCGTCCCACTACTGCCCCAACCCGAGTCAGCAGAGCCCTGCTGGGCTGTTCTCCAGACTTCAGGTTCAGCTAACCCTACGGATGGACGGTCCCTGCTATGTCTCCCTTACCTCCCCGCTCTCGGTCCTCTTGCACCTGTGAACCAGGGGCCGCTCAGCCCCTCAGCTTTGAGCCGGACCGACTCTCTGGCCCTGGCTCTCCTCCTACTTCCATCACTCTTCTGCACCTCTGCCCACCCTGCTTGTCCTCTGCCCTCCGAGCATAGGCATGTTCTAGAAAAGCTGTAAGTTGAAGTCTGTTTTCCGTTTGCTTCCCACTTTCATTTCAGCTACACCGCGGGAGTTTTTATCCCCCCAGCTCTGAATATCTCTTCATCTCATTTGGGGTTTTTTTTTCCCCCCTAAATCAAGTAGTTGTTACACAAAAATGCAATTCTTCTGGTAGACAAATCAATGGCCTCACCCCCACCCCCTGTTAGTTTTCTGGGCTTCAGCTGTTTCATTCAGAAAACAGTCCCTTGTGAGCCACTGGGTGGGTGGGCTGACCTGTTTCCCCTCCCCATGAGCGCACAAAGCCTTGTAAGTTTCCGAAGAGCATTATTAACAAATTAGCAACTGAGGGTCTGGTGCCAGCAAGAAAAGGACAGTGTTCTGAAGCTCAGAAATGAACTTGGCCCTGTCTAGATGGATGGTTGAAGGAGACGTAGGTCACGCGGTGCGTGTTTGTGAGCCACTGTGATTCCCACGTGTGGCTAGAGATGCAGGGTGCTGGGCTCTGGTGTGTTGGGCATTGTTGCTCTCCGGCTGTGGGGTTCTGGGTCCTTTCAGATGCTTTCCACAGACGGGTAAAGATCCAATTTTTGTAAAAGACTTTTGTGAAGTGAAGAATTCCTTTCAGTTTCAATTAGTGTCCCCTACCTGCACACAACACTTTCCGGACAGTTTTATGGTGAGCAGCTCTTAAAAAGACTGCGTTGGTCTTCTATTGTCCTTATTGAAGAGAACAAAGTCTACTTTCTTACTCGTAGGTAGAAGAAAATTCAGGCTCAGAGCAACGGTGCCTTTCTTGAGGTGATGGAAGATATATATCCCCTTTCATCCCCAAAACTAAAGGGAGTGTTTCCTTATAAACAGCTCAAGAAAATGAACAACATCGTTTAGAATGAAGATTCCCCCCCCCACCCAAATTTAAGCCTTGAACCTCTTATGTTAAATGAAATCTTATATAGAACTCTAACATACCAATTTTTTAAGTCTATGTTTTATAAGCATATAAAATCAGAGCTTTTCCCTTTGAGGAGGTTTCCCCTGGCTTCCCTGACTCATCCTCAGATCCCAAAGTGGCTGCTGAGGCGTCTGCATAGGCCTGGGGCTCAGCGTTTCGCAGCTTGAAAAGTACTGGTTGTATGATGCAATGACTGGCCACAGCCAACAAAGTTGAAGTTTCGTATCATCCCATTTTATTTTGTCTTATGCCAGAACTTGAAAGCTCTATTAACTTTCACATATAATGCAGTGGGTGCAACCAGGCTTAAAGCATTTTGCTTTCATTCACTGGAGTATTTAAAGAATAATAATAATTAAAAGAGGTAGCCTCCTACTCTACACGAGATTCCAGACCCACCCTTGCAGGTGAGTCTTCTGCCAGTTTCCTCCTCGACAACCCGCTCACCTGGGGTTCTTGGGCCAGTAGTCCCAGCAGAAGCCGGTGGGGTCTGGCCACCTTCACCGTTGTTCTCCTTACCGGTGGGTGATTAAGCTTGCCGTGGGAAGAGCGGTGTGAGATTGTCAGTAGAGCCTTTGATTCTTGCTGGGAACCTGAACCTGGTCATGCTCTCCTGACCCCGGATGCTGATGCTCAGAAAGGGCTTGCCTCTGAGAAACTGTGGGCTCCCACCAGCTGTCCTCCTGGCTGTCGGGCAGGTTCTCACGGTGTGTGACATTGGCACACGGGCTTTCTAATGATGGCTGGGCTCCGTTCATCCCCGGCACCCCGCCCTCTATGCTGACGTGCTTTTCTATGCTTATGGTTTTCTGTCACACACCTGGCATGATGTCAGCCAAAAATCGGCCCTTCCTCTGCTTCTCAGAAAAGATCGTTTAAGACCATTACTCTAAAACCCGAGTCATCATCTTTAGGAAAGGAACAGAAGTCCCATCAGTGGAAAAGTAAGGGATAGATGGACAGAAATTCCTCCCTTCAATAATAATCAGGAAAAAAAAAAGCCACTTTTTTTTTTTAATTGACAAAAGATCTAGTGGTGTTAATTTGGCCATGCGTTTCAGATCTTTCAAAAAAAGTTCTATTTTGTAAATTTAAAAAAATCTGTTTCCCCTTGCTGAGAAAATTTAAGGAAGAGGAAGGGGTATCAGATGAGAAGTAACATGCCCTGTCCCCCTCCTTCACTGCCCCGTAAGCGCCCAAGAATTAGCACGTGACACTCGCAGCCTCCCGCCGTGGCAGGGTCCTACAGTCTCTTTGGGCAGGGTGCTCCCGCCTGTGGGCCCTGCTCCCCTCACCTCTCGCCCTCTGCTCCCGGGCCCGGGCTCTGCCTTGGACTGATGCTACACTGTTGATGCTACACTGTTGATGTGTACGTTGTTGATGTACCGTTCTCATTCCTGTGAGAGTTCCCTCTGCCTGGGATTCAGTTTGGTGGCTTGTTGGAGTTCATTATGTAAGCGGGCTGGCTGTTCAAAGCGTTTTCTTTGGCCAGCTCGCTGTATTCCTCGGTCATTACTTTGGCATATCATCAGGCCAGCTCCCAGCCTTCTGTGACGGGAGCTCTCTGAAGCTCTCGGTTTGTAGCCTGGAGTCTTTATGTTCCCTTACGCCAGTAGTTGCAGACAAATGTCAGTGTTCCCAAGTTTCCGTGAGTTGTACTGTTCTTGAAATCTGGAACCAAGTCATCACTCTGCTAATACGTAGTATCCAACCCCTGAAACCACACAGCTCACCGGGATTCTAAGGTGACACTCCTGTCCTGAAGACTCGAAAAGGTTTCACTTTTTGTGACTAGTGTCGGCAATCTTATTTTGCCCCTTCCGGAACTTTTACTCAGTGGCTCAGATTTCTTTTCCAGGCTCAAGAAAGTTTGGGAACTGGAAATTGCAGAGGTGTCTCCCTCGGACAACTGCCATGAGTTTGTCGGCCCATTTTACTTAGTATCTACACCTGTACTTCTATGCCTAGAAGTACGGAAGAAACCTGCTGTCTTTCACCGTAGCAGTACAGCATCAGAGCGGTACTAAAATGCAAGCCTTGAGAGAGGGACTTTGTCTCTTTTGTCCCCTGCCCTGTCCCTGGTACCTGGAACAGTGTCTGACTCCTAGAAGGCATACCAAAAATGTTTGTTCAATACATAATGATATTATTTCTGCTATTTTGGCAATACATATGTGAATGTAAGCCAAACAAGTTAGTATCTCAGTATTTTGTTACCGTTCTGTTGTCAGTGAACCGATTGATTTTCATCGATTTTTACTTAAATATTAATCACTTTCAGGGGTGCCTTGGTGGCTCAGCTGGTTAAGCGTCTGACTCTTGATTTTGGCTCAGGTCATGGTCTCGTGGTTTGTGAGTTCGAGCCCTGCATTGGGCTCTGTGCTGACACTGCAGGGTCTGCTTGGGATTCTCTCTCTCCTTCTCTCTCTGCCCCTCCCCTGCTCATGTTCTCTCTCAATAAATAAATTTTTTTTTTTTTAAGATTAAAAAAATTTTTTTTTCAACGTTTATTTATTTTTGGGACAGAGAGAGACAGAGCATGAACGGGGAAGGGGCAGAGAGAGAGGGAGACACAGAATCGGAAACAGGCTCCAGGCTCTGAGCCATCAGCCCAGAGCCCGACGCGGGGCTCGAACTCACGGACCGCGAGATCGTGACCTGGCTGAAGTCGGACACTTAACCCACTGCGCCACCCAGGCGCCCCAATAAATAAATATTTAAAAAAATCTTTAAATATTAATCACTTTCAGACTGTGACTCTGTTGTCGAGAAAGTAGTATGTATTGAAGAGGGCATCTTTTGGGATGACCACTGGGTGTTGTATGGAAATCAATTTGACAATAAATTTCATATATTAAAAAAAAAACGAGAGAAAGTAGTATGGCTGTATTTCCGTCTCTACTTAATGATCTCTGTGGGTTTCTTAATTGAGATTATCACATACAATAGATCACTCTTCAGCGAAGAGTTCTTTTGAGACGGTAACCACCACCACAGTCAAGATCTGGAGCAAGGACACCTGGGTGGCTCAGTTGGTTGAGTGTCCAACTCTTGATTTCAGCTCAGGTCATGATCTCATGGTTCGTGGGATCAAGCCCCACGTCAGGCTCCGTGCCGACCATGTGAAGCCTGCTTGGGATTCTCTCTCCCTCTCTCTCTCTGCCTCTCTCCTGGGTTGCATGCATGTGCTCTCTTTCTCTCTCTCTCAAAAAAAAAAAAAAAAAAATACCTGGAACAGTTCTGTCACTCCCTGAAACTCCCTGTGTCCTCTGTAGTCAACCTCTTCTCCCCCCTCTCCCCCCCCCCACCCCCACCCCAGCCACTGGCAAACTCTGGTCCGTTTCAGTCCCCTATGGTTGCCCTGTTCCAGAATATCTTGTAAGTGGCCTAATTTTGATGACACGATATGTAGCCTTTTGAATCTGGCCTTATCGTGTAGCATAATGCCTTTGAGATTCATTCAAATTGTTGTATCAATAGTTTGTTCCTTTTTATTGCTGAGGTGTCTTCCCAGGTATAGATGTACCACTGTTTGTTCAGCCATCCACCTGTTGAAGGACATTTGGGTGATTGGAATAAAGCTACTAGAAACATTTGCGTACGGATTTTTGTGTGGACATAATCTTTCATTTCACCTATAAATGGGGTTAAGTAGCATTATAGGTTTTAATGACAGATCGGAGACGATACAGTCTCTTAAATTCTCCTTTCTAGAACTACAGTAAACACCACATGATACTGGCCATTACTGACTATGTGGTGACCTATCGTGATTCTTCTGCTTTTCAGACAAGATGGAAAACAGTTGTGATACAGAATAGTGGAAATGGGGGTACCTCACAAATTGAAATCTCCCTAATGTTTCTGATTTCTGTTTTCCAAACAGAGTGGGTCTTTGAGTGCTACTAAGAAAGAGTAGTGTTTCAGCAATTGTCTTCACGATTAATTGTCTAACTTGCGTTTTCCCACCTGGCTCGCCGATTTACCTTACGATTTTGCTGTGCATTTGATTCTCTCGTTGGTAAATGAAAGGACAGCCCATTATCGATGTGCAAGATCTCTAGACCAAATGTGGTGTGAGAATCCCAGGGTGGTTCTGAGTAGTGCTGCAGCATTAGGAAGGAGGGACTTGTTTGGATACACAGAGGACTCTTGGGAACAGTGCCGGCTCCTCTGGGACCATCAGAACGGAAAGATACTGGAGAGAGAATGGCTGAGGCATCAAGTAAGAGGCCTTTGCCTCTCTGGCAGTTGTGTTCAAGTCCAAAGCAAGAGATAATCCAGCTGTGACTTTCTAGCATACAGTCTTCAGATCTTTTCCCAAGGCGAGCAGGTTATCAGAATTTAAAGAACTTAGAGTCTTTGTACATTTAGGTCCAGAGGCCACCCATTCTAGGATTGATCTTAGTTTAAAATTGATTTATTACGTTAATAGTTAATCAATTCACATGGTTTAAAATTCATGAGTTCCAGGATGGATGCATCTACCCCTCACCATCCATCAAGGTCCTCTCCATGGGGCAACCAAAAGCTATCTGTTTCTTGTGATTCCTACCAAAGAGATTTTATGCATATATAAGTAAATCATACATACGGCCTTTCTCTCCCCCCTTTTTTTTTCACAATGGTGCAATATGCATCCTTAAAAAAAATAATAACCATGTATATACTAATGTGAATGATTTCCAAGGTATTGTATTGTTAAGGGGAAAACCACCATTTTCCTATTGTTGGAATTTAGGTTGTTTACAGCCTCTTGTTATTACAAACAGTGTTGTAGTGAGTAACCGTGTTCCTGAGTCATTTCACCTGTGCTGGTATATCTCAGGAAAATTCCTAGCTAGCAATTGCCAGCCCGGGTGTTAGTGAAATGTCTTTGGTATTGCCAGATGTTCCTTATGAGGTCATGGTACTCCAGACTCCACCCACCCCAACATCTGAGAGTACCCATTGCTGCCTCCCTTAACACAACACAATAAAATATTTTGATCTTTAGTAATCTGATGGAAAATGGTGGAAAATGGCACTTAGGATAGTTTTATTATTTCTCCTGTTACTGTTGAGATTGAGTGTATTTTCATGGGTGTGGAATAGATTGCCTTCTTTTCCTGTGAACTCTTTGTTCCTATAATTTGCCCATATTTAAAATATTTTTTGATGTTTGTTTATTTTTGAGAGAGAGAATGAGAGACAGAGTGCGAGTGGGGGAGGGGCAGAGAGAGAGGGAGACATAGAATCTGAAGCAGGCTCCAGAGCCCGATGCAGGGTTTGAACCCACAAACTGCGAGATCCTGATCTGACCCAAAGTCAGACACTTAACCGACTGGGCCATCCAGGTGTCCCATCGTTTGCCCATATTTTAATTTTTCTGTTAAGTTGTTTATCTTTTCCATTTATTTTTTAGGAGTTCTTAAAGTATTAGAGAAATCATCAGCCCTTTGCCTTTTACATGGAGTTGCATTATTTCCCAGGTTTATCATTTATGTAAATGATTTGCTCATCATCACTTTTATGAAACAAACTTTAGGTTGTATCAGTAGTCATATTTATTCAGGATTTTGAGTCATTCTTAGAAAGGCCTTCCCCGCTTTGATATGATAAAAATCATCCTGGATGGTTTCTTCCAACATTTTGGTTGTTTCTGTTTTTACATTTAAGTCTTTGATGCGTTGTGAACTTTTCTGTGAACAAAGGTTTACAGTATGGCTCCAGCTTAATTTTTTTTCCAGTTCTGAGGCCAGTTTTCCAGTATCATTTAGTGACTTTTCCATCTTTTCCTCTGGATTTAAAACGCTTACCTTTATTATCTGTTAAATTCCCCTACTATCTGGGTCTATTTCTGGACTCGTCTATTTCCTTCCTTTGACCTTTCAGCCAGTACATGCCTTGCACCTCACGTTGTGAATAATTGTGGCGATGTGACATCTCATGGGGCTAGTCTCCTTCTTTTCAACATTTATTGACTATTCCATAAGAATCTTCAAATCAGCAGCACCTGGGTGGCTCAGTTGGTTGGGCTTCTGACTCTTGGTTTTGGCTCAGGTCATGATCATGGTTCATGGGATAGAGTCCTGTGTCAGGCTCTGTGCCTTTGGCGTGTAGCCTGCTTGGGATTCTCTCTCCCTCTCTCTGCCTCACTCCCACTTGCATGCACATTCTCTCTCTCTCTCTCTCTCTCTCTCTCACTCTCAAAATAAATAAATAAGCTTTAAAAAAAAAAGAATTTTTGAATCAGCTTGTCTGGTCTGTCTCACCCCACCAACCCCCCCCAAAAGAGAATTATTTTCTTTAGGATTCTGTTGCCTTTATAGACTTAACTTTGGGAAAGTAGACACACTTAGGGTGTTAAAACTTCGTGTTCATAAGTATGGTATGGCTTTTCATTTATTTTGTGCCCTCAGCTGTTGTAAGTTTTTGTCTTATCTGTGTTTTGGACATTTCCTGTTAAGTTAATTTATAACGTTTTAACTTTTGGGGGCACCTGGGTGGCCCAAATGGATGGCTCAATTAAGCATCTGACTTCGGCCCAGGTCATTATCTCACAGTTCATGAGTTCACGTTCTGTGTCTCGCTCTCTTTGCCCTTCCCCCACTCACGCTCTTTCTCTGACTCTCTCAAAAATAAATTAACATTAAAAAAAAAAGCTTCCCATATAATATTTTAACTTTTTGTTGCTTTTGGAAATAAAGTCTTTACTTCCAGCCATGTCTTCTCATTGGTGGTTGTTTTGTACAGGATGCCTTATTAATTTCTCTACATTAATTTTCTACCCAACTGTCTTCCTGAAATTTTCTTCATGTTGATAATTTTCAGTGAATTCTCTTGGGTTCTTTTAGGCATGTAATCATACTATCTGCAGATAATGACCATTTTACTTTCTACTTTTCAATTTTCATACTATTTGTCTAGTTTCATTATGTTAACTAGTACTTGTAGTACAATAATAGTGGTGACAGTGTTCATCTTTGTTTTATTCTTTTTAAAAATTTTTTAAATATTTTAGAGAGAGAGACAGAGTATGAGAATATTTTAGGGGGAGGGTCAGAGAGAGAGGGAGACACAGAATCTGAAGTAGGCTCCAGGCTGCGAGCTGTCTGCACAGAGCCTGACGTGGGGCTTGAACTCACGAACCCATGAGATCATGACCTGAGCCGAAGTCGGTCGCTTAACCGACTGAGCCGCCCAGGTGCCCTGATCTTTGTTTTATTCTTGATTTAAAGGCAGTGTATCTCATTTCCCATCAACGCTGAGGCTGGCTTTTGGGGAAAGTAGATATATTTTGTCACGTTAAGGAAGTATCCTTCTAATGTTACTAAGAATTTTATCGAGGACGGGTATTAGATTTTAGCAAGTGACTTTTGTGCATCTGTGGAGACGACTGTATTTTTCTCTGGAGAGCTATTAATGCGCTGTATTAATAATTTTTCTCAATAATCGAGCTATCCATTCCTGGACTAAATCCCACTTGATTATGATGTGATATTCCTTTAAGTTGCTCCTGGATTATATTTGCTAATATTTTATATACCTTTTATCTGTTTGGGAGTAGTTTAATATTGGAAATTTCTGCTTTTCATATATTTTGGGAGTGGTCTATGAATTTCTCTGGGCCTGGCGCTTTGAGCAGGGGTTTATTTATACCTTTCTGTACTTTTTCTAAGGTGATTGATTCGGTTTCATGGCTCCTTTGTTTAGGTTAATTGTATTTTCTAGAATGATAATTGACTTTATCAACTTTTCAGATTTACTTACATGCAGTTGAATAATGTGTTCTCCTATTATTCTTTTAATAACCTCTGTATCTCTGATACTTCCCTCTTATTTTGGAAATTTGTGCTTTTTTTTTTTTTTCTTGATAGTCATTTGCTTTTTCCCCCCCCCTGAAAAAACAACTGTTGAACTTACTTATGGACCAGCTTGGTCGATTTTTGTGAAGGAACCACGGATATTAAGTGTGTATCTCAGTTTCCAGGGGGTAGAGTTCCACATGTACCTCATTGACATGTAATGTGGGTCCTTTATAGCCTTTCTTCTCTTTGTCCTTTTATCTGTCATGAGCCAAGGGGGTAAATGAACACCTCCCACAACTAACGTGTTTCCCTCAATTTGTCCTTGTTTCCCTGTGGTTCTTGCACTGCGTTGCGATGCTGTGTTATTTGATCTGCAGTGAGTACTGCCGCAGGTCGTCGCTGTGAGTGGCACTGCCTCGGGTGGTACAGCGCCCTTCCGCTTCAGCCCTTCCTTCTCTGAACTCACCCTTGTCTGATGTGAAGATTACGGCCCGTGATTTATTTCTTCGCTTTTGCCTCACAGTCCTTTGCTTATCCTTTCTTCTTCTTTTAGGTGCTTCTCTGTCATACGCCATAAAATTGGGTTTTGCTTTAAGATATAATCTGTGTGTCTGTTTTTAATAGACGTTAATTTAGCCCATTTATTAATGCGACATATGTTTGGCATTAGTTCTGTCACTGCTGCTTTGTTGTCACTCGAGGGGATGGTTAAGTACCTTTTAAAACTTCTTCCTCTCTTATTTTCTTTGCTTTGTGCTGATTTTCTAATACTTTGGAGTTTTATTTGTTATAGTTGTTACCCTTACCACTTTTTATTGTGCCCCACATCTGCTATGTTTTAGACGTTATTTATAATTCCCTCTTGTGAACGGTGATGAGATGACTGTATCCCCTCTTTCCTTCTTCCTTTCTCTTCTACCAACTGGTCCTAGTTATTTACAAACATTAACTCTACTGGCGTCTACCTTTGTTAAGTTTGTGCTGTATGGTTTGATGTGTTCACTTTAGATCCTCACTGTCTAATAGAACTCTCCCCAGCGATGTGCATGTCCTGTACGTTATGGCAGCAACCGGCCATAAAGTGGCCTTTAAGCACTTGAACGTGTGGCTAGGACGACTGCGGGGCTGAACTTTAAATTTTGTTTGTTATTAACCTATATAAATTTGAATTTAAATAGCTACATGTGGCTAGTGGATACCATACTGGAGAGCATGGCTTTATTGGAGTGTTTGTAAGTCCCAGCTGTGAGAGTCAGGAAAACCATGGACATTATGCCACCTGCTGCATGGTCTCTCCCTTCCTTCCCCAGCTAGTGTCACTTAAGTCACTTCTACACTGTCAGGTATTTTGCATTCTTCTACCGTCATCATCACGTATCTCGTCGTTAGAGTTGAATGGATTGAATCTTCACATGTTTGTTTTGTTTTTTTAAAGATTTTATTTTTAAGGAATCTCTACACCCAGTGTGGGGCTCAAACCTGCAACCCCAAGACCAAGAGTCACACGCTCCACTGAGCCAACCAAGTGCCCCACAAGTGGGTTTTTTTTGACACGGTTTTTCTAGCCATCCCATAGGTGCATATAATTTGCAGTGTAGTAAATTCCTCAAGGAGGATTTTCATACAGTGTTCCCTGGGGTTTATTTGTTTCTGCACATTTAAAACTCTTTTCTACTGGAGTGACTGTTGAAGTGGGTATAAAATTCTGGGATCACTTTGTTCTTTGAGCACTGTGTCAGGCATTTTGCTGTACCTTCGTTTTGTGTCTTGCTGTGGAGAGTCTGTTTCCTCCCCTCTTGTGAGTGACTTAATCTTTCTGCCTGACTCCTAAAGGATTTTCTTTTTCGGTTTAGAATAATTTTACTGTAGTTTGTCCTTTTTCTGACCATTCCTGATTCATTTTCCCTCTCAGTATTTTAAAATTGATCAGTGACTATGTGTTCTGTTCCATTCTTTCAGTTTTCTTATTTGGGAACTTCGTTATGCACCTGTTGGATGTTCCTCACAGTCTGTCCTATTTGTCACTGTTCTTGTGATTCTTTTTAATTCTTAAATTTTTATTTAATTTGAATTTTCTTATTTCTGCCCTGCATGTACTTTCTGCCCTTTTCAGCTTCACCCCCTTTTCTGTGGTGTTTTTGGTTTTTTCCTTCCACTTCTTTTCTGAGTTTTTCTTCTACCTTTATCTCTTTCTGTGGCCTCATCATGTCATTTTCCCTGAGCTCTTACAGCTCTGTTTTGTGCCCATCCTTTATAGAAGCAGTTTAAAAAGTTCATGGTGAAATGCATCTTCCCAGTGTTCATCTGCTTGATGATACTGTTTTTCCTGGTGAATGGTCATTTATGAATATTGAATAATGAATAAGGATCGAGGGCTCGTGGTTGCAATCACTCTGCCCTTGTGGAGTTTATGTTCCAGGAGTACAGATAATAAATAAGAGAGAATTACTTATGTGTATTTTATTGATTGATTAATTGATTGATTTTTGATTTAAATTCGAGTTAGTTAACATACAGTGTAGTACTGGTTCAGGAGTAGAACCCAGTGATTCGTCGCTTACATACGACACCCTGTGCTCGTCCCAACAGGTGCCTTCCTTAATGCCTGTCGCCCGTTTAACTCATGCTCCCTTTAGCCCACCCCCCACCCACCTCCCGTCTAGCAACCCCTGTTTGTTCTCTGTGTTTAAGAGTCTCTTATGATTTGCCTCCCTCTCTGTTTTTATCTTATTTTTCCTTCCCTTCCCCTATGTTCATCTGTTGTGTTTCTTAAATTCCACATATGAGTGAAATCCTACGGTATTTGTGTTTCTCTGCCTGATTGACTTCTCTGAGCGTCATACCCTCTAGTTCCATCTACATTATTGCAAATGGGAAGATTTCATTCTTTTTGACCTCGGAGCAGTATTCCATTGTAAGTGTGTGCATATACATATATGTACCACATCTTCTTTATCCATTCATCAGTTGATGGACATTTGGGCTTTTTCCATAATTTGGCTATTGTTGACAGCCCTGCTATAAACATGGGAGTGCAGGTGCCCCCTTTGAAACAGCATTTTTGTATCCTTTGGATACATTCCTAGTAGTGTAATTGCTGGGTCATAGGGTCATTCTATTTTTAATTTTTTGAGGAACCTCCACACTGTTTTCCAAAGTGGCTGCACCAGTTTGCAGTCCCACCAGCAGTGCAAGAGGGTTCCCCTTTCTCCACATCCTCTCCAACATCTGTTGTTTCCTGAGTTGTCAATGTTAGCCATTCTGATGGGCACGAGGTGGTATCTCATTGTGGTTCTGATTTGTACCTCCCTGATGACGGGTGACATTGAGCATCTTTTGATGTACTTGTGTGTATTTTAGGAGGTGACACGTGCCCCAGAGTGGAGTTGAGGTGGGGCTGACTGCTGGGGAGAGGGCGGTTTTGGACGGCAAGGTCTGCGAGGGCCTCACTAAATGGGGCCATTTGCATGATGACTTCATAGAGATGAGCGAGTGAGTGTTGAAGAAAAACGATCCGTGACACTTGTTAAAGATGGTCGGGCAGGTTTTTTCAAGGAGGGCTTCTGTGGTGGGCGCAGGGGAGAGAACAGGCTCAATTCTGAGCACGGTGTAGGTAAGAAGTGGGGGTGGGGAGGAAGAGACACAGGGACTGAGTCCAAGTGGGGATTCTGGCTAGACCAATCTAATGGGACTCTTGCTGAAGGCAGGCCAGGTTGACGGGGTCTCATGTGTTGGGCCGAGGGCCCCGGGTGAGGAACCTGAGCAAGGGTGATCAGATATGGGGGGTGGCTAAAGCAATTAGCAGAATTCTTGCTACAGTCAAACATTGCAGAGCTGAACACGGGAGTCCAGAAGTTGAGGCCTTGTTGAAAAAGAGCTCAAGAGAAGCTGAGTAGAGTTTGGTCAAGGAGAGGATTTTTGTCACAAGCCGTGTGGGTGTGTGCAGGAGGAACATCCAGGTTGGGGGGTGGGGGGTGGGGGGGAAGGACATGTGCAAATGCCCTGAAGTTGGAATTTGCAGGCACCTAAAGGACTAGCAGGGGGGCCAGTGAGGGAGGATTGGAGAGAAGTGATTGAGGGGGAGGGCTGAGGGATGAGGTCAGGGAGGGGGAGAGAGAGGAGAGAATCTCAAGCAGGCTCCTTGCGGTCAGCACGGAGCTTGACAGGGGGCTCAAACCCCCTAACCGTGAGATCATGACCTGAGCCGAAGTCAGGAGCCCGATGCTTAACCAACTGAGCCACCCAGGCGCCCCTACACTTGGACAAATTCCATATCCTTCTTCTGTTGGCAGGGATTGAACAGACCTGTATATCATAGGAACTCCTAACTTATCTACTATTTTATTAATTTTGTCTTCTCTCTACTGCGTTCTTTCTGAACTAAATCAGCGAATGACAAAAGAGTCCCTTGGGTCATAAATTATTTACTCTGCTTACTTCCAAGGTACTTTGCTTCTTTTTCCTTCTTATGCCATAGGGATTAGGGAAGGAAAGGTGCTACTGATTATAATATGCCAACCAGTGGTCAGCCCAGACAGACCCTGCTCCTGTGAGATTAACTGAAAATGTTGTGATTAGATAGGAGCAGACCTGTCCCAGGCATGACTGTGTTGCATTAGGTGATAAAGTTCATGCAATTGTTTTGGCTCATTTTATTTCTTGGATACACTAGTCAAGTAGATTTTTAAAAATATACTAGTGAATTTAAACTTCTAAAAATTAGATTTCTGTTTAATATGGGTTGTACAAGAACTAGTAGAATTAATTTTAATTAAATTTAATAAGATTTTTTTTTCAACTTTTTTTTTTTTTTTTTTAAATTTACTTTTGGGACAGAGAGAGACAGAGCATGAACGGGGGAGGGGCAGAGAGAGAGGGAGACACAGAATCGGAAACAGGCTCCAGGCTCTGAGCCATCAGCCCAGAGCCCGACACGGGGCTCGAACTCACGGACCGCGAGATCGTGACCTGGCTGAAGTCGGACGCCCAACCGACTGCGCCACCCAGGCGCCCCAATAAGATTTTTTTTTTAACGTTTATTTATTTTTGAGACAGAGAGAGACAGAGCATGAACGGGGGAGGGTCAGAGAGAGAGAGAGACACAGAATCGGAAGCAGGCTCCAGGCTCTGAGCCGTCAGCCCAGAGCCCGACACGGGGCTCGAACTCACGGACCACGAGATCGTGACCTGGCTGAAGTCGGACGCCCAACCGACTGCGCCACCCAGGCGCCCCAATAAGATTTTTTTTTTAACGTTTATTTATTTTTGAGACAGAGAGAGACAGAGCATGAACGGGGGAGGGTCAGAGAGAGAGAGAGACACAGAATCGGAAGCAGGCTCCAGGCTCTGAGCCGTCAGCCCAGAGCCCGACACGGGGCTCGAACTCATGGACCGTGAGATCGTGACCTGAGCTGAAGTCGGACACTTAACTGACTGAGCCACTCAGGCGCCCCAATTTTAATTAAATTTAAAAGTTAAATTATTTCAGAGGCGTTTTCATTTAAATTTGCCTACGTACTTTTTATGGGGGAGTAGGAAACAAAAACAAAATACTTAGCATATTTAAGGGACATAGAATATTCCCTGCTCCCCAAATTCCATATACGATGAGAACTTGGTCACAGGGTTTTCACTGGATGACTAGAGGAGATGGAAAGATTTCAACATCAATAGGACAGATGGTTTTTAATGCTTTGATCTGTGGGCCCGTTTTAATTTTGCTGTTTTCCTTTTTTTGTGTTGTTGCCCCCAGTTTTCTGCCATCATATTACTGCTTGACAGACGCATGCTGTTTCTGAAGGTCATTTCAGAAACACATTGTTTGAATTTATTGTGGATTCTCTTTCCGCTCGGGTGGATGCTATTTAATCTCAACTTCCTTTTCCACCCAAAACCCCCATAGCAAATTGAGACTGTCGAGTTCAATGGCAACAGGAAGAAACTGCCATCCAGCCGAGAGTATAATGTCCATATTCTGTTGCTCAGTAATTATCTTCAGGCAAATGAATACACGATCTGTTGTGAAATCGTTCTCAAATGATTTATGATCCAGAGAATTCTGGGCTCGAATGTCTACAGAGTGAACCTGGATGTGGAGAGACTGGGGAAGACCTGTAGTGAAAGGCTGGGTTGCACTCACATGTTGTGTAGACAGGCTCAAGACCCCCCCTCAGTGAGGCTTCCTGGGCAGAGAGAGCGCCATTTAACAAGGAGTTGTGTTAAATTACGCGTTTGAAAATGTGTAGTCGTTTTAGCATAGTCGGGAAAGAACCCAAAGAAAAGGGTCTTACTTGATCGTATTCTTTCTGAAGAAGTCATTATATGTGCTCATGTGTAACATGATTGTGAATCTGCCATTTGCCTCAGGCCCTTGTCTTTGCCCTTTTGAAATCAGACATTTGTTGGGATTCCCCCAGCTGGGAGTGCGGATGTGTCTGGAAGGGGGCGATCGCATGAGATCCCTCGCCCGCTCCCCCCCTCATGCTCCCCAGCAGTGTGCACCCAGCTAATTGTCCATGTAGTTGTCCGTGGCCGTCCGGCGCCCCCACCCGAGGCTGTGCCTTCTCCATGCCAGCATCCAGGCCTCTGGTCTGTAATAAGTGCTCAGTGAATGTCTGCATCTTTGAACAAATCCTTAAGGAGACCTATTTTGGCTAATAAGGTGAATGCAAAGGAACGTTAATTTGGTGGCTGTCTCTGGTTTCCTAGGAAGTCCTCTCGGGCGTGGTGGTCATATCTGGCAAGGATTCAATCCAGCACCAGGGAGTGTCTCTGACAGTGGAAGGAAGTGTGAACCTCCAGCTCAGCGCCAAGAGCGTGGGTGTGTTCGAAGCTTTCTATAATTCTGTGAAGGTAAGAATGCTCAGGTTGCACATCTCTTTTTAGTTCATTATCCGCGTAATTGTGGGGTTTTTTGCTTGCTTTTTGGCTTTATTGTTGTTACCTGTCGTTGTTTTGTAAGGTACAGTGATAGTCATACTTTTAATACTTACTCATCAAACTGAAAAAAATACTCCGATATTTTGATTCTGAATATCTCCTGCGATTGAAAGTCTGTTTTGATTCCTAGAAGATAGGACGAGGAAAACTATAAGTGGTCTAAATTCAGCCTTTCAAGAGACCAGAGCCCTTCTGAGACGTTGTGCCTTTGGCTCTGGCACTCACCTTCCCAAAACAAAACCGTTACTTGATATTCAGATAAGACGCAGGTAGGGCAGTGGCCCTTCTTTCCTTTTTGTCATTTTGGGTAGGGGTCTGTGTTCCGGAATATCAGCTCTTTTTCCGTACTTATAGTTTCCGTTTCCTGAAGGACATGTTAACTCTTAGTGTTGAGAGGGAAGGAGGTGAGAGGAGAGAAGGGCTCTTGTTGCCCGCGTTCAGATTCCGGCCTTCCCACCCTCTTCCGCGGTCTCCCTGCTTTCCTCCAGCAGCACTTCGAGACTCACTTCAGAAGTCGGAGATCTTCTGAGTGATGCTAACCCAGGGCTTGGAACACGTTAACTACGGTGTGATGGCTGCCTTCAGGCAGGTTCCCAGTGTGATGCAGAGGCACGCAGGGCTGAGGCCGGGCAGGCCCGCTCCCTCCGCACACGGCGGGCGGGCGGTGGGCAGGCTCCCGGGAGGCTGGTGTCTGGTGTACGAGGCGTGAGAAGCCCCGGTTCAGGTGGCGGCCCTCCTGGCCGCTCATCCTGACTGTGCTGCACCTGCTTCTTCATTCTGAAGGTCAGAGTGCCAGTCAGGAGGGTTGATAGGATAGTTGACTGAGCTTTTTGGGGAGAGGAGAGGAAATACCACTTCAGATGTGCCCCAAACATCGAAGCATCCGGTACCGTGAATGAACCATTATTGTGCCAGAGACTTGAGCCAACTGTGTGCTCACCTGCAGATACAGAGCTGTGCGGCCCAGGACACCGGGAGGGGGGGCACCCAAGGGCTCGTGGCTCGCGGCTCTCAGGAGATCATTAACGGACACAGTAATTTGGAAGTACATCTAGAAGTGCGTGTTGATAGATGGAGTTGTTGTTTTTTTCTTTACAGCCTATCCAGATTATCAATAGCACCATCGAAATGGTGAAGCCAGGAAAATTTCCCAGCGGCAAAACAGAAATTCCTTTTGAATTTCCCCTGCACGTGAAGGGCAACAAAGTTCTGTACGAGACTTACCACGGCGTGTTTGTCAACATTCAGGTGAGCGCTTCCTAACGCTGTGGGGCCACCTTCACGGCTGTTCCTCTGCAAAACGGCTCCATGTCTCTTTCACTGAAAGTTAACAGACAGACCCAAGAAGTTGATGTTGGAGTTGTTGCCGAGACCTCCTGTGTGTATTCTATTTTGATTTCTCATTTTGCTTTGCAGAACACAGTTTGTGTGCGGCTGTTAGTTTTGATAGAAATCCCAGAGGACCCGTGCTACACGGCTTCTTTGAAAAAACTCCGTTGTTTCTTTTGGCCCCCACTCAGGCCGCATGGACACCGTGCGAGGGGTGCTTTTATTGTTTGGTGATAGATATGCCCTCACGTCTCTCTGGCACCCGCACTAATTGTCTATTTTCTACGTATAAATATCTCTTTGTTAGATATCCAAAGGCTACTACTCTAACATAGGCTTGTATTCTTTATTGAACAAACCTTGTAAATGAGGGGAAGTGAATTTATGACTTCCTGTCTACCTCCGCTAGCTCAGGATGCCTTTCACAGCCACTATTGTGTCAGGCACAGTTTGGAGTCATGACTCAGAGCGAGCGAGCGAGCGAGAGAGCCTTTCCTTTATTCAGTGGAAAGAAAGGTACTTTTGTGATACCAGCTCTGCAGGGTTCCCCTTGCTGGTTGAGACAAAACCATCTTGTCTTACGTACGTGCAAGAGGGCAGCAAGTTGGGAAGTTTTTTGATTTATTGAGTTTTAGCCGACAATTCGGTCTTGGTAAGTCCCCGTTCCCCTGCCTCAAATGTAACACTTTAAAAATGCAACACTTTAAAAATGCGGTTCCTCAAAACACTCCTGAGAGTTTTAACTGAAGGTCTGTCTACGTGTGAGTTCCATGAAGTGCTTAAAAGATGGGCAGACCAGAACCACGTGCAGCCTGGCCGTACTGTGCTGCACAGAGTATCTTTCTACAAAGAAAAACTGTATCTAGTCCTTTGTTATTGGTGCACCTGTTTCAGGCAGTCTGTATCCTGAAGGCTTTGGACAGGCCCGTAGGAAGTACTTGTAACAGTGGGGAAGCGTCTAGATTGGAAGGAACCTGCCTGCATAGACGTGAGTCCTCTGGCCAGCTTTCTAGGCTGGGAGCACTTTCACCGTATAAGACCATAGATGCAAAATGCCTTTTTAGCAAGAGTGAGACCATCTCAAACGTTTATTTGGAAATCATATTTATTCTCTTTCCAGAATCAGCATCACCGCACTTTCCTGACATGGTAGCTCTTTAATACTGTTTATTTAATAACATAAGCATATGTTCATTAGAAACCGAATAGAATAGTGTTCAAGTTTCAGTGGCATACTTCTTGTTACTTCCTCCTATGTTCTTTGTTTTTGTTAAAAGATTAATTGTTTGAAATCAAATTGGAGGGCCGCCTGGCTGGCTTAGTTGGTGGAACATGTGACTCTTGATCTCGGGGTTGTGGATTCAAGCCCTACGTTGGGTGAAGAGATTACTTAAAAAAATAAAATCTTTCAGGGTGCCTGGGTGGCTCAGTGGGTTAAGCATCCATCTTCGGCTCAGGTCATGATCTCACGGTTCGTGGGTTTGAGCCCCAGTGTTGAGCTCTGTGCTAACAGCTCGGAGCCCGGAGGCTGCTTCGGATCCCGTGTCTCCTTCTCTCTCTGCCCCTCCCCTGCTTGCACTCTGTCTCTCAGAAATAACTAGAATATTAAAAAAATGATAATAAAACCTTAAAAAATCATATTGGAAATTTCATTCTTTTCCAGATGTTGCCAGGAAGGGCATGTGGACCTACAGTTGACCCTTGAGCGGCATGGGTTTGAACCGTGCGGGTCCACTTACTTGCGGATATTTTTGTCAGTACATACAGTCCAGTGCTATAAATGTGTTTTCTCTTCCTTGAGTTTCCTAATAACATTTTTTTTTCTCTAGCTTACCTTATTGTAAGAATATAGTATATGATACATATAACCTAACAAAATATGTGTTAATCCACTGTTAATGTTATCACTCAGGCTTTTGGTCAACAGTAGGCTCTCAGTAGTGATGGTTTTGGGAAGTCACAAGTTACACCTGGGTTTTTGGACTGGTTCCCCTAACTCCCCATTGTTCGTAAGAGTCAACTGTACATAAAAACTTGTGTACTTATGTCCTGCATAGCTGGATGTAAGTTGGAAATTCTTTAAAATGCCGTTAGAGGGCTAACATGTGGTGAATTCTTTGAGTAAGGTGTATACTCTCCCGACCCAACCTTTATTTTGGCCCTAAGATCTTACCCCTGGAGGGTTAACTTCAGAATGCTACAACCTGGAATTCTCTACCTCCCCAAATATCTCACAGATTTCTAAAGATGAGGGGATTTCTTCTTATCCTAACCTTAGATTTATAAGAGCTTATCACCTAGATTCAACATTCATTAGAATTTTGCCACCTTTGTTTCATCTGTATTTATGCTTCCTGAATCATTTCAAAGTTAGTTACAGAATCTCGACACTTCATCTAGAGGCACTTCAATGTCCATCTCTGGAAAAGAGGGACATTCTCCTACAGAATCACAGTTGACATGTTCACACCTGTCAAAATTAACAGGAATTCTCAAATACCATCTCATTCCCAATTCATATTCAAATTTGTCATTGCTTCTTTTGAGAAAATACACTTTAAAAAAAAAAAGATTTTATTTAATTCATTAAAAAACTTTTTTTTAATGTTTATTTTTGAGAGAGAGAGAGAGAGAGAGAGAGAGAGAGAGAGACAGAACATAAGCAGGGGAGGGGCAGAGAGAGAGGGAGACCCAGAATCCGAAGCAGGCTCCTGGCTCTGAGCTGTCAGCACAGAGCCTGATGCGGGGCTTGAACTCGTGAACTGCGAGATCATGACCTGGGCCAAAGTCGGACGGACGCTCAACCTACTGAGCCACCTAGGCTCCCCAATTTAATTTATTTTTTAAAATGTTTATTTATTTTTGAGAGAGAGAGAGAGCATGAGAGAGTGCGTGGGGAAGGGGCAGAGAGAAAGAAAGAATCCCAAGCAGTGCAGAGCCCACAGTGGGGCTCAAACTCAAAACCCTGAGACCAAGAATCACACGCTCCACTGACTGAGCCAGCCAGGTGCCCCTTGAAAATATACTTCTTGGGCGAAACTAGGATTATGGGTTTTTTAAATCTGCTTTTCATTGATCGGTTGATTCAGTCATTCGGTTTCTAGATGGGTCTTTTGCTAGCCTTCTTGTTTTATTAGCAGAGCAAGTGCCTCCCAGAGTCCACGGTAACCACTTGTGGTCACAGGGCTGGCCTTTGCACCATCGCTTACCACGCTTACTCTGCAGATTCATGGGCGGTTTACTTTGGATAGAAGGTGGTGTTAAACTTGATAGAAAGTGTTATTAAACCTAGTAACATCCTCTTTCTCAAATGACGTGGGCACAAAGACATTTTACGCTTATAATTTGAATTGTGTTGTAGTGACATATTGGAAAAACAGTAAAAACCATAAGACAGAATAAAGGGTTTAAGATGCAGCCAGTGTTAAATTCCCAGCTTGCAGGGTCTGGGTTTCCTTGTGACTCCTTAGACGGAGGCTCAGCGGTGTTTGCCCGTCTTCTTCTCAGGCCTGTTCTCACCTTCACGATGAGATCATGCATACGAGAATCTGCCCGCTTTCCCTAGTTGTCCTTGGTGCGCCTTTTCTTTTAAAAGTTATGTAAATCGTAGGCAAGTTTTATTATGTTTGTTCCACTCATGTGGCCATACTAACAACGTTTTGTCCTATAATAACACAGCATAGAGCAGTACTAACATGTCTGAAATCGCAATTCAAAATTAGTTTATCCAGATGCTAGTCATTCTTTGTCATAGTTCAGAATATCCTTTCTGGGAGTCGGCTTCAAATCTATTGGCAGTCTTCTTTCTTCTTCCTGTTGGCTCTGTGTTTACTGACGGTCATAGAAGATCCAATCTTGCACCTCCTTCTGGAGCCCTGCTCAGTCTGACCGTCCTGACCCCCTCTGACCTGCGGAAACTCCTACCACCTGGACCATTTCTTCACGATTGGGCAAGAGCGCGATAAAGCAAAAAGGTCGAGGGCTTTGCAGCAGACAGATCTGGGCTTGAGTTGTGTGTTGTGTAAAGATCCAGAGCGTGGGTTTTGGCAGCCAGCAGGTGTAAATTCATATCCCACCTCTGTGACCCCGAACAGCCTTCATGACCTCCTCCTAGGGGATTAATGAGGTCTTGGCACGAAGTGCTTAGTTAGCTCAGTGCCTGGCACACGGAATGGTCCCAGTCCGTATTTGTTGAATGATTGAATATAAATGAGGCATTGGTAGCCGTCCTTGCCTTATCCTAACAGTTCTATTGGAGTTGTTAGAATTAACTGAGATGGTGCATGTGAAAGAATTAACATAATTCCTGGAACAAAAATCAGCATGTTCCTCTTCTCCGCCTTTCTCCCCACCCTCGCTTGTTAGCATCTGCCCCATGTTACGAATTATTGCCTCCATACTTAAAAACATTCCGTGGCCAGAAGTTGATGCCACTTGTTCTCACTCCTTTGCGAGTGATGGAAATCCAGTTCAAGCTGACTTCACGTAAAAAAGGTATCAGATCATAGACCCAGAAGTGCGGGAGGCCAGTTGTGTCTCCGGCTCCGTTGTCTTCTGTGCAGGCCTCATTCTCAGCTGGGTTCTTCCCTGGCCACGGCAGAGCTGGCTGCTAGCGTGTGGCTGGCGTACGATCTACTGAATTGGCACCCCAGCAGAAAGAGTTGTTTCCGACAGTCCCCGTAGCAGGCCTGGCTTACCGGTCACTTCCAGGAGGCTGATGGGAGGTCAGCTCTGCCAAAGCCCTGAGACTAAAAATGAGGAAGGGGAAGTTCCCACTGGGAAAAGAATGCAAGAGACCAGGCAGGTCCAAACAAAATGTCGCCCATGCTAGACAGCGTGTGGGCTGTGTAGGAGAAAGACAAAACACGTGTGTGCATACACACAGACTACACACATACACACATGTTGTGTGCACACACACGTATACAGATCTAACAGTACCAGGCCTCACTGAGCTTGTCTGGCTGGGGAGACCAGATTGAAATCTCAAAAGAGAATGTGTGTGTGTGTGTGTGTGTGTGTGTCTGTGTGTGTGTGTACACGTATATATACATCCCTTGTCTACAAAGATCTTTATATATAGATATATAGATACAGAGAGGCGCCTGGGTGGCTCAGTCAGTTGAGCGTCCGACATCGGCTCAGGTCATGATCTCACAGTCTGTGAGTTCGAGCCCCATATCGAGCTCTGTGCTGATGGCTCAGAGCCTGGAGCCTGCTTCCGATTCTGTGTCTCCCTCTCACTCTGCCCCTTCCCTGCTCATGCTCTGCCTCTCTCTGTCTCAAAAATAAATAAAAACATTAAGAAAAAAAATTTAAAAAAAAGATATATAGATACAGATATAGATATAGATCTTTGTAGATCTTTATATATATAAAGGTCTTTGTAGACAAGGGATGTTTCTTTAGAAAAATGTTTTAGGGGTGCCTGGGTGGCTCAGTCGGTTAAGCGTCCAACTCTTGGTCTCTGCTTGGGCCATGATCTTACAGTTCTTGAGTTTGAGCCCTGTGTCAGGCTCTGCACTGACAATGTGGAGCCTGCTTAGGATTCTCTCCCTCTCTCTGCCCTTTCCCTGCTCCTGTTCTCTCTCTCCCGAAATAAACAAACAAATTTTTAAAAATGTTTTAATATCCCAGTAACACCTTAAATATATAGCAACTCCTTGTATAATGTGGACAGGTCGTTCATAATAATGTAGCTTCTTGATTCAACCATGCATGTAGTCCCAGTTATATAAAATATTTTGAACATAATTCTAAAGTTTTTCCTGGATGATTAAAACAGTAGCTGACTTTCTTCAATGTGGGTTATGTGATTTTTTTTTTTTAGATTAGCATGAAGACAGTGATCATGCTATAGATTTTTGTTACCAGTGTGTCAACCCACAGACAAGAACCATGTGAAGAAACGGTCCCAGGTCAGAGCTCTTAGCTCAGGGACCGGCCCCGCAGAGGGGCCCGCTCTCCCTTGGGTAGAACCGGGCCTGTCTTGCAGGAGGTACACGAGCAGTGGCTGGTTCAGAAAAACACCCCAGGCACAGCAGAGAAACCGAACATGGGTTAAAAGCTAGCGTGATGCCACCTGCCTTACCCATCCCCGTCACCTTGCACTCAGGGTATGTCTGTGTATTGGCAGATGGGGAACGGCTGAGAGGGAGAATAGTTAAGATCGGCCATGCATCGACCCCTGTGGAAGCTGGCTCCTGGATACGTGGGGCGTCTTTATACTCTTCTCTTTACTTTTGCATATGGTCGGCTTTTCCAAAAGAAACGTTTTAAAAGATTTCCCCTTCTTTATTACTTCTTAAGGTTAAAATATGGAGAGCTAGGGGTGCCTGGGTGGCTCAGTCGGTTAAGCGTCCGGCTTCGCCCCAGATCATGATCTCACGGTTTGTGGGTTCGAGCCCCGCATCGGGCTCTGCTGGCGGCTCGGAGCCTGGAGCCTGCTTCGGATTCTGTGTCTCCCTCTCTCTCTCTCTCTGCTCCTTTCCCGCTCACACCCTGTCTCTCTGTCTCTCTCAAAAATAAATAGACCTGGGGCGCCTGGGTGGCTCAGTTGGTTGAGCATCCGACTTCAGCCCAGGTCATGATCCTCGCGGTCTGTGGGTTCGAGCCCCGCATTGGGCTCTGTGCTGACAGCTCGGAGCCCGGAGCCTGTTTCAGATTCTGTGTCTCCCTCTCTCTGACCCTCCCCTGTTCATGCTCTGTCTCTCTCTGTCTCAAAAATAAATAAACATTAAAAAAATAAATAAATAAAAATAAATAGACCTTAAAACAGTTAATTGAAATGTGGAGAGCTAGTTTTGGGGAGCCCTGGAGTCTTAGACCTTGAGCACCGTCACCGCAGAGTCCTCTCTTCGCTAAAGCCGGAACTCCTGAGTGCAGGGTCCGACTCCCATCTTGTTCCGTCACCCGGCGCCGTGCTGTGCACACGGTGCCATGGGCAGCTTGCTTCTCAGGGGCGGTTCGTGAAATGCCAGACGCTGTCCTGGGGCTTCTTGCCCTTCCTGTGTGTTTTCTAATCCTCGGGACAAAATAGCTGCCACTTTACTAAGAGCTGCTATGTGCCTGCCAAACCCTGTACTAAGTGGGTGTCACACATTATCTCATTCGGCCCTTGCTGCAGGCAGGTACTAATATCCCCATTTTAAAGAGATGCCTCCTCTTTAAAGCTCAGACGGGTTGTCTTATTTGTCAGGGTTCACACGCTAAGACAGACAGCTGGATTTAAAGCAGCTTTTGCTTCCAGGTGCACATTCTTTCCACTCTCTGCCTCTTATAGGTGAGACTCTGTGCCTTTGCACCAGCGGGTCAACTACGGGGCGGCCACGGCATCACCCGAAAGTGTGTCTTTGCTTTTGGTCTTTTTATAGAAATGCCTTTACTTTGAGCACTGGCTCCCCCAGTTATGTATATTAGGTTCATATAACACAGTAGTTGGACCACGTTTCCCTGAAAGTTGGCTTTCTTGGGTCTTTGGATAAAGTTCCAAGGTGGAAGCAGACCACACTAAAACGGCATTTTCTTGTCTGATTTCGCCCTCCAGTATACCCTGCGCTGTGACATGAGGCGGTCTCTGTTGGCCAAGGACGTGACGAAGACCTGCGAATTCATCGTTCACTCCGCTGTAAGCTGTGTTCGGGGCTCTGCGCGTCATGATGGGACTCTTCCGTAGGGTCTGGTCTTTTCCCCCGTTTGTAGGCCAAGAAGTTAGCCTGGTGCTGTGTCATGGCTGCTGGGGAAGAGACTCCTGGCTTGGAGACAGGGACGCTGGTGTCTCCTGGCAGGATCAGAACCCTCCAGGGGGCCGTGCCTCTGCTGAGAAACAGCGGGCAGGGGGCCCACCTCTGTCATAGCGAGCAGCAGGCCTGTTTCCGAGGGACGCATCTCTTCCTTTCTCAAGGTCATGACGGCCACACAACCCAGAGCAATGGCCCGCCTCAGACAAGGGATGGTCAGGACCTAACCTTGTTGGCACGCCCAGCGAGAGCACACAGGGACCTTCGGGGTCAGGGTGGGTCGCTTCTCCCAACACTTTCTTTTTTTTTTTTTTCTTTTAATACATTTTTTTTAAATGTTTTATTCATTTTTGAGAGACATAGACCATGAGTGGGGGAGGGGCAGAGAGAGAGAGGGAGACACAGAATCCGAAGCAGGCTCTGGGCTCTGAGCTGTCAGCACAGAGCCCAACCCGGGGCTCGAACCCACAAACCGTGAGATCACAGCCTGAGCCAATGGCAGACATTTAACTGACTGAGCCACCCAGGCGCCCCTCTCCCAGCACCTTCTGTTACTATTTTGCAGTGACAACATATTCTTTATTTTATTTATTTATTTATTCATTTAAAAAAATTTTTTACAACATATTCTTTAAAATTCCCTTTCACGTGCCGACTGAGGGAACTGGATCCCTCTCCCCTGTGGCTGTTGGCGATTCCGGGTGAATTCAAGGTAGAGGCCGCAGCCCATCTGTGCTGTTCCTTGGTCATCGTGCAGAGCCTCACGGTGACTGGCCCTGTCCGCCCTAGGTGTGACACGTGTGACGGATGTCCACAGCATTGGATTCCCTTGTCTCCCGGGCCTCTCTGCAGGCCGTGTCGTCCTTCCCTTCCCTGGGCTGTGTGCTCACACCTCCAGGTCAGGGCCGGCTCCTGCTTTCTCTAGGCCAGCGCTAGCCTAGCTCCCCCCTTGAATGGCCGCCTAGACTCAGATTGTAGCGCATCTGCCTTTCATTTGATCCTGAGCAGTTTGGAGACGGAGGTGGCCAAACTGGGGTTCCTGGAGGCGCCCAGGTGAACGGGGTCTGGACGTGTCGGCGCACGTCTGCCTGGGCCGTCCCCGGGCTGACCCGGGAACACCGCTTCTGAGGGCCTCACCGGGCCGGGTGAGACCCGTGCGTGTGCTCCGTGAGCGAACGGGTTCTGTGGGGCTGCGGGCCGTGTCAAGATGGCACCAAACCGGACAGACGCAGAAGCCACTAGCTTTCCCTGACTCGCTTCCGTTCGTAGGTAATTGCGCAAGGCGCCGCGTCCTGGGGACCCCACACGTTTCCCGTGGTCCCTGCCACGTGCCTTAGTAAATGGGGGCTTCTACAGAGCTCCACGGGGACGCACGTTGCTTTTGTGGAAAATTTGCAATTGTATTTCTTTTGTACTGTTATGAAATGTCCATGGATGTCTTTTAGTAGTGGTTACATAAAAATGTAAGACTTAAATCTCTCGTGCAGAAGATTGGCAAAATCACCGATGTCCTTTATTTCCAACATTTTTGTGATTTTTTTTTTTAGGACGTCTAACATTTATCATTAACCCCTTATTAAATTTTTAATAATCATTGTTTAAGTGTCTTTTAGTGATAATATATTATATAAAATATTAAAAATATATTATTCTTTTTTTGGAAGTCATGTGATTTAGGTATTTTCCTTTTTTGTATCAAAGGTCTTCACATGGAAGCAAAAAAAATTTTTTTTTCTTTAATGTGGATTATTCCATAAAAGAGACATATACCCTTTTTATGTCTTTAACAAAAAGAACCTCCAGCTTTGTGAAGGAGAATAAACCCAAATTCAGCTCCCTGCCCAGAGCCACACTCCAGGCCAGGTCTTCCCTGACCCCTGACCCCCAGCCTGCTCGTGACTGTAGGGCCCTGTCAGAGGTCAGCTCAGGGCGGGCACCAGTGGCAGGGCCGTGTGGGGCTTCCTCCCTGCTCCTGGCAGCTTACCAACACCCAGCCTTCAAGGACCGTGTTTTTGGGGGCGCCTTGTGGCTCAGTTGGTTAAGCGTCCGACTTTGGCTCAGGTCATGATCTTACCGCTCGTGGGTTCAAGCCCCACGTCGGGCTCTGTGCTGACAGGTCGGAGCCTGGAGCCTGCTTCGGGTTCTGTGTCTCCCTCTCTCTCTGCCCCGCCCCTGCTCATGCTCTACCTCTCTGTCTCTCTCAAAAATAAATAAACATTAAAAAACTAATAATAAAAAAAGAACCCTGTTCTTGGGGTGCCTGGCTTGCACAGTTGCTGGAACGTGCAGCTCTTGATCTCAGGGTTGTGAGTTCAAGCCCCATGTTGGGGCTTAAAATCTTAAAAATAAAATCTTAAAAAAAATTACAAAAATAATCCTGTTCTTTTTTACGAACTATTTCATGAGAAGGATAAAACCATGCTGTGATCTCTAGTCGACAAGTTAAATACTCCTTTAAATGCCGTGAGGAAGAATATATCCACTGAAGACTATGTTCACGAACCTATTAATAAGAATATTGTGTAGAATACGCCTTTGGTAAATGAGTAAACTTGGCATTTTGGCTCCTGGCATCTGGGTGTCAGTGGCCTTTGGATCCCAGCGCCGGAGCGGAATCCGCCAGGCAGGCCCTCGTGAAGCTCGGCAGTGCCGACGGGTTCCGCAGCTGTGTGACGTGGAGGTGACCGTGCTTGGCTGACGATGGCAACATTTATGATTATTTAATGGGAGTGACCCTCCCGGTGGACATTTGGACGGCTGGGTGGCTCACAGTGCCGGCCTTGGAGCCAGACCACCCGGGTTTGAATCTCGGTTCTGCCACTTGAGACCATCTGAGTTCTCTGTGCCTCGCTGTCCTTGTCTGTGAAGTGGAGCTAGTGACCGTAACAGCACCCCATAGGCTCGTCACGCTCAGTCAGTAGCACATCAGAGGTACTTGGTGTCAGCTCTTATTCTAAGAGCTTTAACGTAATACCTTCCAATAATACTACCCTTGGTTCTTAGGTCTGATTTTTAATTCCCGGACCTGAAAGGGACCTGATAGGTTAAGAAAGTGGTCCCTCATTTTACAGATGAGGAAACTGAGTCACAGGGGATGAAGAAATGTGACAAAGAGCACAACACTGTCTTTCGGCAGAGCTGTGTTTGTAGAACCCAGGTGAGCTGCCTCGCACTGCCAGCTCCCCACCCCCCCGCCCCCCGATCCATTCTGCTGCCTTTCGTCTGTTTAAAAACGGAAAGGGAAGTTGGACCCATGGAACCCTGGGCCTTCAAGCAGCTGATGTTGGTTTTACCTCCTGTTTTAGCCTCAGAAGGGGAAGCTGACCCCGAGCCCTGTGGACTTCACTATCACTCCCGAAACCTTGCAGAACGTCCGAGAGGTACGTGCACTTCCCACTTGAAAGCCAGAGATGTTTTCTTGGTGACTGGACCCCGCAGACAGACCGTTGACCAAGGGTTCCTTCTTTGGGTATGAGGTTATCAGCAAGAGTAATGTTCTGATTATCTCTGTACCCAAAATAGCCTGGATTTTTCGTTTGACTTCTTTTTTTTTTTTTTTTTAATGTTTATTTGTATTAGAGAGTGTGTGTGTGTGTGCGTGCGTGAATGTGAGTGGGGGGAGGGGCAGAGAAAGACAGAATCCAAAGCAGGGCTCCAGGCTCCAAGCTATCAGCACGGAGCCCGACTAGGGGCTCGAACTCACAGACTGTGAGATCATGACCTGAGCTGAAGTCGGCCGCTTAACTGACTGAGCCACTCAGGCGCCCCTGGTTTGATTTCTTTTTAAACTCGGTAACTACTTGGAAGAAGAATGCTTTTCAGAGGCTGCTCCGGGAGCCTGTATGCCCACCATGGTCCCCCCCTCTCCTCCCGGTTCTATTGTGCTGCGGTCAGAGCCCCTTTTCCCTGAGTCCCGACCACCCCCGCACCCCTCACTTCTTAGCTGGCCACCTGGTCTCTTGTCCGAGGGCCTGGCTCTTCTTCCCTGCTGTCGTCCCGCATTCTGCTGTCCGGACCCTGTCATCTGGGTTAAAGGCAAGTCTGGGAGGCCTGGGGCACAGGAGCGGTTATTGGCCTCCCTGAGGTGGCAGGGGTGCGTCCTCAGGTGCCTCTCAGAAAGTCCCTTTACCATCTGGAGGGGACAGGACCCCCATGGCCCAGTTGGCTTGTACTCTCACAGGGATTTGAACATGACTGGACACGTGCAGGGAGTGCAGGTGGTAGTGACGGGCTGAGGCTGCGGCCGCGGCCCGGATCTCACTGCCCTGGTCCCTCCCCGGCCTCGGCTGTTCAGCCCGAGAACTACCCAGTAGTGTCCCAGTTGGCGCTCATGCTCTTAACTGGTTTGTGTTTCTTAGGAATCTAAACAATACAGAACCAGGTGACAGAACGGGAGAGGGGAGGGGGGCTGAGTAGATCCAAGAGCGTCTTGTAAAGAGCACCCAGCCAGATCCTTTGAACGAGTTTGTTTTGTTCCTTCCATCGTGTCCTGCGTGTACCTTAATGGTACCTTAATGTTTCTCTTTTTGCCTGGCCTTGGTCTAATTGATTAAGGTCGCAAGGGTTTTTTTTTCTGTTAGCGTACTGTTACTTGCTCCTTTTTTCTCTAACATCCTGTTTCTGTTTTCCTAACAGTTCTCCCCAAATGTTCAAACATGCAGAGACAATCATGCGTTTCAGTAACAACACGGAGAACAAGAACCTTCTGCTGGAAGGTTTATAACATTTTCGCATTTTCCTCCTACCACACCCTTGTTTGTTGAAATAGTCTGAAATCTAAGGTCAGGTTTGTCTGTTTCATTTTTCTCAGTGTTAATTAAGCCTCTGTTGGCTTAGAAGCCATTTCTCATAGTTGCCTGAACTATCACAGGCAGAATTTAACTGTCACTGCTTCACTGGAGGTGTCACCGTGGTCATCGCTGCCTGTTGCTTCCTCTCCCATTCTCGTGTGTCTTCAGTTTATTTTCTGTGTTGCTGGAGTACATCCTAGAGTCGTTCTTTCAGAAAGGGCGAGGAGTGAACTTACATCCTTGAGTGTCTAACAGACACCAGACACTGGAACCCTAGTTTGTCCAGGTCGAAGACTCTGGCTCTAATTTCATTTGCCCTTAGAACTTGGGAAGTAGCTGCCTGGTGTTCTGGTGCCTCGTGATTCTGATGATGACCTGATCCCCAAATTTGTGCGAGCTCATCTGTGTCTCCTCCCTCTTCCTTACCCAGTCCTGAAAACTTCCAGTATCTCTCCATCCTTAGCATTGTGGAACGTCTAAGCCCTTGCCTGGATTTTGATGTGTCCTTAGTCAGTGTGCCTGCTGTCTTTCCTTCAGCTCTGTGACCATCTCTCGGTGTCTCTTAGACGCGTCCCAGCAGAGTCCTTGGCTCGGTCTTCCAGCTCACTGATTTGCTCTTTGGTTGGTGTGGAGCCCAGCTATTGAAACGTTTGCTTCGGGCGCCTGGGTGGCTCAGTCGGTTGAGCGTCCTACTTCGGCTCAGGTCATGATCTCACGGTCTGTGAGTTCAAGCCCTGTATCAGGCTCTCTGCTGACAGCTCGGAGCCTGGAGCCTGCTTCGGATTCTGTGTCTCCCTCTCTCTCTGCCCCTCCCCTGTTCATGCTCTGTCGCTCTCCGTCTCAAAAATAAATAAACGTTTAAAAAATAAATAAATAAATAAATAAATAAACGTTAAAAATAATAATAAAAAATAATAATAATAATAAAAGAAACGTTTGCTTCAACAGCAGTGTGATTCATCTCCAAGCAGTTCCTCTCGCAAGATAGCGCCTCTTCCTGCAGACACACGGCCCTTCATCTCTCTTCCTGGTGATCCTGTTTGCTGGCGTCGGCCTCTTTTTCTTGCTTTTATTTTCCTCAAGTGTCTATCGGTTTTTGGGTGTCAGCTTATGTTTATATAAACGAGGATCAAACGTGTGTGGCCTTGTTAACCAGACTCTCTGTCCTCAGCCCAAATGATAATCTGTCCTTGTGGTTACACACGCACACTCTACCTGAGGAGCCCTGCTGCAGGGGAGGGGCATTCGGCCCTGTGGGCTCTCTTTGAAGGTGTGCAGGTGGCTTGTCTTCTGGGGTCAGAGCCTTGTCGTCCTGCATTGTGGCCGTAAATGGGGACGCTCGCCCAGCCTGCTCTGGGAGCGTCCTGGGTGGGAAGTCCCCCTCGAGGGGGGACATGCTAACCCCAGAGGCCGCCCATGGCCAGTTCCGCCATCCCTGTGACTGCCCCACCCCGACTGCCCCTTCCCCGGGTGGGCCCCACCTCTGACCTCAGGGCTGCCCAGGGCCCTCTGGGAGCACGCGTGTGCAGAGCTCTGTCTTCTAACCGCAGGACGTGGTTCCCTGAGCCAGGAGCTTCACTGTCCGTGCGCTTTTATTCACAGAAACACTTCACTGGGCTGGTCTTTCTCTGTGTAGCTTGTTTTTTTGTTTGTTTGTTTATGCCAACGTCATGTCCCCGGGAGGAGGGGTAAAGTGAATTATTAGTCAGAATCTTTAGCTGGGCGTTGAGAGCTTTTCTTTTTTGCCAGTTGCCTGAAAGAATTTTAATGCAGACTGCTACTGCTTTTTAGTTTTTGGAACAAATAGCCTCTCTGTAGTTATTTTTAGAACTTTGTCTTGAATCAAGTCTTTTTTTAGAGCTCTCTGCCCTTGGGGCCAGCAGGTGCGGGTCCCTGCACCCCAGTTCCGGCGCTGCCTGACAGGGGAGACCAGTCACGGCCACTGCTGGCCCCTGAGGTGTGGCTAGTCTGAACTGAGATGAGCTCTGGGTGTCAGGTCCTGACTGGATTTCAAAAAGAAAGAGAATATAAATGTAATTTAAAAAAAAAAAAAATTTTTTTTAACGTTTATTTATTTTTGAGACAGAGAGAGACAGAGCATGAACAGGTGAGGGTCAGAGAGAGAGAGGGAGACACAGAATCTGAAACAGGCTCCAGGCTCTGAGCTGTCAGCACAGAGCTCGACACAGGGCTCGAACTCACAGACCGTGAGATCATGACCTGAGCCAAAGTCGGACGCTTAACCGACCAAGCCACCCAGGTGCCCCTAAATGTAATTTTTAATATTGATTATATGTGGAAGGGAGAGTTTGGACCTTTTGGTTGATTTTAGCTGTTTCCTTTTACTCCTTAAAATATAGCTACTAGGAAATTTTAAATTACATAGGTGGTTCCCATTTTGGCTGCATTTTGTTTCTGTGAGACAGCAGTGCTCCAAACTCCACTTTAGTAACTGGGACCAGCGAGGTGAAGGCTTCTAGAACAGCTACCTCTGTTTATATCCACTTCCCACAAGAAATCATCATCCACCTGTGACCAGGTTCTTAGGTCTACAGAGGAAGCATCCAAAAGGTTTAGTCAAGCATTGATGACAATTGTTTTCTTTAAATGCCCTTGAGGGGTGCCTGGGTGGCTTAGTTGTTTGAGTGTCTGGCTCTTGATCTCAGCTCAGGTCTTGATCTCATGGTCATGAGTTCAGGCCCCGCATTGGGCTCTGCACTGGGAATGAAGCCTACTTAAAAAAACAGTAAATAAATAAAAAATAAAACTAAATGTAAAAAATTTTTTAAATTTCCTTGAAATAAGTGCCTTCGCGTTTCAAAATTGCATAATCGGGAGCATAGCATTTTTTTTTTTTTTAATGTTTATTTTAGGGAGAGACAGCATGAGCAGGGGAGGGGCAGAGAGAGAGGGAGACAATCTGAGGCAGGCTCCAGCCTCCGAGCTGTCAGCACAGAGCCCGACACGGGGCTCAAACCCACAAACCCTGAGATCGTGGCCTACGCCGAAGTCCAACGCTTAACCGACTGAGCCACCCAGGCCCCAATAATTGTTGATTATTTTTTTTAAACCTTTTGGGTGTATGTGTGACCGGTTGCCCGTGGCCCTTACACGCTCTTGGCAACTTCCTCGGGCGTTTTTAGGTCGTGTTGCTTGGCAAGAAGGAGCTTTCCAGATCTGATCTAGGCGATCGGGACAGCTCCGAGGGAGCCGGCCATTCTGTGCGGGCCGTGTGGACGCCTGGTGTCTGCGGGCAGCTGTTGAGTAATTCAGTCTGTTAGCTGACTCGACCGTGGGTTTTACGAAAATCACCCAGCTTTGTGTTCGGTTTTTATCTGCACCGAGTGACTGACTGTGGAGTGATCTCCCTTGGCACCTTCGTCCCTGACGTCTTGCTTCTGTTCGTCGTAGAGAGCCCTGCTCCCCAAGTTTCTCATCAGGGGCCATCTCAGCTCAACCAGCTGTGTCATCACGCAGCCGCTGACGGGCGAGCTGCTGGTCGAGAGCTCGGAGGCCGCCATCAAGAGCATAGAGCTGCAGCTGGTCCGCGTGGAGACGTGCGGTAAGGGCCCTGCGGCCGGCGTGCCGAGGGGGCAGCGGGCGGGAGGGCGCGCCTCCCGCTTCCCGGACGCGTCCGTGTGAGAAGGCGCCACGCGGAGGGAGGCAGCTCGAGTCGTGTGGGGCAGACGGCCGCGCTGGGTGAGCGGGGTGACACAGGTGCTCACGGAGTCCCCGGGGTCTCTCGCTCGGCCCGTTTGGACACCCGCTGTGTCCTGACCGCTCGGCGGCCCGCCTCCCCCAGGGTGTGCCGAAGGATATGCCCGAGACGCCACGGAGATTCAGAACATTCAGATCGCCGACGGAGATGTTTGCCGGAGCCTGTCTGTCCCCATATACATGGTCTTCCCCCGGCTGTTCACCTGCCCTACGCTGGAGACCACCAACTTCAAAGTGGGTAAGCGCGCTGCCTCCCTGCCCCGGGCCTGCGGGGGTTCTCCCGCGAAGGCGGGGCCCGCAGAAGGGCCGCCGAGTGCCTGAGGCCCAGACCCACACGGGTCTGCTTGGGGCGGGCTCGGCCCAGAGCACCCAGTCCTCCGGGCACTCGGCAGGAGCTCCCCGAGAGGCTGCCGTGCCAGCCCTGACCGTACACGTGAGCGGCGCCGGCCCTCCACGGGGAGACAGCGTGGCCCTGTCGCCGTGGGGCAGGGACCGTGGGTTCGAGAAGGAAACTGGCACAGCGGGGAGCAAGCCCACCGTGTGCGTGAGGAGGTCAGGCAGGCTCGTCTGATAGGCTGGCGTTTGGGGGAGACTCGGAAGTGACCGTCAGTGTGATCACCGTGAAGGCTGCTGCCTTCCACCAGCTGGTGGCGTCTTGGTCATTTTCCGTGATGAATATTTGTGAAGCCCCTTGAGTGCTTTCACCTGCCATGTGACATCATAACAAGCACGTCGTGGGGTGAGGACACCCGCGGCAGGAGCAGAGGGCACCAGACTCCGCTGTTTGCCAAACACGCACAAGGACGGCGACGTCTGCTAAAGACAGCGTGGGGTCAGATCTGACCCGAGCTAAGCTGCTGTGACTTTTTTTTTAATTAAAAAAAAAAAGTTTTTTTTAACGTTTACTCATTAGTGAGAGAGAGAGAGAAAGAGACTGAGCACGAGCAGGGCAGGAGCAGAGAGAGAGGGAGACACAGAGTCCAAAGCAGGCTCCAGGCTCTGAGCTGTCAGCACGGAGCCCGATGCGGGGCTCGAACCCACGAACCGTGAGATCATGACCTGAGCCCAAGTTGGACGCCCAACAGACTGAGCCACCCAGGCGCCCCGCTGCTGTGACTTTTCTCACAAAACATGTGTGTGATTATTATCGAATAGCTGGTGTGTGCCCACAGCAGAGAGGGCAGGGCGCCAGGGGCTGGAGTGCAGAGCGAGCGCCCCCCGCAGGTGCCCCCCTGGCGACCAGCGTCAGGCCCCCGGCACGCTGCCCACAGCGTCCTAAAGGCCGTGTTTTACTTCAGCATACTTTGACTTTAAGCCAGGAGGAGGAGCTTATCTGTTGCTTTCTCACTTGGTTTTTCTACATAAACTTCAAGAGCTCTAAACATTTTTGTTCTTCTGTGCTGTATTTTAAGCACCTTTTTGCATGCTGTTTCTATCAGATTTAGAAAGTGTCCGTGTAACATGTCATGCGAGCCTGTGATTCTTCCATATAAATCACTCCCTCAGTCCTTCAGCCAGGACAGCAGTAATGCTCTTCAGACCTGATCGTCAATTTCGTGTGGTTTGGGGCTGACAGGCTCCCGGACACCAGTAGGGACTTGGTGGGGCTCACAGGCCGCCGGACACGGCTGGTCGGGAGCGCACGCAGCAGAGGGAGGGCCCGATGGCTGGGCCCCGCAGCTCCCGTGGGCCCTGGAGTTGCCGTCCATGGGCCCGGCTGAGGTGAGGCTCCGGGCGTCTGGCTGGGAGGTGGGAGCGAGCCGTACGTCCCAAGTGTCCAGCGGTACCTGCGTGCGCCCCCTTCAGCTTTGCTGGTGCTGACCACACGTGACCCAGTGCTCCGTCGGGCCCGGGTCCTCCCGCGGGGACCGGCTCAGGGCCCCGGAGCCTGGGCGGAATGGCTGTTCTGCCCCGTGTTCTCTGCCGTAAGGAGAGGCAGCACCAGCTCCCTGGCCTGGGCCTTCCTGGCCTGCCGGGCGTCCAGCCACGCCGTGCCCCCTCCAGGGAGGACGGCAGGGGGGCGGGGGGATGGGGGAAGACGATGGCCACCAGAGTCCCAGCAGGCCGTTCGAGTGCCGTGGCGATCGTCACCATGAGGAGAGAGACGGGGGCGCTGCTGGCCCACAGCTCCTGCCAGGGCCCCCCCTCCCCCCCCCCCCGGAAGGCAGACAGACACCCTCGGGGACACTATCCTCAGGACTCCAGCCACGAGGGCCTTGGGTGAGGTGACTGCAGAGCCCCTTCCCCAGCCGAGCTGCCTTGGTGCTTGGCCCTGGCCTCTTGGCACGGAGCTCCCCGCTCACACACACCGCTTTTGCTGTCGTCAACGAGAGACCGATCTTTGAACCGGCGTCTGGGGTGAATTAACCCCTCCTGCAAAGAACAACAGTGAAACCGCAGTCTCTCACTTGGGGCGGGAGACAGGGACCCACACAGCTGGCCAGTTCCCAGTCGGTTCTTCATGAAGAACTGTTGGAAGGAAAAAAAAAAAAAAAAGCAAGACTATGAATGAGCAGAAAGGATTCTAGAAGATTCTCTCTGGTAAGGACAGAGGATGAGGAAAGTGTGGTTGAAAAGCTGACCTCTTCCTGTTCCAAGGAGAGAAGACAAATTCCCCTAGAGAGAGTCCTCCCGGGTTCCCCTGGAAGCTGAGGGTGACCGTCGCGGGTCGCGGGCACAGAAGCCCCCAGGGCTGCCTGTGCGCCCCTCACCTTCAGAGCCGGGCGGTGGGTGTGTGGCCTCTGCTGCGGGGGCAGGTGAGTGTGACGCCCGTTCTTTCTTTTCTCAGAATTTGAGGTTAACATCGTTGTGCTTCTCCACCCCGATCACCTCATCACCGAGAACTTTCCGCTGAAGCTGTGCAGGATGTAGCCCAGGAGCGGGCAGTGTGGACGGCGGGAGCTGCGGGGCGGAAATGCGGCTGGGGGGCCGACCCATGGGAGCCGAAGCCCGCAGCTTGTGCTTCCTTTCTCGATGAATCTGTGTCAGAAACGGAGCTGACCCCCGGCCACAGTCACCGCGAAGCTTCTGCTTCCAGTGCTCGCCTCTCGTCAGACCTCTTCTTTAAGACTCAACAGGACTCCGTTGTTTTTGGCCAGATCGCTTGGCAGAAAGCAAAACTGCCTGCGACTCCTGACTTAACCGCCCCCTTGTAGAGGCAGTAAAACTACAAACGGCCGTTTGTGCTTGGCCGGAAAGTGGGATCCCGGAGGCCGAGGAAACCCTCCGCACCGAAGACTCCCCCGCAGCGAAGCAGCTTCGCCGGATGGTCACGGGCAAGCGGCCGGCTTACGACGTTTGTGGGTTCCGCCCGCGCGGGGCTGCGGGGACGGGGTCTGCGGATCATCCGCGCGGGGCCGCAAGGCGGCATCCTCTAGAACGGTGTAGCATTTTTTCCCGACTCTGTCCTGTAGTCCTTTTGTAACATTTTTCATAACAACTCCCAAGTTTTGAGGGAACTGGAATAAAGCGCCCCTTCCTGGCACGGGAGGAAAAAAACGTCTGTCTGCACCTGTTGTTGCTGGGTGGGTTCCGAATGGCGGGAGACCTGTGCCGGGCGCAGTGGGCGAAGACCCCTCTGCGGTGGGTGGTGCTGGGAAAATGGCCCGGACGTGATGAACTTGGCCTGCCCCCAAGCCCGGGACGGAGGTGCGTTCGTAAAGCCACGTGGCTCGCGGAATGTGAGCCCGTTGCGACGCGTTTCTTCCGTCTGATCCTGCCATTGTTTCTGGTGGTCCGCAACGAACAGGCCTCAGAAATAGGCCGTGTGCTTCGCACGTTCCCTGGCCTCCCTGACGGTCCCTCCGCCCGGTCAGGCCTGAGCAAGGCGGCCGGCTGACCACCCCCCTCCCCCCCCCCACCCCCGCACCCTGGCCACGCCGCTCTCTTCCGCGACGGCGTCCCGCGACGGGCGAGGCCCAGGACGCGCACGCCTGAGTCAGGCGCCGCCTTATCCTGGGGCTTCGCCAGCGAAACTGACAGCGCTTATCCACGGAGTCATTCCGAAGCTGGCTCCCAGAGAACGCATTTCCGGTTTATAAATCGCCCTTTATGCTCACGTGACATTAATAATTGTCTTTGATGATGTGTTTAGAGTATCAGAAGACAAAGAGGCCATACTTTCTGGGAAATTTCAAAGGCAGAAGTCATTTTTAGTGAAAAAAGAAAAAAGCTAAATAAGAATTTTGAGAAAAGGTTTGGGATGTATGTTGCTATAGAATTTCCTTAGTTAATAGGTTTTATGGATATAAATATGACGACTGCCCTTCTTAGGGGCTATTAACTCAAGACCTGCCAGCAGCCTGGCCGCTTTGATTTTCATCTCATTGGATCCGAGTGGCCCAGGCAAGGGCCTCAGGCTGGCCGTCTCCTTCCCCTTCCTGGCCAGACACTTCCCGTGGCTTTTTAAGGGAAACACAGATGTGTAGATATCTCGGACAGCGGCAACCGCCCGGCTACTGTCCTGGCTGGCTGGGGCCGGGGTATCCGCTGTCAGGTGCCCGGGGCTGCCAAATTCGCCCGTTAGAGCAAGAGCAGAGGAGGGGGAGGGGAAGGAAAGAGTCTGAACGGTGAGTGTCTACCTGTATTAATTTGGAAACGCCCCTCGAGGCAGGAACGCACTTGCGCTGTCAGAGATCGGCAGGCGAGGGGCCTGGCTCCAGTTCTCGGCCATGTTGTAACTTCCGGCGTAAAGGCAAGAGGTAGATCAGAAATCAGGTGTGAAAAAGCCAAAGCGTTTGTGCCTGAATTCGTCCAGTCGATGTCCTGAGCCTACCTGCTCTGGTAGCTGGTGGGGAAGAACACCCTGGTGCCCTGTCTGCCCCCACCATTGGAATCTCATAATTCCCAGTCTGGGTCTGAATTCTCCTCTTAAAACTTAGGGGGTGGGCGGGTGGGGTTGGTGCCTGGGCGGCTCCATCAGTTAAGCTAAACGTGGTTTCCCTGTTCATGAGTTCGAGTCCCACATCAGGCTGACAGCCTGCTTCAGATCCTCTGTCCACCCCCCCCCCCGCGCCCCTCCCCCATTTGTGTGCACCTGCGCATGTTCTCTCTCTCTCTCTCTCTCTCAAAAATAAATAAACGTTTACAAAAGTATTTAAAAAACTTTGGGGGAGAAGATTACCTCCACGTGCAGGCAGAGATGTGGGCTGTGGCAGATGGCTACACTCTGGGATCCCACGATCCCTTTCAGAATTTTTTTTCTGAAATAATGTGCTTCCATGAACCCAAGGCCACCTGAGTAGGGACTGACTTCCAACTCCTTTGCTGCTCGGTGTGGTTGTGTGATGAGGTGGCCGTGGGCCCAGGAGCAGCCTGCCGCCCAGCCCAGCCTAGCCGGAGCTCAGTGCCCTCGGGGATGGCGGAGAAGCGGGGCACCCGTCCCCGAACGTGTAAGAACAGCTCACCTCCCCACCCTCTGTGGCCATAGGAGGAAGGAAGGGACACCTCTCCAGACCCCCAGATTGCCGGGAGGCTTGGCAGCCCAACCCCACCCCAGAGTGGGTGGCGGGAAGGGCAGGAGCCCCACACCGGGGCCTGGGCCTGGTAGGGCCGGAGGTACCCACGCGTGTGCAACAAACATCTTCGTGACCCTCCGAGCTGCGAGATGGCTTCGAGGCTCTCAGGGGTCCAGAACCCTGCTTGGGTCAGCTGGCCAAGTGCCAGGATGGGTGGAAGCCCAGTACCCCTGGGAGCCGCCATCACCACCCATCAGGTGGCCACGCCCGGCCCCACCCAGGAAAACCTCCCTGACCCGAGTGGAAGGACCCAGGGCTGGTTTTCACGGTTACTGGTCAGTCGATTAAAAGGACTGAGTTGCTGGTTTCCCCGGAGAGAAGGGCCGGCTTAGCACCAAGAGTGAATTCAGGGAAGACAGCTGCACGGCATCCTTGTATCCTCCGCTTTGGGGGGAGAGCTGCAGCGGGCTCGCGAGGGTGGGCTCGAAGGTCTTGAGCCGGCCCCGGCCCGTCCTTGAACCTTGTCAGGAGGTGCTGCCTCTGGCGAGGCTCCTCCTTTCCCTCCAGAGGGTGTGCCTTGAGCTGCCTGCTCAGGGTAGGGGTGGGGGGTGCTCAACCCTGGCGCTTCTGAGTCACTGGATGTTGAGATACCAGCCGTGGGGGCGCCTGGGTGGCTCGGTCGGTTGAGCGACTGGCTCAATTTCGGCTCAGGTCAGGATCTCACAGTTTGTGGGTTCGGGTCCCGAGTCGGGCTCTGTGCTGACGGTGAGGAGCCTACTTGAGATCCTCTCTCCCCCTCTCACTCTGCCCCTCTCTCTCAAAATAAATCAATAAACTTAAAAAAAAAAAAAAAAAAAAAGACCAGTGGTGGCTCTGGGTCTAATGGGAGTAGGAGATACGTGAGCATTTGTTGTCGTTTAGGATCTGGCCGCGTCAACGGTGCTGTGCACGTATCATTTAGCCGAATGGTGATCCTCGGAGGAGGGAACGGTTACTCTCCGCGTGGCTGATGGAGGGATCAGAATTGACGAAGGCACCGCCCGCGCCTCCCCGCCTCCTGGGGGAGCTCTGTTTAACGAGGTCCAGTTTTACCTGCGCCAAACCTCTCCTCGCTCGGTGCGGGCCTCACTGTGCCACGTCAGCGACATGCTTTTCTGCCCTTTTCCTCCTCTTCCCCGTCCCACGTTGGCTGCGTCACCGTGTCGGCCGAGGGGAGCTCAGGGCTCTGCTGCCTTTGTTCTCAGTGATGGCCTCCGTTTTGATGAGGTGAATCAAAGGAAGATGAAATCAGGAGACAGGAAATCGTTTGCAGCTGGATGCCGTTAAGGAGTGAGGTGAGTGGCAGAAGACCCACAAGTCCAAGACAAGTCGTACTCTCGTCCTGATTTCCTTTCTGGAAAGTGAAAATGTCAGGGAATGTTCTCGACCAATTCAGCCCACTGTAGTGTCTTGTAGTAATGACCTCACAGTGGCCTTGTTGAGGGGGTTCTGTTATCCCCACTTCGCAGCTAAGCAAGCTGAGGCCCAGAGAAGCTGTGAGCTGCCCGAGCCACATCGCTCTGTAGGTTTCCTGGCCCGATCATCCGCCCCCACGGCCCCGACTTCCCACACCAAGAGACAATTAGCATAGCCATTGCCAAAGACGCACGTGATCTTGTTCGTGGGGGGCCACCTGTTCTTCGTGCACCCCTGCTGTCAAAGCCACTCTTCGTAATTGCCACTGGTTGTCAAAGAGGTAGAAGAAAGTTTTGTGTGGAGAAACCTCTGTCCATGGTCAGGCTCATCCAAGCTAACGGATGTTGGGACCAGTGTAGAGCTGAAAAGTCACAAGGCAGGGCAACTGCTTGGGAAAATGTTCCGGGAAGAGAAGGCCACTTTTGGGCGTGAACAATTCTGGAACGCCAAGGTGGGCAAAACTAGACACTCGGGCAGAAAAAAAGTGCGTGCGTGTGGGTCCAAGAGGTGGAGGTGAGAGTAAGTCTCCTGGGTCAGTGTCTTCACTCTGACCACCAAAACCTATTTATACTCGAGACTGTCAAGAGTGGCTGGAATAGTCAAAGAACGTGACTTTACTAAGAAACCTAAGGGTACCTAGTTTACAGACTCAAAGCTGACCCATCTACACTTACACAAAATGCAGTGAAGTGATGGAGGGAGTAAAGGCAAACCGGAGTGATAGCTCAGTGAGGAGTCATGACACACAGTTCTGCTTTCCTGAGAATGTCGCTGGTGGAATGGGGCCACCTCGACCCCCGCCAGGTTAGGCAGGCGTCCAAGTGCTGCGGGTTTTTCACATCCAAACCCAGCCAGGCCCTCTGAAACCTTGCATTAACATACAAGAAGCATACTCTGGAGGTTTTAAGTACTTAGAAAAGTACAAGACATCATTTGCACCTGTGTCTGCAAGACTGTTGTCAGATTTTGGGAGCACCCCCTTGACCAAGACCAAGGGGGTGGAAAAACCAAAATATTGGATTGCCTGTGATCGGCATCAACTGTCACTTGCTCCAGCGATGCCTCTGTTTGGTTCCCTTGGCAACGTCCAGCAGGGGCAGGAGGCTGGGGTTCCCTGAGGTAGGGTTTGTTAAACAAGTGCTCCGTGAGATGGGATGTTGTCACTTCCTTTCTCAGGGGTCACCCATCTGGGGGACAAAGGACTAGGGCTTCAGAACCATCACTTCTGGGTCTTATGTGATGGGATGAGACCGGCTTTCCTATTTTAGACCAGCAGCCACTGATCAGGCCCCCTGAGGGAGGCTGGGCCAGCAGCCCAGACATATTGCTGCTTGATGCACCAAGAAACGGGTACGTACAGACTTAGTTGACGAAAGGTTGTGGAAAAGAGCAGAAAACTAAAATCAAGTATTCATTTTAATTTTTTAAATGTTTATGTTTTAATTTTTTTAATGTTTATTTTTGAGAGAGAGAGAGCGTCAATGGGGGAGGTGCAGAGAGAGAGAGAGAGAGAGAGAGAGAGAGAGAGAGAGAGAAAGGGAGACACAGAATCAGAAGCGGGCTCCAGGCTCTGAACTGTCAGCACAGAGCCCGACGTGGGGCTCGAACTCATGAACCGTGAGATCATGACCTGAGCTGAAGTTGGACACTTAACCAACTGAGCCATTGAGGCACCCCTCGTTTTAGTTTTAAAATAGTTTTCAACATCAAAATTTATTAAAACACAAACACAAAAAACAGGTAAATTCAAGAGATGAGTATTGATTCCCTAAAGTGTTTACCACCATCTTCCTTTATATCTTACAGAAAATAAATATTTTTTTAATGCATGGAAAATTTGCAAAAATCAGGTATACATTCTTCCAAAAAGAAAGAAAATCTCAATAAAATGTTAATAAGTAGAAATTGCCCAAGCCACACAGTCTGCCATATTGCAATAAAATTAGAAATTAATAAAAATTCAGTATAACCATTTGTAAATTTTATAACATTCTTCAAAAAGAAAATCAGAACTTTATTTGCAGACCTTTTAAAATTTAATGAAAATGAGGGGCGCTTGGGTGGCTCAGTAGGTTAAGCATCTGACTTCTGCTCAGGTCACAATCTCATGGTTCATGGGTTTGAGCCCTGAGTTGGGCTCTGTGCTGACAGCTCAGAGTCTGGAGCCTGCTTCAAATTCTGTATTTCCCTCTCTGCCTTTCCCCTGTTTGTGCTCTCTGTCTCAAAAATAGGTAAGCATTTAAAAAATTTTTGGGGGGCGCCTGGGTGGCTCAATTAAGCATCTGACTTCATCTCGGGTCATGATCTCGTGGTTGTGGGTTCGAGCCCCGCATCGGGCTCTGTGCTGACAGCTCGGAGCCTGGAGCCTGCTTTGGATTCTGTGTGTCTCTCTCTCAAAAATAAATAAAAATATTAAAAAAATTTTTTTTAATTTAATGAAAATGAATATACTATATGGCAAAGAGCTTTGCACAGTGACTAGTGCTGCAGTCAAAGGATAATTCATAGTCTTTTTTCTTTAAGGTTGTTTATTTTGAGAGAAAGAGCACTCACATGCTCAGGGGAGGGGCAGAGAGAGAAGTAGACAGAGAATTCCAAGCAGGCTCCATGGTGTCAGAGCAGAGCCCAATATGGGACTTGATCTCACAAACTCTGAAATCAAGACCTGAGCTGAAATCAAGAATCGGATGCTTAACTGATTGAGCCATCCAGGCTCCCCTTAAGTGTTTTTATTATTACAATGGAGAGAGTGAAAACTAATGAGTTAGGCACTCCTAAGTCTAGAAAAGCAAGAACAAAATAAGAATGACAATAAGGGGCATCTGGGTGGCTCAGTCAATTAAGCATCGGACTTCAGCTCAGGCCATGATCTCACGGTTTATGAGTTTGAGCCCCGCACTGGTTGATCTTAAACCCTGCTTCAGGGGAACCCTGCTTCTCCCTCTCTCCCTCTTCCTCCCTCTCCTTCTGTGTCCTTCGTGGGAATTCTCTTTCTCTCTCTCTCTCTCCCCTTCTCTCTCTGCCCTTTGCTCACTTGAGCCCCCCCCCCCCAAAAAAAGTGATGATGAAAGCAGGAATTGATTGATATGAAAGCAAAAACACTGGAAAGTTTATAACTAAGTCCAGGAGTTGGTACTTGAAAAGACTGATTTGCTTAGCAGAGTTTCTTTTTTTTTTTCCAATATATGAAATTTATTGTCATATTGGTTTCCATACAACACCCAGTGCTCATCCCAACAGGTGCCCTCCTCAATACCCATCACCCACCCTCCCCTCCCTCCCACCCCCCATCAACCCGCAGTTCTCAGTTTTTAAGAGTCTCTTATGCTTTGGCTCTCTCCCACTCTAACCTCTTTTTTGCTTAGCAGAGTTTCAATAGGACAAACTAAACACAACTCTTGATTTTGGCTCAGGTCATGATCTTGAGATTTGAGAGTTTGAGCCCTGCTGGGCACGGACAGTGTAAAGCCTACTTGGGATTCTCTCTCTCCCTCTCTCTCTCTCTGCCCACCCCCCTTCTCTCTCTCTCTCAAAATTAATAAATAAACTTTAAAAAAAGAAGCCAATGTATCATGACCAGGAAGGGGTATGTGTGTATGTTTACAATAGGAAAAGGCAGTTCAACACTAAGGAATCTGTTGACATGATTTATCACATTAATCAGTTAAAGGAAACCATCTTAATGGATGCCTTAGGGTATATATTCTTTAATGTTTTATTTTGTATTTTATTTTGTATATGTTATTCCAACATGTACAAAAGGAGAGAATCATATAGATCATGTCAGATCCAAAGGATATGTATTCTTTTTATTAACATCTTTATTGAGATATAATTTAGAAACCATAAAATTGACCCATTTACAGTGTGTAATTTCATTGTTTTTTAGTGTTCTCACAGAATTGTGGAACCACCACCACCATCTAAACTTAGAACATTTCTTCACCCCAAATAGAAACCCTGAACCTATTAGCAGTCAGTCACTTCCTGCCTTCAGCCCTGAGAAACCAGTAATTTACTGTCTCCATACTTTGCCTCTTCTGGACATTTCATATAAATAGAATCATACATTATGTGGCCTTTTGTGACTGACTTCTTTGACTTTGTATCGTGTATTTGAGGTTCATCCACGTTGCAACGTGGATCAGTAGATCATTATTTTTTTAAGTTTATTTATTTTGAGTGAGAGAGAGAGAGAGAGAGTGGGGGAGGAGTGGTAGGGAGACAGGGAGAGAATCACAAGCAGGCTCTGCAGAGGCTATCAGCATAACGCCCGATGCGGGGCTCAAACTCACGAACCGTGAGATCATGACCTGAGCCAAAATCAAGAGTCAGACACCTAACTGACCGAGCCACCCAGGCGCCCCTACAGCTTGTTACTTTTTATCGCCACATAACATTCCGTTGTATAGCTGTAGGATATTGTGTATATTCTCAGCTACAGGCATTTGAACTGTTTCCACTTTTTTGGCAATTAAGAAAAATACTGCTCTGAACTCTTATATGCATATAAGCCCTTTGTGGACATGTGTTTTTACTCCTCTTAACTCTCCATGTAGGAATAGAAGTTGAGGGTCATAGGACTCTTTGATCTTTTAAGGAACTGCCAGACTGTTTTCCACAGCAGCTGGACCATCTTACATTCCCGCCAGTAGTGCCCCAGGGTCCCCATTTCTCCACGTCCTCACCACCGCTTGTTATGGCCCATCGTTTTATTGCAGCCATCCCAGCAGGTGTGAAGTGGTATCTCATCGTGATTTTGATTTTGATTTCTCTGAGGACTAATGATATTGAGCATCTTTGCATGTGCTTACTGGCCGTTTGTGTGTCATCTTTGGAGAAATGTCTATTCAGATCTTCTGCCCTGTATTTAACTGGATTCTTTGTCTTTTTATTACTAAGTTGTGAGAGTTCTTTGTACATTCTGTTTACAGACCCCTTTTCAGATATATGATTTGCAAGTATTTTCCCCCATTCTGTGGGTTGTCTTCTTGCCACCCTGATACATAATTTAAGCACGAAAGTTTTAAAATTTGATTAGTCCAGTTTATTCATTTTTTCTTCTGTTGCTTGAGCTTTTGTTGTCATATCCAGGGACCTACTGCCTAATCCAAAGGCCGTGAGGATTTACTCTTGTGGCTTTTTTTCAAAGAGTTTTATAGTTTTAGATGTCAGATTTATGTCTCTGATCAATTTGAGTTAATTTCTTGTATGTTGTGAAGTAGGGATCTAACCTCATTCTTGTCTATGTGGATATCCAGTTGTCCCAGCACCATTTGTCAAAAAAAACCACTATTTCTCCCCATTGAATTGTCTTGGCACCCTGGTAAAAAAATCAATTGATTATACACAGATGGGTTTCTGGACCCTGGATTCCCCATTCCATTAATCAGTGTGTCTATTCTTATGTCAGTACCATACTGTCTTGGTTACTGTAGCTTTGTAGTAAGTCTTGAAATTGTAAAGTATGAGTCCTATGACTTTATTTTTTATTTAAGAGAGAGAGAGCAGGGGAGAGGGACAGAGGGAGAAAGAGAGAGAATCTTAAGCAGGCTCCATGCTCAGCAAGGAGCCCGACGTGGGGGTCGATCCCACGACCCTGGGATCATGACCTGAGCTGAAATCAAGTCAGACACTCAACTGACTGAGCCGCCCTGGTGCCCCAAAATACAGTTGATTTTTATATATTGTTTTGTATCCAGGATTCTTGCTGATATTAATCACTAATAGGTTAATTACTAATAATAGGTTAATTAATTACTAATGGGTTTTTTGGGGGGGGGGTAGATTCCTTAGGATTTTCTATATACTAGATCATGTCATCTGCAAATACAGTTAGTTTTACTTTTTTTCTTTCCAACGTCATCTTTTATTTCTATTTCTTACCTAATTGCCCTGGCTGGGTCCCCCAGTACAATGTTGAATACAAGTGATGAGAGTAAGTGCCCCTAGGAATACTTCTTAAAATCAAGATAAATGTATGTATTGCATATAGAAAAGCTCAATTGTAAAAATATCAGTTATCAAATTAATTGAAATTTTTTAATATTTAGGGATGCCTAGGGGCTCAGTTGGTTAAGCGTCCAACTTTTTTTTTTAATGTTTATTTTTTTGAGAGAGAGAGAGAGAGAGAGACAGAGTGCAATTAGGGGGAGGGGCAGAGAGAGAGGGAGACACAGAATCTGAAGCAGGCTCCAGGCTCTGAATTGTCAGCACAGAGCCTGATGTAGGGCTTGAACCCGTAAACCATGAGGTCATGACCTGAGCTGAAGTCAGCCGCTCAACTGACTAAACCACCCAAGCTTAAATGTCCGACTTTTGGTCACGGCTCAGGTCATGATCTCACAGTTCATGGCTTCAAGCCTTGCATTGGTCTCTGTGCTGATAGCATGGAGCCTGCTTGAGATTCTCTCCCTCTCTCTCTCTCTGCCCCTCCCTGGCTCATGCTCTCTCTCTGTCTCTCTCTCAAAAATAAATAAAAATAAAAATTTAAAAATTTTTAATATTTAACTTTATTCTAATATAAATCTTAATGTAATATTTTCTTTGGATCTAAAGTTCATATGGAAGAATAAGTATGTTATTTTTTTTAATTTTCTTAATATAATTTATTGTCAAATTGGCTTACATTCAACACCCAATGCTCATCCCAACAAGTGCCCCCCTCAATGCCCATCACACACTTGCCCCTTTCCCATATCCCCCATCAACCCTCAGTTTGTTCTTTGTATTTAGAATATTCAATGACATTTTAAAAATAAAGGAAAAAATGAAAGGTAATACCGAACCAGATTATTAGGTAGTATGAAAAAAAAAAAACCCAAAATTAAAACAGTATGGTAGCTGTGCCAAAAGAGACAGGGCAATTTACCAAATATAAAAGCCACAGTTGGACCCAGGTGTATAAATAAGAACTTAGTATTGAGACAAGCAAGGAATACGAAGTTGAAAACGTCATTCAACAGTTGCAGAAGAATTGAGAATATTATAAGTTGTGTTAAAAATTGTATTGCCGGGGCGCCTGGGTGGCTCAGTCGGTTGAGCGTCTGCCTTCTGCTCAGGTCATGATCTCACGGTTTGTGAGTTCGAGCCCCGCGTCGGGCTCTGTGCTGACAGCTCGGAGCCTGGAGCTGCTTCGAATTCTGTGTCTCCCTCTCTCTCTGCCCCTCCCCCACTCAAGCTCTGTCTCTCTCAAAAATAAATAAATATTAAAATTTGTTTTGCCAGTAACCACCTCAAAAGGAAGTAAATTTCAAAGGTATAACAATGTAAAAGTAAATAATGACATAACAATACCAGAGAAGATATAGTAAGTTGATGAATCACTGAATTCTACACCTGAAACGATTACACTGTATGTTAACTAACTGGAATTGAAATAAAACTTACAAAAAAAGAAGATACAGATAATATATAACTTTTATATGGTGAAACTTTTAAAATATGACAGCAAGGACAAATGTCATCAAGAAGAATATTGACGGTAAAAACCTTCAATACATAAAAATTTTCTGGAAGTTAAAAGAGGAAAGACAAATTAGGAAAACTATGACATAATGACTTGCAAGGTATGAATATCATTAACATATAAGAATAGTCTTACTGATCAGTAAAAGTATGAACGCCCCAAAAGAAAAATGGGTCAAGGTATGAATAGACAATTCACCAGAGGAAAAACATGTAGCCAATGAACTCATGAAGAAAAAAAAAAAAGGGTCAGCCTCACTAATTTCTTCATTTATGCAAACATATGTATTAGGCAATATGATTTATCAGCCATTTTTCTGGGGTACCCAGTGAACAGGGTAAAAAGCATGGTGTCTATGAAAGTTAAAGGTTCCTAAGTTCTCTTTATTAAGGGAGACGTGGGAACAAGATTATGTAAGCCCTTTCTTTGATTCAGAAACGTATGAAATCAGATACAGGAATCTTTTCATTGAAAGAAAAATGGTGATGCCAATCACATGGCCCAATAATCCTCTGCTTGTTCAGGCTCTACGTTACAAATTTCTGTTCTTTCCTCACAGTAGAAACTGAGGATACAAAATAGTTATGACTCAGGGAGATAAACAAAGAACTTGTTGTCAATGAATCAGGTTGAAACTAGCAAGAAACACTAAATAAACCTAAAACCTGGCTCTGCTCCATAACTAAATTTTCTGTGGTGTGCCTTTTTGCTAAGCAGTATTGCAAAATCATAAATAATCGTTAAATACCTGCAATGTATTATTTAACCTCTTGGCTAAAATCAATTGCTTGATATAATAAACATTTTTTTTCAAATTTTAAATTTAAAAAATGTAAATAGTGTTCATTCGTGAATTATGTGTGCATGATTTTCACCTAAATTGTAAATGAAATCACCCTTTTCTCTTGCTCTTTGTTCACCATCAGCTTCTAGTTTTTGTGATACAGCTTCCATGATTTATTATCTCCGTTTTGCAAAAGTGTAACAGACATAAAGAAATTAAAGTGTTTTACACACTAAGGTTAAATATATCCCAGATCTTCGTTTACAGATCAACCTGTATGTTCTCATGGGGTTTAAGATGCACATTTTTAAAACAGTGTTTAGGAAATTCAGCTTCTACTCATGAAGGAGAAGCTGGTACCAGACTTGCCTTTCTTTCATAAACAAATAGCAAACTAGCTAAAATATAGGAAACACCTGTGTTTAAACATTAGGCTAGTCAGTGCAGGACTGACATCCCTGGAAAGAGGGAAGCACACACAAGGTGAGTCCTAAGAATGCCGAGGCTTTGCATGTGGGCCGTAGCACATGGAGGGGGGACTGAGGAGGACATGTCATTGCAGAGTTGGGGAATCGGAGATCAGAGTTTGGGTAGACTGGAATGGCTGGAATTTAAGTTTCAGAACACTGGAGAGGAGAAAGATACATAGAGAAAAAGCTCCAGAAATCTGAAAGGAGTCCCCTTGAACCTGTGGCTGAAAACTTAGTCACATATGATGGGGTTTTGGAATGGGGGTGGGGGTTGGAGCCGATGGCCAAGAAAGAATTCTCAAGACATCTTTGGTGCAAGAAGGTGAATTTATTAAAGCACGGGGCAAGACCTGTGGGCAGAAAGGGCTGCACTGGGGTCATGAAGAGTGACTGGTTATATACTATGGAATTGGGAGAGGTAAAGGCACGAGGGAGGCCTCCAGAAGGACTTTCATGTGCTAAAGAGGACTCCTAAGTTACCTGAGGCCTTGCTATTGACAAACTAAGGTTGTTCTTCCTCTAGTAAGGCACTGACATTAGGACAGTAGGGGTTCCTGGAGAAATGTATACTCTGTTTTTCCCCAAGTATTTGTCGATAGCCTGCAGGTTATAAAGAACTTTAATTTTCCCTGACATTTCCTTCTTGCCTTTGTTCCCCACATTACTGTGAAGGGGGTTGATATTAGGGGCTCCAGGAAACTGAGTCTGTAGGTTTCTGGAGATTGGTAAGATTGATATCAATAGGTTGATAATCTATTGATAAGATTGCCTTTTTCTTATAATTTACTAAGATATTTGTAAACTGATGGAGACTCATGTCCTGTATGACTGTGATCTCTATCAGTTAACCATTTGTTTTCTTTCCTTTCCTTTGTTCTTGGGCAGCTAGGAGAGGCTGAGGAATGTCACACACATCCCACCTGGGGGAGGGGGATGTGTTAGCTTATATGTTGCCCCTTGCCCTGTGTTCCCTCATCAATATATATGTAAGGTGAATCTCCAAAAGTCAAGGAAATGCCAGGTGTCTGTAAGCCAAACTGTTTTCAGAACTGACACAGTGCTGGGAGGCATGTGAATTCCAACCAGCCAGAGGGAATATTCCAGAAGGGTCATGCATAATTAGGAGGGCTACTCTAAACCCATCCCACCAAAGCTTAAACACAAGTGTTAATGGGGTCAAGTTGATCTTCAAGAGTTTAACTATCAGCCAAAATGAACTCAACACTCTTTAAAAGAAGACAGACTCCAGACCCTCAGTTGGTATAATACACAATATCTAGTATCCAGTCAAAATTACTAGACACTCCAAGAAGCAGAAGAATGTGATCCATAAACCGGAGAAAACTCAGTCAAAAGACATAGATCCAAAATTAGCAGAGAAGGTCAAATTAGCAGATAAGCAACTTAAAACAGCTATTAAAAATATGCTTAAGGATTTGTGAAAAACATAACATGATGAGAAAAGAAATTGAAGGGGCATCTAGGTGGCTCAGTTGGTTAAGCATGTGACTTCTGCTCAGGTCATGATCTCATGGCTCGTGAGTTTGAGCCCCACGTCGGGCTCTGTGCTGACAGCTGGGAGCCTGGAGCCTGCTTCAGATTCTGAGTCTCCCTCTCTCTCTGCCCCTCCCCCCCTCACCCTCTGTCTCTCTATCCTTCAAAAATAAATAAACTAAAAAAAAAAATGTTTTTAAACAGAAAGGAAACTGAAGACATAACAAATAATCAAATGGGGAGCATTTACCTGTTTACTAGAAAGGATGCTGCGTGATTCCGGGATCACTGAATTAGGCCAATTGGATCAGGGAGAAAAGAAAAGGAAAAGGAAGAAACAGACAGGGGAAGGAAAGGGAGAGGGATCCTCCCGAGCTGTGGGTTGATGTCAGGTGGTCTATCATCACTGAAGTCCTGGAAAAAAGTGTTTAAGTGGGAGCAGAAAAGTATTTGCTTGAATAATGACTGAAAATTTTCCAAATGTGATGAAAATTGAAACAGTTAAATAGATTTTGTTACATCAATATTGACATAATGCTAGGAAGTTGTTAAATTGGATAAGGTAGATTTGCATGTAAAAATCATGTATTGTAAAGTGAGAAAAGCAAGGTATAATGATAATAGGTATAGAATCATCCCATTTGTCTAATTTTGAAAAGGATACACATTATCTTATATGAAATGGGTATGGAAGTAGCCACAGTGAACTTTTGGAAGTAGATTCCTTTGGACAGAGGATAGGGGGGAGAGGGAGAGAAGGACAGATTCTTATTTATTTTTAGTTTTTTTACTTTGTGTCCATTTGAATGTTTACTTCATCCACGTATTTTTTCTATTCTTAAAACAAACACAATTTAAAATTGGTGATGTGTTCTCATGCACTGCTCATGGGACTGTAAATTGGTATACATATGCGCATATGTATACACACAAATGCTAATACATATGTGACACAGATTAAGAAAAAAACTAGGGGCACCTGGGTGGCTCAGTCGGTTGAACGTCCGACTTCGGCTCAGGTCATGATCTCACAGTCTGTGAGTTCAAGCCCCACTCCGGGCTCTGTACTGATGGCTCAGAGCCTGGAGCCTGTTTCGGATTCTGTGTCTCCCTGTCTCTCTGCCCCTTCCCCGCTCATGCTCTGTCTCTCTCTCTGTCAAAAATAAACATTAAAAAATACATATTAAAAAAAATTAACTAATCTAGGCGCCTGGGTAGTTCAGTTGGTTAAGCGTCCGACTTTGGCTCAGGTCATGATCTTACTGTTTTTGAGTTTGAGCCCCGCATTGGGCACTGTGCTGACAGCTCAGATCCTGGAGTCTGCTTTGATTCTCTGTCTCCCTCTCTCTCTGCCCCTCCCCCGCTCTCTCTCTCTCCAAAATAAATAAATGTTAAAAAAAATTTTTTTAAGGTAAAGAAAGTATGCTATGATAATTTTCACATTACACAAGGCATTAAATCTTTGCCAACATAAACAGTTCTTCTTGGGATGTGTATAAACCTGAAACACAAGAAAATGGAGTAAAGGCTCAGAGAGCACTTAAGAAAACAAAGAGCTGGAAAAATGAGACCCGCGATGAAGAGACTATTCAACCCGGACCCCCCAGGAGGACTCCAGCGTAGCCCTCCAGTGTCGAGGCTCTGGCCATCACCCCCAGATCTGTGACCACTGGTCCGGCCCACACCAGGCAGCAGAACCTGTGTCCACATGAAGCTCTCAGGCTAGCAGAGAAGATGAGAGAGGAGGGCTGTTTCTTCTGCTTGGCTTGAAAGTCTTTGAAGGTAGGAGAGGCAGACTGGTGTCTGACTTGTTGTAACAGTAATAGCTCACACTTATCTAGCGCTTACTATGTGCCAGCCACCGTTCTAGGTGCGCTGACAATACTCTTCTGTCTCCAACTTAATAGAGTGGAAACTGAAGCATGGAGAGATCGGTGTAATTTGCCCTAGGTTACCTACTGGGGAGTGTTGGAGGTGATAGTCTCAGCCACGGCTACTCCCCAATTAGGGCCCTGACTGCAGGGTGGGAGGTAACCAGGGCACTTCCCAGGAAGCTCTTTCCAGGCCTGACTGGCATATGATTAATTCAATTGTCCAACTGGCCAACGTCGATAATACGTTACCCCCAGGTACCCGCGTCTTCCACCTTGACTGCATGTTGGAAATAGGCCACAATGACTACTTACTCCAGCTACTGAGGAGAAAGCCCAGGCCCCCCACAAATGGTGACTCTCCATGCAGCCAGTTGGAGAGCCACGGCCAAGCTCATTGAGGATGGCATTTTCTAAAGCTCTGTAATTTCACCCTTTGTGAGGGGAAGGAGATTTCTCTGCCCTGCCCCTGTGCCTCACACTTCAGAAACCCAACAGCTTCTGTAAGTTTCCCGGGCCTCGCATAGAGCAGGTATGCAACAAATGTTTGCTGAATAAGGAGAATGAAAAGCAGGGCCTGGGGAGAAAACTGATGAGATCACCAACCTGCGGTTAGTAGGATTGAATTGGCCATTGTTTTGAAAAACAGAGAGGTTAGAACTTAAATTAGCTCAACCCAGAACTGAGTAATTGCTTGTAAATCCGCAGGCCTGCCTCCATAGCAAATAGAAAGATAAATCTTTCATCTGTAAAATATGGACAATAACTCCTACCATGAAGGATTCAAACACTTGGCACAGAGCCTGGCCCGTTAAAAGTGCTGGGTAAATAGTGGCCTCAAAAAGTGGCCTGAGGAGGCAGGGACTAATCGAGCAACTTCATCAACGATGAATTTCCCGGGAATTGATCACACTGGGCAAGCGGCTGCCCCTGTCTTCACAGCCCATGAAATCACAGAGGGGACGGGCCTGGGAATTTCTGAATTTGTCTTTGTAATCCTAAAAATAAATTACCATTGTGTCCTAGTAGTTACTACATTTATACTCACGAGTCCTCTTCTTTTATCATTACTGCCATTGAGAAAAACGCAAAAGCTTCCAGTATCCTTTCCGAGGCAGCACGTATAGCAAGAGACTAAGTGGTTCCCGTGGTATGATTCTCTGGACCCTCAGAGGAACCACTAACTGCTCCACCGAATTGTAAGAGATCTAGAGGGAAAGTGTCCACAGGGGAAACTGGTAAGATTTGACGGATGTAATTAAATTAAGACCAAGAAACAGGTTTCAATCTGTGAGGACAAAAGGAAGAGCTAATATCTTAAAGCAAATATTTAGTATGGAAAACTGGCATTTAAGAACTCATTCTTACATGGTGGGAGGTAATTTTCTGAGATGAGCTTTACCTTGTAAGACAATCTAAAGGCATCATCAAGGTTTCTGTAATCAGAGAGTTTTGGTGTGTCTTTCATATAAAAAAGTGAATCAAGCAAATAATCCGTCCCTTTTCTCTATCCCTACAATTGAAACCAGTTTTAGTTTCTATTCTGCTTTCAGAGGGGGAGAGATTTAAAACCTAAATCAGGGACCCTTCTCTGCTACAGGGTCCCAATATTCCTTTTTATAATTAGTATTTTTTAAGTTTACTTATTTATTTTGAAAGAGAGAGCAAGCAGGGGAGAAGCAGAGAAAGAATCCCAAGCAGGCTCCACACTGTCAGCACAGAGCCCCATGCGGGGCTTGAACCCACAACCCACAAACCGTGAGATCATGACCTGAGCAGAAACCAAAAGTCAGATGCTTAACCGACTGAGCCACCCAGGTGCCCTTATAATTAGTATTTTTTATTCACAACCAATATTTTCATAATTAGCAATAGTTTAATATTGGTCAAATATGTTTAAATAGCTCCTATGGTAACCCGATAAATAGATACATATATAAGCTGCCTATACACAATTTTAAAAAATCACTATAATGCTCAACTATAATACAAAGAAATAAATGTATCGTAAAATAATACATACTTCAATTAATCGCTTTGGCACAGAGAAACTAGAAGGTATCAAGACAGGATACTGAAGTACCTAATGCCTGTAGGCGCAGAATCCCCATGAATATGACAGCTACAAATGTAGCTGATTTGGGTATGTGCTGTGTTGGGGACTCAAACAAATACAAAACGGGAGTGTTGTTGGAGGATATCACTTTCCAAAACAGTAAACAACTTTTGGTAAAATTCTGGAAAAAAAAATACAGTCAAGCCCTCAAACCTCTATTTGCACGGTAATTGCATTCCTAGAAAATTCAAGTACATTAAAATTCAAAGGATACTTGGTATTCATGCATAAAGTTAGGGTCTCAACCTGTGCTGTCCAGTTCAGTAGCCACAAGCCTCTAGCTATGTGTGGCTACTGAGCATTTGAAATGTAATTACCCTGGGGCGCTGGGCAGCTCAGTGGATTGAGCATCCGACTCCGGCTCAGGTCATGATGTTGCAGTTTGTGAATTTGAGCCCCACATTGGGCTTGCTGCTCTCAGTGCATAGCCCACCTCAGACCTTCTGTCTCCCTCTCTCTCGGTCTCTCCCTCACTTGCTCTCTCTTTCTCAAAAATAAATAAAACACTAAAAAAATTTGAAATGTGATTACTTTGGATATTGAAGGCTAAGAATAATTTCAAAAAGAATGTAATATATCTCCATATTAATGTTTATATTGATTATATGTTAATATTTTGGATAAATAAAAATGTAAAATTTTTAAATAAAAAAATATAAGATGTAGTACCAAAATTAATTTTACTTGCTTCTTTTTACTTTTTAAATGTAGCTCTTAGAACATTTAAAATGTGATATGTGGCTTAGGGGCACCTGGGTGGCTCAGTTAAGCAACTGACTCTTGATTTTGGCCCAGATCATGATCTCACCATTGTGAGATCAAGTCCTGCACAGGGCTCTGTGGTGGGTGTGAAGCAGCTTGGGATTCTCTCTCTTCCTATCTCTCTCTGCTCCTCCCCTGCTCATGCACTCTCTCTAAAGTGAAAGAAATAAAAGCAGAAAGAAAGAAAGAAAGAGAAAAGAACAGTAAAGAAAGTAAAGAACAAAAAAGCAAAGAAGGAATGGAAGGAAGGAAGGAAAGGAGGGAGGGAGGAAGGAAGAGAAAGGATATGTGACTTGCATTATGGGACAGCAGCACTAATATGTAGACTGAGTCTGGTGGGTCTTTGAAAAGTCCCACATCCTTGGCCCTCCCCAGCTGCCTCCCAGTCACTGAGACAACCAAACACATCCTCACATATCTCTAATATCTCTAAAATATCTACCTTGGACAGGGAATGTGGACTGTTCTCCCTACAGGATGAGCTCTCAGCTACTCTCTCCAGGCCTCTCTGTGCCCCCACCCTCCTCACACAGCTCTGGCCTCATACTAAACACTTCAGCAGCCCTGAACTCCTTGGTGACCCCAAGTTTGCTACTAAATTCCATTTGGACAATATTTCAAATCCCCCCCTGGTAACACATCTAGTATGTTTAAGGATAGTATGTTCACCAAGGTAATTTATCAACTGTGCCAATAAAACAAATCTCAATACATTTTAAAAGATCAAATGACATAAAACATATTCTCAGAACTAAATTATATTAGATCACAATAATTCAATATAATTAGATTCTATCAAAGTGAGATATTTAGAAAAACTTCAGATATTGGAAATTAAACACACTACTAAATAACCAATGGATCAAATAAAGCATCATCAGGGAATTTAGAAGATATTCTGAACTGAATGCAAAGGGAAACACAACACATCACAATTTGTAAGATGCAGCTAAAGCACTCTTTAGAAGGAAATTTATAATTTTATATATATATAATAGAAAAGACAGTATATTTAAAACCAATAATCTAAGAAGCTAGAAAAAGGAGAGCAATAAACAATAGAAAAATTTAAAGCCAAAAGTTGGTTTCTCAAAAAGAGGAGTAAAATTCATAAGCTGTCAATACTAATGAAAAAAAAATATGGAGCGCCTGGGTGGCTCAGTTGGTTGAGTGTCCGACCTCGCCTCAGGTCATGATCTCACAGTTTGTGGGTTCGAGACCCGTGTCAGGCTCTATGCTGACAGCCCAGAGCCTGGAGCCTGCTTCAGATTCTGTGTCTCCCTCTCTCTCTGCCCCTCCCTTGCTCCTGCTCTGTGTCTCTCAAATAAAAATGTTTAAAAATTTTTTTTAAAAAAGGAGAGAGAGAAAATAGAAATAACCAATAGTAGGAATGAAGAAGTATTTATAGGTCCTTTAGATATTAAAGGGACAATGAAGAAATATTAAAAAAAAAAAAACTTTATTCCAACAAATTAAATCTAGATGAACTGGAAAAATTACTTGAAAGACACAAATTAGTATAACTAACTCAAAAAGAAATGGAAAATCAGAATGCTCCTATATATATTAACTAGATTTTTTACCAAAAAGCCTTTCTGTAGAGGAAATACCAAATTACCCAACATTTAACAAAGAAATAGTACCCATATTACATAAACTCTTTCAGAAAACAGAACACTTTGCCATTCATTTTATGAGGTCAACGAAACCCTGACACCACATCCTGACAAAGACATTCCAACTCAAGATTTACAGACTAATAATGCCTCATGAACATAGATGCAAAAATCTTCAGGGTATTATCCAATATAATGCAGGAATATCAAAATATATAAATAAATAAATAAATAAATAAGGTTTATCAGATGTGAGTCACCACATTAACAGAATTAAAAAGTTATGTGATCACTAAAAAAAATGGACAAAATTTTTTTAAATAATTGAAAGAACTTTCTTTTTAATATTCAGTGTTAATTTATTACATTATGAAAATAATTCAAGGTCCTTATTAATTATTTTTAATAAAGTTTTTTTTTAATTTTATTTGTTTTGAGAGAGACAGAGACAGCGTGAGTAGGGGAAGGGTAGAGAGAGGGAGAGAGAGAATCCCAAGCAGGCTCTGCACTGTCAGCGCAGAGCCTGATGTGGGACTCAAAGTCACAAACTGTGAGATCATGACCCAAGCTGAAACCAAGAGTCAGACGCTTAACCAACTGAGCCACCCAGGTTCTGCCCACCCCCCTTATTAATGATTTTTAAAACTCTCAACAAACTAGAATATGAACTTCCTTAACTGGATAAAAGGCATCTATGGAAAACCCATAGCTAACATCATACTTAATAATGAGAAACTAAATTCTTCCCCCCTAAAACTGGGAACAAAGTGAGAACCTCTTATACTGGATGTCCTAGCCAATGCAGTAAGTCAAAAAATAAAAGGTATAAGATTGGAAGGGAAAGAGAAGAACTGCCTTTATTTGCAGACACAATTGTCTACATAGAAGATCTAAGGAATTAGAAAACAACACTAAGAGAATTAATAAGCACATTTGTCAAGGTTGCAGGATACAAGCCTGTAAAAAAACACTTGGACAAAGAAGTTTAAAAATAGCATTTCCAGTGTTATTAAATACGCAGCATACTTAGGAATATATTTAATGAAAGATACGAAAGACCAGAGTGAAAACTTTAAAACATTGATGAGAGAAATTTAAAATGATCTAAATAAATGGAGAGAGATCCATTATGGTTATAAGTTGCAATAATCAACATTGTTAAGGTGTTTATTCTTCTAAAGTTGATCTGTAGATTCAGTGCAAACCCCAAACTCCCAGTGGCTTTATGTACTAAATACCTGCTTCTAAACTGTATTTGGAAATGCAAAAGACCTAGAATTGCCAAAGTTATTTTGAAAGACGAAAATGCTGATGCTGGATTATATTCATTTGCTCAGGCTGCCATAACAAAATACCACAGACTGGCTGGCTTAAACAACGGAGATTTATTTTCTCACAGTTCTGGAAGCTGGAAGTCTCAGATCCCAGATTAAGGTGTGGGCAGGCTGGGTTTCTCCTGAGGCCTCTCTCCTTGGCTTGCAAACAGCCGCCTTCTCGCTCTGTCCTCACAAGGTCTCTTCTTAGTGTGTGCAACCCCAGGGGTCTCTTCCCTTTTTCATAAGGACACGGTTGTATGGGATTAGGGCTCCACTGTTATGACCTGCTTTTTAAACCTTAGCTATAGCCTGAAAGGCTCTATTTTCAAATGAAGTCACATTGGGGGTTAAGGCTTCAACATGTGAATTTAGGGGGAGACCCAATTCTGTCTATAGCATGGATCTCACCCCTTAAGAGTCTGATTTAGTTGTGCTGGGGATGCTGGTTATAGGCTGCTGAGATGCTCCCAGGGATTCTCATGAGTAGCCATGGCTGAGAACAAATGAGTGAGGATGAAGGTCTCAACCTGTTCAGGAGCTGAAGTCACAGAGGCTCTCCTGGGCCCTGTGAACTCTGATCGATGACATCAGGTAGACACCCTGAAGGATACTCTGTGAATAAGTGCCTGGTAGGACAGAGTTCTATTTCAGACACGTCCCCCCCGCATCTTGTGTGATCCTGGGAAAGCCGTGTAACACAGCCCAACATCAGGCCCGGAGTGATGCTCGCTACATAGAAGTCATTAGCCAGGCACTAAATTTCACATTTACTCCACTTGAAGATCCACTCTTCCCACTATATCCTAGTGATGTCAAGGCTGTGAGGAAACCCAGCAGTAAAAGAGAGGAGGGAGCAGTAATATTCTCGTATTACATGGTCAGGAGCCCTAGTGTTTGGATGTTAGTGGGCTTTATTCATTGTAAAATTCCTGTGTTTGTATGCTGTCATCTGTTGGGGTGTGCTAAGCTGGAGCCACTCAGAGGTGGTCTAGCCACCTCTCACTACTCCCACCACAGGAACAAATGAAGATTTGCCAATGAGAACCAGAGAGAACCGCAGAGCACCTACTGCCAGTCTACCATATACGGACGCCTTAGAAACAAACACAGTCCATTTCTCCTCTAGTCGTTTCATCAGGATTAAGGGGGCTATTTTTAGTATCGGTGTGGTGACAACTGGCAAGAGGCACGGAAGAAGCTTCTAGCGTCTGCATCCACTTTATCTGAACTCCAGGCTCACTGCACCCCTTGTGCCCTCCGTCCCCTTCATCTTCGATATCAGTCAGGGCAGTGACGGGCCCCTGGCCCCTCACTCCAGCCCTGTCCCAGCCTGGCTCTCCCGCCTTCCACCTAACAAGCTTTGGGGCTGCTCCCTTCACAGGCTCCACCACTGCCCACAGTTCCTGTCCTGGAGTCGTAGGCAGGGAGGAAGAAGGACACCAAGAAGCCAATGAGAAAGTCAGTGAGAAGAAAGGAAACCAGGGCAGACCACCAAGCACCAGGGCCAGCTCCCTAAGCCACAGGTTCCCCGCCTTCCCTCCCTCTTTGCCCTCCCCAGCTCAGGTCTCTGGCACCAGAAGTGGGCATGCCATTCTCACAGGGCTAGGTCCCCAGGTTGGCAGAGCCCCAAAGGGCTTTGGTTCGGAGCAGCAGAAAGTTGCAGACAAGCAGTAGATTCCATTCTGCACAGTCATTTTCCTTTCCTCTCCTCCCTGCCCCCTGAGGGCCTTTTCCACAAATGAAGGCTCACACCAGCTGCCCCGTCAAGAGAAGGCATGCTGGGATATCTCCCATCCTGTCAGGGGCAGCTGGCCTAGACTGCTTAATGACCGATCTCTGGGCGGTCAGGCTGACCTGATGTGCAGATGCTTCTTGAGACAGAAGGGCTTACCTCTTTCCAAGTGTGGCTTGGGGAAAAAGTGTTAGGATAAAAGAGAGTTTGACATTAGAACTTAAAACAAGTCTAAGATCCTTTTGACTACTTGAGAAAAAAATTGCAGAAACATATAGGAAACTCTTCTCTTGTGCCTTTGACATAAGAACATAAACTTACTTGGGGCGCCTGGGTGGCTCAGTCGGTTAAGCGTCTGACCGGCTCAGGTCACGATCTCATGGTTTGCAAGTCCGAGCCCCGCATCGGGCTCTGTGCTGACAGCTCGGAGCCTGGAGCCTGCTTTGGATTCTGTGTCTCCCTCTCTCTCTGCCCTTCCCCTGCATGTGCTCTGTCTCTCAAAAATAAATAAATGTAAAAAAAAAAAAAAAGAAACTTACTTCATTTATTTATTCATTATGTTTCTATGAAAACCTCTTACCATTTTTGAAGTGAGATGCGCTTTTAGGTGTTGTGAGGAGTGTAAGTGCAACCCAACTCTCGGCAGGGTCTCTCAGATCTCTGATCTCTGAGTCAGGAAAGGCTAAGTTGGATCCATCTCTTCTTCGCCTTACATTGTGAAAATCCAACTTCCCCTCCAATATACTAGCAAGTTCCAGGGGACTTCTGTTCTTTACACCAGCTCATTCTCCAGATTTCTGCTTCTCAGGTGCCTCGGTAGCTCAGTTGGTTAGGTGTCTGACTTGGGCTCAGGTCATGCTTACAGTTTGGTTCGTGTGTTCAAGCCCCGTGTCAGGCTCTGTGCTGACGGCTTAGAGTCCAGAAACTGTTTTGGATTCTGTGTCTTCCTCTCTCTCTGTTCCTCCCCCACTCACACTCTGTCTCTCTCTCAAAAATACATAAACATTAAAAAAAAATTTTAGTGGGGTGCCTGGGTGGCTCAGTCAGTTAAGTGTCCAATCTTGGCTCAGGTCATGATCTCGCAGTTTGTGAGTTCGAGCCCCACATCAGGCTCTGCGCTGACAGCTCAGAGCCTGAAGCCTGCCTTGGATTCTGTGTCTTCCTCTCTCTCTCTCTCTCAAAAATAAAATAAAAACATTAAAAAAAAAATTTTTTTAATGCTTTTTAAAGCAAAAAAAAAATTCTGGTTCTCTGTTCCACATCTCGTGGAGTCATGAATCTTTTCTTCAATATGTATCTTCCACAAAAGCTTGACTAACACAGAATTTGTAACTATGATAGATTTCATGAAGAAGTGGGAGTGTTGAGAAGGAGGCACTCATATTACAAAGATACACACAACTTTAAATGGTATTTTAGACACCGTTTTTTACATGCCCTCCAGGACTTCCAGATGTGGTCAGAAGTTCAGGTATTGGACCTATTCTCTCACAATACAATACAACCGGACACATGTAAAGCAACTGCTTTCAGACATTGGATAAAAGCCGTTAGAGGACTACAGTCCCTAAGGAAAGTGAAACATTAGGTGAGCACCACATTCATCCTGGCTTTCTGCTTGGGGACTCTTTGCTTAACATCCTGTTCATTTAGTTGAGACCCTCCAAAGGGTGGAGCTCATTAGTAGGACTACTCTTGCTCCAGGGCAAGGGTCACTCTAAACGCTTCCTCACAAACCTATTAGCAAGACTTGGAAGGTTAAGATCTATCAACAAATTCACTGCCTTTCAGAATAAAAGGACACATTATTTAAGGGAAGACAACAACATACAGGCATGCAACAAAGGAGCATCCACAATATCTAGCCTATAACCCGAGGGCATTAGTGTTTAATGAGTACAGAGTTTCAGTCTGGGGGAAGATGCAAAAGTTGTGGAGAAGGATGGCAGTGATGGTTGTACAACAATGTGAATGTACTTAATGCCACTGACCTGTACACTTAATAGTTAAAATGGATGGGTACCTGGCTGGCTCAGTTGGTTAAGCTTCTGACTCTTGATTTCGGCTCAGGTCATGATCTCACAGTTCGTGAGATTGAGCCCCATATTGGCCTCTGTGCTGACAGCTCAGAGCCAGCTTGGGATTCCCTTTCTCTCTCTCTTTCCCTCCCTCTCCCTCTCCCTGTCCACCCCTTCGCTGCTTGTGCTCTCTCTCAAAATAAATAAATAAGCATTAAAAAAGGAGTTAAGGGGCACCTGGGTGGCTCAGTCAGTTAAGCATCTGACTCTGGCTCAGGTCATGATCTCACAGTTTATGAGTTCTGGGACCCTCTCTATATATGATTTCCTTCTCCGTTCTGCCTTCTCAACTCTGGCATTGGGTTCTGTGCTGACAGATTGTCTCTCTCTCTCTCTCTGCATGCCCCCTCCTGTGCTTTCTTTCTCTCCCTTTCTCTCAAAATAAATAAGATAAAATAAAATAAAACAAAATAAAATAAAAATAAATAAATAAAAATACCTTCTAAGACTACTGCTTCCAGGAATAACAAGGACAAGATGTGCCTTCCTGCTTGAAACACTAAAACACCAGAAAAAGAAAAAAAACAATGATATGCAAATAATGGGCATTAAGCAGCACAGGACAGTAACCCTTGAGAAAGGGAAAACAAAGGAGCCCTACAATGTCCCCAGTTTACTGTCTGGACAGCGTTTCCAAACTACAGCATTGGGAAGGAAAACCCCAGTGGAGGTCTGCAGTCTCCCTGAATTGAGAAGATGGAGCTAGGAGTCAAAAGAGGCCAAGGCAGACAGAGTTGAGAAGGCAGAATTATCAGAGAAAGGAATCATATAGAGAGAGGGTCCCAGAGATTTGCAAAGGGTCCCCTTGAGTCTTTAGCTGATTACTGATCAGCGCGTGCCTATGATGACACCAACAGATACTGGAGAAAGAATCACTAAAGAGGACCAGATGAGATAATCCCTATGCTTTACTCAGGACCAGTAATGGTTCCATGTTATTTAGAATACAAAAGGTTATAACTTACAAGGCATCAGATAGAATACCCAGAAGGTATTGGTTCAGGAATGAAGGAAAAAATAGCCCAGATTCAAATCTACTCTAGTCTCAGCTAACAAAGTTAAAAAAAAAATAATGAAAGCATCAAACTATTTCCAAGTAACTTAAATGTACTGCAGAACAAACTTAAATGTACTGCAGAATATTTATAGAGAAATATCTACCACATAAGATAAAAGTTACACTGTCTAGCATTCAACCAAAAATCACCAGGCATGCAAAGAAGTAGAGAAATATGACCTATAATAATGAGAAAAATCAATCAACAAAAACAGGAAAAAAAGGGAAATAGGTAATAGAATTAGTAAGAAAGGACATTAAAACAGTCCTTTTAACCATATACTATATGTTCAAGAAGGCAGAGGAAATAAGCATGTTCAAAACCATAGAAATATTGAAAAGACATAAAATGAACTTCTAGACTTGAAAATTACAATGTCTGAGATGAAAAATACACTTGGTGGGATTAATAACAGATCAGACACTGTAGAGACAAAAATGAGTAAACTTAAAAATATAACAATACTACCCAAAATGAAGCACAGTATGTGGGGGGGAACTGAAAAAAAAGTGAACAGAATATCACTGAGCTGTAAGATAACAAAGTAGCCTAACATCTGTTATTGGACAGCACAGGAGAAATAAGAGGACAAGAAAAAGATGTGAATAAATAATGGCTAAGAATTTTCTTAAGTTTGATGAAACTCATAAGCCCACAAATCCAAGAAATTCAAACTATAAACTATAACTATAAACACAAGAATCATGAATAAACTACATCAAGGCACATCATAATCAAATTGCTCAAAACCATTGACAAAGAGAAAATCTTAAAAAAGGAGCCAGAGAAAAAAGGCACATTACATACAGAGAAACAAAGATAAGAATTACATGAGACTTCATATTGGAAATGATGTGAACCCAAGGACAATGGAACAAATATAGAGCACTGAAAGTAAAAAGCTATCAACCTGGACTTCTATGGTCATCAAAAATATCTTTCACAAAAAAGTAAAGAGTTTCTCAGACATGGAAAAGGTGAATGAAGGGGCGCCTGGGTGGCGCAGTCGGTTGAGCGTCCGACTTCAGCCAGGTCACGATCTCGCAGTCCGTGAGTTCAAGCCCCGCGTCGGGCTCTGGGCTGATGGCCCAGAGCCTGGAGCCTGTTTCCGATTCTGTGTCTCCCTCTCTCTCTGCCCCTCCCCTGTTCATGCTCTGTCTCTCTCTGTCCCAAAAATAAATAAACGTTGGCAAAAAAAATTTAAAAAAAAAAGAAAAGGTGAATGAAGGGGCGCCTGGGTGGCGCAGTCGGTTAAGCGTCCGACTTCAGCCAGGTCACGATCTCGCGGTCCGGGAGTTCGAGCCCCGTGTCGGGCTCTGGGCTGATGGCTCAGAGCCTGGAGCCTGTTTCCGATTCTGTGTCTCCCTCTCTCTCTGCCCCTCCCCCGTTCATGCTCTGTCTCTCTCTGTCCCAAAAATAAATAAACGTTGAAAAAAAAAATTAAAAAAAAAAAAATAAAAGGTGAATGAATTCATCACTAGGAGACCTGATCTATAAGAAATATTAAAGGAAGTCCTCCAGGCAGAAGAAAAGTAATACCAGATGGAAATCTATATCTACATAGATAAAGAAAGAGTACTGGAGATACTACATGTATTGATAAATATGAAAATGAGTTTTCTCCTCTATTCAGAAAATCTCCTTAATAGGTCATTGTTAGATCATAAAAGTTCTCACCACCAAAGAAAGAAAAAAGGTAGTGATGGATGTGTTAACTAAAATATTTTGGTAATCACTTCACAATATATACATATATCAAGTCATTACACTGTACAACTTAAACTTACACAATGTCAGATGTTGATTATATCTCAATAAAATCGGGGCTAGGGGGAGAGTCACTGAGATGCACATCATCAGCCATTAGGAAAATACCAATTAAAGTCACAATGAGATACCATTTCAGACACATTAAGATGGCTATAATAAAAAAGATGGGCAATAGCAAGTGCTGATGAGGATGTGGAGAAGCAGGAACATTTGTATACTGCTAGTGGGAATGCAAAACAGTGCAACCACTACTTGAGAAAATAGTCTGGCTGTTCCTCAAAAAGTTAAGTATAGAGTTACTATATAACTGAGCAATTCCACTGCTAGGTATATGCCCAAGAGAAATGAAAACAAATGTCTACACAAAAACTTGAACATGAATGTTCATTCCAGCATTATTCATAAAAGTCAAGAAGTGGAAACAGGCAAAATTTCCATCAACTGAAGAATGGATGAATAAAATGAGGTATATTCATACAAAGGAATATATCCAGCAATAAAAATGAATTACTGGCACATGCTACAAAATAGATGAACTCTGAAGACATTATGCTAAGTTAGAGAAGGCAGTCACAAAAGACCACATATTATATGATTCCATTCATATCAAATATCGAGAATACGCAAATCTATAGAGAAAAAAAGTAGATTGGTGATTGTTGAGGATTTTGGAGGATGAAGGGTTACTGTTGAAATATATGAAATTTATTTTGGGGATGATGAAAATATTCTAAAATTGATTATGGTGATAGTTGCACAACTGCATATACTAAAAACCATGGAATCATATACTTTATAATTGTATATAAATTATACAATTGTATAATTGTACATTATCTCAATAAAGTTGCTATAAAAAGATAACCATTCATTCATTTATTTTATTTATTATTATTTTTTATTTTTTTAATGTTTTATTTATTTTTGAGACAGAGAGAGACAGAGCATGAACGGGGGACGGTCAGAGAGAGAGGGAGACACAGAATCTGAAGCAGACTCCAGGCTCTGAGCTGTCAGCACAGAGCCTGACGCGGGGCTTGAACCCACAGACCGTGAGATCATGACCTGAGCCGAAGTCGGATGCTTAACCGACTGAGCCACCCAGGCGCCCCTCATTTATTTTAAGTAGGCTTCATGCCCAGTGTGGAGTCTAACATGAGGCTTGAGCTCACGACCCTGAGATCAAGACCTGAGCTGAGATCAAGAGTCTGACGCTTAATGAAATGAGCCATCCAGGCACCCTGAATAACTGACTTAAAAATTTTTTTTTCTTTAATGTTTATTCATTTTTGAGAGACAGAGAGAAACAGAGTGTGAAAGGGGAGGGGCAGAGAGAGAGGGAGACACAGAATCCAAAGCAGGCTCCAGGGTCTGAGCTGTCAGCATAGAGCCCAATGTAGGGCTCAAACTCACAAACTGTGAGATCATGATCTGAGCCACCCAGGCACCCCTAACTGACTGTTAAAAACAAAAATAATTGCAACATACTATAGGGTATATAATTTATAGCGTTCAAAATGTATGGCAAAAATAACACAAAGGTCAGGAGGGGAAAAGGAAAGAATACTGTTGTAAGATTCTTATACTTTAAGTAAACTGGAATAATTTACTTGAAGGAATTATATTATTATTTAATATACATAATATTACTTGATGGAAGTTAAAGGTGTAAATTATAAATAAGTCAACCACTAAAATTAGAAAAACAGGTAGCTAATAAACCAAAACCAAAATTTTTAAACACATAGTTACTCAAAAAGATGGCAAAAAAAGGAAAATAGGAATATTGCAAATAGAAAACAAACAGCAATATGGTAAATTTAAACTTAACTATACCAACAATTACATTAAATGTCAATGTGCAGACACCCCAAATAAAAGGCATAACTTGTCAGTTTGGCTAAAAATGTGATGTTTGATTGGCTGCTTATAAGAAACCTAGTTTGAATATAAAGACACAAGAAGTTAAAAGCAAAGGGATGGGAAAAAATATACTTTTCCAACACTAATCAAAAGAAAGCTGTATCAATCTATATTAATATCAGATGATGTCGATTTCAGATAAAAAATATTACTGGAGATAAAAATTGGTCATTTCATAGTGATAAAGAGTCAATTCATCAAGAGAACATATAGAACATATACTAAATAATTTATGCACCTAATAACACATCTTCAAAATACACAAATTAAAATCTATTGTAGTCCAAGAAGAGACAAATCCACAATTATAGTCAGAAGTTTCACACTGTAATTGAGAGAATGAATTGACAGAAAATCAGGAAGTATTATAGAAGGCTTGGAAAATACTACCAACTAATTCCATTTGTTGATTGACACTTTACCTACCAACAGCATAATACACATCCTGCACGTGGAACATTTGCCATGACAGACCACATTGTGGGCCATAAAAACTCTTAATACTTTAAAAGGATTCAAATCATATAAATTTTATTTTCTGACTCTTGGAATTAAATTAGAAATTAATAATAGATATCTTTTAAAAAGTCAAATATTTGGAAACTAAATGATATATATATATTTTTTTTTTCAACGTTTTTTATTTATTTTTGGGACAGAGAGAGACAGAGCATGAATGGGGGAGGGGCAGGGAGAGAGGGAGACACAGAATCGGAAACAGGCTCCAGGCTCTGAGTCATCAGCCCAGAGCCCGACGCGGGGCTCGAACTCACAGACCGCGAGATCGTGACCTGGCTGAAGTCGGACGCTTAACCGACTGCGCCACCCAGGCGCCCCAAAATGATATATTTTTAAAGTAACCAAGAGGTAAAAGAGAAAATAAAAATCAAAATGAAAAAAATATTTTGAACTGAATAAAAACACAACATTACATTACAGGACTTAATGATGAATCCTACCAAATATTTATGAAAGAAATAGTGCCAATTCTATGCAAAGTCTTTCAGAAAATCAAAGGGAAAATACTCTTGAACTCATTATATAGGGCCAAAAATCATCCCATTATCACAAACAGGGAAAGACATTACCAAAAAAAAGATATTATAGATTAATATTCCTCATGATCATAGATGAAAAAATTGTAAAACAAATTAGAAAATCGAATTCAAAAATATTACAAAAAGGATGATCAAATGAGATTTATTCCAGGAAAATAAGATTTACTTAACATTTGAAAACAAAGCAATATAATTTACCATATTAATAGACTGAAAAAGGAACACTATATAATCATCAAAATTGATGCAAAGAAACATTTGACTGATTTCTTTAATTAATTTTAAATTGAAGTATAACTGACATACAATATCCTATTAATTGTAGGTGTACATCATAGTGATTAAATATTTTTATATCTTAAAAAAGTGATCCCTATGATAAATCTAGTTACCATCTGTCACTATACAAAGTTATTACAATATTATTGACTATATGCCCTATGCTGTACATTATATCCTCATGACTTATTTATTTTATAACTGGAAGATTTTACCTCTTAATCTTCTTCACATATTTTGCCCACCCACCAACCCCTCTCCCCTCTGGTAACCAAAGGTTTGTTTCCTGTATCTATGAGTCTGTTTCTGTTTTGTTTGTTAATTTGTTTTTGTAGATTCCACATGTAAGCGAAATCATATGGTATTTGTCTCAAAGCTTATTTATTTTTGAGAGAGACAGAGACAGCATAAATGGGGAAGGGGTAGAGAGAGGGAGAGAGATAATTCCAAGCAGGCTCCATGCTGTCAGCACAGAGCTTACACAGGGCTTGATCTCACAAAACCACGAGATCACAACTTGAGCTAAAACGGAATCAGACGCTTGACTGAGCCACCAAGGCACCCTCATATAGTATTTGTCTTTCTTTGTCTGAATTACTTCACTTAGTATAGTACCCTCTAGGTCCATTCATGTTGTCACAAATGGCAAAATTTCATTTTTATGGCTGAGTATATTCCATTGTGTGTACATATATACCACATCTTCTTTATTCATTTATTCATTAGTGGACACTTAGGTTGCTTCCATATCTTGACTATTGTAAATAATGCTGCAATGAACATAGGAGTGCATATATCTCTTCAAATTGGTGTTTTCATTTTCTTTAGATAAATACCCAGAAGTGGAATTGCTGGATCATGTGGTAGTTCTATTGTTAATTTTTTGAGGAACCTCCATACTGTTTTCCATAGTGGATGAATCAATTTACATTCCCACCAACAGTGTATGAGAGTCTCCTTTTCTCCACATTCTCCAACACTTATTTTTTGTCGTTTTGATAATAGCCAATCTGACAGGTGTGGGATGATATCTCATTTGGCTTCCTTTGATTTGCATTTGCCTGATGATTGGTGATGAGTATCTTTATGTGCCTGGTGGCCATCTGTATGTATTCTTGAGGGGAAAAAAAGACATTTTTAATCTTTTTAAATTTAAGTTGTATAAATTCATTACATATTTTGGATATTAATCCCTTATCAGATGTATGATTTGCAAATATCTTCTCCTATTCAGTAGGTTGCTTTTCATTTTGATGGTTTCCTTTGTTGTGCAAAAGCTTTTTAATTTGGAAAAAAAAAAAAAAGCTTTCTTGTTTGAAATAATCCCATTTGTTTTAGTTTTTGTTTCCCTTGCCTGAGGAGACCAGACCAAAAAAATATTGCTAAGAGTGATGTCAGAGAGCTCACTGCTTATGTTTTCTTCTAGGAGTTTTATGAGTTTATGAAAGTCTTTAATCCATTTTGAATTTATTTTTGTATATGGTACAAGATAGTGGTCCAGTTTCATTCTTTTGCATATATCTGTCCTGTCTCCCCAACACCATTTATTGAGGAGACTGTCTTTTCATGATTGTATACTCTTGCCTCCTTTGTCATAAATTAATTGATCATATAGGTATAAGGTTTTTTTCTGGGCTCTCTTTTCTATTCCATTGATCTGTATGTCTGTTTTCATGCCAGTACCATACTGTTTTGATTACTACAGCTTTATAGTATAGTTTGATGTCAGGGAGCATAACAGCTTCAGCTTTGTCCTTCCTACTCAAGATTGCTTTGGGTATTCAGGGTCTTTTGAAGTTCCATATACATTTTAGGATTCTTTGCTCTACTTCTGTAAAAAATGCCATTGGTATTTTAATGGAGATTGCATTGAATGTGTAGATTTCTTTGGATAGTATGGATGTTAATATGAACAATATTAATCCTTCCAATCTTAAGCACAATATATATTTTCACTTATATGTGTCATCTTCAATTTCTTTCATTAGTATCTTATCATTTTAAGGGTATAGGTCTTTCACCTCCTTGATTATATTTACTCATATGTATTTTATTCTTTTTGGTGCAATTTTAAATGGGATTGTTTTCTTAATTTTTCTTTCTGATAGCTTGTTATTAGTGTACAGAAATGCATTCAACTTCTGTATGCTAATTTTGTATCCTCTGACTTTACTGAATTCATTTGTTAGTTCTGGTAGTTTTTTTGGAGGAGTCTTTAAGGTTTCCTATATATAGTATTATGTCATCTGCAAGTAGTGGATTTTACTTCTTCCTTTTTGATTTGGATGCCTTTTATTTCTTTTTCTTGGGTAATTGCTGTGGCTAGGATTTCCAATACTCTATTGAATATAAGTGGAAACAGTGGGTAACCTTGTCTTGTTCCTGATCTTAGAGGAAAAGCTTTCAGCCTTTCTCCATTAACTATGATGTTAGCTGTGGGTATGTCATATATCGCCTTCATTATGTTAAGGTATGTTCCTTCCATACTCACTTTATTCAGTTTTTATCATAAGTGGATGTTGAATTTTGTCAAATACTTTTTCTGCATCTATTGAGATATCATATAATTTTGATCTTTCATATTGCTAATTTGGTGTATCACATTGATTGATTTGTAGATATTGGACCATCCTTACATGCCTGGATGCATAAATACTAAACGGGATCCACAAATCCCATTTAATTATGGTGCATGATCCTTTAAATGTATTGTTGAGTTTGGTTTACTAATATTTTATCGAGGATTTTTGCATCTATCTTCATCGGGGATATTGGCCTCAATTTTCTTTTTGTGTGGTATTTGCTTTTGGTTTTTCTTATTTTTGATTTTTTAAAAACTCAGCAAACTAGGGATATACATGAACTTTATCAATATAATAAAGGATATCTATGAAAAAACTACAGTTAGCATTATAATTAGTGGTAAAATAATGAGTGTTCTCAGAATAAGATGAGGAATAGGTAAGGCTGCCTGTTCTCATCACTTGTTTTGTTTTTTTTTTTTTAGTTTTTTAAAATGTTTATTCTTTTTTTTTTCAAATGTTGGGTTTTTTTTATTTAAAAAATTTTAATGTTTTTTCCCCCTGTGCACAATCTTAAATTTATTTATTTATTTTTAGTTTACATCCAAGTTAGTTAGCATATAGTGTAGCAGTGATTTCAGGAGTAGATTCCTTAATGCCCCTTACCCATTTAGCCCATCCCCCCTCCCACAACCACTCTAGCAACCCTCTGTTTATTCTCTATATTTAAGAGTCTCTTATATTTTGTCCTCCTCCCTGTTTTTATATTATTTTTGCTTCCCTTCCCTTATTTTAATCTGTTTTGTATCTTAAATTCCTCATATGAGTGAAGTCATATGATATTTGTCTTTCTCTAATTTCACTTAGCATAATATGCTCTAGTTCTATCCACTTAGTTGCAAATGGCAAGATTTCATTCTTTTTGATTGCTGAGTAATACTCTTGTGTGTGTGTATATATGTGTGTGTGTATATGTATATACACCACATCTTCTTTATCCATTCATCCATTGAACGACATTTGGGCTCTTTCCATGCTTTGGCTATTGTCTATAGTGCTGCAAGGGGTGCATGTGCCCCTTCAAAACAGCACACCTATATCCCTTGGATAAATACCTAGTAGTGCAATTGCTGGGTCATAGGGTAGTTCTATTTTTAATTTTTTGAGGAACCTCCATACTGTTTTCCATTGGCTGCACCAGTTTGCATTCCCACCAGCAGTGCAAAAGAGATAATCTCTCTCTGCATCCTTGCCAACATCTGTTGTTGCCTGAGTTGTTAATGTTAGTCATTCTGACAGGTGTGAGGTGGTATCTCACTGTAGTTTTGATTTATATTTCCCTGATGATGAGTGATGTTGAGCATCTTTTCATGTGTCTGTTAGCCACCTGGATGTCTTCTTTGGGAAGTGTCTATTCATGTCTTTTGCCCATTTCTTCACTGGATTATTTGTGTTTTGGGTGTTGAGTTATATCAGTTCTTCATAGATTTTGGATTCTAACACTTTATCTGATAATGTCATTTGCAAATATCTTCTCCCATTCCATAGGTTGCCTTTTAGTTTTGCTGATTGTTTCCTTCACTGATTGTTTCCTTATTTTGATGAGGTCCCAATAGTTCATTTTTGCTTTTGTTTCCCTTGCCTCTGGAGACGTGTTAAGAAGTTGCTGAAATTATTCATTTATTTTTGAGAGAAAGAGTGCGTGAGTGGGGGAAGGACAGAGAGAGAGACACAGAATCTGAAGCAGGCTCTGAGCTGTCAGCACAGAGCCCAAGGTGGGGCTCGAACCCACAAACTGTGAGATCATGCCTGAGCCGAAGTTGGATGCTTAGCCAACTGAGCCACCCAGGCACCCCTTCTCACCACTTCTATTCAGCATTGTGCTTTAGTGCATTGTATACAGTTCAATAAGACAAAACATCCAGAGTAGAAGGGAAGAATTAAAACTTTGTTCTCTAATGATATGATTATCTATGAAAATTCTTGAGTATATAAAAAAAAGCTACTAGAATAAGTGGGTTTAGCAAGTTTGCACAATGTAAAATAGATACACAAATATCACTTATATATCAATATCCTAGTTGTAAACAATCAGAAATTGAAATTAAAATAAAAATCATTACCAACAGCACCAAAAATAGAAAATACTTGCATAAACTTGACATAATATGTGCAAGATCTCTACACTGAAAACTGCAAAACATTCCTGAGAGAAATTAAAGAAGACTCAAATAAATAAAGAGATGTACCATGTTCATGGAATGGAATATTCAATATTGTGAAGATGCCAAGTCTCCCTATATTGATATATGGGTTTAATGCAATCCATGACAAAACCCAAGCAGGCTATTTTTGTAGAAATCAACAAATCGATCCTAAAAAGAGTTGTAAATCAAGGAGGAGAAAAACATGCATTGGGTAAGGTGCGGGTCCAATCCAAGATAGCAATAAAGGTAATTCTATGATGAAGCTGGACAAGAGCCTGAGAAAATAGGCTAACGGTGCATAATGGAAGAAGATAGGAGCAAAGAAAGAGGGAAAGAGAGGCAACCAAAAATTTCAGGAAAAAAAAGAGCCAATGTAGAACAGAAGTCAGTGGGCTCCAAGACAAACAGATAAGATGAGAATAGAATAGGAAGATACTGGGGATTCAGTGAAGTTCTTTTCCCAACAACATGAGTAGCACAAAGGTTGTAGCATTGTAACCATGGAGAAGGCCATTTAACCATGGGACACTACTTGCATGGTCTCCTGAGGTAAATGAAGGGGACCCCCCACTGCAGCTGTATGTGAGTGCATGCAGCAGGGGAACTGGGATTTCCAGGGGTTTCATAGTCTACGTGGTTGGAGAAGGGTTTGTAGGGGTATGGGAAGCTGAGCTGTTTTGGCTGGAGGGGAAGTGGCCAGTAGATGAATGCCTTGAGCAGCGTCTTGGCCTAGGAGGTACAAATCCTGACTCAGACACTTTCCAGCCTTGTGACCTTGGTGAAGCTATTTAACGCTTTAGATTTGTTTCCTCTTCTGTACAAGGAGATAAAAGTAAGCTCTACTTTGTAGGGTACTTAGAGAAATTAAACGCTGTGATGTTTGTGATCAGTGCGGCAGCCAGAACATTTTACTACAGTCAAGAAATAGTCATTTGTAAAAGGAATGTTGGGAGACAGTGGAGGTCAGAGCCTGTGTTGGGAGTTGTGAGGAAGGGGAGATTTGGAGGCCACCACAGCCCATTTGCGGTGTGTGGCTCTTATTCTGTGGCTTCACTGGTTTTAAAAAATGTTGATTGAGCAGCCACAATGTGCATGGCATGCTCATTTGATCTTGGCTGTATGAATATGAAAAACAAGGTTCCAGGAGGTTAAAAAATTTATCAAGGCCACAGTACTAGAGGCATTCAGGGAGCAGAGAGGTGGCAGAATGAAAGGGGAGGTCTGGGTGTCTTAGCTTGCAGTGGCACACTGGAAGGGAGCTGGTGGCTAAAGGTCAGGGGCTGGTCTGGGCTACAGGAAGACAAGGTGTGAGAAGTGAGAATGACACTGATGACCTGGGGAGGGAGCTGGTGCTGAATGAACGGGCTCAGGCCCAGGATACGTGAGCCCACTGGTATGCCCACAGCTCTGCTGGGCAGATCCACTGAAGGTCTGTGGGGGTGTGATTGGGTCCAGAATTTCAAGTGACTAGAGGAGGGTGGGAGTGGGGCAGGGTGTTAGGGGTGGAAGCAGATGCTCAGTTAGGAGGCTGATAAAATACAGTTGAAATTGTATCAGAGGTGTCTGCTGGATTGGAAGAACAGATATTGTTAAAATCTCGATACTACTCAAAGCAATCTACACATTGAATGCAATCTCTATCAAAATACCACCAGCATTTTTCACAGATCTAGAATAAACAATCTTAAAATTTGTATGGAACCATAAAAGACCCTGAATAGCCAAAGCAATCCTGAAAAAGAAAACCACAGCTGGAAGCATCACAATCCCAGGCTTCAAGCTATATTACAAAACAGTAGTGATCAAGACAGTATGGTACTGGCACAAAATCATACACATAGATCAATGGAACAGAATAGAGAGCCCAGAAATGGACCCACAACTATATGGTCAACCAATCTTTGACAAAGCAGGAAAGCATCTCCAATGGAAAAATGTCTCTTCAACAAATGGTGTTGGGGAAACTGGACAGCAACATGCGAGAATGAAACTGGACCACTTTCTTACACCATGGACAAAAATAAACTCAAAATGGATGAAAGACCTAAATGTGAGGCAGGAAACCATCAAAATCCTGGAGGAGAACAGAGGCAGCAACTTCTTTGACCTCAGCCAGATCAACTTCTTACTAGACATGTCTCTGGAGGCAAGGGAAACGAAAGCAAAAATGAACTATTGGGACCTCATCAAGATAAAGAGTTTCTGTACAACAAAGGAAACAATCAACAAAACTGAGGGGCAACCTATGGAATGGGAGAAGCTTTTTGCAAATGACATATCTGATAAAGGGTTAGTATCCAAAATCTATAAAGAACTGATATAACTCAACACCCAAAAAACAAATAATCCAGTGAAGAAATGGACAGAAGACATGAATAGACATTTTTCCAAAGAAGATACACAGATGGCTAACAGACACATGAAAAGATGTTCAACATCTGTCATCATCGGGAAAACACAAATCAAAACCACAATAAGATACCACCTCACACCTGTCAGAATGGCTACAATTAACAACACAGGAAACAAGAGATGTTGGTGAAGATGTGGGGAAGGGGGGACCCTCTTAAGTCACTGGTGGGGATGCAAACTGGTGCAGCCACTCTGGAAAACAATATGGAGGTTCCTCAAAAAGTTAAAAATAGAACTACCCTATGATCCAGCAGTTGTACTACTACGTATTTGTCCAAAGGATACAAAAATACTAATTCAAACGAACACATGCACCCTGATGTTTACAGCAGCATTATCAACAATAGCCAAATTATGGAAAGAGCCCAAATGTTCACTGAATGATGAATGGATAAAGACGATGTGACACACACATACACCCCAGAATATTAGCCATCAAAAAGAATGAAATCTTGCCATTTGCAACAACATGGATGGAGCTAGACTGTTATGCTAAGCAAAACTAATCAGAGAAAGACAAATACCATATGATTTCACTCATATGTGGAATTTAAGAAACAAAACAGGTGAACATATGGGAAGGAGGTAAAAAGAGAAGAGAGGGAAACAAACCACAAGAGACTCTTAATGATAGAGAACAAACAGGGTTGATGGACGGGTAGTGGATGGGGGGATGGGCTAAATGGGTGATGGGCATGAAGGAGGGCTCTTGTTGGGATGAGCCCTGGGAGTTACATGTAAGTGTAACTTACTCCTGGAACCAGTATGACACTATATGTTAACTAAAATTTAAAATAAAAACTTGAAGGAAGGAAGGAAGGAAGGAAGGAAGGAAGGAAGGAAGGAAGGAAGGAAAGAAAAGAGAGAGGGAGGGAGGGAGGGAGGAAGGAAGAAGAAACGCCTGTTGCATGCCTCAGAGTAAGTCCCTTGTTAGTCCAAGCCTACACTTAGGACTAACATTTAACGAGGGTCCATCAGCAAGCTGTACCGCCTGCCAGATGTTGAAATGCCTCCACATGGGTGGTCTCAAGCCCAAGCCCCAACTCCATCCCATGACCCCCAGTGCCCCATCTCTGCCCTGGGATCCTCCTGTCTCCGCACATTCCACCAGAACAAGGGATAACATTGACCTCCTTGCTCTCCTCAAACACCCATCAGGTGCTCCCTTGGCCAGCTCTGTTCTTGCTTTTGCTCTGCCTGTTCTGTCCGGCCCTTCTCCCTTTCCTCCACAGGTTCTTTGCCTGCACTCAAATGCTACTTTCCCTGGCTTAATATCTGTGAGCCCTGCTGTCCCATATGCACTGCCTCATCCCTTTCCCAGCTCTGCTTTTCTCTGGATTACCAGTGCCATACCATGTATTTTACCATCGTACTTGAGGCCAGTCTCCTCTACTAGATAGAATGTTGAAGACTTGAGATCAGGCCTCTCATGGCTTCTGTTCCCTGTAGTATCTCCCACACTCACAACACTGCCTGCACATGCTAGACTCTATTCCATGAAGATCTGATGAATGATTGCGTGAACAAATGGACAGTGGATGTGCTGTAGTTCAGTAGCTCACCAAAGTGACCAGGGCCATGTGGCTTACTCCCAGAAAGCACAGCCACAAGGAACTGAAAATTCTTGGGAGAAGTGAAGGTGTCAGGGCAGACACGGCCCTTGTCCTCCAGGAGGGGTCCCTAGGGGGACGAAGACAAGGGAAGGATGGACACATGGGCTGTGTCTCACAAAGGCCCCGGAAGCAGGGCTTGATGGCCATGTCTCTCACAGGGAAGGCTTGTAGCGAGTGCCGTGTCCTGGGCTCCGAAGGTCTGACCAGTTTAGAAGTTGTGGTAGTTTTGAAACTGGAAGCAAAAGCCCCGTGGCCTCCAGTGAGGCCCCCGTCAAAGCCGGAGTCCTGCGTGGCGCGGGAGTTGCAGCCAGCGTCTGGAGGCACAGTGTCCATCTGTTCAACTGCTTTCTTTTTTCGGAGGCTGCTGGCTCACCCCGCTGGAATGGGGTGGCACTTCAGGACACGAAGCTTGGAGCTGGTGGCAGATTTCTTGGAACTGGTAGCAGGGAGATCTAAATTAAGACCTTTATATCACACCAAATAAATAGAAGCTGAAATAGAGGGCTGAAGGAATTAGGCAAAATGCCTTTATACATAACTTTTGAAAAATGGAGGGCGGGGGGGGAGTTGGAAAACAGAATGGTATTTATTCACTCGCATCCCAAGGTATTTGCTGAAAACAATGACACCTCTGTTTGACACAAAAGCACATGTTAGAAAGAGCAAGCCTTTCTCTTTGAAGTGTCCTGCCACAGAAGCCTGGGTAATAAATACCAACCACTTTGTTGGGAGGGCTCTGGGGGCAAGACTAAGGTCTGGCCCCATTTCAAGCTGCCTCCTGCCTCCAGGGAGGTAAGATGAGTCAGTCGCCTGTGGCTTGGGGTGATCCACGTGGTTCTTTCTTGTCTGGCACCCCCGAAGGACACCTGCTTTGGATTTACCTGCGAGCTTCCTGAGGCAGGAAGGGTGTCTTTCTTTCTTTTCTTCGCACAGGACCCGCAGCCGTACCAGGTGTGACGCGGGCAAGTGGCTGCTGGAAGGAGCTGAGACTCTGCTGGGTCTCCGGGCCAGCATGCCCCAGCCACTGTGGTAAGCAGTGTTCTCTCCAGGATGGCAGTGAAAGGGGAGCAAACCCAGGACAGGGCCCAGGACGGGCACACAGAAGGCACTCTTGGCAGCGAGGGTGAGGACCTTCGCCTGATAGAGCCATGAGAAGGAGCTCGTTCGGCAAAAAATCATCTCGAAGGGCTGATGTGTTAAAATCCCCTAATCGCTGTGTCAAATGTGAAATGAGAAAGGCATAAAGGGCACCTCCAGTGCCATTAGACCAGCTGTTTCTACGACAGACAAAACTGCCTTCGCGGCTTCTTCAGAGGTGGAGGGCAGTAGGGAGGCAAAGCCTCGATAAGTCACATTTGCCAATTTCTGTGGTGTGAATACTCCCAGCATTGAACAGAGTTGGGAGAATCCCGCTCCACATTATTCCCACCATACCGAAACGATATACATCAGTGACCCCAAAAGCATAATGATAAACTCTAGCAATCAGGAAGGAATTACCTTTGCTTTTTATAGAATTTAATTATAAGGTTATAGATTCCACTTTCAGCAATGGTTGTGTTGAACAGCCGGCTCACAAAATTCCTGAAAGTGAACGACTGGCTCTTGCTCCTGGGGCCAGTGTAACCCAACCCCAGCATCCCAGACCTCCCCCGGCCAAGGAGACTGGCTAAACTGGTCCTCGCAAAGAGAATGGTCTCACTTGCCAGTACGAGTGAACTCCAAGGCAACTTGCACTCCCTTCCTAACAAGGTGTGCTCTTTGGCTTTTTTTCTCTTCATTCAGCACCAGTTACAAGTTTGGCATCAGGCTCACATTCTTTACTACCCTACTGAGCAGCTTTCTGAAGAACCACTGGCTGGCTGAGGTCATTGCTGGGAGACTACAGGAGCAGGCAACCGAAGGAAAGGTTGTTCTGTTCTGTGCTGGGGCGTATAGGTCAGCTCTTACTTCTGGTGGGAATTTGGTCTAACAGTCATGAGGGCCAGGTGTACAGGTGCGTGATGAGCCTTTCCAGGAGCTCTGCCTAAAAACCATAGTAATCTTCCCGAGCCCAGGCTTAGCATTTTTTTTGTTCATTTAGCTTTGTTGAAAAGCACTACAGGAAAGTACACAAATTTTAAATTTACTGCTCCGTGGATTTTCCAAATGATCTATTCAGGTAAGTGTAGTACTCTGCCGAAGATACACATTTCCAGAGCCCTGGTGGACAACCTTGTCCCTGTCAGCAGCATCCCTGTCAGCAGCATCACCTTGGAGGTAACCAGGACTCTGACTTCTCCCACTTTGGTTTCTTGTTCTTGAAATTCACACGTATGCAATTCAACTTTGGCTGCTTTTGCTCAGTATTCTCTTTGGGAGAGTCGCCAGTGTTGTTGTGTATAGTGATGGTTCCCTTAATTTCATTTCTGAGACATTAAACCATCGTGTAGACATACCACAATTTGCCAGAACATTCTGTTCATGGATCTTGGGGTTGTTTCTAGTCTGAGGCCATTATGAACAAAACTAGCATAAAAATACTAGTACTATTATTGCATGCATCTCTGGTAAGTGTACATGTGTGGGAGTGGGATCGTGTCAAAGGGTACTAGTGTAGTGTTAGCTTTGGTAAATACTGTTATTGTAGTCGTACCAATTTACTCCCAACTGCAGTGTATGAGAGTTCCAGTTGTTCCCCAACTTCACCAATGCTAGGTCTTGTCGGTCCTCTTTTTAGGTCAGCCATCCTTGTGGATTATCTAGCGGTATCTCATTCCAGTGTTTATATTTCCCTGATGATGAATACTGAATAACTTTGGCTATTAAAATGCACAATAACCTTCTGGATATTTGTGAAATGGCCAAATTATTTGCTCATTTCTAAATATACAGTCTTTTTATTCATATGTAACATTTACATATTCTGGGTCCTTTGTTGGATTTTTTCTGCTTCATGGCTTGACTTCTGGCTCAATGATAATTTGATAATGAGTTAATTGTAATGACATCCAATTTATCATATTTTTTATTCTCATGGTGTTTAAAAAAAAAATGTTTTTGAGAGACAGAGAGTACACGAGCAGGGAAGAGGCAGAGGGACAGAGGATCTAAAGCAAGCTCTGTGATGTCATGACAGCAGCGAGCTGGATGCAGGGCTTGAACTCACAAACCATGAGATCATGACTTGAGCTGAAGTTGGATGCTTAACCTACTGAGCCACCTAGGTGCCTCCCTCATGGTGTTTTTTGTGTCCTAATAAATCTTTGCCTATTCCAAGGCCAGGAAGATTATCTGTTTTCTTTAGAAACTTTATTTCACTTTCTCTACTTAGTTAGGACCATGATCCTTTTGGAGATCATGTTTGTGTGGTGTGAGGTCAAGGTTCATTTTTTTCCTTATGTACATCTTAAATGATTACTTTTTCTGATTATTGATGGTTGTCTCATTAGGATTTTATAGTTTCTAAGTGTCATTTAATCTCTGCAGTTTTGCTGAATATTTTTCCCTTTTCTTTCACTCTTAAAGGGGAAGTAGGAAGAGACAATATAACCTGGAGGCAATGACAGAGTGAATGAGCACAGTTCTGACCCCAAGGCAGGGAGTTGGGATCACACACCTTCTCCACTAGGATTAGCCTTGCTCAGACCCTTCCCAGGCCCCAGTACAAATCTCCAAAGTGAGCCAACCATAGATCTTTGGTCCTAAATCTAAACTGACCAGAAAGATGGCCTCAAAACTGCTTGCGTGTGTTGAAAGCCACAGGTTAAATTATCCTTTGTTGTATCATCACATTGTCCACAGTTATCTTTAGGTAGATTTTGGAACAAAGCTGTTATTTTCCAAATGACTTTGAGGTGATTTGATTTCTTCTGCTTTCTTGTCCACTTGATCACATTCGACAGTCTGGGTTACACTGAGAAATTCTACTTCTTAATCTAACAAGGCCTTTCTTATACAGGACCACCAAACTCTTTCCTTGTGCAATTTCCAGGACCTAATCTTTTTTTTTTTTTTTAAATTTTTTTTTTTTAACGTTTATTTATTTTTGAGATAGAGACAGAGCATGAATGGGGGAGGGTCAGAGAGAGGGAGACACAGAATCCAAAACAGGCTCCAGGCTCTGAGCTGTCAGCACAGAGCGCGACGCAGGGCTCGAACTCACGGACCGCGAGATCATGACCTGAGCTGAAGTTGGCCGCCCAACCGACTGAGCCACCCAGGCGCCCCCAGGACCTAATCTTAGTAACAGTTACTAATTTCCTTTTGTCAAGTATTTATGTGCTAGGCACCTTGCTAAACACTTTACAAGAATATTATTTTTTAATAAAGTTTATTTATTTATTTAGAGAATCAGAACAGGGGAGAGGCAGAGAGAGAGGGAGAGAGTGAAATTCAAGCAGACTCCACACAGTCTGCACAGAGCCCAACATGGGGATCAATCTCACGAGCCATGAAGATTACGATCTGAGCCAAAATCAAGAGTCAGGAACTCAACTGACTGTGCCACCCAGGTGCCCTACAAGAATATCATTAATCTATATACCTACTTCTTCAAAGCCCTTCTTGCCACCAGAAATCACACATTTATTATCTCTTTAGCTGGAGGACAAATTTCAGAGTCCTGCTTTCTTGTTCACCGCTGTATCAAAACAGCTAGCCCAGTGCTTAAGGTATATGGCTACATGAAGGCGGATGGCTCCTTTCAGACCATGGCAGAGTGAAGGAGAATATTAAAATGGGATCAGACATGACTGATCAATTGTTTTCATAGCTATTCTTTTAATATAGTTTGATTAAAGTTTAGAATACCTAAATGTATTTCCTATCTCTTTCACAAAGGATCGTAGTGATGTTTTTGGTCCTTTTTCTGACAGACTTTACCACCTGCTTTTTATCAGTCTCATGTAATAAGAGGAATTTCCTCATGTACCTCACGTAGTAAGTACCAAGTACCTCGTGTGATAAGAGGGGTTTCCACCTTTGCTGCTGTCTCTTCTGTTTCCTTTAATCCATTTCTCCAGAGAGGGTCATCAGATTTAAAAACTACCTAAAATAAAATCGTTCCATTGCTTCCGTGTTGTAGTGTGACCACTCTGCCCACCTACCTCCAGTCTTAGAAATTACCTTAGAAAACATAGTAACATTTGCATTGCTGGGGCACCATTTCAGTTTTATATTAGATTACCCAATATTTATAGCATAGACGAAGCTGCTCAGCAGGGAAAAGAATGGAAGCTCTTAGGAACAGTCATTGCTTTAAGTTACATTTTATTTTTAATTAAATGCTATCAGATTAAAAACACATACTGGTATTTCCTCAATCACCCCTTAGTGCTCACCAGAATTCTCCAACAGAAACCTTACTGCTTGGCCTCAGTAGTCCATGAATCCACAAGCCCCTCAAAGGAAAGCGGGTACTGAGGATTGTAATGAGAGATCAACTTGCACATTCTTACTCGTATTCACATGAAAAACCTTACATTAGCTAAACAGTAAATTCTATCATCTGTGTATAAACTTTCCATTCACAAATGGCCAATCTTGTGAAACTGAGTTTAGCAGCCTTTATGTAGGCACAGAGGCTCATAATTTCCTAAGATCCTTGGTTAGACTCTGGACATATCATGGCTCTTCTTTTCCAACCAAAGATAACATTTGTATGTGCCTTGAATCTTCTAGTAGAATCCTTTTAAAAATTTGACAAAGGATGGACAAGCATGACAGTAAACTGATGTTATTTTAGAATGCTCTTTATTTTGAAACTTACAACAGGACATGGGTAAGGCATCTTCACAAGTATCTGTTTGATGTACAAAAGACATGTTCTCACCCTCTAGCTGCTCTTCCTTGCCTTTGTACCTGCTGCTACATACTGGTCCCTACATATCTTCCTATCTACCGTTCTCAGTTATTAAGGACATGGAGACAATGTTTCAGGACCCACAAGGAGAATCTGCTTCAAAATACAGAGTGAGTGTCAGTGGACTAAGTCACCACGACATCAAAACTCACAGGGAACCAAGGCCGAAGAAGGTGATGAAATCAGCTCACAAACTTGGGACTGTGAGCTTCCAGGGGAACAAAGAACACAATGAAAAACATTTTTTGATGTCTGAGAGAAATGGAATGTATCTACAATTCGTGGTTCTGCATTTACCACTGTTTCTAAGTCACTAAAGCTATCTAATATTTTAACAGATTCTACCGTAGTTAGAGTTTTGTTCTCACACCACAGTACAAGAGCGCATGCATTACTCCACACGAATGTCACACACGGAGCGAGCAAAACACGGACGCCTCAGGACTGCCTACTTACACAAGTATCTCTCTGTGGTGGTGGGACAGGGAGGGGAATGACGGGGCCTATTTCCCCACAGTGCCCGCTATGCATCAGACAGAGATACCCAAACGCCTGTCATCACGAAGAAGGACAAATGCTGCTCCTAAGAGTAAGGTATGGAAAGAAGCGGCTCCAAGCTCCAAGTGTAGGGTTGGGGGATGAACACGTAGCCTCACTTTGCAGGGCAAAAAAAGTCTTGGCTGACACTAATAAGAAAGTGTTTGTAACCAATTTTCAAAAATCAAATTATACCTTTAGGTGATGAAAACTAAGTCCTTTATAAATCTACCAGGGATATAAAAGAATGAAATGGAAAAGCAAAATCACATGGTGTTTCCATGAAAAGGAGATTTAAATCTTTTGGTTTAAATCAGCCGATATGTTACCATTTACTACAGATTATTAAAATGTGTTTGCTTACGCCCATTTAAGTGCAGAATCTCTGAGGAAAAATGTAGGCATTTTATAAGGAATACTGACTCGTAAAAATTTTAACTGGGGGCACTTTAACAGGTCAGAATACTTACAATTCAAGTACTGCTCTGAGGTGCTCACAACACTTTCCAAAAGAAGCCTTCAGTCTCAGAGAGTACCTCTGTAAGCAGCCCCAACAATTTAGGAATGTGGTTACACATACTTTTATTAGCCACTATTTGCTATTATCAAAGTGTTTAATAAGAGCAGGGAAATTACTATCAACTATATTAAAGATTTCCATTTACCAGCGCTGTGACACACAGTGCAAAGGATCTCCAAATGTTTGCCTTTTATACCAGAAGTAATGTATCGTTATTCTCCCAATTCAACAAACCAGTAAATGACTCTTCAGTGAACTGTGACTACCTACAAAAGCAGACTGGCCTCTTCCAGAAGGTGCCGGCTACTCTTCTTACAGGAGATCCTGATCAAGGCAGGCCGGGCAAGTGCTCTGCCCTTTCAGCCACTGCTTAAAGCACTGAAAATGAGAAAACAAAATCAGTCAGTGCCTTTAGGGGCACGTGGAGCCTGAGCTCTCCTGTGCTGCTCAAAGGACATGGTTAACTTCACTTCTAATTCTGATGGGGCCTGGAGCTGCCCAACACTGAGGAACACAGAAGCCTACTCAAGCTAGGAGTGTGCCCCAAGCCTCAGGAACAAATAATCTCCCCTCAGGATCTGACCCATGCACTCTGGGCCTCCAACCTGACCTCAGGGGGACGGCCTTGCCCCTCGCCCCTCCACTTGCCCCACACTCCAGCTTCAGCCTTGGCATGTCAGTGCCCTGAGTTCCAGAGGTTGGCATTTTCTTGGCCCTGGGACTCACTCACCTAATAGTTAACCGATCCTCTCCTGCCTGGTCTTGGACCTTGTACACCCCACCAGGCTGCATACTGCACCCTCAACTGGAGCCTGTCTACCCACTGTGGTCCCAAGTTGCTCAACTGGAGCCTGTCTACCCACTGTGGTCCCAAGTTGCTCGTGGATGGTGTGTTGCTGCTACCAAGCTGGGTGTGTGTGTTAAGTCTGGAAGTGCAGGCACAACACCCCTATACCTGCAGGAGACAGGCCATGCAAGAGACTGCAAGCTGTCTTGACCCCACCTAGTGAATATATTGTATTTATCCCTTTTCTGAAGGGATTAATAAACAGACATGGCAGAGACCTGATCTGTTCCAGCCAGCAGCAGGGGTGCAGAATGAATGCTCACAGCAACCAAGATAACTACCTACAGATCCTGGAAAGGTACAAGCCAGAATCTCCTAGAATCAGGCACAATGGATCCAGTTAAATTTAGCTTTTCTCCTCTAAAGTGTCAAACTTCCTATACTGCACGAAACTGACAAACTCTTGCACTGCGCACCTATTCAGCCATATATATAAGAAGCTACCTTCCAAGAAACTAGTATTATTTTGAATTTCAGCACCAACCAAGTTGATTGATGGAGCCGACTAGGATTGTTCTCCTCCACCCATGATGTGATGGATGGAAAGGACAGTGTGCACACCCCAGGAGGCCTCTCTCCCTCGCCACAGCAGCAATTTTTGGAAAGGGAGACAAGGAACACTGGCTTATAAAGAAAGTGCTTTGAAACCCCAAGAAGTATTGACACCTAGAAAAAAAAGTTCCTTTTTATTTTCAAAATACTTCATAGTCAAAATTCATGAGGAGGATGGCCGGAGAGAATTCTTACCCCTTTGTGAAACTTGTGCCCACATTTTAGTACACGCACATTTTTGGATTTGAATACCTCATGGCATATTTCACAGGAAGCTGCACCCGGTGCCTGTGGGAACAAACGTATTCCAATAATAAAGAATAACTAAATTCCTTTTTACTATATGAGCTCTTCCTACAGTGTGATAATGGTTTCAGGAATAGAACTAAGTGATTCATCACTTACACATAACTCCCTGTGCTCATCCCAACAAAGTGCCTCCTTAATGCTCATCACCATTTAGCCCATCCCCACACCCAATACCCCACCAGTAACCTTCAGTTGGGAACAACTTATTTTTCAACAGCGTTTAAGAAAAAATATAGACGGGGTGGTGTCTGGGTGGTTCGGTCAGTTAAGTATCCAACTTCGGCTCAGGTCACGATCTCACAGTTCGTGAGTTCAAGCCCCATGTCGGGCTCTGCGCTGACAGCGAGGAGCCTGCTTTGGATTCTCAGTGTCCCTCTCTCTCTGCCACTCCCTTGTGCACATGCAGATGCGCGTGCTTTCTCTCTCTCAAAAATAAACGTTAAAAAAAGAAAAGCATAGACATACAAAAGAAAAAATATACTTCTGAAGCTCTAATTTTCTCAGAGAAAAAAATATTTTATACGGCTGATAGATTCCCAGGAAATTACTACAAATTTCTAATTATCCCACCTCACACCTAAACTATGGTATGAACACTATAAACCAATCATTCATCTAATTGTCTAACAGCTGGAGATACAAACGTAAATGATCATCCACACCATGGACTCCTGTGGGGCTGACTGAAATCACTCAAGTCCACAATCCCAGACACAAAAAGCTGGTCACGACTAACATCTGAATAAAAGCAAGTTACAAAACAGTACATATCATATAATCACATACTTAATTTTTTAAAAATAAAGAGAATGGGTGTAGAGAGAGATACCCAGGAAAGAGGCTGGAAAGATACAGAATGTGGACAAATGGTTACTTTTCGTCCAGAGAGATTTAACTTTTTTTCCTATTTTCTAAAGTTTCTATGAATGTAGATTACGTGTGCAAATCAAAACAAAACAATCTGATGGCTCATTCAGCAAACACCAAGGTCAGGGATTGTGTGGGGCGCGAGGGCGCAGAGTTGAATGGGAGAGTCTCCAGCAGGGGCACACAGTCTGGTGAGCACAGACGGCATTTTCTGTGACAGCAGAGCCCGAGAGGCACCCAGGACACCAGGCACAAGTTCTCCATACGACTCACAGCACTTACCCACATTGGACCAGTATTTTCCACTCCTCTTCCCCTCTAAACTCTGAGCACCCTGATGGCAGGAAGGAGCCTCATTCATCTACAACCTTAGCAACTGACAAGGAACCTGGCCCCAAACGGATTCTCCATCAACTGTCAGGCAAGTGCACGGAAGCAGCCCTGGCAGTGGGATTAAGGTCAGGGATGCAGAGGGGGGCAAAAGGCTCTGAAGACCCTGAACTGCTGAATGGGGTTTTTTGTCTCTCCTCTGACACCGACCGGGCAGATGCAGCAGAATGAGGTGTTCTAGCTCCTCTCTGTGGCCCCGGATGGGAGGGTCAGGGAAGCAACAGAGGGGTCAGTCCCAGGGAAAGGAATGGTAAGGCCTCTGCAGAGCTCAGAGCTAGGTTTGGCTCAAAAAACCCAGTTAACTTGACTATTTCCTAGCATGGAAAGATCGCTACAATACATTTCTAAGTGAAAAAAAAAACACACACACAAAAAGTATGACTAAATCCACACATACACACACATACAAAAGAGTTTAGAAATACCAACCTCATAATACTGGTTACCTTAGAGACTGGATTTTGGGAGGCTTTAAATGCTTTTTATTTGTGTTTCCTACTATGAACACACATTGGTTTTGTAATTTAAAAACATAAAGCAAACTACTTTTAATCCTTAAAAAACTACCCACGATGATCAAACTAAGTCCCAGTTTGAATATATTTTTTTCTTGTAAGTCAACTTTTACAACTTTATTACTATCAACATCAACTGTGAAGCAGAAAGCCATCTCTCTGCAGAAGGTGACTGCTGTCTCTCTGGGGGTGGGGCTGTCCGTGAGGATGCTCTGAGGACCTGGTCGGAGGACCACACAGCCTGTGGCCAGTCAGGGACAGCCTGGGGAGAGGGAGGCACTCCAGCCAGGCCTTGCAGGAATGTTCTGCATGCTCATAAGCTTTCTCATTGGAGTTAGACACTCTGGGAACTGAGTGTATGAGGTCTGGAAAATCTCCAACGAATAGTGGAAAATGAAAATGTACGGGAGGAATAAAAACAAGTTCACAAAAAGATTCACTGCTTAGTTCAAGTCAGCAAACTAGTACTCTGTCCAATCATGCATCACTGACTCTACTACGGGGCCAAAATCTATTGCAATTTTGATTTCATCTAAATTCTGACACCATAGTTGGACAAAAGGGAAAAAACATGCTTTGCATCAGAATTCAATCTGGAGCCCGTGGCCTTGAGCCATGGAGGTGATGGCGTCTCTTTCAACCACACGTTTGGTCCCTGGTACACAGTCCCGGTGTCGGCTGGGTCTGTGTGGTGAGGATTAGGGAATTAAATGCTGCACACCCAGATCAAATGAGGGAATGCTGGCAAGCTGCCCGAATCATCTGTGCCTCAGTTTCCTCATTACAAAGACAATGACAATGTCTTCTCAATTGAGATCATCGATGACACAGTACTTTATAAAAAGATCTATATAAATATAACATTCTAGAACATTTATTGTTCTGAAAGAACAATAAACATTTAAAATCTGTGTATCAAATTAAAGGCAAGTTCAGCCCATTCCAGTGTCCTACCCACCCACACCCCCTCCAGGCACTCAAGGGGAGAGGGAAGGGAAGCAGCCAGACCCTCCTGGACACACAGCTTGACCCTGGTAATTCTACTGTAGCACTTCATCCAGACAGCAACTTCAACAAGCAGGTAAGAGCTAAGCTCACAGTGTTACTAAGTGACAAAACCAAGTCTGTGTGATTCCAAAGCCCGTGGTGACACGGCATAAAATGATTCAAAAATCATTTTCCCAAATTACTCAAAATATCACATGTGATATAAAAAATTAACTTGTACTTGACTGTCTGAAGGCCCAGTTTCCACAATGTGGCTGGAACTTTCTTGGTGTAGGTGCTTCTCCCAACAGGAGCCCCAGGTTCCCATAAAAGCAGAGATGGCCTTACTGGTCACAGACTGTCCTAATGGGAAACTCAAGTACATCTAAATTTGGTTTCTAATTTTTTTTTTCAGTAGGCTCCACGCCCAACGTGGAGCTCAAACTCATGACCTTGAGATCAAGAGTCACACACTCCCGTGACTGAGCCAGCCAGGCGTCCCAGGTTTCTAATTTTAAGATCAAATAAATTAGGTTTAGAAATGGAGAGAATGGGGCTAAAATTGTTAAATTTTGTCTCCCTCTTCTTCTTTATTACAAAAACAAACTGAGGGGCGCCTGGGTGGCTCAGTCGGTTGGGCGTCCGACTTTAGCTCAGGTCATGACCTCACGGTCCATGAGTTCGAGCCCCACATTGGGCTCTGGGCTGACAGCTCAGAGCCTGGAGCCTGTTTCGGATTCTGTGTCTCCCTCTCTCTCTGACCCTCCCCTGCTCATGCTCTGTCTCTCTCTGTCTCAAAAATAAATAATGTTAAAAACAAAAACAAAAACAAAAAAAAAAACCAAAAAAATACAAACTGACCACACATACAATACTCACAGGGATATCTTCTGCCTTCTGTTCCTTGGTTTTGGGCAACGGTCCAGCAGTCAGGGAGGATGGGCCCTGGGAGGCATTGGTCACAGTAGCAGCAGAGCTGGGCTCAGACAACCTCTTGTCCTTTCCTGAAGTTGGCTGCAGAGATAATGTGGGGAGTGAAGCAAGTTCAGTAATCCAAAAGCTTGCCCGTCTTCTGTCTTTATTGAAGTGTTCTCCACATTTTGGCTGGATGCATTCTTTTTTTATAAATTCTTATTTTATAAATAAAGTGGACCATTTTATTGTATCTGGATGAAACACTGACCTTTTTCTTTTTCTGTTCATCTAGAATGTGTTCTGTCACTCTTTGGACAATTTCATCAATACTCAATCCTGACAGTGAGTTCTTGTTCTTGTTTCGCACTTTTTTAATAAAACCAGCAAGCTCAGTGCTAAAAAGAGAAAGTGGACACAAATGACAAGAGAAACTCAAGGTTTTCTACTGTAAAGAAATACTGTGTGCCGATATTAACTGAACAGCTAAAAGAAACAAACCAAATACATACAAACAAATTTGTAAATAATAGCAACGGTATATAAAAGCAGGGGAATCACTCTTTCCAAGCAGTTATGAAAATTCCGATATTTCTAACTATTTCTTTAACTAGAATGTCAAAGTAACAGTGTATCACTAGATCTACTTGAGATACCCATCTCTACCTAGAAACCTGACTTCCTACAGCCTGGGTATATTGTAGCTTTATGCTAAATCACTGACTGAGCAGACAACATTGGTTCTGACTTGAAATCAATAAAATCTCTTTCTACCTAAGAGGAAATTAGATTTGCTGACTGCCTTCTTTAAAAAAATCTGACAGGTTTTCCAAGCCTGAATTTTTCACAAGTAGCAGTGGATGGAATTAAACCATTAATCAACAGGAACTTGTTATTTGTAGCACCAATCCCTCAAATGTTTTAACTTTCAGAAAATTAGGATGCATTTCTACTTGGTGGTGTAAACGCTCCCAAATTTAGTCAGGATTGCAAACAATTTATTTCTAAGGTACTTTGGCTAATTACAACATGAGTATTTTTACAATTGGCATGGGAACTGCTATTGAGAGAACTTAAAATGTTTCTCCAACTTAGGCAGGGCTAAATATGCCCATGTGCATATACCTGTTTTCAAATAAGAAGGGCTCTGCCAACAGATGCAAAACACTAATTCTGCTCAATCATAATTTAACCACTACTTTGCTTCAAACGTGTAATTTCAAAACCTGTAACTAATATCAAAGACAGAAATAACATGGGACAGGGCACAGAGGGTCATCCAGGGATGTGCATTCCTCTTTTCCTAGCTGTATCCCAGAGACACTGCCTTTCCTTCTCTCCTGGCTGAGACAAGGAATACTTCTCCTCCTTCAACCCAGACAGCAAGGCCAGAGGCTGGAGGTGGAAATACTGGCTGAGATAAAGCAGCGCTCCCCACCCTCAGAGGACCCTCTGTAACACACCCACGACCCTGATTCACTATCAGATTACATCTAGTCTTTCGGACCTCACACCTCTAACAAATCAGAGGTGTCGAGCAAGGTCTAAGTTGCTGCCACTTTCCTGGCTATGTGGTATTTCTTCGCCTAAATGATATAAAACTAGTGTTTTGCAGTTTTTTGTTTTTGTTTTTTAATGTTTATTTTGAGAGAGTGAGAGAAAAGACAGCAGGGGAGGGGTAGAGAGAAAGGATGACACAGAATTCCAAGCAGGCTCTGCAGCTGTCAGCATAGAGCCCGACATGAGGCTTGAACTCACCAACCGTGAGATCATGACCGGAGCTGAAACCAAGAGTCGGATGCTTAACCAACTGAGCCACCCAGGTGCTTCTACAGTTTTATTTTCATTTAGGGGTTCCATAACTAGGACTAGAGCATGTTAATGATCTCATCAAAATCTAAGCAAATTGCCCTGGGTTCTGATGAGTATGGAGTAACCAGTGTTCAGTGTTTTCAATCTAGATATGTGCATCAAAAGGTTGGCTTGAAAATGCTCACCTCCATGTTTACAAAAAAGGGAAGAAATGTAGCACCTGTCTTTCTGAATAAAACGATTATGGAGTTGTTTCCACCTCAGCCCTTAACTGGCCAAAATGTTATCTGACCAGGAAACTTCAGTTCATTAAGATATTTAACAGAGTCACAGACAATTTATAGCCATACCTGTTGTAACATGGGAATACCACTGACAGGTGCTCAATAATACTATTGAACGGCTTTTTTGGAGACTGGCTTGACCGAGTAGAACGTCCTGGTAGTTTCTGATCAGCCACAAGGCTTTGTTTTGACAGAGTTTCCTGGCCTGTGCTCTTACACTCTGGCAGCTGGGTGACTCCAGGCTGACAGGAGAGCAATCCCGACAATGGAGAAGAGGAAGCCCCCACTGGGCCATCGCTGGCAGAGACCAGACTTGAATCCTCGGGACCTGTTGTTTGGTTTCCAGTCCCACGATCTGCAGAAGTGCTGGCAGCGGCAGTTCTATGATCGTCATGGCTTGAAGACTCGGGAAGTAACTTAGGAGGAATCTGGGAAGAACACACCACAGTTGGATCACTAAGAGAAACATCTGTGGACAAACACTGACGAATAAGCACGACTATAATAAACCTGGGTGCTCAAGTGCATGGGGAACTTGACTCCAATGAATTAAATGTTTTTGTTTTTAAAAAACTGCTGGTTGCCTTCACTTTAAAATGAGCTTCTCTGGGCTCTGCACTGCTGGCCTCCCTCTCCCTCTCTGGAGCTCCTTCTCAGCTCTCCCTGCAGTGCTTACACCTGTTTGTGCCTTAATGTGGACGCTCAGCTCCTTATGCTGTCGGGGGAGGGGGGTGCATCTCCAGCCCCTGCTACACCCTCTCCCCAGGACATTTCACACTCTCTTATGCCTCAGAGACTACGTGCTAGGTACTAATAATGCCCGCTTTTTACAAGATCCTAGTCTAGAATATTTGCCTGAGATCCAAACCTGCAAATTCAAACTCCCTTATTAGGCAAATCCACTGGGTGATTCCAAGGACACTTAAACTCAGTGTCTCTAAAAGCAGGCTCAGCTCGGTCTCTGACCCTGCTCTCCCTCCAACCCTACAACCACTCTCTGATCCATGACATGGCTGGTGACAGTGAGCCCCTCTGCCACTTCATACTTCGGGCAAGCTGACAGCCATCAGGAACAGCGCCAAGTCGTCCCCTTACTTGAAACCTGCATTGGGTTCTTAGTGACCTCAGGAAAAGTCAAACTGCTGAACACACCTTACAGAACAAAGTTCCCTTCGTTCTGGCCCTTGGGTACTTTTATAATATCTCTCACCAAAGCCCCCCTCTGTCATACTAAACTTCTTTTATATCCATGAAAGAAGTGTTCCCTATTTTCCTAGCCTCCAAATATGCTGTTTCTTCCATTTGAACACTCTGACCCTCCAAATATCACACCATCCACCCCTCCTCAAACACACACCCATGTCCTCCTTTTGCCTGGTTAATTCCTATTCCAGATCTCTGACTCACTGAGACCTCCAACAGGGAATCTTCTGCTGAGGTCTGGACCTCTTCGTTAGGTTAGTGCCTCCTAATTTATGCTGCTATAGCATTTTATGCTCCTATGAAAAACCTTGGCACACTTTACTTGTAATTATGGGCTTAACATCTCTCTTTTCCCAAACCCATATGTCCTTTGAGGGAAGAGACCGCATCCAATCTTCATCACCACTAAATACCCAATGAATGAATGGGGGAGAAATGACACACAAAGTTAATGGTTTTTAGGGTAATATTTATTACTCAAGTGCCTGGCACCCTACGAGTTCCCAAGGTTTTGGGCTTTAAAATTTTTTTGTGTGTTTATAAAATTACATAAGCTAGAACTAAAAGTTAGTAGTGAATATGCTGTTGAGATCTCACATTTTTTTCCCTTCCATGTCTGCCATGAAAGCTTGGAAACACTATAAATGATACGTGAGCTTTAATTCGACATAAGACTCTACTTCTTACTCAGTTCAATGGAGAAAAAAATGTTTTTCTATGGAGAGAAGAAACTTTGGAACTCAATAGAATATTTTACTCAGTTCAAAGTGGCTGACTTTTAACATTTTAAACACAGTTTTGGCAGACGAAACCACAAGTTGAATGCTTACTGTGCAAAGTACTGGCAAGCCAAAGCCTTTCGAGATCAGGCTCCTGTGTGCAGGGAGCCTGTCACCTCAGTTAAGGAGACTAAGCACATGTGACAGAAGGGCTACGGGGTGAGGGGCAAATGAGGGCCGCCTTGACCAGGCTTTCAGGTACAGACACAATGCCAAGAGTGAGGCTAGTGCTCCAGGCTGGAGGACAGTTTAGGCAAAGGTCTGGCAGTAGCAGGAAGGTGCAAATCAGGAGCTAAATTAGAAAATAGTCTCCTTACAGCAGACTACTTCACAAACAGGTTTTAATGTTGTGCCAAAATATTCTGAAACCAGCTCTAATCAACTCTTGAATAGAGTCCTTCTTTAAATTCTTACAGTCTGATCTCCTTTGGGCTTCAGCCATTTTAGTATTGGCTGAGCGTCTGCTCTGTGTCTAAAGAAGCAGTATGTACCCCAGAAGACAATAAAGTGATACCTGGTATAGCCATTTTTAAAGTCCACAATATCAAATTCATGTTTTTCTTTACTGTGCTGCATAGTTTAAAATACAAAGACAGGTTTGGCAGTCACTATTATTCAAAAGATTTTTTAGCAAATACCTCAAAATAGCAGTAAAATATGACGGACCTAACCAACAAAACCTTTGTATGTCTCTGTATTTGATGAGGACACGGATCTGAATTTTGGTCTTATGCCCACAAGTATCCAGGAATAAGACTAACTCTGAGGTGGTATCAGTAGAGAGAGCTGGTCTAAACCACAGGCACCTGCTCCTCTTAGATTATTCGTTCAAATGCAGAGAACATGCCAGCATCCAGAAAAGAAAGCAGATGTACCAGCCCTGTGTTCACTTCAGTCCTGTCCTTAGACACTGATGTAGAAGACTCCTCTTACATTTATGTAAGAATGTTTACTATCCAGCTTGAAATGTTAACCAGTAGCACCAATAATGAAAACATTAAGGCAATTTCCCAGAATACAAACAATAAAAAATTACTTGGGCCCAAATCAGGAAGAAATTGTGGTGACAGAAGCTGTGACAGACTTACTGTGCTACAGACAGGAAGTGAAAGGTCAGGAATCTGCACTCTAGAAAGTTCACTGAGCCGAGAGCCATTTTTAATTGCTTGAATTTGTTCTTCAAATTGAGACTGTAGGTAGAAGGAAAAGTGTTAAGTTTTTCTAATAAATTCCCAGGGGAATATCACAATTGTTAATTAATACTTTTTTCCTTACTATATATTTACAAATGGTCAACAATTTTCCAGGAAATATAACGGAGATGCAAGGTATCAGAACAATTATTTCTTGTAAGGAAAGAAACTCAAAATGAGACCTCATTAATCAGAATGTTCTAAAGCCTTATCAAATGGAACTTCTCTAATCTTATCAATTAAGGGCAGAGTTTAAGACAGTTACTTAAGAAAACAGCATTACTTTCAGGAAAAACTCTTCTTAATAATTACAATAAAAAATATATATTATCTTTAACAGCTCAAAAAAGAAAGAGTTTCAATGACACTAGCCTCTCCTGAGAACTATAATCATCATCTAGGTTTTGACAGAAAATATTTTGTAACTTACCTTTGCTTTCTCAATTTCTTTTCCAACCTTACAAAGAAATGATTCCCATGAATGTACATCAGACTCCGTATCAGGATATGCTGCAGAATCACTGAAAAAGCAGAGAACCATGAAACCATTTAATGTTTACTTTAGAAATGTTTTAAAAGTTAAAAGCACTGAAGTGTAAATGACAACATTTAAACACGACAGAAAGATGTATTTCACATGACCCCCCCCCACACCCCAAAACCTATTTTTAAATTATTTTATTTTATTTTATTTATTTATTTTTTTATTTATTTTATTTTATATTTATTTTATATTTATTTATTTTATTTTATTTTATTTTATTTTATTTTATTTTATTTTATTTTACATTTATTTATTTTTGAGAGACAGAGCACAAGTGGAGAGGAGCAGAGAGAGAAGGTGACAGAATCTGAAGGAGGCTCCAGGCTCTGAGCTGTCAGCACAGAGCCTGCGGCGGAGTTTAAACTCATAAACAGTGAGACCATGACCTGAACCGAGTCGGATGCTTAACTGACTGAGTCACCCAGGCGCCCCTCCAAAACCTATTTTTTTTTTTTTTTTTTTTTTTGAGACAGAGAGAGACAGAGCATGAACGGGGGAGGGTCAGATTGAGAGGGAGACACAGAATCTGAAACAGACTCCAGGCTCCGAGCTGTCAGCACGGAGCCCGACGCGGGGCTCGAACTCACAGACCGCGAGATCATGACCTGAGCTGAAGTCGGACGCTCAACCGACTGAGCCACCCAGGTGCCCCCAAAACCTATTTTTTTTTTTTTAATTTTTTTTTCAACGTTTATTTATTTTTGGGACAGAGAGAGACAGAGTATGAACGGGGGAGGGGCAGAGAGAGAGGGAGACACAGGATCGGAAACAGGCTCCAGGCTCTGAGCCATCAGCCCAGAGCCTGACGCAGGGCTCGAACTCACGGACCGTGAGATCGTGACCTGGCTGAAGTCGGACGCTTAACCGACTGCGCCACCCAGGTGCCCCCAAAACCTATTTTTAAAGAATTATGTATCTTACAGACTCACCACTAGAAACAATTTAGGGAATATTAATTGTTTATCTAACCCAAACCCCTAAGCTGGTGGACAGAGAGCAAACATTCTCCTTAATTTTAATTTCTTTCCCTAAATTTGAAGATTCGACCATTTTTCACTTAACATCTTTGTGTTTAACATCAAAGGGTGTTTTTACACTAAAAAAAATTATAAGGCAGCCTGGAACACTTGAAACATTCCAATAAAACCCACATTGTTATTGTAAAATAGAGTAGGGCCTGACACACTGGTAAGTTATACCTCCACACCTTTACTGAAAGTGACAAACAAGCTTTCCAACTCCTAACTGGGAAGATCAATAACACTATGAATTTGTGATTGTGTCAGCTCTCTTTACACATCTTTTTTTTTGTTTGTTTATTTATTAATTTTGAGAAAGAGAATGAGAGTGAGCACACACACGTGAGTTGGGGAGGGGCAGAGAGAGAGGGAGAGACAGAGAGAGAATGCCAAGCAGGATCTGTGCTGTTGATGGGGAGCCTGATGCGGGGCTCAATCTCACGAACCTTGAATCTTTAAAAAAAAAAAATTTTTTTTTTTAGCGTTTATTTATTTTTGAGACAGAGAGACAGAACATGAACAGGGGAGGGTCAGAGAGAGAGAGGGAGACACAGAATCTGAAACAGGCTCCAGGCTCTGAGCTGTCAGCAGAGAGCCCAACGCGGGGCTTGAACTCATGAATCATGACCGGAGCCGAAGTCAGACGTTTAACCGACTGGGCCACCCAGGCGCCCCACAAACCTTGAATCTTGACCTGAGCCGAAACCAAGAGCCAGACACTTAACTGAGCACCCAGTTTTCTTTATACATCTTAAAGAAAACCCAGAACATTTCCTTTTACATCTTTTCTCTTTTGCTATCCTTTGGTGGAATGGGAGAGTTAGCAGGGCATCCCTAAGAAAGCAGCTACGTGTCCTATGAGATTTAACAAGGAAGTCGACACTGTCAGATGAAAGGAGGTCTGAGATCTCCGTTTCTCAGAGGCACCACAGTGCACGAGGTCAAACACTGGCCTTTCAGAGCCCTTGGGCCTTACTTCAGCTGCACTAGTCTTATAACCCGAATCAACGTCTTTGTTTTCCTCTCATTAGAAAGGTTTTCTCATGTGAAAAAAACTAAATCTTGAAAAATGAAGAAATAACAACACATCCAAACTTTTTCCCGTGACCCACAGAACCTGTGGCTCAACACTGAGGGTTTGAAATGTAAGGCAAAAAGCACAGGGAAGGATGAAAAACCTGACTGTGGAATGATAAAAAGACCAGATGAAAAATAATCCCTTGTGTGAAAATCCACACAGAATAGTGCTAGAGACTAGACTGAGGAAGACCCTCTAGAATCCCCAGGTAAACCTTATTCCAAAATCAAAGCTAAACAAACAAAAACAGGTAAAGATTATGAGAGTTGAAAAAATGACCACAGGTGAGTATCTTCTGAAGTGACATTTCCATACTCTATCATTAAGACTGTTAAGTGATTGTTCTTACAGAAGGTAATTGTTTAAAAGGCTTGAAAATGTGATCTTCAGTCCAGAAATTTATTGCATGGAAATGATTAATAACGTGCATAAAAATGCGGCTACAAGGAAACTCACTGAAATGCAGCTTTTCTTAACAGAGTGTGCAAAGAACCCAACTATGCACCACCACAGTGGGGTTTAATAAATCATGACACATTTGTATGCTGGAATACTATCCAACTTTTCAAAATTAGGTTAGAGAAATGTCATTATTGATACGAAAGGAAGTTTCCTTTATATTACTTAGTAAAAAAAAAATATATATATATATATATTTATAAAATTTTCTTTTTTTCAAATACTTAATGGTTTCTTCTAAAATACTAATTAGTTACACATTAATTAAGAATTATGGATAATCAGGGAGTTTGGGTGGCTCAACTGGTTAAGCATCCGACTCGATTTTGGCTCAGGTCATGATCTCATGGTTCATGGGACTAAACCCTACATCAGGCTCTGTGCTGACAGTGAGGAGCCTGCTTGGGGTTCTCTCTCTCACTCTGTTCCTCCCCTACTCTGTCTCTCAAAAATAAATAAATAAACATTAAAAAAAGAATTATGGATAATCGTTATCAGTTTGGTTTGTATATTTTGATTTTTCTGCAACTGAACATGTATTGATGTATAACTATTAAAAATAAAATGGTCCTGAATAATGTAATGACTTTTTTGTCAAATCAGCTCTAATGTGGATTTCCTACACGACATGCTGGGAAGCACACCCGTGACACCACACAGTACCTGCTCAGGAGCTTCAGGTACTTCAGATACGCTTCTGCTTGTGATTCCATGATCTGTAATTTGTACACTTCTGTCTCCTTCCAGTTTTCAAGCACAGATACCTACCATTAGGTTAGATAACAATGAAGTATTTTCAAACAGTGAAACTGAAACTATCTTAAGGTTGTTAAAACGTAAACATTCTAAGCCACTTTCCAGTTTCTCCTTAAATGACAGATGATGACAGAAGCACTAGAACTTGCTTATGTGGTAATTCACAAAAGTCAACATGAATTAATTCAAACTTTTGGATTTGAAAACAGAATAACATAATGACAGGAAAATTATTTTACCTTACAGAGTACTTTTCTCAGATACTAAACTTTCCACATGGCTTACTGCTTAAGCCATGTACAAACACAGAGCCAGGTTCCCTGCATGTATAGGCCTGATGAGCATTATCTGTGGTCCTGTCCCTGGTAAGCAGAGGGCCAGGGGTCTGCACAATGACACCTAGGCTGCACGCTATCAAATTTAAAGACCTCAAAGAAGTTGTTTTCAGTATGAGCTTCAAAAGCCTCAGGGGAATGTTTTTTGGTTTTCCCACAAGCCTATGGGCCATTTTTGTAAGAGGCACTGCAAGAAATATAGAACTGCTTTCTTTTAATACAGGTGTCAGTAACCTTCACAGGGCCCACCAGGCAGAAGGGCTGGCCAAATGGTGGTAAATGGGACCTGACCAAGCTCATAAATATACATGTAGGCATAGGACTCATAAAATATAGGCACTTGAGCTTTTCTTCCCCCATCTTTTCCTTAGAAGCAGCTGCATAGTCAATATTTAATCAGAAGTCCCATGTCTGTGGATTATATAAGCTAAGTCTTTTTTTTTTTTAATTTCTCAGAATAATCATAGATATATATACCAACAAGTAGTATTTCTTCTCAATTGAGAAAACAAAGACAACCATGTTTTGGGAACTCAATAAAATACAGCCAGAGGTCATTATTTTGATTTTTGTCTCAGTAGTATCTCAAATAGTATGTGGACATTGGTATATATTCTTCTGAGGAAAGAAGAGAGCATATTCTTTTTTTTTTTTTTTTTTTTTTTGAGAGTATATTCTTAATGAGTGGATTATTTTCAAGTTCCTCTTCTAGTAGTGACTATTATGGTTGGCTACTTCATGGCACACCACTTGATTACAGATGATGAAGCCATTCTAAGGTACAGCATGGAAAACGACTGAATTATAAAAATAAGGAAAGCAGACTGCAAAATGTGGTGTTCACTTTGAGTACAGCTATGTAATATCATGTAAGCACAAGGGTAAAACATTAAAAAGTGACATGCATGGAAAAAAGTAGCTATTTCTGGGATGTAGGACTCTGGGTGAGAGGCTATCCGTCAGACTTCACACTTTTCAGAAATGTTGTTATGCCTCATATGTAGTTAAACACAAAGCAAACAATCTCACCACATCTGTCCATCACCAAGTGTCCCAGGCTCACCTCTGCAGCCACTGCTCTTTGAAGACTCTCTTCATAATTCTCTTTCCCTTTCTTTATGCACTCTTCTATTTTCATTTTCTCATTTGTAAATGTATCACTGCAAATGTTAATGAGAAAAAACTTCTTGAAAAAGAAAAAAACAGTGAGATAACTAAAGGCTTAAGCCAGGTTAGCTTTGAAATCATGACACAGAGAGACTCACAAAACTTATTAGTGTCTGACACACAGATTCACTCATATGTGCTTTTTGCATTTCACAAATGATCAAAGGAACATATAAAATTTAAAAATTGAGTGTTTGGTGGAAATGTTGAAATCACTTTTACCAGGGCAGGTGGACTACAACGTATCTGGCTACAGAACATCCCTCATGCTTCCAGTCAGGAAATTCTATTTTGACACACATTATATGACAAAGAAATCATCCAAAGGAAAAAAGTGATCTCTACAAAGTAATCACGGCAATATGTGTATAAGGGCTTAAAAAAAAAGGGCCATGAATCATGATGCGAATGGAAATGTCTATGTGAAACAATATTCAACGAAAAATGCAGAACACAACTGCTTCACTAATGAATATACTGACTACCCGTAGGTAAAAACATTATATCCATTAACAAAGCTTAAAAGAAAACTTTTTATAGGTTCATAATAAAAATCTGCCATCTTTAATAAACTTAAAATTGTAGAACAACTACCATAATAAAGTTGAGATTGTTATCTTAAGTAACACAAAAGAAAAGTTTTAAAAACACATTTTTAGGGGTGCCTGGGTGGCTCAGTTGGTTAAGCATCTGACCCTTGATTTTGGCTCAGGTCATGATCTTGCTGTCCATGAGACTGAACCCCACGTTGGGCTCAGTGCAGAGTGAGGAGCCTATTGGGACTTTCTCTCTCTTTCTCTCTTTCTCTCTCTCCCCCTCTCCCTATCCCCCATCCCAACTCAGGAGCACGTGTGTTCTCTGTCAAAATAAATAAATAAACTTGAAAAATAAAATCTTAAAAAAAACCCCACATTTTTAGTTTAAGGAGACTTCAAAGGAAAAGAACAGTTAATCAACAATAATAAACTCAGGATTAAAAAAAAATTTTTTTTAATTGTTTATTTTTTGAGAGACACAGAGCATGAGTGGGGGAGGGGCAGAGAGCAGGAGACACAGAATCCGAAGCAGGCTCCAGGCTCTGAGCCATCAGCACAGAGCCTGACTCAAGGCTCGAACCCATGAACTGCTGAAGTAGGACACCTAACTGACTGAGCCACCCAGGCACCCTGAATAAAATTCAGGATTTTTATACTGACAATGTAAAATAAAAGTAGTAGGAACATCATAAAATAAAAATACTCAAGGAATAATTTTATTTAAACATTAATTTAAAGAATAAAATAGAAACAGAAATAAAAGAGACATAATTATTTAAAAGAAATAGACAAGCCACAATAGACTTAGAACCCTAGTGTGCTGGTGCCTCTGGGTATTAAAAGTATAAGATAATAGTAAAAGCAAACATAAACTTAATTTGCCTGATTTCGAGGGACTGATCCAGAAGTAATTCATGTTCCTTATCCTTTCCATCATTTTTCTGGGTATATCTATGGAAGAAAATCACCAAATTTTAATTAATTTTCAAGGATATTTAAAAACACGATCCCACATAGTAAATTCTACTTACTTTGATGCAAACATTTCTTGATTTTGTAAACTTCTACATTTTGATTTAATTTCTATTATCTTCTAAATAGGCAAAGAATCTGGGTCATTTTCCTTTAACACCGAAAGGACAGAAATCTTTTCTTCACCCTAGATCATATGCTTGCAGTGTAGACAACACCTTATCTCAGTTCACTTCAAGGAGCACTTCCAGGTGATTCCACATGACCCAGAGGAGTATCGGTGTTGTCTATCATCATCAGTATAACCAGCGGCTCTCATTCAAAATGAAAACAGCCTTCTCATCTTTAAAATAGGACTTACAGGGGTGCCTGGGTGGCTCATTTGATTAAACATCTGACTTGCCACTCGGGTCAAGATCTTGTAGTTCATGAGTTTGAGCCCTGTGTCAGGCTCTGCGCTGACAGCTCGGAACCTGGAGTCTGCTGTGGATTGTGTGTCTCCCTCTCTCTCTCTCTCTCTCTGCCCCTCCCCAACTTGCGCGCATGCGCGCTCTCTCTCTCTCTCTCAAAAAGAAATACAGCCCAGTCAACACACACACATATCCAGTCTAACACCATGCAAAACGAAGTGTATATATCTTTCTAAAACTTTTTAATTTTTTAAAAATGTTTACTTCTGAGACAGAGAGAGACACTGCATGAGTACGAGAGGGGCAGAAAGACAGGGAGATACAGAATCTGAAGGAGGCTCCAGGCTCTGAGCTGTCAGCACAGAGACTGACGCAGGGCTCAAACTCATGAACTGTGAGATCATCACCTGAACTGAAGCTGGACACCCAACTGACTGAGCCAGGCGCCCCGAATTTTTTTTTAAAGCTTATTTTTGAGAGAGAGAGAGAGAGAATGAATGAACGAGTGGGGGAGGGGCAGAGAGAGGGAGACAAAGAATCCAAAGAGGCTTCAGGCTCTGAGCTGTCCGCACAGAGCCCAACACAGGGCTCAAACTCACGAACTGGGAGAACATGACTTGAGGCAAAGTCAGAGGCTTAACCTACTGAACCACCCACGTGCCCCAACCAACTTGAATTAAAATAATAAATAAAAAGTATCCCAGCAAGATCAAATTTCAAGGGTGGGTGCTTGGGGAGGGGATCTGCATATGAAAAGACCTGAACTGGCATGCCAGAATGTAAACCCGAGGTATTTTGATTACAAAACCAGTTTCTTTTTAAATTTTAAAACTTCCTGCAAAACAGGAAGTACAGTTGGCCCTTGAACAACACAAGTCTGAACTGTGTAGTACATATATACAGATTTTTTTTCGATACAGTATAATACTAAAAATGTACTTTCTCTTCCTTCTTTTTACTTAAAGTTTATTTATTTTCGAGAGACAGAGAGTGCAAGCGGGGGAGGGGCAGAGAGCAAGAGAATCCCAAGCAGGTTCTGAGCTGTCAGCTCAGAGCCTGATGTGGGGCCCAAACTCAAAAACTGTGAGATCATGACCTGAGCCAAAATCAAGAGTCTGATGCTTAACCGACTGAACCACCTAGGTGCCCCTTCCTTATGACTTTCTTAGTAAATCTGTTTTCTCTAGTTTACCAAGAATTATGGCATATAATAAATATACAAAATATGTGTTAACTGTGTTATCAGTGAGGCTTCCAGTTAACAGTAGGCTATTAGTAGTTAAGTTTTGGAGGAGTCAAAAGTTACATGTTGGGGGTCAGCACCCCTAAACCCCCACATTGTTCTAGGGTCAACTGCTTAATTATACAATTATTCTCCTGCTCAGAGTTTTGCTTCAAAACTTAAGACTACATAAAACTTTTAATATAAAAAGAGGCTTTACTTTAAAATCCAGATATAAAATTTAGATTTATATCATTTACAAAGTGCAAAAAGCCAAGCACATAAAGAAGCCCGCAGCTTATCTTTAAACTGGGACAGAAAAAAGGAAAACATGTATTAATAAAGTGAAAAAAAATAATAAAAACTTTATTCCTCAACAGAAATGGATTTTTATGCTAGCACACACAAAAAAATTTCTTATCATTATCAGCCTCATTTATTTTGTCTAGTTTAACAGTAAATCTGAACTGAGCATACAAAAATCTATGTTAAATACAAATATTCCTGAATTTTTAAATAACTTCACTACTGAATGCTCAAATATTGAGAGGGGTATGTGCCAAGACTCCCACTGGATGCCTGAAACCATGGACTGTAACAAACCCAGGTTTTTTCCTATATATACATACCTACGATAAAGTTCAAGTTATAAATTAGGCACAGTAAGAGATGAACAGCAATAACTAATAATAAATAAAAACAACTATACTGTAATGGATGTTACGTATGAGTGTGGTCTCTCTCTCAATGTATCTTATCTTACTACACTGTCCCCAGCCTTCCTTGATAATGTGAAATGACAAGATGCCTGTGTGATATGATGAGGTGAGGCGAGTGACGCAGGCGGGTGACACAGTACTAGGCGACTACTGACCCTCCGACAATATGTCAGAAGGGGAATCATCTGAGCTTGACTGCCACTGATCATAGGTAACTGAAACGGTGAAAAATGAACCTATAGGTGGGGGTGGGGGGTACTGTACAGAGCTTTGCAGACGTTATTTCCACACATGTGTTCTGATAGAACTACTCTGAGCCTACTCAAAATGACAAGACACAGGCGGTGTCTTATGGTTCATCATTCTTGGAAGGATTACCTAAAAACTGTCCGAATTTAATGCCAGCAAGACTCATGATGAAGTCGTCGATCCTATGGCATAGCAAATGGAAAAACCACGAATGTCCTGAAAGGTGAGAATGGTAGTGTGGCCCCCGTGAACCATGCCTCCCCTTCTTCATGCCCTTAAATCTCCAGTAGGCCTGCCGCTTGCTTTTCACAACAGAATGTGGTGGAAGTAATGCTCTGATGGTTCTGAGCCTGAACTTCAAGAGGCATGGCAGCTTCTGCTCCCGTATCCTTGGGAGCCCTTTGCCACCACATATGAAGCGTGGCTACTGTGTTGGAGATCACCTGGATAGACCATACCGATAAAAGTCACATGAAGAGGCTACATGGAAAGGGAGCAGCCGTGAAACTACACGGAGAGAAAAAGCCAGGACATCCCAGCATCCCAGCTGAGCCCAGCCCCAGCCAATTCCCTGCCACGTGAAGACCATCAGAACAGCCCAGCGGAACTCAGACCAGGTTCCAAGATCATGATCACATAAAATGGCTGTTAATGTAAGCCACCAAGTTTGAGTGTTTTGTTACACAGTGGTAGGAATTAAGCTGAGGAATCATATGATATGTCACCAACTAGGGAAGAGAGGGGTTAGGAATGGATCACAGAGAATCTTAAACTTGGCCCATCTGACAACTGTATTACCTGTATGCATTACCAAATCCTTCATACCACAAGACCAAATTTTAGTAATTTAAAGGCTCAGGATGAAAGCAACTATAAATAATCATCACAGAATCTTAGTGCAGGAAAGAACCTTAGATCTAGACTAAGCCCCTCACTTTATAGACAAGGAAAAAATGGGGCAAAGGTAATGTTCACAGTAAGGGGTGGTGTCCCGACTAGAAGGAAGTCAGCTCTTTGCTCATTCATAGTCCCACTTGATTGGCAAACACAGTAGTTTTACGAAAAATTTCAGGTAAGTCCCCACAGAACGTTCTCTAAAATGAGGTGAAAACAGTATTTAAATTTGTACTTTACCTGACATAGTCTGAAACTGAATATCAAAAATGTTAAAATAACAACAAAAAAGCCCCAATAATAAAAAAATCATTGCCTTTCAATTGTTAACTTACGTTTCGTTGGCATTTAGAACCTTTTTCATTTTCTTCTTTAGTGCTTTTAGATTTTCTTGGATTTCTTTTTTCTCTTGTTGCCATTTTTTAATTTCCTTTTCCAAATCTTCAAGGAACCAATCTAATTCTGTCTTTGATATCTAAAAACATTTTTAGAAAGCACCTAAATAAATAGGAAGATTTACTTAAAAAAAAAAAAAAAAAAAGCCCCAAAGACCAGAATTGTGGTGGTGCATTAGTTCAATCAATAACTCCAGTTTAGCAGAGCACACTTAGGACCTGGGCTGAGCCTGGGATACAGAATCATATGACACACAGCCTTGGGCCTCACTTGTCCTCACCGAATCAGGCTGGGGGGAGGCTGTCAAACAAAAAGGCACAGAGGCATGATAGACTATCTGGTATTTGGGAAGGGCTTCTTAAAAACAGTGATTTCTGATTTCTGTCTTTAAAGATGAGATGCCATGTGGAGAATAGATCCCAAACAGTAGGAATAGTGAGGCAGAAGGATAAAAGAGTAAGACACGTACAAATGAAAGCAAGAGGCACTACGTGGCTGGAGTACGAGGTGGACATATGGAAGGCAGGGCAGGGAGAATGATACCTGAGATGACTTGGGTTCAAATTATAAAGGGGCTTGTGAGTAATGCTAAGGAGGGTGGACTTTACCCGGTAGATAACACGGAGCCAGTGAAGACTCTTAAGCAAGGTAGTGAGATGATTAGATTCTGGTTTTAGAAAAATAAGCGAAAGACGCAGAGATGGATTAAGAATGGGTAAGAGGGAAAAAAAAAAAAAAAAGCAAACCAAAAAAGAATAGGTAAGAGGCCATGTGAAAGTGGCAGACCAAATCAGTAGCCTTCATATTTTCTTGACTGTGACCCCAAACAACAGACACGTTTTAATAACAATCCATACCGTATGTATATATGCACACACACGCAAACTAAAGAGAACTGCCCTTTCGGACATGCTTTCTGATATTTTTAATCTATTCAATTATTGAAAACAATTCCAGTCACCACCATTAAACTGATTTCATAGCCCATTATGAATTATAACCCTTAATGTTAAAAACTATGTTAGACGAAGGTAAAATTTCTTAAAAATTTCACTGTAATAGTCCGTGAGAGACAATAAGGATTATGGTAGGGATGATAAAAATAAATGAAATTTTAAAAGAAGAGGACAGATAAGACCATATGTCTAAGTGGGATATGAGACCTAAAGCAGAAGTTGTGACCTAAAGAAGAGTTACGGGCACCTGGGTGGCTCAGTTGGTTAAGTGGCCAACTTCGGCTCAGGTCACAATCTCACAGTTTGTGAGTTCGAGCCCCACGTTGGGCTCTGTGCGGACAGCTCAGAGCCTGGAGCCTGATTCAAATTCTGTGTCTTCCTCTCTCTCTGCCCCTCCCTCACTCATGCTCTGTCTCTCTCTCTCAAAAATAAACATTTAAAAAAAAAAAAAAGAAGTTGACAGAGTTAAAGATAGGTTTCTACCTTTGATGAACAGTTAAAAATCCCATTAACAAAAAAGAGCACAGAAGATGTACTAGGCTAGGAAGCATGAAAACAGACACATTAACCTAGATATGGATGTTTAACTAAATCTGTGAATAAATATGTGAGAACCCCGTAATTTTGACCCTGTAGTCATTTTTAAAAATCTTTTTACTTTTGAGTGAGAGAGAAAGAGGGAGTGCGTGTGAGCAGGGGAAAGGGATAGAGTGGGGGAGAGAGAGAATCTTAAGCAGGCTCCATGCTCAGTGTGGAGTCTGACAGGGGGCTTGATCTCAGGACCCTGAGCTGGAAACTTAACCGACTGAGCCACCCAGGCACCCCAGGCCCTGCAGTCAGTTTGATGGGACAGAGCAGAAATTTCTAAGCGTCTGACAACACTAGAAATCAAAGGAATAAAAATACTGAATTCACACAGCTTTTCAACATAACCATTTAGAAAGAAACAACATTCTTCTGAGTCTTATTTGTCTATACAACAGACACTTCTATTCTAACAGGCTATTCTAGCACAAGAACAGCACACAATCAAGTCAGGTATGCTTTGTTCCCCAAAACAGCCTTTCCCAATATGGGCAAGTCCCACCCTATTCCAAGTCCACTGACCAGTTGGTTGGTTGTAACCTGGAATGCATTTCCCCATGAAAAGCCATGTTAGAAATGTCAGTTAAATGTCTACCAGTTCCCTCCAGGATGCACCTGGTTACACTGTGAACTGGATGCAAGGAGGTCTACAGGGTTCAGAGGGCAAGTCCTCAGACCATGAGAGTCTATTTATAGAAGACACAGTCTTATCCTGAGTGCTGGGAGCAGAGACATGGTGCAGGGAAGGCGAAGGGGAAAGTGCAGAATCTCCCCTGAAACCTGCTCGAAAGAGTCCTGTCTGTAGTAGCCTCCGCCTTCCGACATTCGTTCCATCCTCCAAGGACCCTTCTGCAACACCCTCAAGTTTCACTGGACCCCTGATTTAAGCGCCCCTGACAGAGGGTATGTCAGCCTCCCAAGTGCATACTTCAAACACCCTTTCCTTCAGGTCTCTCAGGACTCAGAGCCCCTCACCGCACTCGGGGATTCTGAAGAACCCCTTCAGCTTGCCTAGAAGTGTTCACATTTCACTCTCTAGCCTAAATGACTCTAACCTAGAGGCGGTCTACACACATGCTTTATCTGGCAAGTTCAATGGTTTCTCCTTGCTTTTTAATGTTTGGGTTGTTTTTTTTTTATGTTTATTTATTTTTGAGAGAGAGAGAGAGAGAGAGCGAGCAAGCATGAGCAGGGGAGGGACAGAGAGAGGGAGACAGAGAATCTAAAGCAGGCTCCAGTCTCTGAATCATCAGCACAGAGCCTGACACAGGGCTCAAACTCACAAACTGTGAGATCGTGACTTGAGATGAAGTCGGATGCTTAACCGACTGAGCCACCCAGGCGCTCCCAGGCTTTAGTTTTACAAATGCTTCACATCTATTATCACACTTCATCTTTCCTAACAGCCTGTGGGTAGCCGAGTGGGCAAGGCTGACTTTTTTACGGATAAGAAAATAGTAGGCGGAAGGGGTGCCTGGGTCATTCAGTCGGTTAAGCGTCCAATGGTTTGTGGGACTGACCCCTGAGTCGGGCTCTGTGCTGGCAACATGGAACCTGCATGGGATTCTGTCTCCTTCTCTGCCCCTCCCCCGCATGCTCTCTCAAAATAAATAATAAAAAAGACAAAATAAAAAGAATGCTAAGTAGGTAAATAAAACAAAATAAAAAGATAAAAATGGTAATACAGAACCAGAAGTGAGAGTAATATAAAAGTAAATGGCATGAGGCATGAGCCATTCTTTAGAAAGAGCATTAAAACTTTTCTGGTAGACAAAATCCGAGGAAACAGAGTGAGCTATACCCACAAAATAAAAACAAGTCTGCTGCACAAAGAAGCCCAGGTAGTGAAAGCAGAGCGAAACAACTTCTTAGGGCCTCATAAAGAGGACGCTGCAGAAAAGTCCCGAAAGACCAGCACAGAGCCTGGCTTATACTGAAGGGAGCATCCAATACATTTTGTCAAATGAAACAGTGGATAATATCCTCAACCACATATTAGCAAATATTCAAGCAACAATCTTCACAGAAGTGCAGGCCTGATGTTCTCTGATGTAGGCGGACACAGAATATGCAGCCGCAATTCACTAAACCCAGTTAACCCAGTTCTTTGGTGCTCAAACGCACATTGTTTGATAACATCAGAACTATTCTGTACACTGAGATTCAAAGATGACAACAGTTTAAGGGTGCCTGGGTGGCTCAGTTGGTTGGGCGGCCGACTACAGCTCAGATCATGATCTCGCAGTCTGTGAGTTCGAGCCCTGCATCGGGCTCTGTGCTGACAGCACAGAGCCTGGAGCCTGCTTATGATTCTGTGTCTCCCTCTCTCTCTGCCCCTTCCCTGCTTGCTCTCTGTCTCTCTCTCTCTCAAAAATAATAAACATTAAAAAAAAAATTAAAAGATGACAACAGTTTGGTGGGGGAAGTATGCATAAATGATAATTACTACACCACACACAAAAATTAACTCAAAATGGTCATAGACCTAAATGGAGGAGCTAAAATTGTAAAACTCTTAGAAGAAAATACAGAAGTAAATCTTGATGACCCTAGATTACGAGGTTTCTAAAATATGACATCAAAAATAAACAACAAAAGAAAAAAGTGGACGATACTGAAATAAAAAACTGTGCTGCAAATCATGCCATCAGGAAGCTGAAATGACAACCCGCAAAATGGAAATCGGACAAATATATTTTCAAGTATGGAAGATGGAAGAAAATATCTAGAAGTCATATATTTAACTAGCAATTTGCACCCAGATTAAACATATATGAAATGCTTAAGACAAATAATCCAATTAATAAACAAAAAATTGGACAGACATTTCTCCAAAGAAGATATATAAATAGACAATAAGCACATGAAAAGATGCTCCACACCACTGGCCTTTAGGGAAATGCAGATCAAAAGCACAATGAGAAATGACTTCATACCCATTAGGATGGCTACAATCAAAAAGATGGTTGATACTAAGCATTAATGAGAATGTGGAGAAGCTGGAACCCTCATACACTCTACTCGTGGGGATGTTAGCTTCTACAACTATTTTCGAACAGTCTGGCAGTTTCTCAAGCAGTTAAATATGGAGTTAGTGTATGACCCAGCAGTTCTGCTCCTAAGCATATTCCCTCAAGAAATGAAAACATATGGTGGTGCCTGGGTGTCTCAGTTGGTTAAGTGTCTGGCTCTTGGTTTCGGCTCAGGTCATGATCTCACGGTTCGTGAGTTTGAGCCCCGCGTTAGGCTCTGTGCAGACAGTGCAGACCCTGCTTGGAATGCTCTCTCTCCCTCTCAAAATAAATAAATAAACTTAAAAAAAAAAAAAAAGAAATGAAAACATATGCCCACAGATATTCATGGCAGATATTCACAGCAGCATTATTCATACAGTCGAAAAGTAGAAAAAAAACCCCATCAACTGATGAGTGGATAAATAAAATGTGGCACTGCCATTCAATAGAATATTACTCAGCAGTAAAATGGAATGAAGTACTGACATGTGTTACATGGATGGATGTACATGGATGTACCTTGAAAACATTATGCTAAGTGAAAGCAAGCAGTCACAAAAGATCACACAGAGTGTGACTCCATTTATATAAAATGCCCAGAATAGGCAGATCCATACAGTACATGAGTGGTTGCCTAGGGCGGTGGGAGGGAGGAGAGTGGAGAGTTACTGACAGTGGGTATGAGATTTCTTCTGAAGGTGATGAAAATGTTCTGAACTTAAGACTGTGGTGATGGCTGTGCAACTGTGTACGTGTACCACAAACACAGAACTGTATACTTTAAATGGGTGAGTTTTATGGTAAATGAATTATATCTCAACAAAAATGTTAACAAAAATAGTCACTGGATAATATAGTGAGGTATTTATTATTACCATTGCATTAATAAGGACCTTGAACCAAAGCTGAGGTTACCATCAGCAACTGCTCCCTTAAGAAAGTGATGCCTGAGCTAGGTGGACCCAAAAAATGAGAAGTGAGCCAGGCTTGGAGAGAAAGAAGGCCACTTGAGGCAGAAGAAACAGTGCTAGGAAAAGAGCCAAAAGTGAAAAAAAAAAATCACAGGACAAATGCTATCCAGTAAGTATAGAGGATAATGCAGAGAACTAACTAGTAAAGGAGAAGGTGGATGATGGAGGGTCGGCACCAATCATGGAAGGGTTTTTAAGCTCTTGGTTAACTACTGAATGTTAGTGAATTTTGGTGCTGACCTACTACAGCAGAGGGATAGCATTCACAGCCCCATCCTTATCTACACCCTTTGTCATGGGACCATCCAGGTTCCTTCCATAAAGAGCAGTCTCTTTTCTCTACCCCTGAATCTGGGCTGGCTATGTGACTTGCTTTATCTAATGGGATATTAGCAGACCTGACGTCAGCAGAGGCCTGAAAATTTCTTGTGTGACCATCCCTGCTTGTCCTTGCACTTACTGGAAGAAGAAAGACACATAGAGCAGAGCTGGTTGCCCCAATCATCCCAGCTGAGGCCATTCTAGATCATTCTATAGCCAGGTGACCCCACGTATATGAGCAAGTAAGCCGAGAACAACAGAACTTCAGCTGATCCAAAGGTGAAACAGTCCAGCCCAGCCTAACTGGGATAAACCAATCCACAGACTCACACACTTAACGTTTACTATTATAGGTCACTAAGGTTTTGTGGGTGGTGGTTACTCAGCATTATTATGGCAGCAATTAACTGACACATCCATACTGCTTGTGAAGTGCTGAGAAATATTTTTCAAACGGTTATGGAACTGACATTCTCTTAGGGGAGCAAAAAAGGGATCTAGAGCTTGACACTTACTAACTGTTCTGCCACTTAGTACTGGTATGACTTTCAGCAAGTTGCATTAGCTGCTCCTGTCTCCATATCCTAACAGTAAAATGGAGAAAATACTAGTGTACTATGTAACATTAGTATATTATGATTGTTTGAGATTAAATAATCCATGTAAAAAATTTACAATTGACTCTGGCACATAATGAGCTACGTAAAGGTTAGATTATAAACGCTGAACTCAGGGTGCCTACGTGGTTCAGTTAGTTAAGCGGCTGACTCTTGATCTTGGCTCAGGTCATGATCTCACGATTCGTGGGATCAAATCCCACGTCAGACTTCATGCTGACAGCGCAGAGCCTGCTTGGGATTCTTTCCCTCTCTCTCTGCTCCTCCCCTGCTTACTTCCCCCCAAAATAAATAAACTTAAAAAAAAAAAAGGCTGAGGGGCACCTGGGTGGCTCAGTCGGTTAAGTGTGTCCAACTGACGATTTTAGCTCAGGTCATGATCCCATGGTTTGTGGGATCAAGCCCCATTCAGGCAGCATGCTGACAGTGAGGAGCCTGCTTGTGCTCTTGCTCTCTCAAAATAAATAAATAAACTTAAAAAAAAAAAAAAAGGCTGAAGTTGGCAAAGATCATGACTGAACGAACAGGAGAACCCCACCTCTACACAGATGTGGGCTGAGGAATTTTTGGCAGGCAGGGCCCAAGATTCTGTTTTGATGTAAAAATAGGACAAAGTTTTAAAATTCTACTCCATTAACTTATTCTAGGTCAAAATTATTTTGATTACGTTTTAAGAGCCAAAGTCAACTTAAATACCCATCTTAGCTCTATGAAAATCTCATTAAAGTACCTTAAGAACAGGGGAGACGAGCAATGATTGCCTAATGGGTACAACAGGGTTTCTTTTTGGCGTTATGACAATGGTTCTGGAATTAGATAGTGTTAATGGTCATATAACATTGTGAGTATACTGAAAACCACTGAATTACATACTTTGTAATGAATAAAATGATGAATTTTATCTTAATAAATTAAAAAGAACATAAACCCGTGAGCAATACTGCAGTCAGTTATAATCTGCCAACTGCAAGTTAGAGGTAAAACCAACAGGAGATTCTGGCTTTAGAACAGGTATTTTCCTCTCACATAACAGATAACTGGCCTAAATAACTATTAAGGCCATCCTAGCTCATGATAATAAAACCCCATCAGCTATATACAATAGCTAGCTCAGATTTTTATTGATGCTTTTTATATGCCAAGCACTCTTTAACTGCTTTGTAAACAATTTTTCTGAGTAGGGGCATGAGCGGCATTTTGGGTGGGACAACTCTTCCTTCTAACTATATTTAGTATCTCTGGACAACCCACCCTCGTCCAACCACCCCTGTGAGTCCTCAAAAACCTACGAAGTACAGATTGTATTACTAATGAGGAAGCTGAGGGTCAAAGAGGTTAAGTAAACTAAGGTAACAGAGGTATCAGATGGTAGTGCTGGAGTTCAACCTAGGCAGCCTTACTGATGCCTGAGCTCGGAAACGTGATTTGCTATCGCTTGTCTAGAGTGCAAAGGGTGGTTGTACCTAGTATGTGGTATCAACCAACTTTCAAGTAAAAGTATTAGCTGATGACCTCAGTGATCTAGAGAGTCCAAGACCATGGGAAAGATCAATAAAAGCCACACATTTCTTTTCATGTTTATAAAAGATTTCTCCACAAGCTAATTATGAACACAATCATGATTAATAAAGAAATGGCCACAGCTACATCTCATCGGCTCCTGTATAGACAACAACCTAAAAACTCAGATGAGCAATTTATTCTGACAGGACACGGGCCTACATTTTACATGGGAAATCTAACAACCTAACAGACCTAAAACTGGGGGACTACATAATGGCTCTTTTAAAAAACAGACCGACTACACTCTTAGGGCCCCCCCACTTGAAAGCAGACCTGAGCCTCAGTGAAGTTAAAAAAGCACATTAAAAGCCCAGTCCCAGTCAGAGCTGCGGCTCCCTAGCAGCCCTCCACCCGAGGTGACTGAGTCACTGTGAATTTCTTGGTCAAGTATAGAAAGAAAGGAAGATGCCTTGAGAAACTGCACAAATACAGGACCCAGTCAGACCAGCAGTTTATAAAGCTGGACAAGCCTCTGCCAAAGAGAAGCAAAGCTCGCTCACCGGAAGCCCAAGTGGCAGAGTCTGAAAATCTGCTCTCATGACTTAATCAGGTGGCCATAAGCACTCTCCTATGGATTTAGTAAAACTGAATTTTACTGAGGTAATAGAACGTTTATAAAAATATTTTATTTTGGGGGCGCCTGGGTGGCTCGGTCGGTTGAGCGTCCGACTTCGGCTCAGGTCATGATCTCACGGTCCGTGAGTTCGAGCCCCGCGTCGGGCTCTGTGCTGACAGCTCGGAGCCTGGAGCCTGCTTCCGATTCTGTGTCTCCCTCTCTCTCTGCTCCTCCCCTTGTTCATGCTCTGTCTCTGTCTCAAAAATAAATAAACGTTAAAAAAAATTAAAAAAAAAAATTTATTTTGTTAAGCCCCCAGACAGCTTACTCAAATTAGTGTTCTATGAGTGACTACTGTGCAGGCTTTTATTTTTGCTCCTTTTCTCCTCTCCCAATCAGAAGATCTCATTCAACCAGGCAACTGACCAGAAAGTCTGGTTTCTTCAACTGCTCTCACCCTTCAAATCTCCCCTGTCTCATCCCAAGTGAAGACAAGTTATAACAGGAACGTGGTAACCATTACAACAGCAGTATTTTAACAGCTACCTTTACAAACTGACCCTTTTGTTCTGGGTGTACTTAAATACCGATAATTCCCTGATTAAAATCCCACTAAGCTAATTTTCTTCTCTTTAATATGCTACCACAGTCACTGATCCAGACTTCTGGAACAAATTCTTACCTTTTTTATGTTTAATTGAAGTATACTTGACATACCATGTTGAATTTGTTTCAGGTGTGTAAGACAGTGAATTGACAATTCTAAAAATTAGGCAATGCTTACCACGATAAGTGTAAATCCTTCCTTTCTTAAATTGCCTAACATCCACTTGTTATGCCTGTACAGAAGACCTCGTTTTAAAAAGAAACACGCTAAGATTCCTTTACATCTATAATTCATTTTCCCACCAATTCAGTGTGCCTTGCCACTAATTAATTCCAATAGCTAGTTACCTGTAACTATAATCCATCTTAGCTGATGGAATTCAAGGTCAATTCAAGATGGTCTAGGTGATTTTGCAGATCGAATATGCCTAAGCTTCATGTGTCAGTCTTACATTTCCTTCAGAGTAAGATGATGACAATAGTAGTAGTAATAATAGTGGCAGAGGCAATACTTACAGAGCCCTTACTACACAATACACAGCTGTAAGTACTTTACAAGTATTAATCTACCCCCGTGAAATGGGAGCTATCGTCACCCAAAATTTCCAGATACGAAACTAAAGCACAAAGAAGTTAAGTAACTTGCCCAAGATGAGAACTGGTACGGAATCAAGCTTGAATCTGAACCCAGTTGGTCGGACCCCAAGGCTCACACCATGAATCACTAATGCTACACTGCCTCTCAATATAAACAAGGATTAACTTAGAACTTAGTCACCAGAAAAATTAAAACTAGAACTACCCTACAACCCAGCAATTATACTACAGGTATTTATCCAACGGATACAGGTGTGCTGTTTCAAAGGGACACATGCACCCCAGTGTTTATAGCAGCACTATTAACAACAGCCAAAGTATGGAAAAAGCCCAAATGTCCATCGATGGATGGATGGATGAAGATGTGATATATATATATATATATATATATATATATATATGGAATATTACTTGACAATCAAAAAGAATGCAATCTTGCCATTTGCGACTAAGTGGATGGAACTAGAGGGTATTATGCTAAGTGAAATTAGTCAGAGAAAGGCACATATCATAGGACTTCGCTGATATGAAGACTTTAAGAGACAAAACAGATGAACCTAAGGGAAGTGAAGCAAAAATAATATAAAAATAGGGAGGGGAACAAAACATAAGAGACTCTTAAATATGGAGAACAAACAAGAGGGTTACTGGAGGGGTTGTGGGAGGGGGGATAGGCTAAATGGGTAAAGGGCTTAAGGAATCTACTCCTGAAATCATTGTTGCACCATATGCTAACTTGGATGTAAATTAAAAAACAAACAAAAATCTCAGTCACCAGAAAACAGATTTATTAAAGAAGCAACTGAGTATAAATAAACGAAAACCCAGATTCACAGCCCTTTTCTTACAAGGCAACATATAGCAGAGGTTCTACAACACTGCAAAAACACTGCTACTTTAATGTCATACAGAAATTTAAAAAAGCATTATTAAGAAAAAATCCGTTGTTCAGCCAACAATGCTGTTGACTCAGCTAACTGAGGCTACTAAAGTACAGACCTCCTGATCATGCCACATGCTACTAAAGAGAAGTTTCGGAGAGAATTACCTTGTTTTCTTCTGAGTTCCTTTTCAACTTTTCTTCCATGTCCTTGGTCTCTTCTGAGACCTTGAGTTTAATCTGCTCATAATTTTCACATGCTTCCTTAAGCTGCTCTTGTAAAACCTGGTATTCCTTCTCAATCTGTGAAAGATCTCCCTAAAAGTTACAAAATTATCTGTTAAAATAGTTTAAAATACCCTTTTCTCATCTTGTTCCAAACAGTCTCTTAAAATAAACAGAAGAGAAAAAGAGGCAGATGAAAATTTACAAGGGAAATGTCATGATAATTCAAGAATTAAAACCTCCTAAACAGTGTTTAGCAAAGCCAACTCTTTTTAAAGTACAATTATTCATATTACTGTAACTCATAATGAAACATTTCAATCTGTACTATAATTAGTTCTGAATATTTGTCTTAAAAGGGTTCAGTATTACTAAATCAATAGTGTGATGTGAATATCATTCTCCATGATTAACATCAAGAACTATTTATTAGGTTTAAAAAGCTGTATGTACATATGCATTTTAGATATGAACAAAACATATTAACTTTGACCCTACTTTTAAGTGTTTCAAATGGACAGTTGTAAAAATGACAAGTTAAAATATTATCAATGGTTTCCAGTTATGTAACTATCTCTTGGACCAGCTTAAAAAGCAAAAGCAAAAACAGAAGCATATTGCAATGTGAAATATTGTCCAACAAAAAATGTCATTTATGTGTTTTTAAAAACCTTTCATTCTGAAAAAAATAAATAAAAATAAAAACCTTTCATTCTGAAGGGAGACTGGGCGGCTTAGTCGGTTAAACGTTGGATTTCAGCTCAGGTCATGATCTGGCAGTCTGTGAGTTTGAGCTCTGGACTGGGCTCTGTGTCTCAGCCTGGAGCCTGCTTTGGATTCTGTCTCCCTTTCTCTCTCTGTCCCGCCCCCACTCGTGCTCTTTGTTTCACTCTCTCCCAAAAATAAACAAACATCTAAAAAAATAAAAAAACCCTTTCATTCTGCTAGGACAGTCAGCAATCACACCTGTGTGTCTGAAAGGCGTCTGGGTGGGCTGGCAGGTCCGCCCAGTTGCGGCTGACTGCTCTCCCCAGGGCCTTAGTGGCCAAGACTGGAAATCTATCCCAGGGGCACAAACCTAGGTCTATCTTCCCCCACCTCCTGCACCTCAGCATCTTCCAAGTTTAAAAAAGCAGAGAATCAAGGTTTTGAAATTCAGTGATTTATCAGTTAGAGAACTATGAGCTGTGACCAGAGTGACCACACATGTCAGTCTGTTTTGAGTGTCCCAATTTTTATTTGTCCAGACTAAAAGTTTGGCAGCATGAATAGAGAGTCCACGTTTAAATAATAAATTAAATGGTCAACCCCACTACGACCCAGGAGAAAGACTTTATGGTTTTAGACCTTAGTTACCTCTATGTTCATTCTCAATTCAGCAAAAGAATCACAATGAATTAGCAACTTATTATTATGTATCAATTTATACCCCCAAGTCACCAAAGGAACAAGAAATTATAGCCATCTCTATGTTATCACAAACTTCACCACAATTCTGTAAGAAACATTATTCACACCTTTTAGAGATCAGAAAACCAAAGTTGAGAGAAATTAGGCAACTTCTTAAAGCCCCTGAGGAAAAGCAACAGTGCTGGGGATTAACTGCAAGTCTCACTGGTGGAGAAGCAAAAACTCAGCCATACTAATGATAAGGTCCTGAAACTAACTGCTAATTTAACAAGTGTTTTTGAATTCTCCCAATACTGATGAAAAAATTTGAGGGTGAAGAGCATACCTGGTTTAGAACTCAGTATGCTGTAAGAACTCAACACCAGATATTCTATACGCAAAAATGTTCACTATAGCACTGTCCGTATGCCTGAAAAGCTGACACAATCTAAATGTTCAACAGTAAGAAACTAATCAAATAAAATATCATATTCATACAATAGAATACCAAGTCTGCGTTAAAAATGATGATAAAAATCTGGGGCGCCTGGGTGGCGCAGTCGGTTAAGCGTCCGACTTCAGCCAGGTCACGATCTCGCGGTCTGTGAGTTCGAGCCCCGCGTCGGGCTCTGGGCTGATGGCTCAGAGCCTGGAGCCTGTTTCCGATTCTGTGTCTCCCTCTCTCTCTGCCCCTCCCCCGTTCATGCTCTGTCTCTCTCTGTCCCAAAATAAATAAAAAACGTTGAAAAAAAAATTAAAAAAAAAATGATGATAAAAATCTATATTTACTGACATGGAAAAAATCCATAACATATAAATACCAAACATTTTAAACACAACATATAAGCTACAATCCTATCTTTTAAAAAGAATTGCTATTGCTTCTCGGCCTTTTGGCTAAGATCAAGTGTAAAAAGAATTGCTTACTTAAATGTAAATGTTAAAATAAGGCCTAAGGGCTGCACATCAAAATGTAAATAAGGGAGAAGGCAACATAGATGACTTTTAATTTCTCCTCCATAATTTTCAGTATTGTTCATTAAAAAAATTAAGAGTTCTACCTTATTTTTTTTAAATGTTATTTTTGAGACAGAGAGAGAGAGAGAGAGAGAGAGAGAGAGAGAGAGAGAGTGTGTGTGTGTGTGTGTGTGTGTGTGTGTGTGTGTGTGTGTGAGTGTGGGGGAGGGGCAGAGAGAGAGGGAGACACAGAATCCAAAGCAGGCCCCAGGCTCTGAGCTGTCATCAGACGCTTAACTGACTGAGCCACCCAGGCACCCCATTACATTACTTTTTTAATTGGCCAAAACTATAAAGCTATTTGTACCAAGCATAGCCACACAATGTAACCTTACTTCTTCCTACTTAATTCTCTATCTGGTCTTATAAATCATTCCATACCAGTAATAATAAAATTGCTGGACTATAATTCACTTAATGAGTCTAATACTGATAGATATTTAGGTTGTATTCAATTTTTTGCTGACACTAACGCAGATGAAACAAATATGCAAATACCCTTGTTCACTGGTCTCTATACATATATAGGAGTGCAGGTAAATTCCCAATTGCCATCCCCAGAAATTTACATTTTTACATTCTTTCAACAGTGCATAAATGACTTTCTTATTTCAGGTGGAGCTGGGCATCTTTTTATATGTTTAAAAAATCATCCTTATTTTATTGTGGATTGTCTATTCACATCCATTCCCATTTTTGCATTATTAATCTTTCCCTGATTAATTTACAGAAACTTTGTACGTTAAACAAGGCAATTAGTTCTCTATCTGTCCCTATACCGCAAATAACTTTCCTAGTTTGTTATTAGTGTTTTGACATCATGTGTCTATTTGTCCATATACAAATACATGCTATGCATATGTACACACAGATTATATATGTGTATATATAAACAGATACTCTTTGTTATACTGTTTATTAATCTCATGAAAAAAATTCCCTTTTTTTCTAGGTAAATTGTGGATCTGCTTTTTAATATTGAAATCTTTGATCTGTCTGGAATTTACTTTGGTATATGGAAATAAGGTGGGGACCCAAATTAATTTCTTCTAGACAGGCAACCCGTCTCCTAATACCACATATTTAATAATTCTCCTAATTCCACATATTTAATAAACTACTTTTTGCTCACTAATACCATTTTTATTTATTATACCTTAAATTTCTATTTTCTTTTGTTCTATTGTCTCTTATTTTAACAGCCTATTTATGTGCTAAAATAGATTATGTGCTAAATTAGAATCAATTTGTCCAGTTTCAGATAAACCCTGTGCAGGAGCCAGCCACCAAGGTGGCCCTCAAGATCCTCACCTCTTGGTATTTATACCCTTGTACAGTCCTCCCCTACAATGCATCAGGGTTTTTGGGTTGGTCTGTGTGACTAAGAGAATACATAAAGAAGTGATAGAAAGTGGCTTTCTAAAGTAGGTCATGAATGCTATTGCTACTTCTACCTTGGATCAACCACTCTGGGGAAAGCCAGGCCCCATGAGAACATGAGGACACTCAAGTGGTCCTACATGGAGGTCCACAGGCAAGGAACTGAAGCCCCCACCAGTAGTCAGCAGCAACTTGTTAGCTGTGTGAGTGAGCCATCTTGGAAACAGAACCTCCAACCCCAGTTACTCCTTGCAGATGGCCAGATGAGCCCTGGTCTATATCTTGGCTGCAAGTCCTCAGCAATCTCCAGAACCATCAGCTGAGCCACTCAATTGCTGACTCAGAAGCTGTGAGATAATAAATGTTTATTGTTGTTTAAGGCACTAGGTGTTTTTTTTTTTTTAATTTTTTTTAAACATTTTATTTATTTTTGAGACAGAGAGAGACAGAGCATGAACGGGGGAGGGGCAGAGAGAGAGGGAGACACAGAATCGGAAGCAGGCTCCAGGCTCTGAGCCATCAGCCCAGAGCCCGACGCGGGGCTCGAACTCACGGACCGCAAGATCGTGACCTGAGCTGAAGTTGGACGCTTAACCGACTGAGCCACTCAGGCGCCCCAATTAAAGCACTAGGTTTTAAGGTAATTTGTTATGTAGCAACAGGTAACTAATACATGTTGTTCATGACTGTACGGGAACTGCGTTAAAAGCTTTAGGGACAACCAGTCTCTTCACAATAATGGACCTTCCTATTCAATACTTTTCATTTACGTAAGTCTTCTGTGCGTTTCTCAGTACATTTTAAAGTTTTCTTTCATAGATTTAACTATTTTAACTTTTGGTAAAAGATATCTTATCTTACTATTAAAAATGGAATTTTATCTTCTAGTATACTTTGCAACAGATTGTTGTTTATATTTGGAAAAGTATTCTATCCAATCACCTTTTTGAATTCTCTTAAGAGTTTGGTATTGCATTTTCACTTGATTGTTTTTTAATCTTCCAGATACACAATGTTAGCCTCCGTAAGAAATAATATTACACCTCCTCTTTTACAATCTTACTTCTCTTAATTTTGTCAGTTGTTATCTCCAGGATAATAAAATGCTGAAGGTCATGTTTCACCTAAAAGTGAGATGAAGGCTTTGGCTTGAGAAAAAGATATTAGCAGGGGCGTCTGGGTGGCTCAGTCGGTTAAGCGGCCGACTTCAGCTCAGGTCACGATCTCGCGGTCCGTGGGTTCGAGCCCCACGTCAGGCTCTGACGGCTCAGAGCCTGGAGCCTGTTCCAGACTCTGTGTCTCCCTCTCTCTGACCATCCCCCGTTCATGCTCTGTCTCTCTCTGTCTCAAAAATAAATAAACGTTAAAAAAATTAAAAAAAAAAAGATATTAGCATGTGGAGAAGTATTCATCTTTCTCCATATTATTATGAGTTTTAGATGAGAAGGGGAATTGAATTTTATCTAATACCTTTCAGGAACTATGGAGTTGGCCAAATAACTTTTCTTAAGATACATCAACACAATATATTATATTAATAGCTTTTCTAACTGAATCATTCTTATAATGGTGAAGGTTTTTATTATAAAACTTTCTGTATCATTCACATGAATAAGCTCTTATATATAAATTAATAGAGGCTCATTATACCAGTTAAAACAATAAAGCCATTATACTTTGAAATAAATAAGCTAGGGAAAAAACACTTTTGTTTCTGCCTCTTTCCCAAATTCAATAAAAACAATTTTTTTTGTCATGTTCTAAAGCTTATTGCATGGTAACATTTTATATGGAATTAGCAGACTCCAAAATAGTTCTAGTTCATCATTGCCATCTAGTTATAATAACGAAAACTAAAAAACCTTTAAATAGTCTAATACAATTCTGACTCACCTGTTGTGCCTCAAAAGGATCATATGGCTCAGTATTGACCTCTTGATGTGTTACATTCCAAGACACCTTTGGGGAAAAACAAACAATTTCATTAATCTCAATTCCTGTGGTACAATAAATCCATTATGTAATGACATTTTAAGACATGCTCACAATTTTTTCGAGGTGTGTTTTATTTATTTTTCTCCAATTTCAATAACTCACACTTTCTACAAATTCTTGTATTAGGAAAGAGCTATCATGTAGAATTGGTAAAAATGAAAATGATTTTGGTTTATTACTCTAACATGTGCTTTCAGAGCTTTTTAGAAAACAGAAAACATAACGAGGAGGGGGATAATCCAACAAGGGTCTAATGAATTCACGCCTGACAAAGTGAACTACAGAACATAAACTTATTCTCATGCTTGTTAGTAACTTTTATTCACATCTCTTTTGTTTCTCTCCACCTGGCTGTCTTTTTAGAGAAACTGGTTTTCGTAAAAGAAACTGGTCACATATAGCCCAGACTGTTTTTTGGGGCCACCTGTGCAAAAAGCATATTTCCTTTCATTCTCCATACAGTAAGTTTGTTCATTCTCCATACAGTAAGTTTCATTCTCCATACAGCACCCCACGTTGTGAGGTTTCCTGGTCTAGCTCTAACTGGGTAGGTAGGCTGGTGTGTCAGGGCTTCAATACCAGGATGTGCAAGTGCTACAGAAGTAACTACATCATCCTCAATGGTGCCATTATTAATCAGTAACGTGATGGCTCCATCTGCTGATTCCTCTATCTCATTTCTCAACTGGTACAAAACTTGGTTAGGGAAGAAAGGTATTATTTACTAGACCCAAAAATTCTTTCTGAATTACCGATCATGCCCTACAAAAGGGTTCATATTTTTAAAACATTTCCAGGCAAAAGCTTTCATAACCATTATAAAGTCAATAATTTAAAAGAATTTTAGTAAATGGCAAAGAAAGATGAAAAGGAAAATTTAACTTCAGAATGGAGATTACTTTTTTCTATTTAGGTCTTACCTGTATAGCAGCCATTTGTGTATGTGGAATATTTGTTACTTCGTCGGTACTTTCTAGATTTACTTCCCACTTGTTGGCAGAATTTCCACAGTGACCTTCATGGCTGTTAGACCCACTGAGGGCTGTACCGTCACCATTCATGCTGCACTGTGTCTTTACTGATACTTCCAAAGATTCCTGAAGGATCTGTGTTTTAGGGGCAATCTCGTTACCAGGAGTATTCTCAGCATTCAAATGAGGACCCTCAAAATATACAGCAGCACTTTCATCTGGTCTGTCACTGGCTACAAACGATGGCGCCACTGGTACTGATCTTTGCAGCTGATATTCAGAAGGAACATTGGCTAGAGGTGTATAAATGTTAGTGTACTGGGGCAAACTGGGTAACACGTTCATATATGTTGGTGGTGTCTGGGTAATGTCAAATCCCCGAAAGGGGAGGTATGTACAGTATCCTGTGACCAAATGGGGTTGAGACCAGTAGGTTGGTTTCACATCCTCAGAGGCTGGTTTGGGAGAATTACAGGATACTTGCTTGTGACCGGCATCCTCAGACACTGATGTGGGAGAATCAAAAGAGACCTCCTTGGGCTTCTCATCCTCAGAAACTGATCTAGAAGAATTATCAGACACTGGTTTCGGGTTCATAGCTTCACAGGTTGGTTGGGGAGAATTAGCAGATACAGGTTTGGGCTTCACGTCCTCAGAAGCTGGTGCTGAAGATAAGTCAGACACTGGTTTGGACTTTACATCTGGTTTAAATTCCCTCGCGGTTGGATTCAGTGGTAGTTTAACTCGTAAATACTCCCCTGTTTTTGAAATTTCTTCCACTTTTGTCTTAATGTTTTTCTTCTTTCTCTTTTTCTTAAGCCGTAATGCAACTTTCTTCAATGCAATACAGTTGTCAATCACAACAAAACGAGGACATCCCAAGAGAAAAGATTTCAAACCTCCGGCTTTTTCTAGTATTTGCCGAGTTTCTTCTGGGAAGAATTCATATTCTTCAGAGAACATTTTATTATTCATGTCCAAGGGACCATGCTCTTCCAACAACTGAGAGAAATAACTTGGAAAAAATTTATGTTTACATGTTATTACAAGGAAGTACTTAAACATGTTCTTTTGAAAAAAGTGTTTCCCCCAAAATTCTCCCCAAGAAAAATACTATTTCACTTCCAACTGATCTCAACACCTCCCCAACAAACATATTATACTCATATTAAATCTGACAAAAGCTATATGCAATCAGTGATACTCTAGAAGCAAAATTTTGTTTACCCTTGGAGAATAATCCTTAAAAAATTTGTTGGGAAAAAACCCGAAAAGGGATTAAAAAGTTATTTCATAAATTTCAATTACATAATTATACAATCTATTTTATTTTATTTTTTATTTTTATTTTTTTTTTCAACGTTTATTTATTTTCGGGACAGAGAGAGACAGAGCATGAACGGGGGAGGGGCAGAGAGAGAGGGAGACACAGAATCGGAAACAGGCTCCAGGCTCCGAGCCATCAGCCCAGAGCCTGACGCGGGGCTTGAACTCACGGACCGCGAGATCGTGACCTGGCTGAAGTCGGACGCTTAACCGACTGCGCCACCCAGGCGCCCCTACAATCTATTTTAAAAGTAACGAAAAGAAAATTTATTCAAGAAAAATAACAAGAGTATCAGTAACAAGAATGTCAAATGAGAAGAAATCAAATTTCATTAAAATCCTACTGGAATTTACATACAGTAAAACTCAACATTTTTCTGTTTAGGAATATGCAATGATTCAGAAGTACTGAAACTAATCATGTCTGATCAATAAACCAATACAAACAAAACAAAAAATCAAATAAATCGATATAGCAGAGGATCAGACACACATAATGGGGTGATCCCTTAATCTACATCCAGTCCTAGACTGGGGTGCACTCCAGTTAAGGGGCTATTTTCTTTTCCCATTCTTGTGTCAGGCTCCAAGAGCCTTCCTCTTCCATTAGAACTTGGTATTCAGTCCATAACAATGGCATAACTAGCAACCAAGACACATACTATGCAATTTCAAAGAAATAGAGCCTCCACATTTTTTCCACTGCCTAAGTAGCAATGAATTTTTCAAACATTGAGGCAGGACAAAATTTAACAAGGGTCCCCAGCCCAAAGGGAAAGCGTGTTATAAACCATATTGTGAATAAAATTTTTATAGTTGCTATTATTTGAAACGCAACACAAAAATGAACTTGAACTCTATTTATACATCTTTCTAGCCCTGAAAAATCATCTCTGTAAGGGAAACACTGGGTCCAAAATAGCATAAATATGACTTGTTTATAACCAGTGTCTTACAGGGGTTAGCAACCATCCATTGACGCACAGAACAGTGGTACTGGTATGGCTGTTCGGCAGACATGAAAGAGGCCAAAGCTCTAATGAAAGATGATAGATACAACTGAAACAAGGAGGCTGACTCCACTTCTGCCAAGTTAAACAAGATGCATCTCTCTCATCATTGCTCCTGTTCAAAGTCTCAGACTCTAAAAGGGATAGTGTTCCTGCACTTCAGAACCAGAGGTAAAAACGGCACACTACATGAGACAGCAGTTTAAACAAACAAACAAAAACCTAACTATACCAGAAAGATTAATAGTTCTTATGTTGTTATCTCATATATGCAAGTACATGTTTACTCGCGTACATGTATTTTCACACTTGGATAGGGACCATCAGGGTCTGAAATGGTCATGGCTGGCCTTCCATAGTGCCATTACAGGCCACTGAAGGCACAGGGGCAAGGGACAGGATGAAGAAAACGTTTGGGAAAGCATTCCCACCCTAGTATGCTGGCAGTGGCCCTTTGACAAATCACTGTTTTGTAGAAGCTCATGATTCTTCCCTCACAAAGTCATTCTCTTTACAATACAGTGTGATCAGACCAATGATGCATCTCTCCTGCTACTTGCAAGCTGTGCGAAAGGACTGTGTCTTCCACCTTGTCTGCAATCTTCCACAGTGCTTAACCCTAAGTGGTTAAATAAATCGTGGCTGACTAATTAATACCACGAAAGAGGTGGTAGGAAAAGCTAAGTGCAGAATGCTACCCACTGAAATACAATTCCCTTCAACTATCTAAAATCATAAATTGTGAGAACTAGAAGAGGGTCAAGTCAATTATACACCAATCAGTCTAATCCCCACCTTCACAGTGGAATGCGTGAGTCAGGATAAAATTAACAGCAGTTATCCCAATATTCTGGATTCCTTGTGTAATATTTTTTTTCTACTCTAACACTCTTGTCATACACAAATTTTAGTTTCATTTTTCTTTCTTTTACCCACTGGACACTAAAAGAAATCATTCTTTTTTTTTTTTTTTTTTTAAGTTTTATTCATTTATTCATTTAAGTAATCTCTACACCCAACATGAGGATCGAACTCATGACCTCGAGATCAAGAGCCACACGCTCCTCCGACTGAGCCAGACAGGCACCCCTAAAAGAAATTGTTCTTAAGCTCATCATCACATGTCTACTTTAGAAAATTCAGAGAAAGAATTGTTTTGAGGTGTAACTTCCTGTAAGTTTTTGACTTTAAAGTTTTATCTCAAAACACATCAGCCTATTTTCTTCCTCATAAAGTTGTTTAATTTCCTCCCACTTATAACAGTAATAAATTCTTTAAGAAGCAAGGTCCTGACAATGACACAGTTTAGCTTCAGTTTCGGATGCTTGAAGCAAAGCCTACCATATTTTAAGAAATACTAGTGTAGTTTTATAGCTGCTTCCATGGGGTCATCCAGGAGTTTTCTGGAAATATGATATGCTCAGCATTTCAACTCTAAAGAAAAACCATAGGGGCGCCTAGATGGCTCAGTCGGTTGGGTATCTGACTTTGGCTCAGGTCATGATCTCATGGTCAGTGAGTTCGAGCCCCGCATCGGGCTCTGTGCTGACGGCTCGGAGCCTAGAGCCTGCTTTGATTCTGTCTCCCTCTCTCTCTGCCCCTCCCCCACTCACGCTCTGTCTCTATCAAAAAATGAATAAACATTAAAAAAAAATTTAAAGAAAAACCATAAAGAAGGGTCTGGGAGCATAACCAGACTGAAAAGGAAAGAAGCGACTGGGGAAAACAGAAGCAAGGACTAAACTACGGATGAGTAACAGGTTTTCTGCGAGAATAACCAGGCCTTAAATTAATTTCCTATTGCAGATCTTAACCCTCAATTTGTCTTCTTAAGGAAGGTAGCATGCACTACTTAGCAATACCAAGCTCAAAATGGTAACTGCTTGTTAGATATTCCTGAACCCTTTACTCCATTATTTCATCTACCCTACTCAGACTCGTTGATTTCATATTCACATTTCAATCCCAAAGTAACAGCCAAAGTTATTTAAAAAGAAAAGTCTGTTTCTCTTCTATTATGTCAATGTCAGGAAGACAAGTCTCCCGTACAATACAGAGATACAAGGTCTTGTTACCTTTACTATCATTGCAGCAGAACACCTGTCACCTCAGCAGAAGTAATAATGGGATCCTGGTATCCTCATTACCCAATAAAAGGGCAACCCTTCGACAAGCTACATTACTTGTCACTGGACTTAGGAGATGCTAAACAACAGCATCCATCAGCAAAAGAACAATGAGACCAAATTATAATAGGACTCCTTGTCAAATGTAGAACTCCCCCCTTATCCACAAGAGAGATGTTCCACAACCCCGGTGCCTGAAACCACAGATAGTACTGAGCCCTATACTATTTCTTCCTACACATATATACCTATGATAAAGTTTAAGTTATAAATTAGGTGCAATAAGAAATTAACAGCAATAACTAAAAATAAAATAGAACAGTTACAATAATATACTGTAAGATAAGTTATGTGAATGTGGTCTCTCTCTCAAAATTTTATTGCACTATCCTCACTCAATTCTTGCAATGATAGGAGATAAAATGCCTCTGTGATGAGATGAAGTGAGGTGAGTGACACAGGCACTGTGACGTAACATTAGGCTACTACTGACCTTCTGACAACACGTCAGAAGGAGTATCATCTGCTTCCGGACTGCGGATGACCACAGGTAAGTGAAACCTCAGAAAGCGAAACCAAGGATAAGGGAGGAGTACTGTATACCCTGGAATTCATGATGAAAGATATGGCTGGAAACTTTTACAGTCCTATCAGTACATACCAGGGTCAGTTTTAGAGACAGAAAATATCTATATTAGCAGCTCAAACTGACAAAATCAATTATTAGTAGTATTCTGAATTTATTTATTTATTTTACTTACTTTACTTATCTATCTATCTATCTATCTATCTATCTATCTATCTATCTATCTACTTATAAAAGGTCCTGGCTGCCCTCAAGTACCAGAGCCTGGGTCCAGCCAGACCACTGTGTTTTTTTTTGTTTTTTAAATGTTTACTTATTTATTTTGAGAGGAGGGAGGGTGGGAGGGAGAGAAAGGGGGGGAGAGAAAGGGGGAGAGAGAGGGAGTGAGAGAGGGCGAGAGAGTGGGGGGAGAGAGAATCTCAGACAGACTCTGTGCTGTCAGTGTAGAGCCCGATGCGGGGCTCCAATCACCTCAAGAATGGTGAGATCATGACCTGAGCTGAAACCAAGAGTTGGGACATTACACCAACAGAGCCACGCAGGTGCTCCAGGATTCTAAATTTAAAATTAAAAACCCTCAGTTAACTTTGTGCACTACACGACAAAAGCCATAAAAATACTTTCCTTCCCAACTTTGTAAGCCAATAAATGATTCCTTTAATAAGCAAAAGGGACACAAATTAAACAACCTGCAATCTTTAACTGGCAGCTTCAGTATGAAATAATACTAGTAGGAATGTTAAACTACTTACTCATACAGCGTTGAACATTTTTGTTTTGGGTTAATGTCCCACAGCTTCTTATTACGGACAACATATTCACTACTGTGCTGTTCATAGATAGCTTCAAATTCTTCTACATCTTGCCGAAGGTGGTCAGGTACCACAAATGGGCCTGCAGAATTTGGATTGCGTCTGCTGATTAAAAAAAGAAATTTTTTTTGTGAGCCCTAAACTTTGAGATGACCCAGAATATTTAAATTAAAACAAAGATAGTAACATACAACTCAGCCTTACAATGCAAAAAAAACACTACCAGATAATTAAATGCAGAAAAGTTACCCGTGTGTGTGTGTGTGTGTGTGTGTGTATACATTTATAAACCTCCAAGGAAGCACTTTTAACTAACTACTTACTCTTGATCCCAAGAACAAATTTTTTGAAACTCCTGGTTTTAAAAGTATCAATGTTATATTAATTGTAACTTGTTAAAGATTTTGTTATAACTGCTATTAATTTAAGCTAAAGTGAGATTGGAACCAGTAAAACACTTAACAAAAAGATTCTTTTGCTAAAGTGTATGATTTTGCATTCTAAAAAGATGTAGCAGTTTGTGAGTTCTAAAACAAGACTACCAGGTTTAATCCTGGCTCAGACATGTACAAGCTTCAGGTTCTTAGGCACTCAACTACACTGTGCATGAACCCCCTTATCTGTAAAATGTACATGATAACAGTACTTATCTCACAGGGTGAAGAGTATATTCAATGAGTTTGTATATGTAAAGCCCTGAGAATAGTACCTGGTACATAAGTTCTGTCTAAGTATGGACTATTACTATTTGAACTTAAAATAATTCCTCCATTTAAAGAATCCATGAAAATGTGCAAAAGCAGCTCTTATGACAACTCCTTTAAGAAATGTGAAAAAAAATGGGTTTCTGGTTCATAAAGGAATATGACAAAAAGGTCATTGCTACTCACTACTTTTACTTTTTCTTATGTCTACTTGCTTTCTGAAAACTCAGTTTCAACAACTAGATGTCACTGAAAATCATTCATATCTAAGATTGAACATTTAAAACATCTTCCTCTCTATTATAGCAAATATGCTAGTAATTATCAGTAGGAAATTCTCTTCACTGAACATCTTAAAGACTATTTCCTAAATCTTTCCCATAGTATCTTGCATATAGTAAGTTCCCAAACTTATCTAATGAATGTCATTAGCCCAATGATTTTAATGCTGTTTGCAGGAATTCTTAATGCTGACAAGCCATATTATAAAATCAACCAAGATGGATCACACTAGGCTGTCATCACAGATGCACAAATTTAGACAGTGAAGTTAGAGAAGTAAAACACAAGTTTAAATGATGTTAAATTAATACCACTTGCTAAGTTAATACACTTGAGTTAAAATTTGAAGCACACATTTTCAATTTTACTTACTTGTGGTCTTCACCTGAAGTGATAGTCTCATTATTTGGGGTTACTGAAGATGTTCCAGACCCCACTAACATAGGCTAGTTTAAAACACACAAAAATGAAAACAATTTTCTACCTTAAAATTCCATGAAAAAAATTAGCATTAAAACAAATGAATGCTTATATAAATATGCATGCAAATTGCCAATATGTAAGACTTATCTAAATTTCCTTGTGAACAGGAACACATAGTAATAAAGTTTCAACACCCATAAATAGGCCCAACTTAACATTCAGGTAGCTTCCAATGCTCCAAAAAACCTCAAATGTCAAAGATAAAAAGCCAAGTTTTAGCAGAACTTACAAAGAGCTGCTCTAATCCTCCTCTGATATCTGTTCACTATCTCAACTCCTGCCCTCCTGAGCTCCCACATACATGACAGCCATGAAGAACCCCCTAGAAGATAAATAATGCCCTATATGGCTCATGGGCTTGGAGCAAATCTTTAAATCCTAAAAAAAGTCTTTCTCTATAAAGTACTTCAAAATATCCCAAAGAACTTGTTAATCCTAATTTATATATTCAATTAACTATTTTAGACAAGAATTAATACCAAAAATACTCCATACCTTTGAATCTTTTGGCTTCTTTTTCTTGCCTTTATTTTTTATCTTGGCAGAATTAAACTGGAAAAATGGGGGAAAAAAACAATGAACACTCAAATAACATCATGATGAAGCTCTGTATAAAGTATATACTGGTTTTAGCCACAAGTTGAATATACACAAAATGCTGAACAAAAATAACACTTCATATGTTAGCCCTAGTGTTATGATTTATAATAGAAAATAAGAGAAAGCCTAATAATGACTGTTATAACTAAAATTGCTTCCAAAAATTTTTTAATGTTTTATTTCTCAGAGAGAGTGTGTGTGTGTGTGTGTGCGCACGCAAAGGAGGGGCAGAGAGAGAGGGAGAGACAGAATCCCAAGCAGGCTCTGCACTGTCAGCCCAGAGCCCGATGCAGAGCTTGATCTCATGAACTGTGAGATCATAACCTGGGATGAAATTAAGAGTCAGATGCTTAATCGACTGAACCACCTCCTGGTCCAACATTTTAATAAGGTGTATGTTACTTCAAGTAATTAATCAGTCTTTTAGAGTAATTCCGATTATATGCTACCACCATTTCAATGGCATTCCTTTTCTTAAGGTAAACTGGACACTCTACGCCTGGCCAACTCTGAGGCACAGTGGACTTAGAAGACATTTAACTTCCCACTGGGTGTGTTAGTTGTGTTTCCATACTTAGCTGGGCAGTATATTTCACAGGCAGATTAAGAAAAGTTCAAGTACAGATGACCTGATCCTAAAAAATCAGTAAATATGCATCTTTCTGTTTGAAAACTGCCACAACCTACTAAGAAAAACGACTCTGGAATTATTTTAACTTAACTTAGTTTGGAGCCATTCAAAACAAAGTCTCTTTGTTTTCCTTACAGAACAAAACATTAGAATTTTAATCATTACAGATAACTTTTCATTTTTAGGCAGGAGATGACTCAACTCCTTCCCTATTTCTGAGATTAACAATTATTAGTTGCGAAACTTTATGGACATTGTCTAATTTAAGCCTGTTGAATTTGCTGATTGCTGATTGTCACTCTAATTCCAAGAGGAAGACTGGCATTAACATTCTATAAATGAGTATATGTTAGCCAGAAATCCTCCATGTTTGGTTCTAGAATGCCACCTGTGATGTAAATAAACACTGGCCTGGGTACTCCTCTCTTCCTTTGGCTAACACAAATTAACACGTTTAAAGCAATCAAATAACCTACCGGCACATCACCACTGTCTTGTTTCCTTAATACAGTACAGCGGCTGTCTGTAGGAAAATACCAATAAATTGTGAGAAAATGAAATTTTTACACTGACAGCACACTAAAGCCTTAAAGAAAATCACCGCAGACACTACTGTCATCAACTATATTTTGCTCCTTATTTTGCTTTGACACAAGTTTAGTTTAGAAACCAAGAGCAAATGGCCAATTAAATGGAAACCAACCACAAAGAATCACAAAATGTCAATCTAGTTCAGCATAATTTGAGTGCCTTCTAGATATCAAACTCCGTGCTAGATGCTGCGAATACAAAGATGCAGAGAATAATCCCTGTCATAGATACGCCTGTATTCTAAGCTTATGTTGTACAAATACACAAGCAAGCAAATACGTGCAACCCAGAGTGCCAAGTGCCTCAATAAATACAATGGAAACAAAGCTGATGGAATAATACAGTTTTCAAGGATAAAGGCCCAATGACAGGCCAGGGAGGGCTCAGAGAGGGATGCAATATCAAAATGAGACTTGAAATAAACAAGCAAAGGGGCAGGACGTAGTTGGAGCAAATGCAGGAGCAAAGACATGAAGCAGGAAAAGTACGAGGAGGGTTTGTACACCTTCAAGAAGTGGGATGTATGCACACAGATGATGTGAATTTAACGTGTAGGCAAAACTAAGCAAGTGTTTAACAGAATTGTTACAGTTGTATGAAAGAGATGTTCCAGAAGAGTCACTAGTGGCAATATAAGAGGAAGATCTGTAGTGGGAAGATCTAAAGAACAGACACCAGTTTGGAGGCTACCAGCATGGTCTAATCATGGAAAGCTTATTAAGGTTCTGACCTAGGGAAGTGGAGATGGACAGGAGAGGAGAGATCAAAGATAAAGCTTACTGGAACGGGTGACAGACTAGATACGGGGTAATAGGGAAAAGGAAGAATCAAGACTTTTTTCAGGGTTTCCTGCGTAGATACAAGATATACAACAATGTTACGGAGATAAATTTAGGAAAAACAGGTCTCTGGGGATACAGTAAGTGGATTCAGCCACACTGCTCTTAAGGGACCTTTTAGTTGTCTACAAAGAACTACCAACAGTAAAACATTATGCAGAGTTCAGGAGACAGGCTGAAACTCTGAATTAGTGATAGGATTGGATGTTTTTATTTACAAAATCAGTGGATTCTGAAAAGTTTTAAGAAATATAATCATCCCTTTAAATGAAAAGAGACAAAATTGAAAATGTCTGGAGTGAGGGTGAGAAGCACAGCTCTTGGAGAGAAAATCTGTTGGGATGGCTAGTCATTTGGTTGGTGGCTTCTGACTCTATGACTAAAACCAGAGGAATAGTCATAGTATATCTGGGGTATAGAACACAAGAATCAGAAAAAATGCACACAAAGAAAGAATTGTGTCCTTTTTAGTTATTTTGTTGTGTGATCCAAACATGCATCGGGTTTTGTAAGCTCAGTCCCCAGACAGTATTTTACTACCAGCAGCAGCAAACTGACGGCAATAAATTCAGGCTATCAACAAGCACGTCACCTCCAGCCATGAAGCTGTGTCCTGGAAAAATAAGCCATCTATATTTGAATGTGCTCCTTCCTAAGACCCAGAACAAAAGCAAGCTTTTCAGTTCCTTATACATATGAAATTTGTAATGTGTGATACTTCTGTACAAGGCTGGACTTTTTAATGTGCTCTTTAAAACAAAACATGAAATTTTAGGTCTAACTGCTGACAACATGTAAAGCAAATACTAAGGAATGCTGAGGGATTGGGGTGGGGTGGAAGATTATCATAAGACATACATGTAGTACCAAAGATAAATTAAAATTAATATAGAATCTAAGAATATTAGAATTTTGAAGCAAAATGGGACCACACAGATCAATGGCTCTAAATCCTATCACTTCAATGATGAAGAAACTAAGATCCAAGGGAAACTAAGGAATTAACTACTAGTCCTCCTATTCTACCAAACTGGACTCCATGCCACTACCCAAACAGGCGACCTGACTCCCTCCTCAACCCCATGTCTCTAATCCCAGGTGTCAACTTGGGAGGTGTCCAACTACCTCCCCGTTCACAGCTTGGACTCCAGTGCTGCACCAAGGGTTCGCCCTCCCCAGGAAGAGCACAAGGGCTTGATCTTCCATTTGAACCCCCAGCACTCTTTCTGATCCTCTCTTATTGAGCTTACGGCCATATTATAGTTATTTGTATATTCATTTTACTCCCTTTTCAACAACATAAGGTCTTGAGGGCAGGGACTAGTATAAACATTTCTGAGTACCTGGTTAACACCCAGCTCAGGCAGGGGCCTTGAAGAAGTAGTAAAAACAAAGTTTTTAATGAATTGAATTAGAGAAGAAGCTGGGCCATAATCTACTTTTCCTAACTTCCAATTCTAAGTTCTTCCCACTACAACAGATGTGCTATTTATAGATTCTGCAAACATCACCTCCTTTGCAGGGCAATGTTTTCTTGAATGTTAAACATCAAACCATTTACTAATAAATTCTGTCCACTTAATATGCAACCTTTGCCATGATACTGTTAAAGTACCTAAAATGAGAACAGTATGGTACGTAGTCAGTATAATATACCCATCTGAGTATCTCTATAACACTTGGCTCAACAGAGTAAAAAGATTCTATGACAAAAAAAAAAAAATCATTATTCTTAATCACTAATTTGCCCACATAAGCTGGCTGTACCACAATTCTCACTATTTTTTTAAGTATTAAATAAGCTAGGTCCTTTGGAGATATTTTTCCCCCTTAGATATAATATAAACTAAAACTCAGTCTACATACCCATTATATCAAAGAATTCATCTAAAGCATTATGCAACGCTGGGAACTTGTCTCTGTGTTCTTCTAGCAGCCATATTAAACATCGTGCTTCCTTCAATGATGTTGGCTCACAGAAATAATCAAGTTGCTTTCCTTCTATAGAGGCTAGTTTATGACCGTATTTCTCATTCCAGAGAAAAGTCATGATGCTAAAATCAAGCTCCTTAAGAGATGCTCCATAACGAGAAAAAAAAGGTCCCGTGGCATCTAAACCTGTAATAAAAACAAAACCCAAATCAGAAAAAGGGAAAATCATTTACAGTAAAATCACACTCAGTCATACATCTCTGAAAGCAGTTCAATTATAATTTGCTTACATTTTCAGTGAAAAACACATATTTGAACAAAAACTTGTTCAAGCTATTTTGCATTTTAGAATATGACTTAACACTGATAGGCTAATGACAATCATTCTTCTCTATTAGTTGAATAAGATGGACCAAAAGCTTCTTACAAAATAGCTCGTATATTAAAAGTTTATAAGGTTATTTTTACTAGACTTAGGCAATGAAAGCAGGCATTAAATTCCTTTAAAAATATAACAACTTTTTCACTAATTCAAAATGATGTTCATCCTAATTAGTGCAAGCTAGCAAGATTTTACAGTGCTTTTCTATATATCTTTCACAGGAACAAAAAATCAGTGATATGCAAAAGCTTCCCAAATGCCTTTAAAACAGGACATGGGTAACCACCCCCACCCAATACCTCCATCAATGGCTCCTTACCCTCCTCCAAAATCAGGATAGTCACTATTCCCACTGTTACTCCACTTGCTACCCAATCAGAGAAAGAAGTAGCTGCAAACTCGTACTGCTACTGAGGGAGGGGCGGTGAGCCCTGACCCTACCAACAGCCACCAAAAGGCAAAGGTTGGCTCTGTTCTGTCTTCCCACTCGCCTCTGATACAGCATGATCACCTCGTGTTGGCCATGGTTTATCAGTCAGCAAATGAAGCAGACTGCTGAGTCAAAATTACCTTGGATGGCTGTTTCTTCCAGATGAAATAGTTACCTTGCAGTGGTCATGATGCATGAAAAATGTGCTCACTGAAGGGAAGGCACGAGATGGCTTCTAGTATTAAAATGTTAACCTCTTCCCACACCCTGCATGTGACCTGACCTCTCATGTTAAATACGCACATGATGTGACTCCACAGTATAGACTTTTGTTGAGAAGTAAAATTCCAAGAATTGGAAATTACTTGCCTTAAATATATATGAGTTTTACATCAGGGTTATAGTACAACCTTACTTTAATTAACATGCCTGAAGTAATTTAAATAGAAACAATTTTAAATACTATGCATACATCCTTATTAAAATGATACTTTAATCTTCAGAATAAATGTGAATTATATCAAAAGGCCACATTAACATTTCCATCAGTGAACTGTAAGGCTCAAATGCTCTAGTTTACCCAAAGCAACAATGGCAGGCACTCTTGCCCAGGTAAACATAACCAGAAAGCCTACTTCTCCTGAGCCTATCTTCCAAAGCAGATTAAAGTGAGAATAACATTGTTTAATTTATTATTTGATTGTTAGTAGATGCTAATGACAACCTGATCACTTAAGAGTGATTTTCTGGGACCAGAAACCCATGCAGACCTATGCTCAAAGCAGCAACACTTAGCTATCTACTATGTTGAGCTTGCTTCTATCCTACTTTGTTTCCACTGACAGAAATTTATCAATACACTCCCCAAACTCTAGAATTCTAACAGCTCCCTGTCCCTAAAAACTCCAGCAGATCCGTGTGACTTGCAGAGGCCTGGCAGGCTCACTCTTTGGACTGTCCTGCTATGGCTCCTACTGGCCTTGTATCCAACTGCTGCCAACGGAGTCATCTACCATTTGAGGCCAGTTGCCATCACGGTCACCAAGGTAAACAGTGCCCTGGTAGGTACCCAGAAAACTCTCAATCTAGTGTTAGACAACAACTCTATCTGCAGCTGCTTTCTGAGGTCCCCGCATGGCCTTGGGCTGCTTGGGGGGAGGAGAGGGTCTTCCTCAACCAAATTAGGAAAATCAGGAACAGTAGTAGCAGAGTTTTATAATCCTATGATTCAACCTCAGAGAATTTTTCTCATGATCTTTAGATATGGATTGCCCTCGGTGATCCTAAGCAATTAGTTCCATCCATTCTTTCCTCTAAGTTTTCTAAGGAATCTGTCTACAGAACTGCACGGTCCCAGAGGGCACTCGGACAGCTGCCTGGGGGGGGGGGGTGCTATTTATCCATGACTGTGCCTACTATTCACGTGGTTTACACATTTACAAATAAATAGTAGCAAAATATAGGACTGGATTTTCTAAGTGAATGAACTTTCTTGTGTTTACACCTTTTGAAAAGGTAACTTATCTATAACCGTAACCTATCTATAAAATAACCTAAATTGTGAATTGGGAGGAAACAGTACTTTTAACCAGACAAATTTGTGGTCCTACATTTAAAAAAATCATATATGATGATAGAAAAAAAGAGGGTTCAGAGGCAGATATCCAGCCTTCCTACTAATAAACAGCAGCCCTCGAGTTCAATGGCATTACCAAAGCTGTTCAGTTTCTGGATCCAGGCAGCTAATTTGGGCTCCACTTCTTTAAGCTCGCTCAAAACATGCAGAAATATCCTGGTCTTTACTCTGTTCTTCTCTTGAATCAAGTGACGAATGACATAGTCCACCGCTTCATTTAGAAAATTTCTGCTAGAAAAACAGGTTGTGTAGTCTTCTGTGCTTAAAACCTTCCAAGAAAGCAATTCTTTGAGAAGCTTGGAAGTGTTCAGAATACCAGATTTTATCTTGTCAGCATACTGCTTTATGCACTGCAGAATTCTGTCATCAAGGAACTGGCAACTCTGAACACTGTCTACAGTTTCTAAGGATAAAGAAAAGTGGTCAGTTAAAGTAAGCAACGGGGCCAATTTGCAAAGATATAAACTGAGAAAGAAATAATATAACATTACATAATAACATAAAGTACGGTTCAGAGGGATTCTTAATGTTTTAAATAAACTCAAGGAATTTGGAAAATAATTGCTTAGCAATATGTTTGAAAACAGTCACATTAAACCAAACACATCAGAAGTTAAGTACTCCTTCACTCTGTATCACTCATGTAACATCGAAAAACTCAGTTCCTCCAAAATAGGGTTACTTTCCTCAACAATCCTAACCCAGCCTCATCAACATTTACATTCAATAACTATGTTTAATCACTAAGAATGCAAAAAGTGTTTTCTGGAGTTGAAGGGATCATTTATTCAGTTGAATTCAATTAATATTTGGTAGTTACTGTTAGGTTTTTCATCTTATTATTGGATCCTAAATCACAGGATCCCATGGAGTTGTTGATTCCAAGCTGGAAAAGTTCTCAGAAAATTTCTCAGAGTTCATGTTCCCAACCCAGGCATCTCCCTTACAGAGGGCCATTTAGCCCCTTGAAGCATGCAAAATTAAAACACATTCACCAAAGACTTTTACAGTAGAAAAGATAATTTTGATTGACTGGTGAAACATTAATGGAATACTAAATAAAACATAAAAACAAGAGGAAATATTTCATTTTGGGAACAGCCATCACAGTAGAAAACAAGAAAGATTAACTTCCTTCAGCTGAAAACTGAAAGGAGTCCTGGGGATGTAATGTACAGCATGGTGATTACAGTTAATAACACTGTATTGCACATTTGAAAGTAGCTACTAGAAGAGTGGATCTTGAAAGTTCTAGTCATAAGAAAAAAATTTCTGTAACTATGTATGGTGATGGAAGTTAATAGGTCTATGGTGATCATTTTGCAATATATACAAATATGCCATATATACATCATGTTGTACACCTAAAACTAATACAATGTTACATCATCTATTCCTCAATTAAAAAAAAAAAAACCTTAATTAAGAAAAAAAACTTGGTGCCTGGGTGGCTCAGTTGGTTAAGCTTCAGACTCTTGGTTTCGGCTCCGGTCATAATCTCACAGTTTTATGAGCTCAAGTCCCACATTGGGTTCTGCGCAGACAGCACAGAGCCTGCTTGGCATTCCTCTGGTGTCCCTCCCTCTCTGTCCCACCCCCACTCGCGTTGTCTCGGTCTCTCCCAAAATAAATAAATCAACTTAAAAAAGTGTTTAAAAAGAAAAAAGTCTGAAAGTAAATATACTCACAGGAACAGTATAACAACTGAGACATTCCCATGTAGATCAGGGAATAATGACAAGATGAACGTAAAACAGAAGGCTGGGTTAGGTTATCTCTATCGATCTTTTATGAACGGTTTCTTTATTTGAACTCAACATTATTTCACATTCAACTAATTCCACATTCAGCTAATTCACATTCAACATTCACATATATCTGCACAGTGGGGTTCAGAGCATTGCTAAACACAGAATATGCATGTCAGCTATTATTTCCACCATCACTTTGGAGATGAGGACATGGACACAGATTCTGCCCCATGTTAGTGTACCGCTATCCCTGTGTACTAGGATTTTGAATCCCTATGTACTGCTTCCAAATTCAGTGCTCTTTACACGAACTTCTCCCCATCTAGAGCAACACAAGAAAGTGACGGTATTAACATACTAACTGAACTCTTAATTTCAATTCGGTAGCAACACAATGCCCAGTAAGATGGACATATTAAGCAAGAATATATTATTTTCATCATGTCTTGGACTTCAGCATACCTTTCTGCTCTTCAGTTTTGGGCAGATTACTTTCCCTTAAGTCCTCTTCCATCCTTTCTTGTGCTAATTTTTTTGCTTCTTTTTTTTGGAGCTTTCTCTTCAATTTTTTGTCTTCTTTCAGTCTTAGCTTCTCTAGGCTGATAAGCATTTAGTTAGTGGTAATCCACCTTTGTTATAAACTCAATTAACTATTTCCTTTGCCTATTACAGAAACCATTCTCCAAGCAGTAAGTTAGAATTTGCCCTTTGAATTTAGAACTTGGCCTGCATCTTCTGTTCAATATCAAAAACTGTTGACACGTGTTCAGTTAAAATTAGGGTACTTGTGTCATGAAAACAAGAATTCAATGACTGAGTGATTTATAATTAAGGCTGGCATGTATAGGTTATACAAATGTTATTACCATGTATATAAGTTACCGCTTAGGGTAAACAGAAAGAGTAAAAATTACTCTGTAAGAGAATGCATATGTACACTCATTTCAAATAAAGATTCCACAGTAAAATATTATTTTCACATCCTAATGATAGCCCACAACATTGGAATTTGGTTGATATGGTTTACAAAGAATTCTCTTCAACAAATATTTCTGTTCATCTTTTGCTTTTTCTTGGTCACAAACGATGAAAAAAATCACTTCTTAGAATGGAAAACAAGAAGCAGGACCAAAAAGAAAAAGAAAAAGAAAAAGCATTGGAATTATTTGATCTAAACAACATATATATAGAGAAGTGAATAATTCTGACAGTATATTGAGTTTTTTAGGGTGAGAAATAGTCATTGGTTCAAAACGATTTGCTGAAGAGAGATAAAAAAAGAAAAATGCTTTTGGAATTAAAGTTTAAACAACTGAGAGCTAAGTGTATAATTTTTATCTAAATGCCAAATCTACTAATCAAACGTCATTTCACAGCATCAAATGTCATAATTTTACTTAAAATTCAAATAATGTTTCTTACTCAAGCTTTTGATATTTAACCATTCTAGGCTAGTTCTCTTCAAGTTTTAAACATCCACAAAATTCATTTAAACACCACTTACTTGGGTATGTGTACACAGCCAATTTAAAACACAGCGTAATTCAGAAATCTGCATTTAACAGAATTACATTCTAATAGACATCATTAAACTACCAATTGATTGTTAAAATCTTACCTAGAACATTTCTGTTTCAGAATAGGTCTTGGAGGAACCTTTTCTTTTATGACCTTGTGTTCAAACTTTAAATAAAACAAAGACATCCAAAATTTGTCTCATACTCCCATGACATAAAGCACAAAACCACAAGCAACAAGCATTTCAGAAGCACCCGCAATGTTCAATTTGATAGAGAACAGTGGTGATGCTCTGACCCAGACAAAAGCCCAGAAAATTTTAGCAAAACAATTTACTGAAAAGAGGAACAAAAGAGTAGACACACCTTAGGAAGCTTAAAAAAAATTAAGAGTGAACAGATCAAATAAACTACAAATACCATTAGAACAACCCATAACCCTCCATATTGTGAAGTGAAAGGTAATCCTTTGAAACTCTTCCCCCTCCCTAAGAACCCCACCCTCGTTAATACCCAAAAGTTTACTGAGGATTAAGGAAACAAGATTATCAAAAAGTTCAAACTGTAGAACTGAAATGTCAAAAGTCTCCTCTTTTAGGAAATTAAAGAACGTGAGAATCCTTCATTGCAAAGGTATATTCTCACATCCTAAAATTTCCTATATTTTCTTAAATTAAATAACTTTTTTTTCCTGGAAAACATAAGACTGTACAACTTCTACAAACTTAAATCACATTTTAAAAGGTGTAAATGTTTTGATTAACAATTTGGTAATATTTTCCCTTTATTAGATACTTACTTCACATTTAACTTGACCACCACTGCTGAAAATGATAATCTTAGAAATGATTCCTTCACAGTCAGGGGTAAGACAAATTCCTTGCAGAAAATCCTATTTGATTAAAAAAAAAACAAGTGCTATATCTCTGCATAAATCTATAGATGCATACCATTTTAATCATCAGAAATAGTCAAGATACATCAGAAACTTCCTTTAGGGAGGCACTGAAAGTCCCTGCCCATTGTCTTCCGACTTTCGGAGCCTCCCTTATAGAAGGAATATACTTCCAGCTGTAGGGCTGACCACATGACTTGCTTTGGTCAATGCAAGGTGAGCTGACATAACGTACACTATGTCCACGAGAAAGCTTTAAGAAACACCAAATGAACTGGCTATTCCTCTTCACCCTCTGCCACAAGAACACGTTCCAGTCACTCTTCAACCTCAACTCAGAAACAATACAGCTACGTAGACCGGAGATGCTACAGCCCAACTCTGGCAACAGCTTGCACAACTTTAGGACAATCAATGTCAGCAAGAAATGAACTCTTCTTATTGTAAATTACGAGATATTTGCATTGTGTATTACTTTAATACATCCTAGTGAAAGAGGACTAATTGACAGAGTGTATTTCAACCCACAGGCATGGTTAAGACCACTAAGGGAGCATTGTGTAACTAGAGAAACTCAGTTAATGTAAGACACAGCAAAAGTGATTCAATGGCAACAGTTATTTGTTCATATCATTGTATCATTACTTAACTATGTGAAACTGCATAAAATGTGAGCATTTATTTCTAACAAACTTGAATAATTCCTCTTGCTAAGAAGACACCACACAAGCACCTTACTCTTTTCCCCAACAAGAAGAGGAGATTACATGAGGCTAAGCAGTGTAGAAAACGTTTTTTTTTTTTTAAATCAATAGCTTATTGAATCAGAAACATATTCTATGAATGCAAATTAGATTACAAAACTGTGCCTTCTTTCAAAGTACACCTAGCTAATGGTAATTAACATTATAACCTTGCTAATTAAGAAAAACCACAAAAAGAAGCAGGAGTACCAAATTTAAGTTGATTGCTTAGCACAAACTATCCCATTACATTTTGGTAGAAAATAAAAAATCTGAAACCCCAATTCTACATCAGAATGTTAACATTAGACATTTAAATTTTTATTTTTAACCATAACATTCCCAATGTAAAAACTGGTTAAACAGTTTATTAAAGGTCTCTATGGCTATTGCCTTTATACCAGTATAAAGTAACAACAAAAACTGATTTTCTACTTTATCATTCGAATAATAATTTAAAACTTTTAGTTATGTTTAGAATGCACAGAAAGGGGGGTGCCTGGATGGCTCAGTCAGTTAGGTGCCCGACTTCGGCTCAGGTCATGATCTCACGGCTCTTGAGTTCAAGCCCTGCACTGGGCTCTATGCTCACAGCTCAGAGCCCCGAGCCTGCTTCGGATTCTGTCTCTCTTTATCTCTGTCCCTCTCCCCCTCACACGCACGCATGCTCGCTCTCTCTCTCTCTCTCAAAAATAAATATTTTAAGAAATTAAAAAAAAAAACCAACACAGAAAGGAATTTATATTCACTTAAAGTTTTTTTCTGAAGATTCTCAGGGGAAAAAAATCAACATACAACAGACATACTAAAAGTTCCAAGCTATTTTGTGAACTTACCTTGTCAATTTTATCATTAAAAGTTGTTGTTTTCAATTTCTTCCAACAGTTCATGTGAAATTCTATTTTACAGTACTGGCAGCAGCTGATTCGTATAAAACCCTAGGGGTTTAAAACAATTTTTAATATACATTTTAAAGATGTCTACACACACACACACTCTCCCTCACAATCACAACACACATATTAAGATAAAAGAGAGAGCTGTCTGCGTTCACCTGGCAAACATAACTAGACATCACATTCTCTCCTAGGGAAGTACAATCTTTTTATACCTCAAAATGCCTAGTGCTAGAGACAGAGAACTTGACTGGCATATTCATTTCCATAGCATATAGCTGCATTATTCTTTATAATACCAAATACTGTATAAACAATATTCACCTGATCTACTAACCAGGAACAGTGGGCAGCTACTGTCTTGAATAAAGTAAAGCCAAGTAACCTTAAGTGCCAGATCTAGTTTCAGATTTAGGTCTCTAGGAGTGAATTCGGTGGTCACAATGGCCCTTAGATTCTTAGACTCAAATTTTACAAGAAATTAGAATTGCAACAAATCAGAGGTAACAACCTCATTTTCTTTCCAGTGTTCCTAAAGAACATGAACAGTGGCTAGAAAGCTGAAACAGACTTAGCTAGCCTGCCTTCTCAGGTCACTCCCTGCCCTCAGAGTTTCTTTAGTGACTGGCTCTGGGTCCCCGTGTGAGATGATATAGACCTAAGAAGTCCAGGGGATGGGGTACAGACAAGAGGACATAAAACTGCTGACAAGCCAGAGAACTTAGGTACCTCCAATTACAGAATCTGTTTTGAATCCATTTTAAGGCCTAATTCTGCAAGTTACTGTCCTACCGTATGTTCATTATGTACCTTAAAGTCTGGATCAGTTATATATATCTGGATTTTAGAATATCCACGGCACTTCTGATAGCAACAAATGGCATCTGGCACTGGAGGGAACCTGCATTCTTCAATAAACTTCTCTAACAGCATCTAAAACAAAAATAAACAAAAATAATATTATAACAACACTAATTTGTCAATGAAAGTCCTTATGATTTCAATAACCTCTTGCCATCAAAACATTTTCAGCATAGGAATGACTAAATGTTTTTTAGCAAAGAATAAACTACATATAACTTTTAAAGTTTTTCCTTTCAGAAGGAGGCTGAGACATACCCAGAGATAGAGTCAGAAAAAAAAAAAGACTGAACAAAAGTTTCAGAATTTCAATGTCAGAATCAAAATCTTATCCTGTGTTATTATCATCAAGGCTCATTTTACAAGGTTAGCTCTTCAAGTGTCCTTTAGGCAGTCAGAGGGGGTCAGAGGAGGCAGAATAACCCTGAGAAATCTCCCCTGCTCCTCCTTGCCAGAGGCACATCACCTGGGATCCTATCACCCTCAAGCATCTTGTGCATTCCCTGGAGAATTACCCCACTGCCATTGACGCCCCAAGAGACCTGGGCCATGCCTCCAGTGTTGGCTTTCTTTTATCAATACCTCCTCTGTCTCCATCCCAATTTACTACAAAGAGAACATTCGATGATTTTTTTTTCAAAAGTTTCGTTGAGATATAATTCACATAGCATACAATCCACACGTTTAAAATAGGGGCGCCTGGGTGGCGCAGTCGGTTAAGCGTCCGACTTCAGCCAGGTCACGATCTCGTGGTCCGGGAGTTCGAGCCCCGCGTCGGGCTCTGGGCTGATGGCTCAGAGCCTGGAGCCTGTTTCCGATGCTGTGTCTCCCTCTCTCTCTGCCCCTCCCCCGTTCATGCTCTGTCTCTCTCTGTCCCAAAAATAAATAAACGTTGAAAAAAAAATTTTTTTAAATATATATGGTTCAGTGGCTTTCAGTATGTCCACAGGGTTGCACAACCACTGCTTCAGTCTAAAGTTAGAACGGATTTATCACCCAACCAAAAACCCCATCCCTCCCCATTTCCCCCTTACTCCCCCAGCCCCTACAAATTGGCAGTTCCTCCCCATTTCCCCCTACTCCCCCAGCCCCTGGCAACTACTGATCTACTTGCTGTCTTGAAATATAGATTTGCCTATTCTGGAAATTTTAGATGAATAGAATCCTAAAATATGCAATCTTTTGTGTCTGGCCTCCTTTACTTAGCATGTTTTCAAGGTTCATCCATGCAGTAGTACTTATCTGTACTTCATTACTCCTTATGGTCAAATAATACTCAATTTTATGGGAGGACCACTATACAATTTTATGAATGGTTTGATTTAACTATTATTCATCAGTTGATGGACACTTGAGTGGTTTCCACTTTCTCACTATTATGAATAATATTGCTAATAAACATTTATGTACACATTTTTGTGAGAGTACATGATTTCCTTTCTCTGTATATCCCCAGAAGTGAAACTACTGGGTCATGTGGTTACCCTATCTTCAACCTACTTAGAAGCTGGCAGAGCATTTTACATGTCCCCCAGCAACGTATGGGGGTTCTGATTTCTCCACATCTTATAAACACTTGTCTTCCTTCTTGAATACAGCCATCCGAGTGTGTGAAGTACTATCTTCACTATGGTTTTAATTTGCATTTCCCAGATTGCTAATGGTGTTGAACATCTTTCACATGCTTACTGGCTATCTGTACAAATGTTTGGCAGATAGAGGTATTCAGATCCTTTGGCTACTTTTTATTATTTTTTTAAATTCCAGTATGATGGCTACTTTTAATTGGATTGTCTTTTATTATTGAGTTGTAAGAGTTGACCCCTGTGCTTTTAAAAGCTTCAGCCAAAAGCCAAGTTCTGTACACATGCCAAGTTCTCCACAAGTAAAGGCCTATTCTAGTCAATCCACACGTAACTTAGTCTTTTCAGAAGCAGCAAAGCATTTTATGCCTCTGGATAGGAGACTAAATTTATTTTCTAAGTCCTCAAGTACCATCTTAATAACTATAGTCACCATGATGAAACCATGATGCTATACCTTTCTCTAAGTATAACCAGTGAGTCATACTCCTTAATAACGCATGATCTCAGGGCACCTGGGTGGTTCAGCTGGTTAAGCATCTGATTCTTGGTTTCAGCTCAGGCCATGATCTCATGGCTTTGTGGGTTCCAGCCCCACACAGCCCAGAGCCTAGTTGGGATTATATCTCTCTTCCTCTCACTCTGCCCCTCCCCCTCTGTCTCTCTCAAAATAAGTAACTTAAAAAAAAATAATAATGCATACTCTCAAGTCAGAATGCCAAGATTCAAGTCCCAGCTCCACCATTTCCTAGCTGTTTAACCTGGAGATCATCATTTAACCTCCCTAACTTAATCTACAGTAAAATAAGAATATTCCTAGTACTCATCTTGCAGGGTTGCTGTACAGATTAAAGGTATGACAAATACAAGTTGTGTGACCGGCACATAGGAAACAGTTAACAGATGTTAGTGATTCTCACTAGTCTTTAAAGGGGAAATACATGTGGGGATGCTGAGGGCAGGGTGTCCCTACCTTTTTGTCTCCTGATACCTGGGTCAGTCAGTGCAAATTAGTTTTTGCAGTTAGAAGCTCTTTAGAGTTAGTTAGAAGTTCTCTGCAAAAATCAATGGTTACCTTTATTTTCCCTGGTTGAGTCTCTTCAATAATCACATTACTTGTGGGCCAAGTTAACACTCCAGGAAGGCGACAAATCAAGGTTCTTGCTTTCTCAAAATGATTAAGAGCTTCTAGAAATCTAAAGTCAGAATTATGAAGAAAGAAGATATTAAAGCTGTGATAAGAATTTTCATTCCCCACATAAAAGTCACAGAGATTTCAAGTTTACTAAGAATACATCTGATAAATCACTGTAGAGAAATATTCAATACAACATATATTTTCTTTAAAAAACACAGGCATGTTGAATCACTATTATTGTACACCTGAAACTAATATAATACTATAGGTTAACTAACTGGAATTAAAATAAAAACTTTTTAAAAAAGCATTACCATTGCTTACTATAAAAGTAATATAAATTAAAACACAAATCTGCCTGGACACTGTCTTTATTGTGGTAGGTGAACACTAGTCCTTTTAAAGTTGTAATTTATTATTTAAAGTTTCCAACAATTAGGAGTGCCTGGGTGGCTCAGTCGGTTAAGTGTCCAACTTCAGCTCAGGTCATGATCGCACGCTCTGTGCTGACAGCTCAGAGTCTGGAGCCTGCTTTGGATTCTGTGTCTCCCTCTCTCTCTCTCTCTCTCTCTCTCTCTCTCTCTCTCTCAAAAATGAATAAGCATTAAAAAAAATTTTTTTTGGGGGGCGCCTGGGTGGCGCAGTCGGTTAAGTGTCCGACTTCAGCCAGGTCACGATCTCGCGGTCCGTGAGTTCGAGCCCCACGTCAGGCTCTGGGCTGATGGCTCAGAGCCTGGAGCCTGTTTCCGATGCTGTGTCTCCCTCTCTCTCTGCCCCTCCCCCGTTCATGCTCTGTCTCTCTCTGTCCCAAAAACAAACAAACAACAAAAAAAATAAACATTGAAAAAAAAAATTTTTTTTTAAGTTTCCAACAATTAAAACAGAAAACTGAACAATTTGGTTGTTCCATTTTTATTTGTTTTGTTTACTAATAAGTTAGATTCCTGTAGAGAAATGGCAACCCTTCATTTAAATTAATCAATCATAATTTTTTTTTAACTCTATTAGGACATCTACAGTAAAAATCACTCTTCTGAAAAAATTCTAAAGAGACTGTGTATGCTAGACATCTTCAACCATAAGGCAGTATTTTAAAAGAACAAATGTGTATGTAAACTTTTAACTATATGAAATGTTTTAGTTATGGTTTATGTTTTTAAAAAATGTCAAACGATTTCCATAGTCCATTCAGCAAAAGAATACTAAAATATTGGATTATAAAGTTAACCAAGTCTTTATAATTCTCTTGAGACTAGAGAAGAAAGTTTTCCTGCTTTCTCCAATCTTGAAATGATTGCCCAACTTAAGAACCTTTTTTTTTTTTTGCCTATGGGGAAGAAAAATTCACCTGCAGAAAATTCACCATCCACCGTAAGACACTTCACAGAACTTTTACCAGAAACTGCATATCACAACAGCAAACAACCAGCATATTAGACATTGAATCCCACACCAGATTATTTTGAAATCAAAATGTAAATGCTTTTCAAAATGGCAAAGACTTTATCATTTATCATAATTCCCATGATATTACACATTACGATCTATTCCTAGATCTTGCGAATAACTGCATATGACCGCTGCATTAAAAAGGGTATATCCTGGGGCGCCTGGGTGGCTCAGTTGGTTGGGGGGCCGACTTCGGCTCAGGTCATGATCTTGCGGTCCGTGAGTTCGAGCCCCACATCGGGCTCTGTCTGACCCGCTCAGAGCCTGGAGCCTGTTTTGGATTCTGTGTCTCCCTCTCTCTCTGACCCTCCCCCGTTCATGCTCTGTGTCTCTCTGTCTCAAAAATAAATAAACGTGGGGCGCCTGGGTGGCTCAGTCGGTTGAGCGGCCGACTTCAGCTCAGGTCATGATCTCGCGGTCCGTGGGTTCGAGCCCCGCGTCGGGCTCTGTGCTGACAGCTCAGAGCCTGGAGCCTGCTTCAGATTCTGTGTCTCCCTCTCTCTCTGCCCCTCCCCCGTTCATGCTCTGTCTCTCTCTGTCTCAAAAATAAAATAAACGTTAAAAATAAATAAATAAACAAACAAACAAACAAACAAACAAACGTTAAAAAAAATTTTTTTTAAAAAAGGGTACATCCTAGTTGGGCTCTGGGCTGATGGCTCAGAGCCTGGAGCCTGTTTCCGATTCTGTGTCTCCCTCTCTCTCTGCCCCTCGCCCGTTCATGCTCTGTCTCTCTCTGTCCCAAAAATAAATAAACGTTGAAAAAAAAAATTTTAAAAAGGGTACATCCTAAAGGCACGTGGGTGGCTCAGTTGGCTAAGTGTCTGACTCTTGATTTTGGCTTCAGGTCCTGATCTCACGGTTTGTGAGATCGAGACCCGTGTCAGGCTCTACACTGCCAGCACAAAGCCTGCTTGGGACTTCTCTCTCCCTCTCTCTGCCCCTTCCCTGCTCATGTTCTCACTCTCAAAAAAAAAAAAAAAAAAAAAAAACTAAATAAACAAACTTAAAAAATAAAAATAAAAAGGGTATATCCTAAACAATTTATGCTAAACTTTGAAATTAACTTCACTTGCTATTACTACACAGATGATTGCCAAACCCTCACTTCCCCTCCCTCTACCTGATTTTTATATAAATTGGCCTGGTCACAGGAACTTAACTTTGGGAAGTTAAAGAACTTTCTTTAATCTTTAAAAACATATAAAAGAAGTCCTAAGCACACTCCCAGAGTGGGCTTCCAAGAGTACCAAAGGCCTGATAAAATTTCCCTTAAAAAGACAGATTAAAATGTAAGAATAATTAAAAGCTATGAATGCTATTCAATTAGTCAACAATTATTTCTTCATAAAGTAATCTAACATACCTACGATTATATTGAGTGCAAGTGTAGAACAGGAAATTTTGGGTTTTCTTTTTGTTACTGTTATTTTACAGTTAATTATACTGCTTTATTGTGCCAAAAATATGGAACACTTCACAAATTTGTGTGCATCCTTGTGCAGGGGCCATGCTAATCTTCTCTGTATCATTCCAATTTTAGTCTATGTGCTGTGCAAGCAAGTACTGAACAGAGAGCTTTTTTTAAAGCCCAATGCATAATCCTATTCCCAAAGGGTCATATAGCAATTTGGGAAGATAAGATAAGAAACATTTGGAGAACAACTACATATTAAACTTTGAGTATGGATTCCAACTATAGGGACAGCTGGCTGGCTCAGTTGGTTGAGCGTCCAAAGACTCTTGGTTCCAGTTCAGGTCATGATCTCACAGTTTGTGGGTTCGAGTCCCCAGTCAGGCTCCGAACTGACAGCATAGAGCCTGCTTGGGATTCTCTCTCTCCCTCTCTCCCCCACTCGCACTCTGTCTCTCTCAAAATAAATAAACTTAAAACAAAAAAATGATTCCAACTATAGAGTAAGTTCAGAGAACAAATTTTTATTTCTAACTCATGATGTCTTTGAACAGATGTATATCTCATATTAAAACCATATTTATACGGGCTTTTGGTGGAAACAGGTCTTTTGGTAACCAAAAAAAATCACATAATCAGACTTATATAGCATTAACTTATATCAATTCAGTCACCATTTGTAAGTGACATATACTAACAGAAAAAAATATACAATCTTTTGTGTCACATTACCTTATTTCAAACGTTCTTATAAGATTCAAAAAAAGGAAGCGTTAGGTGCTGAACTGACTGGTCATACTCAATTAATAATTAATATTGATACAGAAATGCTGCTCCTCCAAGCAAACATAATTATGATAGTATGCCACAGAGAAAATAACAATATAATTCCAGAAAAGGGACCACCACCACCTTAGACTTCAAATGAGTTATCCACCCTGAGCATAAAAAAGTACAATTCCTACTAACCTGTTCTTTTTCAAATATACTTTTCCAATTCCACAGTAGGCCAAGCAATCAAGTCCCTCATTGGGATAGTGTTCAATCATCCTCTTAAACTGGTTTTCAGCTTCAGATAATTCCTTCAGTAGCAATAAAAACAATGATCACTTAACACTACAAAAGAAAGGCTAGAACAGATTTTATCTGAAGGTTGATTCTTTTTGTGTAGTATTACAAACTGTATATCCAAAAATTTCTATGGCAAAATCACGCCTTTGGCATTTTATTTTCTTAGCAAACATACAAATTTTGATCATAGGATACTCAGAGACACAACGAAAGTGATCCAGCTTCAGAATGAAACATGGGTGCGGGACACATCAGACAACCAACCAAATGAGCATTTACTAACACACACACAGAGGGCCCAGTATGTGCTGGCTAAAACTAAAAGGTATGAGTTCATGGTATAAAGACTGACTGGATGCAAACACACCATGACCTATCTCCTAGTAAGTGCTGCTCCGCTGGCACTCCAATGATGTTACCACAATGTTTTGTGGCATAAGAAAGATAAATACTCAGTCTTAAAAACAGCAAAAGCTTTATAGAACTTAGAGTACATTCTTCTGAAAATTCCCAACAATGGAAAACTTCTACGCTTTGAATTTTGTTTTCGAAAAAATCCAAAAGACACTTAGCTCAAGGCAGTCCTGGTAACCCCATTGTGGGTGAAAAATGAAATGTCACTACAAAATGGGAGTTCATTAAAGCTTTGAGGCCAGTTCCAAAGGAGGTATTCCAAAAATGTTTTAAGCAAGAGCTCTCCTGGAGTAAATACACTGCTTACTTCTGGGGCTACCCTGAGTGATGATATTCTTTTAAATGTCCAAGTTCTATTGTGTCTGGTTTGTTTTTTTCAATCAGTCTCATTAATTCAAAGTAAATCACAAATGTAGTGGACTATTTCTTCAATTTTGATAAAGCAAAACATGGTTAAGATATTATCACTCTGCCAAGAATAGAAGAATTGAGATCATAAAGTCCTATCTCCAACAATCTATTAGAAAAGAGAATTAGACAGGCCCTAATAGAAGATACTCATCTGTCACATCAAGAACAAGGAAAGAAGGCAGGGTGCCTGGGTGTCCGACTCTTGATTTCAGCTCACGTCATGATCTGTCTGTGAGTTCGAGCTCCACGTCAGGCTCTGAGCTGACAGTGTAGAGCCTGCTTGAAAGTCTCTCTGCCCCTCCCCCACCCTCAATCAATCTCTCTCTCTCAAAAATAAACATGAAAAACAAAACAAAAATAATAAGGAAACAAGCATGTAACAAGGAAAATGAACCTCAGACGCTGGACCACTGTGAGAGTGGAACATAAAAGATGACTTGATCCTTATTAGGTAGCAGGCAGGGCTTCACTCAGCCAAGGAAGCTTGGAGCCCAAGTTGATAGAAAGGATATATTATACCTGAGGTAATTCTACAGCAATTTTGAAATTTTGGCTTTTATTGAAAACTAAAAACCATGGAAAGCAAAGTACAGTTGACTCTTGAAAAATGCAGGGGTCATAAGTGTCCCATGCAATTAAAAATCCAAGTGTAACTTTTGATTCCCCAAAAACCTAATTACTAAGTCTCTACTGTTGACTGGAAGCCTTGCCTATAACATAAACCACTGATCAACACGTATTTTGTATGTTATATGTATTATATACTGCATCCTTATAATAAAGTAAGCTACAGAAAAGAAAATCATAAGAGAAAATATATTCACAGTACTATACTATATTTTTCAAAAAAATCCACGTGTAAGTGGACCCATGCAGTTCAAAACCATGTTGTTCAAGAGTCAACTGTATAATGCTGCGTGCACTGCAGTTAAGGAACTTTGCAGGAGAGCACTAAAGGACCATGAGTAATGAAAACCATGTGTGCTCACACCTATACACTGATTCTATGTGCTTAAGGGAAGCCTGTGCTCCAGAAGATAATAAAATACCCAAATACTTAGTAGCCAGAACTAAGAGAACTTAACACAAAGTTGAACTCTCCTTTCTTAATCTCCCCAAGGCCATTCCTTCTTTCCATCACTAAATGCAACCATTATCTCAAACTTGATGTAGGGCTAGCCAGTGTTTTTTTTTTTTTTTTTTTACCTTTACAAAAGGCAGAAATAGTCATAAACAATATCTAGTATTGTTGCACAAGTTTTCCAAACTGTACATAAGTGGTTATCACAATGTTTGTCATGTTCTCTAACTTGTCTTTTTCACTCAACATGTTTCTTAAATCTGTAATGATACAGTAGGTTACTTTTTATACAAGTAAAAAGTAAATTTCTACTGGTCGTCTGGCATAGCTTTTTTCTAATGGGATCACAAACTAATTTTTCTTTAAAAAAAACCCAAAAACCACAAACAGGTATTTCAGAAAAAAAATATCAAGCAAGTACACAGAAAGAAATAAACCGAAGTGGCAAAACTATTTTTCACATATCTTCTAAAATGGCATATTTTAACTGTTTATCATCTCTGTTACAAATCTTACCTCCGGCTGTCCTATCCCAAGGAGAGAAATAGCAAGTCCGTAGACTACTAAGACATAGTTAATCATGGCCAGGTTCAATTGCTGTCAAGAAAAATGCTCCGGTTAAAAATTTGAACATAATTTTGCCTAATCTGCACAAACCTGGTAGCCACAATAGAAAAAAAATGTAATAAAATCTCACTAATTGCTATGATTGGGATAAGACCAAACAGAAATAGAAAATATATTTTGCAAAGATGTGCAGTTATACTGAAATCAAGTATTTAAAACACAGAACCATTATCTCAGAGTTCCTTGAAGGCATGGTTTGTGACAGATTAGAATAACTGAAGCCATACTGTTTTGCATATAAATGGGTACTAGTGACAGATTAAGACATTTTCTCTCTTATAATTTTGCATAAACTATTCACCTAGCTAATTCTTTCTGGATGAAAAGATGTGACTAACGTGAGTCCAAAACCTGGATTTAGTACTTTTGCAGGAGGAGAAGCCAAGCGTTCTAATGAGCACCAAGTAGAGAGCAAGGAAAGAGTCTAAACCCGGGTCGTATAATGTGTGCAACCATAATGGCTGAATCAGAGCATGACCGGCTTCTCACAACCTGGAGCAGATTCAGGCAATCTCAGGTGGGTCTAAGGTACAGTAATACAGTGACCTTAAAGCCTTCGTTCTCATCTACATTCACTTGAAATGCTCCTGCATTGATGAGCCAGTTATAAGACAGAAATTTTACCTTTATTTTTTGAGGATCTAGACCGTTGAGCAACTCCGTGAAGGCCTGCGCGGCACTGCGACAGCGCTGCTCGAGCAAAGCCGTGTAACCATCCTGGATTAAGCTTCTCAGCATTTTCATTATATTAGCAAAATCCTGCAAAAGAAGAAATTCTACTTCAGAAATCCAGAGCTATATGTGTTCCGTCTGAAACTTAAGATGCCAAAGTTCATCATAGGGCATTTATATTCTACAACTGATCATAAACCCCCGAAGTTATGCTTTATGCATTATACTTTCTCTACATGGCACCTTTAGAGCAAAAACTTAAAGGTACTACTTCACCATCTTATTTTCAATACTCCTACTGCTGCTGACAGGAAAGGGTGGTTCATTTTACACTGTATGGTTCTAAGCCTTGCTCACTTCTCCAGACCAAACAGACAGCATTCAGAAGTTTTAACAGCACAAATGGAGAATACCAGCCACCAATTTAAGTAACTGTTTGGCTGGAACTAGAATTAGACAAATAAGAACAAGAAATCAATTTTCTGATCACTATCAGACTTTAACAACTGCCCTCATGCTCTAGAATTAAATCTTAATTCTTAGCAAGAAATGGCTATTTCAATCTTTGGCTCTGCTTCTGCCTAACATGTGCTTGAACAGAACGCAATAAAATTATCAGGAGAGATTTGGTTAAATGCAAAGGGAAGAGCATAAGAATTAAAAAAACAAAAGTACTATACACGTACCTTGAAATAAAGTGAGAAAAAATGGTACCTTTGGATATATATGTGAACATACATCATAGAAGCTGAATTCAAGTTTTAGTTACATGGCAATAGCTGTCACAAAAGTTCCATAAAAACTAGAGAGAGAAGAGACTACAAGGTTAAGCCTAGACTTCCTCACTCCTTGACATACATACACGTGCACACCACTGAGGAAAGCAGAAGATGCAAATATGTGTGCAATATTCCTCACTGTTCCTAACAGTAAAGATCCAAAAGGAGGCCCACTGCACAAAGCACAAAGGGAAGAGCAGTTTGGTCACAATTAACAAAAGCTGCCTACTGGCTTTCGTCCAAGGAGAACTTTCCCCCAGAATACACACAGAACAGAGAAGCTCTCACATAAACTTCGTATTTGTTACAGTATTTAATAAAAGCTCGAGGACAGCTACGTTTATGTTGATATGAATTTTATTTTATTATTTTTTTAATGTTCACTTATTTTTGAGAGAGAGAGAGAGAAAGTACAAGAGGGGGAGGGGCAGAGAGAGAGGGAGACACAGAATCCGAAGCAGGCTCCAGGCTCTGAGCTGTCAGCACAGCTTGAACCCACGAATCACGAGATCATGACCTGAACCAAAGTCGGATGCTCAACCGACTGAGCCACCCAGGTGCCCCAAGATACGAGTTTTAAAAGTTATAGACGATGATGTGCTATCCCCACAAATACTAGTTATTACCCCTGAATGTACTGATTCCATTTTAATCTCTTTCACATTCTAGAAAAGAGTCCCTTTTAACTCATGCTTCTGTTAAAAATTGTTTCTCTCAGTAAATACAATAAACGACCATGGAGTACTAAAAGCTCCATGAGAGCAGGCTGGGTTGCAATGCCATATACCCAATGTCTCTCGTTCTTCAGGACAGACAGGGAGGGGCCTAACCAAAAGTGTGTTGAATGAACAATGGAAGGCTCAAAAATAACTACCTTATTTATTTAAATCACCTTTGATCTTTCACAGGCTGTCTCTTCTATTTAAGTCTTTCATAGTTTCTAGAGTCAGTAAATCAACATAAAAAAACATAATTTTAACATCTCTGTCAGAAATTCTAATTTTTTTAAATGTTTTATTTACTTTTGAAAGAGAGAGAGAGACAGACAGATCATGAGTGTAGGAGGGACAGAGAGAAAAGGAGACACAGAATCCAAAGCAGGCTCCAGGCTGTGAGCTGTTAGCACAGCGCCCGACATGGGGCTCGAACTCATGGATGATGAGATCATGACTTGAGCCAAAAGCTGGACACCCAACTGACTGAGCCACCCAGGCGCCCCTAACTGCCAGAAATTCTAAAGATGCTTTTATGCAACTGGTTAGAAATGTTTTCATAAACTGCTTGAAACATGCTTCATTCCTTCAGTCTTTTGTAAGATATTTGTCATATATACCTAAAATAGTTAACTGAATTTTTAAATGACCCCCATATTGGGACAAGTATTATATGCCATGTTAATACACATTTTTAAGAGTGAAATTTAAATCCAATATTCTATTTTAGAAGAAATAAAACTATGTCTACATAAAGAACTGGACGACCAGAGCAGATGCACATGAATCACATTTACCCAAAAAAGATCATCTTTCATTTAGTACTACATAATCTATAAGTGTTCAGTGACTGGAATAGTCACTGGCCAAGGTTTCATGAATTCTGGATTGCATCAAGGTTTTTATCTCTTCTTGAATCAATTTTTGTAAGTTGGGATTTTTCTAGGAATTTATCCATTTCATCTATATATGCTTTCAAATTTCTTGGTATGATGTCATTTATAATAGTATTTTGATGTATTTGTAATAGTCAAGGATCTGTAGTAATGTATCCTTGTTCATTCTTGAAATTGTCTTATGATGTCTTCTTTTCTTCTTCCTCAATCAGTTTCAATACCAGTGTATAAATTTTATTTATACTGATAAAGAATCTATGGCTATCTCTGTGAATCCTTCCACTACATGTCTGTTTCCATTTCATCATTTTCTACTTCAGTCTTTATTATTTCCTTCCTTCTCCTTTCTTTGGGTTTATTTGCTGTCTTTCTTTTTTCCTAGCTCCTGGAATAACTGCTTCATTAATTTAAAAGTTTTTGTTCTTTTCATACATACGTTGAGCTTGATAAATTTCCTTCAAAGTTATCTTTTAGCTATACTCCTTGCATTTTTTTAGAAGACTTTTTCTCTTAGTTTTCGGTTTACAACAAAACTGAGGAGGTACAGAAATTTCCATTATACCCCTTGCCTCCTCAAATGTACACCCCACTATCACTCATCAGAATGGTGTATTTTACATATCTATTTTTTTATTGAAGTATAATAAGCATATGTTATACTAAATTCAGGGATACAACACAGTGATTCCACAATGCTTAACATTATGCAGTGCTCACCACAATAAGTGTAGTTACCATCTGTCACAATCCAGTTATTACGATATTATTGATTATATTCTCTATGCTATACTTTTCATCACATGGTTATTTATTTCATAACTGGGAGTTTGAACTTCTTAATCCCCTTCACATAGTTTACCCATCCTCCCACCCTCTCCCCTCTGGCAACCACCAGTTTCTTCTCCGGATTTATGGGACTGTTTCTGTTTTTGTATGTTGTGTGTGTTTGTTCACTTGTTTTGTTTTTAGATTCCACACAGAAGTGAAATCACACAGTATTTAACTTTCTCTTTTTCACTTAATGAAATCTGGTCTAGGTCCATCCATGTTTTAAGAATGGCAAGATTTTATGCTTTTTTTAAGAATACTCCACTGTATGTATACCACATCTTCTTTAACTCAGAATAGTATATTTTCACCAAACATGAACTACACTCACACATCTTAATCATCCAAAGTCTATAGTTTACCACAGGATACACTCCTCGTGTTGTACATTCTATGGGTTTGGACAAATGTATAAGGACATAGAACTATCATTATGATATCACACAGAAAATTCTCACTGCCCTAAAAATCCTCTGTGCTCTGCCTATTCATTTTTCCCCCTTAATGTTTATTTTTTTATTATTTTTTAAATTTCTTAAAAGTGTTTATTTTTGAGAGAGAGAGACAGAGTGCGAGTGGGGGAAGGGCAGAGAGACAGAGAGGGAAACACAGAATCTGGAACAGTCTCCAGGCTCCAAGCTGTCAGCACAGAGCTCAATGCAGGGCTTGAACTCATGTACTGTGAGATCATGACCTGAGCCAAAATCGGACACTTAACCGAATGAGCCACCCAGGGGCCCCATCTTAACGTATATTTTAAAATTACTTACTAAATACCATAGAAAGAATTTTATACATAAAGTTATCTGATTATGGTTAAATCATTCAATGAATAAAAAGTTCGCTCTTTGACAGCTTTCAGGTAGGCATAATAAAACTGCAAGCACTTAAACCTTTCAAAATAATTTAAATCTTAAAATATTATCTTAAAAGTTAAAACTTTGGAAAGCAAAGAATCCCAAATCTTTAAATCTTTGGGAACCAAACAATTTTTCAGTGTCAACCATCAGTTGACAATTTCTGGTTAAAGTAATTATCAAGTTTGGGTGCCTGAGTGGCTCAGTCAGTTAAGTATCGGACTCTTGATTTTGGCTCAGGTCACAGTCTCATAGCTCATGAGGTCGAACCATGTCGGACTCTGTGGTGACAGCACGGTGCCTGCTTGATTCTGTCCCTCCCCCTTGCTGTCTCTCCCAAAATAAATAAACATTAAAAAAATCTGCTTTAGCAAGTTAATATCTAAATTAGTGATAGTTTTGTTTCTTAGCAGTCATATAGAAAATTATATGTCCTGGGGCGCCTGGGTGGCGCAGTCGGTTAAGCGTCCGACTTCAGCCAGGTCACGATCTCGCGGTCCGTGAGTTCGAGCCCCGCGTCGGGCTCTGTGCTGACGGCTCAGAGCCTGGAGCCTGTTTCTGATTCTGTGTCTCCCTCTCTCTCTGCCCCTCCCCTGTTCATGCTCTGTCTCTCTCTGTCCCAAAAATAAATAAACGTTGAAAAAAAAAAATTAAAAAAAAAAAAAAAAAAAAAAAGAAAATTATATGTCCGTAACTTAAATTATAAAAAATAAATCTTAGAGATGTACGTTAGACTTAATTTATACGAAAAATATTTTGTTCAAAGACTTTGCTTTTCTAAATTAGAAATAAGCCTTTTCGGGGCGCCTGGGTGGCGCAGTCGGTTAAGCGTCCGACTTCAGCCAGGTCACGATCTCGCGGTCCGGGAGTTCGAGCCCCGTGTCAGGCTCTGGGCTGATGGCTCAGAGCTTGGAGCCTGTTTCCGATTCTGTGTCTCCCTCTCTCTCTGCCCCTCCCCCGTTCATGCTCTGTCTCTCTCTGTCCCAAAAATAAATAAAAACGTTGAAAAAAAATTAAAAAAAAAAAAAAAAAAAAAAAAAAAAAGAAATAAGCCTTTTCCTTTACCTGGTGTGCAGCTCTGGAAGATTTAGAAAACTGTTTTTCCAAGATGTTTTTCAAATCTACTGGTAAACTCCCCTGTGAAGTAGAACTAAAAGAGAAAAGTGTTTTGAGTTATTTTAAAATAAAACACTCCTGCTTATAGAAAGAAAAGAGTATTTACTAAAAGTCATTTTTTAAAAACTGAAGTAAAAGTGATATACAATGTTATATTAGTTTCAGGCATACAACATGGTGATTTAACAATTCTATACATTACACAATGCTCACCACGGTAAGTGTGCTTACCACTTGTCACCATACAACATGATTACAGCATTATTGATGATATTCCCTATCCTATCCTTCTCATCTCCATGTGAAGGTCATTTCAAACACTGAATAAATGGAAAGTCACAGATTCCTACATAGAAATGTTATTACCAAGAGTGCAATTCTCCCCAAATTAATCTCTAAGTACAATGACATCTTAATAAAATCCCTATAAAACTGGAGGTGGAGGGGGACCAGAAGAATTGATTATAAAGATGACACGGAAGAACTTAAAAAAAAAAGAAATTGGGGAGATTTATGATCATCAAAAGTTATTACAAATCTACAGTCATCAAATAACAACATAGCTTGAAACAAGAAATGTGCCCATTAAACATTGCAAAGATGCTTCATCTCATAGGAAAATCTAATAATATGACAACTGTTTCAGAAAATCTGATTTCAAATGCTGCTGAGGGTAAAGAAGATTCAGGTACTCTGGGTAGTGTTTTCTGACACTAAATAGTTGTCATTTTTCCCTACCAATTCTCCAACACGGAGTGTTCAGTAATTCAATTCCATTTTGACACAAACTCTGGAGTTAACACAGGCCCCACAGGTCAAAGGCTCAGTCCCACAAAACTGATCCCACTTCAGACACGATGCCCTTCCCCATACTGTCAGCCACAAGGAGGCGCTCAGGCTACCCTCTACTGCCTGGCAGATTACAAACTCAAGAGGTTTCTGTGACCCTCCCTCAGGTTCAACAATTCCCTGGAATGACTCACAGAACTCAGAAAAGTGCTTTACTTATCATTACTAGCTTATCACAAAGGCTGTAACTCACAATGGCCAACGGAAGAGATGCACAGGAAGGTACGCCACCCCATGCCACCTTCTCAGCATCTCCATGTATTCAGCAACCCAGAAGAAGCTCCCTGAGCTCCAGTGGTTTTAAAGGCTTCTATTAAGGTTATTATTACATAAGTATGAATGATTATATTACTAGTCATTGGTGACTGAACTCAATTTCCTGCTCTCATCCCCTTCTTGGAGATCAGGGGGTACAGCAGAGAGTTCCAACCCTCCAATCACATTCTTGCTCTTTCTGGTGACCAACCCCAATCCTGCAGGTAGGGGCCCAGCCTTAAGTCATCTCAGTTTAAACTCAGGTAAGGTAGAGAGGAGCCCGTTAGGACTAACGAAAGATACTCTTTTCACTCCAAAAGTTCCAAGGATCCTAGGTGCTCTAAGCCAAGAACGGAGGACAAAGACTACATATACATATATATGTATACATATATATGTATACATATACATATATACATACACACACACACACACACACACACACACACACACGCTCCCACAGCTCAGTAGGAATGCTGAACGGTACTCATTTTCTAGGACAATTTGGCAGTATCTATCTAAGTTAAAATTATACATTCCCTATGACGGAGAAATTCCACTCTAGAAATTTCTTCTTCAAATAGACATCTATACTGTGAAATATCCTGCAGCCATAAAAATGAAGGATGTAGATCTCCATGATCTGATGTGTGAAGGTATGCAAGATATTTGAAAGAGATAAAAAAGCAAGATATAGGCCAGAATGGTCTTAACAACAATGAAAATGATGGTAATAACAATATTGATAGTTAAGGTAAACTGAGCATTTACCATGTTCCAGGGCTCTAAATGTTTCATGTGGCTATCCTACTTAATCATTAGATAACCCCATGAAATGGACATAATCAAATAAGAAGACTTCAATTTGAAAACAAAAACTATAAAAAAAACATTTTATCTTTAGCAGAACAGTTTAAATTATAACCATGCATTCAAAGAATGTCCCTGTATGTTTTTGGTTTCTTTTGAGGGTTGGGGAAGGGGGGAGGGGAGGACTCAGGATTTTCTTACAGAATAAGAGAATAACATAGTATCTATGCCCTTGTTTTAAATTAAATTTTGTAGCAGCATTAAAAAATGATCACCTTTTTTTTAATGGGGCTTTACTAATTTCTCTATTAGCTCAACAGAGATTGAGCCAATAGAAAAGATTCTCTTGCTTTGATATTCAAATCCTTCTTGAAACATCTGTCAAGGAATCAGCCTTAAATGAAGAGAAAGCCAACAGCTGGTGTACCTTTGGCAGAAATGCTTTTGCAGGGTCTCCAGCATCACTTTCACTGACTTCATGAACTTCTGTATCCATTGCAAGATTTACAAGTTCACTCACTCTGCAATGAATCTGTATCTTTGCAGGCAATGGTGGGTTAATTGTAAAGAAAGGTGGCAAGAGTTCCTATTGTTAATTCGGGGAAGGGGATGTTTGGTAGAACTCACTTTATATGTAGTCACTTTATCAGTGAACACTTTCCTCTAATGACAGCTGCTCAAAAGGGCCCCTGAATATACACACACCCATGCCTGTGTATGCAGAGTAAGCTTCCAGGTGGCCAAGAACTTGTTAACAATGAGTACCTAAAGGAAGCCACGAGAGAAGCAATTGTGGGAAAGGTGAAATAAGGTGAGCAGGGAGAAGAGGTAATTTTCACTTCATACTTCTTTTTTCTTCTCATGAGCATGTATTTTGAGATTTCTAAGAATTAACACTGCTGTATCTCATATTATATGCCTTTCAGAGATTACTAACATTCAGGACTAATAATATTTTAGCCAAATATGACACTCTCCTAAAGACATGCCTTTGATATTTGAAAGGCATTTTAGTACTCATCATAGCTACTACTTGAAAGAGACATGCCCCCCTCCCCTTTTTCTTTTTTCTTAAGAGGAGGATATTTAAGGGGGAAAAAAACCTAGATAAACAACATACCTGAACTTCTCCAATTCATTGTTTCGAGATTTTTGTTTTCCTTTATATTTTGGAGGCTGACCTGTGAATACAAAGTATTTGTTCCCGAAATCTGTACACAACAATCAACAAGCCTGAAAGCAAATCAACTAAAACTATGTACATTGGAATAAGAAAGCAAAGCAAGCAATGTTTTATGTGAGTGAAACTACAAACAGGTAAAGAAACAGCTATGATGTTTGTCTGTATATGCTATAAAATTATTGTGAACATAAATTACAATGATATTATTTAGGCCTACAGTAGATACAGAGAGATAAAGGCCACAGTTCCTCTTCTCAGGTAGTTTACAATCAGATGGGAAGAAAAGACAGTCACCAGGATTGCACGACAATCACTTTTAGAAAAGAAGATATGGCATGTTGCTATTGACATACTAATTCCATGTTAACTGGTCTTATAACTCATAGAAGTGGAAATCACTTCAGGTTGAGTGTCTGGGAAAAGTGTTAGTGGGAATGCAGCATTCATATTTAGCTTTAAGAAGCAAGCAGAATTTGGATAGGATGGGCCAAACTCAAGAATGACATTCACTTTAAGAGACACTAAGTAAACCTGTGTGATCTGGGGAGTTGGATAAGAAGAGAAGGTTGGAAAGGGGCTGCGAAGGCTGGCTGGAGTGAGCGATCACAGGTCCTTGGCTTCCGATACTCGAGCTGTGTGAGTCCAGACTTTGACCCACAGGCTGGAGAGTAGGAACCACTATGTACTTCGGAGCAGGGAGGCAAATGCACAAAGTTGTGTGGAAGAGAGCACGGCAATACAGACAGGGTGTATGTGATGGGAGCTTTGGGGAGAGACAGCAGAGGCAAGTCAGAACCTATGAATTAAGGAAGGGATGAGAGCCGAAGTGGTTTGAGTGGCCTCAGAAAACAAAAGAGGCTTCCAGAAAGGCAGAAGAGTTCTAGTTTGATTCCTGCTGTCCAACTTAGGGCAAATCTATGTAGGCTTAACTAGGACCTCAATTTCTTTGACTGAATACAGATGCTGAAGGTGGTATTTAAATTATTTACTTAAAAATGTGCTGAAAATAACAGCCTAAGAAACATCAATAAATTAAAAGGTGTTTTCCAAAAGAAAAGTTTTGTCCTCAAAGATTTTTCATGCACTATTAGAGTCACATCAGGTAAGACAATCACCTGAGTCGCCCTCTTTATCATCCTCCAATGAGCTAACCAAATGGGAATGGCTAGTGGTAAATAGCTGGGTATATGGCACCAGAGTCTAAGAAAAGACAGAACTGCAGGGAAAAAAGACAGAAATGGCTGCCAGAAGCAGAAAACAAATGAACCAACAAACAAGAAAAAGGAAAACAGGGCAGCAGGATCACAACTACGTCACTAATCTCACCACAATAATCCTGGAAGGAGCACATGAAAGTCTGAGACAAAATCTGTATCTAACAAGCAACCTTGTGCCATCAAGAATATCAGTATTTTCCTAAGCTCTGTTTTAAAAGGCAGGGAAGCATATGATCTACTCTACAATAATTTTCAACAAAATCTGGTTATATAAAGGGAGACTGAGAAATAAGTGAAGCATCAATGTTTGCTTCTCTGGACCCATCATTTCCCAATGATGTCGAGTAAATGGAGTCCTGTTGGGTGTATGTGTATTTACTAGATGCATAAATAAACATATACATTAAGCACATGCAAGTTAAAATAATAAAATAAAATAAGCCTAAAGCATCCATTCTCAGCATCACTCCTAACAGGATGAAAATTAGTTATTAGGAGATGAGAAAAATCTAACTTTTTATATATACAAAGCACAGATGTACATACAGGACATAAAATGATAAACAGTATCCGTGGTAGGAGGGCAAATAGGAAAAAAAAAGTTTAAAAAGCCTCCTGGGTCAGGGGTTGGTGGTGGTTAATTAAAGTTGAAAGATACTACTGGCCTAATAGGAATTAGGTAGCAGATGAAGAAGAGTTTTATCCTTCCTTTCCGTGCTTCTTATATGAATTTCCAAAATTAAATTTATTAAATATATGAAAATACTGAGCATTGACTTCAAGTAAATATTCAATGTTTTCTTAACATAGAAATATTATAAAGTAGAAAAGAACAAAAGTAAATACAAGTGAGGCTTGTACAAATGTTGGGCCATGGAAGTTTAGGAACGCTACATTAATTCAGCAACAAATAAGGAAAAAACTTACTTGATGGTGGTAGAAATTCAGGATGACAGTCACAATCATCTACCTTCAAAGCTTCATCTACCACCTAGCCATGAAAATAAAATTAGTGAGATTAAAACAAAAATACAGCCATAAAGAATTCAATAGCTAAATAATAAAATAGAACAGAATTTACCCAAGTGCCTAAAATAACCAGCTGGTTATTAGGCCTAAATGAATAAACAAACAAGATGACCATTCTATTTCCAACACCTGGCATGATGCCTAACAAGTCTGTTCAATAAGTGTACTTAATAAATACTATCATATCTTTCCTTATGCTTCTTTCCCTGAGTACAGCCTCTGAGATATTCATTATTAACAATAAAAGGACTATACAGGGAGTTGGCAAAGCTCCCTTCAATGCCTCCTAGCCACCTACTCCAAAACACTATTTTCCTTTTTTCCTCTCAAATCCTAGAAAGAAATATGAATGTGTACTTGGTGATACCTGCTGAATTTTTAATATACTACTGTTCAGAAGAAAATGGAGATATAGACGCTGATCACAGAGGCAGACTGAAAGGCCTAGAGGCGCCCTCACAAACCATCAGGCCTGGGTGCTGGTGCACACAGCAGGGAATAAAGCCTGGGGACCACTGCTGGGAAGCACCACAGAGGCTGCAGAAATATTTCGGGCAGAGATGGGGATGGCAGGCCTCCCAGGCCCAATGCAACACAAGCCGGTGGGCAGGCTGGTGTGGTGCCAAAGGCCAAGTAGATACAAAAGGGGAAAGGGAGGAAAAGAAAACTCCAAAGCACTGTACGCAGTGGGGTGACATGGCCACCAGACCCCATTGTCACTCATCCCTAAGTGGCTGTCTGATTGAGAGACATGTAAAGCAGGAAAAGCATACAAAAAGAACTTATCCAAGAGGAAAAATGAAATTTAGAAAAAAAGATTTTTGAAAACACACAAATGTGATTTCAAAAGAAACTGTGACTATCATCTTCATGTAGTTGAAGGAGGTAGTTGGAATATTAACTAAAAAAGAAAATGAAAAAAAAGAGAAAAGAAAATCATTCTCTTGGTATCAATAGGCAAAAAGGGATTTGTATCACCAAAATATTTAGCTTCCATTATCACCAAAATATTGTAAAAACATGAGACTTTCTAAACTTGAAATAATTTTAATTTTAGTTTTTAACTAAACGTACCTTTAGATTCTGATTACCACCGTTTGCCATTTCGTGGTTAGTTTTTCTGGAATCTTTTTCAGTTTCCACGAAGTTAAGTGAAGTACTAAATGCAGGTACTGATAAACTAGGTATGTAGGCCCTGAAATGGGGAATAAAAGAAATACTAAATTTTTTTATACTGATTAGTATGCATTTTTTAAAATAATTTTTAAAAATATTTATTTATTTTGGGGAGAGCACAAGAGGGGAGGGGCAGAGAAGGAGACAGAGGATGGGAAACCGGCTCTGTGCTGACAGGTTGACAACAGTGAAGTGAGCCCAATGTGGGGCTCAAACTCACAAACCGCAAGATCATGACCTGAGCCACAGTCGGATGCTTAACCAACTAAGCCACCCAGGTGCCCCTGATTAGCATGAATTTTAAAAAAGTTATCCTTCAAAGAAACAAGTTTTAGCAATTATCACCTTTTTTCCCTTGAAAGCACGGTAATACTGTTTTAGAAAGAATCTACCTCTGAGATTGGGCTTTATACATAAATGTTATTTTCAATTTGGTAGTGAAAACTCAAAACAGATTAAGAACAGTTTAAAAATATATTCTGGTTTCTAATATTCAAGTAAGTCTCCCTGTTTTAAATTTAACAGCTTCGATATCTTAGATATCTAAAGCATGGAGGAAAAGGCATAATCTCTTTTAATTGCCCAGTAACAAACATAGGACCCAGGCTGCTATTTGTTTGTGAGCATATTAAAATCTGCCTGGTTGCTTATTTCTAACAGAAAGTGTCTTAGCCTTTGAAAAGATACTGGGAGGCTGGAGACAGATGTTTCCAGGATAGCAGCTAAGACTTAAAGGTACAGACTGTCCCTACTCTCTGCTGCCAGGATCGTCACTACAAAAACTGTTCCCATACGAGTAGAGTGAAATGAAAGTAGTATTACACAGCTCTTTTCCCCTAGGCTTAGGCTACAGATCTCCCATAAATACATATGAAAATGGTTCAGTAAAACAGTCCACAAAACAAATGTGACAATTCATGGGTCACCTGATCTTTTTTTTTTTTTTAATTTTTTTTTTTCAACGTTTATTTATTTTTGGGACAGAGAGAGACAGAGCATGAACGGGGGAGGGGCAGAGAGAGAGGGAGACACAGAATCGGAAACAGGCTCCAGGCTCTGAGCCATCAGCCCAGAGCCTGACGTGGGGCTCGAACTCACGGACCGCGAGATCACGACCTGGCTGAAGTCGGACGCTTAACCGACTGCGCCACCCAGGCGCCCCTGTGGGTCACCTGATCTTAAGGCACAAACCCGGGTCCTTCCCCTCCCCAACTTTACCGTGGTTGCCATTAGCTACAAAGCATCATACATAGTGATTCTTAAACTTACAAGGCAAAGCCATCCCAAGTAACAGCTACAGACCTGAGAGATGTTAACTCACCTGCTTTCATAAAAAGCTTTAATTGTATTCCTAGCTGGTGTTCGACCTATAAAAATCAATCACACACACGCATGGTAATCAGAGGATTAGCAACACATACTTTAAAGAGATTTAAAATTTCCTTTAAGCTGACAGAGCATCAAATTTACAGAACTGGAAAAATAAACCTGAATAATTTTGTATTTCCAGATGTTTTTAGTTTTAGGATGGCTTCACCAAATTGTTATACAGCCTGATTTGACATCCCATTACATGTGATCATTGACTAGCTGCAGCAGTATATAAATCTGAACCAGAGATGGTATCTGTCTTCAAGGAGCTCACAATCTTACAATCACGTTAAGTTGGATGATAACATCTCAGCTCAGCTTCCTAAGACAGTAAATACCCAAAGAAGAAAAAACAGCAAAGACCTATATGGTGAAAGTATAGAGTAAGGAAATTTTGGGCATTGGAGAAAGCAAAATCACTTAGGAGAGAAAACGAGAGAATGAAAATCTTGAATTCCTAGCCCACACAGCCGATTTCTGGTATGTGTACATATCCATATACAGATGTATATATGCATATGTGGTCAGCATGCTATAGAATGAGCCACACACTTGGTGTAAGTATCAAACAACTCTACTGAAGGGTTCTTTCTTTAGGAAGTAACTATAACCATGGAAGAAAAATTTTTAAACAATTTTATTTCAAAAGGCTTCACTTTATTCAAAATCTACAGAAGAACAAATTATAATTTGTTGTTGTCTGTTTCAACTAAAAGATACAAATCATTTGTAATTACCTAATGGAACATAACACTAATGTACTTCTACACAGATAGAAATAGAAAACTTAAGTGACTTGACCAAGAAAGCAAAACAAAGTAAGTACAAATCACCTGAGAATTGATTTATGGTCCTCCATTAATCCAAGAAACCCACCTTCAAAAGTTTTAAAGGGAATTCGACTGTAACCAAAGAATCTTAGGTGAAATACCTTGCAGGTCTTCTATTTGTTTTTGTAACTTTACATGCTGCTGAATTAGATCCTTGATTCCCTCAGGGTCATTTTTACAGAGTTTTTGAGCTTTTATGTTTGCTTGCAGGGCCCAGTCATATTCCCCCAGCATAGAAAGAGCAGCACAATAACGATAATGACCCTGTTCCAAAAGATAAATTTAATTTTTTCTCAAAAATATGCTTAAGTTAAAGAAAATAGATAAGGAAAAATATTTTGCTTAAAAACTAATTACTAAAATGTTAGATTAGGACCCTATCAATGAAAATTTTTTTAAAATGTTAATACCTCTCAGGAAATAAAATTACTTAAATGAGCTAAAATGAAAAGTAATGAATAGTATTTATAGTAATTTTAACTAGAGATCAGTATTTTTGCTTAAGAGATTTTTATGCCCACAAAGAAAATAATTCAACCTTTATTATATTTTACTAGTAAAGAATGCAATATATTATTTTGTGCCAAATAAAGTACAAAAAAACATTCATTATATAGGAGTAACTTAATTTTTTTGAAAATATTTTAAGGCAGTAATAGTCTCTAAGTCATTACACTCTCTACACTTTGGAAATCACACAGATTTTAGAGCTGGAAGGAAAATCAGCTTATACAGAAGTTTTGCAACCCCTCTGAGAGCATGGCTACAGATAAGGGGTACACCTAGGCGAGGCCTTCCATCCACCTCTCTCAATCAGCTTTTCATTTTTTATCTCTAGGTGTAGTTCTTGGCTTGAAGAAAAGGTCCAAAAACCATAGATCTACTCAATTCCAATGATCAGGGCTTCCTGTTTTGTTTTGTTTGCTATAGAACCACAGTCCTGGCTGGCCCCATTCATGCACTCTGGGAAATCTTCTACATCAAGGATGAACATTTTAATCTAGAAAGCTAGTATTACCAAACTTGGGGCTAACTCAACCACCCCCTCTTCTACCTACTCACAAACTGAGCTCCTGTTGTAGGTACAGTATCTCGACTTGGGAACTGACGTACCTGTGAAAGAGGCTAGAAACTGCCCTAATGGCACATTTGTGTAGAGGCAAACCAAAGAATCCTGACCTATTGACTCTGGGCCCACAGCTCTTTCCTCCTTACTCCACATTTTACAAAAAACTTTCTTATTCTATAAGAAACTACTAAATCAGAGATAAATGGCCCTTTTGAGAAAGATGAACTTTTCACTAAAACAGGCTGTAAACAACCATGAGGGCCTTTGTTTATGCAGGTTCGGTGCATATGTATAATCCTACTCTGGTGCCCCAACCCAATCTGTGAGTTCTGAAGCATTTTTATAGCCAGACTATTTAGGCTCAGATTAAAGATCCCAATTCTGATTCCATTTGCTTAAACTCTGCTTTTCCTCAAAAGGCATATGAAGATAGATCTCTCAGATATGCTACAAAACCAAAATCCTATCCCCTAGGAATATTCCAACTTTGAAATTTAGGTAACTGCATAAAAATTCATAGCATTAGAAATTATGAGATTATAAACCATACCTGCTGAATTTGTAGGAAGTGCCTTTTCTTTCTCTTATCCGCACCCCCCTCCCCCTCCCACCGCCAACTGTCCTCATCTGCTGCTGGGTCCTCTTCCCAAACTCTATAAAACCTACTATAATGTCTATCATTTGAGAAAGGAGCTTATTCAGGTATCACTGCTGAAGTTATGTGAAGGAAGCTTAAATTAAAGGTATCTCAGAGCTTCCTGAACCCAATTGCAGTACAAAGCTTTGCTCTTCTTTGACACTACCTCATTGTGTAGCACATATATAGAAACTCCCTGTTGCCCATCTGCCGAGCAGCCCCTCTTTTCGGATGCCACCACGTCCCTACTCTGTATTGTAATGGCAGGGCTGGGACTAGCGCTCCATCTCAACAATAAACAGGGAAGAGTGCAGCTGTGATCCAGGAGACTGGCCAATCGAAATGCACTGTTTTCCAGGTTGTAGGATCAATCTGCTGGTGGGCACACGGCTCAATCGCGATCAGTCTGAGGCATCCCTCAGGTGTTCTATACAGATATTAAAAGAGGTTCTCTTTGCACTAGAATTAACAGCTATTAAGGATATCAGTTTGGGGCTCCCACTACATGGTAAAAGTCCTTTTCAAAATGAAGCCAGGAGAGCCTACGCTCTAATTACCACTTCTGTTCAAGCTGCAGTAACAGAGATTTGGATTTATGCTCTTGCCTAAAACAAACAAGGACAAAATATATGGAATAAAGGTTTGTAGACGTTGAATACCAAGCAACAAAAGAGAGTGATCCTCGAGACATAAGAAACACACAAAATAAACCCTATGACTGCTCCACCTTGCTGAATGGAATTTCTATGCCATGGCACAGGGCAAAGGAACCCAGACAGGGCCCGCAGGCTCAGTTCAAGAGACAGAACCAGCAGTCCAGGAAAGCCAAGGCAGTGCAAATTCACAGGGCAGAAGACCAGAGAGGAGACTGCTCCACAGAGAACTCCAGAGATCCTCACACAGTCCACCTGCATTGAGACTTCAACTGAGTACTAGTCAGTATGTGCATGCAAGGCAACCTCCCAAAACCCAAATCAAGGAAAGAACCACTTGAAAGCCAACAGTCAGCACTCTCACAGGGCCAGGAATAATTCCTGTTTCCACCAACCAAAGTGGAAAACATCATAATTCATAGAATAACAGGTAGAATACTCAGAAGAATTTTGCCCCAGCTGTGAAGAAAAAGATAGCCCTTGACTAAATACCACTATGGTCCCACCTAACAAAGCTTAAATCAAGACTCGGAAGAATTACACTGTTTCCAAGTAACTTTACTGTATCCTAAAACAAAGCTCAAAAATATTTACAGATACACAAAAATATCAGTAACAAACAAGGTAAAATTCACAATGTCTTATGTCCAATAAAAAATTACTAGGTATGCAAATAAGGAAAATGTGATCTACAAGGAAGAGAAAAAAAAGTCAACTGAAAATAACTCAGAAATGACACAGATGATAGTGTTAGTAGTTAAGAACATTAGAACAGTTATTATAAACATATTCTATATGCTTAAGGAGCTAAAAGAAAGACTGAACATATTAAGATGTGAAATACGTAAGAAATACTCAAAATGAAACTCCAAAGTTAAAGCATTTAAGATGAAAAATACATGGGATGAAAACTGGGGCAGATTAGACACTACAGACACTACTACCCAAAAAGAAACACAGAATGAAAACAGAGGAAAAAAAGACTGAAAATGACAAAAGCACACGAAAGCAAAACTGAGAACAGGAAGAAAATGGATGCAGACCTGGATCAGGCCATGCCTGAAGCTGATCCCTAGACTTTTCAATTACATGAACCAATTACTTAGGCCCAATCGGAGTTAGGTTTGGTCACTCACAAAATACACCCCCTCGATATTAAAAGGTTCTTGTGGGCATCTGTGAGGCTACTGGTTTGTATGCTATATGACAATATCAAAAGACAATGCACGGGGATTACTGACAAATGTCTGTTGACTATAAACATTCCCACTCTTTGTGATACAATGATATACCCTCTCTTAAGCTTGAAAGCATGTGTAGGACAGTTGACATTGTACCAGTCTTCTCTATCTGGAAAGAAGGGGGAACAATGGCTTACTTTCACAGAATCTAAAGAATACCTTCTATACAGGTTTATACCCTCAAGGCATGACTCAACAGACTCAGGCTCATAGTTAATCTAAAGTAGAAGTACAGAATGCACCTTGTACAGTCTACCTTTGCTTTTGCAGTTTAGGCTACCCTTCAATGAGCACTCCTTTCTGGTAAAATAAAAGAAAAAATGACCTAGCTATACTTAACAAATTTTTTTAATACTTACTAGGATTTGTGTTTAGCATCTATATAAATATTTTTGCAATCATCACAAAATAACCCTATTTAAATAAAATGAATGAACCCACATAATTATAGTCAACTGATCTTTGACGAAGCAACAAAGGCAATACAATGAAGAGAGCCTTTTCAATAAATGATGGTGGGACATCCACATGCAAAAAAAAAAAAAAAAAAAAGAATCTAGACCTTACACTCTCCACAAAAATTAACTAAAAATGAATCACACACCTAAATGTAAAATGCAAAAAACGGTGATAACTTTTTCATGGATCATGAAAGAAATAACTCATAAGCTGGACTTAACTAAAATTAAAAACTTCTGCTCTCTGAAAACTGCTGTCAAGAAAATGAGAGGCCACAGTCCAGGAGCAAATATTTAGCAAAGACACTCTGATAAGGGCCAAGAATATACAAAGAACTCTTAAAAATTCAACCATAAGAAAACCCACTTAAACATGGGCCAAAGATCTTAACAGACACCTCATCCAGGAAAGTATATAGTGGCAAATAAGCACATGAAAAGATCATGTCATTAGGGAAATGCAAATTGGAACAAGATTCCACTGCACACCTATTAGGAAGGCCAAAATTCAGGACACTGACACCACCAAATGCTGAGGATACGGAGAGGCAGGAACTCTCATTTGTGGCGTAGGAATGCAAAAAGTTACAGCCACTTTGAAAAACAGTTTGGCATTTCCTTAAAAAACTAAACACATTCTTGTCATGTGATCCAGCAATCATACTCCTTGGTATTTACCCAAAGGAGCTGAAAGCGTGTCCGCAAAAAAACCCGCGCATAGATATTTACAGCAGCTTTATTCCTAATGGCCAAAACTTGAAAGCAACAAAAATGTCCTTCAGTAGGTGAATGGATAAATAAACTGGTGCATCCAGGCAGGTAGTATTATTCAGCACTAAAAAAAAAAGCATCATCAAGCCATGAAAAGACATGGCAGAAACTTAAAGGAGTATTATTAAGTGAAAGAAGCCAATATGAGAAAAGCTACATACTGTATGATCCCAACTCTGTGTTCTGGAAAAGGTAAATCTATGGAGACAGTAAAAGGATCAGCGGTTGCCAGGGACTGGGTCAGGGAAAGGAGGATGGACAGGCAGATCGGGAGGACACTGGGGAGAGTGAAAATACTCTGTATAAACCATAATGATGGATAAATGTCATTATACCTATGTCCAAATCCACAGAATGCCTAACATTTAGGGAATGAACACTAAGAGAAACTAGGGACTTGGGGTGATTATAATGTACCCGTGTAGATTTATCAATTCTCAAATTGCACCAGTCAGCCGGAGGATGCTGATAACGGGGGAGGCTGACAATGGGGAAGGCTATGCATGTGTGTGGACTTACAGGAAATTACCTTCCTCTTTATTTTGCTGTGAACCCAAATCTGCTCTAAAAAAATAGTCTTAATAAATAGAAAAAAAATTAAAAAATAAAGTCTTTTTTAAAAAGTATTTTCTGCTCAATAAATTAATCCAGAAATAAACACTCTACAATGTAACTGTTATAACGTAACAGTCTTCAATGTAATTCAGAAAGTTGTAGTACTCTTTTTTCAATCGATACTAGACTGAAATAGCAAAAGGTAACTCCAGAAAACCAACTTCAGGGTCTGGGTTTCAGTGTTAAGAATTCTATCATCCATACATTCTGTAAGTGTTTACAGAGCACATGCCAAACGCAGGTTCAGTGATCAACAAATTTCTGTATCAAGTACAACAATGACTGGAAATAAAAATAGCAACGTTAACTGATCACTCTAAAACAGAAGCAAATCCAATGCTGGATTCTCAGTCCAGTTTTGTCTTTACGTGCAAAAGTCCCTTTACCTTTCTGGAATTCAATATCTTCATCTGTAAAATGAGGCATTTAAAAACAGACTCCAAAATTTGGATGCGGAAGTCCACCTGGGGAATTTCACAGTCCCCAGACTCTGATACACTCCTTGGCCACATGAATCACAACTTGGGGGACTCTAAAATTCTATGATTATATTCACTCTGGTTTAAAAACAGAAAGCCAAGAATGAAGTCTGAAACACATGTCTTTCTGTGTCTTATCTGAAGCTCCACTTAAAAAAAAAAGTCAGGGGGCGCCTGGGTGGCTCAGTTGGTTGAGCAGCTGACTTCGGCTTAGGTCATCATCCCACGGCTTTTGAGTTCGAGCCCCACATCGGGCTCTGTGCTGACAGCTCGGAGCCTGGAGCCTGCTTTGGACTCTGTGTCGCCTTGCTCTCTGCCCCTCCCCTGCTCATGCTCCCTCTCTCTCTCTCTCTCAAAAATAAACATTCAAAAAAAATTTTTTTTAAAAGTCAGGTATTTTTATGATTTAGGAAAATACAGTGATCAATATAACGCCCAGAAATAAATGCTAAGATTTTGTTGTATTTGTTTTGCATTTTTTTTTAATGAAAGAAATAAAACCATACAAATATGGCTGAAATCTTCTTTGGACCCTCTCTCATTGTTCCCTCTCTAACTGCCCAGAAGCAAACATTATCATGAGTTTGATAGATATCTTTCTGGCCTACATTATGCTTTTACTGCTTTTTTCATTCAACACTGTTTTTTAATTTTTTATGTTTTGAGACAGAGAGAGCAAGGGCAAGAGGGGGAAGGGGGGAGGGGCCGGGGCGGGGGTGGGGGAAGACAGAGAGAGACAGAGAGAGAGAGAGAATGAGAATCTCAAGCAGGCTCCATGCCCAGCGTAAAGCCTGATGTGGGGCTCGATCTCACAACCATGAGACCATGACCTGAGCCAAAATCAAGCGTCAGATGCTTAACCCACTGAGTCACACAGGCACCCCTCAACACTGTTTTTTAAATCTGTAAATGTCGGTAAGCCAGTTAACTTATTCCAACTGCAAACTAGTATTTGGTTCGTTCATTCACTAAGTCAGCAAGTATTTACTATTTACTAGTAAGTGCTTACTATGTGCCAGGCAGCTTGTCAGGCAGTCTAGATTCAAGAGTGAACCAAACAAACAAAAAAACCTGTCCTCATTGAGCTCACGTTGTATAGGAGGACACACAGTAAGCACAGTTGAAGTAACACACAGAGTTGTCCAATAATGATAAATGCCAAGAAGAAAAAAAGTAAAGCAGGGAAAGAGGGCAGCAAATGTCTAGGCAGGGGCAGGCTTGCCATTTTAGTAGTACAGCCAGAAGTTTTCACTAAGAAGACAATTTTCAGTAAAAAATGAAAGGAAATAAGAGAGCTAACTCTGGGGAAAGGCATTCTAATTCTAGGCAGAGGGAAGAACAAGTACAAACTGGGAGTGCCTGGCATATGTAAGGAATAGTGAGGAGACCAACAGGTCAACACAGTGAACAAGGGAGAGAGGGGTAGGAGTGACATAATGGGTGTTTAAGAAGAGGGCCAGATCAGATGAGAGTTACAACTCTGATCAAGTGAAAATACCACATCCATCACTGCTTCATCAATGGATATGTAGGTATCTGCAGTTCTGTGCCATTAAAAACACCACCACAATGACCACTCTGTATATCTCCCCATGCGCACATATTGCAAGAATGTTTGTGGGGCACACACACGTAGAATCAAATAATTACAACAGCATAAGCATATGATCGTGCTCTCCAAGTTAGCTGCAACCAATTCTCACCCACCAGTTTACGGAGGGTTCCTGTTAGTACACACATGCACCAGCACTTGGGACTGTGGGTCTCTTTAATTTGCCAATCTAAAGTACCTAATAATACCACATTGTTTTATTTACTCATGTATATGAAGGTCTGTTTGGAAGCTCTCTACCCTGCTCTCTTGGTTTCATTTTTATAACTGTACAATTTTAATTTCTAGGAAACAAAACACAACTTATTTCTATTGCCCATTCAGGATTTCTCTTCTGCAAAGTGCCTATCTATTTCGCTGGCCCATTTTCTACTGGGTTTCTTATTTATTGTAGTTCTTTGCATATTCTGGACATAAATCCTGTCAGTTATATATGTTATCTATATGACAAATTATCTTCTCCCAGACTATGATTTCATTCATGGTGTCTTTTGACATACGGTAGTTTTTAAGTTTGATATATTCAAATTTACTAGATTTCCCCCACCCCAGATTTGTGCATTGTGTATTATTTAAGAAATCCTTTCTCACCTCAAGGTTGTAAAGACAGTCTCCTGTAATTCATTCTAGGTTTTAAGTTTCATTTTTCCTAGGAAGGTCTTTGACCAATCCAGAAAATGCAGATACTGACATCTCAATCACTCAAGTACCCTCCAGACCCTTAACACTCCTATGGGCTACCTGTCCTCCTCAGACATGCAGGACCTCACTGTTGTGTGAAGTATCCTTTCTGATCATGGAACTGAAGATTTCCCTCTCACATTCTTGAGCTCTGCATTAATTTTGTCCAGCATTTTTAAATATAAATTCACATCCTGTACACAGATTTCTCACAAAATTATACGGCATTACTTGCTGAATGTAAATATAAAAGAAATCTACCTTTGTCCAATTGCTCTTTAGAATAATGGCTCTCTTTCCATCACCAAGTGCATTTCTGAAAAGAAAAATAAATATTCATTTTTATGTATTTAATAAAGGCATTATATATTGTGTATCTATTTGTACTTCTTGACTTTTCCAAAAATAACCTAGTTTAAAATAATTTTTTAACTTTTAAAAATCCATATATGTCCATTATAGGAAATTTGGAAAATACAGAAAAGCAAAACAAAAGGAAAAAGTCACCCAGAGTCACAATCACAACTACCCAGGAATAACTACTTTTCTTATTTCTGGAGTTATTTCCTGCACATATCTTATCTACATCTATGCCAAACTTGTTACTATTTGCATGGTTTTTCTGCACTATTTTTGCATGTCAGCCAGACTTCTGACCTCCAAAAATATAATTCCCAGATCTTTCACACATCAGCTAAGCTGCAGCGGACAGAGCCTGAAAACTGAAACACAGATGGAAGTTAAATTCAGTACAATCGCTAACTCAATTTGGGATTATTTAGGAAGTTCTTAACCTCTCTGGCCCGCTTTCTCACATGTAAAACGAGGGTGATAATTATAATCATTGTAAGCCAATCACAGCAATCTCACTCTCCTTTGCACTGACTAGTTTTGAGGTAGTCCTATAACCCAGAGCTGGCCAATGAGAGCTCAGAGGGCTCATCACTCAAAAAGAGATTACAAGGAAGAATAAAGCTAGATAACTTACATTGCTAGATAGCAGTAGCTTCTACCGGACTATATACAGTTAAAAAAAAAAAAAAAGTCTATCTAAAGACCAACAGATTAGTACAAACAAATCAGAAACAGATGCTTACATATAGTCACCTGATCTACTTGACAAAGATGAGCACTGCTGTGCATGGAGAAAACATACATTCTTAAGAAACAGTGATGAGTCAATTAGACATCCATGTCCATCCTGAACCCTACCTCACACTAAATACAAAAACCAACTCCAGGTAGACTATACGTCTAAGTGCGAAAGTTAAAAAATCAAGCTTTTGAAAGAAACAGAACATTCTGGTGATGTTAGAGAAAGCAAGGGTTATAAACTGAACCCAAAAAGTGCTTATCATAAAGGAAAAAACTGATACATGGCACTATATTGAAGTTAGTGTCATCTGTTTGTGAAAACGAAACATCAAAAGTGAAAAGGCAAGCCACAGAATGTGAGAAGCTATTTGTAATACATATATTTGACTAATGACTCATATCCAAAATAAATTTTTTTTAAACCTAATGAATAAGACATTCAACTCAAAAGAAAAGAAAATATCCAAACAGGCACTTCACAAAAGAGAATATCCAAATGGTCGATAAACGTATGAAAAGATGCTCAACTTAAATATCCTTGATCAACTTAAGGAAATGCAAATTAAAATCACAGCAATGTGTCATTACATACCCATCAGAATGTCTAAATGAAATGACACAAAATAGTAAGTGTCAGTGAGGACGTGGAACTGAAACTCTCATATACTGCTGGCAGGAGTATAAAATGATACAACCAGACAGGAAATTATGTAGGAAAGCTGCATATAAGCATACTTTCGTCCCAGCAACTCCACTCCTTAATTATATTCTCAACAGAAATGAATACGTATGTTCACAATGATACTATCTGTAAAAGCCAAATACTAGAAACTACCCAAATGCCCATCAACATTAGAATGGATAAAATGTGGTATATTCATGCAATAGATGAACACTTTACAACTACATGCAACAATATGGATCTCAAAAACAATGCTGAATGCCAAACATAAAAGAGCACATACCATATGACTATTTACATGGCACAAAAACAGGCAAAACTAACCCGTAGCGTTGGAAGCTGGGATAGTAGTTATCCTGGGGGAGGAGGTGGGCAGACTGGGAAGAGGAAAAAAGCAGACTTCTGGGGCTGTGATCTGGGTGCCGATCTTACACATGTAAGGTGCCGGGACCTTACACATGTAAGGTTTCTGAAAATTCAACCTATATACTTATGAATCATATGCTTCGCAGTATGTGTATTTTTCTTTTTTCTGAAGATTGCATGAGCCATTCTTTTGCTGGAGACTAGAATGTCCAGTTTAACATCTGAAATACAGTAGCCAGACTGAGGTCCAAGTCACACAGTGGGGCTAGAAAAATCCTAGGTCTTTGAGGACATTGTTGAGCAACTAAATACACAACCCTAGAGCCACGTTCTTCTGGATTTTTTGAATGAGGTTAAGTTTTCTTCACCATGTAAACAGGGTTTTCTACTATTTGCAACCAAACACATCATGACAGAATGGCGTATCTCGTCTCATTACTTCTGTCCTTAGATACTTTTAACAGCTGCCTATACGGTTACATTTCCTCTTATCTCAACCCACTCCAACCCAGCACCCATTCCAAGCTTCCCACAGACAGATCTCCCTATGGGAACTAGAAGATGTTCATATTGCTCAATCTAAATTCCATTTGGCTTCTCAGCAACAGGCACTACTGGCCACTCTCTCCCTCTTGCTTTCATGACATCACGCTTCCAGTTTTCCTCTTACCTCTCTGGCTACCTCTTACCAGTCTCCATGCAGGTTCATCTTCCCTTAACTGGCCACTATTTGTGCCCCTCAAGGTTCAGTCCTAGTTCTCAGCTCATCCTCACTCTAGACCAGTGGGTCTCAGCCTTGGTTACACATGAGTACTATTTGGGGGGCTGCTAGAAGCCCAATTAATCAAAAATCTCTGGGTTGGGGGTATTTCTTCCAAGCTCAATTCCAGGGCACAATAAAAGTTGAGAACCGTCTCCCCAAGCAACCTCACCCACATCTACAACTTCAAATCAACTAGGTTAACTATCCCAGTATTTGTCTCCTGCCCAAACCTCTCCCTGGAGTGGCAGACCTACCTAACTCATTGCCGATGTGACATTCCAACTGGAATCCTTCAAGGACACTTTAAATCAGGATGTCCAAGAGTGAAGTCAAGTTCTATTTCCTACAAATATATCTCTTCTAGTGAGCTCAGTATTACAGAGTAAGCCTATAATCTATGAAGTGGCTGAAGGCAGAAACTTCGTAATAGTTCCAAACACCAAACCATAAGCAACCTCTGTACCTTCTACTTTCAAATTATGTCAAATCCTTCCGCTTCTCCATTTCCACTACCATTACCCTGCTCCAAGCTACCATCATCTCTGGCCTAGAGTACTGCAATAACCTCCTAACCCACATTCTTTCTGCATCCCCTCCAAACCCATTCTCCTCACTACAACTAGACTGATCTTTTTAAGGTATTAATCGTGCCATCTCCCCTCAATTGAAAATCTTTTACTCACTTCTTGATGTTCTTAAAGGCCAACAGTCTTAATGAAGCCTACAAGACCCTCCCTGGTCTCACCCCTGACCACCACTCCCCTCCTCCTCTGTATTCAGGCCACCCAGCACACTACTAATTCCATGAATACAACATCCTCCCTCCCACCATTGGCCCACCGTCTAGAATACAGTGGGAACTATGTCCGTTTTTGCCCATTTCTGACAGAGCTAAAAGCAGAACTCCCATCATACTGGCTGAATCAATGTTGAATGTTATTGTTATTATAATTAATATAATATACAATACTACAACTATAGTACTATATTACAATCACATTGTAAATACTATATTCATTAGTGCCTGTGTATATAAATATATAAGAACACTAACATATTTTCACATTTACTAGCACATGACCACATCCTCCTACTAAAACCAACTGGGCATAATAAATTACATGGGGTTACTGCTCATCCAACCTAGTACAGCCTGAAACCTAAACACTCTGGAGAGCAGGTATGCCTTTAGGAACAGCAATACCCTGAACAATACATCTCTGAAAACAGGAAACAAGAAATGCAAATGGCTACTTACTCTTAAAGACTGTGTGACATAATGGTGAGAGTACTGAACAGAAGAGAGAGTTCTAGCCTAGATGATCCAACTGAATACCTGTTACATGGCAAAGTGTTCTTTCTCCAGCCCCTTCACCTGTTTCTTCATATATAACGTGCTACATTTTGCCTTAAAATGTTAGGAATGAATACGTATTGTCCCCTCCTCTAGCTTCCATGTGGATTTGCTAGATGAACCATTTCTGAGCTATCTCCTTCCCCACCCCTAACTTTTCCCTGGAGGATGAATAATAACTACCTAGTGGAGGGGGAGGGGCACAAATCATAGTGGTGTAGCCTCTTCTTTTTCTCTTTGGAATCTTCTACCGAACACCATCATAACACCAGATTCCCTTTTCCTCCAAGCTTAAAGTTCATAAAAGTCGCTGTAGCCAGTTCTGTCTGTGATCATGGATGAATAAGTCACTTAGCTATGAGACTATCCTGATAAAGCTCTGTTCTCTAAAAACTGGATCAGCATTAGAGGTAAGACTGGATCATCATTTGCCTGTCTTCTGTTTCCATCTCTTAACTGATTCTGGACTTGGGAGGGACAGGGGATGCTATTTATTGACTCTCTCAAATCACAATATATGTAAGGACTTTGCAAGACATAAAAGGATTATCACTTTTTTCATTCCCTATTATAAGTCATCACTATCAGGGACTGACCAGACCAACAAAGAAATAGTAATACCCCTCCTCAAGTTCACAGATCTTACAATGAAGCGACAAAAGCAGGATTCAGATGTAATGGTCATTCACTGCCAAATAAGCAGTGACTGATAACCATCAACTGAATAAACACATACACTATATATCAAAAGTTGTCATCTGGAATTAAAATTATATAAACTCTTTCATCCAAGTAAAAGCAATCAGCAATTTCTCTACAGATATACTTGTACCTGAGTGCAGAATATAAGTAAAAGGATAATCATTACAGAGCTGTAATTTTTTTTAACTAGAAATAATTTATATTCTAATACAAACTAACCAAAGCATGAGTAATCCATTTCGTAAAAGGCTATGGAGCCATGAACATATACGAGGGTATATCTCTATATACACTGATATGCAACAAGCTCCAAGATTTAAGTATTAGGTGGAAAAAAGTGCAACAGTGTGTAGAGCATGCTCCTATGTTAAAATATATATATTTTAACACACACACAAGGAATATATTTTAACACACACACACACACACACACACACACATATATGAACATTACATTGAACCAAACGAAACTGCCTATATTCTGACTTATAAAAATGGCAACTGCATTTGATTCAACATAATAAGCGCTTATATAGGCATAAGACATTATGGAAACACATAAGGATCTGAAAAGATGAATTAGGGCAGGGGTCTGAGCTTGGCAAGAGTTTTCAGTTCATTCTTTTGTACTCTTAACTTCTTATGATGTGCATTACTGCTTTTTAAAAGCACAAAGAAGACTGAAAAAATAAATTCAAAAGCTTCAAAAGCAAATTCAGCAGCTTGTAAAAATAGAGTCCGCAAAAGAAAAAGAGCAGCATGAGCAAAAATTCACCAAACCAAAACACTCACAGTGACATTCCTCACACACACTAGGATTTTTTAAAATAGGCTCTAGGCCCAATGTGAGGCTCAAACTCATGACCCCAAGATCAAGAGTTCAAGAGTCACACATGCTCTACTGACTGAGCCAGTCAAGCACCACACACTAGGATTTTTTTAAGTTCTCGCAGGAACATACAATTGACTTGATTTATGCCTCTGGCCTCAGAGAAATTCAGAAAGACACCAAAGAAACAAAAACAAAAAAACAGAAGTCATTTTAAAGTCTATCTTCCTGCTATTAATCACAAGTTGGATCTAAAAGAAGAGAACGTATTATGATGGGTAATTAAATAGTGAAGGTCAAAGTAAATACCAAGTTTAAAGCTCGATAATTTTCCAAAGTAAATTAAAAAAAAAACATCCAAGGCTAAACTTTCCCTTTCTCCAATTACATTTCCCCTTACACAGTTTATCACATCCCATCAAAGAATGCAGATTTCCACATGTGAGTACCAGAAGGAATGAAACAGTAAGGAGGCACAGCCTAATCACATACCTCGCTTAAGTACCCATAACTACAGAAGCCATAGATATGTCTAATTGCTTTTTCTAGATTCTCCTTTAAACTCAAAACAGCTGATTACTTCAATTAAAACTACCACTCTAGGGGCACCTGGGTGGCTCAGTTGGTTAAGCATCCGACTTCAGCTCAGGTCATGATCTCACAGTCTGTGAGTTTGAGCCCCGCATTGGGCTCTGTGCTGACAGCTCAGAGCCCGGAGCCTGCTTCAGATTGTGTCTCCCTCTCTCCCTGCCCCTCCCCTGCTCATGCTCTCTCTCTCTCAAAAATAAATAAAAACATTAAAAAAAAAAAAAAACTATCACTCTATAATGCTCTGTAACTGCCAAATCGTATTTGAAAAGTAAACTTCTGGAAGACATGAATAAAAGGACATCTCAGCCACACCAGGCATTTTGGAGTACACTGCACAGTCCTGAGCCTGAAGTATTCAGCAGATGCTGTAGCAGGAGATTGAGCATTTCCACACACACTACCCCCCTCTCCCCAATCCCGTTCCACGGATTCCCCAAGTGCGACATCTGCAGACCTGGAGGGGCCCGTGTCTGATGAATGGGAAGAGTTCAGGTGGGCTCTTGACCTCACCTACACTCACCCAAAGGTGACCTGATTTACAAACTGTGACTATCTGGCATTAAAACCACACCACCGCCACTTGGACCATTTCTGAATGAAGCATTTTCCCCATACACCTCACATCCGGCTCCCCACCTTTGGTCTTAAAATACTTATTATTTCTCTTCTTTCAAGATTACTTTTCACTTATTTTATCCTTGATGTTTAGGGAACGCTGCTTTTTTCTTTTTTCATCTTATCATGTGCATTTTCAAATTCACTGTATCACTTTTTATCACATATTTCAAGTATACATAAAAGTACAAAAATAACATTAATATAGTCAACACCCATGTACCAGCTTAGCAAGATCTTAACATTTTGCCACATTCACTTCAGATCTTTTTGCAGAACTTTGTTACAGTTGACATCCACTGTGTATCATCTTTCTTATCTCCGATCCTTTTCCCTCCTTCCCTCCCCAGGAGACAGCCACTCCCCTAGTGTTTAACATGCCCATGCATTTTAAAAAGTTTTAATACACACTATGTATTAATTGTGGATATGTAAGTCATTTTGCATATTTTGAACATTATATAAATGGCATCATACCATACAAATCATTCTGCAACTTGCTTTTTCACTCAGCATTGTCATCATTTTAACTGCTACATAAGATTCCATTGTATGAATATACCATCATTTGTTTATCCATTCCCCCACTGATGGACATTTGAGTTGTTTCCATTCCTTTACTCTTACAAACAATGCTATCGTGAAGGCTTGCACGTATCTTCTTGGGGACACGTCTGAGTTTGGAGGATATGAGCCTAGAAGTGGGCTGCAGAGTATGCACATCTTCACCTTGCCAAATTGCTGTCCAAAGTGATTGCACCAATTTATATTTTCTCCGGCGGAGTACGCAAGTTTCCTTTGTTCCACATCCTCTCAAACACTTGGTATTATGAAGCTTTAAAAATTTTTGCCAATCTGATGGACATGAAAAAAAGACTCACGGTTTGTAATCAGCATGTCCTATAAGGATATTAATGTTTATTGACTATTTGAAGCATTTATTTTTAATTTTCTTTTCAGCTTTCACATTACCCTTTGATTCTACCATCACCCGTCCATGGGGATTAGTAGTAGAGACCCTGCATCCAGGCTGTCTGGGTTTAAATTCTGGCTCCATCACACCCACCTAGTATCTGAGAACACTTTACTTGACCTCCCCATTCCTGTTTCCTCATCTAAAGAGTCAGGAGCAACCACCTCACGGGGTCGTGGAGGGTTGTTGAGCTTGTGTGTGTAAAGTGCTCAGAACAGTGCCGGGGGCGGGGGGGGGGGGGGTGGTGGTGGTGGTAGGAGGCTTTACCCTCAGGTGTCCCACAGCTGCTCAGCCAGATTCCCATGACAGATCTACCAAACCTCAGATGTGAGACCTTCAAAACATCTCAACCACGGTAACTCAGCTAAGGGGCATGGGTCCTTCTGCTGTCAATGACACGAGTGAATCACTGGCAACGTGTTCCTTCCTGAAGTCACACTATCTACACTATCTATTCACTTAATCAGGAATGAAACGTACTGTGGACTCAGAAAACATCCCTAGGTTACTGAGCAAGTCATGTAAACAATGTGTGAGAAGGTGGGAAACACCAACAATCCCGTGTGGCACAATATTTCTGACATTACATTGGCATCCAATACATATTGGTGATCACCTAAGAAGGAAATGCTGCTGACCTGCCTCTAGTGAAAACTTCGATGGTGTCGAACCACAAGCTAGACCATCAGGAAGTCAGTACAAGGATGGACACACAACCCTGCTTTTAACCTTTACCTCACCAGGCTACCTGGCTTCTGTACTTCTACTTTGATGCACCTCGTTTGCAGCACAGTTTTAAGAGGATCCTCCTTGAATGTCTAGCATTCAACACTCGTGAAAGAGGGCAGAAACCCCCTGGCTGGCCTCTCAGCTCTCGGAGCTCCCCTATGCAGAGCGGATGACCTTTTGCCCAATCAACATTTCGATTTTCACAAGAGGCTAGCCAAGTTGCCAACCTATTCATCTTGAAAGCACACAGATTCACCATCAAACAGCATAGGATATCTGCAATTCTGGACCTAGCCAGACGCAATAACCTAAGGACATTTGCAGCTCATTTCTTGTCAGAACCAGTTGAGGACAGTGGTATTGATGGAAGACTGTGTCAAGCCCATCCATTCCTCTAGTCTAGATAGCCTCGGTTTATCCACGGCTTAAGCCATCTAAAAGCTGCATAACGTTAATACAGCGGTATTCTCCGAGGTGGTTGGATTACTGGTGATTTTTATTTTCTTCTTTTTAAACTCTCGTATTTTCCAAATTTTCTACCATGAGAATGTGTTCTGTTTATAATAAAAGAAAAACACATGTTATTTTTAAAAGCTACATACTTGGAACATACTCTCTTCCCCACTCCCACCCTCCCGCATCCCAATGTAAGCACTTTAACTAAAAAATCACTGGTATCAAACTCTCTGCTTTCATCAGAAAACGCCACCAAAAAACCCAAAACTGCACTTTCAGAGAGTTTTCTGCTTTCACAGAAAAGTTGTGGAGGTTCTTTCTTGTCCATCACTCAATTCAAGTTACTTGTAAGCCATCTAAGAAATTTCTTCCAGAACTAAACATCAGGAAAACCGTTTCGCCCGAACAACTTCTGTCCTCCTTCTTCACGGACAGTGAAAAATCTCGTGTAACTTGTCAGGTTTTCTCCTTTTATTTTGGCAATAGAAAGGTCAAACACAAATATGAATTATAACTAATAACTTTACAGGACTTTATGCCTATGCAGCTTTACTCTGAGGATCCCCAGCTCTAAACTGGCTTTTTAGTTTGTCTTGTTGTGCTTGTAATATTCTTCTACTGAGTGCATATATTCCTGCAGCCACTCTAAGCCCATCTTACAGTATGGCAGGATATAACTAAACGTAATAGCATATACTGTTCACTACTAATGCTTGTGATATTATCCTAAAAATTTTTAATTGAGGAACAACAAAATCATGGCACAGTGTCAACAATCTTTCTCAACTAATACATAAAATCTCAATGCAACATAAGAAACTAAGACTGAATTACATAAATCATAATTCGAGTCTCATAGCTAAACCATTAAATATCTTTTCTTTCTTTCACTTATAAGTGAGATTTACTTAATTTTTTATATCAAGATATAGGAAAGAAACAGCAAAAATTCTTCCAGAATTAGAAAGATCAATTAAAGGAGCAAAAGGAGGTAACACAGGAACACCTGGGATTCTCTCTCTCTCTCTCTGCCCCTCTCCCACTCGTGCTTTCTCTCTCAAAATAAATAAACTTAAAAAAAAAGGGGGGGAGTAACATAGATATTATAAACACAAACTTTGATACCATCAGATAAGATCTGTGTTCAAATCCTGACATCACTACTTACTAACAGTATGAGCCCCCCCAAATTTCAATGTGGAGAATAACATTACCTATTAAGTGTGTTATGAGAATTAAGAAACACATGTACAAGTACTGAAAAAAGCATACATGTTATCCATTCAATCAACAGCTGCTGCTGTCATCGTTGTTCTATATAAAGCCTATAGAGCCCCTTTAACCATTTAACTATTTCTGCCAAAACTACTGAAGGATTTTCTTGTCTACCTGCAAAACAGAAATATTTCTCAAAAATGGGTAGTTTAGCATAATAGCTCAGTGACTGGGGTACTCTAACCAACTTACCTAAACTGTCCAGTGCGAAGAAAACAAAGAGCTCGGTTACCATAAAGAAGGTGATTTTCAGGTCTTTAAAAGAAATAATGTTTAGTCAGGAAAGTACATTACATACAAAACAAATAAAAAGCACACAGAAAACATAAGGCATAAAAAACTTCTCAAAACCTTTACATCTATGTGGCAGAGCAGAAGGAATATAGGATTTGGAGACCTAATTGGCTAAGTCCTGGTTCCTTCACTTCCTACCATAGTTAACTTTATTCAAATCAATCTATATTACCCTGTATTCAAAATGTCCTACTATTTCTGCCTAGCTCATAGGGATGCTGTGAAGATAAAATAAGGCATAATAAAAAGTTAGCACACCACAAGTGTGGCATAGGTACAAAGGACAGAATTATACTCACATAAGTCAGGACTATACCACTTTGACAAAGAACTCTGAAAGTCTTTAAACTACAACAATAATTTAAACAGCTTCATTTCACATTTTATCCTTTCTAGTTTTATCTGTTTCTTTCCTCAGAGCAGAGCAGCAGCCTTCCAGGTGTGGTGTGCTACCCTGAGTCACTCATTCCCCATGGAGATGGGCAAGGCACGAAAGAGAGTAGCTGTCTGCAACACATCCTCCAAAGGCTACTACAATACTAGGTGGCCCAGCGAATATGTCAGTAGGAACCAAATATGAGTTACGCATGCAGGAATGCTACAAAATTCTAGCAGTGAGCAAACAGAAGATGAGGTAGAAAAAATACACACCTTCTCTCAACAATCCCAACTATTATCCTTTAAAAGTTCCCTCTTAGGAAGCAAAACTTCCCAAATGGGAATTTCTAATGGAAATCTTAAGTATTAGTAACTAACCCTTTTTGATCAGTTAACAATCTGGAAGATGTCAGCTAAAGGCAAAATGAGAACAAGAAAAAAAAAAAAAAACCAGATGACCCTATACTGGAAAGCTTGAGAGAAATGGGGTAGGGTAGAAGTAATATTCACAATCCTGCCTGACTTGCTTGAATTCTACTGCTCGGTTAAGTTCATCGACCCAGGCCATCCCTAATACTTCTGGTGCCGAAGGGTGAGAACATCTATTCCACTTGGCAAACTGAAATTACTCTCTAATTCCTTGCCTTGTTTTTATTTCTCCTGACTAGCATTCTAACTTGATCTGCCACACAAAAAGGATCTCATTCTATTTTGCTCTTACCTATATTCAATGGCTCTGGTGTAATAGATAATAGCTATATCAAATCTTTCTTTTGAAAACTCTTCATTTCCTTTCATTTTCATTAGTTCTCCTTGCTGAGAAACCAAGGTGAAAAAAGACTCATAAATTAAATGCAAAGGCAATCAAGAACCCAGTATCTAGGAAAAATAGTTCTAGGTTTTTGTCATTGACAACAGAAATAACCTGGGGTGTTATTTATGTGGAAAAGGGGAATGCAATACCCAATATGTTGGTATATATATTTAAAGAAACCAGTCTCTGACGATTCAATGCTAACTTTGTTAAAGGAATATTAGAAAATAAAACCACATTATGAATAACTACTAATAATTAATCCCCTTGTGTATAGTATTTGGCAGGCCCACTTTTAAATATACCTACTGGGCCTGCCACACAGCAGGGAAAAAAGCAGATGCAAGAGTTAGAAAATGTGGTATTATTTAGGGGCACCTGGGTGGCTCAGTCAGTTGAGTATCCAACTCCTGATTTCAGCTCAAGTCATGATCTCACAATTCCGTGAGTTCAAGCTCCATGTAAGGCTCTGTGCTGACAGTACAGAGCCTGCTTGCAATTCTCTTTCTCCCTCTCTCTGCCCCTCCCCTGCTTGTGTGCTAGCATGCACGCACTCTCTCTCAAAATAAATAAACTTAAAAAAAAGAAAATGTGGTATTATTCAATAACCTAAGTGCCAAAAAAAAACCCCAATATATAAATCAGTAACATATAGGCAATGCTGAATAGATTAATTGCCAAAAAATGCAGCAAAATTAGTAAGAATGTGAAATCAAAGATGCTACAGATGCAACTGAAACTTTTCACTTCAAATACTTACAGTTTCAGAATAAACAGAGTAAAATAAACTGGATCACATAAATGGCTTTAATTAGTGAATTAAATAGAACATTAAATCTTTTCCTAAATCCTTCTTTAAAAATTTAGTTGAATCTTATTTACTTGAGCACCCAGCTGGCTCAGTTGGTACAGCATGTGACTCTTGATTTCAGGGTTTAAGTTTGAGCCCCACACTGGGTGCAGAGATTACTTAAAAATAAAATCTTTAAATAAAAAAAAAATTGTATTTCCTATGATTAAATTCTATGGCATGTGAATTACATCTTAATAAAGCTATACCAGAGAAAATCATACTTCCTCAACTAAGTAAAAGCCTTTCAATTTAAAAAAAAAAATCAAATTTCAGTTTATAATTAACTCTTAAAATATGTACAATTTGATGTTTATGTTATTCAACATTATGTGAATTTAATTTAATAATATATAAATATATATTTTAAAAATATATGTGTAACATTAGAAAATTCTGATCAAGATGTTGTTTGCCTGTTCCAAAAAAATAAATATTCCAGTTAAAATTTATTAAAAATTTCCCTCAAACCTGTTTATGGATTTTACAGTTTGTTGTGTGCTGACAGTTTTTTTGAACTTCCTTTGAATGTTAATAAAAGTTCTAACAGATAAATCTTAAAATATACTTACAAGTAAATATTTATTCTCACCTCTATACACTCCACACAATTTTGAGTTTTAAATTCTTCAAGCAAATTGCAGTTTTCTGTTATGACTTTAGTTATGTGATACTTGTCTAAATTTTATTTTTAGGAGAGAGTGAGAAAACAAATTGGTACTGTTAATGTTCTAAAACTTAGGTTATGTAAGTCAATCCATAAAGTCAATTAATTATTATACCTTCTAAATAACATGTTTCTTGTAATCTTTTACATGTACCAAATAATACAGCTGAAAATACACAACTGAAAATGTTTTAGAACACATTATTAGATTCACTGCTTGCTGGGAGTCTCATCTGTTTTATGTCTAGCATTAAAAAAAAGCACTTATTATTACATTAGTTCTAATTGTAGTTTAAATAAATGTTCGGTCATGATATTCCAAACAGGTCTCATAATTACTCAAGTCAGTTCCACAAACATTACTGAGCATGTATGGTGTACCTGGCACAATATTCAATAAAAATGTCTAACAACAAAAACATGGAAAACTCTCTAAAATGTATTTAATGTAACAAATAATTTTAAATACCTTAATTTAACATTCTGACTCTCATGAATGAAATGTTAAAATGTTATTTGAAATACCATTCTTTTAAAAATTTAATAAACTAATTAAACCACAGTAGGTAATAACCAAAACTTATATTAAAAGTATACCAAAACTTCATTTTCTATATTTTTAGCTATTCTATAAAAAATATTTTTTAACGGATAGTAATTTTATCCCAACAAAATCATAGTTAAGCCTCTACCAAACACATATATTTCCAAGGTGAAAAAAGTATCTAAAATCTAAGATTTAAGGAAGAATTCTGAAAGGTCACCAAATAAAGTAATTAATAAGGGATAAAGTAAGATTACAGGATAAAAACCTAGGCTTTGAAATTAGGGAATCTTGACCTCTCACCTAGGCTGTACTACTCACTAGATTGCAGAAATATCACTTAACCTCCCAAAGCCTTAGTTTGCTTACTTCTAAAATAAGGACAACAGCAGCTACCATAAGACAGCTATTGTAAAGAAGAGAACAGAGAAAGAGTGTTGGAACCGAGTCCACATGGGTGCCCGATGTGATACTGCTCCTCCACTTTTACCATAAAATCTACCCTGTAATTAAAGGCCTCCAGAACAATGAGGAGAACCACCTCTATCAACCCAGTCTTCATGTTTAAGCTTAATTTCTCTCTACCACTTACATTAAACAGCATAAGACTTGACCTCTTCTCAGTAGGGATGGCAAATTACCAGTCATCATCAACTAAGGAGCCAAATATTTTCTGCTTCAAGATCCCTATAGCTAGGGGCACCTGGGTGGCTCAGTCAGTAAGTGCCCAACTTCAGCTCAGGTCAGGACCTCACAGTTCGGGAGTTCCAGCCCCGCACTGGGCTCTGTGCTGACAGCTCAGAGCCTGGAGCCTGCTTCAGATTCTGCGTCTCCCTCTCTCACTACCCCACCCCCGCTCACGTGCACGCGCGCACACTCTCTCTCTCTCTCAAAAATAAACATTAAAAAAATCTTTTTAATTAAAAAAAAAGATATACTACAAAAAAACTGCTAACATTCAAATTATTTAGAGAAATATATTTCACAAAGTAAATAAATATATAAAGCAGTTTCATCATATAAAAGATTAACAGTCATCAGGGAAATGAAAATTACAATCTCAGCTCTTATTTCTCTTTTTTTTATCCTTATTTTTGAGAGAGAGAGAGACAGAGCATGAGCAAGGGAGAGGCAGAGAGAGAGGGAGACAAAGAATTCGAAGCAGGCTCCAGGTTCTGAGCTGTCAGCACAGAGCCCCATGTGGGGCTTGAACTCAGGAACCGTGAGATCATGACCTGAGCCGAAGTCAGATGCTTAACCGACTGAGCCACCCAAGTGCCCCCTTATTTCTCTTTTGAATGAGAATACATAAAGTGCCAGTTGTGATCTCTTTTTCTGGGTATTATATATAATAACATGACATTCATTAGGTAGGATTTTTAGAAGTATGATGTCATAAAAAACATTAAGACAGGAAGTACAGAAGAATAAAACTATAAGCTTAAAGTTCTCTTATTCAGGCTTTTCTCTTATTCACAAGAGAAAAACATTTTTTTAAATCCTAAGATAGGGATGCCTGGGTGGCTCAGTCGGTTGAGGACCTAACGTGGCTCAGGTCATTATCTCGCGGTTCATGAGTTCAAGCTCCATGTTGGGCTCTGTGCTGACAGCTGAGCCTGGAGTCTGCTTTGGATTCTGTGTCTCCCTCTTTCTCTGCCCCTCCCCTGCTTGTGCTCTGTGTTTCTCTCTCTCTCTTAAAAATAAACAAACATTAAAAAAAATCCTCAGATAAATAACCACACATTCCATTTCCCAAATAATTCCTTTAAAAACTGAGTCAAGGGGCGCCTGGGTGGCGCAGTCGGTTGAGCGTCTGACTTCAGCCAGGTCACGATCTCGCGGTCCGGGAGTTCGAGCCCCGCGTCGGGCTCTGGGCTGATGGCTCAGAGCCTGGAGCCTGTTTCCGATTCTGTGTCTCCCTCTCTCTCTGCCCCTCCCCCGTTCATGCTCTGTCTCTCTCTGTCCCAAAAATAAATAAACGTTGGAAAAAAAAAAAAAAAAATTTTTAAATAAAAAAAAAAAAAAAAAAAACAAAAACTGAGTCAAGAAACAATTTAATGCATGTATACTTACATTCAGTGAAGAAAATACTTAACATAGGCCAACAATTGTCAACCGCTCCTAATTTAGGTAGAATTGTTACATCACCTGTGTATTTCACCCAATTCAAAGCTTCTTCCATTGCCAAGATTTTCTGTATCAAAAAGATGGATAAAGAATGTGATTTGGGTATTAACTCTAAATTTACATGTGACACCATATATGTAACATATAGCATTTTAGATTCTTGATAAAAACTTACACGATCTCCTACTTTCATTACACTAGCATGCAACTTAGAACAGCTGGACCCCGATTTGTAAGTTAACAGATACCATGGACTCACACGTTACATCTTTAAGTAACCTCAGGCCACCCTCAGAGAACAGGATGCTGCTTCAATGATTACAGACCTGGAAGCTGAGGTTTACAACCTGGCCAGAGGATGCTCTGTGTAGCACTAAAGTACAATAACAAAAGGTGAGTGAGGGGTCTCAGATCTCATCTAAACTAGGACTTCCACCCTTACCACAAAGTGAAAGGTATAGAGATTAAGGTTCATGAAAGGGACTGTGTATTTTAAAAACATTTTTGGGAGCGCCTGGGTGGCGCAGTCGGTTGGGTGTCCGACTTCAGCCAGGTCACAATCTTGTGCTCTGGGAGTTCGAGCCCCGCGTCGGGCTCTGGGCTGATGGCTCAGAGCCTGGAGCCTGTTTCCGATTCTGTGTCTCCCTCTCTCTCTGCCCCTCCCCCGTTCATGTTCTGTCTCTCTCTGTCCCAAAAATAAATAAACGTTGAAAAAAAAAATTTTTTTTTAAAAAAAACAAAAAAAAACATTTTTGGAGGGCACCTGGGTGGCTCAGTCGGTTAAGCACCCAACTTCAGCTCAGGTCATGATCTCGCGGTTTGTGAGTTGGAGCCCCACACTGGGTTCTGTGCTGACAGCTCAGAGCCTGGAGCCTGCTTCAGATTCTGTGTCTCCCTCTCTCTCTGCCCCTACCCCGCTCATGCTCTGTCTCTCAAAAATAAACATTCAAAAAAATTTTTAATTTTTTAAGTTTATTTGAGAGAGAGAGAACACGCACAGTGGGGGAGGGGTACAAAGAAGGAGAAACAGAATCCCAAGCAGGTTCCGTACTATCAGCACAGAGCCCAACGTGGGGCTCGAACTCATGAACTGTGAGATCGTGACCTGAGCCAAGATCAAGAGTTGGACGCTTAACTGACTGAGTCCCCCAGCACTGCAGGACTGGGTACTTTAAATGGTCTGTGGCAAACAGAGAAGAGTAAGCAGATAAACAACAGGAGAAAAGCACAACTGCTCAAATGAGCATTCAGTGCAAAGATCTTCATCAAGAGTCAGGAGTTCACAAGAATGTTATTCATACTTCTGGTCTAAAATGACTTCAGGGGTGCCTGGGTAGCTCAGTCAGCTAAGCGTCTGACTTCGGCTCAGGTCATGATTTCACGGTTCGTGAATTCAAGCCCTGCCATCAGGCTCTGTGCTGACAGCTGAGCCTGGAGCCTACTTCAGATTCTGTATTTCCCTCTCTCTCTGCCCTCCTCCACTTGCACTCTGTCTCTCTTTCAAAATTAAATAAAAAAAAATAAAAATAAAAATTATACATATATGTATACGTATATATACACATGTGTATATATATACACGTATATATACGTATACATATATACACGTGTATGTGTGTATATATATATATATATATATATATATATATGAGGGGCGCCTGGGTGGCTCAGTCAGTTGAGCGTCCAACTTTAGCTTAGGTCACGATCTCGCAGTTCGTGGGTTCGAGCCCCGAATTGGGCTCTGTGTTGACAGCTTGAAGCCTAGAGCCTGAAGCCTGGAGCCTGCTTCAGATTCTGTGGCTCCCTCTTTCTCTCTGCCCCTTCCCTGCTCATGCTCTGTCTCTTTCTGCCTCTCAAAAATAAATAAAAACATTTAAAAAATACATATATATGAAATGACTTCAGAAGTAGTGGAGTTATCGATGCTGGCATCAGGCTTAAGGGAAACAGGTAGATGTTTTAGCATTAAAAATAGCATTAAAAATTGGATTATTGTACCTGGAGATTATCTAGTAATTACATATCCAAAATGTTCATACTAGAGACCTAGTAATTTCATTTGGGAGAATATATGCAAGGTAAATAATCTAAAAAAGAAAAAAGAATCAGCTTGTAAAAGAAGCTCAAAATTATACTACTTATACGGGAGGGAAAAGAAAATGATGCAAACCTCCAGAGTAAGGAGATTTTTTAAGCAAAATATAGAAATCGATACTACCAAATACTACATGTAAAACACTAAACATATGAACTCGATCCATGGGCAATGACCAGTGAGATGACTGCCAGTTACTGGCAGCTGTTGTGCCTGCTTCCCGTATCTAACACTTACATTTTCTATTTTATAACCAATTCTCAATAAGCCTCCAATAAAGAATGAATCGTTCTGCAAAACAAAACAAAACAAAAAAAACACAGTTATTTCCTTATTCAATCAATTACACTTGAATTTTCCAGTGCACAAAAAAACCAAAAAAACAAAAAAAAAATCCTACATTTCATGAATACTGCTATGTGTTCAGAGTCCACTTCCTACAAGTACTTTCATGCCCAATTTACCTCCTAAGAACCCTGAAACAGGAATTAAGAAATAGTCTTATTGGCTTCTAATAATAAAATGACTTAGTGTACCTTTTAGATGTATGGATTTTAAAGTTCATTCCAAGAGAGACAGACTGCATGAGTGGTGTAGGGGCAGAGAGCAGGAGGAAGAGAGAATTCCAAGCAGGCTCAGAGCTGGCAGAACCCATGAAACCAGGAGATCATGACCTGAGCCGAAACTAAGAGTCAGACGCTTAACCAACTGAGCCACCCAGGCACCCCACACCAATTTTTTTATAAAACTACATTGGCTGGGGCACCTGGGTGGCTCAGTTAAGTGTCCGACTTCAGCTCAGGTCATGATCTCAGTTTGTGAGTTTGAGCCCTTCATCAGGGTCTCTGCTGTCAGCGCAAAGCCCGCTTGGGATCCTCTGCCCCCTTCTCTCTGCCCTTCTCCTGCTCATGTTCTCTCACTCTCAAAAATAAACATTAAAAAAAAAAAAAAGCAACTACACTGGCTGACAGAAGTTATAGCAAAGGATTATCAGCAGGAAATGAATATCAGAATGTCTTTTATTTAAGTTTGCAATCAGAACAATACCAAGAAAAACACTTGGCTCCATAACCAACTGAAGTAAGAAAAATTACTAAATGGCTTTCACAGGGAAAAAAAATAACCCTCAGTGCAGTACAGGGATACTACCTCAAATACGGCATAATAAAAGTTTACCACAAAGTAGTAGTATTTATTGTGGTGATAGTGACAGTGGCATGATTTTATAAGAGAGAACCTTGTCACTTTCAGTGACAAAAGTTCCTGTGAACCAGGAGCATACTTTCATCTGTGCCAAATTCCAGTTTCTATTCTTTACTGACAAGGAATAGTCCTGGATCTCATCATTCATGTCAGAGCCATGAAAATAGCAGTCCATCTAATCTCTCAAATACACAGCAAACTCATGGGTAGCAGAATAATGTCATGTTAAACCAAACTGAAACCATAACCTGTTAGCCACTGTAAGTTACTAACGTGGCCCTGACACCCTGTGAGTATTTATATTCTTTAGATATGGGGGATTCTATCACTTACCACAACTTTCTTTGCCAAATCCACAATATCTTCCATCAATTCTAGATGTTGTAATTTCTTCAAACTTATCTCAGAAGCATGAGAATTGCTTAAATACAAATTCATTTTTAAAACATCAGGTTCTTATATATAAAAATTCATTGACTTTTATACTTTACATTATACCTCAATTTAAACTATTTGGAAAAAAAATTCTCTCTTCACTCTAGGGAACAGTAAGTTATTTATTAAGTGGACAAAATTCTGTACTTTTTTCTCTCTTCTGTATAACAATACTCTTATTTATAAACAAGCATATTAATTTTCCCTAGGTAGGTTACAAACCTACCATCTATGCTCTTCAGATATTCATTCATTACGTTACCATGATTAGTCAATCATATCTAAATCCAAAGCATTAACTTTTTCCACCTTATTACATTACAGTGAAGGTGAACAATATATAAGAATAAGACATAAGAATAAGAATAAGGCTTCCATTGTACTTGGTGTTCCTTAATAATGGGCAACATGCTTACAACTGTTTACACAAAACAAATAACGTGTAGTAACTTACCCAGCCTCCACACAAGGATGCAACCTTGATATTACAGAACTGTGCTGACGTTGAAACAGAAGTGGCCAGAAGATGTGTATTTTAATGGCATCACAGTAATCTTGCAGGACAGAAACTGGTTTACTACACCACATATTGCAGATATCAAATTCTTAATTAGAAAAAAGTACTCAATTAATATTTTGTGCCTCGTTTTGAAATAAATCAACACTGTTAATAAAGGAAAGGCTACAACAGATATGGAAAGGTAAAAAAGAAGGGGTGAGCAGGATAGGTGAAGGGCATTAGGAGGTAAAACTTCCGTTCATAAAACAAATAAATCACGGGGCTGTAAAGTATAGACAGGATGAGGGATATCGTCATCAGCAAGGTAATAACTGTATGGTAACATATGGTAACTATTATGGTGAGCATTTCCTAATATATATATACATATACACATATGCATATATATATATATATATATATATACATATATAAATGTTGTACACCTGAAACTAATAGAATACTGTATACCAACTATACTTCAACTAAAAATATATAAATCGGGGCACCTGGGTGGCTCAGTTGGTTAAATGTCTGACATGATTTCAGATCAGGTCCTGATCTAAGGGTCGTGAGTTCAAGACCCACAGTGGACTCTGTGCTGGGCATGGAGCCAAATTAAAAAACAAATGAGCAAAAAACAAACAAACAAAAACCATAAACCAAGGTGCCTGGGTGGCTCAGTCGGTTAAGTGTCCGACTTTGGTTCAGGTCACGATCTCATGGCTTGTGGGTTCGAGCCCTGCATCGGGCTCTGTTCTGACAGCTTGGAGCCTGGAGCCTGCTTCAGATTCTGTGTGTCTCTCTCTCTGCCCCTCCCCTTTTTGCGCTCTCTCTCTGTCTCTCAAAAATAAATAAACGTTAAAAATGTTTTAAAAAGACATAAATCAAAAAATAAAAATGACAGATATGTAGGACTGGTATGTTGATGCGAATGGATGAACCTCCCATTACAGTCTTTTAACAAATTAAAATACCAAGTTACTCACCTAAGTTTCTCTCACTTTGGGTAAAATCTTTATACTGCATCCCCTAAATAGAAAAAAATTCTTTTGATTTGTATCTGGTGAAATGCAAAAATACAGCTTTCAATTTTTAATGTAAGGATTATCAGTACTAAAGTAACAAATTTCAGTGCCCATTTACTTATACACTTTGATACACTATCTTTGCTCAGTGGTGAGCCTTTAAGCCTTTTTTCAAAGCGTTTCATTTCTCCTGAGTCTGTATCTACGGCTCTCTCTTGAGAACCATTCTAATCTCCAGTCAGAAAACCATATTTCCTCATCACTCATTCTCTGGTATTGTACATTCTTGTTGAGGCACTGCTTACTTTCCCTTCTGAAATCACATTTGTACCTCCTGTAAAACTTGTGTACCACAGGGGCACCTGGGTGGCTCAGTCGGTTGAGCGTCCAACTTCAGCTCAGGTCATGATCTCACTGTCTGTGAGTTCGAGCCCCGCATCGGGCTCTATGCTGAGAGCTCAAAGCCTGGAGCCTGTTTCAGATTCTGTGTCTCCCTCTCTCTCTGGCCCTTCCCCACTTATATGTGCGCACGTGCGCTCTCTCTCTGTCAAAAATAAACATTAAAAAATTTTTTTAAAAACTTGTGTACCACAAAAACATCTTTACTCCCATAGCTGTAAATCAAAACACCTTTAAAAAGTAGACATTAAAAGTTCTCAGAATAAAAAAAGATCTTTAACTACGAACAGTAATGAACATAGTTTTAACTAAACTTACTGTGGTGATAATTTCACGACACGTACGTATTTCAAGTCATTATATTGTACATGGGAAACTAATACAATGTTTTAGGTCAATTATACCTCAATAAAATGATAAACCTTTAAGAAGACACAATGTTAGGGGGACCTCGGTGGCTCAGTTGGCTAACTATCCGACTCTTGATTTCGCCCCAGGCCATGATCTCATGGTTCCTGAGATCCAGCCCACATCGGGCCCAGGCTGTTATCACCGAGCCTGCTTGGGATTCTCTTTGTCCCTCTCTCTCTGCCCCTCCTCTCACTCTCTCTCTCTCAAAATAAATAAAAAAACATTAAAAAAAAAAAAAAAAAAGAAGAAGAAGACACAATGTTAAAGAATCAACAAATCTTACCACCCCATTGCAGTAAAGTTGAGTCACGCGAACACAATCATTGGACATAAATTCAGGAGCAAGGACACAATCGTCCACATAAGGGCAATCTTCTAACAAGGCATCATCTACTACAGTGAAATCTCCCAGGGCAAAATCATCCATGCTGTACCATCCTAAGGAAATAACACAAACCCAAATTAGTAATTAAATCATTTGAGATAATATGAGAAGCAGTTTTCCTGGCTTCTATGGTATATTAGAAAAATCCTTGGAACTTAGGCCTCCTCAAAATAATCAATAAGGACACTGAGCTCTGGAAGATTCTCATCCTCAGTCTGCTATTCTTTCCCCAACTCTCCTCAAATGATCAGTTTATCTTTCTTTTCTTCCTTAGACTCACATAGTCACCATCTCTACTCTGAATTTATCTGTTTGCATGTCTCCCTTAGCTGGGAGATAATTAAGGGCATTTTACTCACGTTTGCATGTGCCTGGCACATGGTAAGCCCTCAAATAATTGTTTGCTGAATGAACAAAAGACATCTTTCCACTGCTGCCCTTCTACACCATCTGCTTTTACTGCATCCTATAAAATATGCCATTTCATCACACACAAACTCTACCGTATTCTCAACCTCCTGGCCAGAAGTAAATCCTGACTCCACTGAGAAAATGGTGTCTTACTGGCTATTCATATTCTGCTATCCATCCCTCCGTGTGTGTTCCTGTCTTGGACAAAGAGGCAGAGCTGGAGTGGTCCTGGGTGAGACTGTCAATCTCCCAACTTCCCACAGCCGCATCCACACTTCCATCCTCCTAACAATCACTGCATCTCTCACTCTCACAACTACCACACCACAGAGCACTGCTAGATTGCAAAGGTAGGCAAAAACCCTCATATTATCAACAGCCTCGTATTATCAAACATATTAACTATGTTTTAAAAAGAATCGTTTCAATGGGGGGAAAGGGAAATCAGGGCTGGAGTTTCAGACTAAGGCTTTTTTTCCAGAAGAAAGTTCAATAATAAAGATTTATAGCTCTCAGAGATTAGCTACAAAACCTAAGTATCACTGAAAAATGCAGCATGGTAGTGCTTCTAACTCTCGCCCATGTAACGGCCGTCTTTCCCTCTCCTCACCAGCACCATCATGAACACCGTTTCTTACACCTTTCCACTTCACCACTATCACCCCGCTCCTGTTAGGACAAACAAAGCTTCTTTTTTCCTAAGCAAGACCACCGTCAGTCCTTGAAATACAAACCTGTTCTTTTAATTCTTCTTGTGTCCAATTCGCTGTACGAAAACCTCACAGTAGCAGAAGTGAAGAACAAGAACCATCTTCCTAGCAAACTATTCATGCTATTTGTCACACGTTGTACCAAACATTTTCACATACACGATCTCATTCATCCTCGCAGCAATTCTCAGGTCCGATCATCACCTCCAGTGTGCAGATAAGAAGCATGCTTAGTAAAATTAAGTAATTTGCTCAAGGTCACCAAGCTAGAAGGATTTAAACTTAGGTCCTCTGATTCCATAGTCTCTCCTCTCACACACTCTTCCTTGTCACTGCCACCTAGCCAGTTCTTGCTTGTTGCCATGTTTAAGAACACTGGCAATCATCACAGTGTTCCCCTCTCTCCTCCAAACTCTCACCAACCCAGCCACACCAAGGCCTGTATACACGATCCCTTCAGGACCCCAGCCTTACCATTCACCTCCTTGGCTAAAATTATCTTCACCACCTGTGACACCAAGGCTCTTCCTTCCCAAGGCTACACCCCAGATCACTGTGCAGGTTTAAGCCAGTTTTTAAACCTTTAACTTTGATTAGCTCCTTTCTGACCACAACCAAGAGTCGTACAGCTCTTGGGTCCCCTGCCTCCTACCACAGACATTCTTCATCAAGAATTCTTCCTCCCTTTTCTCCCATTCGAATCCTTTCAGCTTTCTGCAACTGGCTTTCCACCTCTGTTATTCAAGGAAAACTGCTTACAACAAGGTCATTAATGACCTTCTACAAGAGACTGATTATCTATTATGTCTGGAACCTGAACTGTCTGTATGAACAAGGTTTCCAGAGTTTGGAGAATTTAACTCCAAAAGCGAGTGACTGGAAAAAATAGACATTTTAGCACCCACGGTATGGCATATAAAGTGGGACATATGCTATCCTGGAAAATATATACACTTTTTAATTCATTTGCCTTACAAACATTCTGTGTGTGTAGAGCCAAGAACTCTCTGTCATAGCCCACACATTGCCATCACGGCATCGGTTATAATCCAATTAATGTGCTCATACCCAGGAGACTGAGCCACTGTGACAGCATGCTGGTCATTCACAGCCTGGCAGATCTCACTGACATCACACCTGACTCACCAACTATTCTATGATTAGACACTCATGTAATTTTTATTTTCTATCTTGTTTTAACCAAAGAGGCAGTATGGCACAGTGGTTAATTAAGAGCATGGACTCTGGAACCAGACTGCCTGGGCTTGAATCCTGGCTCCCTCATTTCCTGAGTGTGTGATCTTGGGCGAGTCACTTAACCTCTCTGTACTTCGCTTTCCTCACATTTCCAATGGGGATAGCAATACTACCTATTTGATTAACCAGTAACACATTTATAGTGCTTAGAATAGTACATGGCATATAGGAAATATTATAAATATCAGCTATTATTAACATTAGAATTAGATGCATATTTTTAAAAATCCACTGTTTGGATGCTTCCAGCTAAACGGTCTACCTTAACTGCTAAGTCCAAAGAGCACTTTTCAGCTTACAACTTACTTGACGCTGTTGACCACTTCCTCCTTCTCAGAACTCTTCATATGGACTCCAAAGACCATCTTCTCCTGGTTTTCCTCCTATTCTTCTGGCTGCTTTTCCTCAGTTTCCATGGGCTCTTCTTCTCCATTCCCCGCCACCCAAATGTCACCTCTCTTTTTTTTTCAGGCTTACTCTCTCCTCGGTGACCTCATCCACCATACCCATGGCTTCAAAATAGTACTTTCTGCACTTCCATCATTTGCACAGCTTCACCATGATTTTTGCCATTTCCACACATCGCATGTATTTTTATTTATTTAGTAGTTCTCTTTTATTGGGCTCACTTGGCCTAAGTGGTAATATCCATGATATCATAGATTTGAGATACAATTTACATTTTTCGTACACATTAAGTTCTTAACTATTACAGAATCCATGTGCCACTTTAAATTATCTCAAACTGCACTGAAGCAAACAACGGCTGAAACGGCCAGATGCTGAAGTCTCTAATTTCTCCAGGCTGCACTGCATCTCTATAGTCCCTGTCAACAAGATGTCCCACAAGTTTCTCAGATTAAGTTCAAAAATAAACTTATCTTTTTCTTCAAAAACAAACAAATGAAACGAAGTTCTCTCCTCTTTCCGTATGTTACCAGTCAACTGTTCCACATGCCACATGGTTAAGCAAACCAGTGATCCGGAGGCCATCTGGACTCCCCAGTCTCTCTCAACATTCCTATCCATCTGACCACAAAGTCCTGTCGTTTCTACCCACCTATGAAATCTAAAATTAGCACCCATACACCTGTTCATGCCAATGACACTACCTTCATTTTCGCTTCATCTTTTCTTCTCTGAACTAACTTAACAAGCAGACTCCCAGCTGGTGATTTGCCTTCAAACTTGGCACTCTCTAAAACTCTGACCATAACATTTTACTGCTTAAAATCATTCAATAGCTTCCCTTCACCTTCAGAATAAAGTCCAAACTTCGTACTGCAGCTTGGAAGGTCTTTAATAATCCTGTTTCTGCTTTTATTTCCAGTCACTCCACAACATGCAACACAGAAGACATTCATACTCAACTGCCTCTGATTCATAAACAAACCTTGTTCTACAACCACCCAAGGCCTACCAGTCTGGGAAGCATTTCCTGATCTTCTCACTACTACTACCAAGTTCCTTTCTGCACCTCTTCTCCATAAGCCCAGAGCGCCCTGCCCACATCTTTTTGACAGCAGTCCTCACACTGGTCATCACAGGCTTATCTTTGTAGGCTGAGAGGGTACACTGTGCCCTATTCATCTTGATTCCCTAGCTCAGTACTTGCCAAATTTTTTATTCAAGCTCCCTAAGTAGAAAACTTTGCTAAATCCACTTGCTACCTCTACTACTGTTATTCAATATTTTTTTGAGAATAACTCAACTTTTAACTCAGATCTAAGCTTGTTTTAATAGAAAATTTGATACCACAAGAAACCTTACACTTGGAAGGACTTTTTTTTTTTTTCTAATACACTCAAGTAAGAATGTAAAGGACTTCTAAACCCATCAGTTACAATGAACTAATAAGGGACTCTCACTGCAAAACAAAGTAGATCCTCGATTCTAAAATTTTTTAAATTTTGCTGAGCTTATAGAACTAGGAATGTCTAAAACCACCCTTTCCCCCCAAAAGCAACAAACCTCTGGCTAAAAACTAAAGCTGAGAGTCAAGAGCTACAAGTAGTATTGCCAAGAGCAGCAACGGACACAGCCCTGGGCCAGAAGCAAAGGGAAGACACCGAAAGTGGTCCAATGTAAACTCCCTGGCTCCCAACCAAACATGATACAAATCCTATCAGAAGAAAAGGGCCTCCAAATCAAACTTTCAAGAGCCCACAGAGAAAGATCAATCAAAGAGTTCATAACCAAAGATCATCAAGCATAGGAGGTGACAACCCAATATGAGAGATACACAACAGAAAAAAACAAGGAATAAATTTAGATCCCTAAAGACATCAGACATTGGGACTGCCAGATACAGTCCACAGAATACCCATGGGTTCAGAAAAACGAGGAAGCAACATGAAAGAAAGACTTGATGTATCTGAAAAAAGAACCAAGTGGAACTTTTACAAATAAAAAATATAACGGTTCAGAGTAAAAGGGAAAAAATGGACGCATTATAGAGAAGACTAAGCACAGATGAAGAGAAATTGATGAACTAGAAGATATGGCTGATAAAATTACCCAGCACTGTAAACTCTGATAGGGAAACAAGGAAATGAAAACTATGAAAGATGAAAAGTACCTAACCTGGAAACAGTTCAATACATACACATTCAACTAAATTTCCAAAGAGACAATATTTATTACAAGGCTCAGAATCTTCTAGACCTCTTGAAAGACAAAATTCAGAATCCAACAAAATTCAGAATCAAGAAATGTATGTATCCAAAAGAGGATAAACAAAAAGTAATCTCCATTAGACTTAAAAAGGAAATGACATAGCACCAAAGATAGAATATCCAATGCAACCAAAAGAAAAAGAAGTTTCTTCAAAGTAGCAAAAATAAACGCACAGGAGGCTTTCCATGTAGAATAATACCTTCACCATGTGGACAGAAAATAATCGATCAACCTAGAATGTGTATACCCATCAAACCTCTCTCAAGAACAAGGATAAAATCAAAATAATTTTATATAAAAATTCAGCTACCAAGAGACTTGAACTAACTTCTTAAAAAAATACCAACTAAAAGACATAAACTGACTGGATTGAAAGAAAAATCCAGTAATATATTCTCTGTAACAGACACCTAAAATGTCAGGGTATAAAAAAAGTGACAGCAAAATAAAGGAAAAGTATATTCCAGGTAACTTACCACCAAAGGAAGGTGAGATAGACTAAATAATACTAACACAAAAAGCTAAATTAAGCATGGAGAGGATCACAGCATAATAGAAAAGATTCAATCCATCAAGAAAATAATGTTAAACTTTTACATCCCTAATCAAATAATCTCACCACACATCAGAAAAGTTGTTAGAACTATAGGAAGTCAGTTAGAAAGTAGTAGCAGGAGATTGCACACATCTCTCTCAATTAATGACCAGTGAAACAAAAATTAATAAAGACAGTCTGAACAACACAATTTGCAAGTTTGATCTAACAGATACATAACAGTTAGAAAGCACATACTTGTCACAAGTACACATTTAACAGTTATTATTCACTATGTACAAGGCCACAAATTGAGAGCAAGCAAACATTTTTTAAAAGACAAAATACTACATTCTCTGATAACACAATTTAGGAGTGAATAACAAAAAGAAAAATGTTAATGTAGATACTTTTGAAAATTAAAAAAACACGTTACATGTTTCAAAGAAAATTTTAAAAACACGTACATCAAAGAAAAAATCAAAATGAAAATTTTAAAGCACTTAGATTTGAAAGTTAATGAAAACATTGTAAGTTAAACAATGTTAGCTAAGGCAAAAATAAATTTTGGGTTAAGTTTACAGCCTAACACACTTATACTAGGTAATAACAATGGCTGGAAATTACTAAGTTAAACATGGAATTTAAGTTAAAAAAGTAATATAAGCCCAAAGAAAGAAAAAGGAGGTAAATAAACGAAAAGGAGTCAATGAACAACAACAAAAATTTAATAGAACTAATTATGCCAAAAATTAATCCATTTCCAAGATTAGTAAAATAGACAAATTTTTGGCAAGATTAATCTAGAAAAAAGAGAAGTCACACACAAATATTCAAAATGAGAAAAGGGGGTTGGGGCGCCTGGATGGCTCAGTCAGGTAAGCACCAACTCTTGATTTTGTCTCAGGTCATGACCTCAAGGTGAGTGGGATTGAACCCGGCATCGACACTCTGTAATGACAGTATGGGGCCTGCTTGGGATTCTCTCTCTCCCTCTCTCTCTGCTCCTCCCCTGCACTCTCTTTCTCTCTCTTCCAAAATAAAAAATAATAATAATAAATAAACAAAACAAATGAGAAAGGGAACATAACTACAGATAAAGCATAAATTAAAAAGGGAATTAAGAGGGCACCTGAGTGGCTCAGTTGGCTGAGCGTCTGACTTCAGCACAGGCGCAGGTCATGATCTCGCGGTTTGTGAGTTCAAACCCCGTGTTGGGCTCTGTGCTGAAAGCTCAGAGCCTGGAGCCTGCTTTGGATTGTGTCTCCCTCTCTCTCTGCCCCTCCCCTGCTCATGCTCTGTCTCTCCCTCTCTCTCAAAAATAAATAAACATAAAAAAAAAGGGGGGGGGGTAGAAATTAAGACAATACCATGAACAATACCATGCCAATCAACTTCAAGTTTTTGTTGAAAAGACAAATTTCTTAAACTTACCAAAACTGATTAAAAGCAATGGAAAACTTAAAGTCCTACTATTATTCCATTGCTAATTACTACCAAATTATCAACCATTTACAATTTTTCTACAAAGAAAACATTAGATCCAAATGATCTTAGGGGTAAATTCCACCAAACATTTAAGAAACAAATCACCCCAATCCAAACTGTCCTAGGGAACAGAAAAAAAAAGAACTATTCTTTAATTGTATAAGGGTGGCATAACATTAATGCCAAAACCAGACAAGATAGTCAATAAAGAATAATGATATGTGATTTCACTCATAAACAGATAAAAAAAATCCTAATATTAGCAAACTCAATCCAGTAGTTCATAAAAAAAAAAAAATTCACTAAGATCAATTTGGGTTTATCTCAGTAGAGAATACAAAAAAGAATTAAGAATTTTAAAATGTATTAACTGAAATCCACTACATTTAACAGATTAAAAAAGAAAAACTACAAGATACTCTCTCTCAAGTTTTTCTGTCCCATGCAGAAAGGGATGTGACAAAACTGCAAAGACTTCCCTAACTTATAAAGAGTTATTTACAAGAACTTAAATATTTTTAATGCAGAAACGTTCCCTTTAAAATCGGGAATGAGACATGTATATGTCCATTACAATCACTTTTAATGAACAATCATCATCATCACTTCCATTGAACATAGATGTAAAAGTATGCCAGCATATTAAGACAAGAAAAAAAAACTTTTAAGGAAAATAATTGAAAGGAAGAACAAAAAGTGTATTTGCAATGACATAGTTATTCACATAGAACTCAAAAGAATTACAGAAAATATATTAGAAACAATAAAAGTTTATCAATTGGGTGGCTAAAGACTAATATAAAAATCCATTAAATTTCTATTTGCTAACAGTAAACACAGAAAATAGAATCTTAAAAAATAACACCATTTATAATTGAAACAAAACTACTAGAAACATTAGAATATTTTCATGTTTAATGTTCTCTCTGTATAAAGTTACAAAACCAAATTAAAAGACATTAAAAACCTAAATAAATAGAAATACATACCATTTTCTCAGACAGGAAGGCTCAAAATCTTAAAGATTTCAATTCTCCCTCAAATTGATTCAATAATTCCAATTAATTCCCAAAGAGTTTTTCATGTCATGTGACAAGTTGATTCTTAAAACAAGAACAGAGGTCCAAGAACAGCTGAGACTCAAGACCCCCTGCCCCAAATAGCAATATTTCTGGTAAAGCTATAGGGTTAATAATTATAACAGTGTGGTATAACACAGAGATAGACAAGGAAACAAGTGGCAAAGAAAAAGGGAGCCAGAAACAAACCCATGCTGGTGAACAGAGGGACAATTCCACCTATGGTATGAGGACAGCTGTAGCCACATGGAGGAAAAAAAAATGAATGTGGATCAGTGCCTCACACTATACACAAAAATCAATACCAGATGGATTATGAATTTAAATGTGAAAGACATCATTTTAAAACTTCTAAAAAGAAACATAGGAGAACGTCTTTATAATTCCAAGGCCAGGTAAAGTTTCCAATTAGATTACATTAAAATTAAGAACTTCTGTTCACCAAAATACACCATAAAGAGTAAAAAGACAAGCCATGAACTGGAAGAAGATATTTACAACGCATACAATCAATAAAGGATCACTGTTACCCATTTGTTAGTTTTAAAAGACAACAGAAAAATGGGTAAAAGATACGAGCAGGCATGTCACAAAAGGAAAACCGTTCATAAACATGTGAAAAGATGCTCAAACTCATTAACAAAGAAATGCAAGTAAAAATCACAATGACAAATCATTTCATACCCATTTGATCAGCAAATATAAAGAAATCTGATGATGATAGTAAGTGTTGGAGTGGATACAGATCAACCATAACTCTTACACACTGCTCATCCAAGTATATAAATTGACAAAACTGCTAGTCGAAGTACAAGGTGGTACAACCACTTCAGAAAACAATTTGGTAAAGTTGAACATTCATACCCCATAATCCAGCAATTTCACTTCTAGCAAATAGCTTACCACAGTGGTATTCCAACCTTTTTTTACTCACAAACCACAAAAAATACTTCTAATCATTTCACACTAAGATGACACCTAAAATGCTCAGTCTAAGTTTAAATAATTGCAAAGGATGAATTTCTTGTGACATTTAAAAATAAAGCTGACACATCACTGGCTTAAATTGTTATAAGTATTATTGCATACGATTGATCAACAATAACTACATACACTGATAATTGAAGATAAGTGTTAAAATGTACTGCAAATGCAGTCTTGAGGAAATGGGAAGTGCCTGGATTTAAAAAGGCTTTCTCTAACAACATACACTAGATTTTAAATTATCTCTTTGTTTTCCATGGAGCTTTTCCACTTGGAACAATGCCTTCGTCAGACTCCACGTGGATGACTGGTATGCCTTCCTTATCTAAGGCAGAAGTGCTACTAGGAAAGGAAAGGTGAAAGTGGAAGCAACAGGAGGCCTCTATTACAGGCCTCAGGTGTTACCAACATCAGGAAAGAGTACACATGGAATTTAATCATCTAGAAATGGAGGCATTAATATCCGTGGTGCCCAAGTACTCCCTAGAAATACCTTCATTACTCCCCTGAGGGTCATACACCCCAGCATGAAAATTAGAGAAATTCTTGCAACTGTGTACCAGAAGATATGTATGAAAATTTTGTAATAGCAACACCTAGAAAGATCCAAAATGTTCATCAAAGAAGAATGCATTCACTGTGTTATATTCGCCATGGAATATTACACAGCCTTAAAAAATGACTTACATCTATACTCAGTATCAGTGATTCTTAGAAACAACATTGAGTGAAACAACCAAGTCTCAGAAAACTGTATCCAGAATTCCTTTTTTTTTTAAGTCAAAAACCATACAATACATTGTTGAGGAATATACACATATCTGGCAAAATTATATTTAAAAAGCAAGAAATGACACCATTCAGGATAGTAGTCACTCTGCAGTTGAGTACATTCGATATTGGTCATTTTGATTCTTGGATTGGGTGTATTGACTGGTGTTCATTTTATTATTTTGCTTCATAACCTGCATGTATATTACATATATTTTGTTTTTTATTATCTTTATTGTGTTACATATATTTTGATTATATCAAATATTACATTAAAAAGGAAAAAAAGATTTTTCAAAACCATTCATCATATTTTAAAAAGCAATTAAATCGCCTCAACTGCCACTAGAGAGGTACATATACATATCATGGAAATTACTAACTTTACATCAACCATAGGTGCAAAATAAATTTTTACTGGAATTAAACTTATGAGGACCACATGAGATAAAGACTGAGCAAATTAGCTGTGAGAGATGAACCCATCTGACACAGAGCTGGAGCAGTAGCCAAGGTGGCTGCAAGCAGATTTAGCCATACACTAAAGTACAAGGAAGCTGGTCAGTAAAGAGAAGACAAAAAAAGTTAAAAGTCTAATAACATAAAATATTAGCAAGGATGTGAGGAAATAAATGGGTGTCCTCACTCAAAACCAGTGAGTGAAAATTAGTACAACCACCTTGAGAGCTTGTGTGATATTTAGTAAATTGAAAATGCACATAACCTATCTAGCAACTCTGCTACAGGTGCATTTTCTAGACAAACTTCCCAATGTGTGCACAAGCAGGCAAGTACAAAGAGGTTTATTGCAGGATTGTTTGAGAGTCAAAAACCAGAAACAACTTCAAAATCCATGAATAAGTAAATGGATAGATTATGGTATATTCATACAATTGAGTTCTTTACCAGTAATTGAAATGAACCAAAGATAACACAATTATCCAATTTATTTGTATATAAATCTCAAAATATTATGCTGATCGAAAAAAGCAAGTTGCAAAAGACACTTATCATTTAACACCGTTAAAATTTAAAACACATACCACTACATATTGTTTACGGATTCACTGTGAATCAAGTATAAAATAGGAACACGGTGGCTGCCTCTAGAGGAGGTGGAGGAGCTCGGAGCACCTCCAATATCTGCAATTTTACTTCTTAAAAAAAAAAAAGGATCTGAAGTAAATCTGGCAAAATAATTACATTTGTAAATCTGGGTCATGGACTGGTTAGATCCCCCTACGTATATTATGTGTGAATTATTCCAGAAGTTAAAAAGAAAAAGGGAGATTAGGCAAAGGTAAGAAAACTGAACAAATGAACAGAAATAAACAGACACCAAAACACAGCCTTTGAGCGCAGAGCACGAACCTTTGAGCAAGAGGAGGCGTAGAAGGTAGGGTCTTTAACGGGTTTGAAGTCTCTTTCCCTGGGTATCCTTGTAATAAATCCCATTTCGCTCAGGATAAAATGCAAATTTCTTGCAATAAAAAAATGTCCTAACTGAAGCTGTAACTATAAGGAAACTGCTCCCAAGGGAGGAGTAAAATCTGTAAGATGTCTACCTTGACTCCCCTCGCCAGGGTGTTGGGCAGAATCAAGTGACAATTTATGTGAACGCCATAAAACACTATACGAACCGTTAAGTATGATCAAGAATGCCCAGGAACGGCTAAAACATATTTACCCAGCTGGCGTGTACGTATATTTTGGAAGGAGTCTGCAGTTGAAGGGCTTTGGGTGTCTAGGGCGCTTCTGGAAAAGGCACTCTGCACGGGTACCAGCCAAAATTCGCCTACGCCTAGGCTCGATTTGGGGCCCTTGGCTCCCCCCTTATTCCATCCCCAGAATAGGCTGGTTCGACAGGCCACACTTGTCATCAACACTATAGAGCAGCTGGCCAGACCCGCTGCCGTCTCCCCTCTTCCCACCAGCGTTGGGGGTGGGAGGATGCTTCCAAAAGAAGGGAGGGGGGAGCGTCTCCCGTCCCTGGTCCCTTCCAGGGAAGGAGGCCACCACCCCCGGACTCGACTGCCATTCTCACGAAAGCAGGTGGCGCAGACGTAAGGCACACAAAACACAGAGGATGGAGCGTGCACGAACGTTCACGAACACTCGCGAACGAAAACGCGCACAAGGGGGAATCATACATTCGACAGGATCCGGGCGCGACACGCGGGCGGGTACACGATAAGACGCACACCTGGGCGGGAGATGCCCCAGGACAGGGTCACGACTGCAGAGCGCTCGGCCACGCGAGGAGTGGACGCGCACCCCCGGAGAGGGACGGTGACACAACGAGGGGCCACCCACACGGGCCACAGGCGCCCACGCCAAGAAGAACGGTCGCGACACAAAGAAGCCGAGAGTGGACACACAGGCGCGTGCTGGCACGCCCGGGCCGAAGGACCCCTCGCCTATCAGGGATGTCACCCTCCAGACGAGAGTGCGCGGGCGGCAGGGGATGCGCACACAAAGGGGCTACTCCCACCCTCGCACAGACGCCCGGAGGGGCCCAAGCTTGCAGAAGGGGACCATAAGACAAAGGGGACACACCCACTCGGGCCGAAAAAGGCGGCCACACCCCCAGCGCACCGGCACCCCGACCCACGCAGACACACCACGGGCACCACAGCTAGCGACGCGGGGCGACGCACACACACCCACACTCACCACACACCCACGGAGGGGGTGTGGAGGGCCCCTCTCCCCGGGCATCTCGGCTGCAGCGCGACAAGGTGACACATCCGGGAGCCCCGCCGCGCGCCAGATGTGCACTCACCGGGGCCCGCCGCCCGCGAGCCTCGGACGCGGGCCGCCGCCGACGCCGCCGCCTCGGGCCCTCCACGTCAGCCAGCGGGCGGGCGGGAGCGGGCGGCGGCGCAGGCGGCGGGCGTATCACGTGGGCAGCAGCGCGCATGCGTAACCGTGCCCCCCCGCCCCCGCTTCCGCGGCGGCGAGCGGAGCGATCTAGCTTCCCCCAGTGCGGGCTTGCTGCAAGCCGGAGAGGGTCGCGGTGCGCTTGCGCCTGGGGTGGGGGGAGGCGTGGGGGGAGCGCCATCGCGACCCGGCCTTTCCATCAGTTTTTCTTCTTTCGCACCCCCCCCCCCCCGAGGCTTCCCGGACAGCGCTTGCGCAGGGGACTCGACGCTGAGGTGGTCGAGCTGTCGGGAGGGGTCTGAGTGGACGCTTCAAGGACCCAAGGTCGAGGGCCAACCCCCCTCCACCCCCCACCCCTAGCCTCGAATGAGAAACGAGAAGCTCCTCCGAGAGGACAGGGTCCGGTCCCGGGGGGTGCCGGGGCCCAAACCTGGGGAGGAGCCCGGCCCGGCCCTGCCCTGCCCTGCCCTTCCGCAGGGCAGCGAAGCCTGCAGGGCTGGAGGGGCGTCTGTCCCTCCTCTGCGCTCCCTCCCCCTCAGCTGCAGGGTGTGCGCGCGCACGCGAGGTCCGGGGGCTTGTGCGCGCGTGCAAGCGGTGTGTGTTGGGAGGTGTGTCCGCACGTTGGCCGCGTGCAGTGGTTTAGGCTAGGGGAAAAAACTGCAGAGGCTGTGCCCATAGCAAAGCAATGAGGCTACGACAGACCAGTGACGAAGGGGAGTAAATCACTGACGATGATTGTGTTTCTTTCCTACAGATTGTCCAAAGCCACAGGGAAAATGGTGGAAAATTCACCGTCGCCATTACCAGAAAGAGCGATTTATGGCTTTGTTCTTTTCTTAAGCTCCCAGTTTGGCTTCAGTGAGTACTTTGATGGCCAGGGCCTTTTTCTGGTGTTCAAGGACAAGGAAATTACTGCATTTGTTCTTAGAATGGGCCCATCTGAACTGTGATTCTTTCTACCTATGTCTTTAAGAAAACCCGAAGGGAAGTTGTGTTTGGTGTTGTGTATGCCAGGCACCAGCGTAAATAGTTTAACTCGACAAATATTTATATAGCACCAGACAGGACTGCAAAGTGGATAAAACCTGGTCCCAGTGGTCATAGTCTTATGGACAAGGCAGACAAGTAAATTTACAATTAAGAGTGTGAAAAGAGCCATGGGAACCCAGTAGAGCGACATGAAATCAACCTGGGAAATCAGGGTCAGCTTTCTCCCCGACAATAACCAAGACGTGGGAAGGTTTACTTTTTGGTTTTTTTTAACGTTAATTTATTATTGAGAGAGACAGAGCATGAGTAGGGGAGGGGCAGAGAGGGAGACACAGAATCCCAAGCAGGCTCCAGGCTCTGGGCCATCAGCCCAGAGCCTGACGCGGGGCTCGAACTCACAAACCGCAAGATCATGACCTGAGCCAAAGTGGGACGCTTAACCCACTGAGCCACTCAGGCGCCCCTAGACGTGGGAAGGTTTTGAATGAAGGGTGTAGAGTGAGTAATTTGGTGCGGGTGCAGCCTGTGGGAGCTAGGAAGTGAAGAGAATTAGGCCAGAGAAGCCATGGGTGCTTCACATCCTGGATCTGGCTCAGTCCCTGGGGAGGATCCGGTTTTCCAGACAAGAAAACTGATGCTCATTGAGACACTAATGTGCCCATGGTCACACAGCAGGACCCACATCTCTCCTCTAAAGGATGTGGGGGGATGCCTCGGTGGCTCGGACAGTAAAGCATCTGACTCTTGGTTTTGGCTCGGGTCATGATCTAGTAGCGGTTTCCTGGGTTTGAGCTCCGCATCCGCCTCTGCGCTGACAGAACCGGCTTAGGATTCTCTCTCTCTCTCTCTCTCTCTCTCTCTCCCCCTCTCCCTCTCTGTTTCTCCCTCTCTCCCTCTCCCCCCTCTCCCCCTCCCCCTCCCCTTCCCCCTCCCCCTCCCCCTCCCCCTCCCCCTCCCTCTCTCCTCTCTGCCTCTCCCCCACTTGTGCTGTCTCAAACTTAAAAAAAAATTTTTTTTTAATAAAAAAAAAGGATGCGGGAATTGTGAGGAAAACCTGAGAGAAAATTGGGTGTCCCCATCCAACATCTTGGAATTTTGTAGAAACCAGGGAGGTGAGGGAGTGGTGGTGTTTCTGAACCTTAACTGCATCAGTACAGCCAGCCATGCTTTTGGCTAGGGTAGCGTACGGAGTAAAGATGTTCTAACTTGAGTTCAAATCGTGACTCCTGTAGAGATGAGCTGTGTCACCTGAGACCATTTGCTTAACCTCTTGGACTTTCAGATTCTTCATCTGTGAAAAGGTGGTGGTCAAGTTTACTGAATGTTTATTGCGTGCAAGACAGTCCTGTGAAGTAGATCTTACTATTACTGTCCTCATTTTACGACGGTCCTGAGGCCCAGGGTTTTAGTAATGTGTTCAAGCTAATATACCCTGTAAATGATACAGCTTGGAATTTGAACCCAGACACTGGGTTGGCTTCACCCTGCTGCCTCTCACGGGTCTGGTGAGGATTAATTGCTGTGATTTATGCAAAGCAGTTAACGTATAGGAACATAATTACTTAAGTGTTAGCTGCTGTTACTATTATCATCAACAACATCATTTTTAAAAATCCCTGTTTTAGAGGTGCCTAGGTGGCGCAGTTGGTTAAGCGTCCGACTTCAGCCAGGTCACGATCTCGCGGCCCGTGAGTTCAAGCCCCGCGTCAGGCTCTGGGCTGATGGCTCGGAGCCTGGAGCCTGTTTCCGATTCTGTGTCTCCCTCTCTCTCTGCCCCTCCCCCGTTCATGCTCTGTGTCTCTCTGTCCCAAAAATAAATAAAAACGTTGAAAAAAAAAAATTTTTTTTAAATCCCTGTTTTAGTATTAGAAAGATTACACACTATACAAATAAATAAAGGCAATGACTTTAAGACCTAAATCCAATAATACCCACTACTTTTAATTTTTTGAGGAACCTCCATACGGGTTTTTCAGAGTGGCTGCACCAGGTGGCATTCCCAACAGTATAAGGGCCACACCCTCGCTAGTATTGCTTGTTTTCTTTAATTCATTTTAGCCATTTTGACGGTGTGAGGTGGTATCTCATTTTAGTTTTGATTTGTATTTCCTTGATGATGGGCCACGTTGGACATCTTTTCATGTATCTGTTAGCCATCTGTATGTCATCTTTGGAAAAATGTCCATTCTTCTGCCCATTTTTTTGACTGGATTGTTTGTTTTATGGGTGTTGAGTTTGATAAGTTCTTTATATATTTTCACTACTAACCCATTATCAGATACGTCATTTGTGATTATCTTCTCCCATTTCATAGATTGCGTTATGAGTTTTGTTGATTGTTTCCTTCGCTGTGCAGAAGCTTTTTATCTTGATGAGGTCCCGGTAGTTTATTTTTGCTTTTGTTTCTCTTGCCTCAGGAGACCTATCTAGTAAGAAATCGCTACAGCCCACAACCAAAAAGTAATGCTACAAATTTTTGAGTACTTACCAGATGCCAGGCACTGTGATAGGCAAAGGAGGAGCAAAACATTCAAAACTTACCTGCTCTCCTAGGGTTTTCATTCTAGTATGGGGAGATAGCCAGTGGACAAAGTAAGTAAGTACCACATATATGATGTCAGATGATAATGTGTACCATGGGGAAAAATGAAGCAAGAAAGGAGGCTAAGGTTAATGGGAGGAGGTTGTTGTTTTAAATACAGCAATCTGGAAGCACCTCCCTAAGAGATGTGATTTAAGCACAGACGTGAAAAGTGCAAGTTGGCTGTGGGGCAATCAGGGGAAAAAGTCAGACAGAGAACAGCCAGTACCAGAAGCATTTAGGAGAACGTGCCTATGAGTTTGAGGAACCGATGGAGGTGTAGGCTTGAAGCCTGAGAAAATGAGGTAGAAAGTAATAGGACAGAGGTCAGAGGCTGTACCCAGCAGTTATGATAAAAGAAGGTATTGTGCAAAGGGATTACATGATCCTCTCTACATTTAAATATTTACTGAATTGAAAACAAGCAATTTTCTTAGTCTGCTTAGGCCACTGTAACAATTCCATAGACTGGAGGCTTACACAATCAACATTTCTTCCGGTTCTGGAAGCTGGGAGGTGCAAGATCAGGGTAACAGCATGGGTGGTTCTTGGTGAAGGCCCTCCTCCTGGCTTACCGACAGCCACCTTCTTGATGTGTCCTCACAGAGTGGCAAGAGAGCAAGTGGAAGCTCTGGTCTCTTACTTTCCTTACAAGGACACTAATCCCAGCATGGGGCCCCACCCTCATGACCTTTTCTAAACCTGACTACCTCCCAAAGGCCCTGCCTCCAAATACCTCCACATTGGGGATTCTAACTTCAACATATGAATTTGAGGGAGATATAAACCTTGGTTCCATAACAATAATTATAGATTTTGATAGTACCTTAGAAGGAAATAAAGGGAAATGATAGGAGTCAGGAGGCGGTGGTGGGTGGCACACAGCTGGAACAGCAAGTGATGGAAAACGCCTCATTTAAAAAGAGGGTATTTGAGCCAAGAAATGAATGGAAGAGAAGGAAACATCCATTGAAAGAATCAAATGAAGAACATTCCAGGCAGACAGCAATCACTGCACTCACTGTCAGTGCAAGGGCCCTGAGACTCCGCCTGGAGCAGGAGCATTGCGCAGCAGGACTAGACATTGGAGAATGAGCAGAATGTTGAAGTCCTTGCAAGAAAGGAGTTTGAATTTTATTCTAAAGGCACTTAATTTATTCTAAGGGTTTGAGCAGGCAAGCAATATGGTCAGATTTATATCTTTGGAAGATTACTCATTGCTGTGTGGAGAATGACTGCTCGCGTGTTCTCAGCCTTGAAATTACTAGACACCCACTCGAAAAACCCGGAGTCGTTTCTTCACTTGTACTTTTTCTTCTCCCAACTCATTCATCTGCTCCTGCCGCTGAATCTGGTGGGGCTTTCTACTGCCTCTGCTCTTCCACAGATAGATCCCACACACACAACCATCACAGTGACTCATTTGGGACACAGACCCAACTCCTCTACTTGAAACCTCTGGTTGGAGTGTAAATGGTTATTTGTCTTCATAGTTTGCTAGATCTTGAAAGCAAAAAATATATATATGTATACACATATATACATATACATACATATATACATACATGTGTGTATATATATATATGTGTGTGTATGTATATGTATCTCCAGCTGTCCTCATTGCCTAAAGCATAAAGTCCAAGTTCCTTGTACAACATATTTCATGATCTGGGACCTGTTCACTTTTCCGGCTTTATCCCTCAGCACTCACAGCCTTATGCTTTATGCCGTACGTACTCTAAACTCCTTAGTTTCCCCCAGAAGCATCACATTCCTCTTCACTTCCGTTTTAACTAATGCTCTTGCTGCTGCCTGAAAGCATAGTATGAACACACTGCATGGGTTCACAGTCCAGCTTAGGCAAGTTACTTAAATTCCCTGTGCTTTGATTTTTCTGTCTGTGGCTTATGAATAATAATAGCATGCACCTCAAAGGATTTGGAAAGAGTCAGACAAGATACTGTATGGGAAGTTCCTGCCACTACGTTTGACTCACTTCTGTCTCATACACTAGTTTGTTTTTTTGTTTTGTTTTGTTTTTAATTTTTTTTTACATTTATTTATTTTCGAGAGACAGAGCACAAGTTGGGGAGGGGCAGAGAGAGAGAAGGAGACACAGAATCCGAAGCAGGCTCCAGGCTGTCAGCACAGAGCCAGACGCCAGGCTCGAACTCACTAACCATGAGATCATGACCTGAGCTGAAGTCAGATGCTTAACCAACTGAACCACCCAGGCGCCCCTGCATTTCTTCAGTCTTAAAAGCCATCACAAGCTTCAAGCTGGTCCCTTGCCATCTTTTCCCTCTACCATCCAGCCACACTAAATGCCTCACCAGATCCTTCATGCTCTCTCTGTGGATCATGGCAGGGAACATCGTTTTCTCATATTTCCTTCCTTCCTCATCTGCAGGCCCCAATTATATGCATCTTTAATCTGGCTAACCCGCTACTCATTATTTAGGCCCCAGTTTAGTCATTTCTTCCAGGAAATCTTTCCTGACCACTAACATCATCTCCATCAGCACTAGTGTGGGCTAAGGTCCTCATATGTTCTTATGTCTTTTATTACTCATACCACTTAATCACAGTGCAGTGAAAATATCAATTTACTTCTCTCTGTCCCCCGCCCCCCTAATTTTATGCTCGGGGAGGACAGAGGCCATGTCTTTTGGGTTCACCACCGTTTCTCATGCTCCTGATATAGAATATGACTCATCATCATTGATACTGATAGTTCGAATTTTACCTCTGCCCCTTACCTTGGGCAGATGATGTAACATTTCTAAGATTTCATTTACTCAGCTGTAAAAATGACATACACACATAGGATTGTTTTAAGGATTAAATTAAATACTACATGTAAAATGCTTAGCCAACAGTGAGCACTTGGAGGTTGACTGTTGTTTTTACATATTAACAACAGTAAAGGGTGCCACAAAGACTCCACTTGAGGGAAATAAGATTGTATTCTGGGAGATGAGGCAGAAGCCCAACAGGCAGTGGGTGCAAACAAGGGTAGTAGATACGTTCACCTTTGAGCAACAAGTGTCTGTAATCATTTCAACCCTGTGGGGACGAAGTGTTGAACAGCTACTGTATATAAGGCAAGTTGCTAGGTTCTGTAAGGATCACAGTAACAGCTAAGATGTGATTTATATCCTGGGGAGCCTGGGTGGCTCAGTCGGTTAAGCAACTGACTCTTGATTTCGGCTCATCAACTGACTCTTGATGTCACTGTTGATGGATGGGACTAAGCCCAACATTGGGCTCTGCGTTGGGCTCTGTGCTGACCCCATGGATCCTGCTTAGGATTATCTTTCTCCTCTCTCTCTGCCCCTCCCTCCCTCCCTCAGACACATGTGCTCTCTCTCAGAATAAATAAACATTTTTTTTTTAAAAGTGATTTCTGGGGGCGCCTGGGTGGCGCAGTCGGTTAAGCGTCCGACTTCGGCCAGGTCACGATCTCAGGGTCCGTGAGTTCGAGCCCCGCGTCAGGCTCTGGGCTGATGGCTCGGAGCCTGGAGCCTGTTTCCGATTCTGTGTCTCCTTCTCTCTCTGCCCCTCCCCTGTTCATGCTCTGTCTCTCTCTGTCCCAAAAATAAATAAACATTGAAAAAAAAATTTTTTTAAAAAGTGATTTCTGATGGAAACCAATTTGACAATAAATTTCATATATTAAAAAAATAAAAAATAAATAAATAAAAAGTGATTTCTGACCTTACATTGCTTAAAATATAGTATAAGACTTGGGGTGCCTGGGTGGCGCAGTCGGTTAAGCGTCCGACTTCAGCCAGGTCGCGATCTCGCGGTCCGTGAGTTCGAGCCCCGCGTCAGGCTCTGGGCTGATGGCTCGGAGCCTGGAGCCTGTTTCCGATTCTGTGTCTCCCTCTCTCTCCGCCCCTCCCCCGTTCATGCTCTGTCTCTCTCTGTCCCAAAAATAAAAAATAAAAACGTTGAAAAAAAAATTAAAAAAAAAATATATAGTATAAGACTTAAGACATGTTTTAAAACAAAAAAGACTAATGGGGGGGGGAAGAGTAGCTTAATGAGTATAGAGTTTTAGATTTGCAAGATGGTAAAGTTCTAGAGATCCATTTCACAGCAATGGAAATATACTACTTTAACTTGTTGTAAGTATCATAGGAATGATACAGATAAGGAGCTAGAAGACTGAAGGGAAAGAAAAGTCATTTTTGAGGTGATCAGGGAACCTTCAAAGGAGGTTTTGTGTTATCTAAACCTTGATAGATTAGATACATGCCTTACTAACTTCTCTTTTTTCTTTTTGTTCCCCTTTTCTGCAGTACTATATCTTGTGTGGGCTTTTATTCCTGAAACTTGGCTAAACTCCTTAGGCTTAACCTACTGGCCTCAAAAGTAAGTTTAATGATTTTCTTAAATAAAAATGTATTAATGCGGTTTCTCAGGATCATAGTTTTTCCTTTAGACTTCCCAAATCTTAAATATTTATTCTTTTAAGAGCCATAAAAAGCCATATAGAAATCTAAAGCTTTTTAAAGGACATCATTGATACACCTTTAATTAAAAATGGTGAGGTGGACACACATCATTATCTCCATTTCCTCCTGACATCTTGCTCAGGTAACACTATAGAAAAAAACATTTTAAGGTATAAACCCATGGGAACAAATAATGGGATAGCAGGTAAGAAGTATCAACAGAGTTTGAGGAAATGGATTGCAGGTAGGTGAGTGGTAACTGACTTAGTTTCCATTTTTTCCATGTTGCTATGGTATGGAATGATACAGGATTGCAGCTTTTCATCATGAGACCTTGTAGAACGATTTGTCTTTTATATACTACTTTAATCAAAAATAAAATTAAGTTCAAAAAGCATGTTACCTTGGTGACGGACTCTTGAGAATGATGACTTTTTAGGCAGTTACCTACTTTAATATTTTCTTCTGCAGGTATTGGGCGATTGCATTGCCCGTCTACCTCCTCATTACTATAGTAATCGGTTATGTACTCTTGTTTGGAATAAACATGATGAGTACCTCTCCACTCAACTCCATTCATACGATCACAGGTAAACGTACCTCAGAGGGAAGTGTGGGGGAATGGAAGAGAAAGGGTCAGCAGTTTTATCAAGGAAAGCAACCGAGAATAGGCTACAGTAGGTGACACACACTGGCCCAGTAAAAAGAACCTGGGAGAAATAAATACAAAGTTATACCAGAGGAGATGTTTACATGGCAGAAATAAATTCTAAATCTGCTGTTTATAGCATGTGTATTTTCCCATAAAGACCACATAATATGGTTCCCATTTATGGTTCCCATAAAGTACATAATATGTTCCTTAGCAACTGTGCCTGAGAAAAACAAATTTTATCCTAAACAGGCAGTGTTGATCAAGGCAGGCAAATCGTTCCATGCAGACCTTGTCTAGGAGAGCAATGTGACAGTGTGCCCCCTTCTCAGGTCCCTTGTGTCCATCTGACCCCAGTTCTGTAGATAAAGAGCCACAGCATGTTTCTGTAGTTTTTTTAAATTCCCTGAAGTCTAACGATCAAAGTAAATTCCTGAGCTTGCTCAGATTGTAAGAAGTGAAGTATTTTTTATTATACTTATGGTATTAATCACACCATATTGCTTGGTATGATTTTTTTTTTAACTTTTCAAAGCTTTTGTTTCATGAGTCTCTACAATATATTTTGAACCAGTTACAGTATTTTTATATTTCTTTTCTGAGAACCTACTGTATTTCCTGAATTCTTGCCTGGAATTACCGCAAATAGACAATTTGTACAAAGGGGATGTTGTTAAGTTTGCATGAATGATTTAATAGTTTGGGGATATTGGGTTAAATCTGTTTTCCAAGCCTCAGTCTAATTCTGTCCCTATGAGAAGTGTGCAAGTGGGACTTTAATCATCACTGTGCAGTTGAATGAAATATTAATTTCTTACCCTAGTTAGATATAGAAAGGACTTTCCTGATTTTTATTCCAGTTGGGACATTTGTTTTAAAGAGAGCATTCAAGTAGTCTTAATTATGTTAACACGGTATTTATTATTATGCAGATATTAGCTCAGTAAACTATGTGGTGGATCTCCATAAACCACAGAAACCGTAGAAGAAATTACTTAGGTAAGCATAGCTTTTTGTCCTCTTCTTACAGATAACTATGCTAAAAATCAACAGCGGAAGAATTACCAAGAAGAGGCCATCCCGGCATTAAGAGATATTCCTATTAGTGAAGTAAACCAAATGTTCTTTCTTGCAGCCAAAGAACATCACACCCAAAACTAAATTGTATGTAGACTAACAACAAGCGTTTATTATAAAAGTTTTTGATGTAATAATTTTGACCATAATTATTTTCACTCTCTTGTTAAAACATGATATTGAAATGTAAAAAAATAAGTTGAGCCTGTTTTAGATAAAGTTCCGTTAATATTGTAAATATTCTTGGGGCGCCTGGGTAGCTCAGTCGGTTAAGCATCTGAGTTCAGCTCAGGTCATGATCTCACAGTTCGTGAGTTCGAGCCCCACATTGGGCTGTCTGCTATCAGCACAGAGCCCACTTCAGATACTCTTTCTCCCCTTCTCTCTGCCCCTCCCCGTCTTGTACGTGCACACACGCTCTCTCTCTCTCTCTCAAAAATAAATAAACATTTAAAAAATGTAGATGTTCTCAAGTATTAGTTATTAATGGACAAAATAAATAAATACTGCATTACCACATACCAGACTTTTTGAAACATAAGTATCCGTAAAATCAAGAAATCCCTCCAGAGAGACATTTATGCTGTAATTCTTTCTTAATTTTTTTTTAATGTTTATTTATTTTTGAGAGAGAGATAGAGACTGCAAGCAGGGCAGGGGCCGAGAGGAGACACAGAATCAAAAGCAGGCTCCAGGCTCCAAGCTGTCAGCAGAGAGCCCGATGTGGGGCTCAAACTCACGAACCGTGAGATCATGACACGATCCAAAGTCGGCCAGTTAACCAACTGAGCCACACAGGCGCCCCTCATGCTGCAATTTTTAAATGGCAATTATGTCCTTCCTGCTGTTTGTTCTTGGAGGCCCAGAATTCGAACTCTGATTTGGGAGAAGGGTACATTTAATTTGTATGTTCTTGCCATCACATTTGTGTCTAAGACACAAAGAAACATTTGTGGAGTACTTCCAACATACCAGGTATTTTTCTAGATGTAGCGATGAAAAGATTCTCTCTGAAAGAGCCGACATTTTAGAGGCAGATTGAGGCAGACTAAGCAAATAAAATATTTGTGATGAGTGCTATGCAGAGAATTAAAATAATATAATGTTCTAGAAAGTAAAGGGATGACTACTTTAGATTGGGTCAGGGAAGGCTGCTCAGAGAGAGGCAGTTGAGACTGAAATTTGATTAGCAAAAACAGGAGCCCAACAGAAGGATCAGAGACAAGGGAGACCTTGCAGGTGTGAAGCAGCCAGGGCAGAGGCCTCCAGGTGAGAAGGAGCTCAGCCTGTCCTGAGGACAGAAGGCCAGCAGGGGGCCTAGAGTGCTCTGTGCCAGGGGGTGTGGTCGGGGGAGCCCGGAGAGGCCAGCAACACGGCAGTGGGCTTTGTGGGCCAGTGTAGGAAGTCTGGACTTAAGGGTCCGTGTGAGGAGTTGGAACCCTTTAGACACTGAGCGATCGGGAGGCTTTAAGGGAAGGCATGACCTGGCCTGATGTATGTTTTTAAAAAGTCGCTCAGGCTGGTGGATAGAGGATGGATTCAGGAGGGAGAGTCCAGGATGGGGCAAGAGTATGGAGCAGAGTGGTGGCGGTGGAGCTGGGGAGGAGTCACTCTGCAGCCTTTGTCGGAGACGCAGCTGACTGACTGTGCGGGGTAGGCAAGCTGCTGAGACAAGTTGTGATCAAGGGCCCCTCCTGGGTTCTTTTGGATCAATGAGTAGATGGTTCTACCTTTTGCTGAATCAGACAGTATTTGGGGAAGTGTAGGTGAGGGGGTTGGAGAATTTGGTATATGAGTTACTTGGACTGATGCCACCTTGTGAACATCTGTTTGCGTCCACGTGAGATTAAGAAGCTTAAAGTTTAAAAAACAAACCATGTATAACTTTGTAAGAGTATACTCACAATTGGCCAGTCTTAGCAAGCATTCAAGGCCTAACTTTGAACACACTAAATCTCTACATAGAGGTGGAGCTACCCATTTTTGTGCAGATTTACCTATACCTTCTGTAAAATGAAAAAAAAAGAAACTATTAATTTTAAATAGTTGAGAAAACTAGGACTTCCATTTCAAGGACAGTATCCCTGCCCAATGAGCACGAGATGGATGACAGGAGTCTGCTATTTCTGTTCTGTTGTTTGTCCCATTTCCTGTATTTTTATGGTAAAAGCATCTCACCACATTTAAGAGCAGTTTAAGAGGACCAGTCAGGTCCATCCAGGATAGAATGGTAAATAAATGGTGATCTGTTTATACATTGAAAAACCCTACAGCCGTACAAACAATGAATCACTGCTTTATCTAACAACAGGAATGAATATCACAGATATATGTTGGGGGGAAAAAACAGACGTAAAAGAATATATACTACATGTTTTCATTTACATGAAATTCAAAATCAGGAAAAACTACTCTGGTGATAAATGTTGGAATGGTGATATTAACTAGCAGAGCCATGAGGGAACCTGCCGGGGGCGGGGTGGGGGGGGTTGTTGAAAATGCCCCGCACCTTGATATGGGTTGTAGTTACTTGGGTATAACAATCATTGTGTTAATATCATTTGACTTAATGCTTTTTAAAATTGAATTATGGTTTATATATAATGTTGTATTCGTTTCAGGTGTACAAGTTAGTAATTGGATAGTTTTGTACATTACAAAATGCCCACCACAGTAGGTCACCATATAAAGTTATTACAGTATTATCGACTGTATTCCCTATGCTGTATATTACATCCCTGTGGCTTATTTTATGAGAAGTTTGTAAGTTACAAGTTCTTCATCCCCTACACCTGTTTCACCCGTCCCTTCAACCAAGAAGTAACTTACACATCAATAAAAAGGTAAAGAACAGTGCCGATGCCTCATCCCCAGAAATTTTAATTCATTGGTCTGGAGTGGGACCCAAGCAGGGGTAGTTTTTAATGACAACCGGACACTTAAAACATGCAGCCAGGATTGAGAACTTCCTGCCTTAATTCATTGGATTTAACTGAGCCTGTGGTCAACCAGGGAGTGGTGTTAGCTTTGAAAGAACAGGCAGTGTGGGAGCGGCCCTCCCACCTTTGTGAGACTCCTGCCCGGATCAGCATCACTCCTTTGCATTCCCCTCAGGCCAATGATAGGCCTATGAAGGTGTTGAAATGGGTGAGAAAAGGCCCTTCATTAACTGCAGTACCCCACCTCGCCTCCAGCCCCCTATTAACTTTTCATTCTGTTTCCCAGCCCTGCTGTTCTTACACTTTATAAGACATTTTGTCCGTATGTCGCTTTTTCTTAGATTATGGGATGCAGTTCTTTCCAGGGTCTTGGTTTAGTGCAGCAGTTCTCACCATTTTTTTTTAAACCTCAGGACCCCTTTATATTCATAAAGAGTGTTCCCAAAGAGCTTTTGTGTAGGTGGATTATATTTAGAAATTAACATAGGAATTTTTAAAATATTTGTTTATAAATAATATACCCATTACATTTTGACATGTTTAAATAACATTTTATGAAAAACAACTATATTTTCCTAAAAGAAACTTCGTGAAATGAGTGGAATTGTTTCACATTTTTGCAAATCACTTTAAATATCTGGCTTAATGGAAGACAGCTGGGTTCTCCTATCTGCTTCTGTATTCAGTCTGTTCCAATACCACATGTCACAGAGCTTCTGGAAAACCACTGCACACTTGTGAGAGAATGAGAGTGGAAAAGACAAATAGCATCTTAATGGTTTTATGAAACTGGTTTTGACCTCATGGACCCCCTGAAACAGAGTCTCCAGACCACACTTGGAGAACTACTGGTTAGTGGGCCTCAACTAGAAAGAGAGAGGGAGAGAGAGACTGTGTGTGTGTGTGTGTAGGATACGGTATTGCACTTAGGAAGGATAAGTATCTTAATTGAATACCTCTAATGGCCACTTCAGATCTGCTTGGTTCCACGCCTTATTCCAGCCACTGATGCCCCTTTGATCAGCCACAGGTGCCCCTTGACAGTGCACCCTGGAGAGAGGGGAGGTCAACCCCCAGAGGACGCCATGGAGCTCCATGTGGGGCAGGCGTCCGTCCCCCAAAGAAGCAATTGTGAGCTTCATTTTCGGGAGCTCCTCAGGAGGCCCTGGGAGATTGAGCTGCGGTCACCATGGCAATGGTGAGCTCAGTAGCGCATGCCTGAATTGGCTCTTCTCGGTTTTGCTCCATTGCTGCCCACTCTTCCCTAGTGTCACTTTCCAAATAGACTGCCTACGCACAAGCCTTTGTCACAGGCTCTGCTTTCGTGAGAACCCCAGGCTGAGATGTGGCTTTTCTGTAAAAATTTTGCTTCAGTTGCAGGGCCGTGATATGTAATGCATTTCCCTGCTGCACGCTGTAGTTTAAGAAAAAGATTTGAGGAATGCCTGGGTGGCTCAGTTGGTTAAGAGTCAGACTTCACCTCAGGTCGTGATCTCATGGCCCACTCCGTGGGTTCGAGCCCCGCTTTGGACTCTGTGCTGACATCTCAGAGCCTGGAGCCTGCTTCTGATTCTGTGTCTCCCTCTCTCTCTGCCCCTCCCTGGCTCATGATCGATCTCTCTCTCTCTCTCTCTCTTTCTCTCTCGAAAATAAACACTGAAACAATTTTAAAAAGAAAAAGGTTTGAAAGACACCATGTTTTACAATAAGCCTAAATAATAGCATAAAATATTCCCCAAATGTCAGCAATATAAACATTTTCTGATTTTGGCAAAACCCCCTCTAGTAATTAGATTATCAACAAGAATTATATTATAGAAGTCCAGACATGAAATCACCTAAATGAAAAGCCAACAATTCAAATCCAAAATTCTTCCCTCCCTAATTTCTTGACCTTACCTGTCTTACTGAGAAGTATCTCAATCAGGAGGCTGGGTTTTCTACAGAAGCCGATGCCTCGGGGCTCATTAGAACTGGTGTTACTCCTTAAGCAAATTGATCCAGCCCATAATTTCTTCTATGTGCCACTATTTCAAAGAGCCGATGGGACAAGCAGTATCCTATTACCAGGCCCATGCCCACAGAACTTGGAAAACTCAAGTAAATCCAGTGCTACTGCAGTTATCCCAGACCCAGTACATTGGGCAACACAGACCCCCCGTCCTAGGCAGCCACTTCAGCGCAGACTGGATGGGATGTGGGGAAAGGGAGGCAGAAACGAAGAGATTCTTTTTGGTTTGTTTTCCCAAGGTGCAGGTCAGGCTGTGGCCGTTGTCAAGATTCTCCTCGTTCAGGGTAAAACTCAGGCGGATTAACCGTAGCACTATATATATACTACTTCAGAATGGGCAGACGTACTTCCCCCACCTTTCCAATCCGTCTAGACACAACAAAAGTTCAGCACTTGGAGATAACCACCAAATCAGAATGGAGCCATGTAGACAGAGACCGTGGATGTCTCTGGTCACCTGTGTGGACTTAGGACCAGGGACCAAATGCTCCCTACCCCTCCATTCCTCACCACCACATAAGTCCCAGTGTTCCAGAAATGCAACGGAAACCTCAGGGACCGAAGGAGCCACGGAGTTCGAAATAATGGCTTTACAGAAACTGAGTTATAATTGGTGAGCAGATGCTTTTGTGGATCTGAGTTTTCCCCCTGTGAATCTGTTTCACGTGATGCAGGGGAAAAACTCCAGTAACTCAATACCTGTCTCATCAGGCTCTTTCTGCAAATCCAGTGTCCAAGCTCTGCTTGTATAGGTCAGTCACAGAGGGCCATATGGCCAGGGCTGGATGATGCCAGTTAAAGCATCAAATGGCACCCTCCAATTGCACCATAGTTGGCCAGGCTGGCCCACTTGTGTTATAAAGCCTGTTCACCCTGCTCCTGTGGCCGCTTCTAAAGGCCCCATCCTGCCTTCTGACACTATAGTTTCCAGGACCCCCTCTTTTTTTTTTTTTTTTTTAATTTTTTTTTTTCAACGTTTATTTATTTTTGGGACAGAGAGAGACAGAGCATGAACGGGGGAGGGGCAGAGAGAGAGGGAGACACAGAATCGGAAACAGGCTCCAGGCTCTGAGCCATCAGCCCAGAGCCTGACGCGGGGCTTGAACTCACGGACCGCGAGATCGTGACCTGGCTGAAGTCGGACGCTTAACCGACTGCACCACCCAGGCGCCCCCAGGACCCCCTCTTTTGACACCTCTCAGTGAACCACAGGTTGACATGCACACCACTAGGGTGAACACAACACTCGTCGTCACTGTTCTGTGAAGGACAAGTGCCCGATGGGAATTCAAATACATTGTCCATTGGGGCACCTGGGTGGCTCAGTCGATTAAGCCTCCAACTTAAGCTCAGGTCATGATCTCACCTTTTGTGACTTTGAGCCATGCATTAGGCTCTGTGCTGACAGCCAAGAGCCTGCAGCCTGCTTTGGATTCTGTGTCTCCCTCTCTCTCTCTGCCCCTCCCCAACTTGTGCTCTGTCTCTCTCAAAAATAAACATTAAAAAAAAAAATTTTTTTTAAATACATTGTCCACCTTAATACTGATGGAGCCAGATGTTCAAGTGCTGCATAAAAATGAAGCCAAAACCCAGCTTTCTTCCTTAAATCTGATGTGAGGAGGGCTGGCCTGCAGAGTTAGACGCGGCCCAGCCATCTGCATGCACAAGACAGCGTGGTGCACTGCGTCCTGTGTGGTCCTGGCAGATAGCAGACAAGTCTTGTGCAGTGAGTGTGGCCATTTCTCACCCATCAGATAAGTCACACACCTGTGAGTGTTGAGTGTGGAATATAGTGCAGGAGTGTGTTCCCCCAATGCTTTCCCAAGAAGGCAGACTGTTTTAGTCACTGAGGCAGAAATATGAGCAGAAGGATGATGGTTTCCCTACTCTGGCCACTTAGGTTGTCTTCTGTTTTCCCCTATTAGGGACAATCAGTGGAAATCTTTGTGGATAAGCTTTGTGAAATTGTGCCCTTGGGCTAGGTTCCTGACATTGGAATTGTTACAGGATCAAAGGGCTTGAACATCTTGAAGATACTTAAAGGGAGGAATAAGCCCACCAACCCAATCAATCAAAGGAGGGAGGCGGAGCACAGTGAAGTGAGGCTTTAATCAACATTCTCTTAAGAGCAGGTGTCTGACTGATAGGCACACTTGGGGCAGTTACAGCAGATAATTTATCTCCTACTGTGTAAGTCCCTCCCCTGGTTCCTCATTGGCTGAGCACCACAGAGGTAAGTCCCTCCCCTGGTTCCTCATTGGCTGAGCACTACATAGGTTATAGCCTTACCTGGAAGTCGCCTATGCCCATGGAAGGCAAAAAGTAGTCTGAGGGGCGCCTGGGTGGCTCAGTCTGTTAAGCGGCGGACTTCGGCTCAGGGCATGACTTCGGCTCAGGGCATGATCTCGCTGTCCGTGAGTTCGAGCCCCGCGTCGGGCTCTGTGCTGACAGCTCAGAGCCTGGAGCCTGTTTCAGATTCTGTGTCTCCCTCTCTCTGACCCTCCCCATTCGTGCTCTGTCTCTCTCTCTCTCTCTCTCTCTGTCTCAAAAATAAATAACGTTTAGGGGGCACCTGGGTGGCACAGTCGGTTAAGCGTCCGACTTCAGCCAGGTCACGATCTCGCGGTCCGTGAGTTCGAGCTAACCCGCGTCAGGCTCTGGGCTGATGGCTCAGAGCCTGGAGCCTGTTTCCGATTCTGTGTCTCCCTCTCTCTCTGCCCCTCCCCCGTTCATGCTCTGTCTCTCTCTGTCCCAAAAATAAATAAAAAACGTTGGAAAAAAAAATTTTTTTAAATAAATAAATAAATAAATAACGTTAAAAAAAAAAAAAAAAGTAGCCTGATTGGAACAAAGGTACATTCTCTGAGGTGACAGAGACTTTCAGTCCCTCCTCCCTTTGTTCTTTGGCGCATGCTCATTGCAAAGTCTGAAAAAATAAGCCCATGAAACAGAAAGGGAAAGAAAAACCAGGAAATGAAGTGTCTAAGGTTTAGGACTCCATTGTGGAGAGGGGGAGGGGTTGTACATATTTCCAATAGGTTATAAACCTACTGTTAACTAGACAGCGTGGCTTTTATTTGGTACTTCTGAAAATGAGTCCTCTCCCTTACTTCTCACACTTAATATGTGATGTCAGACTGATCTTCAAAAAGGTCATATCTATTAAACACACTCCCTACAGTTCGCTGCTATACTGGTGTGATGGTTAATTTTATGTGTCGACTTGACTGGGCTAAGGGATGCCCAGACAACTGATAAAACATTATTTCTGAATGTGTCCACGAGGGTGTTTCAAGAAGAGATTAGCATCTGAATCAGTCTAGGTAAAGAACATCCAACCTCTCCAGTGTGGGTGGACCTCCAGTCCTTTGAGAGCCCCGGATAGAATAAAAAGTGGAGGAAGGGTGGATTTTTCTCTCTCTTCTTTTTATTTGTTTTTAATGTGGAGCCTTTCTTTTTTTTTTTTTTTAAGTTTATTTTATTTATTTTGAGAGAAAAAGCGCGCGAATGGTGTAGGGGCAGAGAGGGAGAAAGGGAATCCCAAGCAGGCTCACATGCCCAGCTCAGAGCCTGGAGCCTGCTTCGGGTTCTGTGTCTCCTTCTCTCTCTGCCCCTCCCTGTGCACGCCCTGTCTCTCTCCCTCTCTCTTGAAAATAAATAACATTTAAAAAAATTTTAATGAGGTGCATGGTTACCTAGAACAAAGCGCTCTCTCCCTTGCAGCAAGACAGCACCACCTGAGTTTCTTCTGGGCAGTACATTGGACGGGAGGGGAAGGAGTGTGTGTCACTTTGGTAAGGTGTCTTTCAAGGACGTATCATGCCCTGCTTCGGCTCTCCTCATTTCTACTGTCCGGGGTATGGATTTAATGACTGGAAATGGAAATGCCCCTTAGACCATGAGGTGCCCTTAGGAGTTGAAGCCACACAGCAGCAGAGCAAAAAGATTGAAAGAGCCCAAATCCTGACATCATACCAGCCCTGGATGGCCAACCTCTGGATTTGGACAGAGAAATGTCCTTCTATCTGGTTTCAGCCACTGTTAATTTTGGGTCATCCAGTCACAGCCATAGCTAAACCTAACAATACAGTTCCCATCAGTGTTCAGGCACAAAGCCATCATCTTCGTCCTGCTGGAATAACCCTGCTGATGGCCAGAATGGGCTTGGAGGTCTATTTTCGACTTTGAAATGGCCAAGAACCACCTGAGGAGCTGTTAAAATGCAGGTTCCCAGCTCTAGTAAGTCTGGAAGGCCCTGGAATCTGCATTTTTAACAGGCCTCCTTGGAGGCTCTGCTGGGAATAGGCCACAGACCCCATGTTGATAATGACCCTTGAAAACCACAAGCCTCGGTAGGGAGGGCCTCCAGGCTGCAAAGTCTCCTTGATCTGCACGGAAAGTTCCATTCACTTCTCCTCCAGACACACATGCATGTCACCCCCTAAAAGAAACCTGGACCCTCTGCCAGTCTCTCCTTGATGGTATGGGAAGGGAAGACACTGTATGTTTTTCTTAGTGAATCTATAGCAGCAAAACATGAGCAATCTGCCACAGTGTGGCCGGGGAAGCATTGCCTGCTCTGCTTTTGCTAATGGAGGAAGTACACGAGTGGTACGTGGTTTTAATCTGCATATTTGAATACAACTAGGCTCAATATTTTATACAAAAAATATTACAAAAATTTTTATACAAAAATTTATATAAGTATATAAATATACCTATTTTTATATAAAAAATAATAAATATACCTTCAAATGGCCAACTTCCAGGAAACAAAGCAAAAAGACTAGGGCTTTGGCATCAGTGAGTCCTGAGTCCAAATCCCTGCTCTGCCACTTCCTGCCAGTGTGACCTTGGGCGGGTCACTTGACCTCTCTGACCTTCAGTTTCTGCATCTGTCAAACAACACCCATTTTATAGGATATAGGGAAACATGTTTGGCACATGGTAGGCCTTTAATGGTCGTCATGATTCTATCTCACTCTTTTCCTCATGCGGGCCACTGTCTATAATCTATGCCATTTCTCCACCCATTCTTTTTTTTTTTTTACATTTTATTTATTTTTGAGAAAGACACACACACAGAGAGAGAGACAGAGCACAAGTGGGAGGGGGCACAGAGAGAGAGGGAGACACAGAATCCAAAGCAGGCTCCAGGCTCCGAGCTGTCAGCACAGAGCCCGACGCGGGGCTCCAACTGGTGAACTGTGAGATCAAAGTCAGATGCTTAACCAACTGAACCACCCAGGTGCCCCGCTGGTCTGCTGCTTTTAATAAAGTGTTTATATAGCAAAACAAGACAAGGCTTAACTTTGTCACATCTTCAGAGACCGTTCTTCCCTTATAGGATGACATTTACAGAGTCCAGGAACTGGCACCTGCCAATGTCTTTGGGGGCCATTATTCAGGCTACCCCAATCATATATCAAGGTTGGCTTAAAATCCATGTCAGGAAACAGAAGAGAAAGTATTCCCTCAAGCCTGAGGATGAAAACCCAAGTGCTAAGGTTGGCACAGCACGACGAAGAAAACCCTTTATCTTTGATGGCAAAGTGTGCCACAGAATACCCCAAACCCAGAGAGAGCCGATGCCATAAGTGGACTGTGTTAGATAATAAATCCCTCTTGTGACTCAGAGAGAGAGATCAACATGCCCATACACAGTATTACTCTTCTCTCTCTCCTCTGCTGTCTCTCTCTACCCCCACCTGTCCCCTGTCCCCTCACCCCCCACTTGGCTGGACCACCACACTCATAGAAACCCTTTCCGATTTTGCCCCTGTCCTCAGGAAGAGAGCCTGCAAAGTTAAGAGTTTGGGTTTTGGATGAGAACACAAGCTCTCGAGTCCTCACTTCACCTCCTGGGTGGAGTGGGAGGCCTTGGAGAGATTTCCCCTCCCCCCACCCTGAAAGCTCCATTTTCTCACGTGCTAGAGGGATACACCTACTTTGAGATAATCTTGAGGGTTGAATCAGGTAAAGTGGACGAAAATCCTGGAATCACAGATCCTGGCCCACATCTGTCCCTGCTGCTCCCTGTCCACACCCCACACCCCGTCCACACTGTGTCCATCTCTCTCCGAACGTCCTCTGTGCTACACACACGGGGCCACGCACACACTTGGTTTTTACTTCACTTCCTGAGAATTTGGCTGATTCATCTTGGGTCCTGGGTTTCTAGCACAGACAACAAAGTATATGGTTATTAGTGAGAAAGGAAAAATTCAGAGGCTCCTAGCTGGAATCATCAGAAGCATTACAATTAAATGGTTTTGAAGGTGGAATGAGGGAGATATAAACTTTTCTCATATTTTAAGGAGTCAAATCATTTAAGGCCCTAAATATTTAGAATGATCAATGTGGAGATCTTGTAACGACCCGAAATTTCCAGAAAGCCATCATTATTTGTCTTCTACTTTCAAATTCTGGTGCCTTTTAAGATTTTTTTTCCCCCTGAATTTACTAAATTTATGAAATCAGTTTGAAAGCTACCTCAGACTGAATTCACTGTCATCTCTGAACGAAAAGATTAAATTTAATGCACGTGAAAGACAGATGAACTGCCGTGGGACAAAAAGGCAATCAGAAATAATGGCCTCTGACCACAAAGGGCCACAAATTAAAGAATTGTCAACCCAAGATAGAGATTCTATCAGTGACGAATCTGTCATTTCACTTGCCTACCGATCTAGCACAATTATGGGAAAACTAACAGAAGTGACCTGAGTGAACAGACAGACTGGGGCCATTTGTTTCTTAAGTGAAATTTCCAGGCACCTAGCCCCAGCCTGTGCTTTTCCATCACTGCTGACTGGCAGTTGGCAGAGAGAGATGACCTTTACTTAACCTTGAGAATAACTCTATTCCTTCCTGGCCAGAATAAGGAATGGATGTCAAGGCCTATTGACAATCCATTTGCAGGAGTTACTGAATGTTTGGTCTAAGTGGATGATATCTCTGCCTTTCTGAACTTTATTTTACAAAATAAATATCTCTCCTAGGCCATCTTGGAAGTTAGAGAAGGCCACACACCATGTACGGATGCCTGACAAATTTAAGAGGTAACTTCTACCTGTTTTGTTTTGGTTTCAGGTTGTTTCTTGGGTTTTTTTCTCGCTCAAACATTCATCTGAATGAATATAGAGAAATAACCAACTTTCATCTGCCACTTCTTATGGGAAGACAATCTACTTTCGTTCTTTTGGGCATTTAGAAAATGTTTGTTGCTGTCAGCAACCCAAAAGGTAAGTGGTTCCAAAACAAATGCTAAATCAAGCACTGCTTCTCGACCTAACTCCTTTTTCCCCCAAATCCCTGTGTAATGATTTGTTCAAAGATCTGAAGTAAACGAAATCGGATCAGATATCCCATCCCTCAAAGAAAATGGTTTCAGTGAAGTTAAATCCCCAAACTTGCCCTCTTTTTCACCTCTCCAAGCCATCCTTATCAGAAGCTTCTTGTCACCAATAAGATTAGTGGTAGTTAGTGCATTGGGCTAGATCAGATTTTTCATGTTGGATTAATCATGAAAATGCCAAGAACCAAATAACTTATGTGACTGAAAGGTGCTGAAGAGCCTATCAGCCACACAGTCTATGGATCAACAGACCATATCAGAAATGCCCTTGATTAAAGTTCGTAAGATTTTGGCTAAGATCATTTCTTGATTACAGCACTTTAAATCTACATAAGTAATGAATGTGGAATGGTATCTAATGACGGATACTTTAAATATTTGCATTGTTTTTAATCAGTATCATTTATTTTAAAAGTAATACACATGCATCATAGAGATTTATTTATTTTTTTATTCTTTATTTATTTTTGAGAGAAAGACAGAGAGACAGGGTGCGAACAGGGGAGGAACAGAGAGAGAGGGAAACAGAATCCGAAGGAGGCTCCAGGCCCTAAGCTGTTAGCACGGAGCCTGACGCGGGGCTCGAACCCACAAACTGCAAGTTCATGACCTGAGCTGAAGTCGGACGCTTAGCTGACTGAGCCACCCAGGCACCCCGAGAATTTTTAAATTATAGAAAACAAATAAAACTAAATCAACCATAACCTATCACTCAAAGATATTCTTAATTGTCTTCTATAAGCCCTTCTACATGTGTGTGCAAACAAACAAAAAACAAAAAAATACTGTGAATATAATTTTGTGTGCCTCATTTTTCAAATAACATTATATTATGAGCAGTTAATAATTGCATAATATTGTGGCATATGGATGCACCATAATTTCACAAATTCTCTATTAACGGACTCTAAGGATGGTTCTGATTTTCATTTTTATAAATGTCAGTGTAACAAATATCCCTGTATAGAAATCTTTGTTCTTATCTCTGATTATATCTCTTGGAAATGTATTTGAAGGGCAAGCGATATGAAATTTCTTAAAGCTCTTATTACCTATCGCCAAATTGCCAGGAAGCTAACCTCCGTTTTTACATTTCCACCAGCAAAGCGTGACTGTTCATTTGTCAACATCATGTATTGCTAACCTATTTATTTATTTAATATGCATTTTAAGCTTTAACTATTCAAGAAAATGATTGTAGATCTCCTATGATCATTTTCAGAATAACTAAATAAGTTCAAAGAAATTTGAAGGCAATGATCTCTTTGGAATTTAGCGAGACTTATTTAACATGTAAACCAGAACTAAGAGCTTCCTGGCAGGTCTAGGGGGTAGAAATGACTTATCTGTAGGGCATAACTTAAAGTTTCACCAAACTCATGCAGGAAATCCCCTTCACATACAAAGTAATTATTTTACAATAATGAAAAAGGTTATGGGGCTGGTTCAAACTTTGAACCCACCTAAGTTATCTTTTGCAAACAATGGCAATAACTCTCTGTAATATACAAAGACCTTCACCTGCAGTGAAAAGAGCCTAGCAAAGTCTGTTAAAGTAACAGAATGCAAGGAGACGACAATGATCTCATTTTAGACACAAGCCAGTCGTTAAAGACGTATAGAACATCCTGTTCAATAGATCTCAGTTACATTTTTTTTTTAAGTTTATTTTGAGAGAGACTGTGTGCATGCACATGCAGGGAAAAGGCAGAGAGAAAGGGAGAGAGAGAATCTCAAGCTCCATGCTGTCAGTGCAGAGCCCAACACAAATGGCAAAATCATGACCTGAGCCAAGATCCAAGAGTTAGATGCTCCACCGACTGAGCCACCCAGGCACCACATTTTTTTTTTTTAAAGAATACAGAAACCACAATTCTAAAATAATGCTTGAATTACATAATTTTCCTTTGGGGGACTTACAAGATACTTTAGAAATATTTAGAGCCTTAGCATCATTGTCGTTATGAACAGTTGTTGAAGCACAGACCAGTTGATAGAAGGCCAGATCAACCAACCATGTTACCCAATCCCTATTCTTATTTAAAAAAGGAGTGCACACCTGTGATGAGCACCAGGTGTTGTATGGAAGTGTTGATTCACTATACTGTGCAACTGAAACTAATATACTGTATGTTAACTAACTGAAATTTAAATGAAAACTTTATTTTTTTTAATTTTTTTTTTTAACATTTATTTATTTTTGAGACAGAGAGAGACAGAGCATGAACGGGGGAGGGTCAGAGAGAGGGAGACACAGAATCCGAAGCAGGCTCCAGGCTCTGAGCTGTCAGCACAGAGCCCGACTCGGGGCTCGAACCCACAGACCGCAAGATCATGACCTGAGCCGAAGTCAGCCACTTAACCGACTGAGCCACCCAGGCGCCCCTAAATGAAAACTTTAAAAAAGGAAAAATGATGGATTAGAATCCTCTTTTCCATTCTTTAGGTTTTTTTCCCTAGTTGCAAAATACAGTATCTTTTTTAAAAATACTTATTTATTTTTGAGGGAGAGAGGAGTGAGCAGGGGAGGGGCAGAAAGAGGGGGACATTGGATCCAAAGTGGGCTCTGTGCTGACAGCAGACAGCCCAATGCGGGGCTTGAACTCAGAAACCAGGAGATCACGACCTGAGCCAAAGTCAGATGTTTAACCGACAGAGCCACCCAGGCACCCTGCGAAGTGTAGTATCTTTGAGAAAATCCTTCTTTATTTCTTTTAAAGATTTTGTTTTTTTTTTAAACATTTATTTATTATTGAGAGACAGAGAGACACAGAGTGTGAGCAAGGTAGGGGCAGAGAGAGGGGGAGACATAGAATCCGAAGTAGGCTCCAGGCTCCGAGCTGTCAGCACAGAGCACGATGCGGGACTCGAACTCACAAACTGCAAGATCATGACCTGAGCGGAAGTCATTGGCCCAACCAACTGAGCCACCCAGGGGCCCCTTGTTTTTGTTTTTTAAGTAAACTCTATGCCCAGTGTGGGGCTCTAGCTTATGACCCTGAGATCAAGAGTCTCATGCTCTAACGACTGAGCCAGCCAGGTGCCCTGAAAATCCTTCTTTAAATCAAATTCCATCCTGGCAACATTTTGTCTCAACCAGTAAGTGCCCAAGGTACAAGAAGTGTCTTTTTTTTTTTTTTCTTTAATGTTATTTATTTTGAGGGAAAGAGATGGAGGAGGGGCAGAGAGAGAGGAAGACAGAGGGAATCCCAAGCGGGCTCAGCACTGTCAGCACAGAGCTCAACGCGGGGCTCGAACTCATGAACCATGAGATCGTGACCTGAGCCTGTATCAAGAATTTGACACTTAACTGACTGAGCCACCCGGGTGCCCCACAAGAAGTTCCTTTAAAAAAGGTTTGCAGACCTTTACAAGAAAGCTGTTTTTTTTTTAACTTTTTTGTTAACATTTATTTATTTTTGAGACAGAGAGAGACAGAGCATGAACAGGGAAGGGTCAGAGAAAGAGGGAGACACAGAATCTGAAACAGGCTCCAGGCTCTGAGCTGTCAGCACAGAGCCAGACGCGGGGCTCGAACTCATGGACCTCGAGATCATGACCTGAGCCCAAGTCGGGCTGCCCAAGCTTAACTGACTGAGCCACCCAGGTGCCCCAAGAAAGCTGTTATGAAAATCCCTGTTTCAGAACTGGACTTTAGTAGAGATACTGCTATCACAATGTCCTGGATCCAGCCATTAAGCCCTCCCGATGGAGTCCAGGATGAAGCGGTCCCTTTTTGGCTGTGCATGTGTTATAGGAAAGGGGCAGGTAGGAAGCCCTGATGCGACACTTAAAGCACTTCAGTAGCTTCTCCTTGCCCTTCAAATGCACTCCCGGGATGGGGGCCTCTGACTGCCCACCCTGCCTGCCCGACCTGTCTCCCCTTGCTCCGCCCACCCCACCTGCCCCACCTGTCTCCCTTGCTCCGCCCACCCCGCCTGCCCCACCTGTCTCCCCTTGCTCCGCCCACCCCACCTGCCCCACCTGTCTCCCCTTACTTCTGCCTCCACCTCCGCTAGGTTCTTTTCTGTTTTAGCCCTCCAGGTTCTCACTCCCCTCAGGGCCTTTGCATCGGCTGTTCCTTTGCCTGGAAAGCTCCATCCCCAGCTCTGCCTGGTTGGTTCCTCCTCACCCTTTAGGTCACATCACACCACCCTTCTTAGACCAAGTTTTTCCTGTTATTCTCCATCATGTTTTTCATGGCACAAATTGCAATTTGTAATCTAGAGCAATGCTTCTCAAAATTTCTGGAGTATAGGATGAATTTTTCTAAATTTCCAGCCCATTGCAGATCTATATTTTTGTAAAATAGATTAGAAATGAATTACTAGAAAAATAAAATGAAAAAAAGACAAACAATAGAAGCCAGATTTTTTTTTTTTTTTTACTAGACTCAATGAACATAAGATTACTCTATCAAATCACTATAGAAGTTTCTAGGGGTGCCTGAGTGGCTCAGTTGGTTAAACGTCTGACTTTGGCTCAGGTCATGATCTCACAGCTTGTGAGTTCAAGCCTCTTGTCAGGCTCTGTGCTGACAGCTCAGAGCCTGGAGCCTGCTTCAGATTCTGTGTCTCCCTCTGTTTCTGCCCCTCCCAGCCCCTCCCTCTCTCAAAAATAAGCATTAAAAAAATAAAAATAAATAAAAAAGAAGTTTCTAAACACTTCTCTCAACTTCTGTGTTACCTCATCTCAAGCTGGTAACACAAATCTGTGGCTCAGCTCTAGTCCACAGACCCTACTAGCCCATGCAGCTGGATAATCATTGGTTTGTCCTCACTGGACTATTAACTCCATAGTGGAAGGGACCTCATCTGTCTTATTCACCATATGTCCCTAAGGCCTAAAATGGTACCTGGCAGGTGCTAGGTGTTCAACACATTTCTATTGAATGGCGTGAGTGGTTGAATGAACAACCGGTCACTATAAAAGAGGGTGTGTAGAAAAGAGGGGCCCGATGGGTGGATTGGCTGGGTTGGTCACTGTTGGCCAAGTGGCTGGGTGCTGGTGGTGAAGTCTGCAGGCTTCATGGGGGACCAGCAGGGGCCCAGGAATGACTCAGCAGTGCTCTCCCTGCCCAGGCTCATGAGAGGCCCCAGGAGCGGGCTTTGCCAACGTAGCAGCCTGGTTTTATCCCAGAGTAGCTCTGCTCGGCCTGTCCCCCGTGCTCAGACTGGTAACCCTCTGATCTCTGATCAGATTCCCTCTGAGGACCCCGAGTAGAAATTCCACTCAAGATCCATTGCCGTGCACTGGGAGGGGGCAACGGGCTACCTGAGGGGAGTTTCAGAGAGTGAGTCTGGGGAGTCAGGTTTGGGTGGAGTCAGCTGGCGGTCAGCGGCCCTCTGCTCCGGAGCGGGCCATGCAGCCTCAACACTGGGCCCCAGAGGGAGGCCAGCAGGGACTCAGGCCCGAAACAGAGACAGAATCTGCAGGGTGGGGGTGGGGGAAGCCGCTGGTGGGCTTGCAAAGGTGGCCTCTGCTGTGTAGGGAAACATGATTTGAGGAGAGAGCTGGCTCAGATAGAAACCCACAGCGGAGATAAGGCAACTAAACTTTTCTGGACTTAGCAGCCTGGCCAGGAGAAATGTTGTGGGCAAAACACACAGTACAGAGAGAAACAGGCAAAGGGGGGCAGGGGGCTGGCCCCAGGGGCCTCCAGGACAGGACAGGGAGGTAACGACGAGGTCACACAGGCCTGAGCAGCCAGGCCTCTTTCTCACGGGGGTTGGGAGACAGCCCGGGACCAAGAGGCAGCTTCAGAAGAAAAGCCTGCAGGAAAGAGAGAAGAGGGAAGCGGAGATGTGAGGACGAGGATAGGAGGGTGGGCTGGGCCTGGCCACCGTCTGAGCAGAGCCGCGGTCCGACATTCAGGTCAGGCCATGGGGTAACCTTGGGAGACGTCCTCAAAACTCCCTGTTTAAAAGGCCCCTGGGGGCGCCTGGATGGCTCAGTCGGTTAAGCCTCCGACTTCAGCTCAGGTCACGATCTCACGGTCCGTGAGTTTGAGCCCCGCGTCGGGCTCTGGGCTGATGGCTCAGAGCCTGGAGCCTGCTTCCGATTCTGTGTCTCCCTCTCTCTCTGCCCCTCCCCCGTTCATGCTCTGTCTCTCTCTGTCTCAAAAATAAATAAATGTTAAAAAAAAAAAATTAAAAAAAAAAGGCCCCTGGGAAAGGCAGACAGGCCGGGAAAACAATCTTGTACAGTCTCCAGGGAGTCTGTCGTGTGCCCAGATTTCCTACTTTGTTTCTGTGTATTTTCCTGTGGCAGTGAGCAGCAAGATGTTTCAAATAAAAAAGGCCTACTGTTTGGGGCGCCTGGGTGGCTCAGTCAGTTGAGCATCTGACTTCCCCTCGAGTGATGATCTCACGGTTGGCGAGTTCCAGCCCCACATCGGGCTCTCTGCCGTCAGGGCAGGGCCCGCTTCGGATCCGCTGTCCCCCTCTCCCTGCCTCTCCCCCTGCTTGTGCTGTCCCATAAATAAAAAAATTAAAAGGCCTACGTTTAAGTTGACCTATGAGAACGTGTGATTTCTGTAGGTAAATGAGAACGGCCGTTTCACGTGGCTCCACCTAAGGTATTGAGTCCGGGACAGAAAGCAGAGGGGAGCCAGGAAGACACAGGAAGTCACTCAGCCCAGGGTGGGCGGTGGAACCTGGTGCCACAGGCCACAGAAAGCAGTGGAGCTTGGAAGAGGCACGGTGGCTGCATCGCCCAGTGCAGAGGGAGGGAGGGACAGGACAAGGGGGCAGGCCTAGAACGACAAGGAAGACAGGGGCTTCTCTGGCAAGAGGATGGGCTCCATGCGGTCGGCACCCCGGGCCAGGCCCTTCCAGGGCATCACGCCGGCCCATGCAACTGGCTTGTGGACACAACGGTGTAACCTTAGCCACAGTGCTGTGTCTGTGATGTAGGAAGCGTGAGTCTGCAATGCTCTTAACTGTGTGGCCGTGGGCAGCCCTGTGCTAAACGTCCACCCCCGAGTGTTGAGGATGCCTGTTCCGGCCACCGCGCCAATAGAATCACCCACTCTCGGAACCCCCAGAAGTGCTGGCGAAAGGGGCCAGCTTTCCGAAGGACAGACCTGAGGCCCCCGTGTCTATGCTAGTAGTCCTCCCCCTCTCTGAGATGGGAGAAACTATAATCTCACCTTCCATTGTCACCCCAGATCTTCCCTTTCTTCCTCACTGATGTCAGGCTGGTAGGCAGCAGAGGCAGAGAACAGGGTCACTTACTTGCTGCAATGCTCATTCACCTGGAGCTAGACAGACACTCTCTTGTTCTACTCTTGAGGTCCTTCCTCAGGCCAACCCGTGGCTGTGGGTTCCTTGCTCCTCCCTCAGCACTCTCTGACAGGGCCACCCCTCCTGCGTGCCACCAGCAGAGTCCCGGGGTCTTGGGCACTGCCCCCAATTGTCTCCAGCAAGGGTTGAATGGTTTTCTCATCTGTCAAGTGGGCACCATAACAGTCATGACATCATAGGGTCTCGTGAGACTGTCACAACGGAAGTCCTTAGAACAGCATCTGGCACATGGTAGGTATTCTATCGGTGTCATAGGAGTATGTATTACCCTTGTTGAAAAAAACATAACATCTCAGGGCAGGAACCGTGAGATCATGACCTGAGCCAAAATCGAGAGTTGGACACTCAACTGACTGAGCCACCCGGACGCCCTATTCCAAGTTTTTATTTAAGTTCCAGCTAGTTAACATACACTACAGTATTAGTTTCGGCTTCTATAGGTCTCCTTATTTTAAACTTTTGTGTGGAGGGAACATCTATAGGGCAGGAATGCAGCTAGGTGTCAGGAATGCAGCAGAACCAGGAATTGACCAACCAACAGGTTTCTTGGCCACTCATCTCTGTTCCTCCAAGCACGTCTGTTCCATTTCTCATCTCTCTACAGATCAACCTTGTCTACTGCAGGGCCAGACGTGTCCACTCACAACTCCGAAATGCTCGTGGTATAGACCCACCCACGTTCCTAGCTTGGCTTCCCTGGTGAACTGAGGGATGGTCCCCAAAGAAGAGGGAAATGATTGTGAGTTGGGCGTACCCCCCCCCAAAAGATGTCTACTAGAGGACAAAAGAGAGCATCAGTAGGAATTCATCGCATGCCGATATCAAAATGACAGTCGGAATTTCTGTCCTTTCTGAAATGAAAAAGCAAAAAACTAAAACATTAGATGTCACTATTGGTAGAATTAAATCAAGATATCTCCTGGACTAATGCAAAACGATATTTTCTTTTATTTGGACCTGAAGTTGGAAGCCATTGCACTCCAAATAACAACCAAGGCACAATGTCATAAAGAAAAGGCACAGTCCTGATCTCAACGGCTTGGACTATTCAGAAGCTATTTTAAAATTTCTGAAGTTAGGGGCGCCTGGGTGGCGCAGTCGGTGAAGCGTCCGACTTCAGCCAGGTCACGATCTCGCGGTCCGGGAGTTCGAGCCCCGCGTCGGGCTCTGGGCTGATGGCTCAGAGCCTGGAGCCTGTTTCCGATTCTGTGTCTCCCTCTCTCTCTGCCCCTCCCCCGTTCATGCTCTGTCTCTCTCTGTCCCAAGAATAAATAAACGTTGAAAAAAAATATTAAAAAAAAAAAATTTCTGAAGTTATTTTTATTGCATCTACTGTTAACCTTCTTGTCGCATTTTAAATATTTTATTGGATGTATGAGGTGAAGAAGATATCTTTTCTTTTTTGTGTGTGTGTGTTTTTTTTGTTTTTTGTTTTTTGTTTTTTGTTTTTTTTTTTGAGACAGAGAGAGACAGAGCATGAGCAGGGAAGGGACAGAGAGAGAGACACACACACACACAGAATCCAAAGCAGGCTCCAGACTCTGAGCTGTTAGCACAGAGCCCAACGTGGGGCTCAAACTTGTGAACCCGTGAGATCAAGACCTGAGCAGAAATCAGACGCTTAACCTACTTGAGCCACCTAGGCATCCCAGAAGATAGCTTTTCTGAGTGATGTGCTTGGAAATGGTCAAACCATACTGAAAAGTACTCAGGGTGATCAAAGTAACTGACAAATAAAACCACTATTCCAGTGAGCTTTGTGGCTTCCCTTGTGCACAGAATAATTGTGCTCATTTTCCTGGTTAATTGAGGAAATCCTCCGTGTATCTCCTATTTTTATTTTAGTTTTATTTGAAAGAGCCAGCAGAGAAGCAAATGGAAGAGTAAGAAAGAGCAATTCACTAAACATGGGATTCTCAGGGCACCCGGGTGGCTCAGTCTGTTAAGTGTTTGACATCAGTTCAAGTCATGTTCTCACAGTTCGTGAGTTTGAGCCCCGTGTCGGGCTCTGTGCTGACAGCTCAGCCAGGAGCTTCCTTTGGAATCTGTGTCTCCTCTCTCTCTCTGCCTCTCCCCTGCTCACACCCTGTCTCTGTCTCTAAAAAATAAATAAATGATTTAAAAATTTTTAATATAAATAAATAAATAAATAAATAAATAAATAAATAAAATTAAAACTTGGGGGGAAAATGTAAATCTACAGAAACCAAAAGCAGATTTGTGGTTGCTCAGGGCTGGGGTGGGAGGGGAAGGAGCTGATAACTAAAGACTGTGGGGTTTCTTTTCGAGATGATGAAATGTTCTAAAATTTACTGTGGTGAGAGTTGCACATATTTGTGAATGTACTAAAAAAACCACTGAGTTGTACAATTTAAATGAATGAATTACAGTATATGTGAATTCCATCTCAATAAAGCTGCTAAAAAATTAATGGTTGGGTGGTTGGATGGAAGAAAACTGGTTTTAAAACAAAAAGCTATCTGGAACACCTGGGTGGCTCAGTTGGTTAAGCATCCGACTCTTGATTTTGGCTCAGGTGGTGATCTCATAGTTTGTGGGATCGAGCCCCATATTGGGCTCTGTGCTGACAGCATGGAGCCTGCTTGGAATTCTCTGTCTCTCCCTCTCTCTGCTCCTGCCCCACTCCTGTCTCTCTCTCTCTCTCTGGATTAATAAGTAAACTTTAAGAAAAAAAAGCAATTTAAGTCAGCCACATCTATATCGTCTTAAACATGGAAAACTAGGAAGGGCTGGTTGACTAACTTGGTCTCTCTCTCTCTCTCTTTTTTTTTTTTAATTTTTTTTTTAGATGAGCTCCCTGCCCGATGTGGGGCTTGAACTCATGACCTCGAGATCAAGAGTCATATGCTGTACTGACTGAGCCAACCAAGCACCCCTCACCTGTTCTCTTGATAAAGACTTCTCCTCTTGTATTGACAAACCAGCTTTCTAATGGTGAGTGAATTTATATTCTTTGCATTCTTATATGTTATAAGGATGTATACGTCTTTTTAAGTTTATTTTTATTTATTTTGAGAGAGAGCGAGTAAGCAGGGAAGGGGGCCCGGAAAGAGGGAGAGAGAGAGAATCCCAAGCAGGCTCCACACGGTCAGTGCAGAGCCTGACGTGGTTCAAACTCATGAACTGTGAGATCATGACCTGAGCCAAAGTCAAGAGTCAGACGCTTAACTGACTGAGCCACCCAGGTGCCCCTAAGAATATATATTCTTATGCAATAAATAATTATTTTAAAATGTTAAGTTAGCCCAAAATATGGAATCCCAAATAATTACTTTCCATTTCATAAACCTAAGCAAGTAGGTCATTAGCTGTCCTATATGTCTTTGTATTAAATATTTGCCATTTTACAAATAACAAGTTTTCCACAAAACATGTTCTGGGCAGAGCTTTAGAACACGGCCATGGTTTATCAAAACATGAAAAGTGTGACCGAATTCAGAGAGCCCATCTGACTCAGAGAACATAATTTCTGTTCAGCCACTGGCAAATGAGAACGTCAAACATTGTGGCAATTTTTAAAGCAAACCAAAGCGGACAGTTAAGAGCGTATGGTAACTTCTCTTAAAGCTGAAGCCGGTCTCTTTGGGACACTAGGGTGTTGTAAAAAAAGAAAGAAGATGTAGTCATCGCTTCCCATCTAAACACTAAGACATAATGGACACTATTCCAAAAGCTGCTCCTTCTAGGGACTAAGTACCTCGGAGACCTCAGAAAGAACAGGCAGCAACAGGAGGAATCCAAATAGAAAGAAAAGAAAACTGAGACCCCCGCCCCCTCCTGCCACAGCCTGGTCTATTAAGGGTTGTAAAAACCCTAAGGCCCAGGAATTCTGGTGAGCCCCTCAAATTCCCAAAGGCAGGCAGGAAGCTAGAAGTTTCCTTGTTTTGAGAGAAAGTTTTCTCCAAATCCCAGTGGAAAACCAGTCCAGAGACCAGGAAGTGAAACTGATGTGGATGCTTTGTTTGTTGGGGCAAATCCTCTGAATTTCTGAAATTAACCTGTGCCACAAAAACATCCTGCTGGAAGGCTGTGGGTTGAATTCAAATCTCAAGGTGTCAGGTCAGGGATAGGCTATGACACGGGGTAGTTGATGAGCCCAAGGCCACCCCAGAAGAACTGGTTGTAGGCAAGGCCTATAGGCCCTCCTGGGAAACAGCCACGGAGCTCCAGAAGACAGCCACGGAAGTGCTGTCCAGGAACCGAGAGCCTCAGCCTGGTATCCTGTGCAAATAACTACCTTAGACTTTTTACTAACCCCCAAATAAATTTATTTCCAGATTGTAGGGGGAAATGGAACAAACATAATGCTTTCTCTGAGATCAAAGCCAAGGCAGGGATACAAACCTTGCTCATTTAGACTTCCGCCCAGGCGCAGACAGGAATGCCAGAGAGCTCACAGCGGCCTCATTTCCTGAGGGCTGAAACTCACAGGAGATGGTGTCTTCAGAAGTTATGTTTGTGAGACATCACACTCCAGTGACTTCGTGACTGATATTCAATTGTCCTGCCTATGCCAGTGTTTGTTCAGGCCAACTCTGACGAAGAATGAACGTGTGTTTATATTTAGAAAATTTCTGCATTTGAGTGTGTTTACTCTTAAATCACTTCAAGTGGCTTTCTTGATTTTAGCAAACTAAAATGATTTATACTAAAGCTAACCATACACATACCCTATGACCCAGGGACTGCTCCTAGATACGTACTCAATAGAAATGCACACACATATGCACAAAAGGCATATTCAAAAGAATTCATAGCGGAATTATCCATAATAGCCAAAACCCTGGAAGCAATCCAAACATCCATCGACAATAGAATGGATAAGTAGTGATATACTCCTACAATAGAATACCCTAGAACAATGAGTGACTCTTAGGTACACAATCTTGAGTAAAAGAAACCAGACACAAATAAGCACACACTGTATGGTAAATTTCAAAACTGGGCAAGAAAAATCAGTGGTATTAGAAGTCAGAATAGTGGCTATCCTTGGGGAAGGGAGTGAGTGTGTTAGCTAGGGGAACATATAAAAGGAGCTTCTGGGGTGATGATAATCTATTTCTTAACCTGGCTTGTATTTAAAAAATTTTTTTAGTGTTGTATTTATTTTTGAGAGAGAGAAAAAGAGGGAGTGTGTGCACGCACAAGCGGGGAAGGGGCAGAGAGAGGGACAGAGGATCTAAATCGGGCTCCATGCTGACAGCAGTTAGCCCAATATGGGGCTTGAATTCATGAACTCAGATCACACCTGAGCCAAAGTCAGACGCTCAACTGACTGAGCCACTCAAGGCATCCCCCTGGCTTGTATTTTAAAGGCTGTGTTCTATTTTAAAATTCATCAAGTACCGGGAAACCCAGTTAGCTTAGTTGGTAGAGCGTGGGACCCTTGATCTAGGGATTGTGAGTTCAAGGCCCATGTTGGGTTGAGACATTACTTAAAAACAAAATCTTTAATTAAAAAAATAAAATTCATCAAGCACTTATGATTTGTTCACTTTTCTGTATCTGTTGTATGCTGATAAATGTATTTTAAAAAATATATTTTAATGATCTATATGGTAGGTGTAACTATTGGATCAGTATATTGTTTGTGGAAAACTATGTAAAAATTTTGCATTTGCAGGTGTAGTTGATGTACTTGGAGAGACCCCCAAATTATGACAGCTGGTGACCATTATTGTTTGGTATTGTTAGTAATGAGCCCCAAGTCTTACACCTAACTTAAATCTGGGTCATAACCCTACCACATTGTTCAAAAATGTAATCTTGGAGTTTAAAGTAACTTAAGATACTCACAGAAAGATCTAACTTCCTGATGGCCTGGATCTCAGCAAATGGTCTTCCTTTCGTGTCTTACTTTGGAACTGAAGTCATCATCCTGAACATACACCTGAGACCTCTTCACCTTTTTGTGATGGATGGCTCAGAGGTCACTGCAAGTGTGCAGAAGACAAGGCCTTGAGAAACCCAGAGAGTCAAAAACGAAGGGTGTCAGGGAAGAAACCAAATGATTTCTTTAGAGCTTTCTCCTTTGAGTTGATTTTTTTTTAAATATGGGTTTTTTTTTTCATGCCAAAAAAAGTGGCTTAATGGGCAAAAAAAAGATACAAATACTGTTTTAGTAGTTGAGTCTCAGCTTTTTAAACAGCTTTATTGGGGTGTAGCTTATGTACCATATATTTACCCAATCATGGCACTGCACAATTCAATAATTTTAGGGAATTTATAGAATTGTGCAACAATCACCATAATCCAGTTTTAGAACATTTCCATCACCCCAAAAATTTCTTTGCACCCATTGTCAGTCAATCCCTGTTGTAGGGCACTCACTCCCAGCGCTAAGCAAGCATTCTGCATTATACATATATATATAATGTATAATGCATGTTATATAGCCATATATAATACATAATTATATATTAGGCTTTGTGATTAAAGACTTGCCTTTTCTCTTTTTTTTCTTTTGTTTTTTCTTGCTTACTTAGATTTATGTTCAGGGCACATTAACAAGAAATAAGCATGCCTTTCAATCTGCTGAGGAGCTCAGCACGGTGGGACAGAAGGCAGAGGAGAAATCACATGCTTAAGACAAAGCTTTTGATTTTCTTTACCCATAATCAGAGAGTACAATCTCCTTCGTGGAGCAGTTTATACGAAATCTCATTATAGGAAGACAGAGGAATGGAGAATAGCTGTGGTGTCCTAAAGCAATAGCCTGTGTAAGTTGGCCAGCATGAATTTGGGGGAGCTACGGCAGTTGTCTAGTTAGCAGGAGTATCTTCTACGAGTCAGCAACCCCAACAACAAGTGCTCAGAAATGTGCATACGGAAATGTACATCCTCAAACAGGTGTCCTCCTCTCCGGTCTTCCTCCCAGGGTCCCAGCCACCGTGACAGCCTCCCATCTGACTTTCCTGTGCCCAGTCTTGCGTCTCTACAGAAAGAATGCTCAGAGCACAAACCTGATCCTATCACTTTCCTGTTCAAAACTCTACAAGGCTCTTCTCCACAACCCTCTGTGGATCGGCCGGGCCCCTGAGCTTGCTGCACAAGACCCTTCGACCTGGTTCCTGAACAATGACTCTCTTCCCGAGCATGCTGCAAGCCTTCTCTTGACATTTCATGTAATGGAACCACGCAGGGTAGTCTGTGGTATCTGGATTCTTACACTTGGCACAATGTCTTCACGGTCCATTCATGTGTCAGCATGTTTTACTATTTCATTTCATCTCTTTTTATTACTGAATTACATCCCATTGCATGGATAGACCACATTTTATCGATCCATTCACCTGTTGATCTACATCTGGATTGGTTTCAGTTTGGGATTCTTGCAAATAAAGCTGCTATGGACATTGGTGTCCATGTCTTTGTGTGGACAAATGTTTTCGTTTCTCCTGGGTGGACACCTGCTTGTGGTAGTGTTGGGTTGTGTGGTAAATTTATGTTTAACTTTTTTTTTCTATTTGGATTTTTTATTTATTGCAGTAATATTGATAGACCGGTTAAATAAAGCATGAGCCTCCAAGCATTGCATATGCTCATTTTATACATTTATAAATCTATCCATTTAAAAATATTTACTGAGTGTTACAACGTTCTAAGTTTTGTACTAGAGAGAAGACTCAACTTGAAAAGAAGCGAATGATGTGACACATATAATGAAACTTAAGCAAGAATTCTTTTTTTGGGGGGGGGGGATATTTTTCATTTTATTCTGTTTTATCAGTTTTTTTTAATTTATACCCAAGTTAGTTAGCATATAATGTTATAATGATTATAGTATAGCATATAGTGTTATAATGACTTCAGGAGTAGATTCCAGTGATTCATCTCCTACGTACAACACCCAGTGCTCATCCCAACAAGTGTCTTCCTTAATGCCCCTTGCCCATTTAGCCCATCCCCCCACCCACCTCCCCTCCAGCAACAGTTTGTTCTCTGTATTTGAGTCTCTTATGTCTTGTCCCCCTCTCTGTTTTTATATTATTTTTGCTTCTCTTATGTTCTTCTGTTTTGTATCTTAAATTCCATATATGAGTGAAATCATATGTTATCTGTATTTCTCTGACTGACTTATTTCGCTTAGCATAATACCCTCTAGTTCCCATCCATGTTGTTGCAAATGGCAAGATTTCATTCTTTTTGATGACACAGTAATACTCCATTGTATATATATCTATACCACATCTTCTTTATCCATTCATCCATTGGTAGACATTTGGTCTTTTTCTGTAATTTGGCTATTGTCCATAGCACTGCTATAAACATTGGGGTGTACGTGCTCCTTCAAAACAGCACACCTGTATCCCTTGGATAAATGCCCAGTAGTGCAGTTGCTGGGTTGTAGGATAGTTCTATTTTTAATTTTTTGAGGAACCTCCATATTGTTTTCCAGAGTGGCTGCACCAGCTTGCTTTCCCACCAACAATGCAAAAGAGATCCTCTTTCTCCGCACCCTCGCCAACATCTGTTGTTGCCGGAGTTGTCAATGTTCGCCACTCTGACAGGTGTGTTGGTATCTCATTGTGGTTTTGATTTGTATTTCTCTGATGGTGAGTGATGTATGTTTAACTTTTTAATGAAATTGCCAAACTGTTTTCCAAACTGTTAACCATTTTACGTTCCCACCAGTGATGTATGAGGCTTCCAATTATTACCGCACATCCCCACCAATACTTGTTATTATCTGTCTCTTAAAAATTGTAATCATTCTAGGGACGCCTGGGCAGCTCAGTTGGTTGAGCGTCCGACTCTTGATTTTGGCTCAGGCCATGATCTCATGGTTCGTGGGTTCCAGACTCATGTTGCACTTTTCCCTGACAGCATGGAGTCAGCTTGGAATTCTCTCTCCTCTCTCTCTGCCCCTCCCCCTCTTGCGCATGCACTTTCAATCTCTCTCTCAAAATAAATAAATAACCATAAAGAAATTTTTTTAATGTAATCATTCTAGTAGGCACGTGACAGTATCTGTGGTTTTAATTTTCATTTATGTAATAGCTACTTGTGCTAAGCATCTTTTTTAAATATTTCAAACTATAAAATAAAATCTGCTTGTAAAGGTTACTGTGTAATGATATAATGGAATATTACAATAATATCATATTCTAGATTTGCCCAGCAAACTCCAAGGCAGTTGAAGTTATTTTTATAAATATCCATCATTTTCGTAATCATCATAAAAAGTTAACCTATTTATGCGTTGGTGTTTCACCAGCAATTCTACAAAAATGAGTCACACAGACAGAGAAAAACAGATAGTTTTTCCTTTTGCTTGGGTATATTATCTTCCTATCATGGGGTGGGGGGTGGGGGGTGGGGGGAGAGATGATAGAAATAAGTTGCCCAAACAAACAAACAACCCCTCTGATTTCAGTTGGTTGTTCAGGGTCTAAAATAAAATAATGGAAAACTCTTAGTAGAGTCTATATAATTAGCATGGCAGGGATGAGCTACAGAAACAGCTAGAAAAAGCATCATGAGGCCCGTGGTTGGCTACAAAGCTACCCCATCACAGGGAAGTGGGGACGGAGCTGGGCCTCATTGCTGGAAAGGGGACATGTTGCCGGATGCGGGTTCTGTTCTCAAACTTGACTCTTGTTGTAACTGAATTTCCTCTGTATGTAAAGGCATCAGGTGAGTTCAAGAGCTTGGTTGAAACCTTACCAAATTCCTGGAAACTTCTTGGAACCTGCAGAGAAGAGTGCTTAGACTTTCTCCTCCAGGATGGAATGTTCCAGATCTCTTTTCACATTTCCATTTCACAACCCGTTTCATTGCTAATGAAGTAAGCTCCTAAATCCTTTTACAAAATCTCGACTCAAGAAAAATGAAGAGCCCACTGACCATGGTCACTCACTGGGCACCTCAGCACTCCTGCGCTCCAGCCCATTCATAAAGATCTAAAGAGGGCCCTCTGGGTGGCTCAGCTGGGTAACACCTGACTTCAGCTCAGGTCATGATCTCATGGTTCATGGGTTCAAACCTCATTTTGAGCCCCACATTGGGCTCTGCTCCGACAGTGTTGAGCCTGCTTGGGATCCTCTCTCTGCCACTCCTGCACTCGTACACACTCACGCTTTCTCCTTCTCTCAAAAATTAATTAAAAAAAAAAAAAAGGTCTCAAAGAAAAGGTTGGCCTTGTTGGTAATGTCGTTCTTTTCCTCTGGAACTTCCTGGTCTGTGCACCTTCACCCAACTCCTTATGTTATTTTCTGGCTGGAGAAGACCAGACATGTTCAGGACAGGCTTCTAAAAACTGTGCTCTTGTTCCTGCTTCTATGTGTACGCACCACGGAATCGGGCCCCTGTCCACCCGTAGACGGGTATGGAAACAGTTGAAGAAGTGTTATTTCTCATAGCCCCAAGCTGGAAACAAACCACGTACGCACCACAAGGAGAGGGGATGGACACATGTGGTACAGCCACACAGTGGGGGTCTCTTCAGCAGAGAATGAGACCCCCACAACTGCCCACACAGTTTGAAAGAATCTCACAAACGAATGTCAAGGAAAGAAGCCAGACAGGAAAGAGCACATGTCCTGTGATCCTACTGATCCCAAGTTCAAAACCTGTCAAATGGAGTCTATAGTGTAAGAGGGGGTCATGACTGGAAGGGAGCACACGGACTTATCCTAGGGGGCTAGTTGTGTTTCCCTTTTTTTTTTTAAATGTGTTAAAAAAATTTTTTTTTTCAACGTTTATTTATTTTTGGGACAGAGAGAGACAGAACATGAACGGGGGAGGGGCAGAGAGAGAGGGAGACACAGAATCGGAAACTCAGAGCTCCAGGCTCTGAGCCATCAGCCCAGAGCCCGACGTGGGGCTCGAACTCCCGGACCGCGAGATCGTGACCTGGCTGAAGTCGGACGCTTAACCGACTGCGCCACCCAGGCGCCCCCAAAAATGTGTTTTTTAATGTTTATTTATTTTTCAGAGAGAGACTGGGAGACAGAGCATGAGTCAGAGAGGGGCAGAGAGAGAGGGAGACACAGAATCCAAAACAGGCTGCAGGCTCTGAGCTGTCAGCACAGAGCCCGACGCGGGGCTTGAACTCATGAACCGGGAGATGAAGACCTGAGCTGAATGAAGTTGGACACTTAACTGATCAACCCAGGCACCCCTAAAACTTTTTTGAGGTTTTTTTTTTTTTTTTCAATTTACTTATTTTGAGAGAGACAAAGAGAGAATGAACAGGGGCAGAGAGAGAGGGGCACAGAGGACCCGAAGCAGGCTCTGTGCTGACAGCAGAGAGCCTGATGCAGGGCTCAAACTCACAAACTGTGATATCATGACCTAAGCTGAGATCAGACCCTTAACAGACTGAGCCACCCACGTGCCCCTACTTGTGTTTTCTATTTGACCTGGAGTGCTGTTTGCATGATCATATGATGCAAATATATATCAAGCTTATGCCATATGTTTTCACAGGTGTCATTCTTCAATAAAAAGTTTACAATGAAAAATTAGCCTGGAGGGAAGAAAGGATGCTTTATTTCTTAATGTTAGTATTTATAATAAAATTGCTATGAAATTTCCCCTAAAAAAATGTGTTTTTCAATATATTATTCCAATAGGCCTCTGGAATATAAAGAGAAATGATAATCTTTTATATAATTTCAGAGAGAGTTTTATGCCTTACTTTAAAATCTACCTAAAATGTGGGCGCCTGGATGGCTCAGTCGGTTAAGCATCCGACTTTGGCTCAGGTCATGATCTCACAGTTCTTGAGTTCGAGCCCCGCATCGGGCTCTGTGCTGACAGCTCAGAGCCTGGAGTCTGCTTCGGATTCTGTGTCTCCCTCTCTCTCTGGCCCTCCCCTGCTCATGCTCTGTCTCTCTCTGTCTCAAAAATAAATAAAAACATTTAAAAAAAATTCTAAAATCGACCTAAAATAAAATCTCCACTTCCTTTGTAGAAAGCCCACCAGAATTTACTCCAAAGTCCTGAAAAGTAAAAATCTGTGAGCCTACTGGCTGGTCAGTGGTACATATTTTATTTCGTTGCAGCCTTCTTCGAGGACTAATGTTGTTTCCCCTGACGGAACATAATGTTATTGAAGATGGACTGTAAACCAGGTGGTGGAACATTCCACTGGGGAGCAATGGGTCAGGTGGTGCAGCAAGGCCCTGCAGCCTTATCTGTCTCTCTCCAGGCCGATAACAGGAATTTGCAGAACAAGGATTTGCTTATTTCCTTATTCAGAATGAAATTTTCTCTGAGCTAGTGTAACTGGATCGTATAGGAATCAAATCTGAGTTGGTGAAGCCATTGGCACTGTGCCTTAACAAAGTCGGGGCGTCTGCACCGTGGGTGCACAGGGGAAGGTGCAAAGAAATCCATAAGGAATATTGGGAGTTCTGGAGTTTTAGAAGTCTAAAAAAATTTTTAAATAATTTAATTTAACCTCTATTAATTTATTTTATTACAAAATTTTTTTTAACGTTTATTATTTTTGAGAGACAGAGTGTAAGTGGGGGAGGGGCAGAGAGAGAGGAAGACAGAGTCCAAAGCAGGCTCCAGGCTCCAAACTGTCCGCACAGAGCCCGACGTGGGCTTAAATCCATGAACCGTGAGCTCATGACCTGAGCTCAAGTTGGACACCCAGCCGACTGAGCCACCCAGGCGCCCCTCACCCTTGTTAATTTAACGCACAGATCGACACTGGTACCTTTGCTTGGCACCTGGTCATGGATCATACAAGGTCTCGTGAGACAGGAAGAGGGTTTGCCTAACAGCAGGTGATGGAGTCACCTGTACTTATTGGGCCCAGTATATTGCCGTGTATACATGTGTGATGATGTAGATTTATAGGTTGTGTTAACCAATTGTAACTAAATTAACACACACCAGAAAGACAAAGCGTTTTAAAAATAATCCTGCCCAATTATCACAACTCAACAAGAAAAAGACAACCCAGTTAGAAAATGCACAAAGACTGGAATCGACATTTCATCAAAGAAGATGTACAAATTGCCAGGAAGCACATGAAAAGTGCCCATCATTAGTCATTAGGGAACTGCAAATCAAAACCACAGTGAGGTATCCATTCAGACCCACTAGGCTGGCTGTAATCAGAAAAACAGACAGTCACAAGCATAACCAAGGATGCAGACAAATTGGAACCTTCATGTGCTGCTGATGGGAATGGACAATGGTGCAATTGCTTTGGAAACTTCTGGCAGTTTCTCAGGTAAAAAGAGCTATCATTTGGGGGCGCCTGGGTGGCTCAGTCAGTTAAGCGTCTGACTTCAGCTCAGGTCATGATCTCACAGTTTGTGGGTTCGAGCCCCGTGTCAGGCTCTGTACTGACAGCTCAGAGCCTGGAGCCTGCTTCGGATTCTGTGTCTCCCTCTCTCTCTGCTCCTCCCCCACTCATGCTCTGTCTCTCTCTCTCAAAAATAAATCAACATTAAAAAAAAAAAAAGCTATCTTTGACCCAAGAATTCCACTCTGGGGATATTCCAAAGAGAGATGAAAATATTATGTCCACACAAACCCATGTACACAAATGTTTGTAGGAGTATTATTCATAAGAGCCCCACAGTGAAAACCCAAGTGTCCATCAACTTATGAATGGGTATATAAGATGGGGTGTAGCCATACAATAAAACGTTATTCAGGCCATAAAATGCAATGAAGCTTTGATACACGCTTCATCATGGAAGAACCTTGGAAACATTATGCTAAGTGAAATGAGCCAGACATAAAAGGCCACATGTGGTGACCCCATTTACACGAAATGCCTACAAAAAGAAATCCAGGGGGACAGAAAGTAGATTAGTTGTTGACAGAGGCTGGGGTGAAGCTGGCAATGGGAGTGACCATTAGGGGCTAATGGATATGGTGGGGTTTTTTGGAATGATGAAAATATTCTGGAACTTGATAGTAGGGGGCGGTTATGCAACTCTGTGAATATGCACCAAAAACTGCTGAATTGTTACTCTCTTAAAATGTGATTTTAGGAGTGCCTGGATGGCTCAGTCAGTTAAGCATTGGACCCTTGATTTTGGCTCAGGTCATGATCTCACAGTTCATGAGTTCAAGCCCAGTGTGGGGCTCTTTCTTCACTGTCAGAGTGGAGCCTGCTTGGGATTCTTTCTCTCCCCCTCTCTCTGCCCCTTCCCTGCTCATGCTCTCAATCTCTCTCTTTCAAAATAAATAAATAAACTTTTAAAAAAATTGAATTTTATAGTATGTAAATTATAGATCAAAAAAAAAATTTCTGCCCAAGAAATTGGGTTGAAAATAATACAGGTAATCGAAGCACAGGCAAACCACAAGAAAATGACAAAGCTGAAACCTGCTTTTCTCACAAGCTTATGTTCAGCCACATAACAAGTAAGAAGATCTGATAGGAAGCGAGCAAAAAATAATTGAAATTCTCAAGAAAAAAAAAATTGGGTTATTAACACATGATCATTGAACCTCAAGCAAGGCACAGATAGTACCTCAGATTTTACTGGTATGTTTAAAATCATGTGAACCTCAACCTAGCAGTCTACCAAATTTCACCGACCTTAACGATAAATGTTTAGATTATTTTGCAATTTCTTGTTTAATACAGAAGTTCAAAAAGAAATATAGCCCTGGAGAGGATACTTTTTCTTCCTACCACAGTAACAGCGGTTAAAATAGCAAACAGGAAACAATATGGCCACACATTGAAATGCATTTTTTTGTCGGCACATCCGCTGGAAGGCTCATAGAAAATGCACTGGAGACGCGAAGAAACAAATATTACAGCAAATTACCCAGCGTGGGAGGCTTGTCATACAGCTGGGTGAAAGTACAAATGTTTCCAGCGTGCTTCAGCCCCTGGTATTTGCAAGATTCTGTTTCAATAATCACATTCATTAGGAGCTATTTTTTTGATCCACTAAAAGATGTCTCATAGAAGTCAGCCGGAACCACAAATTACTTATTCAAAATAACACATTTAATGGAAACCTGGCTAATTGTAACCATTGTTGGAGTGGCTGACTTGATTCGAAATTTTTAAAGATTCCGGAGAAAAAGTGTTATAGATGGTACCACATGTGATCTCTGTTTTCTACATCATTATCAGGCAAGCTGTTGCAGAAAATGAAGGAGAAATGTAGGTTTTAGACAACGCCATCAAGGTGACTTTTTTTTCTTTTTTGTAAACGAATGGAAATGGAGGTCAAAACAGCCAAACATTAGCAATTTCAAATGGTTCCATATAATGTATAGTTTATAAGTGAATATGTGGCAGACCAAGTTTGTTTTCTTGATGGGAAACGGGCAACTGGGCCAGATCTTTTTTTCTCAGTAAAACTGATTTATTGAGAAAACTAAACAAAGCCAAATGTGATGACCGAAGCTTCATCTCAAGCATCAGATGAAGGGACAGTAAGGGTAAGACTTCTAATGTTTTTCTGTTACAACCTGGCAAAATAGGACGCCATCGTAAATCCTTTCTGAAATAAGCCCAGGTAGAATTGTTTTAAAGTTTGAAAAAAGGTACTTTAAACAAGTAAAAGAATCATATTAACAAAAAAAATTTTTGAAGAAAAAATCTGAAAAGAGGAAAAAAAACGCCAAAAAAAAAAAAAAAATCAAACAATCCGATTAAAAAATGAGCAGAGGATCTAAATAGACATTTTTCCAAAGAAGACATTCAGATGGCCAACAGGCACACGAAACGATGCTCAGTGTCAGTCACCATCAGGGAAATGAAATCAAACCACAAGGAGATACCACCTCACACCTATCAGAACGGCTAGTATCAAAAAGACAAGGGGCGCCTGGGTGGCTCAGTTGGTTGAGCGTCCGACTTCAGCTCAGGTCATGATCTCACGGTCTGTGGGTTCGAGCCCTGCGTCTGGCTCTGTGCTGACAGCTCAGAGCCTGGAACCTGCTTCGGATTCTGTGTCTCCCTCTCTCTCTGCCCCTCCCCTGTTCATGCTCTGTCTCTGTGTCTCAAAAATTAAAAAAAAAAATAAGACATTAAATTTTAAAAAAGAAATAGGGGCGACTGGCTGGCTCAGTCAGTAGAGCATGTGACTCAATCTCAGGGTTGTAAGCTCGAGTCCCATGATGGGTGTAGAGATTACTTAAAAATAAAATCTTTTAAAAAAAGACAAGAAATAACAAGTGTCAGGGAGGATGTAAAAGAAAAAAAAGGAACTCTTGTGCACTACAGGCGGGAATGAAAATTGGTGCAGCCACTGTGGAAAACAGTTATGGAGGATCCTCAAAACTTAAAAATAGAATCCAGTAATTCCACAGCTCCGTATTTACCCAAAGAGAGCAAAAACACGAATTTGAAAAGACAGATGCACCTCTGTGTTTACTGCAGCATTATTTACAACAGCCAAGACATGGAAGCAGCCCGTGTCTGTGAAGAGATAAATGGATAAAGATGTGAGATAGAGATAGAGATAGAGATAGAGACAGAGATAGATAATGGGATATTACTCAGCCATAAAAAAGAATGAGATCTTACCATTTGCAACACTATGGATGGACAAATACCATATGATTTCACTTATATGTGGAATCTCAAAAACAAAGCAAATGGCCAGACAAAACAGTCTTTTAAATACTCTTAAGTGGTGGTGATTGCCAGAGGCAAAGTGGATGGGGGATGGGTGAAATAGATTAAAGGGGATTAAGAGGTACAAATTTCCAGTTATTAAGAAAGAAAGAAAGCAAGAAAGTAATTTTTATTTTTGTTTTATTTTAGAAAGAGAGAAAGCATGGGACCATGGGTGCAGGACAGGGGCAGAGGGAGAGAGAGAGAATCTCAAGCAGGCTCCACACACAGCATGGAGCCCTAAGCGGGGCTTGATCCCATGACCCTGGGATCATGACCTGAGCCAAAATCAAGAGTCGGATGTTCAACCGACTAAGCCACCCAGGTGCCCTACAAACAGCAATTTTTAAAGAGGTAGACAAATAAAAAACAATTGATGTTGGGTATTTTGCACAGAGAAAGAGCAAAACAGGAGAGGGTGACTTACTATGCAAATGTATACTTTTCTATACTGTTTGGATTGTTAAAATATTTGCATATATTACTCCATTTTTTTTTCTTTTTTGATAGAGAGACCAAGCACAAGGGGAAGGGCAGAGAGAGAGGGAGACACAGAATCTGAAGCAGGCTCCAGGCTCTAAGCTGTCAGCACAGAGCCCGACGCGGGGCTCAAACCCATGAACCACAAGACCACGACCTGAGCTGAAGTTGGACATTTAACCAACTGAGCCACCCAGGTGCCCCTAGCTCCATTTTTTTTTTTTAATATTAATGGACTTTTTGAGCATCGAGGTTACAATCCTGTCTACATTCTTTTTACACTTTTATATTCTTAAACACAATTAATATCATTTAAAGAGTTAAATATGAAAACACTCTGACAAACTTTTAAAAACTTTAAAGCAGGCACTAATTAAAATCTAAAATTGTCTTAAACATGGAGTGCCCGGATGGCTCAGTGGGCGAAGCGTGCAACTCTTCATCTCAGGGTTCTGAGTCTGAGTCCCACATGGGTGTAGAGATTACTTAAAAAAAAAAAAAAACAGGGGCGCCTGGGTGGCTCAGTCGGTTAAGCGTCCAACTTCAGCTCAGGTCACGATCTCGCGGTCCGTGAGTTTGAGCCCCGCGTCGGGCTCTGGGCTGATGGCTCAGAGCCTGGAGCCAGCTTCCGATTCTGTGTCTCCCTCTCTCTCTGCCCCTCCCCCGTTCATGCTCTGTCTCTCTCTGTCTCAAAAATAAATAAACGTTAAAAAAATTAAAAAAAAAAATAAAAATAAAAATAAACAATATAAATAAATAAAATTATTTTACACAAAAAAGGTGATTATCAAACATTTTTCTTTCAAAATATTTATTTCAAGTATAAATTTATATAATGTACTATATATAGGAAAACAACCACATGTAAGATAGTTAAGTGATAAACTTGTGGAGTGCACTCATTTAATCATCAAAATATTAAAAAAATGGAAATAATTTTATATTAGATAATTTGATTGAAAACAGTGTTATTCTATTCAAGTAATAAGCCCAAACCAGTCCCCAACTAAGAGTTAAAGCTCTTCTCTCCATTTATTCATACACTCAGCCCTTAGACAAGAATCATAAATTTTTATCCAGAATTGTCCCCTAAAAATCCACATTTAAAATTTCTGTTACTCTTATGGAAATTATTCAGTTTTATTTTTTTTTCATAAATATTTTGCCAGTAAGCAAATACGTCAACCCTGGGACAATAGCTCCACCATTTTTACAAAACTAGAAATCGCTAAACAAAGAGTCCGAGGTTACGTGAGAGGCACACGTGGGGTCGTAACCTATACTGGAATAATCTGTCACTTGATGGCACAGTGACAATGGCAAATGGTGCTTTGAAAGTTGGTCCCAACTAATAACAACCCATGTCAACACAAACCTTCTCCTGGTCCTGGAATCCTTTCTCAACAGTGTGCATGAGTGCCCTGAAGAGAATCACCAGGAGAAGGAAAAGTTAAAAGCTAAGTTCTGGCTGTGAGTGGCATCCTGGCCAGAGGTAGTCCCCGACCCCCAAACACCAAGGGAAATGCAAGGTGTCCTGGCACGGCTGTCCCCAGGAGTGCGTGTGAGCCAGGTCTGGCGTGGGAGAGGGACCCCATTTATTTGGGTGAGGAACACTCTGTGCTCCCCAGAGAGTCACCATGAGGGAGTAGACCCTTACCACTGAGGCCACCGTGTCCTACAGACCTCCGTCCCAGGTTTGTGAGCTGGCCCTTGCCCTTCCCTCCTGGGCCATTCTCCGCCTGACCTTCTGTCTCCTGGCACCGAAGTTCGGAAGGCTGGGTTTCTTCTTCTTGTTCTTCATCGTCTGAATCGGATTCATCGTTGTAGAAGTGGATTGTGGCTTGCACCGGGAAGCTGGCCAGCACTTTTTCCCCAGAACTCTGCAGATACTCTTGGCGCTTTGAAATGGGTAAATAAAGTCTAATATTTAAGAAAAAAATACACCATTAATCACCCCGAAACAATGCTGAACTCCATCGAGAGGGTCCTCTTCCCTAAAAGCAGCTAACTCCCAATCTCCCTCTCTGATCTTGCCTTCACTGTGCCTGGAGTGTTTTCTTTTCTTTCTTTTCTTTTCTTTCCTTTTTAAATTTTTCTTTTCTTTCTTTCTTTCTTTCTTTCTTTCTTTCTTTCTTTCTTTCATGTTTATTTATTTTTGAGAGAGAGAGAGAGAGACAGATTGTGACCTGGGGAGGGGCAGAGAGAGGCACAGACACAGAATCCAATGCAGGCTCCAGGCCCTGAGCTGTCAGCAGAGAGCCTGACGCGAGGCTTGAACTTAGGAGCCAGGAAACCATGAGCTGAGGCCGAAGTCGGACGCTTAACCAACTGAGCCACCTAGGCACCCCGAGGTGTGTTTTCTAAGTCACCAGAACACAAGACTGTGGGCAGGTGGAGAGAGCTGGTGAGGAACCCTACACCAGTTTAGAAATGAGCTAAAACGTGAGTGAGCAAATCAATTTAGACCAACACAGGAAAAAGGGTCTGCTTCCGTGAAGGTAAGAGGGAATTAAAACACCAAGTTTCAGGGTGCCTGGGTGGCGCAGTCGGTTAAGCGTCCGACTTCAGCCAGGTCACGATCTCGCGGTCTGTGAGTTCGAGCCCCGCGTCAGGCTCTGGGCTGATGGCTCAGAGCCTGGAGCCTGTTTCCGATTCTGTGTCTCCCTCTCTCTCTGCCCCTCCCCCGTTCATGCTCTGTGTCTCTCTGTCCCAAAAATAAATAAACGTTGAAAAAAAAAATTTTTTTTTTAAATTAAAAAAAAAAATAAAACACCAAGTTTCAAGATGAAGAGTCTCACTCTGATCGAATGGAGAACTTGATTTATCCTGGAGAATGTATGTCCTGTTTAGGTTAGGTCCCACTCTCCCTAACACCCCTGAGCATGGGGAACATTGTAGCCCTTTGGGCCCTGGAGGAAACTTGACCCTGAGGCCCCAGTCTAGAGAAGCAGCTAATCTTTCTGGACGTTGCTCTAGAAAAGTGATAGGGGTGGGTTCCTCACTTTGCCAGTACAGAAGATGGTAACCCTGGTTATTTGTCTAGTCTAAAGAATAGGAAGAAAGAAAAGAAGGAAGGAAGGGAAATAACCTAAATATATAAATTTGGAACCTCTAAATCCAGGTTTTATAGAATTCAGGATTCCAGTTACACATGGGAAGTATTTAAAATACCCCTCACTCTCCCCATAATCCTTTTTTCTTACCATTGACTCACTAATTTATTGGCGTTTTCCCCTGAGGTCTCCTGAGGAACTGAGAGGGATTATCAACTGATCACTATTTAGTTGCAAAGCTGATTTATTTTTTTATATTTTAAGTAATTTCTACACCCAGCATGGGACTCGAACCTACAACCCCGAGATCAAGAGTCACACACTCTACCGGCTGAGCCAGCCAGGCGCCCCTGTAGAGCTGATTTCCATTTCCCTCTTTTTGGATGGAGGAGAAAAGAGCAGAAACACCCTGCTATAAATAATGTGTGACAGTTCTGAACGTCCCAAGATTTCTGATAAGCCAGGGATTCTCAGCCTCCAGGGGACATGTGGCAACGTCTGGAGACCTTTCTGGTTGCCACAACTGAGGAGAAGCTATTAGCATGTGGTGGGCAGAGGCCAGTGATTCCACTGAACATTGCATCATGCCCACAACAGCCCCTTACAACAAACAATCATCCAGCTCAAAGTTCAATAGTGCTGGGGTTGAGGAACTCTGCAACAAACAGAAGAAAAAAAAATATATATATACATGTATATATGTATACATATATGTATATATATACTTTAAATATATATTTCTATATTATATAAATACAAGTAATGTTATATAAAAATATAAATTTAAATATAAAATATAAAAATGTAACATATTTCTATATTGTATAAAATATAAATAACATAAATTCTATATTCTATAAAATGTATAAATAAAATATAAACTACAAACATAGTTTAGGGTTTGGCCATATTTTCTTTTACAAATTTTTTTAATGTTTGTTTATTTTTGAGAGAGAGAGAGTAAGCAGGGGAGGGGCAGAGAGAGAGGGAGACAAAGAATCTGAAGCAGGCTCCAGGCTCTGAGCTGTGAGCACAGAGCCTGACATGGGGCTCGAACTCACGAACTGTCAGATCATGACCTGAGCCGAAATCAGCGCTTAACTGACTGAACCACCCAGGTGCCCCCAGGGTTTGGCCATATTAAAAGTTAGCTGTAATGCTGAAGTAATTGCAGGGGAATGTGAATTAGTAGGATATCTGGAATTGCTTTAAAATATTCTGACAACAATTAAAAAAATAGGTTGGAAAAGGTGATAAACACCATCAGGTCTGAAGACGGCTGATAATTATTGAGGCTGGTGACAGGCATGTGGGTCCCTGTACCGTTCTCTCCACTTTTGTCTGTGTTTGAAATTTTCTGTAATAAAAAGATAAAATTGTGCACTCAGTTTGTAACGCATGCCTCACCAGTCACTGCATATTCAATGAAACAAAAATTGGGGAGCAGCCCCAGAGCGTCCGCGGCCGGCAGGTCCACGGGTGGGTTGTGCAGGTGGACGCTCACAGGGCAAGAAAGGGGGTGGCAGGTTCATCCCCCATGCACATTGGGATCACCTGGGAGACCGTAAGAATACAGACACCTAGGCCTTTCCCAGAACAAATGAGTCAACACTCCCAGGGGAGCCCCCCAGCGTCTGTATTTTTAAAGCTTCCCCAGTCCCGTGGGGAATAAAGACCACAGGTGTAAGGGACACTAGGAAAGCTTCCCTTTTCCAGAAATCACTCTTCGACCAGTCTGAAGGTCTTTCAAGTGCATCTCTAGCAGTTAGTATCTCTGGGTTTTACTAGAGCTTTCAGTTTTCCAGGATAACCAGGGTAAAAATACTTTCATGAGGAGTAGCACAGACTAGATTCATTCTGCTGCAGGAAATGAGAGATGGGGAGAGAAACAGACAGAGAAACAGATAAAAAAATCCTGAGCATGAGCCACCCGCCTAAAATGGATGAAATGTAAGAGGGATACAGTAGTGAGGGTCCTGATCCCCACCAGGAAGGACCATGGGAGCACAGAGAGGCCGGAGAAGCCAACGGTGGGAGAACCCTCCAACCAATCCCTTGTTCGGTCACACACATATTTTCAAGGTCTACTTTGCTCTAGACAATATGCTAACTTATATTCTGGGAAAGAAATAGAAATGTACTTAAGTACTTAAGTAAATAAGCAGATACACATATACAATTCATATCCAATTAAATTTAACACAAGACAGGAGCACCTGGGTGGCTCAGTCGGTTAAGCATCTGACTTCAGCTCAGATCATGATCTCACGGTTGGTTGATTCGAGCCCGAATCATCTCTGAGGTCAGCACAAAGCCCACTTGGGATCCTCTGGCCCCCTCTCTCTCTGCCCCTCCCCTTCCCCAAAATAAATATAAACATTAAAAAAATTTAACACAAGACATAATATGTAATGAGAGGTATAAACAAAAGACATAAAGGAAAGAGGTCAATCCAATTTGCAACTGGAACACTGAATGAATGAATGAATTCCAGAAATCCAACAAAATATCCTTGAAGTTCCTTTGGGTAAGAACTAAATACAGAAGACTATACTGAATTATTTTCCACTTTGTTGAGAATGTACACAGGTGAGGACACTAAAGTATACTTATGCTTCTATTAAAAAGAAAGAACATATTTCTTGCTGTGTCATGTTACCTTACAGGATGCTGAAACCCAAAGGCACCCTTTGATCCCGGAGTTTGCCGGTCATCACCAGGTTCAAGCTGCAAAGACAGACACATCAAACACAGATATAGTCTGTCTGAAGTAGCATCCTGAAATTCTAAAAAAATATAATCTAAGTGGTCTGCCCTTCTTAGTATCAATACCAATTTTAGAGACAATGTAAACACCTTAACAGTATTTGTGGGTTTTTTAAATTTTTAATGTTTATTTTTGAGAGAGAGAGAGAGAGAGAGAGAGAGAGAGAGAGAGAGACAGTGTGAGTGGGGGACGGGCAGAGAGAGAGGGAGACACAGAATCCGAAGCAGGCTCCGGGCTCCCAGCTGTCAGCCCAGAGCCCAATGCGGGGCTTGAACCCACGAACCGTGAGATCATGACCTGAGCTGAAGTCAGATGCTTAATCGACTGAGCCCCCAGGTGCCCCTCATCCTCCTTATTCTTAAGGGGAACATGGATCGAGTTCTCAATCTTTTTTTTAAAAACATTTTTTAATGTTTTATTTATTTTTGAGAGAGTGTGAACAGGGGAGCGGCAGAGAGAGAGGGAGACACAGAATCCAAAGCAGGCTCCAGGCTCCGAGATGTCAGCACAGAGACCGACACAGGGCTCAATCTTGTGAACCGTGAGATCATGACCTGAGCCAAAGTTGGACACTTAACGTTTAACCACCCAGGTGCCCCAACACCTTAACAGTATTTGATAAGTCTCTCTTCCTCTTCCTGTTGACAGTGATGTCTTGGGGACTGTGAGGGATTCAAAGATGGAAAGAGGAGTCCGTCTGACACAGTCCTTCAGTTCAGGGTTGTTTTTTTTTTTTCTTTGAGAGAGAGAGAGAGAGAGAGAGAGAGAGAGAGAGAGAGAGAGAGAGAGAGAGAGAATCTCAAGCAGGCTCCATGCCCAGTGTGTTGCCTGATGCGGGGCTCAATCCCACAACCCTGGGATCATGACCTGAGCCAAATTCAAGAGTCAGATGCTTAACCAACTGAGCCACCCAGGTGCCTCTTCTTGTCTTTGAATCACCTGTTTGCCTACGTTCTCTCTGGATGGTCTTTTCCTGTTGATTTGAAACCTGAGCCACCCACACGCCCCCAGTTCAGGCTTTTTAAATATAATTGGAAAAGACACACTCACACTGTCAAATAGCCGCACTACAAAGCATCATATAGCAAGATGCCAGCAATTCTAAGCAGGGAGGAGGGAAAGGTTCATGGAAGGCCTGGCAGAGACCTCAGTCGCATTTGAATGTGTGATTCTGAGACCATTCCTGGCAGAGAAGAGCATCAAGTTCTGAGGGGCACAGATGGGGAAGAGTGAGGAGCCCAGTGTGGAATGAACGAGAAGCTGTGGTAGTAAATGGGCTCCAACAGGAAGCTGAATCCTCATTACAGGACACCTTGAATACCTATTTTTTTTGTTGTTGTTAACATTTATACACTTATGCATTTTTGACAGAGAGAGACAGAGACAAGCAGGGGTGGGGCAGAGACGGGGAAACAGAATCTGAAGCAGGCTCCGGGCTCTGAGCTGTAACACAGAGCCCGACGCGGGGCTCAAACTCATGAACCATGAGATCATGACCTGAACCAAACTCAGACGCTTAATCGACTGAGCCACCCAGGTGCCCCTTGAATACCTATTTTTGAGTCTCAGTTTCATTCTGGAGGCAGCAGTAAAGACCACTGCTGATCTTGAAGTCAGGAGTTCAATAGTCAGACCTGTATTTTAAGGATAACGGTGGCCCCTGGGAGTAGTGCATAGCCTAGGTTGGGGAGGTAAGGGCCCAGAGGCACACAGCAAGAGGTAATAAATATTTGGACAGTGACAGGAAGGGAAAGGAAAGGCAGATTTAAGGGCACTTCAGTAGTATACAAAAAACCCTGTGACCACCTGAATATCAGGAGTGGAGGAAAGAAAAGCTAGGCTGAGCAACTAAGGACAACATTGATGGAGATAAGACACAAACAGAGAGAGAGAGAGAGAGAGAGAGAGGGGCGGGGGGGAGTGCCAGGCTTGTCCACGCTGTGACCAGAGTAGGTGCTAGTGAGAGAAAGGACAATCACTCTTCCGGTCCGGGGCTGACCCCTTTCTGCCCATTCTGTGAGGTCCTGAATCTCAAAGAATTTGGCCTGAACTGTGGCCAGATTATCTAAGGGGCTGAGAAGGCAGAAATTGCCATTTGATTTAGAGCTCTGAAAGTTTTAGTTATATGGAAAGCACGAAGTGGGGTGTCTTGGGACAGACCATCCGGGGACAGCTTGAAAGTGAGCTGAAATGGGCTGGGGCCATGGATCAGAAACCCCAGCCCTTGGGTTGCATGGAGCCAGATCGAGAGGGAGACAAAATCTTCTGGAGTGTGACAAGGAAGGAGTCTGAGGACTGTCACCAACGATCATCACATCCTTCCATCCTGCAGTGATATGTGTGGTCTTTGTGAGCAAACGTCATTTTATACATACATATATATGTACATACATGTACATTATATGTGCATACATACATATAAATGTGTGTGTATATATACACACACATATATGTATATTTATATTTTTTAATGTTTATTTATTTTTGAGAGAGAGAGCGAGAGAGTGCGCATGAGTGAGGGAGGGGCAGAGAGAGAGGGAGAGAGAAGATCCAAAGTGGACCGAGCCCGACATGGGGCTCGAACTCACAGACTGTGAGATCATGACCTAAGTTGAAGTTGGACGCTCAACCGACTGAGCCACCGAGGCACCCCAAACGTCATTATGTTTTACCAACCATATTTCTTTCCAATATGCTGAGCTAAGTTAGGGAAAGAAAATGAGGCTCTTTGAGCATGACCTTCTCCAACATGAAGTTCACTTTTTGAGGACTCCAGAGAATCGTGTCTGTGTCAAGCTTTATTTGTCTTTACAGAATAGCTCTAAATGCTCACTCCACCACAGGAAGCAATCCTGGGCTGTCAGAGGTGATTTTCTATCCGGTGATGGCTGCGTCTAATACAACAGTGCACACACTTTGGTGGCACCAAAAGGCAGTGTTAGTACAGAGAAACAGCTTCCTTTAAAGCAAGTAATTCTAGGGGCACCTGGGTGGCTCAGTTGGTTAAGCATCCGACTTTGGCTCGGGCCATGATCTCTTGGCTTGTGGGTTCCAGCCCTGCGTCTGCTTCAGATTCTGCGTCTCCGGAGCTCTCTCTCTCTCTGCCCCTCCCCCACTCAAGTTCTTTCTCTCTCTCTCTCAAAAATAAATGTGGAAAAAATTTTTCAAACAGAATAAACTGAGTAATTCTAACCAGACTCTGAAACATTCAATACACCTTTAAAAACTGTAAAACTTTACCCACAAACATACACAGCTTTAAAAACTTTATGCCAGGGGGTCTGGGTAGCTCAGTCCATTGAGCGCCCGACTCTTGATGTCGGCTTAGGTCATGACCCCAGGATCAGGGGATCGAGCCCCATGTCAGGCTCTGCACTGAGCGTGGAGCCTGCTTAAGATTCTCTCTCTCTCTCTCTCTCTCTCTCTCTCTCTCCCCCACCTCCCTCTGCCCCCGACTCATGCTCTCTCTCTAAAAAAAAAAAAAAAAAGAACAAAAACTAAATAAATAAAAATAAAAACTTTATGTCACAAATACACTCTAATTAAAGATCCTTTTCTGATGACAGAAGTGTCTAAACATTCATATTTTGATGATGCAAGGGGAACAGAAATGCATACAGAGTAAGTATGTCAATGTGTGTGTCCTTAAGAGTAAGAGAAGAGATACAAGCAGAGACTTTCATGAGGGTCTCCCCCTCTCCTCCCCATGCAGCCTCTGACTCCAACAAAGTGCAAGTGCGGGGAAACCTGTGAGATGGGAGGATGGGCCCATCTCCTTTTAGGGAATCACCTCCCTTGCAAGGTCGACAAGTGGCAAGGAGAGAAATGCAACAGAGGTCAACGAAGGATTAGGCTGTCGTTCATTTTCCCCAGGCAGGAGAGGCAGACGGCCCCCAAGGAGAGGGAGGGATACCAAATGGGTGAGGGTGAGTCCACGGCTCAGGGCACAGGGCCTCCGATCCAGCCCTACAATTTCTCCAGAAATACACAACAGGGCCCGGGAGCCAAGGAGTTCTCCCGCGTCGTCGGGAGAGGGCGCTGTTGAGCAAGAAGCGGTCCCTCCCGGTGCCGGGCGGCGCTCACCTGGCCCTGGCTCCCGCTGACTTCGCCCCGCCAAGTGGGCTCTACAAAGAGCTGTCCAGGCGTGCAGGGCGGCGTGCGCTGCAGCCCACACAGAGCACCTCCCCGCCAAATCCATAGACACAACTGTTTTATCCAGTGTGCCATGCTAGCGATCAACTAGAAAGTTGCTACACCTTAACAATTTTCTCACAAATAGCCTTCTCGTCATCATAGGAAAAAATCCACCTGCCTTGCGTTAATAAATGTGCTACAGTATTTTTATTCTTGCAACAACCGCTCCACATGCATTTCATTTAACAAAAAAAAAAAAATCGCACAATTGTAAACTATATTTTCTCCCTCTCCCAAGCACCTCTTAAATCTTATATTTAAGAACAAACTTAAGCTTGGATGCAAAAGACAAAATTATTTTCCATTATTTAGATATTGCATGTGTTTAAGACTAATTTCGGCTACAAAATCATTAATTTGATATAGATTGTATTTTTTTTTCATTCTTTAAATAATAGCAACTGAATTAAAAACTTCCATTATCCAGGATAATTTAATAAAGTAGTCTGGATA